>NW_028317825.1:8290000-9710000 GCF_062004578.1 Staurois parvus
TGGTCAGTGAGAGTTAAACATTCAGTTATTCATCTTCTACACACAGTAGGAGACATTTTTAGCTTAAAGTATATGTAAACTCAATCATTAAAACTAAATATAAACTATAATTTGCTAATGTAATCTCAAAAGTAATTTTAATTCTTTTAAAATCTGAAGCATTTATAATAATTCAACTAACTGATGACTTTTCCATGAAGATTCAGTTACTTCTGGTTAGAAGTAACAATGCCCTATCCCTCTCTCAGTTGGTAGTCTTGTATTGTCACCCTGTTACAATGGCTTTCAATGGAGACTACAATGTATTGTTTCAACACACTTTAAACAAGTATGGTTCTCTGTTGTTGCCACTATGAAACATGTCCGAGATCAAAAGCACTAAGATGCAATAAAGGATGAATAACGGTAAAAATAAGTAATATATATATATATAGTGATAATTAGGGCTTTAGAAAATTATTAGTATTTTCACTACATTACTATTGAGGATGGAGTTTTAAAATTGCACATGGCGGCACGGAGTCCTGCTGTATTAACATTGATAATCCCTACAGAAGCCGCTGTCCATCTGTAGTAAGGGGTGGGCTAGGAGGCACAACTGTCTGTATAATCACAAGCTGACTGTGATAATGC
The DNA here is from genome assembly GCF_062004578.1 of Staurois parvus. Classification (NCBI taxonomy): domain Eukaryota; kingdom Metazoa; phylum Chordata; class Amphibia; order Anura; family Ranidae; genus Staurois; species Staurois parvus. Next base: position 8,290,634 of record NW_028317825.1, read on the forward strand.
ACAGGATGCATTCATTAGTATGGTATACTATCCATTGATTCAAGGGAAAGCGCAGGCATCACAACACTAAACCTGGAAGCACTTTTTGGTTTTTGTTATTATATTAATCCAGGAGCCTCAGGCTGCTGGCAGGGTCAACAGGCTGAAAATACTAAAAAAGGACATGCACTGGAAAAATAATTATTTCTGTGTAGCAGAATATTATGGCTAGTCTTGTTTTGGGTTTGCCAGCACTTTAATGACTTTCAATGCAATTTCCCCACAGCAAGTAAACATGTCCCTGAAGTGGATGTGTTAAAAGCATCACATTGCAGTTTGTTTTATCCCATGCTGATCCGTGTCCAAGACCAAAAGTGGGGCGGGATGTGAACATCAGAACTAGACCATGGAGCAATGGAGGAAGGTGGCTTGATCTGGTGAATAACATTTTATTTTACATCATGTCAATGGCTGGGTGCATGTGCATTGCTTACCTGACATGTACCACTTACCTAAACAATGTTACTGACCAAGTACACCCCTTTATGAAAACAGTATTCCTTGATGGCAGTGGCCTCTTTCAGCAGGATAATGTGTCCTGCCACACTGCAAAAATGGTATGAATGGTTAAAGGAACACAACAACAACAAGTTGGGGGTGTTGACTTGGTCTCCAAATTTCCAGATCTCAATCCAATTGAGCATCTGTAAGATGTGGTGGAAAATATGTCCATGAAGGTCCCACCTTGAAACTTGCTGGACTTAAAAGATCTGCTACTGATGGCTTGGTTCCAGATGCCGCATCATACCTTCAGAGGTCTAGTGGCATCCATGCATTGAAAGGTCAAGGTTGTTTTGACTCTAAAAAGTGATGTTTTGGTGACAAAAGGAGAGTCTAATCAATATTAGGTTGGTGGTTATAAAGTAATGGCTGATCAGTGTGTATTGTCAGTTACAAAGCAGAGCAACAGTTCACCATACTTCCAAACTCTCCCAGAATCCACAGGACTGCTCTGGGATTTTAACGAAAGTCCACCAATCTGGGCTGTGTCTCACAGCCAAGGACCTGAAACTTTTGTTCCATCACTTGGCTCTACACCCAAGCATTCCACCTTCAATTCCACACCCCTCCACTGTCATTGGCTTCCCAATCACTGTGAGATCAAGAGTTTCTGGACTAAGGCATGGCCTGTCCACCTGTTTCTTTATCCTTTCACAGGTTCTCATTCATTCACTCCCTGCAGTAAGACATCTGGAATTGTTGCTCTGCTTTTCTTTGAAAGAAAAAAAAAATACTGTTGTATAACAATATTTAATGTTCTGTGTCATTTCTCATGACTTTGTGCTCTGCTAAAAATGGTGAGGATTCTTGGCACATTCAACAAGAAGTTACTGGCCTTTGAGAGCATATTCTAAATACAGTGGATAACAACTGAACTGAGATGGAGTCAGTTACACTGGAAAGCCAAACACTCCTATTATGATTAGGTTTTTGAGGAAGCTATTACCTTACTGAAACAGCTTTGTTCACCTCACCAGGGACAGCGAATCATGATTTGGTGCTCTGATTTAGCTGGGGGTTCTGGGTCAGTTGTTTGCTTTTAGCGTTTAGCTTGAATGTAGAAATCTCTTTTATGATGAGAACTAAATAGTCAAAAACTGAGGATGGACTGAGTCAGGAAATTTGACAGAGCACAGCGGATCAGTAGAACACAGGCTGGAGCTGTTTTTGGAGCTGTTTCAGTTCTCATTAATAAAGTGATCTTGTTGTTCGACCAAATCCTTGTACGCTTGGACACCCACATTGCTCAGCATCCCACCAGCATGTGATGGGAAACAGCACATAGCTGCAAAGAAAAGCAATGGAATGGCTGATGTGTTTTATGGAGATAAGCTTTTTATTTACCCTTGATATTATCCTAGGCATTGACCTGCTATGTTATCATCATAAATATTCCCATTCTCTAGCATAGGGCTTTCTTAGAAGCCAAAATGTAGACAGGTATTACGATTAGATTAGATTTACTGTGTATAGCTGCAGGATTGAAAATAATAAATAGCATCAAATTTAACAAGAGGGTTATGACATTCTTAACTAAAGGACTTGGATTTACTAACCGAGTAATCACAACTTCTGTCCCACAGAGATGAAAGTTTATGCAATGCGTGTATTGCAACCTAACTCTGCGGAAAATGTTCATGTACATAGTAAAGTAGATCTGTAAACATAACTGTATTGCCTTTAGTTTGCTAAAGCACTGTGAATCATTGTTTTCACCTTTTTATTTTCTTTTGCATCTTACTGCTGCTGAACTCCTTCAGCCTCTTTTAGCCACTTACTATCTACATGTATTTGCTCTAGAATTGGCTGCATATCATTGCTTTGGACCAGTTACTGATAGTAACAAGTGGAACATGCCTTCACAGTGTGTGTGAACACATTTGCTGGTAGTCTCCATCAGGGCTGCAGGTGACACAGGAGCACAATTTGGACACAGTTGTCCACCTAAAACAAAAAGTACCTGATTTCAGAGCAGGATCATTAGGTATTATTTCAATAAAAGCTTCAGGTTTAGAAAGATTGCAATTAGACTCCAGAAAGCTGGTGAGGTGGTTGGGATTCAAACCAACAACATTAGTGTGGCCAGGCAGAAGTGCTAACCATGCTTGGTTTTGGGAGACTCAGTCTGCAGCTAATTTGGTCATCCATGGAGTGGGTGCAGTATGTCCATGCAAAACACAGGACAGCAGATGTCATTGTACAGTAGCATTCAGTTTCATACATTCACACATTTATTGTACAATCTTTCATCATGACAGTTTGTCTGCTGTAGAGCACCTGCTGTTAAATGGATGAGACTGATTTGACAACTGGATGGACTTTGGATTCGACTCCCAGAAATTATACTATATTTGAATTTTAAATGCAAGATTTACTTTTCAGGTATAAGTACTCCCTTCATCAAAAGAAATGGCTGTGTCTTGTCTCAATAGATTTATGTTTCACCTAAAGTGCCTTGTGTCATCTTGTAGGGACAACATTGTATGACTTTGGCTGTGATTTAGGCTATCCATGAACAAAATAATTGAGCAACATTTAATTAATATTCTTTACAAAAGGGGGCATACATAAATGCACAACATGAACATATTTTGAAAACAATGTATGTGGCTTTGTACAATTTTAGGGTAATCCGTTGATATCTCCTACTCGTATTTTGAGCAGTAGGAGATGTTTTTCAAATTGCAGCTACCCTGTGTGCTAAATTATTATTTGTTTGGATACAATATTTCAAAAATGGATGTCTACTAGACTGCTATCTTCCTTTACATCTGTCAGAGATAGGTAAATGATTGGTTTTGTATATAGAATGCTGAGGGTTCACTGATCATTTTTTAATATTAATTGGATGCTTGTTGAATTTCCCCAAAGTTGGCTCATCTATTGCCAATATTATGCTCTATGGCAAAGTTGTTGTCTGTCTGTTTATTCACTTGTACTTTGTCCCCTCTAAGAAAATGAAAGGATCTCCCATGTCACAGTGGCATATATGCCTTTATTTTCCTGTAGCGTCATAAACGTTTGTGAGCTATGTGTGAACTACTTAGCATCCTACTCATTATGTGAACAGAGTAGCATTTGCACATGAGATGAATGCCTTCCGTAATGGAGAAGCACTGGGTGTGGATCAAAATCTACAGTAAATAATTTCTTCAAAAATTGTTTTACTGCATCACTCATCAACCTGTCAGAATTGAGGGTATGAATGACTAGACTAAACTAGGTGATATCCCACTATGATGTAAAAGTGTGTGTGTGTGTGTGTGTGTGTGTGTGTGTGTGTGTGTGTGTAGGGGGGGGGGTTCTGGAAATAGCATATTGTCTGAACTTTTTTCTTGTTGAATGCCATGCTTTGCAAATACATGTGCAATTTTGGCAATGATGGTGTTGGTTGTTTAGGATTTCTAAAAATTTAGAAAAATAGCTTATATTGAACAAAAGTGTCTTCTGAATTTAAAGATATCCATGGCTAGCTTGTGCCACAATAAGTTATGATGGAGCACAACATGAAGTATTGGCTGGTCTATGTTTTGGTAAAAAATGTTGCCATTTGCTACAATTTTTTTGACACTGGATATATCAAACTTACAAGTGGGAAACGTTCATCTCCCACTTGTTTTGGGGTACTAAATGTCTTGATGAGCTTTATGTAGCTTCTTTAGCTTTGCAGATGTGCAATCCTTATAATTCTCTCCCCTAATGAGGGTATTAGTAAACCAATCAAAATTGCTGCAAATACGGAAGACATTGGCTTTTGTGTCTAGCCCACTATCCCATTGCTGTTGTCAGCATAACACCCTTCTCTGACTGTTCTTTTATGATTTTACTAGTTCAGGGTTTATTGGTTCTGCAACTTTCAAAAAGTAAAAAAGTACATTATTGTTTAGAGTGCCTGCATGCACATGTTTTTATTCAAAGGATATATATGGAATTCTCATGGTAATACATAGTTGGGTCTTTCATCATCATTTGCATTACTTGAATCCAAGAGGTAACAGTTTAATATCATCATATCACACTAGCATTGTAATTGTAATTTCAGTTTTCTCAGGATTTGTTAACCATTTAGCTAGCATTACATTATCCTCTGACTAATCTTAAAAGCACGAACAGAAGATTTATTTCCCATAAATGTTGTTTCCTGGGATTCACCATAGCTATGGTATTTAATGTAACACTTTGAAAAATGATTCTTTCCTCCAAACTTATAGCAGGTTGCTCTATTACTGGGCAATTTAATTGGTGCATGTGACCACAGTTACCTGGTTTATGCTATACTCCCAATTGTCCTATTCTGGTTCCTTCTGTGTAAATGTCCTTGTTAGTAAAGAGAATAATTATATTGGTCAATTGCAGTTTAGCTGTCCTTGGTAGATGTGCAACTTATGAAATCATACAGAAAAGAACAACCATGTTATATTCTGACATGATATAACTTACTGCCAAATTATTTGGGCATGTCAGGATATTTGGAGGTCATATAGAAATCCATTGAACAGAGAAATTGTAAGCACCTGAACACAAGACAGAGAACAATTAACATGCAATCCATATACAACAATATATCTTTGACTTTTAGATCTGCATTAGTATTCACTAAGCTCTGGAGAAAATTCACTTGCAAAGTAAACAGTTTATTTGCCTTTAACGCTTCCCTCTGCCAACTCCTAGCCCTTTAACAAGATATAAAATGCTGGAAGGTGGAGGTGGGCATTTTGATTGACAGTCACAGCGGTCACATGATCATAAAGCTCCCAATCGCCAGTATGCTTTCAGGAACCCACTGGTTACTGTTTTTGGAACTTGCAGGGAGTTCATTCTCAGTACAGAAAAGTGTTTAGCTGGGAAGAATATATGTGGCCACTTGGCATTAAAGGCCACCCACCAGGAGGTCTCATAATATGTGCCAGGTTGGCAGGAACTGGTTAATAAATCATCTCCTTAGTTTCTCTAAATGCTGTTGTTGCACAGACCTATATAAAATCATTCATCTTAGGCTGTACTGTGTTAAAATGAACATTTGTTCAAAGCGCTTTTCCCAACTATTGAATCATTATAAGTACTGCCAGGAAAGGTAAATGGAGAAGGTGGGGTGTGCAGACTAAGCTTCGAAATCAATGACTCTTTTCAGTAGTAACCCCTGAGAAACAGCACAGTGCGGGTGGTCATCATATTTAATTTGGAAGGATAAAATAAAATGATCCATATTCCTATAGAAGCTCTTGCCTTCATAATACTTGTGGGGCTCAGTGGTTGCATAAATGCATCAGAGGTGCTGTTGTTATCAACATGTAATGATTTAATGTCAGAAATGTCAGAAAGCTAATGATAGGAAAAAACGTTTAGAAGAGAAGCACCTGCATAGCTCTGCCAGTGTGAAAACTATCAATACCAGCACAAATATATACAGTAGAGTTATTCTTGTACAGTTGACATTGGTCTTGGTGATGGTGTACAGGAAGACAAGATGCGCATTGTCGGGAAACCCATTATAATGCACATGGCCTTCAAAGGCTAACAGATACCCTCCTAGGTAGAAATCTGCTTGATTAGTAAAGTAAAGCTATGGTTCATTGTACAGTATCAAAATATTCCTCAGGCGTGAGTCACACAGCAGTACGTGATGCTATTTTAAACATTTTGCATGGATGGAGTGTCAATTGGTTTTTGTGCACGGATATTATCCTGGAACAACATGGTCAAACCTACAAAATTGCCATTACATGGCGAGAGCTAGAATTTGATTCTGAATGGGACAGACAACCAGAAAGCACATGTTAAAAGTTATCAAGTGAATGCAAAGCTTATGAAATAACAACATAGCTGGCTGGATGTTTAAAGATAAGTCACATACAAAGAACACTTAAAAAAGAATGAAAATATGCATAGATTGTCAGGAACAAACATTGTCTCATGTGTAGCAATTTTTCTCCAGCCTCCCTACATTATTTGGCAGCAGAGTACACTCTTCCTTTGCATGATCTGTTTCATGTTACAAAGCAATGTGACCAATATGCCGCCTGCAATGAATACCGGATGAACATGTAGCTGACAGACAGTTAATGTACCTTCTAGTAAATTTAGTTATAAATAAACCTAGGGAACTAGTAATATAAAGGAAGCCTGGATGTTCCTGCAGCTATTTAATATGAGTGAATGACCTGTGACAGGTAGCACTACTCTAAAGAAATATAAAGAGAATTTTAAATACAAGGTCCTTACCTTTTTATATTAAAAATGGACTGCATCTAGAACATTGGAGGTAAACAAATAAAAAAAGATGAAACATATTTTAATAATATGTAATATAATAGGCACAAAATCGCAATACAAAATATTGAATTGGATGTGATTTATGATATTGAAAGTAAAAAAAAAACTGTTGTCACTTGTACTAGGTGCATTTTTCTAACTTTGGTTGAGAATGAAATGTTTGTTCAGTGGTTGTGGGTAATGATGCTTTTTTATGTGGTACACTTTTTATAAATCAGCTTTAAAGTAGAAACAGGTAAGTATACAGAGCTATAAATATAATTTCAGGTCTCTCTGGTCTGGTCATGTGAAACTGCCGTATCAGCCAGGGTTGGCTGCAGGCGAGAGATGAGAGCACTCAACAATGGCTGGTAATGCTTGGTGGTGACATTACCCATAGGCTCCTATGGCACGCCCTCCTCTTCCCTGCAGTCACCACTGGCTGACAGAGGGGAGCTGTATTACATGAATGGACCAGAGTGGCCTGAAATTAGGTAAGTATACAGATCTTTCTTACACAAGTTAGTCAAAATAGGTATTAGAAACAGGGAAGGGAGCATTTTTAAAAGTAGTTAGGCTTTGCTTGGAACTCCATTTGAACACTTACCATTATTTCCCAGGTTATCTGACATATTATACAGCACCTTGCAGAGTTTATGCTCACTATCCATGCAAATCCAATGGAGCTTACAGTCAAATGACCTAGTGCAATCACACATGCTTAAACCTATTTAGAAGAAAGTGGATTACCAAAAGAAAATACACGGAGAATAAACAAATTCCATGCAAACATATTCCTGGCAGGATTTCAACTTAGAGCCTCAGTGTAAGGCATGGACAAAAAAATGAAGCTTTGCTTTGTTACCAGATTTCATTTTTGATGGATACAGAAGTTTATGACCTCATAATGCAAATGGTAGCTGCATCAGGCAATGATTTCAGCTATGTCATATGCATTGATTTAAAACAGAAGTAAAGCAACAACATGCCACAGTGGTATAAACTAGAGCTGATCAGTGATAGTGTGAAGGAACCTTAGATATAAAGTATTCACAATGCACTACAATGTTTAGATGAGAGAGAGGGTCCTATGATCCTTGGGTTGATCTTAGTTGTGCAATTGAATTTTATGGCAAGTTCTTTTGATTGCTTTTTTTCCATTTTGATTAGGAGCTTATTTAATAAGCCAGAGTCCTGTAAAAAAGATCGGATCCTCCTATCAAAATAAAAAAAGTGATGTGATGAGTTAGGCGTTCAGGATTGAAATAATGTTGTTATCTTTCCAGAAGGATGACATGCCTGTCAAAGCAATGATGAAGATGATTAAATACAAACAATAGACAAATAAGTCATATTTTTTGTTAAAAACAGAATTCTATGTTTAAAATACAAAACATAATTTCCCATTAGTAGTAAAAAGAAACAGACAGCTTTTGCTGCAGTATTCGTCTTCAGCCCACAACTGTGCCCCACATTTATGCAAGAGATGGCATTTCTCTTCCAGGTTGAACAATGACCAGTCAATTAACCCACTTGGCCACACTGGCCTGAGTTCCCAGCACTGCTGCACAGAACACAACTCTCCTCATTAGGTGATACATTATTCCATGAGCACTGTTCACTACATGAGTAAGGACTGTCCATTGCCAACACTGAAAAAAATAAATAAGCACCCATGAAGTCAGGTGCAGAAGAAAATATAAAGTCTGTGGAAGGCAAATTCAATTTATGGATATTTTATAGATAGTTGCATTGGTCCTGCTTGGACCAATATATCTTTGTATATACCATACCTGGCTGATGCCACTGGAAGCTGGAAATCACTGAAACCAACACCATTACTCTAATGATCTCCACTTACATCCGTGTCCAATTCAGAGTGGCTGCCCTGCTGCATTCTGAACCAAAACCTTCTCCAATTGGACAAGATGGAGAGGCAGGGAGGTGTTGTCACTCTCTCCACTTCGTCCAATCAGAGAATGCTTTGCATTCATCTGGAAAATGCAAAGCACTCTCTTAATGGTGCCCATTCTGAGTGGCCATCCTCCTTTGTTCATAATGCAGCAGAGCAGCTACTCAACACAGGACATGGAAACAGGTAGAGATCACTGTAGTAGTGTCTACTTCAATGATTTTCAGCTTTCAGGTGGACTGGCCAGCTACACTATATACATATTTACTGGACCAAGGTAACTGTGTATTATAAAATATCCATACTTGGAATCCTTTTTTAAGCTCCAGTAGGAGGAAAATATGTTAAAGGGAGGGTCCTGAGTTAATTGTCTGTGTTTCTGCATATGTTGACAAATAAAGTTGATTTTACCCTTTAGAAGTGGTGTGTGACTCAAGGACTTTGCTAAATGGTATATGTCAGAAGTAAACCCTGAAGCTGGAGTTCAGAATTGCAAATGTTTTAGGAGCAGTTTCATCTTCTGTGAGTAAAGCATGCCAAAGATGAGTAAAAAAAACTAATGAAATTAGTGTCGATCATTGAATTGTTTGTTTTTCGCATCATTAGTGTGCCAGCTGCGCCATGCGATTTTTGTGCCGCAATCGAAAGTGCCTGATACAACTTGCTGGTTTTTTTTTAGAAACTTGATAGCACAATCATATAAGCTACTTTAATTTTTCGATCTACAGAACGTTCATTTTTTCAGTCACCTATGTCATTCAGGAGACTGTTACGTTAAAGATATAAATACTTTAAAAGAAAAATACAATTGCAAGGGTTTGGGGGGGGGGGAGCTTGGGTGGTCAAAGGTGACGGAGCTTTAAATATAGACAGAGTAGCTATCATAATTTTATCATTATGAATGGTATTGATAAAATTCTGCCATTACCTAGCAACTGATGGCACACGGAGGCACATGGAGGATATTTCAAAGTCATTTTTTTAAAGGCATGCCCTTGCTGCCCTTATGCAGTACAGTCAATAAGGTTTGTTACTAGCCTTGCTCAGATAAAAGTAAAAGTTGCTGAAATTTCACAGTGCCATCTCAGTTGGCAGAACCCTCAGAACTAGACAATGTTCCATTATTTAGCAATAGTATGGTGGTAGTCCAAAGTCAGTTGATAGCAGCACCAGTCCAGGCTGGAAGGTAGTGCATGAATATTTTTACTGTCTTTCAGCATCCTAGTTATTGGTATTTTTCAGGTTTAGATTGCTCAGTTCCATTTTGATTCATCCTTTTATGTACTACACTCAAATGCCTTAATACGTATTATAGTCATAGCATGGTCAGCAAGCATGTCATGATCAAAGGGTTGCTTGATTGTGTTCACAAAGGACCACGCATCACCTAACATCATGTGACAAGTAGCTGAACCAGCACCGTCACCCGACCCTATTTACAAAAGCTGGATTCTGTTCCTTTTGTCCTTTTTTAAACCTTGGATTTTAAATGTCTTGCTATGAAAAATCCAAGCAACTTTGGCTTGCAAATGAGTTGAGAGGAGCAAGGGTTTCTAATGATGCGTTGTATTTTGCATACACATTTTAGTTTTTGGCTTATAAATATATTAATGTTGCCACCTCTGTGGTAGAGCTTAGATTATTCTTGCTTCTTTTGGTCTGCATAGCAGTCTGTAAAGGACAAGGAAAAGAGTTGTGACCTTATTATAAACCAATTACAGGCAGATAACATGACATACAGGGAGATAAAGTGATTTCCCAATACCAATCAGGGAGTGTAAATGAGCACTGTAATAGGGTGGTATTTGGCGAACTATAACACTAGTGTGTCTAGAAAGGAGAGCTCAGTGTCTGTATGCTAGTTTACACAGTTTAGAGGAGACATTCCTGGATTGCTTAGCTTTCAGGAATAATCAGAGTTGGAATTGATTGTTAGGAAGTACAAATCTGTACTAGGTACAGAAGGTAATATGCGTGTCACAAGGTGCCTTTCTACATATAAATGAGCATTCAGGAAAGAGTTAATTCCCAACCAAACTTTCAGTTTAACGGATAAGTTCACCTTTGGGAACATGTTACATGTTCTACCTATTTTTAGGCTGGAACATGTAACATGTTCCTGCTCCTGCAGCCACTCCCCGATGCCCACACTCCCTGTGACAGCAGGTTGGGGATCTTCTCCCTGTACCTGCTGTCACTATTTGAAAAGAGAAGGGCTTTGCAAGGCTCCGCCCACACTGACACGCCATTCATTCACAGAGCTCTTTGCAGCTGTTGGCTTGTAGTTCTCAAGGCGCTGTTGAGCACTCTAGGTAGTTTGTTGATGCTTCCTGTCAGTGTAAAACTGCCTGCCCGTATGAAGTATGAGCAGGCAGCTTACACTGACAGTCTGCAAGAGCCCTGCATTGCACCCACAATCTGCTGATCATGGGTGCAGTGCTTTACAGGCTCCTAATACTTATCCTTTAAATGAGCTACTTACATTCCACGTGCATTAAAACAAAAGATGTGTGCAAGGTCTTAGAGTTTGTAGTCTTTAGAAAGCAGCCACAGCTTTAGTAGAAAAGCCTGTCCCCAGCTATCTAACTGTGGAGTAGAATCTTGGATATCTGCATGGAAGCATTGGTCCAACACATCCTTATCAGAGTCAGAGCTCTCTAATCAGCAGGAATGTGAGCTTTGCTGACTGCAGTACTATAGGTTTGGCTCAGCAGAGTGCATGTCAGACCTCTGCAGAAAGACCAATGTTTCTACATGGACAGCAAGGGTCCTTTTGCGCACCATACTGGCAGGGGATGGGCTTTTGTACTCAGGCTGTTACTGCTTTCTATGTGCTATGTCTGGCACACTAGCAATCTTGTCAGTCGCAAGAACTTCAGATAGGGGAGCCAAACTAAAATCAAAAGTCTGATTTTAGTCTTTCAGCAGTTGTTGAACAGCAATGTCCATTGCTGCTCAGCAACTGCTACTAAGTTGTTCCTCCATGAGAGGAGTTCAGTATTGGTTCTAATATAGATTGATGAATTCACTGTTTTCTCCAAGTTTTATCCTGTGTTGAGCCCTGATCAAGGGGGTGTGGTGTTGCCCCTGAAGGGCGTTGGCTGTTTTTATGTGACTTTTTCCAACAAATAAAATTATCTTGGGCTCTTGGATGTGAACTCATTTCTGTATTTCTGTGGTATGAGCTACTGTTGGTTGCCCTTTGAGGGAAGTCTTGCTGTGTGTGAGCTGCCTCACTAGAGCTGTTAAGCTTGTTTGAAGTTTTCCTTCATCTGACTACACTTGCAAATATAAAAGTTCCCAGAGCTTGTTTGAGTATATTGTTCTGGAGTTCACTCACAAGAAATCGTCAGTGTCAGGATTGCTATAAAAGCTTAGAGAGATTACCAATCTGCTTTGTATATGATGCTTCCGTTCTGGAAGTACCACCTCTCTCCTCCACCTGGTAAGTCTTTCACTGCCTACAAGTGCCTTTCAAAACAATGCTGCTGATGGCAAATTCTACTTACTGCAAGATATGGTCCTTGCTGAACTGGAATTAGATCTATATGTAATCAATTAAACTGAACCCGTGAGAGCACTGATACGCAGACAGTGCTAGTTGGCATGACAGAATTCCCAAAAGTTGGACAAGTCAAGAGCTCTGGTTGAAAAATATGACCGGGTTCAAGACAAAAATATTTGGGGATAATAAAAGCTAAAGCTGTCTCTATATGGTGTCTGCAATGCAGCTCTTCTTTTGCCTTACACTGAATCTGTGACAGGTTATTCAAGTTGTATTTATTCTTTAATAAGATGAAGAAAAGTTGTAGTCTGTTAGATTGCATGGAAAGTGGAATATGCACAAATGATGGTAGAAGTGTCAGTAAAAGTCAAAGCACGCACACAGCAGTAAGTAGTGTAAGTAAACACCTCAGAGTGCTCTAACACATCTTAAACTGAATATTGAACGCTCTAGTTATCATATGCACTATGACCCCTAAACTGGCATTCTCCAGGGACTGCAGCAATACGGGTCTGTTCTCTCTCATTTGTTTCCTACCACAGTATTTTTTCCTTTCTAGCTGAGCAGCCAGCACATTAGAATTTCAAAGGCCCTTGCGAAAGCAGAGCTGGGACAGCAGCCGTGCAGCTGCCTCACATCTCCTGCGATCTGCTTTTAATAATTGAGGATAATATATATGTGTTTCTAGCTCTTATTTTTTTTCTGGCCTGTGCTGCTTGTCAGCTCCTAGTGTCTACCCTCTGATCATACACAGAGCTGCCTAAACACAGGGAACCTAAAACCCAAGCAGGGCCTACAGTATGCTTTAGCTCTGAAAGTAGGTCTCTTGCAGAATATCTGTTGAATTTATAAAAGCTGAAATAAATCATAAGAGTTGCTTATAGCAACCGATTAGTTTCAAGCTGCCGTATTTTTAGTGCATATTACAAAATGACTAATGCCAACATATGGGTTTCTATAACCAACATCACTCTTTTGCTTTTGCTCTTTACTTTAGTTTTGTACAGCAAGGCCTATTTTTTTAATATAATTTCCATTGGAGGTTGTTAATGAAAGCATCAGGAGGACCTATGCTTGATCCCCACAACAACTACTGTAGATCATAACTTTACCAATGCATTTGCATGTGACTGCAAATTAAAAAAATAATTGTGCACACCTAAAGCAGTATTAAACTCTGCTATATACTGTATATACTTTTTTAAATGCGCCCCAGGGGAATTATGTAATAATGTTCTAGTATGGACAGCATATTAGCACATTATTGCAGGCATCCCTGTCAAATCAAGCACCCCAGCACTATGACAACAGCTCTTCAGCTGGTCTTGGGTGCTTCCATCTTCCCCTGGTCTACCTTCTGAGTTCACTCAGTTTGAATGGGCGCATGTGTATGAAAGTAACTTCATTACAACACAAAGTTGCTGTAAATGTACTCTGAGTTTTGCTTGTGTGACTCAGTGTACATTACTGCTGACAGACAGGGAGAAGCATGTATGACCACTAGGGTCTCTTCTGTGATAAAACTCTACCTGTCAGTGGTTTTAAAAAAATAGTTTAATTACACTTTAAAAGAGAAGTATGATTAAACCTTTTGGGCTATTCTTCCTTCCCAAACTTGGTACAGAGCCAAAGAAAGTTTGGTAGCGAACCTGACAATATTGTCAGGATTCACCCAGCTGCCCGATTGATCACTGGTTCCAACTTTCAGGGTGCAACTGAAAGCCAGAGCTTGCCACGTCCACTATTTTCCCAACCTAGCACTCCAGCGAGAGCTGAATGGGTGCAGTGATTGACAGTAACTGCTCTCCAATGCAGACTCAACTCTCGGTCTTAGAGTCAGAATGGGGCAGCTGCAGTGTCACAGAGATTCTGCAGCATGGAGTATCTATGTTTGTTTATTGTATACCCTCATTGTCTCCTTTAAAAATAATCCTGGTGTGTTAACTTTGTGAACATTTGTTTTTTTTGCCTCACAGCCATCAAACAGATTCAACCTTGCTTCAACTTAATTAAAATCAAAGCAGCCAATCAGGTCGGAATGTGCAATGTGCATTGTGTACTGGCAGCTGAATGGACATTTTGCATTTAATTGGATGCTGTGATCTTTCTGGAAAAGCTTTCCCCTCAAAGGCTTCCTTTACTTGGGAATACTTAAATTAGACCTATACTCACCTTGAATCTAGGGATTCGCCACCCTCAGTGCTCCCCACCAGGTGCTGACATCAGGTGGCTTCTGAGTCTTGATCGCTAGCCGCTGTCATTGGCTGGGCCGAGGTGATGTCATTGTCAGTCCCGCACATGTGCAGGAGTTTCAGCAGATTCAGCATTGCCAAATTTGTGCAGTGAGCTGCTCTTGTGCAGCTTATTGTACAGGGGCAGATAGGCAGTTAAGACGTTTTAATTCATAAGAAACAAAACATGTATCTTTTGCATTAAGAATCCTGCCTATCAGTCAATATTCAATTCATAGCCTAAAGTTCCATTTTAGGGGTATACCCGTGTGGAGGGCCATGTTGACAGTTGTTTCATGCATCCACCTGCAGGCAGTCCCATCCATGTCAGTTGGGACTCTGCATGGACATAGCCATGGCCCCCAATTTGACATCCATGCCGGTGTGAGTTTGTGGGGGTCTCCAAAGACAAACAGGATTTTTTTTACTAAAGGTGGAGAGTGCAAAATCATGATCACTTCTGCAATGAAGCCAATCCGCTTCCAGGTTTTATTGCCAAAGCTTAAATGAACAAGCTGAGGTTAGAAGCAGACTGGTTTCTATGCAGAAGTGAACCTGATTTTGCACTCTCCAACTTAATAAACCCCAGTGTGTGAGTTCACATATACCCACACCCACATGGATTTCAAATTGGGAGTGTGCACCCACTGTGACCCAATTGACATGAATTGAATTGAATTATACATGAAAGTATGGAATTCCTGTGCATCCTGTGCAGGCAAAACTTGGCCATTACAAGGGTGTATGCTTAAGTACGCATGTATAAACCAGGCCAAGTAGTTTCATAAATAAAAAAATAGCTAATTAAATGTTTAAAAAATAATAGACCATGTCTGCATGTGAATATAATTGGTGCCTTATAGGCAGTTTTTTAGATATAGTTTGCTAATTAAGGCCCAGTTACTTTAGGAAAGCGAAGGTGACACAAATCCCATCTATGCAATTTAGATTTATGCAACCTATTGCTATTACATCTCTAATGTTACGTATTACTTTTCTGAATCTGAAGGATGTACCTAATAATGCTTCTACAGCTTATTCGCTTTGATTTGTGGAGCTTACAATCTAATTTTACCCTGAACACATCAAGATAAATGTATTCATGGGCTAATGCACAAAGCCAAGACTCTCCCAAAGCATAAATAGTGCATTTATGAGCTGGCACTAGAAGAATATGTTAAAATGTTAATCTCTGCACTGCTAGGGGGTGTAAAAGTGTTAATGGTGTTTGGGTGGCAGGGTGTCTCGTGTGTGTGTATGTGACTATTTGTCCAATGGCATTGAGCCTGTGGATAGGACACACTGAACAGTATGTAATTAGAGAAACATTGCCAACTCTGCTTGAATTTTAGAGAGACTACTGAAAATCCTGGCAATCTCATGTCTTCTGCAAACAAGAAAAAGTATGAATATTCACCGCTCAAGGCTAAGCAGTAATCACAGTTTCAAAACTGGTACACAATTGGTGGTGCGCCTGCCAGCCCTCCTATTTTAATCCTGTATGTGGTAGAAGACAGACAGATTGGTAGAGGTTTAACAAAGAGAGGGGACTGGGTGAATCGCAATATGAGAGATACTGCAAAAAAAACAGTGGACAAAGCTCTCTTTTAAATATTGAAACAGAGAGGAAGGGATTTTTTTAACCACTTTCCTGCTTTCCCGTAAAACACCAAACGTCTGTCTGCAAATCCAGTCTCTGGTGTTTTTTTTTATTATTATCTCACATCTCAAAGTACCAAGAGGGAAGGTTAACCCTTATTAAAATAGTTGTGTCATCGGGGCGATTTATTTTTTTCTAGATTTTTCAATGCTTCAATCCCTAACTGTCAAAGAAAATGGAAAGTGCCCTGATGATGCTGCCGCTGGAGACTGAAAAATTGAATATTTCATAAGATCCATTATATCCAGTTTTTATACATGGAATACTGTACGCTAAGCTTGGTGGTCCGTGTTAGTCAAATCCATCTATAGCAGCAGTGACAAAGACGCCAGCGCCAATCCTTCCCGTTAGAGGTACCATAACCGGCTTGCATCGGCAGCTGAGACGCGCACAGAAATCTATTAATAGCACAGTTCACTTTGTATCTTATTTTCTGGCAATCCTTGCTGATAAACAGACCTGAGAAAGATGGGAGCACGTGTCTTCCCGTGGTGCCTGGTGTGTCTTCTTTTTTCTTAACCCTGCCCAGGTTCTTTTTCCTTTTATTATTAAATAAAACCTATTTTTTGTGTCAATTGACACTGCTGCGTTTGCTTGACAAATCACTCCTGTAAACTATTGTTACCTGTATTTTGCCTTAGTTTGGAAGACTGGTTACAGAAGGTGACAACAACAGGATAGGGATATGGCATTTGAAGTGAATGGAATATATATATTGGTTTGCTCTGATGGTCGATAATAGGAAATAATAGCCATGCATACGCCTGAGTCTGTGCAGACAGCAAAACAATGGGTGACAGTACAGCATGGACCATAGTAGTAAAAACATCAAGAAGATTGAGCTGAATAGACAGCTTTGAACATACTGTATTGTGTGCCACATCGAGGGCTTGATATGTGTTCAGATGATATTTTTAATCAGGTGTTCCGCTAGCTAGAAGCAAGAGTGTGCTATCTGCTAGACACGCATTGTAAATTATGAGCAAGGTCTCCTGGAATTTATCATTGCTTTTTTTTTTATCCTGCCTTAAAGTGATATTAAAGGCAATTAAAAAAAATAACAAACATGTCATACTTACCTGCTCTGTGCAGTGGTTTTGCACAGAGCAGCCCCGATTCTCCTCTTCTTTGTTGATCCGCCAGTGTTCATTCGCACAGAGCCGCATCTCGGACCAGCCCCCTCTCTCTACTCACTGGCTCACTGGCTATGATTGACATCAGCCAATGGCTCGCGCTGTTGTCTCAGCCAATAAGGAGGGAGAGTTTCTGGTGAGCCGAGGCTTACCTGGGGCTCAGGTAAGTATTGAGGGGGCTGACGGCACTGCTGCACACAGAATGTTTTTTACCTTCATGCATAGAATGCATGAAGGTAAAAAACCCTGAGCCTTTACAACCACTTTAATTTCATTTTTTGACCAAGAGCTCTTAAATGGTTAATCATTTTTCCCTTTCCAACATTGTAGTTTTTATTTTCTTCACTCATTTTGGAGTTACCAAATCCTTTAAACCTTGAACGTAGGAAGAATCAGAGGTGCAGCTGCTTAGGGTCCAGATGCAAAATGGTAACAACACTTGCCCTGCAGAGGATTTACCCCCCTTCCTGACCAGGCCATTTCTTGCAATATGGCACTGCGTTACTTTAACTGACAACTGCATGGTTATGCAATGCTGTACATAAATTAAATTTATGTCCTTTTTTCCCACAAATAGAGCTTTCTTTCAGTGGTATTTGATCACCTGTGGGTTTTTTTTATTTTTTGCACTATAAACAAAAAAGACTGACAATTTTGAAAAAAAAAACAATATTTTTGACTTTTTGCTATAAAACATATCCAGTAAAAAAATCTAATTTCTTCATAAATTTAGGCCAAAATGTATTCTGCTACATGTCTTTGCTAAAAAAAAAAATCCCAATATGTGTAAATAATTTGCTTTATGTGAAAGTTATAGCATCTACAAATGGCAGTATATATACTGGAATTTTTATTTTTATTATTTTTAGACTAGTAATAGCGGTGACCAGCAAATTATAGTGGGACTGTGGGACTGCGGCGGACATTCTGACACTAGCTGGGAACTGACTAACTGCCACTGACATCCCAATGCCACTAATACAGTGATCAGTGCTAATAAAAAGCACTGCCACTGTATTAATGACACTGGGCAGGAAGGGGTTAACATCTGGGGCGATCAAAGGATTAACAGTGTGCTATGTGCTGTTTTACATGATGTGCTGTGTGTGTTTTACTGCTGTGCAGAGAAACACAAAGCAGCATATCCTTGCTGGCAGGAGAGAGACCTGTGTTGCTCCCCTGTCATTTCCACATGGCAATCGCCGGTGCCGGCGGGGAATCTCCATTCCCATTGATTGGCATCTGTAGCCACCGATGGTGGTATGGATAGGGCGGCCACTATGTGCGCCCCCTTCCCGGAAATGCAAATCACATATATATATACGTGATTTTGCGCAGCCCTGCCGCCCTGTAGCAGTACTTATTACTATAGGGCAGAAAGTGGTTAAATAAGATGGGACTATAGTCACAATGGGGCGGCACAGTGGCTTAGTGGTTAGCACTTCTGCTTTGCAGTAATTGGGTCATGGATTCGATTCTCAACCATGGTGCCTCCTGCATGGAGTTTGCATGTGCTCCCTGTGTTCACGTGGGTTTCCTCCGGGAACTCCGGTTTCCTCCCACACTCCAAAGACATGCTGGTAGGTTAATTGGCTCCTGTCTAAATTGTCCTAGTTTCATCCCTGGCCATGCGGGATCTCCTGCATGGTAGGGGTTGGGGAAAGACCAGGCAACCTACTCTGTAAAATAATTGCTAAGAGAATTCATGGAAAAAGTCGCTTACGAGTGACAGTCCGTGCAATCACCAAGGGTCGGATATGACTGAATGGATGGATAGATAGATAGATAGATAGATAGATAGATAGATAGATAGATAGATAGAGATAGTCACTATTTTTTTACCCTGCTCACCCCATTTAACAGAAGCCCTTTAGTTAGTTAGTTCAGTTCACCTTTACCAAATACTGCCTAAGTGGGAAAGGCGTGCCTGTAGATAAAAATAAACTGTGCAGCTTTTATCAAATGTAAAGGATAAGTTCACATTTTGGGAAAAAATTATAAATGCACATTTTTTTGCAGGAAAAAAAATTAATTTATTATTTTTCTCACAGGAGCCTGGAAAGCATTGCACCCGTGATCAGGGAATCAGGGGTGCAATGTCAGACTCCTGCAGACGAGCTCTGTAGTTTTATCTCTTACCCACAGGCTGACTGTTTACAAGCTGCAGGGCTTGTGAATGAACTCTGAGACTGCTCATCAGCGACTTCGCAGTTCATTCAGAACTACAAACTGTCAGCTGTAATTGGCTACCAGTAGTTGTAGTTCATTCATTCACAGGAAACTATGAACGAATGACACGACTATGAGGGGCAGAGCCCCGAATGGCCACACTGCTTTTGCATTGTGATGGCAAGTGTAGAGAGAGAATCCCCATCCCGCAATTACAATGAAGGGACGATCGGGGGAACTATCTGCCAGAGCTGCAATATGTTATATGTTCTACTCTAAAAATGAGTGGAACCTTCAACATGTTCCAGAAGGTGAACATATCCTTTCTAATGCCCTTGCTATAGGTATAAGCCATTTATGGGACATCTCTGGGAGTTTAATAACTGTATTGATGAGGTACATAGATAACCTACACCTGTAGTAAGGGCATTATCCAAATTTAGTTGAAACTGCACAGTTTGTTTTTATCTACAGGTTTCCCTTACCTTTTATGTAAAGGTAAAATAACTCTTTAAATACTTGGCTTAAGAAATCTATGGTATCAGATTTTACAGTGGTCAGACAAATGAGCTTACTTCATAGCCAAGTGTTAAGGGATTGGATCATGTAATCTGTGATAAAAGTTGAACTAAACCCAACTATCCTTTACAGCCAAGGACTGCCATTTTAACCTCTGTTTAATCCTCTGTTGCCATGGTGTTGCACATGTGATCAGTTATGACACCAGGATTTTGATGGCTTGACAGTTTGGCTGAGAGCACAAGCAGCTGTGACCATTATTATTCCCGGAAAACCTTGAATGTAACTGTTCTTGGAAATGGCTAAATTGAGGGGATTAGTTATGTTTTTAAGAGGAGCAATGGTCAATATGAGCTCTGTCTTTGGTCATGCTAAAGGCTGTAGTTGAATCTCTAGGCAGTAATATGTAACCCAGATAAGCATTTAGATGCTTGTTCGTGTTATCTTTCATGCCTCTACGATGGTGGTGGTGGTGGTGGGGGGGGGGGGGGGGCATCTTATTTTGACTCTAGGTCTGCAAGAAGGGTGGCTTTATATGAGGATAGAACAACAACTACTGAACAATCGATCCACTTTCTCTTCAATCTACAGAACATCTGTAGCCGATGCTTTCTTCTCCTTGACTTTGCTGAAGCAGCACAAAGTAGATAACTAGAGACCCTTAAATCTGTCTGTCCTATGACAATTCAGTGGCTTTTAAAGCTGTGCTATCACTCCCTTTGTAAATTGAAACTCTAGCTGAATTTTTTTTATTGGTTTGGAACTCAGTGAGGAGAATCACAATTTTGTATGGGTTTCTTTCCTTGCGCGTTCAGATGATTGTCTGAAAAAAGTAGAGGGGAGCCAAAATTCAACTGGTATCATTGGCACATGTGTTTTCAGTGGGGGATTTCCCCTCACTTCTTGTTCCAGTGACAGCTGTCAAATTTTGAATCTCACCTCAATTTTTGCCTTGTGACTATTTGTGAAAACTGGGACATACGCAAGTGTGAATGTAACCAATGGGGAAAAGCAAAAAAACTCAAAGTTCTAACTTCCCCATGCTGTCTAGAGCTGAAAGAGAACTTCAGGAATAATTATCTTTTTTGGCAACTTATATTGGTCCAGCTTGATAGAATGTAATTATCAACATTTTATATCTGGATGGCTAGTAGGGATGCTGAAAACCAGTAGTAGTGCACCCTACATACAGCGATAGCTGCAATCTTCCAGGTTCTACTCAACCACCTTCCCATCTGCACACTGAGCACAGGGGGTCACTTGTTTGGCACAGCTGCCATTCAGAGCACACCTTGTATTTTTTAAATGAATATACTGAATACATTTAAAAAAAAAAAATTCTGGTTGGACAGGTTGCAGAATGTGATATCATCCACCCCTCCTTTCCACCTTTCCACCTTGTCCAGTCAGAGAACGCCTTGTATTTATTGAAAGAACACAAGGCATTCTCTAATTGGTAGTGGTGCTGAGCAAGACAGCTGTCTAACTGCAAGTAACCTCTTAATTTACAAATACATGCAAAGATCGGCGGACAGGTGCCCCTGCATCCACCAGTCAGCTGAGCTGTAGCAATATGCTGTCTTTGCCCGTTCACCTGTGTGAAAGAGGCCCAATGGGGGATATGATCTCTATGTAGGTACATAATTGGCCCATATACTGAAATAAATGCAAAGTTATTCACTGCAGTGCAAAAGCAAGCACTCTTTGCATCTGGAGGAAAAAAGTTTAATAGAAGGCTTCTTCACAGTAAGAGCTGTGAAAATGTCGAATACACTCCTACAGGAACTCTAGCTTTTGTCAGCTCAGTTGATTGTTTTAAAAAAAAGCTTGACGAACTCTTATATGCACAGAATATAAATGACTATTAACATTAATAAGTATAAACACAAGAGATTGTTCCAGAAAAATCTGATTCTCTTAGTGAATTGGTAAGATTTTTTTTATCATGTTGGAGCAAATTGGACCTTACTTTATAAGGCAGCAAAAGTTTCCAAGCAACCAACCAACAAATATTCAATATAAAATAATAATAAAGTCCAAAACATAAAGTCCAAAGTAGTAAGATCTTCCAGCAAATGATGCATGTGTACCACCAAATTATCTACATGTCCCAATGTCTCAGTGGATCAATATTTTCTATAACTAATCACCAGTGCTACTCATGGATATACCTTCCATGAACAGTATATGCTCACCTCCAGACTAGACCCTGATGGATAATTTGTTGGTACACGTGGATCATTTGGTGGACGATCCTACTACTTTGGACTTTATTATTATTTTATAGTGAAGCTTTGTGGGTTGAGTGGCATCTTTTTCTGCATTATTTACTGAGGGGAGGAGTGAAACCACTTTATGGTGCACGTCACAACCTTATGTTTAATTACTGATTCATATGCAATCTTATGTTTACATATTTGTTTGATGATTTTTGTGGTGTAAGGTGTAATCACGTAGTGGGTGCACTGATTGATAATTAGGTTTGGTTCATACTTTATATGGGTTTTATTTTGCCTTTGGATCAGCTGTAGGCATACAGAAGAAGAGAACGTCACCAGCACACCATGGATCATCAAAATTATGTCCAAAGCTTTATTCAGCAATCACATTGTTACAGCAAAAGCAATGTTTCGGAGCCACAGGGCCTCTTCATTAGCAATGTGACAAAGTGTTATACAGGACTATATAAACTATTTAAAGACCATTCACTAATCAGTGAACACAAAATGAGCTCAGCCCCATCCTCTAATGTCATAATGATAATGTCATATTCCCGCAAACTTTTTGAAAATGACAAAACAATTGAATATATTTACATACATGGTAGCAAAACAGCAATCAGTATAGGTTCTTGCACAGGATAAGTATAAGCTATGGTCTCATAGGTCAGGAATGTGTGCGTTGGGAATAGTGTGTTTGGCTCTGTATACAAAAGATTCCTTTCTTTCTTTCTTTCTTTCTTTCTTTCTCATATTTTATAGGGAAGATTTTTTACATGTGCACATTATGACTTTTCTTCTGAATTTCTTTTTGAGATGCTAGAAGAATAAAATACTGTCTTTTTCTATCTTTCACTAATCCCAAACATAGTAGAAGGGCCTACTTGGAAACTCATGTATGGAAACCTGGTTAAGCACCCTATTTTTATAGGGATCTATGTATGCAAGATTTAAACTCACTCTGCATCTAAAGTAGCCTTGCCTCCTATCCCTGGAAGATGCTATGGTATTTTTTTTTTTACATGTCGCATTTAATTAACCTAACTTGTAAAAGGATGATAATTTCTCTCACAGCAAGGTTTCAACAGATTAAAAGAGTAGAAAGCTGCAAGGTAAACAGACCTGAACCAAACTGCAGTAGTTAGGATGGGGTAGAATATGATCACACATTTTCAATGTTAGTGATGCAGAAAAGTTGAATTTTTATAAGTGAAAACATAAAAGAGTGAGAAACTTGGAGGAATGATGCTGGTATAGTGTCAATAATTGTGTTGAAGGGGAGTTCAAAGGAATTATGAGCAGCCAAACACTGGAATAATACGTTTTTAGACTTTCTCTGACCGAAAGGAGATAAAAATAAGATGAGGTTATTTTTTTTTCATTAAAGGATTACATTTTGTGTTTGGCATGTCACAAAAATAAATGTCTTCATTTTCCATATTGATTTTCAAATAAATTTGCTATGTACGTTGGGAATTATTAGAAGAGGTCTTTTATCACAAAGATAACAGAGATTACAAAAGCACTTCAGACAGATACCTAAAATAGCTTTTAGTTGACTACTGGCTTTATACTAAGGTGCTACAGACCAGCGGTAACATTACACTTACTCCAAAAAGGCCTCTGCACAAATGCATTTGAGAAGTATATGCAGTGCCCATGTCATATGTTCATATTGACTTGTCCACAGGAGGAAAATAAAGCACAAACTGATCCCATACTGAGCTTAAAGCTGAATTCTACACAGATGTTAAAGACACTATTTAAATACGCTCTGTAATTAAAGTGGATTGAAACCTCAGAAATGAAAAATAAACAAAGCATATTCCTCTATAGCAGTTGTCTCCAAACTGCGGCCCTGGGGATGCATGTGGCTCTTTGCTTGCCTCTATCCAGCCCTTGGGGCACTATTCCTTACAGTGATAAGACACACTATTCTTCCAACTGATACCAACAAAATAGGTCACCATTTTTCCCACTGTCACCAATAATGGGGCAGTATTTCTCCCAATGATGCCAGTGATGGGGCACTAATACTCCCCCCTAATACTGAATTTGGCCATGCTTACTCCCACTGATGCCAGGAAAATATCCACTCCTGCTGGCCACACTCCGGCCCCCCTAAAGTCTGAAGGACAATAAACTGGCCCTTTGTTTACAAAGTTTGAAGTCCCCTGCTCTATAGTGTCTACTTGCCTCAAAACCAAAGCTCCTCCTGTGATTTCTGTCTACGCTATCTTCCCTCTACTATCTGAATGAGAATCCCAGGAGATAGCACCACCCCACTCCAGCACACAGAATGTGATTGACAGCCTCCTCAGTGCTTGTTTCCCTTTGAGACCGTGCAGAGGAGGAAGTGTCCATTATGTCCACTCAGGTCTCAGATTACACTCAGTTCTCCTCTTTGTGCTGTGCAATATATGACGTCAGATCCCTACCCTCTGACTCTGCCTCTGAAGCTCAGAAATGCTGTGTAAATTCTGGACTGTAAACAGATGTAGAGAAGAGAACGCAGCAGATAAACAGGTACAACTTACATAGGAGGATTTGTTTAATCTCTGCATATCATCTGAAGCTTGTTACTTCTCTGAGTATATATAAGGATTTACAACCACTTTAAAGGTCAATTCTATCTTTCACAGCATAATGAACATTAAACCCACATTTTAGGGTATAACATGCAGCAGGATGCCATTTTCCAGCTCCCCCTTACCTGCTTTGAGGGGTGTTTCTCCCGGCAGGCTGCTGTTTAAAGTGATATTATATCCTTTCTAAAATATTGCATAAAACGCTGAAGACCACAGTGATTTCTATTAATTCTGTGTGTCTAATGAAAATCCTCTCCTTCCTGGGTTCTGGTTTAGGTGTCTTCGTTGCCTTAGAGTTTTCACCTTAGCACGTGCATTCTCTCTGCCACTATGTGCACCTCTCCTTCTTGAAGCTGCATCTAGAAGACATCGAACCACTTCCCTGCTCCTTTCACTTCCATGTTAGTGATTAAGAGGGCAGTTTGAGCCTGCATTGTCCCGGCACAGGGATAGTATGACAAAATTGGGGCATGTTCCCCCCCCACAGGGACATTGGAGGAAATGGAGCTCTCTCACCCAGAGTTGGTGACAGTGAAAGAAAGAAAGAAAATATGAGTAATTTGGCACCCAGAGGAACAAATGATGCACTGCATATTGTCTTAAAGAATCCATTACTGTGAAAATGTTGAGCCTTTACTACTCAGGGGCACTCGGGCACTGTCTGAGGGCCCGGGGTCAGTAGGGGGCCACATGAAATGCCCCTGGTACCTTTTTTATAGGCTTTTTTGAGTGTGGGCAAGTACACAGGGGCCCCATGATCCCCTATTGCCCAGGGGCCCCATGAGTTGTCAGTCGGCCCCTGGTACTACTTTAAGTTTGAATTTGGTGCAGCTATGCATAACTCCTCCCACACAGCTGCATCATCCATTCACAGAGATTTGTGAATTGAGAGACTATGGGGTTGATTTACTACAACTGGAGAATGCAAAAACTGGTGCAGCTCTGCATAGAAACCAATCAGCTTCCAGGTTTTATTGTTAAAGCTTAATTGAACAAACTAAAGTTAGAAGCTGATTGGCTACCATGCACAGGTGTAGCAGATTTTGCACCAGTTTTAATAAATCAACCCCAATGAGTCCCAATTGCTTCTGCTGTAGAGGGACTTGTAGTTCTCAATGGAGCACAGTTATGGTGACATTATGGCACTCATAGTCCATTGATACTTTCTCCAGCTCCAGCAGGTTTGTACCTTGATACAGACCTGGCGCTGGAGGAACAGTCTGCAGAAGCCTTTGCACTGTATCTGCAATCCATTGATTTCAGTTGAAATCCTTTGCAGACTCCATGCAAAACATGAATAAAAGCATATTTTTTATTTTTTTTTTTCACGATGGATGCATTTATTTATTAATTTTTTTATGGTGGAATAATACATAGTGTAAATATAATGTTTAAATGCAAGCAGTGCAACTACCTGAATCTGACCTGGTATCAGCCTCTTGTAGTCCTGTACAGCAGATTGTGAAAGGAAGAAGCAATATAATGAGACAGTCGGTTGAGATGTTGACAAGAAGCATGCTGATAGAAGAAAAGGATGAGCTCACCACTATGCAGATTCCCATTTCACTGTCTCATAACAGACTGGGGTGCAAGCAGGACAACCTTGGCTCAGAGGAACTGGGTTGAATGAGGCTAGCAATCAGACTGAGGACATCTAGTGGTAGAAAAAAGAAATCGCTGGCTTGAACATGAATATTGCAGCAAAACCTTATTTTGTTATTTAGTTATTAGGCTATTTATTTTTATGCTGAGTTTTTTTGGGGGGGCGGGGTCTGGATTTCTGCTTTAACTAAAAAATGAGGCCTAAGATGATAAAGAAACACCCTTAGCAATGCAGTACTAGTGAGTATGGTCCTAACAGCGGTAAGAGAAGGGGCAAATTCACCAGATTCTGTTGTATTTCACACTATGGAAAGTGTTGTCACCCTCTTCATGATATATAGCCAGATAGTACAGCAGGGAGTTAAATTGTTTCTTGACTGGGGTTGTCATTAATGTGGGATACCTTTTTTTCTATCATTTTCGTATATAGCCATTCCTCTGTATCAACCCATAACATTATATTCATTAATAAGAAGAGTCTTAATTTTTCTTTTTAAAGAACGGGCTCATGTCTGCCAAGAGAATCTCTATAACAAACTGCCCAGATTCTTCCAGGGGATGTCTATACCACTGGATCCAGTGTTACATTTTCCATTAAATAATTTCTATGGCCTTCAGTTTAGCTAATCTCATAAGAGTTTTATCATGTAAGAAATGCTGCTTTCCTGTTCTGTAACTACATAACAGCAGAGCGTGCTCCGTGGCTAGTGATCTTCCACCTACCTTTACTACGTAACAGCAGAGCGTTCTCCGTGGCTAGTGATCTTCCACCTACCTTTACTACATAACAGCAGAATGTGCTCCGTGGCTAGTGATCTTCCACCTACCTTTACTACATAACAGCAGAGTGCGCTCCGTGGCTAGTGATCATCCACCTACCTTTACTACATAACAGCAGAGTGCGCTCCGTGGCTAGTGATCTTCCACCTACCTTTACTACATAACAGCAGAGTGCGCTCCGTGGCTAGTGATCTTCCACCTACCTTTACTACATAACAGCAGAGTGCGCTCCGTGGCTAGTGATCTTCCACCTACCTTTACTACATAACAGCAGAGTGCGCTCCGTGGCTAGTGATCTTCCACCTACCTTTACTACATAACAGCAGAGTGCGCTCCGTGGCTAGTTATCTTCCACCTACCTTTACTACATAACAGCAGAGTGCGCTCCGTGGCTAGTGATCTTCCACCTACCTTTACTACATAACAGCAGAGTGCGCTCCGTGGCTAGTGATCTTCCACCTACCTTTACTACATAACAGCAGAGTGCGCTCCATGGCTAGTGATCTTCCACCTACCTTTACTACATAACAGCAGAATGTGCTCCGTGGCTAGTGATGTTCCACCTACCTTTACTACATAACAGCAGAGTGTGCTCCATGGCTAGTGATCTTCCACCTACCTTTACTACATAACAGCAGAATGTGCTCCGTGGCTAGTGATCTTCTACCTACCTTTACTACATAACAGCAGAGTGTGCTCCATGGCTAGTGTTCTTCCACCTACCTTTACTACATAACAGCAGAGTGTGCTCCGTGGCTAGTGTTCTTCCACCTACCTTTACTACATAACAGCAGAGTGTGCTCCATGGCTAGTGTTCTTCCACCTACCTTTACTACATAACAGCAGAGTGTGCTCCGTGGCTAGTGATCTTCCACCTACCTTTACTACATAACAGCAGAGTGTGCTCCGTGGCTAGTGATCTTCCACCTACCTTTACTACATAACAGCAGAGTGTGCTCCGTGGCTAGTGATCTTCCACCTACCTTTACTACATAACAGCAGAGTGTGCTCCATGGCTAGTGATCTTCCACCTACCTTTAGCTGTGCAGTTTTGATAGTTGCAGGAGTAATTCATGGTATTGTATCTGTCTGTATCACATCACACATGACAAACGTTATCCCTTTAATTGATTATCTGAGTATACACTGTTCAGTTCAGATTTAATATGTTGATGACTCCATTATGATATCAGGGTCCAGTAATGTGCCTGTCAAGTGAAGTGATGATGGTGCTAGAATTGACAGACAAAGTTTTCTCCCATTGGACCCTCAACATATTGCAGCCTCAATGATTTTCTATGATTGGATGTAAAAGAGCATCCTTCCTATGACACTGTATGGAGTGGAGAAGGCAGTCTGATGAAAATTAAGAGGAACAGTTAACAATGGAAGGCAGATTCATAGGTTGATGCTAGAAAAGATAGAAAAAGATCAAGAGTGATCTTGCCTCTTCTTTTCTCAATTTCAGAAAATGTAAGTCTATCCATGCTTTTATGAGCAGTCTAAAATGATCATTTTGAATTACACATCACTGTAGGAACTTTTGCAAACCAGAAATTCGATTTGCAGAGCTGGAATTTCAGTGTGTTTACTTGTCTTTTCATCTTGTGATTTTTTAATACATCTTTTGGTAGAGAAAAGTGCTTATATAATGTTTTTGCCTTAAAAAACCTTAGAGACAAGCCTATCTTATTGCCATGTCTAGCCTGAAAAATCCAACCTCACGTAATTCCCTTTTATGCTAGATTTTCTAACGTTATAGCCTAATTCATTAAATATTAGTAAGTTACTATGCATTCTGGTATGCTAAGATACATGTACATTAGTAAGGTGCATTGGGTGCCATTAAGAATGGATTGCACAGCAAAGTAACTACAATAAGGACTCATGCTTTTGTGCTCTGCATGAGTTTGCATGCAATCCTCTAACACACATATGTGAAAAGGGACTTTATTTTAATTGAAACTTCACTGTTTCTGAGCACCACAAACCAAAAATGATATTTAATTCATTTTTAATATTCAAAACAAACTCCTCCATTCATCCATGTCTCCATGCTTTATTTTTACAGAGAAATCACTTTGAAAAATACACCCTAGCATTTCTGTTTGTGGCCATCTTGAGTAAGGGCAGATGATTCATGTACAATTTACTTCCTGAAATCAATCTGCCCTTAGCCCAGACCAACAGGCAGGAGGGTATGCTTAGCTGAGAAAGGCCCTCCTCCCCTCCTAATGACTCTTGGGATATATGATATAATTTGCTTAGGCCAGAAACCAGGAAGTGAGTGTAGAAATATAAAAAAAAAAAGATTAAAACAAGTAAATTTAATATTCTTTCCTATCTACTTACTAATGCTAGCAACATAAGAATTAAAAATAGTCAATACAGATTGAGAGAGTGAAGTTCCACTTTAACTGATGTTTAGTTTTCACTTGCTTTCTGATTTGAATATAATGTAACAATATCATACCTAAAAGTGGCAATTCAATTCCAGTGGCTACCTCTGGCTGTGTGCTGTTGTGAAAGTGATTACTTTAGTACCCCAGCAAGAAGATATAGCCAAAGATTTATTGTCATTAACTGCACACATAGGATCAGCAAATAAATCTCATTATATGGATAACTTTAAACAATTTTTAGGCAACTTACATACCTATGTTGATGTAATATATATAATGACAGCGACCTTATTGTCTTAGGACTTGATTAACACATCTATAACAATAGAAAATGCACGCAGTACAATGTATATGGCCAGCAAGACATTTGTCACTGCAGTTTAGTCTCATGGTTTTACATGTCTTACAGTAATTGAAAAATCTAAATTTCCCCCAAAAAACATTTTCAGAAAATGGAACCACCTACATAGGCACCAACTGCAAAGATATATTTGAGTTTTGCATAAATTAAATTGGTAACTTTTAGCATCAAATACAAGTGAACTCTATTGTTTTATTTTACAAGTCCCTTTCCACACTATCCAGGGGCTGTGAAGTTAAACAGGTTCACATTATTCAAACGAACAAATTATATTTTGTATATTAATATACTTTAGTGTCAAAATTATCCTTTGCCATTGCATTCAAGGAGGAATTTCAATGATTCTGCTGATTTATTTTTTTTAAATGTATGTACACACACACACGCACGCACGCACGCACACACACACACACACATATATATATTTTTAAATTTATTTTTTTAATAAGGATGATTGAAAATTAATTTCTTATAAGAATCTCCCAGATGGGGTATTTAATCACAAATAATAAAAAAAGTCTAGTATTTTTAATGTAAAAAATGTAAAATGCCATCTCTTTGATTTACCCAATTTGTTTCCTAATTTCCAAAATTTGTGGTTTGGAATGAAAAAGCATATATTCATTGTATTTCAATTTTATTCTAGCCTATTCCTATTAACCGGAATGATCTTGGAGTTTGTAATCCTACTTTACGAAAATCCCCACGCATCTACTTTCTTGAACTTTGTAATTTTGTGACATATGTTCAATATGCCCTGTGAGTAGACACTGCTGTGTTACAGATTTCACAGAGCCTGCTGTCTGAACTACAGAGATACTGAGAGGAGGAGTTTCAGGAGGAGGAGTCAATACATGAATCATTGCTTGCAGGCAGCAAGGTACCATTGGATATGTAGTCCTTAGAAAGTAAACAGCAGAGGAGAAGCTGAAAAGCATGCAGGAAATCCAAGAGGTTGTGGAAAAGAGATGGTCAGCAGACAGATAGAACTCTAAAAATGAAAGATTTTTCAAGTAAGCATATATTGGATTGTCAAACTATTGTTTGTATTGGTATTACAATGCTGATTTTATAAATAAAAGTGTGTGCTGTGACCATAGATTTCCTTTACATTTTTCTAGTGGACCACATAGAAACCACATGATATCCAAGGATGGGCAATGTTTCTTCCCTGACACCTTATTTCTGGCTGCAACCAGCAAAGCTCATGCCCTCTGCTGATTGGTCAGCTTTACCTTTGACTCAGAAGCAGAGTTTCAGATCTCTACCGAGAGACCATTACTTCCTTACAGAGGGCAAAGATCTTTCTCTACAGCATGCTGGTAGGAGACAGGCTGTTGATGTTTTCTAAATTAAAGTAACCTCCCTGGAGGTTTTCCCAAGTGTAGCTCGGGGTAAAGTTTCAGCACCACAAGCGGTAACCCCGAGCTACACTTGAGAATACCTTGCAGCGTTGCTCCGGGATTTTTTCTTCACTTACCTTGTCCTGCGCTCCCGCGATGTCCCTCCTGCAGTGTCCCCGGCAATGTCCTCTGGCCGATGCCAGCATCCGTCTTCTGGGTTCTGTTCCCTGCGATGTCAGGACATACGGGGGCCAAAAGCGGCGGGAAATTTAAAAATGTGAAAAAGTGACATTCACTAAATACACTAAAATCATTGCGTAAAACATTACTGTGTCAAACCATTTCACGTACATTTTGTCCCTAGTGCTTTGTCCTGTGCCCTGCCTGCATTTTTACTGTTCTTATTGCCTGGAAACTGAGAAATGTCCATGGCGTCCAATAAGCGTCCCTTTAGGTCAAAAGCGGTTTTAGACCAGCTAGAGAACAGCGATAGTAAATTAGAACCACTTGCAGAATTGAGTGAAAATGATTCGTGGGGAAATTCATCATCAGACACTGAAAACGATTTTGCAAATTTGCTCAGTGATGTGCGAACTTGGAGCTATATTTCAA
Source organism: Staurois parvus (assembly GCF_062004578.1). Lineage (NCBI taxonomy): Eukaryota > Metazoa > Chordata > Amphibia > Anura > Ranidae > Staurois > Staurois parvus. The sequence goes on from NW_028317825.1 coordinate 8,322,462, forward strand.
ATTTCAGTGTTTTTGGTTTGATTATATTATTGAATTCAATTTATTATTATTATTATTTTTTATGATTATTTATTAAATTATAATTTATGATTTCGGGTTTCAAATAAATAAGATGTTACTAGACTCTTGTTCGGACAGATTTCAGTGCGTTAATTTATTCCTAAAAATTACAGGTCTACAATCTAAAAAATTACATATTTCCATGCAAAAAAGTGTACCGCTTTAAGCACAGAAATACTGACATAATCAGACCGCTAGGGAGGCTACCTGTAAAGCTTTGCACTCCTTTAGTTTTCATGCGCTTGATTAGCTGATATAAAGTTTAGTTGGACTGTAATATTTTTCTGCATTTTGTTACCACTGCTTAATGTCACATTACTTTCCTTTGCCATCTTTGTTCTATCCTGTGTTTGACCTCCTCTTTTTATACTCATCTCACAATTGACAGAGCCGTGGCTTTTGTGGCCTTCAGCATGGTGCTAAGATTGTATGGGATTTTGCCTGAGGCAAGATAGAATGCAACCCTCACTTTCTGACAGGTGGGAAAGGGCTCCACCTGCAGAGATAAGAAAAGAGTATCAAATATATGGCTTACATTTCTTGATGACTGCTCAGTTTTCTTTTTTTTTTTTCTTTTTCTTCTTTTAATAAATCTTCCTTTGCAAACTTCAAAGAATTTCGTTCTATGTGTGCCTTTTTAAGCATCTTCTCATGGCATTGTATGTAATGAGCTGATGAGCGGTGGGGCTTTAAATGAATGTGGTGAGGACCTGCATTTGCCAAGCTATTTTTAGGAATACCCTAGTGAGTGAAAAGTCCTAGGGAATTGCAATTTATCTCTGTAAACCTTGTCCAACTTAAGTCAAATGTGCTGGCTATGCAAAAATTCTGTAAATGCAAGCAGTATCCCTGTAGTTTTGGGCCATCAATGCTGGTGTCTGATGCAGAAGGCATGAGTGAATGAATATTAGCACTATATATAAGATGGCATTTTGTATTTTTCCCATCTCGGATGTAACTCAATATTTCAGCACAACCGATCTCATGAATTAAAGCATTTGAAAGGAAAGTGGGTTTCTCATAGCAGCTTGTCCTTTTATTTTCTAACCTGCACTAAAAAAAGGAAGGCTGGGATCTGGTTGCCATAGGCAATACAGCCTTCCTAAAAGATTGTTTCCCTAGGCCTGAGAGAGAGCCAGTCACTTCTGAACTTACAAAGGTATGTGAATATTCACTTTTACATCATTACAATAATTCAGATGTAACAATGAAAGATCTATACATGCCCTCCTTTTTAGCTTTACTTATCTTGTTATTGATCTGAGAATCAGTTGCTGCACTGTAAACTGCTTCTTCTTTATTCATTCTTTAACACATACTGTCTTACTGCTCCCAAGTGTGCCTAGCAGCTTAAAAAAAGATCCCTGGATCGCAAATAGCTCCAGGCCTCTGTTGTTCTATATTATTATTATACAGTATTTATATAGCGCCAAAGGGTTTGCTCAGCGCTGTACAATAGCGAGGGGGACAGAACATGAGACAAGACAGTAACAATACAATACACGAGGGGTTCAAGGGTCCTGCTCTTTCGAGCCTACAATCTAGGAGATAGGGTTATTAACACTTAGGACTGTTACACTAAACGTTTTTGGCACAAAGTTGGGTAGCTGACAGACGTAGAGGGATTGCAACTCAAGGATCAGAATTGTATAAAGTAAGTAAAAAAAGGTGGAGAAGCACATTTTTCATATATATGGATACACAATTGTAATTTAATTAAATATCAAGTCTTGCATGATCCCAACTGAGACAAGCAACCTTTTCACCTGGTTACGTTATGCTTCTAAAGGACCACATCTTGCAGGCTACCACATTGACCAGTTTTTGTTTTTTTCTATTTCACCTTATGGGTCAACATTTATCACACTTTAGGTGCCACTCATGTCCTTCTAGTGCCAACAGTCTTGGTAAAATGTCACCTGAACAATTAAAGAGGATCTTCATTGGTCCCCAAGCAAATACTGTAGCTGCTGACATAAGGACACTCGCCTGACACTTGCTGTCCTCATCCAGCAGGTTTCTTCACCGGTCTTCAGGTCTTTGGTGTTGGCATATTTACTATAGGAGGTTGGCTGTGAGCCCCAGGAGCTTCACAGCTGACTTCCTACCTACTGCGTGAACTGTATTGGGCTTTGTGAATGGTCCCGCAGTTTTCTGGGACTTGAGACGTGTCCCAAAAAGCTGTGGGAAAAAGGACGGGGGGTGAACTTCTGCATTGATTGCCAAGACGATCTGAGTAGAAGTGAGAACCTGTCAAAACCAGGTACCTGCTGGTGATGGACAGGGGAGGAGCCTGACCATGGTGGCAGGGGAGAGAGCGATGTGAACGCTCTCCGTGGGATAGCCACCCTCACCCCATCGTTCCTGAGAAACATGCTGCAGAGGAGCCCAGCTTAACCCTACCTTTGAGAGGGGGTCCCGCCTGAAGAGTGGAGAGGACGGAGCTTTCGGGGACCGCGGCAGTGGGACGAACTAAACCCCTCGTCGGATGCAGCGGGCTGCTGGGAGACCAGGGGACGCGAGGCGGTCACGTGACCTCCCGCAAGGGAGTACTGGGAGGAAGAGAAGCCGGTTGTCTCTCCTAGTCAGAGGGAGACGCTGGCTCTCTCACTGACAGGCCATGAGGACCCAGCTTTGGGAGAGCAGCAGCGCTGTAAGGCGGACGGCGTTTCAAAGAACTGGGGAAACACCGTCCCAACGAAGGGGAGTCCTGTTCTGCTGGCCACCTGTGGAGGAGGGGCGCAAAGGATAAAGAGAGGAACTCGGAGGAATCCCCCAAAAGAGGAAATAATGCCTGAAGGGACCCCTGAATAGAGGACAATGAGCTTGAAAGGCAGCCTTCCTGGAAAAGCAGTCGGAGAAGGGTGAGTGAGAGTGGCTGAATTACATATTAAATTTGTATATGGACTGTAAAGTATGGAAGCAGGAGAGGAATAAATAGGGGGGATTCCCAAAGGGGCAGAAGAAATGGACCTTCTTTAAAAGGACGTATTACAGCATATGCCCTAAAGGCTTAAAGGAGAGAGACAGGACCTACAAAAAATATGAAGAGTAAAAATAGTAAAGGGAGCGGTCCCAAGCACTCCAAATCTGGAACGATAAGAAAATTTATATCCCAGGGTAATGTGACCCCAGAAAGATCTCAGGGGATATGTGAAGGAAGTATATTGGAAAATAGTATGGATAGGAGCGTCAGGTCATCTGTGGAAATGCATAATAATAGTCAATTAACACTAGAGGGAACAGAGCTGAGAGAAAATGAAGGAGAACTACAAATCCCAAATAAAAAGGAGATGGCAGAAATGTTTAGAAATTTGGAAAAATCTATTAAACAAGAGATGGGAATCATCCAGAATGATTTAGGACATTTACTATCAAGAGTAGAAGAAACAGAAGCAAAAATTAAAAAATATGAACAAGCTATCCCTGAATTGAGAAATCAGTTAATGGAGATAAGGAAAGCACAAAATAAGCTGTGGCATAAGCTGGAGACTCAAGGTAACATGCATAGAGAAAATAACCTCAGAATAAAAGGAGTCTCGGAACCTGCACAAGGAGAAGATTTAAAAGGGACAGTACATAAAATTTTAAACTCCATTATGGATAAATCTAGTACAGAGACATGTGAACTGGATAATGTATACAGAATAGGAAGGCTCCAACGAGAGCAGGTGGAAGAGAGACCGAGAGATGTAGTTGTACAATTCCATAAAAATGGAGAGAGAGAAGAAATATGGAAGAAGATAAAAGGAAGAACCAGCATTAAATATGAAGGGAAAAATATACAAGTTTTTGCAGACCTGACAGCTGAGACATTGAGGAGAAAGAGATCATTGAAACCACTATTAGAACAGATGAAAAAAAAGAATATACAATATAGATGGAGTAGCTCGATGTGTTTAATCGGATGGAAGAATGGAGTTACCGCATACTTAAGATTTCCTGAGGAACTGAGAGACTTTTTTGATAAACTTAACATCCAGAGAATAGAGATTCCAGGTTGGGGGGAGGAAGAAGGAGGGATATATGCTGGGGGAAAAGAGGAATGGCAGCAAGGTAAAAAGAGAAATAGAGAATGGATAGATAAGGGAACTTTGGGGGGAAGGTGAACCGTACAGGGTCAGAGTTCAACCCCAGGGTCAAAAATCAAACGTGGCACTAGGTCCACAAATGATTAGAAGGCAACTAGTAGGCCTAATGGGGGGGTGGGAGGGAGGGGTGGGGGAGAGGATGGAGGGGGGTGGGGTGGAGGGGGGATGGGAGTCGGGTTGGAGTGAGGGAGGGGAGGAGGTACTGGGTCAACACTCTGCATGACAGAAGGGATAAAGAGGAAGAGGCAATTTGGAAGAGAGATGGAGTTAACTGGGAAAGATGGAAGAAATACAGTTTATAACCTATAATGTGAATGGGCTGAGTTGTCCAGGGAAGAGATTTAGGTTGTTTAATGAGTTACATCATAGGGCTACGTCAGTGGTATTTTTACAGGAGACGCACTTTGAGATAGAGGCAAACGTGAAATTGAAATCCAAACACTACCCAACATGGTATTATGCAGATTCTCCAATTAAAAGAGCAAAAGGGGTTGCAATAGGTTTTGCAAAGAATATGAGATTTGAGCTAGAGGATAGAAGAACCGACCCGGAGGGGAGGTTTTTATTCTTAAAAGGTAGACTTCAGGGGATTGAGTGTACTTTAGCCAATATATACTGCCCTAATAAAAACCCGGAGATGTATATGAAGGGTCTGTTGGGAAAATTAATGGAATTTAAAAAGGGGCGCTTGATAGTAGCAGGAGACCTAAATTTCTGTATGGACCCACAAAAGGATAATACCTCTTCTGTGCAAAGAGAGGGGAGTAGGTCTCTGAGAGCTTTGAAAAAAGTGATGCATGAATATCAACTAGTGGACACCTGGAGAATAACGCATATGAAAGACAGAGACTATACCTTCTTCTCTAATGCACATGAAATATACTCGAGATTAGATTACATCTTAATAGACCATCAACTTATAGATCATCTGGTTAAAATTGACATAGAGACAAGGACGTTCTCGGATCATGCTCCGGTCGTAATGAAAATGGAATGGGGAAGAAGGTGGACTGGAGGATTAGGGTGGAGGTTAAATGAGGTTCTTCTTCTGGATAAGGATGTAGTTCAGAAAATCGAGAAAGAGATTAAGGTATACTTTAAGGAGAACGAAACAGAGGAAGTATCGATAGCTACAGTCTGGGAAAGCCACAAGGTATTCATAAGAGGAATCTTGATTGCGGCAGGAGCAAGGAAGAAAAAGGAAAGAAGAGAGAGGGTCAGTGGGCTCTTAAAAGAAATATTGGACTTGGAGCAGATCCATAAGAAGAAAATAACAAAAGATACGAGACAGAAGTTGCTGGATAAAAAAGATGAGCTAGAGAGGTTGATGGATGAGGAGAAGAGAAGAGTATACAACAGGGTTTTGAACGAGAGATATAGATGGGGAGACAGACCAGGAAGATATCTAATGAGAGCTTTGAATAAAAAGAAAAATAGGAACTATATAGAAAAGATAAAAAGTTCAAAGGGGGAGTTGGTCCACTCAAATAAAGAGATTATTAAAGTGTTTACGGAGTATTACAAAAAGTTATATAATATTAGTCCCCAAGGCCCTCTAAAAGAAGCTCAAGAGGGAATTAATGAAAAAAAGATGACATACTTAAAAAATGCGGGATTACCAAAACTAAGTGAAGCACAGTTGAACTCCCTAGACGCAGAAATTTCCCAGGAAGAAATTAAAATAGCATTAAAAAGCACAGGGGGGGGGGGGAAAGCCCAGGCCCGGATGGCTATACAGTTAAGTACTATAAGAAATTTAGTGAAGTACTGTTACCCAAGCTGGAGAAATATATGATTGCTCTGGGAGGTGGGATGGAAATGAGGAGAGAATCCCTGCAGGCCCATGTAGTACTTATTCACAAGGAGGGAAAAGATCCATCTCAGTGCTCCAGCTATAGAGCTATCTCATTATTGAACACTGACACTAAACTGTATGCAAAGGTGTTAGCAAACAGGTTGAGGGATCTGATGCCTGAATGGATCCATGGAGACCAGGTGGGCTTTGTAACGGGGAGAGAAGGTAGAGATAACGGCTTGAGAACCCTGATGCTTATTCAGAAAAGTAGAAAAGGGAAAGCCCCGGTGGTGCTCTTGTCAATTGATGCAGAGAAGGCATTTGATAGAGTGGACTGGGGCTTTATGATGGACAACTTAAATGTGCTGGGGATAGGTGATAGAATGCGAGAGTGGATAAGTAAATTATATAGGAAGCCTACTGCAATCATCACTGTAAATGGGGAGAGATCAGAACCCATTGGAATGTCTAATGGTACAAGACAGGGCTTTCCACTGTCCCCTCTGCTATATGTATTGTCACTCGAACCTCTGTTGTCAATAATAAGAAATAGTGGATCGGTAAAGGGAATTCAGATAGAATCCATAGAACATAGAGTAGCGGCCTTTGCGGACGACTTATTGTTCTATGTGGGGAATCCCCGAATAACTCTCCCAAATATAATGAAGATTCTGAAGGAGTACGGTGAACTATCAAATTTAAAAATAAATCCAACGAAAACAGAGATCCTGAATATTAATATATCAAAGAATGAAAAAGAAAAACTACAAAAAGAATTCCCCTTTATATGGAGAGAAAAAGAGATAAAATACCTAGGAATAAAACTCACTGCCTCATCTAAGCATTTGTATAGATTAAACTATATCTCTTTGATAAATGAGATCAGGGAAGATTTAAAAAGACTAGAAGGAGGAAATCCATCCTGGATAGGACGTATAAACCTAGTCAAAATGGTAATTATGCCTAAAATACTGTATAGAATTCAAATAGTACCAATTAAAATTCCAGAAGCCTTCTTTAAGATAATGAAAAAAATGTTAACAAGATACATATGGAAGAATAAAAAACCTAGAATAGCATATGAAACATTGAGTAGGACTAAAGAGAAAGGGGGATTGGGTCTACCAGATGTCAAGAGATACTATAAAGCAGTGGTTTTAGCAAGAATACATGACTGGACATTTAACCATAAGGGGAAAAGTTGGGTAACAATTGAAAATGATCTTAGTGGCATTAGATTGAGTCAGATGATATGGGTTCCACCACAGTTCAGGGGAATTAAAGAAAGCACAAGTGTCTACACTTTAAATGTCTTTAGGGTATGGGACAATTTACACAAAAACATGAAATGGGAATTTAATTCTATATTAATGCCTCTCACAAATACTGAGTACTTTCCCCCGGGAAAGAATAAGATATCAGGGAGATGGTTTAGAAAGGAGGATACCCAACTGAGAGATGTTTTGGTGGAGGGGGAATTGAGATCACTTAAAGATTTAATAGAGAAGAAGGGAGATATTTTTATTAGAATAGATGAGTGGAAATATCATCAATTGAAATGTTTTATTGGAAATCTAACGAAACCCCTGAGAATAAAACAGGAGTGGAATATGTTTGAAAGGTTGTTAGAGACACGAAGGGATGGGAAGCACTGTATTTCAAAAGTGTATAGAATACTCACAGAATTAGACACAAACACAAAGTTAATTTTTATTACAAAATGGGAAAGAGATATGGGAGTTGGGTTTGATGAAGATAGACAGAGAAAGATGTTTAGATTGATACACAATAATGTTAGTATGAGAGAGGTTGAGGTCAATTATAAGTGTGTGACACGATGGCACATTACACCGAGTGTAGAGCACAAGATGAATGGGGAAAACTCAAATATGTGTTGGAGAGGATGTGGAGAGATAGGCACGGTGTTTCACATATGGTGGGAATGTCCGAAAATCCAGGCTTTATGGAAGATAATAGTCAAACTGATAGAAGAAATAACTGAAATTGACATAGGGTTAGACCCAACGACGTGCCTCCTACACAATGTGGAGACATCTGTAAATAAATATAAAGATTCAGGTATTTGGTACTTCTTGAATGCGGCGAAAGGGTTGATACCCAAGTTTTGGCGGAAAGCTGAGGTACCAAAGGAGGAAGACTGGAATAATAGAGTAAACCAGATAGGTAGAATGGAAAGATCATACCATATGCAGGAAGATAGGATGAGAGTTTATTTTAGGAGATGGGAAAAGTGGGAAAGAGCAGGATTGAAAGAGAAATATAGGAAAATATGAACTAGGATGTTAGCAAAAAATTAATAAGCCTCAAGAGATTAGAATGGGCTAGAGTCTGCAGAGGGGGAAGAGGAAGGATGAGGGGCGGGAAGGGGGGGTAGTGGGATGGGAAAGAAAAGAGTTTTTAGTAAGGGAAAGGTAGAAATGTTATAAATGTCTATTTGTATGAGAATTATTTACCTTTTTGGGTTTTTGTATTAACATGAAAAATTTAATAAATATTTAAATTAAAAAAAAAAAAAAAAAAACAGGTACCTGCTGCCCCACTAAAAAAAAATGTGTCCACAGTTGTTTGACAAGAAAATGGAAAAGGCAGAAAAGCGCAACTTCCCCTGTTGCGTGAAGTTCTGCTTTAAGTGCTCTATTCAGGCTATGGTCTTTTTAAATAACGTTTTTCTTCTACTTGTGAATGCTTGAGTTCACCCATAAACCTCCTTTGTAATCATTGATGGGGTGTTTTTCAGGAGAGCATACTATTTGACTGATGCTGTGTATACCTATGCTAGTCACCAGAAAGGGTTGTGTACTTTTTACATAGGCTCCAGGATCTGCATTTTCCCCTCAACTGCTTTTGAATTTTTATGTTACTTTTTGTTTCTTACTATCATACTTCTATTTCAATTGTGGTTGAAGGGGAAGTGGTATTTAGGAATTGATATGCCTGTATTTTAATTAGAATCCAGATGCTTGACTTTTATGTAGAAGATAAATAGTAGAACGACTGGAGAAAAACTTGGTGTCATGGAAAGAATGAGTATATTATATTCTGTGGTTTCAGTTTTAGAAGGGTCTTCTCAGATGCTGTGATAATAATTCTGCTGATAAAAACAGAAAATTAAATAGCTTGTTTTCTTCCTTGCAGAACTAATACAAAAGTGTTGTGTAGTGATTAAAATTGCTGTTTGCTATGATCTAATCACTCAGTGGTACAAATACTGATTTGTTGGAAGACCAGCTCTGCCACTGATCCAAAAATCTGGAGCTCAAAAGCACCCATGTATTATTTATTTATTGCAGGTACTTATATAGCGGCATCAATTTACGCAGCACTTTTTCATATATAATGTACATTCCCATCAGTACCAAACCCTCAAGGGGTGTATAATCTAAGATCCCTAACTCACATTCAACATACACATACTAGGATCAATTTAGTCAGGATCCAATTAACTTACCAGCATGTCTTTGGAGTGTTGGAGGAAACCAGAGTACCCAGAGGAAACCCACACAGGCACAGGGAGAACATGCAAACTCGAGGGAGGTGGTGCTGTGGTTGGAATTCGAACCAATGACCCAAGTACTGCCAGGTGGAAGTGCTACTCATTTAGTCACTATCATTGTGGTACATACACCTGTTTCTGCAAATTTAAAGGCACTGTATAGACTTTTGAATTATGTTTAGAAATACAAGATCCTGTTTAGATAGAGAGATCAGATATATCTTAGTAATCATTAATAAGTGCTTTGAAAAACCTTGCTTCCATAATTTGTAATTATATATGTACATGGGAGCAGCCATATTTATTCCTAGGTTCTGCCTTGAAGTGCTCTTCAATGACTGTTTTACTATTTCATGCATGTTCTTTAAAGACTGCACTCCCTATGTGATTGTTATCTTAACGCTAGCATTTTCAAGCAGGAATACTGAATGAGACAGTGTCGACAGCTGAGCTCCCATCTAGTTGCTCACCTACAAATCATTGTGTCTAATACAAGAAAAAATTGAAGTGCAAGCACTTAAAAAATGAAAGCCACATCGGAAATTGATTTGCATATCTAATACTTATTGTCCTCCTAAAAAAGAGACAATAAATACTACAAACAATGATAGAGTACACCAATGTTACACTACCTGTGTCTAGCTGAGATATTATAATCAAATGGATTGATGTCTTCATTTTAGCACCCTCCATATACAATCACCGGCCACTTTATTAGATACACCTGTTCAGTTGCTTGGTAAAACAAATTGCTAATCAGTCCATCACATGGCCACAACTCAATGTATTTAGGCATCTAGACATGGTGAAGACGACTTACTGATGTTCAAACTGAGCATCAGAATTGGGAAGAAAGGGGATTTAAGGGACTTTGAACTTGGCAGGGTTTTTGCTGCCAGATGGGCTGGTCTGAGTATTTCAAAAACTGCTCATCTACTGGGATTTTCACACACAACCATCTCTAGGGTTTACAAAGAAGGGTCCAAAAAGAGAAAATGTCCAGTGAGCAGCAGTTGTGTGGATGAAAATACCTTGTTCATGTCAGAGGTCAGAGTAGAATGGTCAGACTGGTTCAGCTACGACATTCAGATGGTAGGGTCAGAATTTGGTGTAAACAACATGAAAGCATAGATCCATCCTGCCTTGTATCAATGGTTCAGGCTGGTGGCAGTGTAATGGTGTGAGGGATATTTTCTTGGCACTAGCAAGGTGTACCCAATAAAGTGGCCAGTGAGTGTAAGTAAAATTGGTATGCCTGTATGTACCTGTCTGACCCCATGAGGTAAGTACTGAGTTATCCAAACTAGACAAAAACTAACAATGAACTAAGCCAGCCTTTCTCAAGCTTTTAACCTGAGAGGTACTCTTAAATACAATTTATAATATAATAATTCTCTTGGAGTCTCATGGAACCCCCACCAAAACTAATTAATTGTTGGTCAGTGGGAAAAATGCCGCTCCCTGTGGTAGACAGTGAGAAGAATGCCACTCTTACATTGGGTGGTGAAAATGCCACCCTTGCTGTTCGCTAAAAAAAAAAATCATTGGTGCCATGCCATTGGTTCTGTCAAATCGAATTGGCCTCTACAGGGTTAATTGGTCAAAGCTCAAGGAACCCCTAGCAGCCTCTGGGGGAACCCTGAATGAGAATGGCTATTCCACACAACACATTTTTGAAGATTAGAGAAAATGAGTGCCAAGGACATATCTGGAAAGGAATAATCCAAACTACAATCCAAATCACAAAAAGAAAAAAACAGTGAGCATGAAGGTTCACAGATCAAATAGTTGGAATCAAAGATTAGGTTAACTCAGCAATAATAGAGCTCACTCAAGAATCTCGTCTCTAACCTAAGTAAATAAACATTTTTGTTTAGAAAAATGGCCAGATAAACTATACATGGTACAGTTCCCTGACCTATGACATGGAGGAAAGTTTTCTAAAACTAGAAGGACAGAATCTGAAGCATATTTACATAGTAACCAATCAGCTTCTATTTTCAGCTTGCTCACTAGGCTTTGAAAATGAAAGATAGTAACAGATTCTTCCATACATATCTTCTCCAGATTCTGGTCTTAGTAAATTCCCCTCCGTATGTGGCTGATTTCTTATGTCAACAGCTGTTAAGTTAAAAAGAAAGTGTAGTTGCATTGATTCACTTATAACGTCCTCTATTGCCTCATATACGAGTTCAGATTTATATAGCCTGTATAAGTATTTGAAAGAGCAAGCTTGTAAAAATGTGAACGTCATAAAACTTTTTAAATTAAATATATTCTTCATTAGCCGCAAATATATTAATCCATTTTGCACACCAAATGCCTATAAAAATACAGATATTATCTTGTAAAGTTGCAGTTACATCATCACTGTGCTGTACATAGTCTGTGCAGAGAGCAGAGTTGTAGGAGGGGCCTGCTAGGCCAAACCCACTACAAGCTGCCTGCAGAAAACTACAGGAGGGGGAGGAGTCAAGACCAGTCACCCTGCACAAGGAAAGAGAGCAGCAGTGACTGGTCTTTATTACAGGTAACTCCTGCACAAAGTTTCACACTAGATCACTGAACAGATCTGGAAAAAATAGACAAAGCACACCAAGAGTCAAGAAAACACATGACTCTTATATTTTAACCCCTTGATGCCCATCGCACACAAATATGCAGCCTCTCGGTGTCTGGCCCTTGAGGCCGAGCGGCCACATATTTGCGCGCAATTAAAAATACATATGTGTTGAGAGCGTGCGCCCTGCGTGCTCCCAGCACATATGTCCACTACTCCCGGAAAGGTCCCGATCCCCCGTTTCGATCGGGACCTTTTCCGATCATGTGACCGCCGTGACGGTGAATCACGGCGGTCACCTGACCCTAAAACCCCGCCCCCCCGCCTTCTGAAACTCTTAAAGGCCGGGAGGCATTGGCACCAAGAGGTTAACAATAGTTTATTTTTCTTGAGTTGAGCTTTAAAAAAACCTGCTCATTGAATATACATTATATTTTCCCTTTAAAGGAAAACTTTATTGTTTAAAATATACAACATTACTGGTATTTCCATCTAGCAATGCTAACTGAGTGGCTGTCCTGCAGATGCTTTGGCTTTAGAAGCTTCTGAGTCACCAAGTATATAGATGAGTATATCTGCCTTCTTCTCTTTTGTATGCTACAAGTTGCTCCGAATCAGTAACTCAGCATTATGAAAGCCAGGCAACAAGCATTTTCAGAATATTTGTACGTATGTCAGCGTACAGATAGCCAGAAGGTATAAATTACATGGTGAAAGGTGTATAAATATGTATAACAGAACCCGAGGAAGGTGAATTGATTAAACACCTAAATAACCACTATACTTCATTATTCATAGTCTATTACTGCCAGAAAACTGACATTTCATAAACAGGTTTCTTATCGCCCTCCCCTCCCCAAATATTACCACTTAACATCACAGCCTGTCTATGTTCCACTACCCCCCTGGTTTCTCTACAAAGTGAATCTGCAAATTCATGGAAAGAGCAGACTCATTTTCAGTGACAAGCTCGTATGGAAATGAACGTAACGAGGCTTAGTTTGAGACGATTAATTTTTTATTATTTATTTTAATTACTTAATTGTGGTTTTGAGTGCTTTGTTGAAAGTCTGATACAAACAAATCCAGTTGAGGCATTAATATTAATGTCAACAACGTCTGGAATTCACGCATGGCCAGCTTTTACCCTTAAACTATACACTTAGAGGTTGCTCAGAGGTCATTGTGGAAATTTATAATTTATTTCACTGATGTCAGAATCCCTTTTAATTATTAACACTGGATGCATAGATGTTAAATACTTCAGTGTGGCTTATTTTATGCATTGTCTTTAATATAATAAAGTGTTTTTATTCATTTTCAGACAGAATGCAGCCTTGCTTTCCTTGGATGGCAATTGGCATGAGCCATGCCTACATTTTACCTAAGATGTATGGAGTATTTATATACATTCAGGGCCCATTCACAATTATCCATTGCAATACACAGTTGTATGCTAACTATGGTGAGGTGTGCTGTTGTGGCATTTATTTTGGAAAGACACATAGTTACATAGTTAGTCTGGCTGAAAAAAGACAAATGTCCATCCAGTTCAAGCATTAAAAAAAAAAAAAAAGTTATAATCCTATACCCACAGTTGATCCAGACGAAGGCAAAAAACCAGCAAAACATAATCCAATTTGCTCCTGCTGGGAAAAAATTCCTTCCTGATCCCCCGAGAGGCAATCGGATATTCCCTGGATCAACTTTACCTATAAATGTTAGTAACCAGTTATATTCTGTGTATCTAAGAAAGAATCCAGGCCTTTTTTAACTGCCTCCTGCCCGTCATATAAGGAAATGATGAACGGGCGGTGGTTCTCTTGTTCTGGGAGGACATCATATGATGTCCTCCCACTCTAACCGCGCCTGTGTGTCCCTGGGGGTGCGCAGCACGGAGATCGGTGGTGCACTGTGTCCCTGGGACACAGTGCACCACCGATAAGCGGAAAGAGCCAATGACTTCGGCTCTGTCATGTGATCAGCTGTGTCCAATCACAGCTGATCGCATGTAAATAAGGAAATGCCAGTTATTGGCATTTCTCTACTCACGAGCTGTCATGCTGACAGCTTGTGAGAAGAGGAGAGCCGGTAATTGGAATTCCTCAGAGGGGACATTTACACTGATCATCTGGGCACTGATGATTAGTGCCCTGATGATCAGTGTTGCCCCATCAGTGCCATCTGTCAGTGTCCATCAATGCCACCTGTCAGTGCACATCAATGCTACATATCAGTGCCTACCAGTGCACATCAATTCCACATATCAATGTCCATCTGAGCTGCCTTTCAGTGCCAACTATCAGTGCCAGTCAGTCCCACCTATCAGTGTTAGTCAGTGCGGCCTATCAGTGCCTGTCAGTGCCACCTATCAGTGCTCGTCAGTGCCGCCTAACAGTTCCAGTCATTGCCACCTAACAGTGCCAGTCAGTGCCACCTGTGAGTGCCCGTCAGTGCCAACTAACAGTTTCAGTCACTGCCACCTAACAGTGCCAGTCAGTGCTGCCTATCAGTACCAGTCAGTGCCACCTATCAGTGTTAGTCAGTGCGGCCTATCAGTGCCTGTCAGTGCCACCTATCAGTGCTCGTCAGTGCCGCCTAACAGTTCCAGTCATCGCCACCTAACAGTGCCAGTCAGTGCCACCTGTGAGTGCCCGTCAGTGCCACCTAAAAGTTCCAGTCACTGCCACCTAACAGTGCCTATCAGTACCACCTATCAGTGCCACATATAAGTACTGCCTTTCAGTGCCCATCAGTAATGTCTGTCAATGCCCACCAGTGATGCCTGTCAATGCCCATCAGTGCCATCTACCAGTGCCTCCTCATCAGTGCCCATCAGTGCCACCTATCACTGCCTGTCAGTGCAGCTTATCAGTGCCCATCACTATAGCCTCATTAGCTCACATCAGTGAAGGAGAAAAAATGACTTTTTTCCCCAAACATTTTCAGTATTTTTTGGTTTGTTTAGCAAAAAATAAAAACCCCCTAGTGGTGATTAAATACCACCAAAAGAAAGATCTATATGTCTCAAAAAAATGATAAAAATTTCATATGGGTACAGTGTTGCAGGAGCGTGCAATTGTCATTCAAAGTGCGACAGTACTGAAAGCTGAAAATTGGCCTTGGCAGGAAGGGAGTATAAGTGCCCTGTAGGCAAGTAGCAATCCACTGATCTGGCCAGAACCAACTCTTGAGGGAGTCTATTCCACATTCTCACATCTCTTATTGTGAAGAAACCTTTCTGTGTTCGGAGATTAAATTTCTTTTCCTCCAGACATAAAGAGTGCCCCCTTGTCCTCTGTGAAGACCTCAGGGTGAATAGCTCTACACCGAGTTCGCTATATGAACCACTGATGTATTTATACATGTTGATCATATCCCCCCTTAATCTCCTCTTCTCAAGAGAGAATACATTCAGTTCCTCTAATCTTTCCTCATAGCTGAGCTCCTCCATGCCTCTTATCAGTTTGGTTTCCCTTCTCTGTACTTTCTCCAGTTCCCCAATGTTCTTTTTGTGAATTGGTGCCCAAAACTGAACTGCATATTCCAGATGAGGTATTACTAATGATTTGTACAGGAGTACAATGATATCTCTCTCTCTGGAGTCCATACCTCTTTTAATACAAGAGAGGATTTTGCTCGCTTTAGATACCGCAGCTTGGCATTGCATACCATTATTAAGCTTGTGATCTACCAGAATTTCCAGATCCTTCTCCACCATTGATTCCCCCAGTTGTAGTCACCCTAGTATGTATGATGCATGCATATTCTTAGCCCCCAAGTGCATAACCTTACACTTATGCACTTGGGACCGACACCCTGGTGCACTATAACAGTAGCAGGCAATGACCCCACATTGCAACACACCAGAACCTGCATGCCATGCATTGTGGTGTGCTGTGTTAAAAAGAAAAAAAAGGCCACACCATTTTTGCAATGCATCAATCACTTGAGTACCACCCTGTAGTACCCCTTATTGCCAGGGCATTTTTTAGTGGTAAGTGTTGTGATAGTTTGACTGACAACTGCTCCGATAAGTAACACTATATCCAAATTAGTTTTATATATATTTTTTGAGACAGATCATTCTTTTGATATTTAATAATTGCTGCTTTTTTTCTTTTTTTTTGCTATAAAAAGGAAAAAAAGACAGTTTCCCTTACTTTGTATAAAAATGCCAGAATAGTACAAAAACCCCTAAAATTACCCTCCAATGTGATTTTGTTTTTGGACACAATTTTCGGAAAATGAAGAAACCTGTTGGTACTGAGGGCGTTGAAAATGGAAGTTAAGAATGGTGGACTAGATACATTATTGTACAGGTCATACACCGTGTAGGCAAAAGAGTGCCTAGGCACACTCACATACCAGGAAGTGCGCTGATATTTTCAGGAGGAATTCAAGACAAAATATACATTTTTGAGGGCACTGCTTAGGCACAATTAACACTTTATGATGTTTTCTATAACAACAAATGTTCACTTTTTTATTAGTGGTCTTTAAAAAAAATTGAGTGGTGCTTTAAGATGTCAACAAAAATAGTATGACCTTTAATAAGAGTAAAGAGTAATCTACACTAATGTATATCAAGACAGGGCTCGTCATATAACAAACTGACTGAGCTGCACTTTTTTGCACTTATTATAAGTTATTAAAATCTCTGTTGTTTTCCTAAACTCTGTAAATTGGTTGCAGACAATAATACTGGCCATAGGCACATTGATTATTTTGGCTGAGCCAGCAGATTCAAGCATCATTTACTACAATCTTTGAAAGTATATTTTGCAAATTAGAAAAAATGATTAATCAATAAAAATGTAATTTCTGATTTTTGTTAGTGTTCTCAGTACGTGCGACATGCTAAGATGATTTTAATATATTTAAAATAGAAGATACATTTTATTAATGTGTAAATGTACTTCGCAAAAACAAGTAAATTGTATTTAAAAAACGCTTCAGTACATACAATACAACACATGCACATTTCCCATGTTTCGTCTTTTTAAAAATGCTGAAAGTTCAAAAAACAAGCTGGGCACTCCAATGACTTCCTAAAGCTTTATTGTTCCACGACAAGATCACAAGTGAGCCTGTCCAGGCCAAGCCACATGTTGATGTTTCACCCAAAAAGAGCTTAAGTGTCTCTTAACTCTGGTTTAAAAAAAATCTTTTCTATTTAAGCACGTATTCTTAATTCAGAAAAGTACATCTATTGTTCTCATCCTCCTCCAATACTCCAAATTCCTACTTTTGTTGCTAAGATCTCACTTGTTAGA
The DNA here is from genome assembly GCF_062004578.1 of Staurois parvus. Classification (NCBI taxonomy): domain Eukaryota; kingdom Metazoa; phylum Chordata; class Amphibia; order Anura; family Ranidae; genus Staurois; species Staurois parvus. The sequence continues at coordinate 8,339,758 of NW_028317825.1, forward strand.
GGGTGGCTATGCTCATTTTCCATGGTCCCCCTGTATGTAGTAAGGTACCCACCCTCTCTTGCATGCTTTTGAAATGGACCAGGGACTATAGACTATGGGATGTGCAGTGTGCATAGAGTAGTGTACATGGCCACAACTAACATGCATTGCTTGTTCCAAACAAAGTGGAAAACTATAGGTTCGGGAGTTCATGGAGGATGCTAAAAGGAGGCAGAAAACATAGGAGAACACATTTTCATGGGAAATTGATTACAAGGTCATTTTAAGTCACGTGAATGTGTGACTTTTGGAGAGTAATGGTATTGTTTAGTGTCACTTTAATCATACAGAGAATTTCTATGATGTAGCCCGTTTTGGAAGAAATCTGAAATGTGCAGAATTTTTAACAAAACATAGCAAATGCCATTGAAGTGTGGTTGGCTTGTTTATTTCACATGGGGAGCATTGACAGACTCCATTGCCCACCACCTGAAGCCACTGAGATGGGCAGATTGTGGGTTTTGAGCAAAATATACCTGTTGATCCTTCCAGAAATCCAATAATTCAGATACCTCTGCTGCACTGAAATCTCAAGCAGTGTTGTCAACCCTACCCAATTCACTTCTCTGGACTATAAGACAATCCCCCATGTTTTGGAAAAAGGAGAGAGAAGGGCATTCGATAGGCTGTCCTAGGGTGGCATTTATGGTCTTCCATAGATACAGTACAATGCATTGTCACCCTAGGACAGGAAATAATTTACTAGCAGAATTACCAAGATAAAAATAAAGTGGAAAAAAAGCCTAAAATAGAAATCTAGCAGAAATTACATCTAAGGACTGGTAACTAGAAAGTATAACATTTTTGGTTTTGTGTTTCTATACAATTTAACTAGGAATACAGGGGCTAATGCTGGCCTCCTTTTGAAAATGATAGCTGCTAAGCTGTTATACTGACCTACAGGCTTCAATAGTATTTGGGACCTGTAGTACTGAAGTCTGAGGATCACCCTAACAACCAAGCACCTATCATTTTGGAAATGGAAGGTTTCCTATAACATTCTTACAAAGAGTACATTTTCCCTGCATGCAATGGCCTCACTTGCGCATGAAAGTTTTCAACAACCAATCAGTTTTCAGAACTTCTATATAGTCATACTAAGAAAAGATGGCTTTGACAGGTTACTGCGAACAAATCTGCTTTGCAAGTTGCCTTAACAAACAGGGGTCCACCCGTTATAACCAACACTTCCAATTAGAGAATGAAGCCAATCATATTTTTATTTATTTTTTTCATTTTTCACAGTTATGCCTTTTTTAGTCTGAGACAATACATATCCTAAGAAAAAACTGGTCACCTACCCAGGTCTATAACTGGCTTTTTAAACAGTGAACATGGAAGGCGTCACAAAGTAAAAAATAGGACAATCCAGTTCAACTTGCCAGCCTACCCCAGTCTAATAATGGCTATTGTCGGCAAGGAACATGGATAAGTATACGCTATCAAAAGAGGGGGATAAGAAAGCCAGTTCAAACTGCCAGCCAGTTACCCAACTATCAGAAACCAAATTAACCTGTCTAAGAACATGCGTTTAAAAACAGGGGTTTAGTTAGCACACATTTGCAAATACATACGTAAGCCACAGAGCCACATCACGGCACCCTGAGTATCTGTGGTCCTAACTCTATAAATCTTGAGAGTCCTCACAATGGAGGCACATGCATTTAAATGGATAGAAACAAGGGCAGGTGAACCTGAGGGAGCCCACCCCTCATTAGGGTCATGGGAGCGCACCTGACACCCAGCATGTAGCACAACGGCAGCCAGGGTGTCCAATGCACCCACTGAACCTCCAAAATTAACATACAAAGAAAAAACTGGTCACCTACCCAGGTCTATAACTGGCTTTTTAAACAGTGAACATGGAAGGCGTCACAAAGTAAAAAATAGGACTATCCAGTTCAACTTGCCAGCCTACCCCAGTAGATATCCTCTTTATGCCATATGTTAATACCACAACCAAGACACTATGCATAAAATGACAAAATCCTGATTTTAGCCACTGTATGTTTCTACCTTACAGTAAATCAAGCTCTTGATAAGTTGAAGAAGATGAACCAACTTTTATTTACAGCGAAAGAATTTCTAATATCCGCGTTGCCAAGAAACAGCAGAGCAACTCCAAAAAAAAGTTCTAGTCAACATGATTTAGTGCGAGTACAGAAAGCAAAGGACCAAAAAGGACAGTGTGCGTGTGGCATCTATTTATCATGTAGACTGTATTAAAGTCATATAGCAGGCGAGTGATTAACTATCATGTCTTTTCATGCAGACATCCAATTTGAAAAAAAAAATGTCATTTTGAGTTAAATACAATGTGGAGTGACGTCAGCACCATTCAGCGTTTAATTGATGAAAAATGGAAAAAAAATGGCTCCCTGCTTCCTCTTGTGCTGCCATTTAGCCACTCCCTACAACAATTGAAGATACAACAGAGATAACATCTTGTAAAATTGTATTTATTTTATTTTGCTGCTGTCATGCACAGCACCCTTCAGAATGACAAGTCAGATGGCTGGATATACAGACTCGGGGACATAAGTGTCATGTGGAGTGCAGCAATAGCTGGCCCAATTCCTAGAACACAATTTGTTTAAACAATGGGGTACCAGTTCTAAAAGGTTTTCATAATGTCTGTGCAGCAATCAAAGATTTCAGCACAGTGCTAGATAAAGTTGGACTACAGTTTGTGTTAAGTTAAATAACCATATCATTTCTTCCATTCTGCAGCTGGATTATACTATATGGAATATACAGACATAAAGTGTATGTCTGATCAAAATAAAAAAATATATATTCAGTACATTTGTGAAATATGGGCACATTACCTTTTTAAAATGTTTGTCTGCCAGAAATCCAGTGTGTTCCCAACCTAATGTTTGGGCTAACAGTGCAGTGCTTTTAGTGCACTGAAAACCAAATACTTTGTTGGCCCTGCCTGCTGGACTACAAAACTCCACCTATACTCATCCCCTCTCTGCTCCTCTCCACATTTATACATTGATTTATTTCCAAGCAAAATAATGCGGCTACCTTGATTTCAAAAAGCCTGATCACCCACTGTGTGGAAGCAAAGAGCTCTTAGGAGACGTAGTTCTGGGGGTGTGTGTACATCAGTAGGAAATGACCTCTCAGCAGCTACTCCTGCAAGAATTGTGCAAGCCTGGTCACGATACTACAGGGAGTAATACAAGTTGTTTCTCAATGCAGGAGCAAGGTAAAAGAAAATAAAGCTGAGATATGATCTAGAGAGGAAAGGGAGGTTAGGGGTTTAATTTGGAAAATGTCTGGACTCACTTTAAAGTGAGACTCCTAATTAAAAGGCAATACCAGGCAACCTGTAAATGTAATAAGTAAACTGCAAATACTATAAAACAAGTCTGTGGGGTTGATTTACTAAAACTGGAAAGTGCAAAATCTGGTGCAGCTCTGCATAGAAACTGATCAGCTTGCAGGTTTTGTTGTCAAATCTTAATTGAACAAGCAGAATTTAGAAGATGATTGGCTACCATGCACGGCTGCACCAGATTCCGAGTACTCCAGTTTTAGTAAATCTCCCCCTGTCACTCTGGGTAGAACGTCAGCCTCTTGTTACATGATTTGGTGTTGTGCCCGAAATCTCTCATGGTCCAACATGTGGGTGTATTGGCTGTGGAAGGATTGCAGTCATGGCTGCCATGGCTGATCTCATGAATATGTAAGTTGCTCCTTTACAAACAGGCACCGAAAGGTCATTTCATTAAAATGACAGTGTATGTACTGCAAAAACTTTTCTTTAGGTTTTGGATACAGTACAGAAAAGTTAAAACCCCTTACCAGTTTATTTGTGCTGTCTGTGTACTACGGGGGGCTTTTCCTTCACTTCCTGTCCGAGAGGTGCAACAGGAAGTCAGTGCAAATCTCCCAAAGTGAGGGTAACTCCCCTCTTAGACAGTTGACCGTAGATACGGTGTCACAAATAGAGGATTTTCCTTTACCTCTTGTTCTGGGGACAACAAATGTTTGACGTCCCCCCCATTTTCTCTCTTAGTTACAATGCTCAGTAGGACAACAAGGGGGTAAATCTTTCCAATGAGCCCACAGACAACAATAAAAACTTGAGAGTGAGTTTTGCTTAATAATACTCTTTACATAAACTGTGGCGCTCATATGTGGAGCTTGCACTGTTCAGCTGGGCAGAATTTGAAAGGCCGTGCAGGACTGGGAGGCAGCTCAGTAAAGATCACCAGGGCTCTGTGGAATAGATAAGTATATCATACTTTTACACATGGGTTTCTGTACACATGAAACGTTTGAGTGATTTTCACATGCATCCAGGGGTAAATGCATACATGGGTCCTACTGGCTGCTGCTGGCTAGCAGGTAAATAGCAACAAGGTGTAAATTATAAACTATTGCTAGCCCCCTGATGCCTAACATCCTTGGTTGCTAGGACACAATCGACTCCTGTCCTAGTATTCTTGGTTGCTAAGATGCAGGCATCTCCTGCTGCCTTACGTGATTGGGTCCTAGGAAGCAGGCAGCATCTGGCAAATAGCGTCCTTGGTTGCAAGGTCTTAGGTAGCCATTCAGGGCTAACATGCAAACATCAAGAGTAGGTAATAAACAATGGCAACATTGTTGATATTTACATGTTGGACTGCGTTGGCCAAAAAGCCACATTATTGCTCTATGCTTGTAAACGTGAAAATTAAAACATTTACGTGCATATAGCATAAATAAGACTGACGTTTAGGTTTTTTTCTATACTGCTGAATTCAGCGCAACATTACAGCCCTGGACACAGTTGTGGGACGGTTCTATAGACTTATATAGTATACTGCTGTGAACAAAATTATATTCTGTATTCATCTATATGCAGCATTTTAACACTTGTGATGCATACATATACCTTGTATGTTAATGTTGAAAGTTTCAGCCTTGTGTGTTTTTTTATGATAAATACTCCTTACCATTGCCCTTTTTTGCTGAGCAATATTTAGGGAATATTTGGGATGGCGATGCACACATTCAAACTGCTACACAGCTTTTGCACTTGTCAGGCAACTACAACTAAGGCCTCCTTCACACAGATTTTACTGCCCTTTTTTGAAAGGCAATCCATAGTAGATCACATTTCAAAGGTGGCTGAGCATTGGTTTACAGGCATTCAAAAGGCGATACCACCACCTCCTGAATGCCTGTTTTTTTTCTGATCCCAAGGGAGATTTTACATTGAAATACCAAACCACACCCATGTGATCAACATTTAGCATACCGTTGCAGTGTGACCCTCTTTACCTTAATGGGTGCGTTGGCAGGCAACATGCCAAGTTAAATTTGCAGCAATATGAACAAACCTGGGTGGCTGCCATGTATATTTTTTAGGTAGGTGGTTGGGGGCAGTAAAAATATAGATCAGCTGCCTGCTTTTAATCACCCATGGCTGCGTGGGTGAACTTAGCCTCAGTTCGCTGTAAAGGTGATAAGAGGCAGATACAATACTGGCATGCGGGAATCGCATGCTATGACTGTTTAATAATTTTGCTTTCATGATGGTGCTACTTGCTGTGTGAGTTAGCACCCTCCCAAAGCCACAGGCCATTCTGTTACAATGGGCCCCACTCCAGAAGGATAACTTCTCTTCATCTGTCAGTGACACCTGTCCAAGCACTGACTACAAAGCTATTTTGAGGGAAAATAGCATAAAACACTGATTTTTCTTCACTAATTCTTAACACGTTACACTTTAATTTTTTTTTTCTTCATTTCGAAGGCATGCAAGGGAAACTGCTGTATACTTTGTAAGGCCTCACTCACCCGTGGACCAGGCCCTATCCATAGGACAGTTCTGCTACACAGCGTGCCCTAAGAATAGTAGAACACACAGCCACCAATCCACCCCTCCAACAGAAGCTCTATCACTGGCCATCACCATCTTTTCTCCTGAACCATCTGCTTCATCTTCTTCTTTAACTCACATTTCTCCCATACACAGAAAGTTGACATTTAGGCAAATACTTTGTTCCTGGTTCCCATACACTGTAGGATTTCACTCACTTTATCTTTCTTCCCAAGAATCTGACCAATTGATTCACTTTCAATAGCCAACCTGATTCAATCAGCGCAATGTATCCCCTATGACCAAAAATAATAAATGTCATAAAAACAATGTAAATGTAACAAACAAAGCTACCCACGTGTTGCTTGCTCAACACGCGTTCAGTGAATCTTACCTCACTCTCAGTAAATAATCTTCATAAAAAAGTGCAACGCAACTCCCTCAAAACCCTTATTGTAAACATAACTTATACCACTATAAATAGTGAATAATGACAAACATTCGTGATAAGAAATGTTCCATCAACATAAAAGTCCATATAATACACCAACTGGCGTAAGTATGTGACACTGTGAATATCTTCTTCTTTTCACACTTCGGTGCACCACCACCACACCAGATGAAAAATCTGCTCACCTTATATGGAGTGCTCTCCATATAACACTTTATTATAGCCCCACTAAAATAACACTTATAGAATAAAGGATAAAACTCGCATAAAATAAGTCGACATCCAGCTCACCACTCCAGTAGTAAGAAGGTGGCGGCGTGACTTCCCAGGTTCTGCTCCTCTCCCCTAGTCGCGTCGCTCCCCCTCTCAGGGCTTCCTGATTCACTTAACCAGAAATTCTGTTTACTGAGTAACGTTGGTACAGGAATACAAGTCCTCTTTAACAGTTTCCTATAATTACATGGCAATGCAATAATTCTCAAGGTGATAGCATTCCTCCTTAACATTTGTAGGGTTTTGTTGGATTTTGTTGTGGTATCTCATACCTTTAACTTGTAAATGTTCCCAAATCAAGGTAAATGGTTCATTATCAATCCTACTTCATGGTCCTGCCAAGGGGTGACCCTAACCCGATGCAGCATTACATCTCTCTATGTATGGTCCTCCTCTGTCCCATGACCAATCTCCGACTTCTAACTCTCCTCAAACCGAACCCTCCGCTCTTCCCTCAGGCCTAAATCCTTCCTACTTAAATACCCCAGCTACAGGAACCTCAACAGGCCAAACTGAAGACACACCACAGCAAAAAAAAGGGCATCAGTAATCATTTAGAGCCTGGGTGAAAGGTATTGTGTAGTATAAAACATTTTGGTAACAGATTAGTACATATTTGATAGAGACCTATACATCAGATATCTGAGGAAGAAAGAAGGACAGAGGGGCTTGCAAGGGTAGGTGGGTGGTACTTCCTTCATGTTCCCCTCCTCTTTGAGTCACATGAGAGCCCTAACCTAGGGTGGGTTCTTCTGGGCTATGCTAGGCAGCTGAGATGGGTCACTGCCTTGCATATGGGGTACCTTTACTGTGCCATACTCATCAATGACAAGGCAGGGGGGTCGCTAGCAGGGATAACGCAACCTTAAGAAGGAACCTCAACTCAAAGATGGCTGTACACCATGTACACTCGAACAGATGACTTAACTCCCCTGAGCCCCTTGTCAATGTACACCACTGCTATCACTTATTGCATTTAGGAGGGACAGGACGAGCCTATGGCCATTTGGCCTGTCCAGCGTATCTTCACTACCTCTTTCCCAGTGACAGAATGCAGCCCCGCCTTGCACCTAGTGCTGGATTCATGCGGGCACTCACCCAACTTTTCTTCTTCCATGCCTGGTGCCCTGACTGGGAACTTCTGAGAGTTGATCTGCTCCCACTACTATAAAAGATGGACTGCCAGGGGAGATAATGCCAACAACAACTCCCTCACTATATGAGGATGTCCCACCTATCACAGGTTCATGCATTACAATAGGCTGCTTGTTAGACCTCTGTTACCCTTGGTAACCATCTGCTGTCTTCATACCCCAAAGTGTCTTAACTGACCCAAACTGGTGTGTGCCAGTTAATCATGGCAGGTGACAATGATAAAAATCTTTCCCTAGACTAATCCTGAACTACAATGGCTGCCCCAGCATACCTGCACAGGTAAGAGTGCATACTTGGCATAGTCCATGTTGACATTTCTCAAGCAGCTGGTAGCTTCAGGGCAAACAGGCAAACTACAGCTCACAGCAGTCCCCCTACATTGTGGAAGGCTCCAAAACACAGGCAAATGGCATGGTGACAGGAACAGAACCTAACAGCAGGCACACTGGAGCGGGAACATCTCTCTTACATTTTGCAGGCTGGGTGCATTTTCTTTCCCATGTAGCAGAGTCCCCCTGAGCAGAGCTCTCCCCCCTTTTAATAGCAGCAAAGGGAGAGGGGCAGAGCTCAGAAAAGAGCAGGAAACTAAGTTAACTCTTTACCTTCCGACTAGGGCAGCATCTAGCTAACTAGTAACAGGCAACCTGCTTGGTTCTAAAAGGGGGACATTGGGAAGCTATGATGTCACTTGACTACAGTGTGGCCATAATCACCAATGGCAACTTTCATAATTCTTTCCCAACACATAGGCACTATAGATGGATCTGTATTCTTTATAATTTTATAAACCATACTATGCTTGGATGTGGCTTTCCTCCACATTTCCCTGCATGTTATTTCTTTCACATAAGCAAAAGGCAATAATTGTAGTGTAAACGCATACCTGGTATGTTCATGTGGCACAGTTTTGGCTTTGCATTTTTTTTGTTTAATATAGCTACCCCCTGCCATTGCACTGTTTATAGGAAGATATAAAACATGCAGCTGAAAGAAAACAATAGAGTGAATCCCAAACAGCTGGTTAAAAGAGAGTGACACTGGAAGATAGATGTGTGGGAACCGAGCGAAAAAAGAGAAGAGAGATCGCTAAGGGACTGTAATGCAGAGGAGCTCAGAGGGAGGGGACACCCAGGGAGCTGCTATTGAGCTGGGAATTTGTATGAGGCTCTGTTTGTATTTCTGTACTGTGATGAGATGCAGTTTTTAATGAAGCAGAGAATGGAAGAGCCTTTAAATAACCCAGTTATGTCACAAATGGCAACTTTTGCTGGAGTGAGATAAATAATTATAAAGGTCTGCAGGGGTTGGAAGGAGGGGGCAGGTCCAGACACATACAAACACATTTGGAGAGCAATGCATTCTCTGTGAAATGCTGTAAAGAAAACTTCGCTAGAGAAGAAACAAGAAATTACAGCCGCTCACGCATCTCGCACAACCCTTATGTTTTCGCATGGTTCCTTGATAGCACTGTCAGCGCAGGGAGAAGCAGCGTGGTGCTTAATTTAATAAAAGACTGACCCAAGGAAATTGGATGGTCTCAGTTATTTGCATTCATTTAGAGGGAGCCACAGCTGAAGGCTCAATACAAACACTTTGGTCAGGATTTGCTAAGAAGCATTTCTTTAAAGTTGAGCTCCAGTGTTGAGCCGTTCTACAGGCTCCTCTCCATGTACTGAAATTGCTCACTCTGATTGCACTGCATACTGTGAGCGCCTCACAGTGTGTTTTAGAAGATTTCCTCATTTCTTGGCTGGAGGACATCCAGCATTATCCAGCTACCAGCATTATTATCCTTTCTTCCACAGCCTGACTGTCCCTGGCCTGTCCCTTTCATTCATTGGATTTCAATTCTTTCTTTCATGGAGGCTCAGCATCACATATGTGGATATGTTTTCAGGAAGCTGTGTACAGCACAGGCCCCTCACACCAGCAAGGATCTACCTGCATTGCATAGAGACAGGGCTGCTGTTGGAAACCATGGGGTCCCATACAGCCAACCTGACAACCCCCCCCCTAAAAAAACAATGCCAGGCTTCAGTTACGAATGAACACAGTGAGTCATCAGCACTGATCACTCATTGCGTTCATTCAGGAAAGGAAGAGGCTGGTAAATGTGACATGTTTACCAGACCCTTCCCCCACTTTCTATTCTGAAGGATCCTATTGTGTTCTTGCAGCTGCCAGTGGGAAGGAGAAGAGGGAAGCCTGCAGCACTGCAAAGGTGGGGGCACACAGGGGGACCTGGGCCACAGGGAGAAACATATGGTGTATGCACTGGAGGACAATTACTGAAACCAATCCCCTGTATGTATCTCTCCTACAGCAGCTGAAAGCCAGCAGGATGGAATGGAAAAGAAGCCAGCTTTCAGCTGCTGCAGAGAAAGCAATACAGGGGATCAATTCCATTAATTGCCCCCCCCCCCCCCCCCCGTCTTGCTTCTCACTATCCCTGCTCAGATCCAATTCACCAAGCTGCCTGGGCCCCCCTGCTGGCCTGGGCCCTGTACAAGAGGACTGATGGTACCCCCTTATCCACAGCCCTGCATAGAGAGTAAAGAGAAATAGTGATGAGTTCACTGGATCAAAAATTTCTTTTTTTTTTAAATGGAAAGGTTTGGAAAGGTGGAATGGAAAGGTTTTATTCAATCATTTCATTAGCATGTTCATGTGCAAATTATACATACGTTTAATGTGTTTTGATACCATACCTGTATTTGCCATAATAAACTGCATATTAACATGAGATGCAGCAACAGGTAAGGTACCAGCCAGCATAGGTCTATCTAAATGCCTTGGACTGCAGAATGTAAATAGGGGCTCCTGCAACATCTTGTCACCTTTGCAGTAGCCTAAAAAAGTATGATGTATATTTACTAAGTTCATATTTTTAGCTATTTTTTAAATGTTTACCTTAAAGCTGAACTTCAATGTATTCCAGAGTGTGTGTGTATCTTAAACCAACATTAAAGTATATGTAAACCCCCACCCTGTAAAACAACCCATACAGTTTAAAATAGAAATGAAAGGAAAAACATTTGTGTATAAATATAAGAAAAAAAATTATAAATGCCTCTCTTTTCCCTTTTTCTAAGTGATCACATTCCCTCTGTTCTCAGCTATATAGAGAGGTGGGGTAGGAGAAACAACAGCACACTAGTCCTTCCAGTGATTGGCTATGCGGGGAAGAGGGTAGGGGGAGATGTGTGTCAAGTTTCATCATTGGAGGAGACCAGGCTGAGTCCCCAACACAGCTGTAGCAGTGAAAACGCTGTGCTTTCATGCCTAGTTTGGTCACTGTTTAATAGGATAGTAGAGGGACTAGCAGGAACACCAGGGATTTCATACAAAGGAACCAGTACAAAGAGAACATGATACTTTTTCATATAAGCGCATGGTAGAGCAGGCACATATCAGGAATAATAAATGCTGGGTATACTTATTCTTTAAAAAGACTACCCTTTAGTCATGGCAAGTTGAAAACGCAGTTCTGATGTGTGCTGAGCTTTCCTGGTTAATACTGAAATGTCCATGAGAATCTGTCTAAATTTCATCCCAAACAGTTAAACACACATTTATGTCAACTGTTTCATCTGCCAAAATAATTCTATTCAGCCACTCTTGTGATTCACATGCTTCTTCCACAGTGCATAGCCAAGTTGCTGACCCCACTTTTCACTGCTGTATGTAAGCAATACAACTTGATCATCTTCCCATTCAACTGCTGTCAGATTGTTCCTCTATGGGGAGGGTTCATTACAGGTTCTAATATAAATCTGTGAAGTCATTGTTTTCTCCTGTGTTGAGCCCTGATGAAGAGGTAGTGGTGTTGTCCCTGAAATGCATCGGCTGTGTTTACATGAACTTTTATCAACAATTTAAAATTATATTGGATTCTTATCTGATTTAGTCTGGTGCTCCTTTCTGTATTTTTATGGTTTAAGTTACTGTTGGGTGCCCATCAAAAGAAGCCAGAGATATTGAGCTTGTTTGAAATTTTCCTGCATCTGACTACACTTGCTCTAAAAAGTCTATAAGTTCTCAGTGTCTTTTTTAAGAAAGTTATCCCTGGAGTATCTTACCATTCTCAGCCTGGAACCTGAAGAACGAAGGAGCAGCAACACACTACTGAGGTCTGCCTCCTTCTACAAGCAAATGACAAGCATTAGATTGACTGATCTGTAATGCACAGCAATGCTTTTGACAGACCAGTTTCTGATATATGAAACAGAACTCCAGGAATTATCTTTTTGCCAACTTATATTGGTAAAAATGTAATTACCCATATCTGATATCTGGAGGGCTGCTGGGAATGTTGAAAACCACTGTAATAGCTCACAGTACACACTGTGAGAGCCAAGATCTTCCTGCTCAAGCAGCTTCTCCTCCATCCACTAAACACAGGAGGTTGATTGCTCAGCACTTGCTGCCATTCAGAGAACCCCTTGTATTTTTCATAGAATACAAGCTGTTCTCTGAGGTGGAGAGCAGTAAATGGCAGCAGCGACCCGCTGTGTGGCTCGAGAAGGACCCCGAAGATGTTGGCTATCTGTGAAAGTTGCCAATGAGGATGTTTTAACTTTAATCAAGCATATACTGTGCATCTTAGTACTAAATTATGTTTTGTATGAAAGTCTGTTGCACCGATTTGCATGTTTTCATTGGGTAAATGTTTGTGCCAATGGAGAAGAGAGTATTTTGCAGATATTCCTGCTTATCCTAGGGGGTTGGGAGTATTCACCAGCTCTTCCCATTAGATGGCTTGCGTAGCAGATTTCTTCTATACTCAGACACCCTGTAGACATGCAAGTGTTCCCTATCTCCTAGGTTTGGTGAACATTCAGTACATGTCTAAAGGCACCTTTATACTAGCAGTGTTTAAAAATATATTTAATTTTCTTTTAATAAATTCATAACTGGATTAAATGTTCGCTTTTCATCTTTGCCTGGAGTTCAGCTTTAAAATGAATGAATGAGGACAGCAGCATCAGCACAAACTGAAGCTAGAATCCACTATCTTTTCGAATGCTGATGTTGCTGGCCTCAATTATTAGGCATTCCTCTCTTTTAGCACTAAAAAGCCATGTAACCCATCTAATGTGTAAAACAGGAAAGGGCTGTAGTAGCAAAAAAAAAGAAATATATTTGCAAATGTCTTATACAATTTAAAAATCCATGGACATGATGGCATCTTCTAGCAAATAAACACAACAGGATGGTGCACCTATAGGTCCAGTAATGGCACGAGCACTTGCTCACACACACATACACATATATATACATACACACTATTTGTGGGTTCATTACTTTCACCTTGCATTTTTTACTACTTTATATTTAGTGTAAACGTTCAGGTTTACAGGTATAAAATAGCCCTATATTATCAAATCACATAAAGGGACAGAAAAAAACAGCATGCAGGTCAACTAAGGTAGAACATTTTGGCAACTGTATACAACAGCATTCAAAAGAAAATTGGCCAATGGAGAACTTTGCAGTCAAAGACTACTCAATACTCACTGTTAATAGTAACACAAAAGCACCTTGGCATGATTTAATTTTTGCAGGACAAGAGTGAATAGAAAAGAGGGTCAGGGGACAGTATGGAATTGGTAACAAGAGTAAGTAGAAGAAGGAAAATATATATATATAAATATTGGGGAAATAATAGGGTGAATGTAGAAAATGAGAAGGCAAGAGGCATTCCAAGCACAATGTTCAGGTTACTAGTGCAAGTAAAAACATGTCTTACAAAATGTTACACTTTGTTCCCCAAGAGACTGGGTGAGGTGGTATTGTTCAATTTGGCTGGTATACAGACCCTAGAAGCATTTATTAAAGGCAAATTTGTCTTTATTATTTTATATAAATTTAACAAGCAGAGCACAGGAAATATAAAAAACAAGTACAAATACAGAAACAAAAGAAAAACATCAGAGAGGTGGTTATGATCCATGTGGATAAATAAAGATAGTGCAATATAACAGTGGGAGTAAAGGATCGATAACCAATCGACAGATTGTCGGGGGGGGTACCCCTGGCACGGTGTATGGACCAATATGAAAGAACTCTGCACAACCAAGATGATAAATCATAATTGAGGAGAAAGAGAGAAAGAAAAAGAAAAGAGAAGAGAGAGAGAAAAAAAAGGGGGGGGGGAGGAAACAGAATGAAAAAGAAAAGAAGGGGCCAGTGTAAAGGGTATTGAAGGAGAAAAAAGAAGGGGGTGGGGAGCGGGGATGGCAGTAAGCAGCAACGAAATAGCTGCCCACACATGTCACATGGAAGCAACCCTGATGTACATAGCAGGGCATGATCCACAGGGTCCAAACGGCGGAAAAGCCAAAATGAGATTGAATTGGGGGAGAGATGATTCCTGTACCATCGGGAAAGAAGCTTACAATTTTTTTCTTGTGAGTAGCAAGAAATAGACGAGTGAAGTGAAACGACGTGAACCACCCCTCCTCCGACACCTCTCTACCTAGGTCCCGAGCTTAAGCCTTAGTGTAGGAAGGGAGTTCAGAGCAAAGAGCACTATGGAGCACTTTGTAGAGAGAGGCAAGGACATGTCTCGGCGGTTCAGCGAGGGAGCACAGTTGTTCAATCTCAGAACGTTGACGGTGAATGTTGGAGGAAGAGTGTAAGTGCTTGCAAAATGAGGATAGGTGTAGAGTGGTCAACCAATCTAGAAGCATTTATTAAATGAATCACCACAGAAAGGTAGTATTTCCTCTTAGAAACAGAGAAATGAGATGAAGGAGGCAAGCCATGGAGTGTCCCCTTAAGGATAGTGCTGTGAGTTCTTGGACCAGTTCACATGTACTGACCTTCTCACCAAAGTGGTTGAACCCACAGATGAACCAAAAAAAAAGTACCCTCTGATTCCTCACATCACACATCTCAAGCAGTGAGGATCAGCTGCAGAAATCCTGTACCATCTAGTTAGTAACTTATAGCTGGACTCCTGCTATGCTAGTAGCTTGTAGCTGGATTCCTGAAGTATGATGGAAAGAGAAGATGTGCAAAATGAAATATGTATTCTCATTGTTCTGTCATGAATTGTTGGTTAAGATCTCTCTTGAATTTAGATAAAAATGGGGGAATGAAATATTAAGGTGGTGTAAGAGCATGTTGGGGAAGAATCTTTTTATAAAGTTTCAAATGTTGTGAGCTAGGAAGGTCTGATTGTCAGGGCTGCAAAGAGGTAAAAAAAATGTCTGATCTGAATGGCCTGCCAAAGAGGAAGCAGCTGTTCAACCACAGTTTGTATTTCCTCCACCGATTTCCAGAACCCTCTAGAAAGAATATCCTGTAGTCTAACTGCATAATTGTGTATGAAAGGGTGAAAACATAAGTCCTGTAGACTTAGAGGAAAATCAGGGTTATCATTTACCAGCATCAAAACGGAGTAGTTTGGAGAGGTGAGGGCTATGTGTTTCAACTTCAGGAAGACATTACAGTGCTGCCTATTATGGGATGGTTTTTGATTGTCATCTGACTAGATGGGGGGAGCCATGGGAATGTCTAAAGAGGAAGCTGTGACATAGCCTGTTCAAGGGACACCCACTCCACCAACTATTACTTGCAGCAGTCTATGACCCTTGAAGGAAGGACAGTTTGGTGGTATTGCAATGGGTTGGAAAGGCCACTGTTTATTCTGTGGGGGTTGAACTGCCTACAAAAACCAGAGCATGTTTAATTGTTCTCAAGAAGGTGAGCAGAATATGGATTGAAAGGGTTTGGAGAAGACACAGCAGTCAGGGAAACTCATTCATTTTCAAAATGTTGTGTCTCCCAAACTACATTTGTTTTAGACTCCAAGGTACCTGATTTTCACATTCACCCATTTGAAAGGAAAGTTAGCTGTAATAAAAATTAGCCTGGGGTGGAGGATATTAATGTTTAATGCTTTCGACTTTGCCAAAGTTGCCTAGTAGTTTCTGAGCTTGGAGTAAGTTTCTGATTCCTGCAGAATGTTGGGCTGTTGGGCATAGTGAGCTCTGTTTTACTTGTTCAAATACTTTATTGTAAAATTACAAAAAAGAGAGAAAAAATAAACAATAGAGGCAAAAATTGGTGTAAGGTGCACACCAGCCAGGACAGTGGGTAAATAAATAATGGAGAGATGAGAAAATATACATTTATGAAGGGCGAAGATATTATACAAGAGTGTAATACAAGATACATATAGCAGTGGACCAGTAGTGCAGAGGACAACAACATTCCACATTGAGAAAGGAAAAGATCATCTCAGATCAAGGCATATTTTCATCTAGAACTATGTGAATGAGTGTTCATCTCCACTTTACCCTGCCAAAAACCTTCTGCACATCAGCTGATAAAAGCAACGTAAGGAGGTACTTTGACCTAGCAAAGTGTCTATGATCAGCGGCCCTACAGGTTTTACCTTGCATTTCTAATCTGAGCCCATGAACTTTAGCTCAGTTCAGTCCGCATTCATGAATTACACAGAATATGTCATAGGGGCTATTGTCAATTTATTACAGCAATTATAATCAGTAATGGACATGACCAGTGTGATATCAGCCCTGATATTGCTGATTCTTTCTTATTAGCACTAATATAATAAACTACTTTAAATAGGAGTTAATAGGGAAGCAGAAGGTTATATTTACATTATTAGCCATTTAAACCTAATCTAAAATGTATATCTTAGTAAAACCACTTTGCCTATTTATTTTAGCAGGCTGATACCTCCTTTTGCAGTACTTCTCGGAGGTTTTGATTATGATTATTCTTGTATAAACTGCTAGAACTTGCCAATATTTAATTAATTCATTAGTACAACAATGTTTTGGGCATGTTGATAACAAGAAATGAGACATCCCTGGTCCTTGTTGGTAAATTTTTTATTGTGGATGTATAGGCACATGGCTAAATGCACTGCTAAAATTTGTATAAACTATCCAACAGGGCAAAAAAATATGTAATTTTGTTCTGCTAGATTCAGATACCCTTGGCAAAAAGTACAGTCATGTTCTGGGTTTATTTCCTTCCGCTGCAGTTAAAGCATTACATCATGGGGAGGGGTTGTCCCAGTCTTGATTGGATAATCATAATAATGATGTCAAGGATTTTTGGAAAAATAGAATGTGGCGTTTTTAGGCACGTACACTTAACACCATAATCTGGTAAAAAGTATATTTATTTATTGACAAAACCTTTTTGTAAAAAACTTCAACCATTTCATAGGTGGAATGATGATATATTCCCCGAAGATTTAGTTGAGGTACTCAGTGTTAACAATCTTGTCCATCATCATATGGTATGCTTCCTCCAACTTCAGGGGGTTTCAACTTAGAATAGTAGTACCCTACATGTTTTGCAACCAAAATAACTTCCTCAGGGGCTTGTGTTATATTATTGAGTACAGGTGTATGTACACACAATATTCAAGGCAATGACTATGGACACCACTGGTATTTGAGCAGATCCCTCACCAAATAGTGAATGCTGGGGCACACAAACAACAATAGAATTTAACAAATGGCTGTCAGGCCTGCTCAGTACTTTCAAACCCGCCACATAAAGATATTATGCCAGAAGGCAGTATTCTCATGTATTCTAAATCTTTTACTAGGTGAGTATTCCAATGGCCAGTCTTAAGTTATAACACAAGCCCCCGAGGAAGCGATTTTGGTCGCAAAACATGTAGGGTACTACCATTCAAAATGGAAACCTTCTGTAGTTGGAGGAACTATACCATATGACGATGGACAAGATTGTTAACAGTACCTCAACTAAATGTTCAGGGAATACATCATCATTCCACTTATGAAATGGATGAAGTTTTTGTTATATATTTTAATGTGTTTTTTTACATAAAAGGTTTTGTCTATAAATAGATATATTTTTTATCAGCTTATGGTGTTAAGTGTACATGCCTAAAAAGTCCATATTCTATTTTTACAAAAATCCTTGACTTCAAAAATTGGGATGTGGCACCTGATACATGTTGCTGCAACCACGGTGCCACCCGGTGGTTGCAGACACATAATTTAGCTCCATAATAATGATGTCATCCCTGTTTTTTCTCCTCCCACCAGCAAGTTCCTTGTGTTCAGTGCAATGCTTAAGCTGGCCTTACATAGAGAAAATTTCAGCTGGTTCCTGGTGAAGCAGCCTAAATTTCTAGTTTTGGGTGGCCCTGTTGGGTGGCCCCTTCTACTGGACATCCTTTGATCTAAAATCTGTCAGCTGAACAGCGGCTGCATCCAATAATCTGCTGGTGATGGCTGACATTATACAGTAGATGGCAGGAGAGAGTCCTCCTATATCTCACAGTTGCATTACATGCATATATTGCTCTAATCTGAACCATGCAATAACATGAGATAACCTCTGGTGTGATGACCAGAAGCAGGAGCTGTTATATATTATAGAAACTAGCCAAGTGGCGTGCCGAAAGCCTCAGAAAATATGGCTGAAATAAATTTAGGGACAGAATGCATGAGAGTTTTTGTTGTGTAATTAATGGTCACAAATAATTAAGGGCCCATTAAAATTTCTTTAGGCTTTTTCCATAAAACAGTGCATATTGTTGCTATCAATTTAAGCCAAGATTACTGGTGCTAACAGTAAAATGTCACAAAAAGATAAGAGGTTAAAAAAACAAGATCAAATCAAAGATGTTTCTTGAAATAAAATCTTCCAAAAGGCCCCTAGGTCTGATAAACAATTAGGAGGACCTGAAAATCCGGAGCTGAACCTCAGTCTTTGCAAGAACTCTCTGGGCATATTGTACGTGACTAGGTTGTAGCACGTTCATTTTGTTTTTGATAGTGTATGCATATTTTCAGGCTGGCATGCATAAGTGAATTACAGGAGTGTATTTGCCTGTAAGCACACGTATGCATAGACATGTAAGTGCATATTCATTCATGAATGCTGGCCTGTTTATATGCATGAGCTGACAAATAGGCCCTCCAAACAGCTGCACTTTATGAAGCCAGTATTCCGGCTGAGCTTAATGAGAGTCTGATTTGGATATGCAAAGTGTATACATTGAAAAGAGAGATATAACCCTAAGGGAGAAAGGCAAACTGAATTGCTGTGCTATTTCCCTTTAAGGGACTAACTACATGGGTAAATCTAGAATATTTAATTGTACAATTTCAATCGTACACAATTAATTACCTGCTTACACTTCAAATAGATTCTTACATCACTGTGTACACATCCAGTATTTATCTGTATGGCTGCCCTCATTTCCAGCATTCCTATATGATCTGTAGTAGGGACCAAAGGTTTATAAAAATGGTAAACTGTAAGTTCAGATGGTGCTTGTTGACTTTTAAAGGTTAACTGTACTTGTAAACACATTAGCTCTTTTAATATACTTCCAGGGGTATTGAGCAATTTTGCAAATCCAACATCATACCCTGCCTTTCTCCTTACTGTGCTTTAAGAGATGTTAATAAATGGCAACGCCTAACCAACGATTGCTGTGTCTATATTCATCCCATGTGCAGTGTTTACTGTATCTGCAGACAAAGACTAAAAGGAAGGAAGGTTTTAAAATGTCCTCACTGAACCATAAATTATTATTTCTATGCTGCACTGCACTCATGCAATCTTTGAAGATCACAAACTGCTAGAAGCAGGCAGCCCCAGTAAAACAGCTCCCAAAGCATAGGGAAGGTGAAGGCAAACGTTAGAGGGTATGTCTTCAAAGATGCTAGCCATCCCTTATACTAGAACTACCAATTTAAAAAAGTATAGGAACCCCTAAGGAAACTACCAGACAAATGGATTACTAGGTAAATCTAAAATAACTATTGATCAGTAATAAGTAATACTTTTTTTGCTAACCATAGTACATCAATTTTTTCATGCAATCGTCTACAAGATCTGATGGGTTTAATGGATCTGGTGCAATAATACAATTAAAAATTAAAAAAATTTCTTTGGGTGTATTTTGATTTCTTGACTTTATCTATATATGTATGTATTTAAGTTTTAGTCTCTGAGCTCATAGTGATGGCTGCTTCTTTTCACTTTTATGTGTTGGCTATAGCCTAAGCACAATGGATTTATCTCATGTTAATGGATCTGGTGTTTAAAATGATCACAAAGAATAAATTCACCTGCTTCAATTTCATCACATATGGGGTAAAAAGTATACAGGGAACTTAAATGAAAATCAGAAGTGATTGTTTTGAAATTGATTGCTCCATAAGCCATTATTTCTTTGTGGTCCACATAGCAGTGAGTAGCAGGGGTGTTTCATTTGCCTGAATATTTTGTGCTGTATTGTGTCCCCTTTTTTCATCTCACAAAGTTGAAAGGAACAGTATGTAGGGGTGGGTCAATCCATGTGCCAGTTCATGTGGCCACATCTATTGTCCTGTGCACATTATGAGTGTTTGGTGTTGGATCCAAAATTGCTGTATGTCTCAAATCTGACCATCAGTGTTGATGGCCAAATCTGCTACAGATCAACCCAGCTCATGGTAAGAAAAAGAAAGTAGTTCAATCCATCTGGAAATGGCAAGCCTAAAGGGTACCTGTACACAAAGAAATACAAAGCCTTTGCTGATTTCCAACTTAAAATACTAGTTGCTTGACTGTATCTGGCATCATGCTTTTTGAAGGACTGACCAAGCAAAGTCAGAGTAAGGTCAAAGCTCCAATCTCCCATACCCTTTATAGATAAGTAACTGACAAATACTGAAAACCTTCGGTTCTGCTGCTGATATTCTTAAATTATGAGGATAACAATACCAGCCTATTGTTTCAGCACAGGCTTTCTTTTAAATATTCTTGAATTGATAGGACAACAGTACATATGTTTTCAGCACAGGATTTCGTTGATAAGTGGGCAGAGAAAGATCTGATATTTCCAAGTGGTAATGTGTTTACTGATGTGGAATGGCTACCCATACAGAAATTTTACACATTGTACTTTTTATGTACAATGTAATCTATTCTACATGATTCTGCAGTATGGTCAGCATGACGGTTCTGTTACCAGCTCCCGGAAATGACCTGCGGAGAGGAACCAGACCATAGTCAGCAGCATATGTAAGACAGCTATAATGCAAAGAACCACAGCTTCAGTCTGGCTTATGATTCAGGATATTAATCTCATCACTGCCAGAGGGGCTTAGTGTTCAGTGCATAGCAGAGTTTTATATCAGCCAGGAAAGTTGACAATTTTGCACTCCTGCATCTATCTTTATATGATACTGATCCAAAAATGACCAAATAGGTGAGATTATTTTAATCAGTAGCATATGTTTGGTGATGGCAGACAAAGCTGATAAAAATTTTACATTCATGTGTAGTCACAGAGAAAATATTCTGAACATGCCCCCAAGGCAACATTAAATATAAAATACCCTGGAAAATATCCAAAGCACAGACCTGCAATTTGCAAAATCATGTACCTTGAAGCACCCTTTATCACCATGCCAAATTTCCACTAAAGCCAGTTCAACAGATTTTATTGTCTAGTGTTCAAACAAAGTAATCTTTACCAAACATAGTGTCCAATACAATAACCTGCAAATGAAAACAACTGCACTTAATATATAGGTATTATGCAGTTTTGTGTATATTTGTAGGTTTTTGTATAAGTGAATATTTTATGTAGCTTCTTGAGCTACATTTGCCATGTGGAAATTTGCACACTCTGCAGAACATAGCTAAATCAAAGCTATTCTTTGTCTGTTTCCATGCTTTATATTGTTGACAAATCACTTTGAAAAACACACACCTAACATTTCTAGCCACATCCATCTTGAGTAGGGACAAATGATTCATGCGCATTTGCTTCCTGGAATGTTTCTTCCCTTAGCTGAGACATGCTGATGGGGGGTGGGGGGGGGGGGTGTTTAGCTGAGAAAGCACCTCCTCCAAAAGAAAGAAAAAAATGGCCATAAAGACTCCTGGTGGGATGTATTATATCATTTTAGCCTAGGTCAGAAACCAAGAAGCAAGTAATGAAATGTAAAAAAAAAAAAAAAAAAAACCCCGAAAAAGGAAAAAAAGTAAGTATAATATACCTTCCTATATGTTCACTAATGCTAACAGCATAAGGATTAAAAATAGTTGCTATAATGCTGATTGAGAATATAAAATTCTCCTTAAAGCTTTTAGCCACAGTTGTATACACTAAAGAAAAACTATTATTCAACTTAAAACTAGGATTTTGCTCTATAAATGCAAAAACCAGTAAGGTGAAACGCTTTAACTCCCTTTCTTGCACTAACAATGCATCTTTTGGCTTCTCCAAAATGTTATATCCTGATAAAATGTCTGTACCCACTCCCTGTAGCAGGGAGTAAATCAGGGCAATTGTCTATTGCAACATGGGAGTTTTTTTCCTGATTCAGACGTGATCAGATATGAATAGGAGTAGTAGCAACATACAGAAATTAGAATTGTGTACATGTGAATTTCAATGAAAGGGGACCGTAAATATGCATCTGTTTTTAAATAGATGGTTGTAGCTTGCAGTTCTATAATCATTTATTATTCTCTTTAGAATTTTTAGATCGAAAATTATTCACAGTGAAACTGGTCTTATACATTACAGGAAAGTCAAACGTGCAGGCATAAGATAGCATTTTTTGCTTAGTTTTGGGCATAAACAGGGATTCTGGTTTCAGAGGCATTTCTGTTTTGGCATATGCTGGGGGGAGGTATGGCTCACATGCTATACAAGAGCAGAACTGGCTAATCTCAGCAAAAGCAATAGCCATTGGCTTTCCACTCTTCAAGCTTTCTTCTGCATAATCATTTGGCTGAGGACTGTCTGAGACTACCATTAGTGAAGAGATCTTTGTCTCAAATAAACCCTTAAAGTGGAACTGTGGCTACAATATGAACACATATATTTTTAAGCTTTAAATAAACTTTCAGCACTCTGCTCTCTCCTCTTCCTCTGCAGTTGCTTTGTGCTTACCTTACAGCAGCCTTAAGTAACATTTTTAATTTCCAGGCTCAGAGAACCACTGCTAATATTTTCTACAGTTAACTGATTAATAGCATAGTGGTCGGTGGGGGGAATTATCCTTACATTTCTGAGCAGTGGGAAGATTTTCCCCTTTACTGATAGCTTAAAAGGTTGTTGGTGTCATTGGTCGCTTACTTGAATGGAATTTGTTCATTGCTTTCAAATCCTCTAGCAACCTTTGGTGGAACCCTACGGTTTCACAGAACCCTGGTTGAGAAAGCTGCATTAGAGATTAAATAGTTTGAAGACTACCAAGTCACTGTTGGGAGGGGGGAGCTAAAGTACTGAAAGAACATTCAAGTATTTTTGCAGTAAACTTTGCAAATCAATTACTCCACAGTGCATATAGCTACATAAGTCAGAGGGGTTTGCTTTAAAGTTTATTTACTTTTTGTTGACATTTTATAAACATGTAATTTTCCAAAGCTCAGCCACAGTTTTACTTTAGCTACAATGCCAGGAATTGTGGTATTTGCCCAATAGGTTCTTTTAGTAACAACATTTGCTAATATGTTTGATACAGTTAATTTTTGTAATCACAGAAGGAACAAAGAATGGATAAACCCATCTTTGCATTGAGCTAAAAGCATTCATATACCATTAGTGACTACTTAAGACTAGATTAACGCTTTACAAATTTCTGTTGAATTCTGGGTTATGTTGCTCATAGCATATCAACGTGTATGTTCTTTCGATTTTGTTGGAAAACAATTTAAAAACTGATCTCTGGTCATATCAGGACAGATAATGTCTTGCATATAAAAATATCCAAACAGTCCTGAGTTTTAGCTTCTCTTCTTTATTGACTTCAGAGCAGATAGCTGAAGATGCTCTTTGCCATATCAAGTACTCCTTTCCAACTTGCGCTTTGTGATTCTGCTGCCAAGGGATACAAAGGTTTGTATTTTGAGTTTCTCTTGCAGATTCTGTCTCTGGGGAAACAACTAGTTCAAATGTAAACACTGATCACATTACCAGAGAAATGTATTAGACAACACAACATCTCTTCGAGAAACCTGAGTGTGTTATCCCTGCAAACTGTACAAGATATTTAAAAGGGATTTACACTTTTGCTTAAAAAAATCTGGCTGAACCTTTTCCGGTGCTTAGCGGAGTCCTGTGGTTGGACCTCCTCTTCCAGACCATCACTGTTTTATCTTAGGATGCTTCCAGCAGCTGTAGAATTTAGAATTTAGAATTCATCATTTTACTGTTTTTAGCATAAAGCCATATGTTCCCAGTAATAGATGGATGGATCAGTGGCATACCAATGCTTATCAGTGTCCTATGGTTGGACCTCTTCTTCCAGACCATCACTGTATTATCTGAGGATGTTCCCAGTAGCCATAACATTTAGAATTTATCAGTTTACTACTTTCAGAGTAAAGTCATATATTGCAAGTAATAGACGGATATGCCTCAATGCCTGGGGGGGGGAGGCTGTTGAGGTAAATTGAACACAGAAAATATGTATGGATAAAGAAAACACAGACCCAGTACTGCAGCATTAGGGGTTGAAGAGGTTTCTGTTGATGCACACCCTAAGCCCCTGCATAGTCAACAGTCTGGAAAAGCTGACATCATATTCACAATCCCCAGTCCCAGATCCACCATTGTTTATCTGAGAAGTAAGCATCAGTAGCTGCAGCTCTTAGAGGTTACTAGTTTAATGGTTTTAGGGTAAAGCCAACTATTCTAGTAATATATGGATGGATCCGTAGCATAACAATGGGGGTTTTTCATTTGTCTCAATTTCTGAGCACTGGAGGGAGGCTGTTGAGGCAAATTACACACAGAAAATCTATGTGATGAGGAGATCACAGACCAATAGCGGGTCACAACAGATCAGACAGGTTGCTATTGACGCACACCCTAAGCTCCTGTATAGTCAACAGTCTCGAAAAGCTAACATCATATTTACAGTCCCTAGTCCCAAATCATGTATGCCTATTACAAGCTACTTGGGACTGTAAAACTACCCCAGTGTTACTCCTCAGCTAAAAACTGACAAGACAGCACTGCAGTTTGTAAAACAAGCTTTTTAGAGTTTCATACCCATTGTTAAAGAAACTTAAATATCAGGCCTATCTGTTATCGGTATAGATAGTCCCTTACCCTTCCCTCTTCCCATTTTTATTTTTTAACATAGAAAACCAAGATGGTAGTTTGGAAATGTAAATGCCCTTGGTTGAAGTTGATAAAGTTAGATGTTCTGTTGTAATGGGGATTTATGATTGTATCCTTGATACAAATTTCACTGTGCTTGTCTACTTTAACATTTATCATGTACTTTCCTATTTGCCTTCTTAAATTAAACATTTACAAAAAAAGCTACAGTTTAAAATAGTTTGTATTAGGGTAAGAGCTTTGTAGTAGGGTTTTTATTAGTGATGACCTGACATGTAACACTGGAAACTGCAGAGCTTTATTATTAATTTGAAGTTTCAGCTCCTGGCAATGCAGTGCAGCAAGGTGTGGCTGAGAAAAATTGTCTCTACTTGATAACAGTTTACATACAAAATGTGTATTTTATTTGGAGTTCCACTTTATTGTCTCACACTGGTCTTGTATATAGAGCTGGGATTTCAGCCAGGGTTTCCAGTAATGGGCCAGCTGTTTTCTGTTCCAGACCACAAAATCGAACCCTACAGTTTTAGTAATTAAAAAAATGAAACAGTGCACAGTTGTGTCCTGCTAGTTAAATAATGACATGAAAGGTTTTTATGTTAAAGGCATTTCAGGCAAACATTAAAATGGAATATGAAACATCACGGAATGCAATCCCTTGCTTAGTGGCTCTATTCTTTATCCTCATATTTTGAACGGCCACTGAATCATGTTGCAAGGTGCTTCCTAAATATCAATAGCAGTTTGCTGATTAAAATGCTCCTTTCTATTCCCATGCTTGTAAATATTGTTCTACATAAGTTGCAACAAACTTCTGTAACATGTTGAGCATGAGCATACTAAGCTGCGTAAATTTTGACTTCCTAACAAAAGTCAAAATTTAAGCCCGCAACTCTATCTCTAACTACTCCCCTGGCCATTGATGTATGCAGGGATCAGTGACACAAGAGTGTCACAGGAAGGGCAGGGTTGACATGTATGCTGTTATTGACAGCCTGGAATCAACGCTGTGCAAAAGGCAATATCTGGTGGAGGAATAACTGGGTCCTGGAGAACAGGTTAAAGCTGTGTTTTTTTCACTGATTTTGCATTGCTGAGTTGTCTGTTGATTGAATAGTTCATAATTGGCAAAACCTGTACACATATGAAAAGGAAAAGTGCACATGTCATGTGGAGTTGCTATAATCAACATTAATTGAATGTGCTACCTACAGGTTTTGTACCTTACTTAAACGAGAAGTGTGGGATTGGCAAAAAATAAACATTCATACTCACCTAGATGGCTGCAGCATTGATTCAATGCCTTAACTGTCCCCTACCAGAATTAAGATCAAGAACTAAGTAATCATGTGGCCACTGAGCAGAGAGCTGTGATTGTCAGTCACTGGCTCTCTGCTCTGCCCCTCCAGCACTCAACGGAGTGCCAGGCTGTGGATGGGGCAAGAGCAGCTGGCTTAGGCTCTCAGAGGCACACTCAGGCAGCTGGGTGGATCCCAACATTATTGTCTGGATCTCTGCAGACCAGCTCTGTGATGTCAGCGGACTGTCAGCTGATCTGGGTCACAGGAGTACAGAAAATGCACCCCTGTGACCCACATGAAAAGCAAGGCCAAAAAAGTTTTGGTCTTACAAGTCTTTTAAAGGGGCATTAAACCTTTAACACATTTAACACATTTATCGCAAGAAAATAAGCTTTTCCCAGTAAACTATTTGCTAAAATTCTTGCCCCAGCACTTTCAGATTACAACGTTCAGTGCTACTGGTTCCTGCTTTCTCAGTGCTGCTTCCTTGAACATATGATCCAGACAGGAGAGAGTTAACAGTGGAAAGTGCAGTCTCCAGCCAGTCTGTTAGCTTGGGGAAG
The DNA here is from genome assembly GCF_062004578.1 of Staurois parvus. Classification (NCBI taxonomy): domain Eukaryota; kingdom Metazoa; phylum Chordata; class Amphibia; order Anura; family Ranidae; genus Staurois; species Staurois parvus. The sequence continues at coordinate 8,366,465 of NW_028317825.1, forward strand.
GATGGAGGGAGGATGAGGGAGGCGAAGGGAAGTGCCTTGCTATCCTAGGCTACAGGGCTGTGTGTTTCTATAAACAATATTAAATATTATTTCTTTTTTTTAATAAGATATTATACTTACCTGCTCTGTGCAATTTTGTACAGAGAAGTCCCTTACCTACTCTTTGGCAGTCCCCTGCCAGCATTGTCCACTTATACTTCCTCCAGATGCCTCCTTAGTAAGCCTGGGGCTATGGGGGTACTCGTGCATGTGCACACCTGAGCCTGGCTTTGTGCATCCATAGAAACACACATTGCCAATAAGTCAAGCCCTGACTCCTTCCTTACAGGAGTTTGACTGACAGCAGCATGAGCCATAGGATCCTGTGAGACCAGGAAGTAAGAGGAATGGAGCTAGACAGTGCTGGTGCGGAAAAATGGAGTAAAGTAAATGTTATTAATGGGGATGGGTAGGACTAAAAGTCCTTAAAAAACTGAGAGTTTAATATCACTTTAATACCTAATGTCCAGTAGTAGAATTCAGCAAGTTACCAGCCTAAAATAGTCTTATGCAAGTTGTACCATAAAAACAGTCTGTTGGCTGCTTTTGCTCTCTGCATTCTTGCCCTTTACTGGTAAATCACAGCTTTGGGAATAAAGCAGCTCAGGGAAAAGCCATCGCAACGCAAGGATGTGGAAAAAGACCTGTTATAAAAATACAAAGCATCTTAGCTTTTGCAGCAGTTATTATTAGTCTTTTAACTAAGCAATCACACAGAAGTCTTGTGGTTATTGGTTTACCACCATTACCAAATGAAGTGAGTGATTTTTGCTGGGAGGCATGTTTCCATTAATTACCAGTACAGAGCTTTTACACTTACTTGCGGAAACAAAGCCATAGTTTTAAGCCCCTTTTACATGGCTATTCCTGATCACATCTGTTTCATTTTTAGTACATGGATAGACAGATGTAAATGGCTGTGCCTCAGATTACCTCCAAGTCCATCTAGGTCTGAAAAAAAATGGAAGAGTTTTGCATCCTTTTCCCCTTTTCCATTTGTTGGACCCTTAGGGGGGCCAGACCATGGCCAGTGGGATTAGAAAATGTCTTGGCATCAGTGGGAGTAAACAATGTCCCATCTTTGGTTTTAGGGGAATGGTCCATCGTTGGTGTCAATGGGAGGAATAGCCTCTATTGTTGGTGTCACTGGGATGAATAGTGCTCCATCATTGGTGTCAGTGGGAGGAGTAGTGCCCCATCATTGGTTTCATTGCTGGTGTCAGTGCAGGAATTATTTTCCAATTGTTGGGGTCAGTTGGAGAAATAGTGCCCCAAGAGCCAGATAAAGGCAAACAAAGGGTCACATTCAGCCCCTGGCCACAGTTTGGAGACCACTGGTCTAGGGGACTGTAAAATAACTTAACTTACTTGATCCTCCAATCCCTTAGTGGATTTCTCCAAGCTCTAGCAGTGGACTTTCCATCTGCATCACATCCAATACAAGGCTACGGACCCATGTTGGTCTTGATGACATCAGAACCTTAGGCTGCTGGAGCATGGGGGAGAAGATCTTTACAGGTATGAGTAGGTGAACTTAAATAAGGGAAATACATACATACATACATGTTCCCGAATGTTATTAGCAAAATATTCCCCTTCCTTTATGATAAGTTCATTTGAGAATCTTTTTAAATCAGGTTACAATTGTGAGAATATTTACTGTATGTATGGGAGCTCACAAGAGATATTTTTTTTCCTGTGCTTCTCTATGGGAAAAAAAAAATTATATAAACACCCGTAGTTCAAAATGTATAAATCAAGGTGGAGTTTCACACCATTTAATTATACACACACCACACAGTTGTGTTTTAAGGCTTGCATTCCTATGTGTTAAAACACGTGTCATGGTTGCCCATAACAAAGGTAGCATCTGTTTTCATCTCACTGCTGAAAAAGAAGATATGTCCAATTTTTTTCTGTGTGTTAGTACATTCAAGACCCATAGAAATCAATGGCAATACATTTAAATGTATATAACATGTCTTCTGATGTGGTGGCAACAGTTATTTGCAAGCATTGGTCAATGGCTGTTAACCTTAGCCACTCCAAACTGTAAATTTAAAAATGCACTGAATATGTGCATCAACAGAAATGTACATTGATACATTACAACATATCTGCCTAATGCACCTCTACGAACACTCATGGATTCAAATAAGTCCTAAATTATTCTCACTACAATAAACTGAAATTGGTTGCTATGGATTAATGGAACATTTGCATAGAGGTACATTTAAAAAGTAGCCACATGGCTATACTGCTGTTAAAGAAAAAAAAAAAGCTCCAACATTGTGCATTGCACTCCACTGACTTTGAGAGTTTAAAGCTAGGAGAGCTCAATAAAAATGAATTTGCAAAAAAAAGCCCAAACAAGCAGAGGGACCCAAGCAGTTGGATGAATCGGATGTGGGCAGGGAGGGTGATCGGCACGGCGAGGGGGGGGGGGGGCTAGAACCGATTCCATGTATGGCTCCCTCTGAAGCAGCTGAAAGCTGGCTTCTTCTTCTCCCTCTCCTGCTGGTTTTCAGCTTCTGCAGAGAGAGCCATACAGGGGTTTGGTTCCAGTAATTGCCCCCTGCTACCCCTCCCTGTGCACCATCCATTTACCCCTGCTGCCCAGGCCCTCCTGTGTGTCCCCAGAATGCTGCCAGATTCCCTCTTCTCTTTCTTTCCTGGCAGCTGCAAACACACAATCCTTCAGGATGGAAAGTAGGGGAAGGGTCCGGTAAATATGTCACATTTACCAGACCTTTCCTTTCCTGAATAAACACAATGAGTGATCAGTACCAATCACTCACAGGGTTCATTCATAACTGAAGTATAGTAAACTGTAGAGGGCGGGCTGTCAGGTTGGCTGCATGGGTTTCTAACACCAACCCTAGTCAAAGTCATATGACTTGTTAAAGTGTTTTTCTTGAAAAGTCATATGACTGACCCTCCTCCGATCACAGAGCTCTCTCTATTCCATTAAGTAGAGAAATCAACGCAAGGCTCTATATCACAGTCTTTACTTTATGAATAAGCTGCAAAATGCAGACTGTGGTATTGAGAAATAATATAGAGTATAACAGAGATCAAATAGTGATATCCACTCTATTCATCGCCCCTAAAGTGTGTATTATATATATACTGTATGTATGTAATTTATTGTGTTGCCACTTTGTACTACATACAGACTTACACAAATAGCAAGTATAAAAACACAACGTAGCCATGGTACTTTGCACTGCTTTATTAAATAACATTAACTACCCTAAATAAAACACTGTATTAGCAGGGGAGCAGTCATATAGATTTATAATTATAATCTTCTGTGACAGCATTATATGCACCGTGCATTTCCTGTTTAAACTCTACAAATAATTAAATACATGATTGAGGTCACAGATCAAGCAAAATGACTGCCTCCTGCAGACTAAATTCAGTGCCTTTACTATTAAATATGAGAAAACAGCAGCTGCACACATCAAAAAGAATAGATTCATAAGAAATCACATTATGTGAAGACAATTATGTTTAATTTAGAGGTTTTTGGGGGTGTTTCCCCCCATTGAGTAGATGAAACCCAATCTTTTAAGTATATGTTTCCTGTAAGTATAATTCATGTTATCAGGTCAATGAGCCTTTGATATCAAATACAATTATGTTATTGTGTAACCACAGTTGGAAATTTCTAGAGGAAGAAAACTATTTGTTTATAAGCTCTGGAAAGGTTTTGTTTTTTTTGCTTATAAGTTGAATTCATGCATATCAGCTACTTATGTTTATCTGTTTGATTAATGATACCATCATAATGATTTTACACAAAGTAAAGTAATGGCAGACTTGATAAATAGTTTTATCAATTAAACGCAGTGCTTGAAAAATACTTTATAAAAATAAATTACAATTTCCCAATAAAAATGGTTTATGAAGGATCATTGAGTTTATGGGTTCACAAAGTGGTTTCATAAACTGCAATGCAATCTTTAAAAAACTCATTTATATTTGTCTAGAGGACAAGTTGGTCTCCTAAACTTCATTTACTTCAGTACAACCATTGAGAATTCTTGCAGTGCCACATGCAACGTGTTTAGGTTACGTTTTCCTGTTTTATAGGCCTGTCTGTATCCTGGAAACTGCAATTTGCTTTTTGCATTTATCCAGATCTGGCCAAGTTACAGGTTCCTCTCAAATAGACAATTTAGCCAATGGCAATGGATATCTCCAGTTTGTGGTCAATATTCCAGCATTCCAGAATTAAAATATTTTGACACAGAGAATGCACATTTTCTAAGTGTAGTCTACTTCATACAGTACATAAGAAAAAAGATCAGCTTAAAGTTCTGGTCTAATTTTTGCTTTTGTTTTGTTTTTATAATTTAATTAATTTAATGTATTATTTATTTTTAATTTATCTAATTCTATTCTATTCTGAGCACTATTTGTTTTCCCTAAACTGTTTGAGAATGTAAAAGTATAAAAATGTGCTGTGTGAATGTATCAATCATTTGCACAAATGCAAAGAAGCTTCTACGTATTTTCCTTAAAACATTTGTTTCCTAGGATCAACTTCGCCATCTAAAGGCAATGATGAGGTATTTTTTCTGATTGAAGTATTTTAAGAAAAATGCTGTGTTATTGCACCTAGATGGCACTGATAATCCTAGGACATAAATGTATTAAGGAAATTACAGTGAAGATTAGTTTTGCTAGTGTGAATGATCGACCTATGCACACAACACATTTTTATTATAGACTCCAGACTGTTCTATCCCTCTCCAGTCTACTAAAAATGTGTTTTTACCTGTATCCCAGTAAGGAGATTTCCTATGAATTCCTGTCATGGCAGGTAGGAAATCTCCCTATCTTTTTAAAAACAGTTAAAGGGTTAAAGTGGGTTAGTGGGAAGGATGGGAAGGGAGAGAGGAGTTGTCATGGTCAGAGATGGGCTTTAATATTTATGTATATTTATATGAGTTTTAAAAAAATTCATCATCATTTTGACCAATATATTGTGTGGCTTGGCAGTGAGGTCCTCTCATTATAACCTTCCCTGGAGAGGTGCAAGCAGTTCCTCTGGTCCACAATAAAAAAAACGGACTACCTCACTTTGCACAGAGCCTGAACAAACAGATGAGAAGAGACAATACTTATAGTAATATTTATATATATATATATATATATATATATATATATATATATATATTTTTTTTTTTTTTTTTTTTTTTGGTTCCACATTACTATTTATAGAGAAATGTTAACCATATAAAATGGAATTGAGCTTCAAAATTATAATTATAGTTTTTTTTTTTTTTTTAAAACAAGACCAATGTGCCTTAGTCCATACCAGCCAATTACAAATCAGATTTGACTGATCCAGAGCACATATGGAATGCAAAAGTCTGATTAAGTCCTGACAGTTATAAATCAACCTCAAACTTCATAATCCTTCAACCACTATGGTTCCTTAGCCCTCAATGGGGACCCCATCAGTTGTATTTTATATTTTTTTCTAACATACCATTTTCAGGATGTCTTTTGACTGGTTAAATGTCATGCTGGGTCTTTTACCTCTTCATTTTTTTTTCCAGCCGTGGGAGGTGCTGGGTAATGCAGAGAGTGACATTGATGTAATGACATTTATGCATCAATACACTGTGAGCACAAAGCACAATGCGCAGGGGGTGGAGCCATGATGCCATGTACTCACAGTCTTTCCTCAGTCTTCTGGGTTGAGGGCTGCTGGGCATAATTCAACCTTAAAGACTGAGGGCATCTTGTGGCAAAGAAAAGGTACTGTGGGGACAGACCTGTCGTGAAGATAAATATTGCAGGCACAGTTTTTTTTTCAGGTAGAAATATAAAAATAGCCTGGAGTTGGGTTTAAAGAAAGACCCATTGCTGACCTGCTTCTGAAAGTGCTGGTTTCCTAGATGTCTCTGCGTTCAGTGCACATGGGTCACTGACCAAGAACAAGCATGCATATTAGGAAAGACAGACTGAAGTCAGAAAATCTGATCTGCATACCAGTTTCAGGACAGTGACTCATAAAGTACAAATTCCATTGGATCATCATGACAACCCGAGAACTAACATTTTCATCAAAGGTCAGACACGGCCACCTCCACATTTCCTCAGCACAAGTTTTCTTTGATTCACTATGGTCATAAATAATCTTCATTGACATACATATGTTTTGTGAGTAATATTGCTCCTGGTGAAAAAATATATTACATAATTGCTCACTGTCAGTGTAGACAGGTGGATAAGAACCACATTCAAATGAATACTGCATGTCAAAACATGTTAAAAATTAATGTAAATCTAAATACTTGGGTCATTGTGAATTCTGCAAATAAAACTAATCTTGCCTGGAGATGGATAACAAATTATGCATACAATGTCCAAAGACACAAAAGGCCGAACAATGCTGTCCTGTCCATTCTCCGCAAAGCTCATTTATTTCTAAATAATATATATATTTCAAATATAATTCCCCACTTACTGACAATTGTTTGTGATTTCTTCAAGTACATTTTTTTTTCATAAAATCTGAAGTATTTGAACAGAAAGTGCTTTGCAGAGGAAAATGCAGAGCAGAATTTTGATTGTGGCAGCACTTTTCTGGGAGAAAGGGAATTTTTATATAGCAATTAGTACTGTATTTCCATGTTTTATATCTATTAGAAAATGATGTGGGGCCAACAAAATACCTGTTTATAAAATCTTCCAGACCAAATAAGTTTAATATACAGCAGATCATTAACCATAGGAGGTTTTCAAAGAGTATATTCGCCCCTTGAGGTTTTCTTTTTTTAAATCACTCTTTTACTTTTTTTTGCTTGGGTAGACTCAAGAAACATACTCACATGACCAGCAAATCCAGAAGCTGATCTGCTGTGATCTGCTGATCTGAGGCTATACACCAGGTCCCACTCTGTCTTCCTTTCTGATGTCATTGGGAGCTATCTCTTCTTGGTTCAGACAGCTGGCCGGCAGGTCCGCCTTATCCCAGCTTCACGCCCGCCCTCCTTCAGCCACTCCATGGAAGCTAGGAGCGGGACACATCATTCTTGCCTAGGTGAGGAGGGGGCAGATAACAAAAGAAAGTAAATAAACAAAATAAAAAAAAGTGGGATCTTTTTGAATTGCAGGGGGAGGGTTATAACAGTGAGGTTATTTTTGCTGTGAAGATCCGCTTCAATGAAGGAGCAGGAAACAAAGAATTTTGCACTTACAGTGCCTTGAAAAAGTATTCATACTCCTTGACACTTTCCACATTTTGTCATGTTACAACCAAAAACGTAAATGTATTTTATTGGGATTTTATGTGATAGACCAACATAAAGTGGCACATAATTGTGAAGTGGAAGGAAAATTATTAATGGTTTTCAAAAGTTTTTTACAAATAAATATCTAAAAAGTGTGGCGCGCATTTTTTTCAGCCTCCCTGAGTCAATACTTTGTAGAACCACCTTTCACTGCAATTACAGCTGCAAGTCTTTTTGGGTATGTCTCTATTATTTTTGCACATCTATAGAGCAAAATGTTTGCCCATTCTTCTTTGTAAAATAGCTCAAGCTCTGTCAGATTGGATGGAGAGCATCTGTGAACAGCAATTTTCAAGTCTTGCTGCAGATGGGTCTGAATTTGACTGGGCCATTCTAACACATGGATATGCTTTGGTTTAAACCATTCCATTATAGCTCTGGCTGTATGTTTAGGGTTGTTGTCCTGCTGGAAGGTGAAACTCCACCCCAGTCTCAAGTCTTTTGCAGATTAACAGGTTTTCTGCTAAGATTGCCCTGTATTTAGCTCCATCCATCTTCCCATCAACTCTGACCAGCTTCCCTGTCCCCGCTGAAGAAAAGCATCCCCACAACATGATGCTGTCACCACCATGTTACACGGTGGGGATGGTGTGTTAGTTTTCCACCACACGTAGCGTTTTGCTTTCAGGCCAAAAAGTTAAATTTTGGTCTCAGCTGACCAGAGCACCTTCTTCCACGTGTTTGCTGTGTCCCCCACATGGCTTCTCACAAACTGCAAATGGGACTTCTTATGGCTTTATTTCAACAATGGCTTTCTTCTTGCCACTCTTCCATAAAGGCCAGATTTGTGGAGTGCACGACTAATAGTTGTCCTGTGGACAGATTCTCCAACCTGAGCTGTGGATCTCTGCAGCTCCTCCAGAGTTATCATGGGCCTCTTGGCTGCCTCTCTGCTTAAATGCTGTCCTTGCCCGGCCCCTCAGTTTATGTGCACAGCCATGTCTTGGTAGGTTTGCAGTTGTGTCATACTCTTTCTATTTTCGGATGATGGATTGAACAGTGCTCCGTGAGATGTGCAAAGCTTGGGATATTTTTTTTATAACCTAACCTTGCTTTAAACTTCTCCACTATTTTATCCCTGACCTGTGTGGTGTGCTCTTTGGCCTGTTTGTTCACTAATGTTCTCTAATAAACCTTTGAAGTCTTCACAGAACAACTGTATTTATACTGAGATTAAATTACAAACAGGTGGACTCTATTTACTAATTAGGTGACATCTGAAGGCAATTGGTTCCACTAGATTTTAGTTAGGGGTATCAGAGTAAAGGGGGCTGAATACAAATGTACGCCACACTTTTCAGATATTTATTTGTAAAAAAAATTCAAAAACAATTTATCATTTTCCTTCCACTTCACAATTATGTACCACTTTGTGTTGGTCTATCACATAAAATCCCAATAAAATACATTTATGTTTTTGGTTGTAAAATGTGGAAAATTTGAAAGGGTATGGATACCTTTTCAAGGCACTGCAGATGTTGGTGCGCCTGCATGTATCTTGTGCATGCATTTATTTTAATAGAAAGCTTTAAAGTGACTGAGTTACTTTTCTAAATTTCCAAAGTAAAAGTCTTCACTGCATAGTAAAGGGTTAATGCTTACCATTCTGCTGGCTTCAGCAACTCCGATGGATGAAGCTTCTTCACCTCTGGGTTGTCCAATGACTGGTCTCCTGCTGGGTGCTGAGGTTCTAATACCTCCCCTGTCTTCTGTAGGGACACAGAGTTCAGAGGAAGGAACCACAGAATGCAGATGGGGAATAAGCATCTTACACTCCTGGAAGTGTTGGATGCTGAAAAATTTCAGTCTATACATTAAAGCAGTATTAAACCTAAAAGCAAACATGTATTATATTGCAGCCTATGAATCTTAGATGTGATGGCTGTATTAGTTTCCTTTTTTAGGCTTTCTTTCCTCATTTACTCACTCTGTTCTTCTATTTTCATCTGGTGATCCAGCCAGCAAATCTGTTGTTTTTCAGAAGCACAAGCTGTCCAGCAGAATGTATTGATTAACATGGATGAGACAATCCATTCACTACTGACAGGGGTGAATAAAATGACCAGCTTTTAATTATTAATGAAAAATCTTTATCCCAAAAGGAAGAAGACTGTTGCTGTAACTGATTAAAACAATATAAAAGAAAGAGAACACATGGCCGCCCTAATGTAATATACAGTAGTTTTATTATGATAACAATTAAAAGCTTCTCCAAATGCACTCACATTTCCAAGACAAAATACAGCATGTCTGTGCTTAGAAGCGGTCTCCTGCATAATCCCTGTAAGATCCGGTCCGGGAATTCTCGAAATGGTCCGCTGTCAGCCAAAGACTGCGCTAGGTGCGCTGTGACAGGACTCCGGCATACCCTTCTCACTGTGCATGCACCGGCTCCAGCTGGTGCCACGCTCCACCGATGATAGATCACTGTATGGGCAGAAGGATGGCAAAACAGGAATACATGTGTCGGTTGCTATGACAATGTGTTTTGGAGGTGTGGCTGTAACTGATTAGAAAGTGTGAGATGGAGTTTGGCTTCAATTTGTTATTGTGTTCAAATCTGCTAATACATTTAACACTCTCCTCCCCACAGACTGACAAGGCTGCTCTCTGTTGTGCCATCTGTGCTCATTCATCCAGAATTGTTTCTCTAATACAGGAAGTAAGTTACTAACCAGATCACCAGAGAATTAAAAAAGATCAGCTGCAATATATTACATTTTAGGTTTTGGATTTAACACTGCTATAAAAATAAGCAGCCATTGAAATTAGTGAAAGTGTTATTAAACTCACAACAGTAAAATCAGTCTGTACAGTATATGCAGTAAATCATGCTTGTTATTCTCACTCTGGAACCTAAGGGGTTAATCCTTTGCATTGTTTATAAAAGGCTGTTTGATCCTGACTTCTCTGATCCTCACCTTTTTCCATTGTCCCGCTCTTATCTTCTGAATGTGTGGAGACACTCTGCACGTGCTCAGTTTAGTGTGTATTGCTAGAGAGGTTTTTGTTTTCTTGGGAGTGCATGTGATCAGCACAGGGCCAATCAGCACTGTTCAGACAGAGTTCATGGGTTCTGCATCCTCCTAGATCAGAATAAAAACTCCTCCTACGAACTTTACCAGTGCTCTGCTAGACACTGATAGAAGCCACAAGACTGCTCTGACTGCTGATGAGAAAAGGAATTTAGCAGTTTTTATTTACTAAAATAATTGCATTTCCATGTTATGTGTACTGTGGGAGACCAGATATAGTGAATGCAGGGTCCTGGGTTTCTTAACACTTTAATAAAGCCAATTAACACTGTTACCTTCTTTGACTCTAGCAGGAGAGAGGCCACAACCTGACTTTCATTGCCATATTGCATCACACTGATTGACAGCATCAGCACAGAAATGGGAACACCTATTCCATCATTCTCATGCACATACTAGATTGTATTTTATGAGTATAAATAAGCTGTCCTTTACAGACAGGAAGAACAAATGGGAATCAATAAAAAGTTCTAACTAGGTCAGCTCCCAATTTTAAGGTGTGTCAGAGTTAGCCAAGAGATATTCAACCTTGACAACCTTGAATTATAAGACGATATCTATATAATACCAGGTCTGTTCATCAGGGCATTAAACAGAGTGCAAAGTGATGTAGTTCATGTTAACCAATCAGAATTTATTTAGCAGTTGATGATGAATGCAAAACATGCAGCCAGTGCTTGTGTGCTAAAGGATATAGGTCAAACCCTGCTACATGCACCCCCCCCCCCCCACTGGCCACAAAAGAACACAAAGGGATGCTGAGCAATCACATAACTGCACAAAACCCTATAAAAGGGTATTTTTAAACTGCTTACTGCTATTTTATGTAATTATTTTCTATTTTATGTCTATATATATATATATATATATACCGGTATATATATATATGTGCATTCACATACTTTTAAGTTCAATTCCAGGTATGGATTTTATTGCATAGCTATTCTAGCTTGAACCTACGTACGTATGCATTGGCCATACCTGTGTTACTGCTATGGAAGTGGAGTATTACTGTAGCAATTGTTACTACTACAGTGATCATTGCAGTCTTTCAGGTCCCATGTTGAGCACTTGCCCTGCTGAATAGTGACCATAGGGGGTCACTCAATGGGCATGGGTGCCATTCACAGAATGTGTTGCCTTTCTTAATGAGTTTTTTTGCCAGTTGGTGGGAGCACAGTGGGTGGGAGGAATGGGGAGAAGGCAACATTTTCATGGAGATAGGCTTTTAAAAACTCCATAAAAATCCAAACCTTTGGCTCCCCTTCCTAATCATTGGTTATAAGAAATGCCTACAATGTTCTCATTTAAGTAATTGTCTCTAAACAATGTATGGGACATTTTGAACTCCCAGCACACTGTAGAAAATAGGGCGTGTGCTGGTCAGCAGGAAGATATGGATGGTGGACTCACTGCCCATTGCTATTGTTCTTTTGAAAAAAAAGCCATCTTTCTGTGGCTAGTCATAAATACATAAAATCTATCTATCTATCTATCTATCTATCTATCTATCTATCTATCTATCTATCTATCTATCTATCTATCTTATACTGTATCTATCCACTTTATCTATCTATAACTTGATACATTTTATAAAATGTATACTGAAAAAACACTAATGTGAATTAATAAACTCTTTCAGCAATGCATAAATGTTGCATGTACAGTATGTTACATAGTGAACAGCATACATGTCGTATATTGAATTTCCCCTTTAATAGTCATTTAAAAAGTGTTCACAAGAATCTTTGCTAACTGCTATATTTAAGATCCTGTTTTCTGGACGTAAAGCTCATCATCTTTTTTTATTTTCTTTGCACAATGGCCATTGCTGCCCACAGTAGCTACATTTTATTACCCACTATTTCCAGGTCTTAGGCTCATATTGAATGTTCGCTGGGGACTCTTCCTGGTGTGGGCGTATCTCTTGATTGCCAGCTCATGGCAGATTAATGGCTCTCAAGGCGGTAATACCATTAAAGGAACCATGTCCCTGTCCCCATGGACCCACTGACTGTTTAACTTGACATCATTACTGCTAAATCCATTGTCAGAAACCTCCCTTGAGATGGTGTGAAGAAAGTCTTATGATAACATATGTATGGCTGCCCATCTATGTAGATGCTATTTTTTTACAAGCACGGTTGAACTGATACAGGTCTGCCATATGAGAATTAGGACATTCATAAATTTTCTCCCTTGCAAGGTCAGGCGCATACAAGATAGTCATTTGTCTATAGAGCTGGTTTCACTTTCTCCTCACTAGATTGCAGATTTTTACATGCAGCCCCTTCAGGTATCTTTAGTTCCTCTCTATCTCATAGCACCTGTCTTTCAGCAAGCTTTTTTTCTTCTTTCATTATCTATATATAACACAAGGGCACTCTGTCTTCCCCGCAGGATCTCCGGCTCACAATGGGGCTCCCCCTGAAGCAGGTTATGTCTCCTATACAAGGACACTTCGATATACACGCAGAAAAAAAAAAAGCTTTGTACTGTCTGCATGTTGTGCGTATAACTAAGTCTGGTCATAGAAAGGCACATGTCTCAATGAGACTAATGGGAAATGAGACATCTGTCTGACCTCTATTGCATTGCTGCTGCCAGGACCCAACCTGACCTTCTCTTACTTGGCAGATTGGAGTTAGCTGAGCATGTTGGGTCCTCATCTTTACAAAAAGTAAAAACATTGGTAACCAATTTTTCAGGTAATACAGTATGTGCTGTAGAAAGAATCTCTATTTTGCTTTCTACGGAACTCCTAATTGGTCATGTCCTACAATGGTCATGTCCTGCAATGCTCATGTCCTGACTGTCACAGTTTGAATCTAGCACACTGTTAGCAAACCAGGTTGTGTATGGGAACACTATTTCACATGACCCACCTGATTCAATCAGCACAGTGTATCCCCCGTTACCAAACAATATTAAATAATACATTTCATGAAAACAATATAAATGTAATACAAAATGTGCACTGCACTTTTTTGTGAAGATTAACACTTTCATAACCTGGTAGATCACTGCAGTGTTTAGAAACTTCATCCATGATCATGGTGAAGATAATGAAGGAAGCATCAGTATACAGTATGTCCAGGTGGAATTATAAACCAAAAGATCCAGAATGAGGATGTCCCTTTGTAGGTTCAGACAATATTAGGGTTTGCACCAGTGCTTTGTGTAGGTTCTACTAAGATACAGGGACCAAAACCACTTGGTCAAGTCTCTAGTGGTAAGGATGTAATAGTCTGTATACTGTAGTGTTCCCATGCCCTCAAATTCACCAATCTAGTACAGCACTGATTTACAGGAAAATTGAAGCAGACAAGAGAGACTGGGACCACAAACCAGATCAGATTCACATCAGCACAGGTCATATCTCACCACATAATTACCAGCACTGCACCTAACATTTGGCATAATTTTATAGCTAGTATACATGTGCCTTCACTTCACATGTTATGTTGTATACACATCATTTACAAACATCTACCTGCAGTTACAGCTGTGCTTAAAAGTTTGCACACCCTTGGAGAATTTGTAATATACGGTACAATTTTTAAAGAAAACACGAGTGAGCAGGCAGAACACATTTCTTTTATTTCTTATGGGATTCATATTCAGCTGCAAAGCTTTTGGTTGTCTTGCATGAACTGCACATTTACGATCTCTGCAGAGTGGCTTGATGATATTAAGGTCAGGAGACTGTGAGGGCCACTCCAGAACATCAGTGAGCCACCATCATGCTTCACAGTGGGGATGGTATTCTTGTCGCTATAGGCCTTGTTGACCCCTCTCCAAACATAGCACTTATGACTGTAACCATAAAGATCTACATTGGTCTCCTTGCTCCAGATTACATTGTACCAGAAGCTGTGAGGCGTGTCAAGGTGTTGTTGGGCATATTGTAACCGGGTCTTTTGTGGCATTGGTGCAGTAAAGGCTTCTTTCTGGCAGCTCGACCATGCAGCTCACTTTTGTTCAAGTATCCTTGCATTGTGCTCCTTGAAACACCTGTGGGTTTCTCCTTGTATCCCAAACAATTCATATGGCAGTTGTGGCTGCAATCTTTTTTGGTCTATATGTCCTTAACTTGGTATCAAAAGATCCCCACATTTTCCACTTCTTAACTGCTTGCCCACCGCCACATAGCAGATGTACTGCTACATGGTGGCTACGCTGTGCAAAATCACGTAAATATACGTGATTTTGCATTTCCAGGTAGGGGGCATGCATGTGTGCCACCCTACCCGTGCTGCTATTGGCTTCTGAGGATGTCAATCACTGGGTCCCGGCTGGCGATTCCCAGCCAGGACTTGGTGATCATCGGCGACAACACAGGTCTCTCTCCTGTCAGCATGGATGTTCTGCTTTCTATTTCTCTGCAAAACAGAGCGGTAGAAAGTAGCAGGTCTCCTTAGTAAAACAGCACACAGTACACAGTCTAATCACTCCCTAACACACAGTTAACCATTTGATCTCCCTAGATGGTAACCCTTTCCTGCCCAGTGTCATTAGTGCAGTGTCAGTGCTATTTATTAGCACTGATCACTGTATTAGTGTCACTGGAGATGTCAATGGCAGTTAGTCAGTTCCCACCCAGTGTCAGAATGCCTGATGCAGTTCCCGCAGTCCTGCTATGAGTCGCTGATCGCCGCCATTACTAGTATAACATTTTTTAATTTAAATTCCAGTATATACCGACATTTGTGGACGCTATAACTTTCACGTAAACCAATTAATATACACTTATTGGGATTTTTTTAGCAAAGACATGTAGCAGTATATATGACCTACATTTATGAAGAAATTTTAATTAAAAAAAAAAACTTTATTGGAAATGTTTTATTTTTTCAAAACTGACAGTATTTTTTTGTTTATAGCGCAAAAAAATAAAAAATGCAGAGGTGATTAAATACCACTATAAGAAAGCTCTATTTGTGGTAAAAAAAATGACCTAAATGTAATTTATGTACATCATTGCATGACCTCGCAATTGTCAGTTAAAGTAATGAAGAGCTGTATCACAAAAAATTACCTGGTCAGGAAGGGGGGTAAATCTTCCGAAAGGCAAGTGGTTAATAAGTGATTAAACAGTACTGACTGGTATATTCAAGGTTTTGGATATCTTTTTATATCTTTTTCCATCTTTACAAACTTCCATTACCTTATTATGCTGGTCTTTTGACAGTTCTTTTCTGCCCCCATGGCTCAGTATCTATCCTGCTCAGTGCATCCACACAAGAGCTAACACATTCATTGACTATTTATGCAAAGATACTATTTGCAATTTAAAAAGCCACAGATGATGGAAATGAACCTTTATTTGCCATTTTAACCAGTGTGTATCACCTTGTGTATCTGTGCCAAGGAAAATAACATTCCAGGGTATATAAACTTTTGATTAGAGCCATTTGGGTGATTTCTGTTCTCATTTTGAGAAAGGAAAGCCAAACAAAGATGTGATAATAATTGGATTCATATGATCAGTATCCTTAAATAAAAAACAGTTTTTTGGCTTGATCAGTCATATTTTCAATATCAATGCCAAAAGTTCATGATTTCTGTCAGCGTATGCAAACATTTGAGCACAACAGTAAGTGACAATTTCACAGGCTGGAGACTTACCTTTGATATTGTATGGCTCTGATGAATTTCCATACCCTGTTATATCTTGCAGTGCTAATGGAAATTATACTGTATCTGTTTTGGGTAACTGTGTACAGCTGCTGTTCTGCCTTGTCTAGCTTGTCACTGTCTGCCCACCAAGCTTTTATGAAGATGTAATTTTAGATTATCTTGCTGTGTATGTCATTTATCAGACTGCAAAATAAAAGATTTTTCTTCTGTTTACAAAAGTGACACACATAAACAGCAACAATTATACATTAGGTTATGTTATAAAATTGACAAATGGTACTCCCAAAATGTTAATACATTGGGGTGCCTGCAAGTATCTGATATTGTTCTTGTCATTGTCTCTGATCCCCGGTGCATGCCTGTCTAGGGTATCTAGACACCTGCCTTAACTTGTAACTGAGCCTTGCCCTACTGGAGCTAAGTACCACCCTATCATTTCACAGTCAAGCTAGGTGAAAAGTCGCACTGGCCACTGAAGATCTTGATCTTGATGGTGGTAAATATGGTTTAGAAGTTGTCTGTAAGTTGAGGCAGAAGCTGGGGCCCTTTACTTCCAGTATCCAGAAGAACACCAAAATAGAGCAGATAAAGATGTTGTATATAATATACCCTTAATTGGTCAAGTTTGCAGAAAAAAGTGTAGCACATTGATGTTTTTTTTTTACTCATTGTTGCACAGAATTTTGGGTTACCTACTGGATAACAGTTCCTTAGTTCCTTAATATACATGGGACACAGCAGACACCATCAGCCAAGGCTTATAAGGAGAGAAGCATTTGGACAGGTTGGAAACATTGTTCAACGGCAACCATTTTCCTTCTAATAAGCAAGTGCAGGAGGTGTATGTGGTGCACCTCCCTGGAATCTCTCCATAGACTAAACATGAACAGCCACTAAATGTGACCATCTGTGTTTAGGGAAGTTCAGGATATTCAGTAAAACTAAGATGTCTGATGCAGATCAGCTTGCACCTGCATATCTGCTCTCTCTCTACTGCCCATGGCCACTTTGGCACAGAAAATAATTTTTTTTGGATATCAACACTCATGCAACATAGCTCTTAAAGTGAGCCGGAGAGCAGCAACAATCCACAGTTTCTGCACTGCATAATTCTCCCATTCTGGTAGCAGCAGGAAAAAATTGCATAGTCCCATTAAATACAGAAAAGGTTAATTGGAAAAGTGAACCATAGCCAACACCCTTCACGCTGCTCAGACAGGAACTCCACAGCCTCTGTGTATTTACTGGATGACTAACAAACAGGTATACTGCCATGCTGTTATTATACCTGCAGGCTGGTACTGATGACTTGGAAACAATTCTGCATTTCCACCTGTAGCATGAATGTAAATATACATTTTACTTATATGCAAAGAACATTGCTGTATAGTATTTTTTTCCAATGTAGAAGCTGGAAGAAATATTCAGAAGCTAAGCTGTGTGTGCACACCTTTGTCTTTAACAAACAATGGTCTATCTATCACGCTGCCCTAGAAAGAAGAGTTGATGAACGGGAGAAAGATAAGATGCCAAGAAAGCAATAGCAACAATTTTTCTTCATATTTTAAAGAGCCAATGTCTGGTTTAAATGCAGATTCCAGACATCCAAAGACTGATGCTATATGACATTTTACTTGCTACATATAACTTGACGGAGCAGGCTTTTACTGGCTGTACACTATACAAGTTTCACAAGATATGTGACAAATTCAAATGTCAGTTGTGAAAGTCACTGTATAATGGTGGTGTATTCAGGAGCTTAATTTCAATTAGCCAGAATGGAATGGCTCCAGCTGCCAGTTCAAATTCTGACCTAAACAATTCTCCTTTTAGTTGGTCCACAAAATTGCTAGTTTATGATATCAACTTTCATGACTTTACATGATTATTATTTTCTTTATTTAGTACATGCTCTGCCTAATTGCAAGCAATGTTTGAATCCATCTCTGTGCATATGAAAATCCCATAATCAGGCTAAACCAATAATATGGAAAGTTATTTCCCTTTAGCACTGGTATGACTTTGAGATTCATCTCTTAAGGCATACTGGGGGCTAAAGAATGCAAAATGTCTTTTATACGTCAACAGGCGGGGTACACCCCAAAGCTATTATGCTACCCTCTGAATCTGCTGTTGTGTTTGTACAGAACTGAGATCTGTTTGGCTAGCTGACTTTTTCTAGTCACTTACTGTTTACAATGGATTGGTGATGTATCCTGTGGGGTCAGTTGCTGTCCCATATAGCCAGCAATGTATTGTGCATTATGATATTGGTTGTACTACCATTCATTGTATTTCGGTGTCAACTGTTAAACTGTAGAATGTGTGTAGATTGCTGCTGTGGCCAGAGCTACCTTCTCTTCCATGTCCATCAACCAAGGCCTACCTCCTAGTGGATATTTTTAGTTGGTGTCTTGTATTCTAGTCCATTCATTGCATATCATTGATATTGACAGCTTTAAAGTAATCCATACAGTGTATGTTCTTGGCATGCTCTAGGCCATCCACCTGACATCAGAAATTATCATTGCAACTTACTTAGATCCTAGCCTGGTCATGCAAAGAAAGTGTAAATATAGAGTTGCCGTGCCATTGTAAGTACTTTTTTCTTCAATTCGAACTAAGCATATGCAAATACTCCTGCTGCAGAGGGTATGTCTCTGTATCAGTATATCTGTGTGCTAGCTAATAGCTAATAGGTCACGTCTTCCAAGGTACCTTCCATGAAACTAATATTTGGGCTGACATTGCTGGCTTCCTTTTAAAAATGCTTGTTGCCTGACAATGACTGCTGTCAGTACTTTTAGTGGCTCATCTAAACCCATAACAAAAACAAATCTGTTGCAGCCTATAAGTCCTTAGATGCGATGGCTGCATTTTCTTCATTTTTCTCTATCTTCACCTGGTGGTCTTGCAAGAAATACAATTATGTCCTAGAGTGACACTCACTCACTGTACTCGATCTTTAGAAGACCACCGATATCAACCTGGGCTGTGTGCGGCTGATTTCAGAATGGATCCAAAGTCAAAACTTCTTAAAGTATAGAGTGATCTCAGTCAGCTGATCAGCAGATGTCCAGAAGGTTGGAATCATATCAACAGGCATATTTCTGATAATGGAATGTCTCCCATGATCTTGCTGCAGATTGGCTGTTGTATTGCTGGTGCAGCCAGTGAAGCTTCACTGTCTGAGACTGGGGTGAGCAAGACATGATGGCCTATCATAAAATTAGAAATAATAAAAACATAGTAATTGAAATCCTTGAACATGTTGTTTAATATTGTTAAGTTATACTTGTTCTTTATTATACTGCGCTCAGACAGTATGGTGCCCATCAAAGTATTTTCCATAAAGTTTATTAGCCTACCTGATACCAGGTCTGTTTTGAATAATAAGAAATCTCATTAGGGCAAGGGTGTGCATACTTCAACTTTGAATTAAATCTATTGTCACAGCATACACATTCATTTTATAAAATCAACATTGTAATAGCAACACAAGCAATAGTCATATTTGACAATCCAATATAAGCTTACTTGAAAAAAAACTCATGCGGTGAGTTCACCTGTCTGTTAGTTATCTCTATTGATTTTTAAGGACTACATGTCCCACGGTACCTTGCTACCTGCAAGCAGTGATTCCTGTACTGACTCCACCTCCTGAAAATCCTACTCTCAGCATGTCTGTGTTCAGAAGGCAGGCTCTGTTAAATGTGTGATACAGCAGAACCTACTCATAAAGCATAGTGAATACATGTCATGGAATTCAAGGAGGTAAAGATGTGGGGATCTTCACAAAGTAAGCTTATAAATGTCAAGATTGCTCATAATAATAGAGATAGGCTAGAAATAATAGAAATATATTCTTTTACATTTTGACCATAGATACATTTTAAGCTGAGGAAGGAAAGTACAAAAGTAGCTATAGACATTAGATGACAGTCTCACCATGTGGTCGTTTTTGAATGAATTTGGTAATGATCCAGTGTTTGTTAGTCAGAATATGACAGCCATGGATAATCATTCTTGGGGAGCAAAATGATCAGATAGGTTAGAAAACCATGACTAGTCCCTGTTATTCTTCCTGATAATGGGACTGGTTCTGCAAATAAGAAAGAAAAAAAAACAAACAAAAAGCAAACCCCCATGCCCAAAAAAGCTTCCTGAAGACATCCAATTACAGATGAAACTAGCTGAGGCGGTGTGTCCCAGCTGATATGTCACTTTCGGTGACATTACATCCCATCCCTGGAGCACAAGCTAGCTTCTGGTCTTGGGGCGGTATCGGCTGCTACCTTTAACAAGAGCGCTGTATGTACCTGCTGCAGGTCCTAAGGCACATTTACATCTGAGCGTGATGTCATTGTAAGGTTTTATATGGTTTAATAAAGTTGGCTGCTTTCCACAATAAACCTTTTCCCTGATACTTTTTTTTGAGTGACGGTGTATTGTATTGGAAAGAATCACATCCTGGTACATATAAATGGTGAAGTTGGTGGCAAGAAGCTCATGGGTCCAACCAAAAAAGCACAGTGAGACCTATCTAGTTATAAAAGGTGGTGAGTATAAATCCATTTGGGGTCACCTGGAGCAGTTGGCAGTGGTTACATATTCATTTGTTACTAATGGCACCAGCACCTATTCACCTAACTTTTGTTTTTCAAGCAACTATTTGAATCTGACTAACTGAAACAATAAACATTAGTTGTATTTTCTGGTGCTGTTTATTTATTTATTTTCTGCACTTTTACATGTGGCATACTGTTGATTCACAATTTTGACAGCGCAGTCTATATACACATTTAATGGATTGTCTGCTTGCATCTCCTTCCCTTCTATTGCCTTAAATAGAAGCACTTGTGCATTAAGCGACTGGCTTGGGAGACACCATGGATGACTTCCACATCCAACTGTTCTCATGTGCTTTTCATTAGATTATCTTAGAAGTGATATCTAATTATATGTATCCTAAATTCATAGAAAAACTGTAAGAAGGGTTTGTACATAGGACAATAATATTTGGTGGGCATTATTATACAGGTTTTATATAGCGCCAACATATATATATATATGTATATGTATATATATATATATATATATGGCATTAATTGGGGCTCCATATGCTCAGTGGAGTCATTTATGCATTGCAATTCCCAGAATCTCTTCTGTAGCACTTGCCTATACTGAACACTGGCTTCTATTCTCAGGAGCTTCTGCTGTGTGTTTACAGACAATTGCCCAGTGCCATTTTTCACGTTTAGCTTTTCTCATGTTAAGCTGGGTGCAATTCTAATAAGCTGTTATGACTCAGCAGAGGACAATTACACAGTATCACTTTTCGGTTTGGTTGTTATGCACAGGATCTGTTTTTATACTGCATGTACAAACTACTCTCTAATCCAGTTATCCAGCCACAAAAACACAGCTGTCCTGACCCGGCACAGACCAGACTGAGATAGACTATGTCTGGAACAAAGCGACAAAATGACAGAAATAAAAAGATTAGTTTATCTCACTCTGCAAGTTTTTATGAGATTATGAGCAACAAAAGCTTCAGCTTCAGGAAGAAACACGTTTCGCTAATAGGCAGGTAGTATATAGAGGCCACCAACTACCAAGAGCAGGTTGGTATCCCCAGGTGGATCCCCTCTGAGTTTATAAGGAAGATGTCTCATTTGTCACGTTGGCGGAGGTTGGTGTTTGTCAAGGAAGAGCTCTCTGTGGGCAGCTCAGCACTATGTTCGGCATTTATCTGATCACAGTGTAATGTTTCATAGCCAACAATTCTATTACCATTGATTGTCTCTAAGAGCAGCATTAGACTAGTGTGAGGTCATCTTAAGCGCAGAGACATGGTGGAGATGAGACTTTGACTGAAGAAACCAGCAGCTATTTTAGAATTTGCTTTGACCTTCTTTAAAGTCCAATATATGTTCTGTAGCTTCCTTGCTGGATGTTATCTGTGTGTGTGGGAAGGTTTTTATCACATCAGGAACACTTCATACACTTTACTATACTGTTCAGTCAATGTTGATGAAGCTATTGGGCAACTGCAAGTCATTTTCCAGGCAAGATCACAATCAGGAACCCTTTCCCTGTCATTTCCAGCTGCTCTTTTCTCCAATTCATTTAGAAGGATACTTCACATCTGTGACTCCCCCTCTTGCAGGTAGGGCAATTAAATTATGCAGTTGTCTGGGTTTAGAGACATGGGTGTTGATTTACTAAACCCGGAGAGTTCAATATCTGCTGCAGCTCTGCACAGGAACCAATCAGCTTCCAGTTTTTTTTGTTCAAGCTTAATTGAACAAGCTGCCATTAGAAGCTGATTGGCTACCATGCACAGATTCACCAGATTTTGCACTCTCCAGTTTTAAGAAATTAACACCATGGCATTTAAACAAAGCCTGTATTTACTGTTGAGCATTGAAGCCGTATGCCCCAAAAACATTTAAAGTCAGCAGCTACAACTGCTGTAGCTGTTGACTTTTAGTAAATGGACACTTACCTGTTCAGGGTTCCAGCGCCATCCTCACTCAGGCTGGTTCTTCTTGGGTTCCTGGTGCAGGGATGTTAGCTTTTGGAAGTTGGCTGTGACTCCATGCAGCTTCACAACTGGCTTCCTACTACACATGCATGAGCCATGCAGTGTTTTGTGAATGGTCTCTCAGCCTCCTGGGACCTGTGACGTGTCCCAGAAAGCTGTAGGCAAAGAACAGGGGGCCCAAACTTCCACTTGAATTGTCTAGGCGATCCACGCGGATGTGGGAGTGGGTACCTATCAAAACTAAGTACCCACCCCCCAAAAAAAGTGGGAGAGAAGGGGGGAGGAAGCAAAAAAGTGGAATTTCCCTTTTTGGAAGAAGTTATGCTTTAAATAGCTTTTATTTTTTTAAACCAGAGTTCAGTGTCACTTTAACTGCTAAATATGTAATATTTGAATGTTTGGCATCTGTGCAGAATTTTCCAATAGTTAATAGGAGCAGCAGTGCATTGATTGCATATATCAGTGTCATCTTTTTATTTTCTAATTTATCTTGGGTATCTGACTTTTGAGATCAAGCCTACGTGTCAGCCTAGGGGTCTCTCTATGCTCAATGCACAATTACATAACTCACAAATACTGGCAGACCACACTTAATCTAACAATACTGGGCACATTTACACTGGTGTGGTGTGGGAAGCATGTATAACTATTGCTTATACAATTTGTAATTACAGATTGAACTGATACAAGATCAGCGAACCAAACAGTAGATCTTGCTTTTAGGCAAAGCAGTTAATAATGTTACAGTGAGTAGAGAGAGAGGCATGAAACTCCCGCTTCTAATTGTTGCTGGTGTTACTGATAATATCTACAGTACATTCTAAAGAGAAATGGCAAACACGTTATTTGGAAAGATCCTTTTTGATGTCTGATAATAATGAACATATGTCTGAACAGATATCGGAGTTAGTGCTTTGTAGAAATGTGGAGAGGACTGTAGTGGAATAAGGTCCTAAGTATATTATTTGAAATGTGAAGGTATATATTAGATTAACAGCATAAATACCAACATCATATTTTATAGTTTATAGCTTATTCACACTGAGATAGCATTTTTAATATGGTTCGGATAACTCCCAAAAATAATAGGGGGCGGAGTTCTGAGCATATGGTACTTTATTAAATAATGTGTTTTACAATGGGTTTCATTTACATTTATTCATTGAAAACAACTGATTTGTATAGAAGCAAATGTTGCTGTCTAATAAAAACTCATGGAGCCATTTTTTATGGTCTCTAGCATTAAAGGGAAAGTTTAATGGTGTCAAGACCTGGATCACCTGCTGGTGGCACTGTGCCTCCCAGAGCAGAAGGTTGTAGTTCCAGGGTCCACCAATGGGTGTCTCCCAGCAGTTAGCAGATCCCAGTAATCAGTCTCCACCCAATGCTGACTACTGGGAGGGTATTTAGTCCCTCTTCTGTTGCTACACCTTGTTCCAGTGTTTTGCTTTCTGCCAGATACTGCTAGCTGCTATCTTGTTCCTGCTCTTTTATCATGCTCTTTGCCTTGTACCATTACTCTGAACCTTGCCGCATTGTTCCTATTCACCTTTGTTCCTGATTCCAGTTTTGGTTCCACCTTCCTATGTGTCCCTTGTACCTCCAGTTTTACCCTGCTTTCCTGTATTTGTATATATTGTATATAGTTAGTTAGGATTTCTGTTATTCTTTAAGGTCATTTAATTAGGTATTTTGTCACTGGGTTTTTGGTTCACTTTATGTTTGCTGTTTTCTGGTGTTTGGATGTCTTTTGTTTTACTATTATTACATTCACTTTAATATATATATATGGTCTGTTCCCAGTTTCCTAGTGTAGCTATGTAGATTTGGGCATCCCAGCTGCTGATTCCTGACAAATTGAGTATGAAGTTTATAGGTCTTTACTCTTCTGCTTTAGATCTTCATAGCTATTTATGTAAAATTGTTAATTTACAAATAAAAATTAACCACTGAGGACTTTTACTCCCTTCGTGACCAGGCCAATTTTCAGCTTTCAGTGCTGTTGCACTTTGAATGACAAGTGCGCGGTCATGCAACATTGTACCCATATAACATTTTTATCTTTTTTTCACACACATAGAGCTTTCTTTTGGTGGTATTTAATTGCCACTGGGTGTTTTATTTTTTGTACTATAAACAAAAAAGAGCAAAAAATTTGAAAAATTCTTTCTTTCTTTGTTTCTACTATAAAATTTTGCAAACAGGTAATTTTTCTCTTTCACTGATGTGCGTTGAAGAGGCTGCACCGATAGGCAGCACTGATGGGCACTGATAGGCTGCACTGATGAGGTGGCACTGATGAGGCGGCACTGGTGGACATTGATAAGGAAGCACTGATGCTGCTGCACTGATATGCAGCAAAAATGGGTGGCACTGATAGACTACACTGATTGGCACTGATGGGTGACACTGATTGGCAGTGTTGACTGGTGGCAGTGACTGACAGCACTGACTGGCGGCACTGACTGATGCCACTAACTGGTGGCACTGCTGGGCACTGCTGGGCGCAACTACTAGCTGGTAGTGCTGGGCAGCACTGATGAGTGATACTGCTGGGCACTAATGTGTGGCACTGCTGGGAGGCACTGCTGGGCACTGGTGGGTGGCACTGCTGTACATTGATCATCAGGGCACTGATCATCAGTGCCCTGATGATCAGTGCAGATGTCCTCTGTGTCATTTGCCGGTTATCGGCAGTACTTTCCTCATGCTGTGACAGTGTGAGGAAAGTGCTGCTGATAACTGGCAACTGTATTTACTCAGTGATCTGCTGTGTCATTGGAAACAGCTGATCATGTTGTAAAAGGCGCTGTGATTGGCCTCTTACCTCATCATGTGATCAGCTGTATCCATAGTACACAGCAATCCCTGAGAGGGCTGGGTGTGCGCTGCTGGGGGCACATGGGAGGGTGCGTTCTGGGAGGACATCATATGAGGCCTTCCCAGAACTGGACAACCGTGTTGTAGCCATCATTTGGCTATAGCCCGGTTGGCAAGTGGTTAATAAAGCTGTTTTCTTTTAGACTGTTTATCTCTGATTGAAAATTCCAAGAAAGCCATCCAATCAGAACAGAAAGGGGTTGGGGTGGAAGGAGAGATGAGTCACTGCTCAGCAAGCTCTTTTAGGCCCCATTCACACTTGAGCGTTTTGTAACGCAAAGCTCCAAAACTCTAAGGGAGAAAAAAAATCAATATTACTCTATGGTGATAGTTTACATCTCCACTCTAAGTCGTCTGAAGCAGAATGCCTGAAGCTCAAAAAAGTTTTGGAGCTACTTTTGTAGCTCCATTCGGACAGATTGATATATTTTAGGCACGTTTTAATTCCCATAGAAATACACGGAAACGCGTAAATCGCGCATTGTCATACACTTTAGTGTGTCTTGTCCAAGAGCGTTTGTCTAGCATGACAAAATATGGCAACAATTGATGATATTGTTCTCTATTTGCTAATACAAAAACACCAGAACTAAAAAAAAACAAAATGCCTGAACAAATTGCGCACAAAGGTGCATAAAACCCGCTACACTCAGGTGTGAATGGTGTGTCAAACAGCAGGCTTTTTACAGCAAGGCCGCTAAGAGTTACCTTGCAAATATATGAAAAGAAACCTTAAACTCTATCTGCTGGCTAGATAATATAAACCACAATAGTCAAAAATAAATACACAATAAAATTACACTTTTTTTATTCCTAAACATATCAAATATTTATAAAAACACTACAGGATCCTTTTAAAGTGGAGTTTCACCCAAAAGTGGAGCTCTGCTTATCTGCCTCTTAACCCCGTTCGCTGCCACATTTGGCACCTTTTGGGGGGGAGCTGGTACCTGGTTTTGACAGGAAGTTCCCCCGGCCCCCCCCCCCCCTCGACTGCCCTCTGGGACACTTCACGGGTCCTAGAGGATTGCAGCCCATTCACAAAATGCAGCTCACTTCACACATACACAGTAGGAAACCGGATGTGAAACTGCAAGGCTTCACTGCTGGCTTTCCTTTGTCAAAATGGTGGTGCCAGCACCCGACAGCCGATTGAAGAATCAGCTTGGGGTGAAGACACCGCTGGATCCTTGGACAGGGAAGTGCTCTAATATTAAAAGTCAGACGCTATTATCAGTTAGCTAGTATTTGTAGCTGCTAACTTTTGCATTTTTTTTTGGGGGGGGGGGGCAGGATTTGGAACTCTGCCTTACGTTTAATAGGCTAACTAATGCTCTGTATATATAATAGGTAAGAGCCATTTTGGTTGCAACGTTGAAGTGATCAGAATCATTTAGCACTGATGGGTTATTTCATCAGCTATAGAATCTGTCCAGATACAATATGTGACGGGAGTCACTTTGGGTGGGGGGCCATGGAACACAGCTCACTTTGGAGAGGTGGGGAGACCCCTGTCTCAGCTCCCCATATCCCTATTATGTAAGTCACCCTGTGCCTGTTAGGGGTACAGGGTGATCTCTCCTAATATTGGGGTAGGGGGTTGTTGATTGTTTAATGCTATGTGGTTGCATCCCATTGTCCCATTGTGTGCCTTACTTGTGAGCAAACTATTATGGGATGTATGTGTTTGCCTATTGGCCTGGTGGGGGGTGTTTCCAGCAGCCCTCCCTCCTGATGGGACTTTCTGTTGGTGCGTCTCTTGTTACTAAAGGTAGATTGCCCCACCCTGTGTCATTATGCAGGGAGGGGGGGTTGTTCCCTTGAATGTATATATCTTGTATCTGTGTTAAAATAAAGTAGTCTATTTCCTGGTTTTACTTCAAGACTGGTGTCGTCTAGTCTTGTATGGTCTGCTGTGGTGTCTGCGGTCGGTGTTCGGATGGGGAAGCAGTATCCTAACAGAAGTACCTAAGTGCAGTCTGGGGATGGTTCCGTTACACAATATGTACTTTTTAAAGGGTTATAATAAATATTCAAAATATTTTTATTGATATCCTAACAAATAAGAACAGAACTGTACTATAAATACCTCCCAAGCACTCCCCCAAAGACTACACTTAGCCAGAACGGTAAGATTTGTAAGCACGGGGGGGTGTACTTTATATCTCAGCAACGCCATACATACATGTACAAAAATTGTATGCAAGAGTATTCATAATGTATCCATATGCTCGCTTTTACCCATTTTCCTTGGGGTTTTGCATGAAAACAGTCCACTTGCTTCACACTTGTTGGCATGTCTGAAAAATTCTAATGAACTCCGAAACACTGTTATTCTCCACCATCCTTCAGTGAATATAGATTGTTTTATACCATTCAATTTTAATAACTGGTGTTGCCTGATCCTTATGTTTAATGGCTCCATGCCAAGTATTTTGCCTCCAAGGAAATAGAAAATAATTAATCTGTTTTTATGCTTGCTTGGTACAAGTGCTGGTCTTGTTGAGCAGAATGATTAGAGAAGGAGAACGAGAGTGACATGTGAGGAAAGTTCATCATGTCATAGTAAACCACTGGCTGCTATTGAGGCTTAGATGTGAAGAAACGGCAGTGATAGAAGATTGGATTAACAGAAGAAATGAGAGATGTTTGGTAGAAGAGTTGTTTTCTTAGCTGTGCAGGATGATGACAAAACTACATGGGACCTTGTGATAAGAGAACAGAAACTATGGTTGAGGTATGGGAGAATCCTTGGGTTGAAACAGAAGAAGTTTTCCACAAAAAAAAAACAGATGTGTTCCAAAACAACAACAAATTTTAATTGAACTTCAGCTGAGTAAATTGAAAGTAGATACAACAGAGATGACGCTATATGAGCAAAAAAAATGTGTTAAGTGCTAGATAATGATGATTACCAGGGCTTAAATTACCATGTGCAAAACAATACAGGAGAAACAAGTGGCTTCTGGGTGCACTGTAAATACAGTGTATATTATGGAAGAGGCTGTTCACTCAGCTAGGGAAGTTGCACTTTGCAAGGGAATTATCACCTGGAATGTGTTGACATTTCACTTTGCAAAGAATACACAATAAACTACAAGGCACATAAAAAAACAGCATTTTGCTTGCACATGATTGGATGATGGAAGTCAGCAGAGCATCACCTCATTCACTAAGCTCTGTGGCAAATTCCCTTACAAAGTGCAACTTCCCATGCAAAGTGTACAGCCTATCTGCCTTTAGTAAATCAACCCTAGAGCTTCCACGTTGTTTTTACATTGGGAGTGTAATGAAGTAAAAGCTGTTCCAGCCTCTTCCTGCAGCAGTAGATCTTTGCTATAGTGATCTGGCTGATTGCAGCTGCATGGGTGGGTCAGGATCCAGTCCACACTGACCAAACCCAGACCCCACCATGAAGAAAAAAATGTAAAAATAAAAGTGTAAAACATTTGAAGAATAAATAATAATACAGTATGCACACATATTCTAATGTGTACCTTTGTCAATCTGACTTAAAATTATCTTAAAGTGGTTCTAAAGGCTGAAGTTCTTTACCTTCGTGCATTCTATACATGAAGGTAAAAAGCCTTCAGTGTGCAGCTACCTGCTCCCCAGCCCCCCTAATACTTACCTGAGCCCCATCTTGATCTAGCGATGTGCACTAGAGTAGCGTCTCTCCTCGGTCTTTCTCTCCTCATTGGCTGAGAGCCCCATCAACTCCCGCTGCTGTCAATCACAGCCTGTAAGGAGGGAGCGGGGGCTCATAGGCTATAGACACACAGAGCCAGCTTGTGAATGAGTGCGTCCACTCTGGGGGGGCACTCAGCAAGCAGAAAGGCCCAGAGGTGCCAGCGGGGAACCCCAGAGGAGGAGGATCAGGGCTTCTCTGTGCAAAACCAATAAACAGAGCAGGTAAGTATTAAGTGTTTATTATTTTAAAGAAAGATCGAACATTTAGAACCACTTTAACCACTTACCCACCACCGCATAGCAGATATACTGCTACACGGCGGCATGGGTGCGCTAAATCACGTATATATATGTGATTATCCATTTCCAGGTAAGGGGCGCGTGCATTCGCGGCTGTGGATGTCAATCACCGGGTCCCAGCTGGTGAATACCCGCCGGTGCCCGGTGATTACCGATGATCACAGATGGGGAGGAAGACTGTGTTGTTTACAAACAGTCTTCCTCCCTGTCAGCTCGGGCACACTGCTCGGGGTGACTGTGCACAGCACAGCCATCCCGAACAGTGTGCTTACAATGAAGCACACACCTCCCTTCCCCCTAGTAAAACACTCCCTACACACAGTTAACCCTTTGATCACCTCTCACATTAACCCCTTCCTGCCCAGTGCCATTAGTACAGTGTCAGTGCTGTTTTTTTAGCACTGACCACTGTATTGGTGTCACTGGGGATGTCAGCGAAACTAAGTTAGTTCCCCCCCAAGTGTCAGAAGTCCTGCTAAGAGTCGTTGATCACCGCCATTACTAGTAGGGAAAAAAAATCCCAGTATCTATACCGTCATTTGTATAACTTTCATGTAAACCAATTAATTTACACGCATTAGGGTTTTTATTTTAGCAAAGACATGTAGCAGAATACATTTTGGCTTACATTTCTGCCAAAATTTGCTTTTTAAAATGTTTTTACTGGACATGTTTAATAGCAAAAAGTCCAAAATATTGTTTTTTTCTCAAAATTGTCGGTCTTTTTTGCTTATAGTGTAAAAAAGGCAATCAAATACTACCAAAAGAAAGCTCTATTCGTGGGAAAAAAGGACATAAATTTCAACTGCATGATGTGTTGCATGACTGCGCAAGTCAGTCAAAGTAACGCAACGCCGTAACACAAAATGTGGCTTGGTCAGAAAGGGGGGTAAATCCTCTGGAGGTCAAGTGGTTAATGTTACGCTAACAGTGTATTCTGTTTTGTTCCCTGCATGAATGAAAGGGGGAATAAAGCTCTCTTAAAGTAAAATGTATAAGTTCACATTGGCCTTTACCATTGTTTCATTGTATAAAACTGAACTGCTTAAATTTATATGTACTGTAATTATCAAACTTTGTTGATTATATTTTGGTGTAAACATACTGTATAGAGATGCACAAATTATGTAAAGTTGTGTTGTAAAAAAAATTACAGGAAAATGTATTTTTCAATTTTTTAAAAAATATTCCCTATAAAAACCTAGTAAATAAAAAAATGCTAATTTTCTATCCAATGAAAGCCCTATGTGCCCCACAAAAAGTATATAGTATAAAGCATAATACATTAGGATAGACTGCAAACACTAAAAGATATAATGTGTGGAACTGAGACTAAAAGAGAAAAAAAAACACTTGGAATCAAGGGGTGATAATGAGTAAATGGCACAGAGACTCAGGTAGTTAAGAAGAGTCTTAGTACTCTCTGCAGTTCACGTAACATCAAACCATCACTTGCTTTACCCAATTTAGTGGTCTTGTACAGCTGTCTAGAGGTTTTGCATGTACAGTAAAGCCTACAGCATGCTGTCTTCAACAGTACTTTCTTCTTTCAGTTTTTGCAGGTTTTTTTGAGAATGTAATATTAATTAAATTATCTTCACAGTAATTAAACATGTTATTATAATATAAAATGTTACATTCTTTAATTGGTCAGTCAATTAGACATCATTGTCCTTTCAATGTGATTGGCTACTCATTAAAACAAGAGCTTTATTGGAGACCAGCATATCTGTAGTTTTATCCCTTTCTGTGCCATTGGCCAAATCAAAGTAATTCCCAAGAAAGGGAAACAAGCTATACATTCTAGTCAGCTACAAGCAGAGGAAACAAAGATGCTCAAATGTAACAAAAATATGCAAAAATATCAAAGACATGTACAACATACTGGTTAATATAGATATATATATTTGTGGACCCATGTATTCTGAATATCTGCACACATTCACTAACAATCAAAGCATAGCATTGTGAAATGTGTTGTATAAAATATGTGAAAAATAAATTGAGGTCATGGTGGCAAATCATCTTTCTTCATGTTTCATGTTTTTTATTGTATTTACATTGTACATCAGTACGAGCTTTTCCTGTGAGGAATTGTGAATCTGAAATTGGTAATTTGAAGTTAATGCTCAATTTTTGTTGTGATCCATAATAGCTTGAGATGCCATCAAAAAGTAGTTATGTATTACACAGCAGTCTAGATATACTTTTTTATTGTAAAGTAATAAAAATGTTTGTTTGTTTTTACTTTATGTTCTATATAAAGTTATCAAATTGTCCCTTGGACTAAGGCAAGTCATAGATTAATTGATTGTCTTTCCTTCCACCACGGGTAGAAGGGAAGAAAGTTGCCCGATTTCCCTATTAACACAGTCAGTGTAGGCATCATCCTGGTACAATCTTTTAGAGCTGACCTTACTAGCCACTCAAGTGCTATTACAAGCAGTGGAAGGTTGACCCCAGTGGTTTCAACCTGATTTTCAATCCCCCCGGGAGTCCCGTTGCCCAGCCTTCTGCTGGCTGATCATAGAGCCGCACAAAGACTGGATCGGCTTTGTTCGGCTCTATGATAGTAACCCTGATGCGATGACCTTACATCTATTCTGGTTTAAATGGCATCATTTTTTAAAAAGAAAAGCATTTAATCACACAGATCTTGGTATGATTAAATGAATTTAAGGGCACAGGAGGGATTTGAGGTCTTATTGACCCAAGATCTCTCCATAAAGAATAACTGTCACATGTCTATTGCTGTCACAAGGGATAATTACATTGCTTGTGACAGCAATAAATGTGATTTAAAAAATATTAAGCAACAATGGGAAAATAAATAAAATAAATAAATAAATTAAAAAAACATATTAAATTGCCCCTGCCACCCATGCTTTCGCTCAAAGCTGAACACACGAGTCGGTACCGCATGTATGCAAACAGCGATCGGTATCACCAGGAACATCAGATCATGGACAATAATTTCAGCACCAGGCCTCACTGAAAACCTAAAGTGGTAACCTGTAAAGGCTTTTAAAGCTTCGCCCATGGATAGTAAAATTTACACTGTTTGTCAGCGTGTCGCGGGCGTGCTCAATTTTAAAGCATGACATGTTTGGTATCTATTTACTCAGTGTAACATCATCTTTTATATTTTACAAAACATTGGGCTATGTATTGTATTTTTTTCAATATAATTCAAAAAAGTATATTTTTTTCTCAAAAATTGCTTTTGAAAAACCGCTGCTCAAATACAGTGTGACATAAAAAATTGCAAAACCTGCCAATTTATTCTCTAGGGCTTCTGCTTTTAAAAAAATATATAATGTTTGGGGGTTCTAAGTAATTTTCTAACAAAAAAAAAAAAAAGATTGTTACATGTAATTAAAGAGTGCCAGAAAAAGTGGGTAAAACAAGTTCCATCTACGCAACACCTAAGCAAACCTGTATTTTGCGCACTCAGGGAAAAGTAAAAGGTTCACTTTACACCCCTCACTCCTCCCCGGTATGTACTTACTTTCATCCCTCTGCCTCTCCGTTCTGCATCTGGAGTTGGAGGAAATATTATCCTATTCCTAGCATAGAAGAACATGTGACTCACTCCTTTCTATGGCTGAACTGGATGGACTTTTGTCTTTTTTCAGCCAGACTAACTATGTAACTCCATGTGACAGCACTGGGTCAATAAGCTGGACTGCAGTGACTTGTGTCTTACAAGTGATGTTTATGAACTCCCAGTGGCTGAACACAGTAGTAGGGGAGTGAAAGTAAGTATATCCTACTGGAAAGGGCTAAAACTGCACCGCAAATGCCTATAATGAAATTTAATGGTATTAACGCTCCACAAACGCCTCGTAACTGCCTCTCAAATGCCCTGCAAGCACCTGCTAGGTGTTTGAGGAGCGTCACCATAGACTTGAATGGGAGGCTTCAACTCCTCCTGACTGGACAAGAGGCGTCAATTTTGCAGCTACGTGACGCTAACGCTTCAGTGTGAACAGCACTGTGTACTGCCATGTGTAGAATTTTCATAGGCGTTTGAGGAGTGTTAAAAACGCTTCCCAAACGCCCGTCTAAGGGCTTGTTCACACTTGACTAGTTTTTAATGCTTGCCAAACACTCCTATAGCGTTTGACAGGTGTTAGACAGGCGTTTGGGAAGCATTTTTAATGCTTCCCAAATGCTCCCCAAACCTATATGCATGTTTTTTAGGCATTTGATAGGCGTTTGCCAAGCATTAAAACCAGCCACAAATGCCTATAATGAAGTTTAATAGTATTAACGCTCCGCAAACACCCCGTAACCGCCTCTCAAATGCCCCGAAAATGCCTGCCAGGAGCGACTTGAATGGGAGGCTTCAACTCCTCCTGACTCAACATGAGGCATCAAATTGGCCGCGACGCTAACGTTTCAGTGTGAACAGCACTATGTGCTGAATTTTCATAGGCAGAATTTTCACAGGTAGAATTTTCATAGGCATTTGAGGAGCGTTAAAAACGCTTCCCAAATGCCTGTCTAATGCCTGTTAACAAATCTAGTGTGAACATAACCTAAATGCGGGGAATATTTGAAATAATGCTGTGTGCACTAGTATGTACAGTATACCTATATAAATAGTTAGCACTTCTGCCTGGTAGTACTAGGGTCGTTGGTTTGAATCCCAGCCACGGTACCTCCTGCCTGGAGTTTGCATGTTCTCCCTGTGCCTGCCTGGGTTTCCTCCGGGTACTCCGGTTTCCTCCCATACTCCAAAGACATGCTGATAGGTTAATTGGATCCTGTCTAAATTGGCCCTTGTATATTAATGTGAGTTAGGGACCTTAGATTGTATGCCCCTTGAGGGTTAGGGACTGATGTTCATGTACAATATATATGTAAAGTGCTGCGTAAATTGATGGCGCTATATAAGTACCTGAAATAAATAAATAAATATAGGAATACCTAAACACACACACTGAGAATTCCTGCTCTGTACAAACACCGAGGCTTTACACAAGCCCATTTTCTCAGTTATCTAGTTTCTGTGAATAAAGCACTGCACATTCAGCTGCATCTCCAGTTAAATTTGCCCAATTTATTTAGATATTAGAGAAGATGCAGGGTCAGTAATTGACAGCTGACCTTAATCACCCTTTTCCAAAAAGGAAACTGTGCAGACATCAACTTTAATTCAGGATGGATGCTTATGAAAAATGCATACTGCCCATTAGCGTTCATTATCAGCAAACAAAGCTGCCAAAAACAGAGGCTGAAGGGATCATTCCAAAATGTCAGGACATGACATAAAGCTTCCTATCATGCATGGGGGTCAATTCACTAAATCATAACATATGCGCTATTTTCACTGCCATGCATTAATGGCTAATGTTACTATAAAAATAGAACATTTAATTCAGTAAGGGTTTTATTGTGCAGGTGAGTCAGATTTATAGCGTGTTGTATTATCATTTTTTGGGGTATCTTGTATGTAATATCAGTTTACAACAATGAGTGTTACGTTAAAATACAGCTAGCTTCTGCCTGACATTAAAGCACTATTAAACCCAAAAGCAAACATTTATTATATTGCAGCTTACCAGTTCTTAGATGTGATGGCTGAATTCTTTTTTTTTCTAGGCTTTCTTTCCTTTCATCTGGCAAACCTGCCAGTAAGTCAGTTATTTTTCAACAGAGCAAGCTGTCCTGCAGATGTAGCAGTTAGAGGGTTTAGACAAACCATTTAACATGGATAGAGGTGCTTACAATGATCAGCTCTTATTTATTTATGTAAAACCTTTATTCCACAAGGAAAAAAAAACTATTGCTGTAACTGCTTCTAAAGTGTTAGCTGGAGTTTAGCTCAGTTGGTTAGTGTAGCTATATCTGCTAGTCATTCTGT
Organism: Staurois parvus; assembly: GCF_062004578.1. Taxonomy (NCBI): domain Eukaryota; kingdom Metazoa; phylum Chordata; class Amphibia; order Anura; family Ranidae; genus Staurois; species Staurois parvus. The sequence goes on from NW_028317825.1 coordinate 8,401,778, forward strand.
ATACATTAGTGAACTGCAGCAGTAAAAGCTGAGGTCTTCTGCAATGTCAGACATAGCCATTCTGTTTGGTAGAGTTGTGTAAATCGCAGAAATGGATAGACCTCACCTGTGCTCCCTCAGAGCTCCTTGCTGCTGGCCAGAACATTCAGTACTTCCAGGTACAGGAAGCATGTTATCTGTTCTCCTGTGACAGTGCCCAAGCATAGCAGCTAATTGCTAGGTCCAAACATTGTCACATAACCAGGAGAGTGATATGACTGCTCCCCTGGATCACAGGCACAACTGATTTCAGTGCCACTGTGTAGGAGCCAGGAGCTGTGAGGGAGGGCAGGTAAATATAGGGGTGCATGGGATGTCCTTTGATCTTCATGGGCAACATGATGGTGTATCTTTAAATATTCTCCAGGAGAAACACTATGAGTATTGATCTTTGTTTAGAGCAGAAAATAAACAATTTCAGGTGGACATGAAATAACAATGCATGAGAAAAAATAACACTAAGGGCCAGTTCACACTAGAGAGTGGTTCAAGAAAGGAGTGTTCCATGTGCGTTTCCCGTCTAGGTGCCAGTGTAATGTATAATATTATTATTTTTTTCTTTTTTTGAGTCAAGTAATTTTTATTGAAAATGTTGCATTTTCAGATATAGAAAAATAACACTGACCAGATAGTCAAATAAAAACAAAAGACAGGGACAAATTGAACGTAGGATAGCACAAAGAAGACATTGTGCATTCCAAAGTATTACAAGAGATGCCGTATATCAAATAACAAGCGAGAGTGCCCATAAACCCCTTACCAAGGAGTCAACTTATTTACCCCGCCTGACCACAGAGTTACAATGATGAAAATATTTAACCCGGGTACACCTGGCAGAGCAGTCACCAATGGCCTTTATACAGTATGTGATGGTAACAAAGTTTGTGTCACCACCATAAAGTATGAGGACAACCATAAGGACCACATCTTCTGAAAATGTTTAGGGCAACCACTATGTTCTCATGTTAATTCTTCCCTTCACAGGTTTAAGTTAAGAGCGTCTCTCCATTGCGGGAGTGTCGGAGGAATAGGTGAAAGTCATCTTTTTAAGATTGACTTACAAGCTAGAAACAAGTCCCTTGTCCACACTAGCTAGCTTCAGCAGGAATTACATCTTTTTAGGACAGGGGTCCCCAAACTGCAGCCTGAGGGCTGGATGTGGCCCTTTGCTAGCCTTTATCTGGCCCTTGGGGCACTATACATCCCAATAATATGAAGCAGTGTTCCTCCCACTGACACCAACAATGGAGCACTATTTCTTCCATTGATAACACTTATGTGGTTCTATTCCTCCCAATAATAGCAATGATGGGGCACTACTCTTCCTCCTACTGACCACCATCCCTGAGAACATGTTTATTCTCACTGATGCTGGGCCCAAAACATTTTCTACCCCCACTGGCCATAGTCCGGCCCTCTTAAAGTCTGAAGGACAATACACCAGCCCTTTGTTTGAAACATTTGGAGACCCCTGCTCTAGGACAATGTCCAGGATAGTGAATTTTGGATATAGAGGAGTCTGTGTGGAACAAACGCCATTGAGTAACTGAAAAATGGATGGCCAGTAGCACCAGAGTTTGGGGCTTTCCACAGCATATGAATAAGCGTACCTGTGGCAGTGGTACATCTAAGGCAATTAGGAGATGCACTCCTCCCCCAAGAATACAACTTCTGAAGGCAGTGTATTTTTAAATGTAGTGCATGCACTACTTTTTCCACATTCCAGTGTGATTTGCAACCCATTCAAATGAACAGGCTGCAAAATTGCACTTTAAAGGAACGCATGGGAATCGCACGGGAACACAGCACATGTTCCTGTGGGATTCTGATGTGAATCGGCCCTAAATGAAAAAATATACGTTTGCATTGCTTAAATAACTATTTAATACAAGAAATAATGATTGTACTCCTATATAATATATCAGCGTGTGATTTGAATATTTTAATGAGAAAACTACTGTGAGATACAATAAGGTATATGTAAAATGTAAAAATTCAGTCTCCACATGCTAGGCAGTTTAGTAAGTTAACGCACATAGGCATCAGACAAAAGACACAGACAAAAGCCATACACCAGATTACATTTTTACTGAGCTTCAACAAATTGTAACAGCTAAAGCAGAATTGAAGCAGCGGTGGTTTACCAAAGCTTATGCCATCACAGCAAAACCTTCACATTATGGCAGATATACATCCTGGTTTGGCCTTCTAAAGCAGTGCAAAATCATCACGTCCATCCAGTGCCATCTTTCCTAGTCTTCTTCAGGTTCGGCATCTTCTTTACTTACAGCCAGATGGCCATTGATGATGTAATTACTGTGTTGATGAGCTGAGATCTACATTTTCCTGCCTATCTGATCTTGAGATGCTGGGAGTGGGCCAAGAGTGTATGCAGCCCTGCCTAGCAGACAGGAAAAAGACGTTTTTGACTGAAGTGACTCACAAAGTTTCTTCTACCAATAAACCCTCCATGGTTTTTTTTTGTTGAGTTTTGCTTTAGCACTTGAGCAGCAGGCGGGCAATAGAATATTTATTACAAAGTTATCCTACTTGAAGGACTCACAGGTTGCTGTTTTCTGAAACAATATACCCTGTCTATTTTCACTGATGTGTTGATCTCCTCACGCACAGATAGACAAGTTGTCCAATGCAGCAGACTTCCATGTGTGTTGATCCCAAACTGTCAATCACCCTCTCCAGCACCCTTGCACCACTGTCAAGGACTAGACTACACTATAGATGGCCCTTTCATGAATCATCTACTTGATTCCTGGACAGCATGAAAGCTGTTTGTAAACACCCATTGGTCATCTTACAATGGATTGAAGCATGGCCTACAAGAAGACCATACATAGCATTATTGAGGTTTCAGTAAACACTATTCTAAAGTGTCATAAACCATACAATGGATTGAAGTGTGGCCTATTAGAACAGCACATGTAGCATCACTGAGGTTTAGGTAAATTCTAGGGTGTCATAAACTGTACAATGGATTGAAGTATAGCTTACTAGAAGAACATATTTAACATCACTGAGGTTTAGGTAAAACGCTATTCTAAGGTGTCACAAACTGTATAATGGATTGAAGTACAGCTTACTAGAAGAACATATGTAGCATCACTGAGGTTTAGGTAAGGTGTCATAAACCGTACAATGAATTTAAGCATGGCCTTATAGAAGAGCATATGTAGCATCAATGAGGTTTAGGTAAAACACTATTCTGAGATGCTATACACCTCACAATAGATTGAAGCATTACCTACTAGAAGTGCACATGTAGCATCACTGAGGTTTAGGTCAGCACTATTCTACGGTGTCATAAACCTTACCGTGGATTGAAGCATGACCTACTAGAAAAGCACATGTAGAATCAATGAGGTTTAGGTAAAACACTAAGTTAAGGTGTCATAAACCTTATAATAGACTGAAGCATGACCTATTAGAAGAGCACATGTAGCATCACTGAGGTTTAGGTAAAACTCTATTCTAAGGTGTCATAAGCCTTACAATGGATTGAAGCATTGCCTACTACTTGAGCATATGTAGCATCAATGATGTTTAGGTAAAATGCTATTTTAAGGTGTCATAAACCTTACAGTAGATTGAAGCATGGCTTACTAGAAAAACATGTGCATCAACAATGAGGTTTAGGTGAAACATTATTTTAAGGTGTCATAAACCTTACAATGGATTGAAGCATGGCCTAGTAAAAGAGCATAGGTAGCATCAGTGAGGTTTAGGTAAAACACTATTCTAAGGTGTCATACACCTTACAATGGACTGAAGCATTGCCTACCAGAACAGCACATGTAGCATCACTGACGTTTAGGTAAACACTATCCTAAGGTGTCATAAACCTTGCAATGGATTGAAGTATGGCCTACTAGAAGAGCATATGCAGCATCACTGAGGTTTAAGTAAAACTTTATTCTTAGGTATCATACACTTTAGAACAGATTGAAGAATTGCCTACCAGAAGAGCACATGTAGCATCACTGAGGTTTAGGTAAACACTATTCTAAAGTGCCATAAACCTTACAATGGATTGAAGCATGGCCTACAAAAAGAGCACATGTAGCATCACTGAGGTTTAGGTAAAGCACTATTCTAAGGTGTCATAAACCTTACAGTGGGTTAACGCATTACCTACTAAAAGAGCACATGTAGCATCGCTGAGGTTTAGGTAAAATACTATTGGCTTAAATCAAAAATTGGCAAGAACAGAGGAATCATCCACAGTAACTAATCTCAGAATTATGATTCCTTTAGGTAAAATGACTGCATTTTTTATGAATACACATTTTGCATTAAGGCCCCGTGCACAAACTAATAATTTCTTGCTAATACCACTGCTACAGTCAAATGCACACAGATCCTGCATTTCCTAGATTGGTAAACACAGGCTGGAATGCATGTAGAAAGCAGGTCACTGTAAAGACCTGTCTTATTCTTCACAAGGAAATACTCTTGGGTCTGACTTAAGTCCGACATGGGAATGTGTATGTTTGTACAGCAGCAGTACTGTATCTATTAGCCTTAGCTCAAGGGCACGTATGATTGTAACATGTAACTGAAGGTAATTTGACTTTCAAATGTAACTTGGTATTCCATATTCCTTGATGATTTCACCCACAGATTTGTAGACTCTTTCTATTTTGTCTTCCTGCATGGCAGTTAGTGTAATGATCACCATTGCCAAGTGACTGTTGAGAGTAAATCTACTACATTGTAAGCCACAAAAAAATATTCCTTTCTGTAAATTAATGTTTGAACCTACACAAATGTTACCATTAGGTAGCCAGATAATTTAGATGCACTGATGGGGGACAGAACATGTATGTCCAAGCATAGATTTCAATTGAAGTACAAGGAACATTGGAAACTTATGTATATGCATAGCTACAAATGATATAGAAAAACAAGAAACAAAGTAAAGGGGTTATTTATAAAACTTGAATCGTGGTTCAATTCTGCATAGAAACCAATCAGCTTCCAGGTTTTATTGCCAAAGCATAATTGAACAAACTGACATTAGAAGCTGATTGGCTACCATTCACTGCTGAGCCAGATTCTGAGTGCACCAGTTTTAGTAAATATCCCCCAACGTGTTGTTATTGCAAACAGTGTATGTACTAAACATTGCTTGGTATCAGTCTATTTCAGCCTACTGTACAGCAGAGCTGAGATAGGGAGATAGAGAAGAAGTACCTGGAGCCAACCAGGTGTGCTGCAGTCCAAGGTGCCGGCTGATAGAGAGGGGGAACAGATAGAGAGATAGAGAGGTGAGATTATCAGTATGTTGCTTCTTCTTTCATGGTGCAGTCAGAGGTAAGTGGATGAGAGGAGACCTGTAAGTGAAAGTGAAACTGTAGGAGAGAAAGATCAGGTTCCCTTCTCTGCCAGAAAATATCGTGCTGGATATAATTACAAAATCTTTAGTAGGTAAAAAAAAGCTCTAATGTATAGTATATTCCATTTGTGCATTTTGAGAATTTGTGTTGTTTGTCTGGAGTTCAGCTTTAAAATGTTCCTATAATAAATTATCTCTGTATGTTTTCAATTACACAAAGCAAAAAAAAAAAACCATGAAATAGCAAAAATAAGTTCAGTCTGTGTGTTATAAATATAAGGGAATGCTTGTTGGCTGTACAGCTTGTATGAACTATTGATTTAGATGAACAGAAATGGTGCTATTAATTATGATTTATGGTATACGGTTAGTAAGAAAAACTATTTTTACTTCTGAGACAGTGTGGATTGGACGGCAGATTTATTGGAAGACAGGCAAAACTTGTCTAAGCATATAATATGCATAGGAGTGTGAGTTTAGTGTCTTTATTCATGAGTCATGCATCTGCCTAGGCAGCTTCATATATTGCCTACTCTCTGGGTGATCGGTTCCCAGCTGTGAGAATTACAACTCCTTTACATATTCATTTAGCCCAACTTCTATTTTTCCAACATCTAATGATCTGCAATGTTCTCAAATTGTTCTGTCACTGGCACATTACATCTACACATTACTCTAGACAACTAATGGATTTTAAGGATCAGTATGCTCATCTACAGAATAATTTTGTAGACATCCCCTTGAAATCACTGATAAAATCCCTGTATATTGTTCTTTAAAACACAAGTTTACTTTTACAGCATTTTCTACTTCTAACATATTGACTACAGTTCTACATTTAAATCAGTTATAATGAATTGTCTTTTTTACTTAATTTTCCTATTTCTTGATTATGCTGTTTTTCTGGCCTGATTTCATGCTCTCCTGGCTGGAAATGAACACTTATGTCTCCAGAGAAAATAGCTACTGGAATCACCCTAAGGGCTTGGCAGGCAGGCTTTTTCAGCATTTGGTGTGTATTAAAAGTGTACTTTAATCAAAAGTAAGCAGAATTATATTTACTTTATAGGCTATGAACATGTTACACCAATATTGCGTTTTGTAACTTGTAACATGGTGCCAAGCAGAACCCCTGCCCCACCCCCAAGACAAATGGCCCCCTCTGATAGCTTGTGGGGAAGAACAAAGAACTGTAAACAAATAAACTACAAGTGTTGTCTGCCACTGGGGCAGTCTGACTTGTAATTATTAGCGGAACCCAAGTGCAGTGATCACCATACTTGTAGTCTATTCCCACTTCCTCTAGGATTCTAACTGAAAGTCCATAGCTAGGTACTGACTGGCTGGTGGAAGAGTCTACAGGAGCCTGGCATTTCACTCATGATCTACTGATTGCAGTTGCAATGCTTTGCAGGCTCATTTCCAAAAAATAATAAATGCACATTTTTTCTGCAAATATAGTATATGCTTCTTTTTCTTTTTTTTTTTTGCAAACAGAGAGCTTTAATTGTGTAATCAGCAAAATAGATGTGCTGGATGAATTTTAAAACAAAAGTAAAAATATAAGCCAAAATGCTAAACTCTGGCAGTGTGACCAAGCCTACAAACATTGAAAGAAAGGGGGCAAAAAGAAAAGGAGGCTCCTCAATTTACCAACTCTTCAGCAAGGAAAAACATGCCATTGACTCACACCTCACCTCTGCCTAGGCACTGAGAATAGATCCAAAATCCACCAATCAAAACCACCAATCAAAATACCTCCCAATGGGCCACCCACTGCATCCAAAAATCCCACCAAACAAATGTACAGCATCAAACCAGGAGCTATATTAGGAGAAGGGTTGATGCCTTCACGATCTCATATTTTGAGATATTGCCTAAATTCCACCCTCTATATGCAGTACCAAGCAGCAAGGGTTTATTAGAAGATGGGTGCTTTCTTACACAACTGTGCCTATTTTGTTCTTCTGGTGAGCTCTGCTGATCTATGTCCTGCAATACCTAATTGTTTATGAGCTCTAGACATTAGCAGCAATGATTGAAAATAACTACTTCATTGGCAACTTTGCATTCTTTCTTCCCACTCTCCTGGCTAGGCTGATCTCTGTACTGAAGCCTATTAGCTCAAGACACTGAAAGGGAACTAGATCTGAATTAAGTCTTGGCAAACTTCAGCCCTCCAAGAATTATGGAAATACAATTCTCATGAGGCACTGCAAGCCTCTGAGAGCCACAAGCATTACTCCCAGAGGCAAAAGCATGCTTGGATTTGTAGTACCATAACAGGTGGTGGGGCAAAGTTTGTCTACCCTGGTATTAATCACTAGCTGTGTAGAACTTATGCAGAGAAAAATCTGCTCTGAAACCTCTTTCTGCTAGCTCTTCTGATGAGTGCCCTCCAGCTTCTAAATGCCCAGGAGCTTGGACAAAGACAGAGATAGATAATCTAGCTAGGACTTTCTCTACCTAGTTCTTTATACAGCATATACAGCTGTAAGATGAATATCAAACAGCTAGCACTTCAAACACATCTGAAAAGCAAAAGGCCTCTGCTTCATACAGTTAAAAATAAAGAAAAGGTGTCAATACATATCAAAAAAGACATGGGAGTTTTCTGCTGCCTAGTCGATGCCCAGAAAAACCCTCCTTCAGTAAGGTCTCCTAGTCCCTAGAGCCAGGGCAGAAAGCTGATTGGGAGTTATAGCTTTGCAAGGTGCACACACATTAACCGGCAGCGATGAATGAAGCCCTCCTCCTGACTACTGCCGGAAGAAAAGATTTAGGAGTCCTGTGATGATGCCACAGGGGCAAAATATTTGGGGTTTGCCCAGAGTACGGTAAACTCAGTTTATCCATTTGTGCAATGCCTAAACATTTACTTTAAACAATACTTGTGCAAGAAATACAACATCACAACTGCAGGCAAGACAGACTGCAGATTATTTGTGTTGTTGTTCTTCCAGATTTTTTCCCATTTTAGCCACGAATGCAGGCACTTACAATGTCAACCTGATTTAGAAATTTAAGCTAACGTTTGTAGTTCTGTGCAGCACAGCGCGAATCATGGGAATTTTAGTTTAACATATGATGACAGGTAATTACACACACACAGCACTGTTCTTAAATGAATACATGGTTAACATTTTTTCAATGACAATACAAATTGGTTTATTGGAAGTTTTTATATTTATCTGGAGTCTTTTCTTGTAGATACTTACAGTGTGGCTTAGTGCATCAGGGAAATAGAAATTTTATGTAATTTATTGTAATCTGAATGGACCTCAGACAACTTGTTTTGCAGTGTTTAGAAGCTTATCTGCTATTTTCCAGACTTGTATGGACTTCTGCACAAAAGTACCTTGGCAGAAACTGTAAAGCACTATGCTAATAGCATCAGGGCCTCTGGGAACCTCTGACTTTGTCTCCCTACCCACCTGGCTTATGGTCCTGTATATATCACATGACTGTAACTCACCTGTGGGATACTGGAAAGCATTTGGGAAATCCGGAAACAACAAACAGCTAACATCCCTTACAGAAGTATTGATTTTTACATTAAAACACTGAAAATGTTTGACAGTGCTTAAAATTACAACTTTCTACTAAGAATTTTATGTCTGCTTTCATAGAAATCCATCTGGTTTCTAAGAGGTAGGGTGGAAAAAAACACATTGAATGAAATAAACCTTTTGTTGGCCTACTGATTATGGCTTTCAAGCCTGTTGAGACTAGTGAACCAACAGTGGCCATCAAATCCTAAAAGCATAATTTTTCTGGACAAACAGCAATATATAAAAAGTATAATTTTACTCTACAATTTATTGTTTTGTGCTGTTGTGACAATACAAAGAGTTTGTGTGCAGCACAAGATGCTCCTATGAGGAGGCAGGGATCTGAGAAGACATCTGGAAAACATCAGGTCTAAATCACAATTTGAGATGCATTGAAATTGTTCTTTATTTTTGTGAATTACTTTATTTCACTATATGCCATAGTAGTTAATTTTCTTATCAACAATAGACTTTTCAATAGGCACAGCACAGGTTTTTACTTATGGCTTTGTGACCATAAGATTATGGCTTACAAAATATAATACGAATCGGCCGTCTTTTTTCTATATGGTCAATTATTTTTTTATTTAAATGTGTTCATGAGAGTTTTGAGTCTGAACTGCTTTTCTCTCCATACAAGTCAACTGGAATGCAAAAGCAGCTTGAAATTGCTTAATGCAGCTTAAAGGGAGGTCAAACGTAGGTTAGAACGAGGTCAGAAGCATCTCACAATGATCTCAAATGCAAGCCGAATACACCCAAAACCTGCTGTACTCTCCCATCTAATCAAGGCCTGAAAGTCCTTCTTAACAGCAGGTGTCATAGGGTGTCTATCATTACATTTATTAGTAAGAAAATCCATTTGTATGCCCTTCTCATCCTGTGGCTTTAAAGAAGACAAGCACTTAAAATTTAAACTATGGCTGCCAAGCAGGGATTCAGTTTATTGTGAAAAAGTATTCAGAAAAAAACCTTTATGTGCAATTTTTCATTCAAAAACACTTTCTTTTCAATAATTTTTCTTTTGGTCTTAAAGCAGAGTTCCACCCAAAAGTGGAAGAATCGGCTCAGGGTGAGGGCACCGCTGGGCTCGCTGGATTAGTGCCCTAATACTAAAAGCCAACAGCTACAGTATTTATAGCTGCTGGCAATTATTTTTTTTTTAAGGGGTGATTACTAATAGACATCAAAATTGTCAGTTAACAGCTGAGGATGCAATGTTGTGCAGTCAATATGCACAGCATACATAAGCAAATTAACATCGTTCAGACAATAAACTGCAGAAATAACTGTGTTGGTTTGGAAATGGAGGCCCAGGCAGGGTTTCTGCAGCCTCAAGGCTTTGGGGTTCCTGGAAAGGGATGTCATGGGGGTGGGTGGAGGAAGCTCAGGGTCTATAGTATGGGAGTTGGTAAAGGGGGGCATACATGAGTGAGTCATAGGAGGAAGGAGAAGGAGGGGATGAAATAAGGACACGGCTATGGGGTGTTGGGAAGGTAAGAGGGAAGAGTGGAGAGGGGGAAAAGAAGTAAAGTAGAAGACAGCAGAGGAGGTGGGAAGAAAGGAGGAATAAAGGAGAAAAAGGAAAGAGTACATGCAAATGATGCAGTGGAAGGGGAAGCCGTGATTTGGGTAGTGTACAGGGGTCAGGAAGTCTAATTTCATCATTTAAAACAGACCAGTTAAAGGTTTTGGGATGGAAATGTGTGACCCAGGGATCCTATGTGTTAACAAATTCCGGTAGTGTATTAAGTTGCATAAAAGCAGTAAAGCAACTTCACATAGTGACTAGACTCTTTTCTTTCTCTAGGTGCCCATCAGGAGTTTTATCAGCATAACCCGCTCACTCCTCCTTATGATTAGTGGATTACATTGATGATGTCATCAGGAGGTTAGGTGTAGTAACAGGAACCAGCTGTTCCTCAGAGACACTGTGCAATGGGTGATATTAAGTTAAGGTCCTTAATATTTCAATGAAACAAGTATCAGAGGGGTGCAGAAAAGAGTCTATTCGCTTAAGGACGGTAACATATATGGGTCAGCTGTTATCTTGACTGACTTATGAGTTTAAAATGGTTTGCTTTATGGAACACCTGAACCTTAGTGATATAAAGCTCTGAGGGAAGTGGTTAGGGGGCGGGTATTGTATTTGGTAGGCAAATGTTTTGGTGTACTTTTCAAATATATTTAAGGCAACCCTATTCTCTTGTGCCTCCATGCTCTTTGCTAGTAACCTTGCAAGAACAAGCCAATTGGCCTGTAGAAGTATTAAAGTGGTTGTAAAACATGAAGGTTTTTTTACATTGTGCATTCAGTATGCAGCTCCCCCTAATACTCCCTAATGCTTACTTGATCCAAATCCAAAGATGTGCATGAGACTGGCTGCTCTCCCGGTTCCACAGTGAGTGAGGAGGAAGCGGGAGTGGGGCCTAGCCCATTCTGTGTGATTTATGAACACAAACAACAGAGCTCGGGAGCCAGCACATTCGAGTGCCTCCATAGTAAATGGCTTGCTCTGGGGCACTCGGCAGGGGGAGGAGCCAGGAGTTCTGGTAGGGGATCTGAGAAGAGGAGGTTCGGGGATACTTTGTGCAAAACCTTTGCACCAAGCAGGTAAGAATGGCATATTTGTTATTAAAAAAAAGCCTTTAGTATCACTTTAAGGGAAAACTGTTCTCAGTATATTTCCGATAGGTATTCTGGTGAATGAATTTCAGAACTGCCTATTGGTAAAACAAAAGGGTAGAGTCCTATATTGCATCTGGAGTTTCACCCATCTATTTCCTTTGAGAAAAGATATTTTGAATTCCATGCTAACAGGCTCAGTTCATTAATTTGGACTTATGATAAAGCCTATATAGCATTTAAAATACGTGGTAGACTTTATTAATGAGGGGGACTAGAACATTTGTACCACATTAGCAAATGCATCCATCAATGTTCTCTCATTGGAATCTGTCATCGAAGTAATACATAGACGGTATTTAGTTCCATAATGAATTTCAAAGGTTGTGTTTTATGGACTGCCCATTATTCAGAAATATGATTCACATACCGCAAAACAGACCTTTATAATGTACAGTCGATCAGTTTATGTAGACTTTATTGGGTTGTTTTATCACTATAGACCCTTGGGAAGCTCCTCTCATTGAACATCTTAATCATGTATTTATTGCTCAAAAACAACAAATTGCCAAAGTCAGTTATTCTGATGTGCCTTGGAGAATGATGATAGATGAAAAACTCGCAATAATGCTCAGTAAGTATGATACATTTCTTCAAATGTAGAAACCACAGATAGTTAATTACTGTAAAATTCGCCAAGGAGTGTCTGTACAAAATGACTTTCATTATGATGAAAAAACAGCTTGCTAATTTACCTTTAGCCTCTTCTCACCCTCTTCCTAATTTCTCTTATAATTTTCCAAAGTAGTATAGTGGTGTGTCCTGTGCCAGCTCCATTATCTAACTTTTCTGATCTCTTCTCTATCACTTTAAATAAAAATGAAAAATGATGAAGATCCTATTAGTAGTCTCATCATTTCCCAGATCATATACACATACAAACATGGACCACATAAAGAATGAATTCAGTTATCCTAACAGTATTTTTTCAAATATATTAATTTACTGTAAACCAGACTTTGCATTTGGATTTGGAAATATTATTGTGGTAAATGTTTTCACATATTTGTCTATAAGAATGATATATTTTTACTTGATTTGATTTAATTTCATGAACACTTTTGCTGTCTTAAATCTGACACCACACTATTCCAACCTTTTTATAACAATGTAACATGTACTAGGTACATAACAAGTGCAGCGCTCACAAACTCAAAACCAAAATGCCAAAAAATAAATAGTAATTCTTATTATACAGGATTTATATAGCGCCAACAGTTTGCGCAGCACTTTACAACATGAGGGCAGACAGTACAGCTACAATAAGTAACAAAAATAGTACTATGAATTACCAAGGTCTTAAACCCAAAGTCTCCCATCCAAGTACTAACCAGGCCCAGCCCTGCTTAGCTTCCAAGATCAAATGAGATCAGGCGCATTCAGAGTGGTGTTGCTATAGATCTTTTCCCCAAAGTCTATTGTTAACAGCAATATGTTGAATCAAAGTGCTTGACATAAACTGTAAAATAGTGGTAATTAACAAAAACATAAATCAACAAACTGCTTAAATCAAGGAATTAATATAGAGGCATATACAGCAGAATATACACTAAGACAGAATAAAAAGAGTCCCACAAGCTGCGATGAGAAAAATAGGATGAGCTCCTCAGGCTGTCAGCATCGCACACTTGTAAAGTCTCCCAGGTGTCATTGATCACACACAAGGCTTACCAAATAATGCGACCTTCCACATAAGAGTGGTCACATGTGCATACGGAAATTCCCTCAGGGAAATGGCACTCTCCCCAACCTCCACTCATTCACAGAGACATCAGGAGTTTACTGTCAGTTGTCACCATATACATCCACAGCTTGCAGGGAACCACTGCACCACTGGGAATTAGCTCAGGAGGACTGATACACATATGATAAAAGAAACACTCCACATAGTGTAAAAGCACTCATGCAAAAAAAAAAAAAATGTACAAAGGTCCAGAAGTAACATAGCATATCACACAGTACAGCAACATGGAATTCCATCACCAAAAATTGCCACTGTTCCTTTGCACATGCTCAATAGTATGTATCCAGGTCCGCTCCACCAGTTTCTTTACAAATTACATCATGGATAAATGTCCATACTGAGCTGTTTTAATAGACATATCCAGCCAAAGAGAATCCCATTCTATTGGCTAAGAGAATCATCAATCAGTTAGTTAAACGAATGCTACCCATGACTTCCTTGGATCAACACAAACACTTAACTCAGCTCTATTAATCATCACAGAGTGCTTAATATCACCATCTAATGCTCAGATGCCATAATACACTTCAGAAATATTATAATACGTTTAAAACCTTGCTTTATTAAAATATTTTTTTTATTTGAATCAATCCTCCTTGGTCAGAGCAACACAAAATTGCAACATAATATCAATAAAAATAAGCCAATAGGACAAATAAGAAAATACAAATGAAAATAAAATCAAATTGAAAATAAAATCAAATTGAAAAAACCCTGTAAATTGTCATAAACATTCAGACTAATGATGACATTTACAAAGACTGTTATCAAAAAGGGAAATTTATCAAAACTAGCTATTGTTTTTAAAACAATTAATGTTCCACTCAATATTTAAACTGAGGGGAGCATAGGTTGTTAGTTGGTATATCCACTAGGTTTCAGTTCTAGAAATATTCCTCCTAGCAATACTTCCCCTCCAAATGGGGACATATTTCTCAATGGCAACAAACATGGTGCCTTCTGGATTTTTGTTTTGTTGCAAACAATAATGCTTTGAAATACTGTGGTTTTTATAGCACTTTCTAAATATCAGCAATATGCTAATTTAAAGCAACCTACACTGCCCATGTGGTACTTTCCACATATTGCAAAGCACACGGACACTGTAGCAAATAAACCACATGGGTTGCGGCACAAGAGATAAACGAGCATATATCATAAGATTATTACTGTACAGGATTTATATAGTGCCAACAGTTTGCTCAGCACTTTACAATATAAAGGGAGACAATACAGGAACAATACAGTTAAATACAAGAGAGTTAGGATGGCCCTGCTCCTGGGAGCTTACAATATAATAGAGAGGGGCTGGTGGAACAAAAGGTAATAACTTTGGGGGATGAATTAATGGGAAAAATAGAAGAATTGGTTATTAGCTGAAGGCAGGCTAGGCTTCTCTGAAGAGATATGTTTTCAGGGATTGTCTAAAAGTGGAGAGTAGGTGAAAGTCTGACAGATTGTGGTAGAGAGTTCCAGAGGACAGGGGAGGCTCTGGAGAAGTCCTGGAGATGAGCATGAGAGGAGGAGACAAGTAAGCTAGAGAGCAGGAAGTCTTAGAAGGAGTGGAGAGGATGGTTTGGGTGATATTTAGAGACAAGATTAGTGATGTAAATTTGGGCAGAGTTGTAAATAACTTTATATGGTATTATTAATGTTTTAAATTGTATTCACTGGGCATGGGAAGCCAGTGGAAGAATTGGCAGAGAGGGATGGCAGACATGGAACAGTTGGTAAGGTGGATGAGTCTGGCAGCAGCATTCATGATAGACGGAAAAGGGTATAGCCTGTGATTAGGTAGGCCAATGAGGAGGGAATTGCAATAGTCAAGGTGAGCGATAACAAGACAGTGAATAAGTTGCTTAGTGGTTTCAGTGGTTAAAGAGGGGTGTATTTTGGAGATGTTGTGGAGGTGAAGTCTACAAGATTTGGATAGTGATTGGATTTGGAGCTGAAAGAACAGATCGATGTCCAGGAATACACCTAGTACCCTGGCATGATGGGAGGGACTGATGGTTGTATTATTGATCTTGATGGAGAAGTCAGGGGAGGGGGCATGGGCTGGAGGGTATATTATGAGCTCAGTGTTAGAAAGAAAGAATCTGAGGAAGTGGTGTGACATCCATGCTGATATGTCAGTTAGTAAGTTAGTAATGCGTGAGGAGACTAAAGGAGTGAGGAGAAGAGTATAGAGATTTGTGTGTCATCAGCATATAAATGGTACTTGAAGCCATGGGAGTTTATCAAGAGACCAAGGGAGGAGGTGTAGATGGAGAAGAGAAGGGGTCCAAGGACAGAGCCTTGGGGGACCCCTACAGCAAGAGGAAGTGATGAGGAGAGACGGAGTTATAGGTAACACTGAAGGATCACTGTGATAGGTAGGAGGAGAACCAGGAGAGAGCAGAGTCTCAAAGGCCAAGAGAGTGGAGTTTTTGAAGGAGATGGGGATGGTCAACAGTATCAAAAGCTGCAGAGAGGTCTAGTAGTAAGAGTATGGAATAGTGGCCATTGGTTTTAGCAGTTAGTAAATTATTAGTGAGTTTTAGTAGGGCAGTTTCAGTGGAGTGTAGTAAGCGAAAGCCAGATGGTAATGGTCAAGAAGGTTGTTGCCATTGAGGTAGGAGCTCAGACGATTGTAGATTAAGCATTCTAAGAATTTAGAGGTAAACAGGAGCAGGGAGATTAAGTTGTACAGGTTGGTGGGGTCCAGTTAGGGCTATTTAAGTATAGGGGTGATCAGCACATTTTTTAGAGGGAAGGGGAAGGTGCCAGTAAAGAGGGAGAGATTGAAAATGTGAGTGAGGGAGCATAGGATAAAAGAAGAGGGTGACTGTATTAGTTGTGAGGGAACAGGATCCAGGGGACAGGTGGTAAGACAGGCATCTGAGAAAACTTTAGTGACTTCTTTGGTAGCAGCAAGGATGTGAAGCTAGTCAACTTCCTTCCCTTAAAATAATTTATCTGGCAAACCCCACATCTTCTACAGAGATGATAACCATCCATATTGCCGAAAAAAGTAGGTGGATCCAATACATTGGGGACAACTTATTCCTTAAAGACGCTACACCCCTAACAGGGGGATTTTGTGGCAAAACTGGACCTGATCACTCTTCAATATTGGCCAGTGTCTTCTTATAATTTTTTTATTATGTAATGTTTGGAAGAGCAGGTAGTAAAGAAAGATAGACCAAAGTTTTCCAAATTATTTGATGATGGCCTGTTACTCGTAATCAATTGTTGACGACTCTGTGTTTGCTGCACATAATTCTAATTGGCTTTTAGGTACCAAAGAAAGCCAGGAGGTATGATGACATGAATGCAATGGAATGTACCCAGTTCTATCGGTTAATTTGAAATTGGTTGTAGTTTTTATGGTTTTTTTAAAACTAGGAAATGAACTTCGGTCAAAAAAAAAAAAAAAAAAAAGTCAACAGCTGCAAATACTGTAGCAGCTGACTTTTAATAAACACACATTTGCCAGTCCAGGGATCCAGTGTTGTCCTCACCAGGGCTGGTTCTTCACCAGTCTTTAGATCCAGGTGCCATCATCTTGGATGTAGAAAGCTGGATGTGGCTTCCTGCAGCTTCACAACTGGCTCCCCACTGTGCATTCACGAGTCACGCTGCACTTTGTGAAGGGACCTGTAGCCTGCTGGGACCTGTGATATGTCCCATGAAGCTGCAGGCAGGGAGGGGGTGCTGAACCTCTTCTTGGATAGCCTAAACTTCCAAAAAGGTTAGAGGAAGGATTATAAAAAGCGGAACTTCCCTTTTCAGATGTAGTTCTGCTTTAATAACTGCTAGTTGTGCAATGAGATTTCATTTCCAGTTGATGGATTCAACATTTTCTCAGATTATGAATCCCTGTGAAAACATGTCTATATGACAATTCAGCTGAGTTGTGTTCACCCTGTAGTGAACAGAACTCAGTATTTCAGAGAAAACAGATACACAGAAACCCTTGTGTCTTGGAAAACACAGAGCTTTGTAGCTTTGTCAACAGCCATCAAACTGCAGCCATTGGTTTTTTAAACTGGAAGCTCAGAAGTCCATTCTCTTGTGCTACGCTGCTGGTAAAAACAAAAGACTTTCATTAAAACGATTTCAGGTTCACATGAAAGGTTCTGTGTGAATAGAACTTGTTCTGTAACATCAGTGAGCCTTTCAAATATACACGCTCTGATATTCCGGAGGCACCTCATTATAGAGCAGACTGCACCATTTGCTGATGCAGATGAACAAAGTATGTTTGCACTCCAAGACATTAACGACATGATATAACTCTCCGAGTGAGCACTACTTTTACTGTATATTAGATACAGTTAAAAGCCTTGGCCTTTTACATTTAGCCTGGCAACGATGAATAGGGACTATAGATAATGTCTGTGTTTATAAGGAAGTACTTGTTCTGTCATATTGTCTGAAGCTGCTCTGCATAACAACAAATTACTTCAGTAAAATACAGCAAAAACTCAGGTGAAATTTCCAGTAGCGCTCAGGAGTTTGATGTATGTGCAAATATGAGTTAAGTCAATGGAAGGAACTAACATTCCCATTGTAAACCATGGAGCTATTTGTGAAAATGCCATTAAAATATAGTAACAGGGTTTTTAATAGCGACTGAGACCACTTGTGTTAACTAAAGCAACGGTGTTTTCAAGGTTTCCTCTTAAAGAGTTTAGAAATACACATTGCATTAGAAAGGCCAGTGTTGTGTGGGCTTGCAGATATTAAAACATACGGAGGTACTGTTTTGTGTTATCTTTAATGTGAATAAATCTTACTGGTTCATTAACAGTTGCATGCTGTATCTTGATGTCAGCATTACAAACAGTGCTATATATGCATCTGTGTGATTAAAAAAATAAACCATATGAAATCAATGTTCACCACTCTAGTGGTGCTTGCTCATCCCATGAGAAGCCTCCTCCAGTGTCCTGAATGCCCTGTTCATGAACGCAGTAACATGTAAATGTCAACACTTCCTAGGAGTGTCAAGTGCATACCACCTCCTCATTCCATTCCTCTTGGCCAGTAAGGCCACCAGTGATGGTAATGAGCTAACAGGATGTAAGAGGAGGCAGATGAACCCTCAAGACTAGTTGAAGTTTTTACATGGAAAAGTGAATGATATAGAAACAGGCTGCCTCTTTGACCTACCTCTTTTTGACTGTGTCCAGATGAGCATACACTATATGGCAAAAATTAGGGGATTTACTGAAATATCTGTTTTTATGTCCCTTCCTGATTAACCTATTTTACTAGAGCAAAAAGGATAAAACAAGCTGATATTGCATTTATTTATAGAGGAAAAAAAATAACAATGAATAAAAAATACGATTAATGTTACAAATTAATTGCAATAAAAAATCAAAAAGGGGAAGATAGCTGCTTGTCCCAGACTACACTAATATTTAGTCACACCAACATTTTCACCACCTTAAGCTGGGTACATACATACTGAAAGTCAGTTGGTTCAGCAGGATCTGCCAACATTTCGTCCATATGTACTCTTCTCTGTTCAACAGAAGCAGGTCTAAAAAAAACTGCATTCAATCAGTGCATGCAGCTGATGGCTGCAGCACTGATCTGTGTATTCTTATGGGGAGAAGCCCCCACTGTCAGAACACAATAGGAGGCAGGGGAGATCCCTGCATCCACATCACTTATGTGGATGCAAGGATTGTGAGTCAAAGAAGCAAAGGTCCTATTTATTTATATACATACATTTATATACATTATATACATTTATATACATTTAAAGAAAGTAAAACACAAATCCATAGAGATCTATAGGAATAATACAGAGTATGGAAGAATAAAAACAGAGATGGTACATTATGTAAACCAATCCCCAAGTCCTGTATCATGGCTGGGCTCCAAGAGAAAGACAAAATGACCTGTTTTGGCATTTTATAATGCCCTGCTATGTAATTCTGTTCTACTGCCTTTTAAGATGGAATTCTGCAATGGACAGATGGCTTATGGATAACCAGAAAGAGTAGCTGTCCAGTAATGTCTGAGATGCAAACATGTTGAATCCCTCAAGGTCTTGATGACTTTCCATGGCTCTGTTACACTTTCTCACATCCTCCAGCAGATAGCATTCTTTTACTGGGCAAGTTTAATGATTCAGGCCATTAGGTCAGAGGCATGCATGTTAGTCCCCTTGGGATTGGGTATCAAACAGGTGTGACTCTCAACCACACTGCAGGGTGCATTGACTAGGGATGAGCAAACCTGTCTGAGTTTAGTTCACAATCATTTTGCAAATATTGCTCAAAATTTGCAAACTATGCAGTGAACACAAGTGAAGTCTATGGGGGACTTATTATTTTATTCTAGACATTTGTAAGACTAATAAGCAAGCTCTAGTCAAACAAAGGGCATGGGAAGCTGGGCACTGTAATGGGGCACATGCAGGGGCAGACTGACCATTTGGAAACTCAGGCACTGCCCGAGGGCCCGGGGTCAGTAGGGGGCCCCATGAGATGCCCCTGGTACCTTTTTCATAGGCTTTTTTGAGTTTGGGCAAGGACACAGGGGCCCCATGAGTTGTCAGTCCGCCCCTGGGCACATGCACCAATGACAAAATTAGGACAATTAACATGTAAAAAAAAAAAATCTATCTGCATTCACTGAACAGTCAGCTCTGACATTATGGCTGCTTTCAGCCCACCTTTTTATAGAAGGAGGGCTGGGTTATTCATTCCTTCAGGTTACTGGTTTTTGTGACTAATTTGACCAGGCAAAAGCTATGCACTGTAATTTAGGATTTCACTTTTTTCTGGTGGCAAACCTGCAAAGGTTTTGGTCACACACTCATGGTAACAGCAAACCAGAACCTCATCCTTCGCTTTGACTGATGCTTGACTCAGAGTCTTGCTCATTGATTGGAATAGATATTCACTCTGAGGCAGATATATCCTTATAATTACGCAAAAATGCTTTACATGATGCTTTTCCCAGGAGATGGACTGGTTTATTTATGCAGATTGTGAGCCAGGTATTCTTGTCCAATATCAGTAACTGAAATAGCAAAACTCTTCTGACTAAATAGGAACAAATTCCCACAGAAACACTTCAAAATCTTGTGTAAAGCCTTCCCAGAAAAGTGGAGGCTGTTTTAGCTATAGAAGAGCAGCCATTGATATAAATGCCCATGATTTTGGATTAGGTTGATTAAGTTCATATTGGTGTGATGGTCAGGTGTCCACAATTTTAGGACTATTAATTTTATTATAGGGTACAAGTACTTTGTTATGGACATAGGTTTTAGTTACAGATTTTTCAGGTATTAGGCAGCATTATCAAAAATGCATGTAATAAAAATGAAAAATACCTTTTTGACAGATGCTACAGTTATATACCAGCAATGCACATTCATAAAATATGTACATGAAGTACACCAAGAGGTCAACTTTTCTACATGGGCATTTCGAAATGTCATCTATCCAGCATGAGGGCAAGAAAATGATTGCTGTAGGATGTGAGTGTTTATGGAATATTTGTATTTTAATATAGCAATAATGTTACATGTCACAGGCTTGATAATATACTTTTGTAGCACAAGTACCCAGGAAAATCTTTGAAAGAAATTATTTTTATTTTTTACAATTAGACATCTGTGTTTCAAAATGCACTGTAATAAGCTGTGAAATAATGATCCTTGGCAAAATTATAGATATTTAATTGCTCACAAAGTTCAGTGGCACACATTGTAATTTATATAACATTTTGGAGCATCAGTTTGTGTTTATGTAGTCATTATTTTTTTCCTTTTTTTTGTTTTGTTTTTTAGATGTCAGAGCTTGTAGACAAGAGAGAATCAAGGCAGCAGGTGATTAAAAAAAGATTCAGGAAAGATGCATACATTTGGTCCAATAGAACATTTTTTTTAATAAGGAGGTTATTCTAGTGGTGCAAAGATTCCAGACTCTCATCTATAACATTTTTCTTTGGGAAATAGAAGAGACTGTATTAAAATGACAGCAAAGCATCATCAATGAAAGAATAGTATTTAATTTAAAACAAAATATTTTTATTTTTAATTCACTAAAACAGGAGAAAATAGATTTATGAGTCTCTCTAACATCAGCAATTGAAAAAAAATTAGATGTATGTTTTTCCACAAACCCCCCTACTGAAGAAATCTGGTCTCCTTTGGGGCTTCAGCAGACAGCATTTGTCCCTGGTCACTGGCAGGGCTTGGAGAATAATACAATTCCTGTTTTGCTGCTGTGATGCATATTGTAGTCATTGAACACTGTTCCTTACTCACAGAGGTGGTTGATCATCTGCAGAGTGGAATATCATCGTAAGCCAGCTTCAAAGATCAACTGGTAAATAAGAAGCTTTTTATGTTTGCAAATTGGGCAGAGTATTTTTCTTTTTTAAATTCACTGATTTATTTTTTCTTTCCCTGAAACTTTTGATTTTCTCCTATTTTTTACTAGCCATGCTCATCCACTCCTGGACATATATTGGGATTTTGGAAATACTGTATATTTAGTGGGTGGGTTGATCCTTTACTGTATTTTCTTAACCAGCCACCATAAAATGAATATATCAATCTATGACTAGTTCATACACTACTGTTGGCTCCACTCACACAAAATTACAGTCCTAGCAAAATATTTTTCAGAACAATATAAAACATTAACGATATCACCCTGGATCATCAGTAATGGATACCTCCAAATAATTGGATCCCTATATTGACCATTGTCTAAAAATAAGCCCTTAAAATGACCCAGCCTAACACCATCACCCCTTATCTATGGTCAAATCACAAATCCTAAAGTATGGAGAACTGAGTGTCTTGAACTGTTTGTAAGCAACAAAAATTAGTGACAGTTTCCACAGTGAACACCAAAGTGCACTGGTAATGGACTGAGCATGATGATACAAGGGAAATATAACTAAAGGTGAAAGCTTTAAAAGTACTGAAATAACCTGACATGTCCAGCTGCAAGTAATAGAGTAACCATGTGTCTTTTATGCTTTTGAATGGATGTTGTGGATGGTGAGCAAAACCCATCCTGAGTGGTGGTGAAAAAAGGTAACAAGGTAAAAGAAATCCAAGCCAATGTCACCAGAGGAGAAAAAACTGAAATCAATCGGTGCAAAGAGCTAATAATTGCAAGTATCTTGAGCTGGACAATGGTTTCACCGATTGGTTAATGCATGATTTCTGTCTGTAGTCTGAGAACTAACATTTCCTGTGAAGAAACTATACGCTCTCCGGCCACTTTAATAGGTACACCACCAGCCTGAACCATTGTTACAAGGCAAGATGGATCCATGCTTTCATGTCATTTATGCCATATTCTGACCCTACCATTGCAATGTTGCAGCTGAAATCAAATGCCCATTCTCCTTTGACCTCTGATATTAACAAGGCATTTTGTCTGCGCAAATGCTGCTCACTGGATATTTTCTCTTTTTCGGACCATTCTATGTTAATCCTAGAGATAGTTGTACATGAAAATCCCAGTAGATCAAAGGTTTTGGGCTTCAACAAGTCATCTTTACTATGTCCAGATGCATAAATGCATTGAGTTACTGCCATGTGATTGGCTGATTAGCAATTTGTGTTGCCAAGCATTTGAACAGGTATATCTAATAAAGTGGCCGGTGAGTGTATATCCCACAATCCCTTGGTCTCTCAGTGTAGTTCTCTGCAGGTGAGTGCTAAATAGTAATTAGATCTGACACAGGTACAAGCAGGCAGAGCAATTAACAGAGAGATCACCATGTGGTGTTTCATCACATGAGCCTTCTCATGTTTATGATGCAACACTGAGAAAATGGTGATTCATGGATTGGACACTGCAAAATTGTCTTGTCCCTTTAATGAATAGGGACAAGCTGGGTGAATGAATACATGGATAAAGGGGAACTGAGCAGCCATGACACTACAAACTGCAGTCAAAACATGCGAATCCATCATTACAAGGTAAGGCAAACAAACAACACAGGCAATATACACATGGCATCATTTTGGATTTCAGTGTCACACTAACAATAGTGCAATTGATATGCAAACTATGCAGAAACTGAACACTTTGGCCTATACAAACTGTTACAATCAGATATCACTGTGTAATTGGACTGGTCGAATTGAAGTACATTTTTCAATTTACTTTGAAACTTGTTTGTTCAGTATTCCATTTATAATACAGTTTATTTGCTACTGTCTCAGAGAAAAGCATGAGATAGAAACCTGGGAGCTTCTTCGATAATCACATAACAGCCTCTCAAATTCACTTTGAACTATGCAGAGAACTTTGATTTATTGTGTTTGTTTGCAGCTCTAAGTTGTGATGTGACACATATAGAAAGCAGCTGCTACTCTATTGAAACAGCTGGGCTTGTCAGCTGACAATCCTACTACACAGTAAGAGAGTGGAATCATGTGATAAAATGATAAGGTTACTTATGGCGTACTAAGAACAATTGATTACACCTCCACACACTTCCTTTTTAAAATCCAACAACTAAAGGATCCTTTTCTTTTTGACAATTAGGCATGTGCATGCTATAAAAATGTAATTTTGTTTCATTTCGGATGCATTTGTTCATTGAAGAATCTTGTTTAGTCATATTCATTATGTTGAACCGATTCATTTTCGGCATTCGTTTTATATATTTGTGGCTTGGGTGGATTCAAAACTTGAAGTTTTTTTCAAAAGATTGCTGTATATTAGTTTTTGGTTTCAAAATTTCGGGTGGATTCGTTATTCATATATTGAAACTATTCAATATTTTTGGACACAACTGAATAAATAGTGAAAAATTTGGCATCCCAGAAGAATTGCCTAAGAATTGCATTAGACTGTGGAATTGAACTAACTGACTGGAGTAGATTTACTAAAACTGGTGCACTCAGAATCTGTGCATGGTTACCAATCAGCTTCTAACTTCAGCTTGTTCACTTAAGCTTTGACAATAAAACCTGGAAGCTAATTGGTTTCTAAATTACCCCATTGCGACATTTACCAATTTACTCGAATCTGAATTATCAAACGAATTTGAAAATTTAATTCATTTTCCCATTGGCGCAAACTGCTATCGTATCACGTGACATCTTTCGACTTAAAAAAATGAAACAAATGCATTTTTTAATTTCGTTATAACTTTTTTGAGGGATTTGTTGACATTTGTTACTATGCCCATTCCGAGATTCGTATACATCTTAATCTCCAAAGACCAAAATTTTGGCCGAAAATCCATTTGTTACAAAATGCACATATCTATTGACTATTTGGGGTATAGATATGAAAATATTTTTTATACCCCTGTCACCACTTCTGAACAGATGATTTATGTCACAGATATTGACCGAAGTTGCTAGAATCAAAACAGCAGAAGATTTATTGCTGATATTTTGATGAAGCTCAGTCCATCTTTCCCAAGAACTGAAGGACTGAGCTTCCTCGAAATGTCTACAATAAAAACACTGCTGTTTTGATTTATCTCTGCTGCAGTACCCATGTGTGCATCTGTACCTGTTTTGAGTTTGTATGAGTTTCTTTATGAGTGAGCACCTGAGCATTTACCTCAAGCGTAGAGTGCGGTGGCTACCCTTGGGACCATCTAGCTATCTATCTATCTATATCTATATATATCTATATATATATATATATATTTATATATACAGTATATTTATATATGGAATGTGCTACTACTTGTGCGTGCACATACAACTGACATTTCCTTTTGGTGATGATAAAATTAGATGCATCTTTCCTATTTACAGTCTTTAGATCTCACTCACACCCACATTTTAGCGTCATCAGCAATTTATAAATATACAGTGTGCACGTTGAAGTGTGAATGAATGCAGCAATTTAACAAAAAGAGGCTGCTGTGATTTCGGTCCGTGTGTGTGGGGTGGGGGAGTTGAAGAGGAGTTACATCCTCTTCACAGCCTCTAGAAAAATCATACATTTTCTCAAAGCACATTGGCATAACAGATTTTTAAAGCCTATCTCACCAGCTGCAATATATCTGCAGAGGTTGCTGTGATTAAAAATGCATTAATTTAAAATTTTGATCTACTGACAGAAATGAAAGAAGTAAAGAAACTCTGTTGGCATAACATGGCAGTAAACTTTATAATATAATTTTTGTGGGGCACAACTGATCTGCAGCAGTATCTGCACTGAAGATTATGCATCAGCTCCCTGATGCACCTTAACCATAACCTGATGTACATAACCACTTTTGTCACAGGGAGCGCTCTCAGACATACATCTTTACTGCAGAACACCCCTGTAGCACTACCTCCTTAAGGGCTGTTTAGTAATTATTGGGTTCCCTGTCAATCTGAAGCTCTTGTTGAAAGCCCAATCTCTGCTGACACTAGCTTGCTCTTGTGCCCAAAGTAAATCACAACTGTAAAATACCCTCAACTCAGTTAGTATAAACCAATATGAAGTTTATACTGGAATTAAAGGTAACATGGTCAAAAAGAACAAAATGACACTGATATATGCAACAAATATATTCATTCTTGGTAATTGTGAGCAAAAGTAACAACATTCACCAGAAAACAACAATTACTGTTGGCAGGTCTGCTTTCAGAAATAATCCACTGCCTTCAATCTGATGGGAGTGCTGAATCCCCAATGAGTGGAAACAACTATCAAGAAACAAGTAAACTTGCTGCGGGTCCTCAGAACTAGATGACAGGGATTATATGTGATGGAAAGAGAATTCTCATTTTGAAATTGAGGACTATCCCTTTAAGATCACTATAGTGTCTTCTGCACGCTTGTTGGGGCCCAGCTTGGCATGAAGTTGAGTTGAGGTGTGGAATATAGTTCCTTGAGATGGTATCACAAATATAGTGAAGGAACAGGTGAGATTTAAAACTTTTCCTCTTAGTGGTAGTGAATGTGGGCGGGGTCCCCTTTAAAGCACTAAACAGATAGACAGATAGCTGAGGTGGCAAACTGTCAGTATTCACTTGGTTAGTGGGTGCATGGGCCTCTCTCACCTGATCAAAGTAGTCTGGCAGATCATAACGATCTGTCTTTCTTTGAAAATGTGATCAGTCCATGGACTCTCCGGCTCAGACCTGGCATCCCATCTGGTCTCCTGTTTTCAGACTGGCCTACTGGGTACTGGGACAGACTTTTTCCACTCTTCCTCTCTCTCCAACCGCGGCCTAGTTCAGCACTTCATCCATCAGTGCACTTCTTTCTCCTTCAGTCTCTCCCCGAACTCTGCTCCCCAATCTCTCAGGCTTTGATATTTATATGTCCCCCCACACACACAACCCTTCATGGGAAATGTAGTCCCTGACTGCCCTGCTCACCAGCTGAGTCCTGCTATTTAGCATACTAGTTCTAGAGGGCTGTTCTGTCCTGTGAGTGACCCTGAATGGCAGGCCACCACCATCTAATGTCCATTTTAATGTATTGCAAGTAATAACATTTCAATGGGTTACAACCCTAAACCATAAAAAGAAGAATCCCTGTTAATATACAGATGGACCATACATACAGCTGGCAACACAAGTACTTCTAGTAAGACAGATGATTTTACTATAGAGTTTAATCATAAGGCTACAGTCCTATCACCACAAGGCACTATTCTGTAATATTTGATCACTCAAATCAGCTCAGAGTATTTATAGAGGATAACAGATGATTATTAGCTCCCAGACTCAGTTGTATTCTGTCAAAAGCTTGAACAGTTACAACTTTACTCTCCTATTTGCTAGTTCTAAACTATGCAGACTAACATCATGCACTATCCCTTCTGACTGTATTGCCACTATCTAAGTAAAGAGAGCAAATAAAATACACAATGCACCTGATGTCCTAGTTTATCCATTGCAAGGCAAGGCATACCATAAGCAGAAACCCTGACTCCTTACTGTACATACACAACCTTGATATTTAGTACTAACACTCAGATTAAAGGTTTGGGAAGGTTATTCAATTCTTTGGTAACAAACTTCAAAGGATATTAGCATTATTATTAAGTAGGAACTGAACTCTGGAAGCTATGCTAAAAAAAGGTAGGTAGAAGGCAAAGGTCACTCACTAGTATTGCCTGTGGTCTCCTTGCGGCTGACCCTGTCCCCATTACAAAAAAAAAAATGCCTTGTTCACACTGTGTGAAATCAGAAAACAGAGCACCAAGCTTTTGCCGTAAGAGTCCATGACCTTCTAATTATAACAGTGTTACAACAGGATGATAAGCAGTAGCCGGGTCTACTGCTTATCATCCTTTTTCAGGACTTGGGCAAAGTGGCTGATCTTTCTCTAGACAACAGTACCTTTAATACACATCAGCTAATATAACTCATTATTTCTCCTGGCAAAGACTATCCTTCATGTTTTATCAGATTAAAAAAAAAAATCCAATAGGAAGATCAGCCTCAAGCCCTGATGAAGGGGATTTTTTGGCTTCAGAAGCGCGTTGTCTGGTGCTTTTCTTGCTATTGCCACACGGCAATAAAGGCTTATGGATTCTTAAGATGAAACTTTGGTACTCTGGTTTTTGGTGTTTTCTGATTTTAAACAGATTTTTTCTTTTACTTTGTGAGGAACCCTGTTCCTGTTGTAGAGCTGCGGAGGGTCATCAGGTCACACCAACAACGTTTTGTTGGACAGTTGAAAGCTGTAAAAAAAATCTACTTTTTCTTGTACTGCACTTTGCCTGTATGGACGCAGCTTTTCTTTCTCATGTCGGACCTTCCAGCAAGGAGAACAGGGAGCAGTATAGCAGTGACATCACCAAATCTCACTCATAATGACACAAGACCAGCAGTCCAGGCAGCAATGCTTTATATCCCAGACTATAGATAAATTGTGCCTAGGCACGCTTACATACCAGGAACTGTACTGCTAGGTTTCATAAGGAAAAAGTTTTCAAGAAAAAAGGGAACTGCATATTTTCAGTGTATTTCTTAGGTACAACAACACTTTTGTATGTTTCCTATAACATAGCAAATCGTCACCTTTTTAGGTTCAG
Organism: Staurois parvus; assembly: GCF_062004578.1. Classification (NCBI taxonomy): domain Eukaryota; kingdom Metazoa; phylum Chordata; class Amphibia; order Anura; family Ranidae; genus Staurois; species Staurois parvus. Next base: position 8,430,135 of record NW_028317825.1, read on the forward strand.
GTCCTCTTCAAGTCATTTGAGGGTGTAACATGAAGTATTGCATATCTGGGACTTTGCTTGGGGTAGTGTGTATGGAAAGTCATATGTAAATATAATAGTAGTAACTTGGCAAATACACAATGGAAATATACTGTATATGTATGGGAGATGTCTTGCCTGCTAATAGATTTGTATTTCTCTCTATTTATCCCTTGAATAGACAGGTTGGTGAGGTGAATTCTTTGTGTTGCAGTTAAGCCCAACCAGGTCACCTGCCCCCAGTCTGTGATTGGACGGTGAAACAGCCGCAACTGACTGATGAGATCATCTCCCTTCTCTTTTTTTAGACTGCTCTGTCCTGTCAGGACATGTAACTGCAGGATATATGATTGACCCCAGATACTGCTTCTCCTAGTCTGCTGTGAGGGGGAATAGTCAAATTAAGATTTTGCTAGTTATGTTGAAAAATATATTTAACAAATGTTTTAATAAATGCTTAACTGCATTCATTGGCTTTTTTTTATCTGACTGAATTTAAAATTTTTGATTTATCAGTAGAGGAGCTTTCCCTTAATCAGTGCTGAACTGCACCATTGTACTATGAACAATAGTACTGAAAAGCCCTGTGGAAGAAAAAAACCTCCAGCCAGGTTCTACATTCTGCGCACATTCACACAGACTAAAGATTCATTGGTATGGGAAAGGTATTTTTTCATATTGACATCCAGTATGGTCCTGTGTCAATTATGAAGTGGCAATCCATAGGGATGGTTTGGCATTACATTTAGAACATATTTGTGGATAAGATAAGAATTAAGTAAGCTTTGATGTCAGTTTCTGTTTAAATTATTCCATTCATCCATCTCTTGACCTTGTTGCCACACTTATCATTTGACTAACAATTAAGCATGTTCTACTTGTTACTTATTAATAATACTGCAGTCAGGGGGACCATCCATCATGGGCGATGGATCTTTTTTATTGCTGTCTTGTATTGTGAATGAAAGTTCTTTTTCATTTGGTAGAATAAGCTAAATATCATGCTAGATTTAGAACCAAATAATGTGTCACAAGTATGGCGATCACCCCTCTGTTGGTGCAAAATGCACTGACAGTATTAAAGTGCTGGAAGGTGCAGACAGCTCAAAACTTTTCATTTGGAACTTTTCACTATGGAAGGGGAGTATAAAAGTTCACATTGCCTGATTTTTTTCCTTGAGAGCCTGGGCATTTGGCAAAGCAACCAGTACTAGGATCCTTGAGTAGTAGTTTCTCCACGATAGATACAATTGCATACCCTGGCATAAATCATTAAATGTCGACATTGATATTGTAAATATGACTGATCATGCTAAAAAACTGTCTTTTATTTAAGGCTAGTGATGAATGAAGTCATTTACTATCACATAGTTGTGTGGCTCCTTTTTAAATTACGGTGATAACAGAAATAACCCAAATGGCCCAGATCAAAAGTTTCCTTACTCTGGAATGTTTGGCCTTGGCACAGACACACAAGGTAACACACACAGGTTAAAATTGCGATTAAAGGTTAATTTCCCACATCTTTGGCTTTTGTATTGCGATAAGTGCCTGTGTATAAATAGTCATTGAGTTTGTTAGTTCTCATGTGGATGCACTGAGTAGGATAGATACTGAGCCATGGGGAGCAGAAAAGAACTGTCAAAAGACCTGCATAACATGGTAATGGAACTTTACAAAGATGGAAAAAGATATAAAAAGATATCCAAAGCCTTGAATATGCTAGTCAGTACTGTTCAATCACTTATTAAGAAGTGGAAAATTCAAGGATCTCTTGATACCAAGCAGTGATCAGGTAGATCAAAAAAGATTGCAGCCACAACTGCCAGAAGAACTGTTGGGGATACAAAGAAAAACCCACAGGTAACCTCAGGAGAAATACAGGCTGCTCTGGAAAAAGACTTTGACTATTTATAGACAGGCACTAATCGCAATTTAAAAAGCCAATTTAACCTTTAATTGCCTGTGCATGTCACCTTGTGTGTCTGTACCAAGGCAAACATTCCAAGGTATGGAAACTTTTGATCAGGGCCATTTGGGTGACTTCTGTTATCATTATGATTTAAAAAGGAGCCAAACAAATATGTGATAATAAATGGCTTCATTTGTTCACTATCCTTAAATAAAAGACAGTTTTTTGGCATGATCAGTCATATTTTCAATATCAATGCCAACGTTTAACGATTTCCGCCAGAGTATGCAAACTTTTGAGCACAACTGTAAGTATTTGAATCTTTTTTGTGATGTGTTTATCCACCCCACTAAAGCTGGCCATATACCAATAGAATTTTTGATTGAAATTTTTCATTTTCAGAACATTTTTTTAATTTTTAATGGTTAGTGGGGTCAAATCCAAGTTTGTTTTTCGACTGCAGTGATGAGAAAATTAAAAGGAGCAGGATGAAAAGTTTCTTGAACACAATTCTAATTGTAAATATTTTCATTGAGGAAAAATTATATATATTGCAATGAAACCTGTTTATTACAACTGGGATGCCTTTTAACTAGCAGATCTGGACAACATTTTTAGAGCTTTAGGATGAAATTAGTCAACTAAGTGATGGCAAGAAAAAATATTCCAGTAGGTGATTTTTCAGATTTTACATTTGGATGAAAATCTAACCATGTATGGTCAGCTTAAGACTGTTAACTTAGCTTTAAAGTGGAACCGCATCTAAGCACCACAAAAAAGTTATTTAATTAATTTTTAATATTCAAAGCAAACTCTCCCATCCATCCATGTCTCCATGTTTTTTTTTGCTGAGACACCGCTTTAAAAAACACCCTATAGTATTAATTGTTGTGTCCGTATTGAGTAAGGGCAGAGGATTCATGTAGCATTTACGTCTTGGAATCCATCTGCCCTTAGCTAAGTCATACAAGCAGGAGGGTGTGCTTAGATGTGAAGAACCCTCCTCTCCTTCATCCTGAGGACTCCTGGGATATATGACATAATTTTCTAGGGCTGGAATCCAGGAAATAACTGAATAAATGTAAAAAAAAGATAAAAACAATAAGATATGATACAGTTTATTTACTAATGCTAGTAGCATAAGAATTAAAAATAGTCACTGTTGATTGAAAGAGTGAAAATGAACTTTCAAACAAACCTGTTGGGATAGGAATAAATGAGCTTCTAAAATTTTTGAAAGTGCAAGCTATTATCCTTATCCTTGCTATAGTATTCAGTGGGAATGATTTACTAAAACGGGAGAGTGCAAAATCTGGTGCGGCTCTGCATAGAAGCCAATAAGCTTCCAGGTTTATTTGTCAAAGCTTAATTGAACAAGCTAAAGTTAGAAGCTGATTGGCTGCCATGCACCGCTGCACCTGATTTTGCACTCTCCAGTTTTAGTAATTACAGTGATTTGTTGACCTAGAACAAGACTATTACATTCCCTATTACTGATATGTATGTGTTTGTCCCATATCAGTGGTTCAATAAAAAGTGAAGGAAGGATGTGGAAGACAGCCCTGCAACATCACCATTGGTAGCTTCTATATTCCTGTACTGACAGGATGGTAACGTCTATCTACAGGCAAAATTACTAAAATGTTTCAAAAGCAGTTTTAACTCATCTGAATACGCCATCACATATCCCTCACCACCTCTTCCCCTATGGAAGTGGAGACCAGTGATCCAACACTGTGGTCAGGTCCCTTTACCAACAAGCCTTGTTGTCACTTCTCATCATGACATCTTCATGCTCTTGCTGTCTATGGACTAAAAAGAACCCGCTGCTTGACAGCAAATAGGAAGTGTCCACCTCACCCAGGCAGCAATGTGGCCAACAAATGGAACCCTCCAAGTTTGTGGTCTAGACCTGGGACTTGGTGCATCACATGAACACAGATTTAGTAATTTTCTTTTAATATAAATGAGTGGTTGGCAGGGGAGGAAGCTTTGGTGGTGGAGCCCTGGTAAGATATTTTAAGTAAACATTTAAAACAAAAATCTGTTTTAACAATAATGACAGTCATGTTGTTGTTGAATGCTGAATTTTGCAAATCTTCATTGTGCATTTCATTACTAAATAAGCCTGGTAGTCTATAATTTGCATATAATATACTGTATTTTACACTGATTATGGAAGTAATTTGTATACCGATGATAGGACTAGCCCTTTTCCTAATTTTGCTTTACTGAGATGTACAGATACTGCAGTTTGAATGACTGCTCTTATTCACTTCTTGCAGTTACCATTTCTTTTCATCCATGACAACTCTGTACAATAGACCATAGTCTTTTTTTTAATAGGCCTCTCCTGTTTTTGAATGCACTCACATTCCTTCCAGAAAATCTCAATGTTGCTAATGTTAAAAGCCTCTTCACAATTTTACAATACTTTAAATGGGCAATACGTTCACCCTAACAAGAGCACTTTGAGCAGCCTTCAGCTGTCAGACCTTTCTTTGCATTCAAAAAGAGGTAGCTCTCCCAGTTAGAAAATCACAGCATTAAAAAATGCCAATGTACCACCTTCACAACTGATTGGTACCATGAACAATGAATGAGATCAGAAGAATGTTAACTTAGGAAGGTGTGAAAAAAAAGTCCGCAAATTTTCAAAGTAGCTGCACAGGGTGGTATCAATAGGATGGAAGAAAAAGTAAAAACAACTTTGAATGTCTGCATAAATGTGTGTTCATTTTACGTTTACTCCGGTTTTAACTTTAAAGGCAGGAGGTATGACAAGCAAGCACTTAGGTCTTCTTTGCTCATGCATAGCACAGGACAGCAGCAATTGAAGAGTTTTGAGTCCATTCACCTCTATAGTCGAATACCATGAGTTGTTAGACTGCTTCCTTTACGAAAAGGGGTTAACCTGCAGAGAAAATTGCCTTGTGGACTGGCCACCACAGGGCACATGCTCTGCAATTATGTTTCATTATATTCTGACATTTTGAAACTCTTGCTGGTTACACTGTAAAAGTATTTCATTGTGTTTTATATGAGTGGGGGTATTGTAAAACATAAATGAAGCTTGCCATGCTTGTGTTGCTGGGGACTTCACACAGAGAAAGGGCTTTCAGAAAAGGAACCTAATGCAGAAGAGTGCAGGGACTTGATTATGGTGTAAGATTGAGCTATGATACATTTTTTTTTATGCAATATCTTGCAAGTCTCAAGATTTTTAGTGTCCCTGACCAGATTCTTGTGATAACATGGTATGTTTAACTAAATGAAGATTGGAAGCCCATAGAGGCATTGTGCATCTGCATCATCTTATCTGATATGTTATGTTGCTCCGCAGAGACAGAGAAGCCTGTTTCAGAGGCAGTCAGTGAATACCAATATAACATATGCTGCTCTTATCGGAATTACTGTAAAGGAGTGTGCCGTGCAAGGTTGGACTAGACATTATATCTAAGTGGATCCTCTGGTGGCCTTTGTAGTTGTAGGGTATGAACGCATGGGTACATTTAAATGGTTCTACTTGTTATGATCTTCACTATAGTTGACATTTTTGCCTATAGTGAATGAATCTACCATAAACAAGGAGATGTCTACTGGCTACACTGAAAATGTTTGCAGAATATACATGCTCCACATAGACCTTATTTTCTTGATGAGCTGCACTGCAGGACCATTTACTAGGATTGTGAAAGACCTGGAGCAGTCTTGAGCACCCTGAGGAAAGCAATGATGTGGCACACCAGGGCAAATAGTTGGTGTGGCCAAATTGCATAGGTGAAAGGGAATAAATTGGTAAGGTTAAAAAAAACCTGAACACACTCTGCTATGGGTCAAGCAACACACAGGCTGCAGGGGTCAGGAGTAATGTATGCATATAGAACAAGAGGCATAATGCTAAGAGTGCAGGAGACACAAGAGGGTAAAGGACAGAATGCAGGGTTCAGGAGTAAGTAACACTGTGTGCAGGGGTCAAAAGAGTGCAACCCATAAAGTGAAGGGGTCAGGAGTACAAAACACACAGAGTGCTAGGGATCAGGAGTGTGTAACACACCATGTGCAGGATTGCAGAGTGAGTATTGCACAAAGTGAAATGGTGATGAGTAAGTAATGCACAGAGTGAATCCAAAGCAAAAATTTCCCCTTCCTTCCAATACAGCTCCTTCAACCCTTGAGGACAAAACCACCCTCAATGCAAATTCCCTATTCCTTTCTAAAATATACTCCCTAGACCTTGGGATTTCCTTTCCCAGGTCCTGGTGCCACAACTGCCCACATTTTTAAAAAAAAATATGTGTCTTATGCAGTTGCTGGCTTCTGTTTGCACCCTCTGGCCCAACCAGAGGGTGCAAGAGCTATAGCACAGAAACAAGGAAAAGTGCCTTAAAACTATATCTCAGATCTGTGCTATAGGTCTGACGGGCAGTGGGTAGGTCAAGTGCCTGGCATTAGCAACACTGATGGTGCACTGCATTGACAATATACAGTGCTAAAGTACATAGATGCATGTGAAATGCCTGTGTATACAAGCCCATAAATTGGAAAGCCTGTGACAGATACGTCTACATCAGAAGTTCATTGCAGATAGCAGTGCCCTACAATGATTCCAAAACCTTTTTGATATATGGTTGGTAATATATATGTAATATCTGAGATAAAAGTGCAGCTGTACTTTTGCTGCATTTTGCAATGTATGTGGCCCTTTTAGATATTTTATTTGGCCCCCAAGAGACCTTGTCCCTTGTTAATTACCTGAATGGAAATTGAAAATTAAAAATGATCGAAAATGAAAATGTTATTTTAAATCCTATTCTTTATTTTAAACTTTATTTTAATCCTTTGCTTTTTTATTTCCTCCTTATATACTTTATATCTTATATATTTTATGTTTCTAAACCAAGAATCAAAGTATATTGCAGTGTACCAGCCTTTAGATGTAATGATTGTATTAGTTTGTCTTTTAAGGCTATTTTCCTTTATTTTTCTTGGTGATCCTGCCAGTAACATGCTCCTAGTATGGGGGGGGGGGGGGGGAACACTCATGCCCTGTACTGTATCTATTGAGAAACATTGTCACCCCAGGACAGGAAATGTGTTAGTATTACAGAACATATTCCTTTGTCCTAATTTCCAAAACATGGGGAGGGGGGATCTGTAGTGCACAGAGGGGAAATGGCCATGGTTAATAACACTGCAGACTGCACAGAAACCCATAAGCGTGCTGGATTTGCATCATCAACAGGGAGGGAGTAATGCTTCTAGAAGGTATCTCCAAATATTTATCCTCTCCCCAGCCCACATCATTGGCTGCGCCATAAACCATAGGTGCAGACACCACCTGGTCAACTTGAACTGAATGTGTAGACCCTTAGCATTCCCTGAAGGTAGAATCTAAAAGATAGCTGGTGTTCTACCAGAGACCAACTCATGTGAGACTTAGCTACCCCAAGTTTTTCCACAGGTACTCACAGCTGCAGAGTAGAGTAGGTAGAGTAGGTGCCCAGAGAGCTGTAGAATTAGTTGCAGAGGCTCAGTAGTGGATGGCTCATATATTAGGATCTAGGTCACTCTGGTAGCTGCACACACTAGTAGTAGTTGACTGTGAGCAGCAAGGAAAGTTGCAGACTGTAGCAGGAGACTGGGGACTAACTGGTAGATTAAACCAGGAGACTGGGCAAACAGTGACAAGGGACTGGACAGACTGGAGAAGAAGATTAGAGACGAACTAGCAGGCTGTAGCAGGAACTTAAGGACTGATTATTAGACTGTAGCAGGACACTGGACAAGCAGTAGCAGGACACTGGACAGACTGTAGCAAGTGATTGGGTGCTTGTACCAGGTGACTGTGCAGTCACAGGAGACTAGAACAGTAACTAGAAACAGGAGCCAGGTAGTAGCTGAAAGAGCTTGGAAACAAGAGCGGTGAGCTGTCATGTGACATATGACGCAGCTGTGATGCTCCAAGGAATATCCAAAATATGCCGAAGCGGGGCAGGTTGTGATTGTGAAAGATTGGCTAAGGTAGACTAAATATTCATAACCCAATACATTACATCCTCACACTCTGCCTACTGGATAACACTGTACAATAGCAGTCTGAGGTACATTATATCTAGACATGTGCACGCTGGCAAATTTCATTTTGTTTCAGATGCAATCATTAATTAACCACTTGCCTACAGGGCACTTATACCCCCATTCCTGTCCAGTGCCCTGATGATCAGTGTACATGTCCCCTCTGAGGAATTACCGGCTCTCCTCCTCACAAGCTGTCACGCTGACAGCTCGTGAGGAGAGAAATGCCGACAACCAGCATTTCCCTATTTACATGCAATCAGCTGTGCTTGGACACAGCTGATCACATGACCAAGGTGACATCTTTGGCTCCTTCCGTTGATCAGTGATCCACTGTCCGAGGGACATAGCGCACCGCTGATAGCTGCGCACACGCGGTTAGAGTGGGAGGACGTCATATGACATCCTCCTAGAACGAAAGAACCGCCTTGCGCCCATCATTACCTTATATGGTGGGTGGGAGGTGGTTAACGAATCTCATATTCCTTATGTTGAACCGATTCATTTTCGAGATTGTTTCGTATCTTTAGCATTTGTTTTGTAAATTCATTGGTCTGGATGGATTTGAAAAATTCAGCAGTTTTTCCAGAAGATTGCTATATATTCGATATATTATCAAATCAGATGGATTTCAATAGGAAGGATTCGATATTTTCGGGTGCTAGTCCAACCCAACAAGAGAAATCGCATGAGCTGACTGGACAATATTGACTGGCGTCATGTGCATCCAAATTAACGAATGGAACAAAATTTGGATCCATTTGTTACCTGAATCCGAATTATCGACCAAATTCAAAAATTTAATTCATTTCCCCATGGCCTTGAACTACTATCACATTATGTGATGTCTTCCGAATGAAACAAAGGCATTCATTAATTTCATTATAACTTTTTTCTTGATTTGTTGTCATTCGTTTCTGTATCCATTTGGGGACTTGTATAATAAAACTTTTGCCTAAAAAATTAATCAAAACGAAACTAATCGCACATATCTAATAATGTCATGGCTTAGGAGAAATTAAAGAACAAAGATCCGATAAACAAAGCTACTGCTGGCTATGGCCTAGCTGAAAGCACTACATTTGTATAGTTATTCTCTAGATTAAGGCAGGGTTCCTATACGTACTGAATATAAAAATATGTATATGGTATGTGTAACAAAAGAAAAGTTAGTAAATAAGGTAAGTATCACATACCTGGTGAAAAGTGGGATGTTGTGGAGGCCTCCCTTGCACCTCTTGCCCAAAACTCCTGAAGATGGAGACAGAGAGTGTGAAGGCAAGAAGTGACATGAGTGCCAGAGTAGATGACTAGTAATGTCCACTCTTTAAGTGGGTAGAGCTTGTAGGTACAGTCCTCAGAACAGGATGCAGGAGCAGCTTGGCATCAGAGCAGAAGATGTAAGCAGGACCAGGAGACAGGCAGTGGTCAGCACTAACCGGCAGCAAGGGACCAAATCGATATGCAGAGCAAGTCCAGGAGGCAGGTCAGTAAATGCTGGACATAGCAGTACAGAATCACCAGGCAAAGACAAGTCTAGTAAATAGGTCAGGATCCGAGAAAACAAGTGAACAGAGTTGAGGCAGCAGCAAAAGAATAATCTAATGGTAAGCCAGATCACACACAAGTAAGCAGGTACAATGGATCAGGTCTCAGGAACATGGGAACAAGCTAAAGTCCATTCATGAACTGCTCATAATAACAGACCAGTTTAAATAGGCACACGCTAATTATTATTATTATTATACAGGATTTATATAGCGCAGCGCTTTACAAAATGAAGGTAGACGTTAGAGTTACAATACAATTTGGTACAAGAAGAATTGGTATGCGCACATGTATGAGCATGGGTAAAGGCCCGCACTGGTTTTACTTTACAATAAGTTTATTGTTAGAGTCCACATAAGCTTTAAGTTGATTGGTTTTCTTTCTCATCTTTTGTGTCCTGCTTCTGTAATAGAAAAATAAAACAATACATAATAACACCATACAGGGTTGAAGTTGTCTGTTGCTGTGTATTTCTTGTTACAGAGTTACGTGTGGATGAATGAATGAACACTATGGTAGGGTATCCACAGAATAGTCATCTTTAAGCTGCAGGAACAGATGAGGTGAGAAATTTTTTTAAGAGGACCTGATGCGGAACAGATAAAGAAACAATATGCTACGTGTATTCTCTTTTCCTTTGTTACAATAAAGAACATGTATGATGGATATTATTTTTCATATATTCACTGTTTCATTTCATTTTATTGAATGGTAGGAGAAAGTTAACTTACTTGCCTCCACCAGGTCATTTAAATTGTACCTCTCAAAAGTCCTACACCTCACTTTAGGGCATCATTCAAAGACTCAGATGCCCTTTAGCTATAGGCTCGTATTTTTACTGATGGGAAGATGATATTTTGTGCACCTTTCTCTTGATGCTGTGGTGGTCAAGTCTTTATTTAATAAAAGAACAAATTTCAAGGAGTGGAAACTGCATATATTTTTCGACATACTCCCCTGCTACATTTACACATTTATCCCAGCATTTAACTAGTGCCTGGAAAGCTTCAGCATAGAAAGATTTGTCAGTACGCCTGAACCATCCTAGGACAGCCTGCTTCACTTCGTCATCAGTGCTGAAATCCTGATCACAGAAAAATGTGTTTCTTGTGCAATTTCATGACAGGTTATGTGTTGATTATCCAGGATCAGGCTTTTCACACGTTGAATGTTCACAAAAATGACTGCTGTGGGCTGGGAACCACTAGGGCCCGGATCAGCACTGATGGATGTATGGTAATCTTTGAAACCTTTACACCATTCAAAGGTCTTACTGCGGCTGAGCATCACCGTACTGTGCTTGAAGTCTTCTGTAGATATCCACGATTTTTACATGTTCGTACACAAGAAACTTCATCACCACACAGTGTTCCATGCATGCACTAACACTGTTGTCTGCCATCTTGATTAACGGTCTCTGACATGTCTATCAGTAATAGGACAATCTTTCCACTTACTACTGTATGCAGTACTGCCACGCTAGCATCCATTTTTAAACCTGGTAAATTTAAAGTTCCCAGTTTGACTTGAACGCCCCTCGTACTATTGGAAGTGTTTTGTTACATCTGTTTGATAAGTGCAAAAAACAAAACTGTCGACTCTGCTAGAAATCTACTGAGCTATTACCTTCTCAACTGTTCTCAAAGTTACATAGTTCCTAGTTCTCTCGGTGGACTACATAACACCTCTCCTATTGCCGTCTCTGTAACATAGGGGTGTTTTGTAGGCCTAAAAAACTTCTTGTCCTGAAGTGACAATTATGTTGTACCTTGTATATAATACAGCAAGTGAACATTATCACCCTACGACAGAAAGTGTGTTTCTGGCAGGATCACCAGGTGAAAACAAAGGGGAAAAAAACCTTTGAAAAGGCGCATTAGACCACCATGTCTAAGGACTAATAAGTTGCAATATATGACATTTTTGTTCCTGGGGTTATATACACTATGGGGTTGATTTAATAAAACCAGAGAGTGCAAAATATGGTGCAGCTGTGTATGGTAGCCAATCAACTTATCTGGTCATCTCCTGTAGTACATCCGCAATCTCTGGTCATCTCCTGTAGTATGTCTGCAATCTCTGGTTATCTCCTGTAGAACATATGCAGTCTGTGGTCATGTCCTGTAGTAAATCCGCAGTCTCTGGTCATCTCCTGTAGTACATCTGCAGTCTCTGGTCATCTCCTGTAGTACATCCGCAGTCTCTGGTCTTTATCTGTAGTATCTCTGCAGTCTCTGGTCATCTCCTGTAGTACATACACAGTCTCTGGTCATCTCCTGTTGTAAATCTGCAGTCTCTAGTCATCTCCTGTAGTACATCCACAGTCTATGAACATCTGCTGTGGTACATCCGCAGTCTCTGGCCATTTCCTCTAGTATGTCTGCTGTCTCTGGTCATCTCCTGTAGTACATCCACAGTCTCTGATCACCTCCTATAGTACATCCACAGTCTCTGATCACCTCCTATAGTACATCCACAGTCTCTGGCCATCTCCTGTAGTATGTATACAGCCTCAAATCATCTCATGTAGTATGTCTACAGTCTCTGACTGTCTCCTGTAGTATGTCTACAGTTTCTGACCATCTCTTGTAGTATGTGTATTAAATTGCTGCCTTGCTCAATTATTTGGGATTGCTCCACTGCTCAATGAGCATTAATGGTGTGCAGTAACCTCTAACAACCAGTCAGTGAACAGTAGTGAATCTGCTGCAGTCTCTAGCAACCAATCAGCAGTAATGATGTGCAGTAACCTCTAGCAACCAATCAGTAAACGGTAATGATGTGCTGTAACTTCTAGCAACCAATCAATGACCGGCAATGATGAGCAGTAATCTATAGCAACCTTTCATTGAGCAGTAACAATGTACAGTAACCTCTAGCAACCAATCAGCAAGCAGAAATAATGTGTTGTAACCTCTAGTAAACAGTCAGTAAGCGGTAATGATAGTCTGTAACCTCTGGCAACCAATTACAGTTGCTGTCTCCTGTTTTTTTGTAAGTCTCAGAGTGTGTGTGTGTGGGGGCAAGAAAATGTTTGCCCAGGGCACAATCAGTGTTAAAGACGGCCCTGTGTCTTCTCCAACTATTACTAATTCCAGGTACAACATCCGGATCATATATAGGAACTACTAATTATGCACACCAATAAAAGAACAAGAAGCACTTGACATGAGGCCTTTTTAACTTTATTTCCCCTAGCTGGGTCTTGGTAGTATCATATATTACTGGTAATGCTGCTCTCTGATTGCCTGCATATTGTAACAGAACTCATTGTCAAGTTGCATAAAAATAATGATGGCTTCTGGTAGGTTTTCACAAATATTCATTTAGCAGTACCCCATACTGCTCACTGAAGCAGTTTGGAAGAAATGTGTGTTATTTCCTTTAAGCAGTTTTTATATACAAGAAGGATTATGATAGCATTGATGGCTTTTAAAAGCACAAAGCTGTGTGACAAAGACTTTGAGACTGGTGAATAAAGCATTTGAAAAGCTAGTTGAAATTATTGGAGTGGCTCTACTAAGAGGCAACCAGCGTCTCGGTTATTTGTGCTCTACACTTGATTAAAGAATAGCAGCTTACTTGTACTTGGGACTAAATTTTAGCCTGGGGAGGTGATTGCAATGTAAGGTAAAATTGTTTGAGACACAATTAGGGCATTGGGTACACGAGGTGAGAACTTCATCTTTTCTGATATGATTCTTGGGGCAGATGAAAGCAAAGTTCTCACCTAGGCTCTTGCAGATTTATCCCCCAGTGTAGCAGTCTAAAGCTAGCTCTACACTAATAGAATTTTGTTTCAAAGTTTTAGTTTTAAGAACCTTTTGATTTTCTAATCATTAGTGGGGTCAGATTGACATTAGTTTTTTACCATGGTGACGAGAAAATTTGAAGGAGCAGGATGGAATTTTTTTTGTCAAATTAACAAAATTTTAACTGTGTATGTAGTTTTCATTTGGGAAAAGACATTTGTTCCAAAAACAAATGAAAATTTTAAGTACTTTCGAATGACATTTGTAAGGTCATCAAATGTACTGAGAATGTTTGTATGAATGTTCATTCGCATGAACATTCATTTGAGAATCTAGTGTATGACCAGTATTATCTCTGCCAGTGTAGTAGCCAACTGTACAGATCTGTCACTATAGCATGCAGCCACTGCAGAGTGATGACCTGCTGCACAATGTGTAGTGCATCTAAGACCTCATTCACACAAACATACTTAAACGCACACCTGTGTGAGAGCTGTGCTTTACCTGTATGGGATGCAGAAGTGTTCGGTGCATCCATGTGCAGACAGTCCCATTCATGTCAATTGTAATGCAGCAACTGCCCGGACACAGCTGCCCCAAATTGACAGATACGTGGATGCATGTGCGTGTCTCCAATTTCACACTGTCTGCATTTGGTGACATGTACCCACATCCACATGGATGTCATATTGGGACCAACGGTAGTGTCCAATCCATTGCTGCCTCCCAAATGACATGAATGGAACTGTCTGCATGCAGATGCACAGAACATCTGTACATCTCGTACCAACAAAACATGGCTCTCACATGGGTGTATGAGTAAATAAGCCCGCAAAAACAAGGCCTAAGACCAAATTTCTTAATGCAAATTTTAAAGGATAAAGTAGTTTTTTTTAAACAAACTTTTGACGATAGAGGCATGCAAAGCCTGTCTTTTTTTTTGTCTGCATTCTATTGGCTGTAAAATGAAGTTTTGGCTTTAGCTATAATATATATATATTTGGTGACATGTACCCACATCCACATGGATGTCATATTGCAACCAACGGTAGTGTCCAATCCACTGCTGCCTCCCAAATGACATGAATAGAACTGTCTGCACGCAGATGCACAGAACATCTGTACATCTCGTATCAACAAAACATGGCTCTCACATGGGTGTCTGAGTAAATAAGCCCGCAAAAACAAGGCCTAAGACCAAATTTTTTAATGCAAATTTTAAAGGATAAAGTAATTTTTATTTAACAAAATTTTGACGATAGAGGTATGCAAAGCCTGTCTTTTTTTTTGTCTGTGTTCTATTGGCTGTAAAATGAAGTTTTGGCTTTAGCTATAAATTAAAGTGTAACTGCAACTTTATTGTAGTCCCCTCCACTTGGTCTTATACTTGTACAGTCTTAGACCTCATGCACACAGGGCATTTCCTTTCTCCTCTAAATGCCAGAACTCCTAGCATTAGAAAAGCTGTTTAAAAACAGCACCTAAAGCCATGTAGTACAAAGGCATTTAGGGGGTGAGTTTCAATAAATGCTATTGGCCAAAATATTAATTTATTGTGGTCATTGGAATTCATTAATGCTCAAACGCTCAAACGTGACTCAACATTCTTTGACCTGGTAATCTTGTAAATAACACACTTCCAGTCCCTGGGTGGCTTATTCTTTCACTGAATCTATAGAGGGAGCCCAGGCTGGACTTCAAACAAGTCTGCCTACGTTCATCTCCAATATATGGGAGTTTAGGAGATTAGTTCATAACATTGCCTTATGTGTTATAATTCAACTCACAGGAAGTGACAAGGTCTCTGTATTTCTAGCAAGATCATCTGGTATTCTGTACTTGTTAAAGAGTGCCCTATAAAAGAAAACTATTGCAGCCACCACATCCAAGGTTTGTTAGGCTGCAATTTATTACTTTTTTATTCTTGAGTTCAGTTATCCTTTGACAGAGGAACAAGAGTCCTGTCTGAAATAGCAAGAAATGTTTCTTGAAAGAATTTTGTAATATTTTGCGTAAACAAGTACAGTATTTGTACACAAGCCTTTCAAAGCAGTACGCAAAGCATTCAGCATTCACCTAAGACTGAAGAGTGTACGTGTAGGTAAACCCTAACAATGGACTTTGCTCCCTCTTGGTCTGTAACATATATTGCTGAAAGCATTTGATCTAGCCAGAAATCTGGGGTTGTTCTGTGACCTGTATACTATTTACTGTTATCTCAGGTAGTCTTATCAGCCTTGATTAGTTCCCTCTGAACTACAGAACACCCCTTCCTACGTTATGCACATAAGGAGAGGAGGATATGTTCTGTAGTCCTGTCCTAGGGTGGCAGCACTGCTCCTCTATAAATACAGTAGGGTGAGTAAAGTGTAAAGCATCACTTCCAGTTTCTGGTGACGCAAGGGCCAGGGAAGAAGCTAAAGGAGCATGATCTGTGCTCCATTAGCTTCAATGGAAGGCAAGTGTTACATCAGGGATCTAAAAGACCCCTCATGTCTCAATAAAGAGAGCCTGTCCTAAACATATTATACCACAAATGGGGACTTTTGTTCCCTATTTCATAAAAATAAACTTTTTGTGAAAGTAGAAAAAAAGGCAATATGGCAAAAATAACACTACACCACACCCAAGCACTTAAATACCCTATAGGAAAACATTGTTTGCAATACACATATTACATATTGCTTTGCACGTTGGAGTGGGAGCAATAACTCTAGGGACAATATTCACAGTTAACTTTAAACTGATGACCTGAAGGGGTTTTTAAAATGTTGTCTATGAAAAATGTAAAGTACCGAAAACCTTTGTCGTTTGCGTGCAAATATAAAGATTGACTGGATTGAGTTTATTTTTACTCGGCATATCTACAGTGAGGAACAGAAGTATTTAAACACCCTGTGATTTTGCAAGTTCTCCCACTTAGAAATCATGGAGGGGTCTGATATTCACATTGTAGGTGCATTCCCACTCTGAGAGACAGAATTTTAAAAAAATATTCAGGAAATCACGTTGTATGATTTTTAAAGAATTTATTTGTCTTGCACTGCTGAACATAAGTAACACCTGAGAAAATCAGTGTTAATATTTGGTACAGAAGCCTTTGTTTGTAATTACAGAGGTCAAACATTTCCTGTAGTTCTTGACCAGGTTTGCACACACTGCAACAGGGATTTTGGCCCACTCCTCCACACAGATCTCTAGATCTGTCAGGTTTCGGGGCTGTCGCTGAGCAACACGGAGTTTCAGCTCCCTCCAAAGATGTTCTATTGGATTTAGGTCTGGAGACTGGCTAGTCCACTCCAGAACCTTGATATGCTTCTTACGGAGCCACTCCTTGGTTATCCTGGCTATGTGCTTTGGGTCGTTGTCATGTTGGAAGACCCAGCCACGACTGAGGGAAGGAGGTTGTTGCTCAAAATCTCACAATAAATGGCCCAATACATCCTCTCCTTAATACAGTGCAGTTGTCCTGTCCCTTTCGCAGAAAAGCACCCCCAAAGCATGATGTTACCACCCCCATGCTTCACAGTAGGGATGGTGTTCTTGGGATGCAACTCATCCTTCTTTTTCCTCCAAATACGACAAGTGAAATTTAGACCAAAAAGTTCTACTTTGGTCTCATCTGACCACATGACTTTCTCCCATGCCTCCTCTGGATCATCCAGATGGCCATTGGCAAACTTCAGACGGGCCTGGACATGTGATGACTTGAGCAGGGGAACCTTCCGTGCAATGCATGATTTGAAACCATGATGGCGTAGTGTTCTACCGACAGTGACCTTTGAAACTGTGGTCCCAGCTCTCTTCATGTCATTGACCAGCTCCTCCCTTGTAGTTCTGGGCTGATTCCTCACCTTTTTTATCATCAGTGATACCCCACGAGATGAGATCTTGCATGGAGCCCCAGTCCGAGGGAGACTGACAGTTGTCTTTAGCCTCTTCCATTTTCTAACAATTGCTCCAACAGTTGATCTATGTTCACCAAGCTGCTTAGCAATTGCCCCGTAGCCCTTTCCAGCCTTGTGGAGGTCCACAATTTTGTCTCTGGTGTCTTTTGACAGCTCTTTGGTCTTGCCCATGGTAGTAGTTGGCATCTGACTGACTGTGGATGGACAGGTGTCTTTAAAGAGCTCAGACAGGTGCTACTAAGTTAGATTAATGAGTGGAGTAGAGGTGGACTTTTTAAAGGCACAGTAACAGGTCTTTGAGAGCCAGAATTCTTGCTGTTTCTTAGGTGTTCAAATACTTACAGTATGTTCAGCAGTGCAAGACAAATAAATTCTTTAAAAATCATGCAATGTGATTTCCTGAATTTTTTTTTTAATTCTGTCTCTCAGAGTGGGAATGCACCTACAATGTGAATTTCAGACCCCTCCATGATTTCTAAGTGGGAGAACTTGCAAAATCGCAGGGTGTTCAAATACTTCTGTTCCTCACTGTATTTACCCAAGAAATAAAAGTAATATATTGTGTTTTTTTGCCCTATAATTAACTTTAAATTAGAAGTACAGCCAAAGTTTGTTTGGCTTTACTTCTCCTGTGGATCATAGAACTGCACTCCTGTGAACCGTTTTCTCATGTCACACAGCTGGTCCAGGCTGGGGATCCACCCAGATTTTTGGACCGGTACCTGGCTCATCCTCTCAGCAATCCGCTAAGAGCCTGAGCCAGCTGCTCCCTCCCCCTCCATAGCCCCACTCCAGTGAGTGCGGGGTAAGGGGGGGGGGGGCAGAGCAGACGGCAGTGAATGACAGTCACGTTCTCTGCTTAGAGTGGCAGGGAGAGCTTAGCGATCATATTGTATTATACATTATGCCAGTCTTAAGCTAGCAAGGGAAAGCTGCAGGATTGGACCGGGGCTGCATCCACCTAGGTAAGTATGATTGTAAAAATTTAAAAATCCCATACTTCTCTTTTAATGAATTTTTTACTGAGACTTTGCACTTTGTAAACCATTGTGCAATTACCATGTGACGTAAAAATTGGAACTACTACTATTTTGTTTTCCTGGGTCTCTGCTTTCAGAAAATATACAATGTATGGGGGCTTTTAACTAATCTTCAGGCCTAAAATAATTTTTTAGACGTGTGCAAAAAATGCAAATATGGTGCTGGCGGCAAAGGGTTAAATACTAAAGACAAAGTGAAAAGGATAGCTGAAACTCAGTAAGGAAGAAGGGTAAGATAACCGATGCTAGAAAAAAAGGAAAACAAGGGAAGAAGTCACTAAGGAGATAGAACGAATATAGAAAAGGTTAGTGCAACACAATTGCTGAGAAGGTCAATCAGAGCAAGCAATAAAGACTTCTGTACAGCTGGAGTTACCATCCATTTAGGTCATGGAAAAGAAAGTCATTCGAATGTATTAAGACAACAAAAGCCTGTAATCGTTAGTTATATGGCAGTCTATTCAGCCTGTCCATGTAAAATAAAAGCTGTCAAAGTTATCTATATGGTAATGTGTGAGTTTTTCATATCATTAATCTCATTAATGCTCCAAATCCAAGGCTGTAGGGGAGAAGCTTTAGTCTTTTTCCAAAATAGTGAGATCAAATATTTCACTACATTTAGAAGGTGTGATTGATCTTATATAACCACTGATCGAACAGCTTCTAAGGTGTCAAGACTGGAAGTGAGGAGAGATCTAGACATTGAGAACACAGACAATAACAAAAAACGCATCTTTAGTAGATTAAGGAAGGGTTAGAACTTCTGTATTTACAATACTGTTGTTAATAACAGTGACAGATATTGAACCCAATTTCTCATACAAGTGTCGAAGACAAAAACCTGACAAAAAGTTTAACTCTTACCCACACTATCCAAAACCAAGAAAAAAATGGCTGAAGTTAAAGTGGTTCAAAAGACTGAATGTTTTTTTACTTAATGCATTATCTGCATTAAGGTAAAAAAAACCTTCAAAGTGCAGTCCCTCCCCTCAGCTCCACTTACAGTATACCTACCTCAGCCTGATTTTGATCTAGACTCTCTCAGCTCTCTCCCTCATCATTGGCTCAGGGACTGTCAATCACAGCCTTTACCTGCATTAAAGTAAAGGTAGCAGGGGTGTGGCTTACAGGTGTTTTGTGTCTATGGACACACAACGCCCATCGGGAGCACGCAGGCTTTGGTGCCTCCTCATCTTCTGTACTGTGTCCGCAGTCTCTGGTCAACTCCTGTACTATGTCCGCAGTCTCTGGTCATCTCCTGTACTGTGTCCGCAGTCTCTTTTCATCTCCTGTAGTATGTCTGCAGTCTCTGGTCATCTCCTGTACTCAGGGGCGGACTGACAACTCATGGGGCCCCCAGGCAAAAGGGGATCATGGGGCCCCTGTGTCCTTGCCCAAACTCAAAAAAGCCTATGAAAAAGGTACCAGGGGCATCTCATGGGGCCCCCTACTGACCCCGGGCCCTCGGGCAGTGCCTGAGTTTCCAAATGGTCAGTCTGCCCCTGCCTGTACTATGTCTGCAGTCTCTGGTCATCTCCTGTACTATGTCTGCAGTCTCTGGCCATCTCCTGTACTATGTCTGCAGTCTCTGGTCATCTCCTGTACTATGTCCACATTCTCTGCTCATCTCCTGTAGTATACCAGCAGTCTCTGGTCATTTTCTGTACTATATCTGCAGCCCATTGGTTCAGAATATTTTTTTTCTTGTTTTCCGCCTCTAAAACTTAGGAGAGTCTTATGGTCAGGTGCGTCTTATAGAGCGGATAATACAGTAAGTACCTGTAATAACTAAACAGTGCAAGACACTGGGAACAAAGTGCAGTAAGCCACAGGATCTAATCACTAGTCACTTTAGGCCTTGGTTCACAAATATGCAAATTCAACTGCATTTTGAACTGCACCGATTTGCGTGATATGTAAAATAGAATCGTTTTCTGTGGAGCCCATTCACATACATGCAGGCCAGCTGTAGTGCAATTTTAAAAAGGGTCCTGTAAGATTTTCAGTGTGTTGCAGGTGTGATTTCCAATCTAATACAATTTAACAATTCATTTCGGAATTGCACCTGCACCGCATGAACAAAATTGCACCGCACTGGCCTTTAAAATTGCACAGCATCCAGGCCCGCATGTATGTGAACCCAGGCTTACAGAAACCACAGTAGACTGTCTGGTTGCAATAGGTACTGCACCGTGCAATTATTGCTTTTTTTTCTTGTCTGTTTAACTGAAAAATCCTATTAGAGTCCTTTATGCCCTCACCATATTCACCCCTGTGAGCAGGCAATGATTTTAATGTTAAAACCTCTTTCCAGGAGGGGAGACACAATATTGGATAAAAATTGTGTTTTATTATTTGACATTTCCCCAAAGTAAGGATACATTAATATTAATGCTGTATTTTTTAATTTGTGAATGCAAATTTCTCTCCTTATAATTAAGTTATAACTCTTGAGAGGAAAAGCAACATTTTTTTGTTGCGATAAATGCCAGTGGTGATGCAACAAAATGGAAGTATCCGAACAGAAGTTCTGCATCTTCTACAGAGTCATCTTTATATTTTTCATACATTACTCACCGGTTATTTACAATGTTAACGATACATCAGATTTAGAAGATAGGTTCTTAGACACATTTGTAGTTCCTGGCTGATTTTTTTCTTGCTTGGTGTCAGATAATAAACACGGGTTGCTCTCGCAACAATTGAACATTTCCTTTTACACCCATTATAAGTAGATGTTTACATGCAAACAAACCTACACATTTTGAAACAATTTATATTATTAAATAACTTGTTATGAATTTACTTTTCAATTTTGAGACAAATAGCTCCGTGCGCACTGTTTTATTGCAAAAGAATGAAGATAATGTTTGTCATAATCCTCAGAGGCATTTGGTTGCTATGGAAACACTAAAATTTTTGCAAAATTAAAAACATCAACCAATCTGATATATTCATTGCAGCACCAGACACTAACCGTAACAGTGAAATTGTTGTCAGCGGGCTAAGGGTTCTATGACAGAATTTTCTTTTAGTATGGATTTTCTGTACTTAGCATTAGGCATTATGTTTTAATAAAACAAATACTCTTAATGAGACACTAAAGCAATTAAGCATTAATCCGTCAAACTAACAGTTCATTTTTTCCCACTTTCTTTCATAATCGTCTGAGTTTGGGTAAATCTTTTACAGATGGTCTCCGAGAATGAATTGTATCTCTAGGTCTACGTGATATCCAGACTAATACATTCATCAGCAATTAAAAGTAGAAAATGCTTAGATGGTAGGTGAACAGCCATAGTGGCCAAGGTTATAGGGAGACCATTCGCTTTGCATAAACAGCGAGCGGCCTCACAGTTGTTAAAGAGCAATTCTAAGCAACGAGTGAAACTAATCAGTAAGCTGCTAATGTCTCACCTACAAACTAACATAAAATATTGTTAGACGAACCCAGCCCTTTCACCGTTCACAGGTCAGCCTGTGCCCTCCTCGATTCTCTATAATCAGCTGGGTGCCAAGGCCCTGGAGACCGCTCTTGTTCCACTGCAGTCCACCATCGAAATAACGGGCTGCACACCAAAGATATTCAATCATAATCAAGTCCTGCGATGGCTGAAACGTGTTGGGGGCTTGACTTGGGGTGGGAGTGAGCGGTGTGCTGTCATTGCAATGAACCTTGGCTGGAGTTGAACATCTTTGTGTGCAGCCTGTTATTTAGATAGTGAACATAAAATACTGTTTTCACTTTTTATCATACTGTACCTGTTAATCTCTTTTTCAGCCACTTTCTCTATACATACTCTCAGGCCACATTGTTTCCCTGTACTGCCTCTTGCCAACAGTTAACCATGCCTGCTCAATTTGAAATAGCAAGGCTGCTTGCAGTGTCCCCCACCTGTGTATGTGACAACGCAGGCGTACAACTGGGAGACAGGCACAGAGCAGTGTCATTCTGTTTACAAGACATGCCTAAACAAGGACCTTATAGCAGACCTTTCCATTTTCTTTTTGAACTTTAGTTAAGGCAATTTTGCAGCTTAGACCAATGTAAGTAAGTGCCATACTCGTGGGATCCCTGTGTAAGCTGGAAATCAGTATAGTAGGCACCACCACAGTGATCTCCACTAGCTTTCAGGTCTCTCTGCTACTCAGGGGCAGACTGACCATTTGGAAACTCGGGCACTGACCGAGGGCTGGGGTCAGTAGGGGGCCCCATGAGATACCCTGGTACCTTTTTCATAGGTTTTTTGAGTTTGGGCAAGGACACAGGTGCCTCATGATCCCCTATTGCCCGGGGGCCCCATGAGTTGTCAGTCCGCCCCTACTCCTACTGCATTGTGACACAGGAGGTTGCTTGCTCAGCATGGGGACCATTTAGGAAACACTTTTCATTTTCTTAAAAATGCAAAGTGTTCTCTGTTTAGACATGGCAGGGAGGTGGGAGAGTGAAGTCAAGATCTCTGCCTCATCTAATTAGAGAACACTTTGCTTTCACTGAAAAAATGCAAAGTGTTCTCTGAATGACACCCTTGCAGAGCAGGTGACCCCCAGTGTTCAGTAAGCAGTAGGGCAGCTGCTTAGCATGGGACCCCGAAGGTAGTGGAGATCACTGTAGGAGCAGTGCCTACTACAGTGATGTCCAGGTTCCATGGGGATCCCACAGGTATGGCATATACATACAACGCTGAAATGTAACTCTGTAATGCAACTCTGTAAAAACTGCTATAACTAAACTTCAGGTTTATAAATTTTATTCCCTCCCTCCTTTCAGGAAATCATTTTTTTGTGGAGAAATACAATTTTAGAGGAGCACAGCCTGAATTTCCATCTTTCTCTCTTAGGTGAGAATAATAACCCCTGCTACCTGCTAGGCTCCTGGGATACCCATGTCAAGCATCCCAGGAAACTTTGGGGCTGTGCACAATACACTATGCATGTACAGTGGAGCATCATCAGGGAGACAGCTGCTATGAGCTAGAAGAGACAGCCGGCTCCCAATAGTGTCAGCAAAGAAAATTGTGGCATGGGACCCAATGTGCAACAGCTTTTGGCAGATTACTGCTGGACAATGCCGTATTGACTGGGCGGGTGAGTATGTTATTTGAGTACAATATAGCAGAAGGTAAGTATGGGTTAGGAGTGATATTTCTGTTTAAAGGCTGTATCACCAGGTATTTTTTTTAAAAGTTGAAGATTTAAAACCTATCGTTGTTTACAGTTGTCGAAATCAGCCAAAGTTTGATACTAAGACCAGGAGATGAACCCATGGGCCTCCAGTCATTTTGTAGAGCATGATAAAACAGTACATTGTAGCCCAGATCATCAGAATGCCTTTCTATTGCTAATTCACTGTAAAGGGTTGTAGATCACTAGTGTAAATGATCTGTTGCTGCAGAGGTGCATGCTGTCTGAATCAGATGCTCCCTGGCTAGTCCAGTTCATGTACCATACGAAAACATTGAAGGAAAAAAATGATTAGAATGAAAATAACCCTTTTATCAACAGCATACAGACTCCTAAAGCCAGAAACCTGTATTGACTGTATCACTTGTTTGGGGGTGGGGGGTACATCATTTGTGAAGAAAAGCATACAAAAAATAATTTTGCATAAAAACAACACATCTTCCAAATAAAAGTAGGAGAAAAATATGCATTTGTGACACCCTATCATCTAACTGAATTTGAATAGATTTGCAGCCAGCTGCCACAATGCAAGACACATAGCTCTGAACTGTTCCTCATTTAGAGGATCTCTCCCTCTATTGGAAACCAAAGCTAGCCATACACTATGCAAATTCCTGCTGAATCAGCCAAACTTCGAGCTGTTCTTGGCTCTGTCGGCATCAATTTTTGCCGAAGGTAGCAATCCAAAAATTCTTGACCAAACAGAGCTTATATCCAATTAGAGGCAAGCATTGTTCAGGTAGTCATACATTTATTCACGCTTAGCATGGATGGAGGAATGGATGCATATCTTTCGTTCAGCTTGCAAATCATGCATGGCCAGCCTAATACCTCTGTTACTATATCCTTCTCAGTTGTCCCTTTTTTGTTCTGATGCATAGACCTCTATAGAAAGCTACTATTTCACTTCCAAAAATCCCTCATTCAACCTCTGTATTATTGCATTTGTTATTATGAATAACTAATATTATGAAAAGTATTAGTGTAAAAAAATTGTGGCTTTAACAAATAGTTTTTGCATAATTATTCTACCTACGTTCTTTCTCATCCTCTGTGTTTTTTTTTTTCATCTCATTCTACCTGTGCTCTTTTTCATCTCAGAGGGTTGGGAGGCGTAGAAACGTCTTTTTTTTCCCATGCTGA
This sequence comes from Staurois parvus, assembly GCF_062004578.1. NCBI lineage: Eukaryota > Metazoa > Chordata > Amphibia > Anura > Ranidae > Staurois > Staurois parvus. The sequence continues at coordinate 8,454,718 of NW_028317825.1, forward strand.
AAAATAATTATATGCCATGGAGAAAAATTTTATGAGTCCATTGGGAGATATTCAGTACTATTTTGTAGGCGTAATAACATAAAGAGAGATTCACTGTCCCTTGGTTGTCCATGGTACCATACTTCTTTTACTAATGCTATCATTTATCTGCTCTGAATGTGTTTGTGCATCAAAACTACACCCTCCTGTCTTGTTACTGATGGCCAATGGCCGTGTCAGATACATTTCAGGCACTGCAGCAGCCCCCTTCATATGCACACAATATAGTAAGAGAATAAAAGTAAGCAAATGAAGTAATAAGCAACAAAGCTGTGATTACACGGCACACTTCTCTCCAGCAGCTGATCGACAGTTTCAACCTGTCATTGAATAACAGATTTCAAGCAGCCGTTGCCCATGGACTGTAAATTGAGCTCCTTCCCAGTGGTGAGTGTCATCATGTGTTATAAAGAGAGCACTGATGGCATGGCTAACAACAGAACTATTTATGATCACGCTGTCTCTTTGCTCCAGACAGTGAGCAAAGGAATCTCTCAGGGCATGCCATCTCTCCTGGGGGGTTATTGGAACACTGATGTTTACCTAAGTGGAGAGGCTGCTGCAGGGAGGAGTCGTATGAAACACCTGTATGTGACAGCTTATGTAATCCAAGCGAGAGGGAGGGAGGGGGCAGGAACAGGGAACATAGACTATATATGACAGCTGCAGACATGAGAGGAAAAATACTGTCTAGCAACCCAGGTGTGGCGGATTATAAAACAAGGACAAAACAAGAAATGGGGATCTTTTCAAGTAGAACAAGAAGAATGTTAGTATGGTAAAGTGGTTTGTGTAATTAATAGTGCCAACCGAGGATGCAGAAGGTAAAAGAATGACTTTTGATTGTGTTGTTCCAACTGCGTTCCTGTCTAGCTAAGCTGACACTTTTAAGGCCAAAAAAACCTCCTTACAAAACAGTCCTTATTCAGACTGGACTCGGTATTGTTGGACTGTGCTATAATAATGCTATGATGATGTCCAAATTGTAGAATCTCAGAGCAACCAGTAATATATTGTGGAATTCAGATCTGTAAAGGAAAAATTCTGATCGGTGATATAGGTTGAACATATAAATATGGTAGTAAGAAATAAGATCACCCTTTCCTGTTTTCCTGAGCTGAACACAATCAGATACACTCACATGCAGTGAGCTCCTAGTTTTCCCCCCTGCCCGCGCCCCTCCCCTGACTTCTCCATCACGACCAACAATGCCACCATCAGTCCCACCCCGCAAGCCAGAGTACTAGGTGTCTTTCTAGACTCCTATCTGTTTTTCCAGCCCCAGGTCCAATCGCTGACATTCACGTAGACTCCACCTCCGCAACATCTCCAATATACATCCGTTCCTAACCCCAGAAACCAATAAGCAACTCATTCACTCCTTTATTATATCACGACTTGACTACTGCAACTCCCTCCTCACCGGCTTACCTCATCACAGGCTATCCCCGCTTTAGTCTATCCTGAATTCTGCCGCCAGACTCATCCACCTTACTAACCGCTCCGTATCCGCCACCCCCATCTGCCAATCCCTCCACTGGCTTCCGATTGCCCAACGCATAAAATTCAAATTACTAACATTGACATACAAAGCTGTTCATAACACTGCCCCAAACTACATCACCGACCTGATATCCAAATACCACCCAACACGTACTCTCCGTTCCTCACAAGACCTCCTACTCTCTAGTTCCCTGGTCTCCTCTTCCCATACCCATCTCCAGGACTTCTCCAGGGCCTCCCCCATCCTCTGGAACTCACTACCCTAATCCATCAGACTGTCACCTACCCTCCTCACCTTTAGGCGCACCCTGAAAACCCATCTCTTCAGGGAAGTCTACCCCGCCCTCACCTAATTGCTGATCTCCTCCACTCTTCCTACCACTCCATCCCCCACAGCTATTTCCTCCTGTACCACTATCCCCTCCCTCCTAGATTGTAAGCTCCAAGGAGCAGGGCCCTTGAACCCCTCGTGTATTGCACTGTATTGTTACTGTACTGTCTCGTGTACTGTCTCCCATTATAATGTACTACGCTGAGCAAACTGTTGGCGCTATATAAATACTGTATAATAATAATAATCCTATAATTGCAGCTGTCACTACCTATTCCTACATTTCTTATCAAGAATAAAATTAGGGACATATTTATAAAGCAGTGAATGTGACTTTTACCAAATATTCACTGGTGGTGATTCAATCCCTGTCCTCCCTACACCTGTATGATTCACCTGTTTCGTGGATGTTATGATATATACACGGTAAGAAAATCGTATGAAAATTTTTGTACGAGGAATGATTACCTGATCGTTAGTATAGTGCTTTAGACAGCTAATTCTGACTTTTTGGATGACAAATAACTCAAAGTGTACTAGACTTTACATTCATTGTATACTAGACTTTACATTCATTGCTTTTTAATTAGGCACTCATGTTAAAGCGGAGTCAAAGGCAAAAAATTGTGAACAGGCAAACTTTGCAATACAATGTCTCTTCTGCAATAAAATACACTTGCCTGCCTGTTCGCAATCCCCTGCAGAATGTAAAGTGAGCTGCACATGCATTGGCATGCACAGTGACATCATCCTACACTGACCTGTCAAAAAAGCCAAAGACAGGTACCTGGAAGGACCCATGGAGAAAATGATGGCAAGGAATCTTGATGGTGTCAGACAGTTGGTGCTTAGGTGAGTATTTGCACCTTTAGTTCTGCTTTAACTGCAAAATTGGCTCTTCGAAAGCCAACTTATCTTCATATTAGAGCCAACATCTCCATTATTTTTTTTATGTTCATTATTGACATTTTAAAAAATGGCTTAGGGGATTGTCCTTTGTGCCCTAGAACAGAACCTTTGTCACTTTATAAAAAGCATTTAAAAGAACTAAGTGAAAATGACTTATCAACAGAAGATATTTGTAAAGCATGTTTAGCAACTAAGTGTAATTTAAAAATAAATTTTCAATATTTGTCTCAATATAAGTCTGCTGCTTTAATTAAACAACTTGTGGTGATCCTGCCATGAAGGTCCTTGTTCAGGCATATCCTGTTTTAGGATGACAACACTCCATTTAAGGACCATTTAATGCGTATTGCACAGGATGGGCCAACAGATTAAAAACATATAAAAATGATTTAAAACTTTTATAGTTTGCCTTAAAAAACTCTGCCTTTGCCATAAAATCCTTTGATATTCATGTGAGCCGTAGGGAGACATTCAGAAGTATTTTACACCTTATAAATTGGAAAACATTGGGAAGTTGGAAATGGAGAAGTGTTCTAACAGAATCTACCTGTAGGTGCCAGAGATACCCAATAGACTGCCAGCATCTAATGTCATCTGTGGGTGTTTGAGCAAATACTAACAATCCTAATGAACCATCGTGCCTTCATTTATTCTGCTTTCCCTGCAAATTACCTTTGATTTGAAACTCTTATAATTACGTGTGGTGTAGTAAATTCTAAACTGCAGGACGTACCTAAAGCTCATTGATGTTTGTTAGCGATTTATCTGAAATGCAGGAAATTGGTCAACATCAACACATTCAGCATTTTCTGCTTATAATAACTGTAATAAGAACTAATGTGTCTTGTGAAGTGCATTCTAGACAAATTCATTAAAATCATGTGTGGGAGCATTTTTTAAAAACTAATAAGACAGTGTGTACACTATGAACCCTGATTTAATTATAACAGCTACGCGTGCTATGTAGAATATATGAACACTGCTTAGCCTCCTGCACATAACTTATTGCTATTGTATTTGTAATGTTCCTTAATTAATGGAATTAATTAAATGTAATATAGGGAATGTTTTCCCTAACACCCTGTTTGTATGATTACTTGCTGATTGCCTCATTGAATATTCACAAAACAATGTTCTTTGTTGGAGAACATTCCGCAATCCCAGTAAGACCTTTCCTGCTTGTTCCATACATCATAGATAGACAACCACCAGAGAAGGCTTCAGGTTGTAAAGAAGTCTAGATTGTCAGGAACTAAAATGACAAACCATCTTGGAGTGGTATTATTAATGGAGTGTAATCCTCCATAAATAAATTGAGACACAAAACTTATACATACATATATAATATTATTTTTTTTCAGACCAGTCAAAAGCCTAGCAAAGTCATGGTAATAGAGGCAACTACCATAAGCCCTGAAATGGGTTTAGCTTTTAATCTATTTTTGGCCCAAAATACTTTTGAATACTTCAATTCAGTTGCCAAAAAATTAGCATTTTAATTTGAGTGGCCTATCCTCAAATCAGAAAGAAGCTGGAAAATAGAAGGGGGTAGCTAGGAATGCCTAAACTCTTAGGTTGCCTGTTAAACAATATTGTATTTTGGAGGGTTAATTTAAGCAAAATTTAAGTTTTTTTTCTATGAAGTGATCAACCTGAACTAAACTAATTGTGCACTAAACTAGGATTTGATGACCGTGTAAAGGAATAAAAAAAAAAATATATATATATATATATTTACTATATTGCCAAAAGTATTGGGGCACCTTTACACGCACATGAACTTTAATGGCATCCCAGTCTTAGTCCATAAGGTTCAATATTGAGTTGGACCACGCTTTGCAGTTATAACAGCTTCAACTCTGGGAAGGCTGTCTACAAGGTTTAGCAGTGTGTCTATGGGAATGTTTGACCATTCTTCCAGAAGGCCTGGCTCGCAGTCTCCGCTCTAATTCATACCAAAAGTGTTCTATCGGGTTGAGGCCAGGACTATGTGAAGGCCAGTCATGTTCCTGCACCCCAAACTTGCTCATCCATGTCTTTATGGACCTTGCTTTGTGCACTGGTGTGCAGTCATGTTGGAACAGGAAGGGGCCATCCCCAACCTTTTCCCACAAAGTTGGGTGAATGAACTTGTCCAAAATGTCTTGGTATGCTGATGCCTTAAGTGTTTCCTTCACTGGAACTAAGGGGCCCATCCCAACCCCTGAAAAACAAGCCCACACCATAATCCCCCCTCCAGCAAGCTTTACACTTGGCTCAATGCAGTCAGGTAAGTATTGTTCTCCTGGCAACCACCAAGCCCAGACACATCTATCAGATTTCCAGACAGAGGAGTGTGATTTGTCACTCTAGAGAACACGTGTTCTAAAGTCCAGTGGTGGCGTGCCTTACGCCACTTCATCCAATGCTTTGTATTACACTTGGTGATGTAAGGCTTGGATGCAGCTGCTCGGCCATGGAAACCCATTCCATGAAGTTCTCGATGCACTATTGTTGTTCTAATATGAAGGCCACATGAAGTTTTAAGTATTGACTCTGCAGACAGTTGGTGACTTCTGCGCACTGTGCTCTTCAGTATGCACTGACCCCACTCTGTCAGTTTAAGTGCCCTACCACTTCGTGGCTGTGTTGCTGTTGTTCCCAGTTGCTTCCACTTTGTTATAATACCACTAACAGTTGACTGTGGAATATTTAGTAGCAAGGAAATTTCACGGATGAACCATGCTTGAATTCACTGAGCTCCTGGGAGCAACCCATTCTTTCACAATTGTTTGTAGAAGCAGTCAGCATGCCTAGGTGCTTGATTTTATACACCTGAGGCCATAGAGTTGATTGGAACACCTGAATCCAATGATTTGGAGGGGTGTCCCACTGACTGTTTTTCCAGGGCTGTGTAGATCTTCCCATTTATCTGTTTTACTTTATCTTTTCATTTGCTGCTCTACATTTTGCCTATTAGGTCCCTTTCACATGGCCTGTGAGTTTTTCAGGTGGACTTAATCAGAAGATACATTCATACCAATGGATAGGCAGTTGTAAACAGACTTGTGTTCATTTACACCCACCTACCTCTGGGTCTGATCCAGTCCACTAAAAATACCTCCATTTAGGTGGAGCGGATCAGAGGGTAGTCGGGTGTAAATGGACATGGCATCCATTTACACCTGGCAGCCCATAGAGCAGAGCGGGCTCTGTCTGTGTCCGATCTGCAGAAACTGAGTGGACATGGATGTGTCATCCACCCACTCTGTTTCAATCAGCTGAGGATCTGTGAGCTGATCCCCTGCTGATTGGAACAAAATCCACCCTGTGTGAAAGGGACCTAGCTAAATTCTAGGCAGATATATAAAAAAACATGAATAATGCAGAGTTAAATGTTCTTTTTGAATGCAAACATTGTAAGTACTTGGCAAAGACCTGGTATAAGCCCCTTGCATCAGATATGCTGCAGTGAGCATAGTTACATATTTACATAGTTAGTCTGGCTGGAAAAAGACAAAAGTCCATCCAGTTCAACAATTAAAAAAAAAAAAAAGTTGTAATCCTACACACACAGTTGAAGGCAAAAGAACCCCAGCAAAGCTTGATCCAATTTGCTCCTGCAGGGGAAAAAAATTCCTTCCTGATCCCCCAAGAGGCAATCAGATATTCCCTGGATCAACTTTACCTATAAATGTTAGTATCCAGGTATATTCTGTGTATCCAAGAAAGAATCCAGGCCTTTTTTAAAGCAATCCACTGAGCTGGCCAGAACCAACGTTTGAGGGAGTCTATTCCACATTTTCACAGCTCTCACTGTGAAGAAACCTTTCTGTATTTGGAGATTAAATTTATTTTCCTCCAGACATAAAGAGTGCCCACTTGTCCTATGTGATGATCTCAGGGTGAATAGCTCTACACCGAGTTCACTATATGAACCACTGATGTATTTATACATGTTGATCATATCCCCCCTTAATCACCTCTTCTCAAGAGAGAATAAATTCAGTTTCTTTAATCTTTCCTCATAGCTGAGTTCCTCCATGCCTCTTATCAGTTTGGTTGCCATTCTCTGCACTTTCTCCAGTTCCCCAATGTTCTTTTTGTGAATTGGTGCCAAAAACTGAACTGCATATTCCAGATGAGGTATTACTAATGATTTGTACAGGAGTAAAAGGATATCTCTCTGTACCTCTTTTAATACAAGAGAGGATTTTGCTCGCTTTAGAAACCGCATGTGCTATTAAGAAACATGCTGATTGATGGAAAGAGCAGAGTGACAGAGAAATGAGCTTGCTGCTTTGATGCTTCACCTTTTACAATTCCAGTCACAGCCCAGAGGAGGGAAAAGGCCTGCACGTGTTACTTAACTGCAGCAGAAAAAGAAAACAGGTCCCCTACCCTGTCAGATAAGGCAGTGCTGTGTAATAGGACTGTATAAGTCTCAGTGATGGAAGGGCAGAAATGCAAATCCTTTGGCCTGTAAATGTGTAAAATTATTGGACAGCTAATTGGACAATGAGCTGTAGCACAGTACTGCTTCTTTTTTTTTGGGAACCACTTACGATATTACTAAGCAGATTTTCACCATAGGATAAGTGCTCCTGAAATGTAATTCTCAGTAGAAGAGACCAGAATATAAATTGTCAAGTATAATTTCATTTTTAACAGCAAAAAAAATTTAAAAAATGTAATCGGCAAGCTTTCATAATTCCACACTCCCGAAATGTTTCCTATAATGGTTGTAGGATAGGTAAAAGATTTGGTAATAGAAAGACTGACAATCACTACTCCTCAGAATTTTGTAAAGGCAGGTCTGTGCTTTCAAAGTGTATATTTGTCCCTATGTATGTCAGTAATATACATATCCCGCTTCTTATGACTGTGGGGAATTGTCTGGCACCTGCAGTGTAAAGGACAATAACAAATATCTTTGCCTGAAATATTGAAATGTATAGAGGAGTTATGTCTTTTGGAACAGAGGTAATGGCTTTGGCATTTTCTGCATTATGATTTTTCCTGATCCTTTAAATGCTAAAGAATCATCGTACACAGATTGCGAGCGAAGGCAAATGTGAGGATGAAAGTCACACACTAATGCCTGGATATCCTCTCTGGGTCTGAGTGCATCTTGTGGAGCACCAGGCTTTCTCAGGGGAACAGCAGAAGCAGGCGGACTACACCAATATATTAAGTTGGGGTCACGTAAGCCACTGCTGCAAGGTCTGGCTGGTGATATTGTTCATGGATTAATCCAGCACAGCCTATAAAAAGGCAGAACTTATTAATAATTTACCAGGAAAATATTCCACTCTTCATATGAGAACAAGAGGCAGAAAATAGAAAACAGAACAACATCAATAATGTGATAATTCCTACTGTGAGAACATAGCTAGATGCATAATAACATCTTATTTTAAGCATCCATTAACTAATGCCTGATTAATACGCAATTACAAATTAAGTGCTGGGGAATAACAGTCAACAGTCCGCAAACCTTCTGCAGCCAACGAGTCTCATACATTGCTGACCTCGATGCAATACATGGGAAAGGCTAAAAATAGCACTATATATACAAGTACTATAAAAGTAAAAATAGCATTCTGTGCAGGAACGCTGAAAGTAACACGATTTCAGGTTCTTGCTATAATGCTGTCTCATATAGTTATTTAAAAGGAAAATATGACCTACTTCTACACTGCATATTTTATCTTTAAATATACAGAGCTATACTTAAGAGGAGCCAGCGAAAGGAGGTGAAAATTTGGATTCTGAAAAAAATATACTTCTGTCATTTATAAAAGTAGGGTCAGTGTGGATGAAACTTCAAGGTAAGCATGCTATTTTTTAGTATGAGTTGCTTGTAGTAATGCAGCATTCCAAATTTAGGGTCCATATTTACGGTTATTTAGGGCTTATATTTATATAAGACAGTGGGCCTCATTTATGAACTAGCTGAGGGAAGAATTACATTAGTTTGTTTTGTCCCTTGAGGCATAAATAAAAGCCATGAGACGTGGTGCAAAATGTAAACGGGTCCTCATTTTCTCTCATGTAGATAACGTCCACTGTTGTATTCAGACCTTAAAGATGACCTACTCAAAAAGTGAAGTTTTGCTGTTTTATATGGAATATATCAAAAGGCTAATTTTGCCTAAGTACCCTGGAAAATTTGACTTTTGCCTAGAGTTCCTCTAGCAAAAGAAAAGTGCTTCCTGTGCCTAAAGCTTTATAGCTGAATATAGTCAGTGTCATACCTAGGAACTGCTGCTAGCATCAAAGAATTGGTAATATCACTACTTTGCTTTTCACTGGAGAGGAAATTCTACCTGAGGTTCTGCAGACAAGCATCTCCCTGCTTATGCTTGATTTATTATGTGGATCTGTGTTTCCTTCGCCTCTCCTGCTGCTGTTTGGTTATTCCTTCATTGGACATCAGATCACCAGCCATCAGAGGGCCAGCTCTGATATGAGGAAGCAGTGTGCTGCCTCAACCAATATGGCTGCATCAATCCATGGTAAAGAAGAACTGGAGAAAAGATCAGTTGCAGAGAGACCAAGAGCAGAATTGTGACTGGACATTTACCCTTTTTTCGGCACAGCTTCCACAATTCCCCTTAGGGTGCTAATTTTAAGTAGTCAAGATTTCACCTTTTTCACTCCTACATGTGGGTGTGAGGATTATTCATATATTATGAGCAAGATAGATATATATATATATATATATATATATATATATATAGGGGACCACCAGAAAAAAACACTAAATTCAATAACTAATATTCTATATGAGAGATACTTTAAGCTGAACTCCAGTAAAATAGTTAAATGTTAGGTTGAAATGTGTGTACATGAGCTATCGTACCTGCAAAAATACAGTACCTGTAATTATTTTCAGCCAGTTTTGTGATCTAGACAGCCATGACATTAATCATTTCTAGCTCGGTGACCTTACTTTTCTTCAATTTGGTCACTAGCCTGCCCCAACCTGGTGACTAGACAAAAAAAAGCAACAGTACACTACCAAGGTCATCCCTCTACTCTACCTACTCAAAGCATGTTCAAAAAGGTAGTCTATAATCACGGGCAACATTAAAAAATACCAAGTAACTATACAAGTTCACTTTAGTGTAGAACTGAAGGACCCATTCAATTTGTAAAAAATGACAATTTTTTGAGTGAAAAAGTAATTATTTATTGGTGTGCCTCTAATGAAAGTATTCTTAAAAATGGAGAAAACTATGAACTATGGACAAAAACATCTCATTTGTTTTCATTTTCTTTTCTCCAATTTTTGAAATTAATAGGAACCTATTTATCAATTATTCTCTGTATTGAGGAAAGCAGAGGAAACAACAAATAATGATGTGTCTCTAAAAGGTTGGGAAATAGTCATAGGGGTTGAATTAGTATAACTGGAGAGTGCAACATCTGGTGAAGCTCTGCACAGAAACCAAAGAGCGTCTAGGTTTTTTGTCTAAGCGTAATTGAACAATGATAGAACCTGATTGGCTAGCATGCACAACTGCACCAGACTCCAATTTTAGTAAATAAACCCCATAGTGTTGCTAGCCTTCCAACTTGGAGCCTTCCTTCTCTGACAGTGCCATGCCACACCCTGCTCTATGAGTTTATCCCCTCCTACACTGTGATAAACTTGCTAACTACTTTCATGAATCATCTGATCAATTCAGTGATGGGCAGGCACCCAAGCAGCATCTACTGGCTCTTGACTGACAGCTTGTATTTTCTAGGATTTTTGAACTGTTGAGCAAAATACACTCTCTGTCATGGGCCAACCTAATCCTATGTGTCTATTGGAGGTTGGGGGTATAGGGAGCTATCACAAATGCAAAGCTCTAATGTAGAAAGGTGTAATAGTGAGTATATACCATTTTCTGTTCTTTAAATTTTTTTGAGAATAATCATTTTTCCATCAACATACAGTGGTTATGATATGCATGACACCCATATTCACTTTAATTTGATGTGTGTAATTCTTGAATCAAAAGACTGATTTTGTGATTCTTCCAGTACGTTACAAAATGTCCTGGACTGTCTCTTAAGTGCTTTAAGTTTTTTGTGGTGGGGGATAGGGGGCTTCACATTTTTAACCTTTACCGTTTTATATACCTGGTGGTCCGGAATGCTGTTAAAAACAGAGATCTTTCACAAATGTGAAAATAAACTGTTTCTAATTTTACTTCTTCACCCCCGTAAAACAGAGTTTCACAGTTCTATTTCAGGGCATGCTGATTCCCCAAATGACTGCAATTATTGCCTTTCTTATTTGTTTTTAAGAAACCAGCATGTTCCGTAGTATGGTGTAAAGGAGCTTGAAAGCCTATATTGCAGAAATGGAATAAGTTGTGTAATAAATATTCTAATGAGATTATAGCTGAAATTTCACTAATTTCCTGTGATTTGCGGAAACTGGGCTGTAGAAAATAGAGTCACTGGCAAAGCTGGCAACTGGAGATAAGTGCCTTTTGGAACCATGATGTTAATTTATTTTCTACTGCCCTAGGGAAAGATAGCCAGGCTGTAAGTGCTGTAGAAAATAAAGGTGTGAATATTCTTTACTTTGTTGGTACATTGATCTTTTCCTAGGACAAAGTAGCACTTTAATGAAAGATAGTATGTTGCAATCCAAAGGAAATTCTCTCTGCTAGTCAGCGCTCACTTATTACAAACTATATTACTTACATTTTTTTAGTCTCTTTTGCTCTACAAAAAATTATTTCTGCGCCTAGAATGGCTTGAGCGGAAAAATATATTTCCCTAGTTAATAGAAACATTACTCATTCACAAGGAGCCTAGAGCATCTTAAAGGAATTGAGTTTATTTCCTAAACCAGTGTGATGGGCAGTAACTATGTATAACTCTATTAACCCTTAACAGCTAGTGGACTTTAATCCTTAACTAGTGTTAAAACAGAGTTCCACCCAAAAGAGGAAGTTCCGCTTTAAAGATTGGGGGGGGCGGGTATCCGAATTTTGACAGGTACCCGCTCCCACTTCCGCTGCAATCGCTTAGGCAATTGGAAATGGAAGTTGTCCTCCTATCCTCCCTCCCCGAAGTCTTGTGGGACACCTGATAGGCCCCAGAAGACGACGGGGCCATTCAGGAAGCAGTGGGAACCTGGCTGTGCAGCCGCAAGCTGTCACAGCCGGGTGCCCACACTGAAGATGCCAGCACCTGGAATACAATGCGACCGGTGAAACGGGCTGTGGCGGGGGCAACGTGGGATCATGGGACAGGTGAGTGGCTGTTTTTTAAAAGTCAGCAGCTACAGTTTTTGTAGCTGCTGACTTTTATTTTTTTACAGAGTGAGTGGAACTCCGCTTTAACTCAGTAAATGTAAATCTGCTAAAGAAATTTGTTGTGTTTTGCATGTATTCATTGTACTTTTAACTCACTATTAAATGAGTCTTGAGGGTCTGATTAATAGGAATGAGCAAACTGATTTTGGCTAAATTGATTTTGCTGCAAAATGTTGCCATTAATAAAATGTTACCAAAGCAGAAACTCTTCGGCAGCCTATAGATGATTCTTTTTTTTTTTTGTTCAACCAGTGGGTTGAATGAAAAGAAAAAAGATGCATGGTGGGATCACTCCTGCTGATCTATTGTATTCTGACAGTGGGGAGAACGGACTGTCAGAACAGACCAGTCAGTTCTGTCGTCTATTGCCAGTGACACTGATTGAGTGGCATTTATCCAAGAGGCTGGTTGTACAGAAGTCAATAGGTGAATCGACTTCTGTACAACCAGCCAACCCATACATGTATCAAAATTTAGCCAGTCCCTGCTGAACTACCTGAATTTCAATCCATGTATGGATGGCATTAATCTCACTTATAGAGCTGTGTAGGAGAGATGTTCCTTTTTTTTTTTAAATTTTTTATTTTTTTTAAATCACAATGTATTTGTATGCTGTTTCTTTCTTGAATGTGTTTTATGTTCCTTTTTTCCTGTCTGTTTTTTTCTTTTTCTAAAACTTAAAATAATGAGGCTAGTAAGGGGCCATTTTTTTGGCACAAGAACACCAGAATAGTTGAAAAGAGTTTCTATTAATCTCAGGAGGTAATCAAACCTCTTTCAAAAACTACAAAAAACACCTTAATGTTGTCTTTGCAATTGGCTTTAATGCATTTTGCCAATATTTCATGGAAGTGAAAACTCAGGAGAGATCTCCAGATGAATGTAACGATCCTGTGTTTGAAGAACTGGAGTGCAGTGCAATGCAAGGCATGTATGATTAAACAAGTATTCTAATGTTAGCTTGTCAATAAAAATGGAACAGCAGCTGATGGCCAACTTTTTCTAGAGCTAAAACAGGACTCTAAACTGCATATTTTAAAATTGCATAAAATAAAAAATGAGGGCATGGTTTTTATTGGCCAGTAAATAGAGTTACTAGAGATTAGTATAAGTTAATGAATGAGGCATCATGTTCTAACAGTGATCTATGTAAAGGTTTTCCTGGATTACATCAAAACTGCAGTAAACCATCTAAGTATACTGTTAAAACACCTATATGTGTTCATTGTGATAACTGCCATAGAAATTCTAATTCTATTCTTTCAGTCATTTATTTCACACACCCCTGCCACACTGCACAGCTAGGCATATAACAAAGGTGTTTTCTGGTATAGTTTTTCATATGTCATCTCTCCACCCCAACTTGCTGCTTGGAAAACAACTTCATTTTGGAAAACAGCTTCATTTTGACTTGGAGAGAAGTCTAGTTTCTGTGTACACCCTGGGCCAAGGATCCAAAGAGCTTTGCAAAGACATTGATTGATTAAAACATTACCATAGGTTCTTGCAGACACCTTGGCACTGTAATTACTAGAGATGAGCGAATCGAACCTGGCGAAGTGGAATTAGTTTCGAATTTCAGGAAAAATTCGATTCGCATCGAATCCGAATTTTAGCAAACTTCGGGTGCACGAATCAAATTTTTCCCGATCAGCCGGCAAAAGTGTCACTGCAGAGAGCTCCGCTATTTCTGACAGTTCTGACAGTTCATTTACAGCGGTTGAAACATTGTATCTATTTGTTTCCATTTAGGATACAGATGTTTTTATTCGGAAGTAAATAGATACAATGTTTCAACCGCTGTAAATGTGAAGGAACTGTCAGAGAACTGTCAGAAATAGCGGAGCTCTCTGCAGATACACTTTTTGCTGTACTGGAATACTTCTTCTTTTCATTCTTCTTCTTTTCATTCTTCTTCTTCCTCTTCTTTTCATTCTTCTTTTCATTCTTCTTCTTCTTCTTTTCATTCTTCTTCTTCTTCTTTTCATTCTTCTTTTCATTCTTCTTCTTCTTCTTTTCATTCTTCTTCTTCTTCTTTTCATTCTTCTTCTTCTTTTCATTCTTCTTCTTCTTCTTTTCATTCTTCTTCTTCTTTTCATTCTTCTTTTCATTCTTCTTCTTCTTATTTTCATTCTTCTTCTTCTTCTTTTCATTCTTCTTTTCATTCTTCTTCTTCTTTTCATTCTTCTTCTTCTTATTTTCATTCTTCTTTTCATTCTTCTTCTTCTTCTTTTCATTCTTCTTCTTCTTTTCATTCTTCTTCTTCTTCTTTTCATTCTTCTTTTCATTCTTCTTCTTTTCATTCTTCTTCTTCTACTTTTCATTCTTCTTTTCATTCTTCTTCTTCTTCTTTTCATTCTTCTTCTTCTTCTTTTCATTCTTCTTTTCATTCTTCTTCTTCTTCTTTTCATTCTTCTTCTTTTCATTCTTCTTCTTCTTTTCATTCTTCTTCTTCTTCTTTTCATTCTTCTTTTCATTCTTCTCATTCTTTTCATTATTCTTTTCATTCTTCTTCTCATTCTTCTTTTCATTCTTCTTCTTCTTCTTCTTTTCATTCTTCTTCTTCTTATTCTTTTCATTCTTCTTCTTCTTTTCATTCTTCTTCTTCTTCTTTTCATTCTTCTTTTCATTCTTCTTCTTCTTCTTTTCATTCTTCTTCTTCTTTTCATTCTTCTTCTTCTTCTTTTCATTCTTCTTTTCATTCTTCTTCTTCTTCTTTTCATTCTTCTTCTTCTTTTCATTCTTCTTCTTCTTCTTTTCATTCTTCTTTTCATTCTTCTTCTTCTTTTCATTTTTCTTCTTCTTCTTTTCATTCTTCTTTTCATTCTTCTTCTTCTTTTCATTCTTCTTCTTCTTCTTGTCATTCTTCTTCTTCTTCTTGTCATTCTTCTTTTCATTCTTCTTCTTCTTCTTTTCATTCTTCTTCTTCTTCTTTTCATTCTTCTTTTCATTCTTCTTCTTCTTCTTTTCATTCTTCTTCTTCTTCTTTTCATTCTTCTTTTCATTCTTCTTCTTCTTCTTTTCATTCTTCTTCTTCTTCTTTTCATTCTTCTTTTCATTCTTCTTCTTCTTCTTTTCATTCTTCTTCTTCTTCTTTTCATTCTTCTTTTCATTCTTCTTCTTCTTTTCATTCTTCTTCTTCTTCTTTTCATTGTTCTTTTCATTCTTCTTCTTCTTCTTTTCATTCTTCTTCTTCTTCTTTTCATTCTTCTTTTCATTCTTCTCATTCTTCTTTTAATTCTTCTTTTCATTCTTCTTCTTCTTCTTTTCATTCTTCTTTTCATTCTTCTTCCTCTTCTTCTTCGTCGTGCCCCGTGACTGCCCAAATGAGTGAAGTGTGCGGTGATTCTAAGATTGACGGCACTCATCTGCATGTCATACTGACTGACAGTATTATTTCTCTTCCCCAGCAGACTCCAAGGGCATTTAAATTAAAGGTACAGTGTTCTGCACTAATATAAAGGCTCTCTGAAGCCTAGAAACCCTTTAAATAAGTTAAATTTGCGGCGAATAAATTCGCATCGAATCGAATTTCTCCCGCAAATTCGGCGATTCGGCCGAATCGAATTTTTGAATAATTCGCTCATCTCTAGTAATTACCATAAAAAAATTTTAGGAGAAGTTGGGCTTATTTTAAACTGTGGTTAGCTGAACTCCAGATAAAAAAAGAGACACTGAAGAAATTAAAGTAGATTGTTTTATCTACTAAGTGTTAGTATGCTTAACGTGGTTGTAAAGGCCTAAGGTTTTTTACCTTGATGTATTCTATGCATGCCGGTGAAAAAACCTTCTGTGGGCAGCAGCCCCCCTTATACCTACCTGAGACCCATCATGGTACAGTGATGTGGAAAGAGCCTCAGGGACTCTTCCTCCTCATTGACCGAGACAGCAGAGGGAGCCATTGAGGATCACAGCCAGTGAGCAAATGAGGACAGAGAGGGGGCACAACCAATGATCTTTTCTCTGTGTGAATGGACACGCAGAGCAGCGGCTCAGGAATGAGCTTACTGGGATGCCCCCATAGCAAACTGTTTGCTGTGAGGGCACCTAGCAGGAGGGAGGGGCCAGGGGACCAGAAAAGAGGAGGATTATGGTTGCTCTGTGCAAAAGCATTGCACAGAGCAGGTAAATATGACTTGCTTGTTATTAAAAAAAAGAATTGCCTTTAAAATCACTTTAAAAGCATGTGTTTGGTGGCTGACAAGTAATGCCAAAGCCTATCATTCCTATCCTTTGTGCCACAGAACAGCATACTTAAAGTGTATGGATCCAGAACAGGGCTCATTCTCTAAAAGGCTAAGTACCCAAAAATATGTTCCCCAACAATTTGTACTGGGATTTTTAAGGCAACTCAAAACAAATGGTACAAACATGTGAATAATTTTATTACAAATTTATTATGAAACATCATAGTTTGACACATTACACAAATGTTAAAATCATACATAGAAAGAAATGGCAAGAATGCCTGTAACCTTGCTGTAGGCTGAAAATTGGTGTTCACCCTCTCCTGTGAACCAGAAGAAAGCGAAGGGTGAGTAAGCTTCAGCTGAAAAGACCCGACAATGTTTCAGAACAAAGTCTTTCTTTCTTCAGGGGTGAGCTGAAGAGGAGGGATGGCAAAGAAAAATTCTATAGAATGTTTCTTGGCCATCCTTCCTCTTCAGCTCACCCCTGAAGAAAGATTTTGTTTCGAAATGCATCAGGTCTTTTCAGCTGACATTTACTCACCCTTCGCTTTCTTCTGGTTCACAGGAGAGGGTGAACACCAATTTTCAGCCTAGAGCAAGGTTACAGGCATTCTTGCCATTTCTTTCTATGTATGATTTTAACATTTGTGTAATGTGTCAAACTATGATGTTTCATAATAAATTTGTAATAAAATTATTCACATGTTCATACTGTATTTTTGAGCATACTTAAAGAGGTGCTGGGAATTTTAAGACTTGCAAGTGTAGTCAGTCAAAGGAAAACCTAAACAAGCTCAATAGCTCTGGCGAGGCAGCACCCACACAGCAAGACTTCCCTCAATGGGTACCCAACAGTAACTGAAAGTCTAGAAATACAGAAAGGAGTGCCAGATCAAAAACTGTTCAGAGTCTAAGATCATTTTCATTGTTGATAAAAAAAAGTCATATTAAACATCCAACGAGCTTCAGGGGCAACACCACTCCCACTTCATCAGGGCTCAACATAGGATGGACTCACCACAAACCAGTGACTTTCCAGATCTACATTAGAACTAGTATTGAACTCCCCTCATGGAGGAACAACCTGAAAATAGTTGCAGAGCAGCAATGGAGGCTCCCAAGGAGATATCCCTTGTGCCAGACTCATACTTAAGGATAGGGCTCTACAAGAAGGACATTGTGGAATGCAGACAGCATGCACAGAATATTTAGCAACAGAGCATCCAATCATTACTAATTCATTTTCTCCTTGTTTCAATAACAAGCTGATCAGGATGAGCACACCGCTATCAGCAGATGCAATCTCATGTTGCACAGACATTTTATTGAAAGGGCTTTTGTGTCTTCTCTTTCAATCCCTTCTCTCTCACAAACCCTTCCCTAGCCAGTGGAATCTATCACGCAGAAAAAAAAAGGTTTTGATCTTGATGTTTAAATCTAAGGTGCTGATTTACCAGAAAGATGTAAGATGTGTTTCCCAGGGGTAGCACAGCAGTTCCATGTAGCTTTTTATTCTTTTCATCACATTTAATTTGTGTGAGTCACTGAGTTTGTCCGTGTGTGAGAAAAGAAGCAGGAGATAGCATGGTCCTGTGAAATGGCATTTTGGTGTCTATCCTGTTAGATTGTGTATTGTAGTAAGTATTTTTGAGCACTAGGGATAGTGATCATGATATATCTGTTAATCAACCATCATCTTTCAAAATAATACACTCCTAGGAAAGCATTTACTATAACGAACTTCAAGGCCAGTGCCTAGGGCAGCAGGGTTAGCAGGGAGGCAGAACAAAAAGACCAGAATGTCTATTGTTGCAAATGAGCAATTAGAGGAAAAAATAAATATGACCTGTGCTGAATCCTGACTGGTAGTCTGTCAATGAGTGTATTTTCATGAAGAGTTGAAGCATCTGAAAGCATATTTGATTTGATATGAGTTTCAGAAGGCAAGTCAGCTCTAATATGTACATAATTTAAAGGGGGCATGTAAACAAATTTTGGATGGGTGCTTCACCTCTCGGTATGCAGTTATACATTATTTACACAATTCTCCGCTTTCGAAGATAGGGGTTTAAAAAGCTGACTTTCATTTTCAATACTCTTAGCTTTTAAAGGCATCATCCCTAGCTGCTTTTGTTATTTTAGCAAAAAGCAAAATTGTGGTTCAATTCTATGGCTAGTATGGGAGCATATTTCAACTTGCAGTCTGTGGAGAGAAGTGAATGACACAGAGGACAGCGGTGTGCTGCTTTACAGTCAAATAATATGCAGTCTGTTCATTCTAAGTGTATCTAGTTTATAGTTTACTTCTATAAAGATACATATGCAGAATATTAGATAAGAACAATTTTCTATTTCTGTTGGGGCTCGATGATTAATTTCTGGCATTATTCTGACATTCATTATCAGATATAATCACAAGCTGAAATTGTGTTTAGCCTGTTAGTACCCCTTTTGTAATAAAACTCACTGCTGTCTGGAAGCATTTTCTTCTTGGTGAGACAACAGCGCAATCAGAAGAGGATGCAATGGGGATGATTTACTAAAACTGGAGAGTACAAAATCTGATGCAGCTGAACATGGTAGCCAATCAGCTTCCAACTTGTTTAATTAAGCTTTGATAAAAAAACCTGGAAGCTGATTGGTTTCTATGCAGAGCTGCACCTGATTTAGCACTCTCCAGTTTTAGTAAATCAACTCGAATCTGACAATGCACATGCCACTTGTCTATGTTTTGCTCTAATCACTATCTCATAAAGTACAGAGATAGAGTGTTTGGGTATAGATGACCACCACAAGAAGAAGGCAAAGTGGCAGATTTCTAAGGCTACGTTCATACTAGCCTTGTGTGCAGGCGGCAGAGAGGCATTTGGGAAGCGTTTTTACCGCTTCCCAAACGCCTCTGCCAATTCTGCACATTACAGCACATGGTGCTGTTCTAACAGGAGCGTTTGCGTCGCGTCGCGGCAAAACGGACGCCTCTGGTCGAGTCAGGAGGCTTTGAAGCCTCCTATTCTCATCTATGGTGCCGCTCCGCAAACGCCCGGCCGGCGTTTGCGGTGCGGTTGCGACGCGGTTGCGGGGTGTTTGCGGAGCGGTAACACCACTCAAATGCATTATAGGCGTTTGTGGGGCGTTATTAACGCTCGGCAAATGCCTAGCAACCGCCGCTAAACCGCGCATGCGGCGTTTGCGGAGCGTTTGCCGAGCGTTAAAAACGCTCCGCAAACACCGGACCAACGCTTGCCAAACGCTATAGGGGCGTTTGGCAAGCGTTGGCAAAACAGCCTAGTGTGAACGAGCCCTTACTGCAATGGATGATCAAAATTAGGAGTTTTCATTTCCTCAACATTTTGGTAAAAATGTTGCCATTTTGGGGAAATGCATTGGAGCCAATAGGGAATGCACAATTAGGATTTTAAAAGAAATTTTTTAGCATTAAACACAAAAGGAAACATTTATTATATTGCAGCTTACCAATTCTTATATGTGATGGCTGCATTAGCTTTCCTTTTCAGGCTTTCCTTCCTTTATTTTCACCTGGTGATCCAGCCAGTAAGTCAGGTTGTTTTTCAAAAGAACGAGCTCTCTTGCAGATATAGTAAACAAACCATTTAACACTGACAGGTGTGCTTACAATGATCAGATTTTATATTTTATATGTGATACCTTTATTCCATAAAAATAAAGACTGTTGCTTTAACTGCTTATAAAGTGTTAGCTGGAGTTTGGCCTCAATTTGTTAGTGTATTTAAAGCTGATAGTACATCTAACATTCCCCTCAGACTGACAGTGCTGTCCAAAGTTGCCCCTGTGCTCCTACAGTTAGAATGGGAGCACTATAATACAGAAGGTGTGTTACAGGCCAGGTCACGAGATGAAAACAAAGGGAAAAAACCTTAAAAACTAAAACTAATACAGCCACCACATCGAATGACTGGTAAGCTGCAATAAATTACATTTTTGGTTTTGGGTTATCAATTTACCTTTAGGGGGGTTATGGGCTTTAAAACTTTCCTAAGGCCTTACAGAAGTTCCTTTCAAATATTCTCAATCTGTTCTTGCACAAAAATGGCCCCTCATTAACCTCACTATCTGACATTTTTTCACTGAAAGAAAACACAGCCAACAAAAAAAATTTAAATTAATTTAAAGCGGCAGTACTCAAGTAATGATCAAATACACAAAAAAATATACAGCAAACACTAATTTACACTAAAGTATCATAAATGCACCAAAACCTCACAATTAAATTGATAAATAAAAAGAAAAAAATATTATTTTTTCACAAAAAAGAGAAAAAGTTAAAGAACAAATGGAACACAATAGTAATCAAATACACAGACACAAAAAAAAACAAGAACACTAAATGAAATAAACTAATCTACCATAAATACACCCAAACAAAACAAAATCTAAATAAAGATATAAAAGTGAAATGTAGAATTTCCACTTCAGTGAAATTTTGCTGAGGGTGATATTGGGGATTTCACAGAGATATCAATTATTGTGCAGCCACTCCATTCAACTGAGGTTAGCTTAGGTTGGTGAAGGGGAGAGGAAAAAAAACTATTAGAAAAAAATTCTAAGCACAGTATACAAAAAGAACACAATTGGGTCAATTTAATAAAAGACTAAAGAATCTTCACTCAGTAAATTGTAAGTTTGAATACCCAATCACACGTGGATGAAGTAAATCAATAGGCATTACTACCATGTCCAAGTCAACTGCTGAACATATTACTGTACTGCCTGTACTGCCTGATGTGTCTGTATTGGTGAAATTGTTAAATAAAAAAAATAACATAAATGTGCTTTTTACATGATTGGATAATTAAAGTGAATTTTCACTCTTTTTTTTTTAAATTGGTTAAATTTTCTGTAGCTGCAATCTAATTAACTAACCAATTAAATTATCAAACAATCAAATTGAAATGTGTAGGCACGGTTGGAGGTCTGTTAGGTCTGTTAAGATCACTCTAATGATTTGAGTTCTTCTATTGAAATGCTAGGTTACCTTTCCACTACTGAGGACATGGGAAGGAGATTACCTTTATGAACATTTATGTAAGCGATCCCTAAGGCTTATGATTCATGGATTAAAACGACAAGTTTTTGTCACTTATAATTATGAAAGTAGAGAAGCTAAAATAAGAAGAAAATCGTAGACAGATTTTTGCTATTTAATGCTCACCTTTAGCTTGCATCCTGAGTCCCCACTATGCAGTAAATCCTATTTTTAGCCAGTCGATATGAAAAGGAGGTGAGTGATGCAGTAATTAAGCGGCTAGTAGCATTTTGCTGGAGTAGAAGGTGATGCACCATTACCTGTGTTATCACATAGCTCATCAAAATGAACACCGGCATATATTTTAGATACTAAAGTAAAATAAGTATGTATT
The DNA here is from genome assembly GCF_062004578.1 of Staurois parvus. Taxonomy (NCBI): domain Eukaryota; kingdom Metazoa; phylum Chordata; class Amphibia; order Anura; family Ranidae; genus Staurois; species Staurois parvus. Next base: position 8,476,391 of record NW_028317825.1, read on the forward strand.
TTAAATCGCTACTAGTTCACGTCCATTAACTTCTTACAAGGCAAAACAGGCTTGGAGGCAAATATCTGAGTGTTGTTCTATTTATCCAACGGATCCTTATGGTAATTATGAACAGACTAGAATTTTCAGTCCCTGGGTGATGCCAATGTCTCTAAATGGTGGGGTTTTTTAGTCTTTGAAAACCAAAGTTATCCAGTTTCAAAATCTGAACTGGACTTTTACGTCATCAGTACTGTTTAGTACAAAAAAGACCATAGATAGAATAGTTTCTCTAAAACTAGATTTAGCCAAGCTGGACTATTGCTAATGTTTTGCGCCTTTGGGTTTTCCATTGACTTTCAAAAATGCTTGAAATTTACTGATATCTGTTTGGCTATCATGACTACCAATGGAGATTCTGAGGGTGGGCTTTATTTATTTCATGAAATATTTTGTAGTTCTGTTTAAACACATCCCAATGACTTGCTTACACAGATGTGTTTAAAGTATCTTTACTTTAACTGGATATTATTTAGTTCACTAAAGCTCCGTACCGTAAGCATGTGCCATATTATTTTTAAAATAAAATTTTTTCATGCAACTTTTTCATCCCTTGTTGCATCTCAGTGCTAATGAACTCCTTCAACCTTTTTAACATCTCCTTACTCACTACATGTATGTACATTAAAGTGGTTGTAAAACAAAACTCAGGCATGTAATCTGAACAAAGCACATAATTATATAGTGTGCAATTGTCTCTATCCAATGCATGAAGTGTCATTTCTCCCTGCTGTCTAGTTCTTCTGCTAGGGGAGGTCACAGCCAGCAATGGACAGCCTCAACTCTGTTCCTGCGTCCTGTGTGAAATGGGGTGTCTCCCTTCCCTCCAAACAGCTCTCAGAGCTCTTGTACAGTGTGTAATTGAGATCCCCTCATCCTGCTTTATGAGTCTGTGAAAAATCCTTTCCATCTCTGAGTTTTACAAAGATGTGCAGGACAGATGGCTACAGATAAAAAGGTACAACTTATGTAGGTGGATTGGTATGACCTGAGGCCAATCACTTCACTGGGTATATTTAAGGGTTTACAACCAATTTAAGTGAAGGCTGCATGGCAAGTCTCAGGGGGCATTTCCTGATGCTGACAACAGTGGACCATGTCTGCATAATGTTTGTTGAAATGTCCACTTGTAGTCTCCACTGGAAGTCCATACAACAGCGGGACAACATTCAAAGACAGCTGAGAGACAGGGACAAAAAGGTGTCTCCCTACAAGCAGGATGTTCCTAAACAAGTCCTGTACATGCATGGCAGGATCACCAGATATTATTTAAATAAAGGAGGCATATTTAAAAGTATTGATAATAGCTTTATTAGATTTATAACATGTATATTACATTTTTATGACAGGCTATTTTCTAAAGTGTAGTAAGTATCCTGGCTTCCAAGATTTGCTACATTTGTGATTATTGCCAAACACCATATATAAATCAATTTAAAAGTTTAATGTGCCTAAAAAATTTGAACAATACGAAAGTCATATGTAATTAATAGTGTACTATATAATACAATATTAACACTTCTGCTTCTATGAGTAAAAGCACCATCAGCGTAACAACAAAAACACTATCAACAAAATCAATGGGAACTACAAAAAAATAGCAGGAGCAGCCAAAACATAATAATAGTAGTTTTTTTAAATAATAATAACAGTAATATAGAGGTAAAATAAATAGCTGTATGGTATTTTTTGAATAGTTGACTCTATTCTGGAAGACAAGAAATTACAATAGGGTTTTGTCGTTATGTTCAGCAAACCCACCAATTTATCTACAATATTGTAAAAATAGATGCAGTCCCAGTCACAATTCAGGTAGCAATCTTCATATTTCAGTTTTTCCCTTAATGGTCTGAAGAGAAATTTTGGCTTTTTCTTCCTAGTCAAAATTATAGAGCAGGGCTTCAACCTTCTGAAGAATTCATGCCAGGTAAAAAAAAAGCCCATTCATGTCCTTTTCATATACAGAAAAAGTGTTTTGTTACGCATTTGGAAAACTAAACATTTTGGTCTTAAATTCTTGCCATAATTTATTTTTTACATTTTTAAGTTGTAGTTGAGCGCTTGATGTAATTATAAACAAAGACCACACTCTTATGTTACATCTACAACAGGCAATGTGCAAGCATCTGACACAAGTTCTTGTTGCTTATAGTAACCACATTTCCTTTTCTGTGTTTCCTTTGCAGTAAAGGAGGATTAAAAGGAAATGCTATTTAGCTCCTGTGGACAATAAGAATAAAACTTCCTACAGACATATTTATGCATAGTCTCTTATGACTACGTCAACTTTGTGTTTACAACAGTTAGCGGCTGATTTACTAAAACTGGAATTCTTTTTTTTTTCTTTCTTCCTTTAAAGGTAGTTGCTGATGCAAGCCTAGAATTGATGTTATGAATTCATTACAAACTATTTATACTATAGAAAAATATATATACACTTTCCAACAGATAACTTTGAATATTTGTATATGGTTGTATGTTGTATACTTGGGATGGGAGGGATTTTGGATTTGGGTGAAAAGAGGGGAGTGGGGGGGGGGGTATGGAAGAAGAGGGGATGGAGAGATATGCTCTTCTTATTTCTTCTCCTCTTGGGAATATATTTATCTTTTATAAGATTTTGTCCCCAATTTTGGGAGACACCTTGTGTTTCAATAAAGGTATTGCACGAATCATGGAGGGTGGTGCCTCTGGGTATGGAGATATTCCATGCTCTGGCATTGTTATGATGGATTGCCCCCCTTAAATGTATGTTTGTTTATACCTTTAAGTGTCTTTGTATTTGTTTATGTAGATTACAATAAGTCATGTCCGTCTTTGCTTTTCCTCCACTTTATTCTGCCCATCTCTTCATCACCATCTCTTGATTTTTTCTTTTCAAGATGGCATCGACGCGGTGAGGTCATGACATTATGTACATCATGTGTCACATATCATGACCCCTTTTAAGAAGGCTGGTTAGTTTGTTTGACACATGCCTCTGATGCAGCCGGGATGGGGGGTATCTAGCGAAACTGGTCAGGCAGATCATCTGCCATGTCAGAACCAATTTTGGATTAAATAATGGACTGATAAGTATATCCATTTCTTTATTAAGAGAGGCAACATTTGAGCTGAATGGATTTGTGGATACAAGAGGGCCACTACTATTACATTGAAACTCTATCCACAACCTCTGATCTGTATTTTTGCTGAGATATGCACATGTATATGTGTTGGCCAACTACGTTAGAGTTCATATGGATGTCCTTTACAATAGCAGCCAGTTGTGCAAGGGAGGTTGATGAACATATAAAGTTGATTTGTGCAAATATACATCTTTTGAGCACCTTTTTAGAAGTTCTGTTTCCTCCTCTGAACCACATTCAGTTTTTCCCTGCAGTTTGGACTTTTTTGGCTACAATAACTATGTCTAGCTTTGTCCGTATGTGGAATTCCAAATGTAGCCATAGCTGATGTGATTCTAAGTACGAGGAACATTGAGATTAATCTGTCTCACTCCCTGTCTACATTAACAGACCTTCATTTTCAACAACTCATACACTATAATCCTGCCAACAGCTTTGAGGATGGATTTTGGGAATGTTTATCCAGCAGGCTGTTTTTTATTTATTAATGTTTATTAGGTATACAATTTTGATTTGGGTTAAGGTATTGAGCAGAATTCATTTTTTATTTAAGTTTTTTCTGATATATATATATAAAAGGGAGAGTGCAAAATCTGGTACAGCTCTGCACAGAAACCAATCAGCTTCCAAGTTTTATTGCCGAAGCTTAATTGAACAAGCTGAAGTTAGAAGCTATTTGGCTACCATGTATAGCTGCTCCAGATTCTGAGTGCATCCGTTTTGGTAAATCTGCCCCTTAGTGATCTAAGTGGTGGGGTATTGCGAAAGGTTATGGACAAATTTTAAAATCTAAACCCCCAACTTGCTATGGTTCACGCTATTTGCCATTCCTAGGCCTGGTTGTCCTATTAAAATGTAAAATTTAACCTTGATCTCATAAATTTAGAGCATAATCATCATCATTATTTGAAATTGTCAGTGACATTTGTCAATCTGTGAGATTTGAAAAGCAAATAGAACTGCTGAAACCATTCTCCTTAGGTTAATGGGACTTTTGTATTCTGTTACGTGAAAAAAACGAAGTGAATCAGTTCACATATGAGTGGGAAGGGCAAAGAATGTGAAAACTATGATTACATTTTGCAGGAAGTGCTCAGTTTTATTGAGCTGCAGTCTTTTTGATTATTCGAATCCTCATACATACATTCAAAATGCGTAACTTTATTGATCCAAATGTGCAAGAACGTTTATACAAGATCTCTAGCTTCAGACATATCATAAGTATTGAAGTGGCACGTGATTGCCATGGCAATAAGGCACTTCAGCATCAGTTTAATCAGATCACTGAATTGTAAAGAGACAAGCAAAAGCCGCACTCCTGCCATCTCAGGAACTCCATTACTAATTAGGATGTGGAAGAAGGGCTGAGAGGTTTAGGGATGTATTGATTTCTTTCAGGATCCCCACAAGAAGGGGAGGAATGTGTTGTTTCATTGTACAAACACAGGCCCCGCGAGACACCTTTGTATTTCCTAGAAAATCTCTACAAAGATTATATTGTGCTGCATAGGTGCAGGCACAGACCAAGTGGGAAGAGCAACTTCAACCTTAACATACTTTGGGATTCAAAGTTTTCTTTGTGCTTAAACCAAGGTTTTCCTGTCTAAAGGTCAGCTGTCTTTCATGAGAGATGAGGATTACAGAAGCTCTGGTACTGGGGGGGAAACAGATGCACAACGAGGTCTTCCCAAGAAATGTGTGCAGGAGATTCATTAACCCAGGTTTCCGTAACCTTCTTTTTTTTTCTTTAATATTGGATAGAGAAGGTAAAGGTTATAACTTTGTCAGGTTTTTACTTTTGTCCCTGTCCCTACTGAGTAGATTTTCTCACACTTCTTCTCCCAGTGACAATTTTGTCTCTAGGACATAAGATGAGGGACAATCTCTAACAGAAACATATACTGCAATAAAAATGAATGTTGGAAAAGTGGGGAACGCTAGTACCTCTAGTAAGCTTTTTTATTGCTGTCTTTGTCCCCAATGAAGATTCCTTTCCACTTCCTCTTAAGGTGACAAATCTATTTATATCTGTTTAGCAGGTGTTCAGCTTTAATGTTTTCTGTTTCAATAACTTCTTATTCAAATTTAGTATAGGTGTACAGTATATGAGACAGACAAAACAAAAGTGAATTGTAGTACAGAAAAGTGTACAACCTAATTTACTAAAGTTGATTGAATATGGTCATGCTCATGGCAAATAATAAACTAGAAGGGCAAAAAAGGAGAACCAAGTAGGATTACCAGCATATTAGATTTACAGTTATTTGGGTTGTTTTGAAAAGTAGCGACGATAGCTACCATATTGGTTGAAAGGGTGGCATTTTGGTAAGGAAGAATGGTAGGTGGGCAGGGAGAAGTAAGAAGGAGTGACTGTAGAGGAGGTGGATGAGGGAAGGGAAGTAAAAAGTATGTGATGTAGAAAAGAAAAAATTGAAGGGGAAGGAGGAAAGAAGAAAGGGAGAGAAAGAGGTGTATAGGGAGTGTAAGGGCAGACGGATCAAGAAGGTTTGCAAATATGTCTAGGTCAAGTAAATCTTTACAGTTTTATCCATTTGTTGTTTGATAGTAAGTAAATAATGAGACTTATTTAGAAAAAGGGATGCAAAGGACAATAGCAGTGTTGTTCCTAATCCGAACCTTTTAAACCTAATTGGAACTTAAATAAACCTGATTGGTTGATACTTGGCCAAATATTTAATTTCCATGGAGCCAGGCCTTTTTCTTCTTATCTTTTTTGACTGACAAAATACGATTCAATGTTGTAAGTATGTAAACCCTGCCCACCTCTCTCTGTGGACTGCAGACACTTCTCATATTATTGAGCTATTGAGTAGACAAAGGGGTGTTTTGCAGTCCTAACACACTTCCTGTCCTAGGGTGACAATGCTGCTCCTCCACAGTTTTTTTATTTTTGTGTTCTTAAGTCTGCATAAAATTTAACTTATTTGCTACGACAAAGCAAGCTGCAACATTGTTGGATTAAAATAAAACAACCGTAACGACGGCTCGTCAATATCTGTTTTAAGGAATGGAAAAAACTGAAAGACATGACAGGTTTAATGTACTGTCTGGAGTCTACTACTGTGTTTTCCAACAAGAATCAATAAGGGTTAACTGAAGTCTATAGCTTGCGTGGGACAGTTGAAGTCTATTTGTGCAGTGATCCTCAGCCAATGAGCTTTTAATAGTGTGACAGTAAGCTGACAATGGCTGACAACTTATTGGCCTTTTAGCAAATGTTTAATTTTCAGTAATATTAATATCAGTATAAACTGTATAGATGTGTTAATGAAATGTGCTATACCTATTTGAATTACATAGTAGAATTCAGTTCAGATAATTGTTGCTTGGGTCTTGGTTTTTTGTAGCAACCCGGCACTAAAATATGCAAGAAAAAAGTACTGCACTTTTCTGGACTTCTCAGGATAGTTTGAACAGTAATTACATAATTGTGTCCAAACAACCAATCAAATGTAAGCTTTTATCAGTTCTAGCAGCCAAGAACAGCTGCTCTTGGCCACTGTATTGCTGTTAGAAGTGTTATTGTAAGCTTTCAACCAAAGTGACTAACCCACAATCTTATGCAACTTTGAGCAATGCTGTGTAAAGCCAAGTGATGCTCTTCAGCTGTACTTTTTGTGTCACATGTGAACACTATCCAAATATATTCATATGGAAAATAGGGCAGAATATATATATATATATATATATATATACAGGTGACACTCGAAAAATTTGAATATCGTGCAAAAGTTCATTTATTTCAGTAATGCAACTTAAAAGGTGAAACTAATATATGAGATAGACTCATTACATGCAAAGCAAGATAGTTCAAGCCGTGATTTGTCATAATTGTGATGATTATGGTTTACAGCTCATGAAAACCCCAAATCCACAATCTCAGAAAATTAGAATAGTGTGAAAAGGTGCAATATTCTAGGCTCAAAGTGTCCCACTCTAATCAGCTAATTAAGCCATAACACCTGCAAAGGGTTCCTGAGCCTTTAAATGGTTTCTCAGTCTGGTTCAGTAGGAATCACAATCATGGGAAAGACTGCTGACCTGACAGTTGTGCAGAAAACCATCATTGACACCCCCCATAAGGAGGGAAAGCCTCAAAAGGTAATTGCAAAAGAAGTTGGATGTTCCCAAAGTGCTGTATCAAAGCACATTAATAGAAAGTTATGTGGAAGGGAAAAGTGTGGAAGAAAAAGGTGCACAAGCAGCAGGGATGACCGCAGCCTGGAGAGGATTGTCAGGAAAAGGCCATTCAAAACTGTTGGGGACTTTCACAAGGAGTGGACTGTGGCTGGAGTCAGTGCATCAAGTCAGTTTCACCTGTATATATATATATATATATCTATATATATATATATATATATATCCTGTGGTACACACCAGGACATTTGGGTTAATAGAGTACATGTGCCTGGAAGTGCTTAGCTGGGAAGTGCAGACCTCAGAGCAGTGCTGCACTGTTCAGGCGGTTGACAAAGCCTCAAAAGCAGGGTAAATCCTTCCTCATTGCTTAACCAGGCACTCTCTGGTGGTCTGAGATGTGAATGTTTGTGCATCCTGGGGCAACACTGTGAGGAGCTGCAGATCCCTACTGGAGTCTCACTCCTCCTCCTTTTCCCAGCACACTTACCGCTGCAGTCAACTAGGGGATGCTCAGAAGAGCTGGGATGCTGCTGATGTATTTACAGTCATAAGCAAATGATCTGCCAGAATTAACCACCACTTCTGAGAAGGTCTCTGAGTGAACAATTAAAGGACTCCACCACTAAAACCCAGGACCTGCTGTTAAAAACATTTGCAAGTGCCTGGCAGGTCATTCACTTAGACACTTTTCAGTGGCAGGTGACCTATAATTCATTCCTTGTATTCCTTCATTCCTTTAATTCAGATCACACTTAATTGCTCCTTGAAGGGTATATACAGTATAGTGATCTACCATCCTACTCTCCATCTATGGACACACAGGGGAACAGTGATCAGGATTCAGGACATATCCCCATCCCTCCCATTTTTAAGCACAGTTTGCCCACACCCATAATCCAAAGGGCTATTATCTTTGCCCCTACTCCACCCTCTGTTCCAACAGAAGGGGTAACATTTATGTAAATGGTCTGCCAAGGGGTACGCATGTGAAAAACGTTGTGAAAAAGCATTGCTCTAGTTGCTTCTCTATTGCATTATATATGGAGATCTCAATGCAGCAGGTAACATCAGACATGTGGTTGGTAAATTTAGTCTGGCTGGTCAAGTCCTTTTTGCCAGGATCTCAATAGCTGTGAGAACCCAGTACATAACTGAATTCTGCCTCATTTCATCTATAATTAAAACATTTGTTTTTAAGTCATATCATACATACATACATTTATCATAAATACACAGCCAAAACTTTTTTTTAGTTTTGGAACGAGAGTAGAGAACAATTAGGACCCCTGACAATTTATAACTGCTATCTGTATTCCTGCTAATTCAATTCACCCATTCTGAGACAGAAAATGATAGGAAATCTCCCCAGGGGGCCTATTCCTGTGACAATTGTTTACAAAAGGAGTTCACCTCACTCTTTGGAAACGTAATTCTTGTTGCATCTTTGGCACAGGAAGTGAAAGGGAAATCTCAGCAGGAAAAAAAGACAACAAAAAATAAACTGACAGGAATTTTAAACTTTCTATACTCTATTCAAAAGAAAAAAGAAAACAAAACCTTTTGCCTGTACATACATTACTAAGGCTTTAATAACCTATGGTGCTTTTATGATGGGTTTCATAAAAAAAGGAATTGTGAAAATGTTGCAGTAATAGTTGTGGTAAAATAGCAAACAAAAAAAAATTAAAAACTTAGTTGTACATGTCTTTGTGTCATGGAAACATTCCTATCGATTTGCTTTGATATATATCCTAGATAACCATGGTTAGGAATTCTAGCCTTAGAATTACACCACTGTAAAATCAATAGGCTCTTGTTCTGTGATTCATCTGGAGAGGTATGTTTCATCCTAGAAACCCTCTGCTTGTAATTTGTGTGAAAATTGGAATATTTTGGTCATCATTTTTGTATCGTCGTGGTCAAAGTGCTGCTATCTTGGTGTTTAAAAAAATCACCAACTGTGCTAAAAAGTAGTGTGGTAAAATTCTATCTATTGATCCACATACAGTACACATATGCATACACACATGAACATACATACACACATGAACATACATACACACATGCACTAAAAACAATCTTATTTCAAAGATGCAAAATGTACCCATGCATTGCCCCACCCCCACATTGCATGGGTTAAATGCTCATTTTGTCCAGGGCATAACGAATAAGGTGAATTACTTACCTTATTTCTCAATGATGCAGGCTTCCTCCATGCTGTACGACTGGTCTGCCGAAGCTTCCTCTCTTCAGTTCTTGACCGGTTGCAGGCTCTCTGACACCATCAGACGCCGAGGGCCCACCCGCATCCCAGGAGTGACAGAGAAAAGAAAAGAGTTCTAGGTTCCAGGAGAGAGAGGAATAAGGTAAGTAATTAGCCTTATTCATTTTCCCCTAAACAAGATGAGCATTTACCTATGTGGGGGGGGGGGGGGGGTTTACAGTATAGCATGGCAACATTTTACACCGTCTTTTACACATTTTACACTTTTACTGGCCTATAATACAAAATCAGAGCAAGATTCTTTTCAATACAGTGTACTAATAAAATCCTTATAGGTTTGTAACTTATTTAACCTATAGGCATTTACGAAAATGTGTAATGTTAATGATGTTTTATTTTATTTTTTAAATTCTTAAAATCTAAAGGTAAGCATATGTTGGAAAAGAGTTTTGATTGTGCGCTGGCAGTCACATCGGTATCTAGCTTCTACATTGCAAGAGATTGCAACATTTGGAATATTTCATTTGTTTTCCTTCAAGCTTTGCAGATGAGGCAAAGCTGAACACACTTAAAAGGGTGGGGCAGAATATGACTTAATAGGCAGTAATGGAGGGATCACCCAAAATGCACTGATTGATGAAGTTACCCACTAGACAGACAAGGGATTACAAAGGTAAGACTCATCCCAGCAATCAGAGCCCCATAGGTAAGGAAAGCTCGGCTTTAAAATACTAGTCTAGTTGTGATCAGAAGGGGTTAAGAAGAGTAAACAAAATAAGAGTGAATAAGAGTGAATAAATGATGATATCTTCTGTCTTGCCCCTCTCCATTTAATTACTCTGGGGAAGTGACAGGTGTATGTATGTACACAGGAATTTAATGTTAGCAGTTTTCAGAGCTTTCAAATTTGTTACCTTCCTTGAGTGATTAAGAGGATTATCCTTAGACAGTTATATTGTCTTATAGTATTAACAAATAATTCTGTACTTGATTTATTTACCTGCTCTCATGGGAGTAATCGGTTTACAAGTTATCATATTAGCCCTTATGTACACGCTGTTTCAGAAGCGGCATGAAAGACAGTTGTACATATTAACATTTGCGATGTTTTTCTTAATTTTTCCCATCTGGAAAATAAATGTACTTATTTTTGGATTGAGAAAAATTGAAATACAGCGCTTTATATCATAACATTTTTATAACAGAAATTAAGGCAACTTAATCAAAAATGCCTTTTAACTGCTTGCATTAAGAACTATTTTATAGTTTTCACCATAGTAAACACATCGGCATAGACGTATGGGAGACCTAGGAAAGAGGTGACACCACAGCTGTGTTAAAATAAGACATATCATGCAATTTACCGTACCTTAACCTGGGCAGCACAGTGGCTAAATGGTTAGCACTTCCACCTGGCAGTACTAGGGTCGTCGGTTCAAATCCCAACCATGGCACCACCTGCCTGGAGTTTGCATGTTCTCCCTGTGCCTGCGTGGGTTTCCTCCAGGTACTCCGGTTTCCTCCCACACTCCAAAGACATGCTGGTAGGTTAATTGGCTCCTGTCTAAATTGGCCCTAGTATATGAATGGAAGTTAGGGACTTTAGATTGTACGCCCCTTGAGGGTTAGGGACTGATGTGAATGTACAATGTACTGCCTATGTAAAGCGCTGTGTAAATTGACGGCGCTATATAAGTACCTGAAATAAATAAATAATCTGAGTTCTCTGCAGTTATAACTTTTACAGCTCTGAAAAGCTAACTTGGATTGGTGATCAGCAACTTATAGCGGGACTGCGGCGGACATTCTGACACTGAGGGGAACTGACTTGGTGTCACTGACATCCCCAGTGACACCAATACAGTTATCAGTGCTAAAAAAAAAGCACTGATAGTGTACTAATGGCACTAAGCATGAAGGGGTTAACATGAGGGGTGATCAAAGGGTTAACTGTGTGCAGGGAGTGTTTTACTAGGGGGCTTTGTCAGTGTGCTTAACTGTAATCATACTGCTCTGGATGGCTGTGCTGTGCACAGCCATCCAGAGCAGTGTGCTCGAGCTAACAGGGAGGAGAATTGTTAGTAAACAAAACAGTCCTCCTCCCTGTCAGAGATCTTCGGAAATCACCGGGTGCCGGCGAGTAATTACCGGCCTGGAAACAGTGATTGACAGCCATGGCCGCAAACAGTGGCATGGGCAGGGCGTGTGTGCGGTTTGTGCGTTCCCCCTACCTGGAAATGCACAATCATTTATGTATATGTGATTTTGCACACCTGTGCCTCCCTGTAGCAGTATTTCTGCTATAGGGTGAATGGGAAGTGGTTAATATATTTCTTTTGGGCTTTCCATTGATGAGAGACAACAAGGAGTCTGGTTTTTGTGTGTGTAGGTGGGGTGCAGTGTGGTGAGGCAGCAATAATGCACACAGTCCAAGTGCGATATAAGAACTTGTATTGGAGCAATGCAAACAGTCACAACAAACTGAGTGGGAAGACACCCCAACCAGGGACACTCATGGTTCCCAACAGAGAGTAAAGAGCAGGTTTCAGCCAAACCAACAGCACCTGTGATGAGGGGCAGAGTGCGGCCTGGCCATCCTGTACCTAAGCGGGAAGATGTTCAGAGAAGTTGCAAGCCCTCTGCTTTCCCTCCTTGTCAGGAACCACTGCCTGTGCTAGTTCCCCACTTTTAAATACTCACCAGAACTTGAGGGCAAAGGGTCACCTGGATGCAGCATGGCCAACTGGAACGTTGCCTTCAGGGACCAGGAAACCAAAGACAAACGTGGTTTCTCCTGACTTCCCCTTCAGGCTATGATACCACTCAGGATGAGAGCCACCTACAGTGGAGACAGCAGACTGTACCTGCCTACCTGTGTGTTTGGGAATAGCTCTCCTGCCTCACAAGTTGGGGTTCTCAGATCACCCTATTATTATTATACAGTATTTATATAGCGCCAACAGTTCGCTCAGCGCTGTACATTACAAAAAAAAGAGATTGGTGGAAAAAGTGCACTGCCTGGGAAGAACACTAATGTACTGCGCAAGTAGGCTGTAGTCTGCGTATTTTAACATTGTGTATTGAAGACATATTGTCCCTTTGCCCATTGAACATAGTCCACCTTGCTGGCATGTATGTTTTCCCTTTCATGATCTCCAACCACTTCTCTGTGCTGCTAGAACAGAGTGGAGCTTCTGCATTTGGGAGAGAATGTAGCCTCCCCTAGGTAACAGTAAATAAAACAATAAAACAAAAGCTCTGCTCTTGTGTAGTAAAGGTGTAGCTGGGTGCCGTGTACTGCAAAATCCAATTTTTTGCTCATGCCATATACTAAAGCTTTTGTACTTCCAGTGCCCTGTGAGCAGCTGCGACTCTTATACAGGGAAGTGATATGCTGTTCTGCTATCACATCTTCATTTGTTCATTCACAAAATGTCTTGCATTTGATGAATAGCTCACATAATACAAGCTGTTCTGTGAATGGACAAGGGGGGAAGAAGGGGAGAGAAGCTTCAGCTCCCCTACTCATGGCATGCTTAAAGTACAACGATGGATTTAGTATTTGGCATGAATAAAAAAGAGGATTTTACAGTGTGCAGTAGCCAGCTGTACCTTTACTAAACATGAACCAAGGTATCTTTTTTTTGTACAAAAAGAATGTAAAAAAATATATGGGCCTGGAGTTCTGTGCTAATTAAAGAAGTGCCATTTCCAAGCATCTGTCTGGCTGGTGAATTGTTCATTCTAGTATAACACTAGCCTTAGATGGTCAGAGAGCTCACTGAAAATGATTAGAACTGAGGCACTTGTCTACCCTTAAATACAATAATTTAACAGCCAGCCCAGCCAAAGGGTGATAGTAGCACATGCAGTATGAAATACTTGCTGTCTTCAAGGAAAAGAGAATAAATGGATTTTTTGTGCGCAATAATGAATGCTTACAATGACTAACCGTGCCAATTTTTGCTCTCTAGGAAAGCTTTAAGTATCCTTAACCTTGCCCAGCTTTAGGAAAAGATGACAAATCTAGAGCATCACTTGGCAGGATCACGTCATGGTAGCCTTTGGGGCGGATTTACTAAAGGCAAATAGACTGTTCACCCAGCAAGTGTAGTTGCACTCATTTTCCCCAGAGCTTAGTAAGTGTGGTAAAGCTCTGCTGATTTTCATCATCCAATCATGGGCAAGTAAAAATGCTTTTTCTCTTTTATTTTCCTTGCAGCTGATTGGGTATTTTTTACAAGCTTTTCCACATTTTATTTACTAAGTAAAATGAGTGCAACTGCACTTGCAAATTACACAGTCTATTTAATTCTTGTGTAAAATTTACTTGTGAGCCACTGAAGGATACATATATATGTGTATATATAAACAATATAATATGTCGCAGGCGTCCTTGCTCACCCTCATGTGGTGTGCATCAACAAAATAGCAATAAATAGATTGGGTGCTGCGATCTATTCTTTAAAATAATAATATAACAAACATATAATAATCCCTCTCAATTTTCACCGTGAATGTGCATAAATACACCTTGTGTCAATAATTATATAAATCTACATATAATTACAAATAAAAATAATTGAAAATAAAAAAAAATATATAAAAAATAATAATTGCAAATAAAAGGTGGAATAATCCAGCTATGACCTTAAGCTGTATATAAAAGGTCCCATATCCACTGAAATAGTATCAAATTCCATATAAGTTCAACAGAAGAATGGATTCAATATACTCTCCTCTGTAACAGCCTGTGCTGTATAGCTGCAATGGTATACAATAGGAGCTGCACTGTGAATCACTGTGATAAATGAGATCTCTCCTTCCTCAGCACTCTCCTTAGTCCAGTTCTCCTCGTATTAGAGGCCCATACTAAGTCAAATTTAAGGAGGAACTCCTGTTTTTGCAAACAAAAATTAATACTGTAGCTGCCGGGTTTTTATTAAAGAAACACTTTCCAGCCCAAGGATCCAGCTCTGTCCTCATCTAAGCCAGTTCTTTGCTGATCTTTGAGTCACTGGCACCATCATCTTGGATGTCGAAAGCCAACTGTGACTCCCTGGTGTTTGACAGCTGGCTCCCCACTGCGAAGGCAAAAGACACTCTGCACTTTCTGAATGGTCCTGCAGTCTCCTGGGCTATGTGGCGTGTCCCAGGAGAATGTGGTGGGGGCTAAACTTCTGCTTTCTGAGGTGAGAAGAGCGGTAAAGGGTGCAGCTACCAGTCAGAAACAGGTACCCGCTTCCTAATATGGGCAGCATAGTGGCAATCACTTTTGCCTCGCATCATTGAGGTCATTGGTTTGAATCCCAACCATGGCATTACCTGCCTGGAGTTTGCATGTTCCCCCTGTGCATGTGTTTGTTTCCTCCGGGTACTCTGGTTTCCTCCCACACTCCATAGACATGCTGGTAAGTTAATTGGCTCCTGTCTAAATTGGCCCTATTATGTGTATGTATGAATGTGAGTTAGTTATCTTAGATTGTAAACTCCTTGAGGGAGGGAATGATGTGAATGTACAATATAATATGTAAAGCGCTGTGTAAATTGTCAGAGGCATATAAGTACCTATAATAATACAAAAAAGAGAGAGGGGAGGAGGATGGGCAGAACTTCACATCTTAGATGCGGAAATTGTGCTTAGAAGGTGTGCTTTAAGTACTTACAACAGTTGCAATTAAACAATACCTTTTAATGATTTATTAATTAATACAGCATATAGCTGCATTCATTTGTGTATTTTAGAACTTCATGAGGTTCATCTTCAATTGCTCAAATGCTCAAGTGTCCTTTCACAACTGTATAAACTAGCTTCTGATTGAATGCTTCTCAGAATATATTAGTAACATTACAATGTAAGCTCCACTGGAAAAAGGTGCTGATGTCAATGATGGACATAGCTTGACTTTCCAATATTTTGCAATGACATATAAGCTTAATAGTGCAAAAAGCTAAATAAACATTTCAGAACTTTTATAAAGATATGTTATTATATTGCATCTCATGGCTGTTTTACTGTGATAAACTGTGAACAAACTGTTTAAAGTAATGTGCCCTATTTTTGAAGTGACATGCTCTTATTAATGTACATGTTAAAATATTCTGTGACTCATATCATATCTACACGGCATGGTTTTAGTTAATCCTATGGCTGTGATGATTGTTCATAGGCCCTCGAGTTCCATCAGCTGCAAATCCAGCACTCACAGCCACAAAACCAATTTGGCTGGTCCTAAAATATATGTTTGCTGAGGGGCTTTGTTGAAAGGTCCTGCAGACAACAGGGCATTCCGCCAGATGGTACAATCATTTTTCCTGTTGGATTCTGCGTCATTTAGGTGCATAGACGGGCAATGTCCGCACACAGGGGTACTGTTCAATATATCGCATGCAAAATCTGCTTCCTATTTTATGCCTAAATTATATTTGCAAACTGGATAATTACCTGGTTAGCATCAACCTAGATCAGCGGCTTGCTGTTGGCAATAGTTAAAAATACTTTAAGCCTTGTAGACGATGCTGCACATCCTGTGTATAACAATACTTCTGCAAATTACTCTTAAATGACTCTTAAATTCTTGTTTCAGATTTCACTAATAAATCTAAGTACATGAAAGCATCTAGGAATATAAAATGAAGAAAATAGCATTCATTGTGGGAAGACTTTGCATGACAAATAGAGAAATTATATCTGTAATATTTTGAATCAAGATTTTTTTTCATGCACTTATCTTGCTTACTGATACCATCTGCTCCATTGCTTTCTATGTAAGAATGCAAATATAATACATACACTATATTGCCAAAAGTATTGGGACGCCTGCCTTTACACGCACATGAACTTTAATGGCATCCCAGTCTTAGTCCGTAGGGTTCAATATTGAGTTGGCCTGACCTTTGCAGCTATACTAGCTTCAAATCTTCTGGGAAGGATATCCACAAGGTTTAGGAGTGTGTCTATGGGAATGTTTGACCATTCTTCCAGAAGTGCATTTGTGAGGTCAGGCACTGAAATCAGACGAGAAGGTCTGGCTTGCAGTCTTTGCTCTAATTCATCCCAAAGGTGTTCTGTCAGGTTGAGGTCAGGACTCAGGCAGGCCAGTCAGGTTCCTCCATCCCAAACTCACTTATCCATGTCTTTATGGACCTTGTTTTGTGCACTGGTGTGCAGTCATGTTGGGACAGGAAGGGGCCATCCCCAAACTGTTCCCACAAAGTTGGGAGCATGAAATTGTCCAAAATGTCCTGGTATGCTGACGCCTTAAGAGTTCCCTTCACTGGAACTAAGGGTCCAAGCCCAACCCCTGAAAAACAAGCCCACACGATAATCCTCCATCCACCAAACTTTACGCTTGGCACAATGCAGTCAGGCAAGTACCGTTCTCCTGGCAACCGCCAAACCCAGGCATGTCTATCGGATTGCCAGACAGAAGCGTGATTCATCACTACAGAGAACATGTCTCCACTGTTCTAGAGTCCAGTGGTGGCTTTCTTTGCACCACTGCATCTGACAATTTGCATTGCACCTGGTGATGTAAGGCAGGGGTGTCAAACTGGTGGCCCTCCATCTGTTGCAAAACTACAAATCCCATCATGCCTCTACCTTTGGGAGTCATGCTTGTAACTCTCAATCTTGAAATGCCTCATGGGACTTGTAGTTTGGCAACAGCTGGAGGGCCACCAGTTTGACACCTGTGGTGTAAGGCTTGGATGCAGCTCCTCCACCACAAAGCTCCCTAAACACTGTTGTTGCGCATGCGCTGACTGCGTTCTGTCATTTTACATGGCCTACCACTTCGAGGCTGAGTCGCTGTTGTTACCAGTTGCTTCCACTTTGTTATAATACCACTAACAGTTGACCGTGGAATATGTATTAGCAAGGAAATTTCATGGATGGACTTATTGCACAGGTGGCAACCTATCACTGTATCATGCTTGAATTCACTGAGCTCTTGAGAGCGACGCATTCTTTCACAAATGTTTGTAGAAGCAGTCTATATGCCTAGGTGCTTGATTTTATACACCTGTGGTCATGGAGGTGATTGGAACACCTGAATCCAATGATTTTGAGGGGTGTTTCAGTACTTTTGGCAATATAGTGTATATGGGGATACTCAATTTTAATTAAGATTAAATACAATTTATGAATTGTGATTATTCGTTTTATTTGAGATATGTTAAAGAAAGCCCATACCGATTTAAATATATAGGCTTTCATTGCTGACCTGTCATTTTCCAAATTCTGATACTGTAGCCAGATATAGCCAGGAAACTAGCACTTTTCAAAGGGGGCCTTCAATGGTAGTGGTTCAATGAAGAGGTAGTGACCTTTAATCGACTACTCTTGTATTAGTATGTCTTCTCCACAGACAGCAACAAGACAAAGTTTCTATACCTATAGTCCCCTACAGTATATGGAGAGTAACTTGATTCGGACATTCAGCTTTAAAGACATTGCATAGGTTTTTTAGTTGGAGCAGTGATGATGCCTCCTGGCTTCCCTGACCCCCTGTAAAGATTTAGAAGCTCTGCATGTGAGATACTGGTCTCACAAATGGTGTATTTACTTGACTTTCCTACTACTGTATCTCACACATACTGCAAGTATAATTAAAAGGAGCCACAGAATAAAGCTGAATTTAAGGATCTAAAATGTCCTTTCTTTCTTCCGTCCTATTTCCCCTCACTCCCTTCTTTCTTTTCTTTCTTCTTTCATCACTTCCTCTATTCCTTGCTTCCAAGGGCGGACTGACCATTTGGAAATTCGGGCACTGCCCGAGAGCCCGGGGTCAGTAGGGGGCCCCATGAGGTGCCCCTGGTAACTTTTTCATAGGCTTTTTTGAGTTTGGGCAAGGACACAGGGGCCCCATGATCCCCTATTGCCCGGGGGCCCCATGAGTTGTCAGTCCGCCCCTGCTTGCTTCACCTCTTCTTTCCTTCCCATGCCTTCACTTCCTTGCTTCATCTCTTCTCTCTTTGCCATGCCCTCACTTCCTTTCTTCCATGTTCCCTCCCGTCTTCATTTTTTTCCTTCCTTCTTTTACTTCCATGCTCTCTTCTTTCCTTCTTTCCTTGCTTGATTTCTTCACCTCTTAAGGCACACACGTGCTATAATAGTGTTACATACTTTATGATTTTACATCTCACACAAACTAAAAGCCAGAATGAGCATATGCATAAATACATTTGCATAAGGTAAAGACTACTTTCAATTAAAACCCCATGTCAAAGAAACCAGTAGATGAGATAGATCCTTCACACTGGGAATGGGCAGGTTTAAGAGTTGGAAGCAAGCTCTTTTATAGAACCTCTACTTATAATTTTTTATTTATCACAAAAATATTTTAATAAGAATTTCCAGAGTGATATTACAACACTACATCACTTAAGTACATAGGGTGTCCAATATATAAATTTGCAGCATACAGCTTGATACTACACTCAAAGGCTGAATATAAACTGACATAAGCTCAAATACAAAAGGGCTGATTTACTAAACTGGAGACTGCAAAATCTGGTGCAGGTCTGCATAGAAGCCAATAAGCGTCCAGGTTTATTTGTCAAACCTTAATTGAACAAGCTGAAGGTAGAAGCTGCTTAGCTACCATGCACAGCTACTCCAGATTTTGCACTCTCCAGTTTTAGTAAATCATCACCATAGTGTATTAACAACATTACATATCCTGCTTAGCTTTCCATAGGAGGGATATTTATACAATCTTTATAGGAGTCTACTTGCTACCAGAGCCAAGGAGCACAAACCTGTGTAGTAGTTCCCCCCCACGCTGTGTTAAAAATAAGACGTACAAGCCTCAAAGTATTTCATATGCTTTAGTCATTCTGTGTGGGTTGGGGGATCAGCTGATTTCCACTATCATAAAATAAGTTATCAAGCTTGGATCAATGTTCTTGAGATGGCAGACCTAATGTTTTCCTATAATATAAGATCATCCAAAATACTCAAAATACACATTTTGAGATCTCATTTGATATTAAGTTGAAATAAGGCATTCGGAGTGATAAGGACTGCATTTTAGTATCTGGGAAGGTTTGGACATCTCCATAGCGTGTTAATCAAATCCTTTATGATCTCTCTGACATCTACCACAGAGTGGCTCTTCAAGCTTACCCATGCTATATAATTTCAGAGGTGTGTAATGTGCTTGTAACACAATTTAAAGCTGAAAGAGCCTCTTGGTTACATTAAGTGAACATAGTATTACAGAGTTCAATGCACTCTTTTTGTTGCACTTCTTATTGTTCCCCCTTACATCCCTTTCTTTTGTTTTGGATTTTTAAACATATTCTTATGCTCATTCTTAATTGCTAGGCTTTCTGACTTGTTTAGTCTTAGTGTGAGATAATGATCCTTAAGAGAACTCATGTGAGTTTTGGGACTTTTCAGAAAAATAGCAAATGCCACAAGTATGAAGAAAGTAACAGCTCAAAATTATTTTTTTATTTGAACACTAAAAATATTTTAGATTTTAAAATTTGCTTCAGAGATGCAAATAAAAAATAGAACAAATCACACGGTCACAATTGCTTTAGCACAGAATGGAAAACTGGCACTAATGTAAGGTATAACTATATATCTGATGCATATCAATCATGTGATTATGTGATACAAGGTGAAAACTGTGCAGAATAATATATGGCCCTGTTTGTATATTTATGAATATACGGTATATTTCATGGCAATCGGTGGCTATGGGCAGAATTTATTTGCTTATCAACATCTACATTTTGATTTTATAAACAGTATACTCTGCAGATCGCACAAATGGGAAAAAAATTGCTTATTTTTGCTGTTTATTCAGTAATCCGTTGCAAAGAGCAATTTACCTTGAGCAAATCACAATAGTTTCTAGCATGATAAGGCCTATATAGCAACTTGTCAGCAACAGGATCATGAGAAGTGCACAGAAAATGTTCACGTTTCTATGTGTCATTCCATTTCTGGCTGGATGAGGTGTTTCACTACTACACTAATGAAAGACCTGCAGAATGTCACTGACCAGACACTTATTCTGCTTAGGGTGTGTTCACATGGACATACTACAGTGTACACCTGTGGAAAGGCTGTGTTTACCCACATGGGGATGCCAAGGTATTCCAAGCATCCCCATGCAGGCAGTACCATTGATGATGTTTGGGCCGAGTGGCTGCACGGACACAGCTGGCGCTCCCAATTTGATACCTGTGCAGGTGCTGTGTTCCCACTCTGTGATCAGGGCCATCCACCCTCAGCATGGAAATCCCAATTGCGTCCCAATTTACATTGATGGGACTGCCTGCACAGGGATGCACAGAATATCTGTGCATACTCATGTTGCCAGTAATAGGATTGCAAGTTTGGCATGGGCCTAACTCCTCTACTGTAGTTATATCAAATCAGAAAGTTCATATAACTACAGTTGATGCATTTATGTACTAGAGGAATAGAGACTTTCATATAACAAAGTGAGCATCTACTGAGTTTAGGTTCTGGGTGGACCCCAGTGTCCTCACATGCAATGTAGGGCTATGGCTTAGCATTGTACTTGATGGCATCGGCGTGCCTGCGACCGATGGCATGCCTTAGAGAAGAGGCTGCTGGAGCTGGTCTTTTAAAAGGAGCCTGAGGGATTGGGGGATAAGGTAACAAAAAGTCCTTAGGTAAGTCCTTAGATAAGTAAACGTCTGTTTTGTGCCTTGTACCCTAGCTCTGAATTAATATTTATCACTTGTAGTGCAGGAGAGCCCCACTGCAAGGGAATTTCTTGGATTTCTCTGAATTTCAACCTTTATCCCATTAATAAATCAACTTCAGTATCTCTACACTGGTTTACCAATGCCAAAATGTCTTATTGCGCCATTAATTTAAAGGGTTAGTTCTCATTGCTCAGCACCAGCATGTGACCACTTTGACCAATCAGAATCATCCTGATCTGTTTTGGAAGACCTACAGAAAGGGGAAGAAGATCAGAGATTTTAAATCCTGCTATACCTGCTACATGAGCACTGACAGCTAATTACCATTGGAGGCAAATGCAGCAGGGAACAGGGGGGTAAAGGGTGTTGATGGTGTAGGGCAGGGGTGTCAAAATGGCGGCCATCCAGCTGTTGCGAAACTACAAGTCCCATTGTGCCTTTGCCTTTGGGAGTCATGCTTGTAACTGTCAATTTTGCAATGCCTTATAGGACTTGTAGTTTGGCAACAGCTGGAGGGTCGCTAGTTTGACACCCATGGTGTAGGGTATTAGTTCACCTTTTCATTTTTTTTGTAAAATGGTGAACTTACACTTTAAAATCACAGAGCAGGTTCACTTTGTAAAGTTGTAAAGTGTCTTTTCATATAGTGAATAAGGTGAGATTGTGTTAACTTTACATGTCCAGTCGTGTGAGCTAAAACACTGGGGTTGATTTACAAAAGGTAAATACACTGTGCACTTCAAAAGTGCATTTGCACTCTTTTTTTCTTAGTTAATGTAAATGTGGTAAGGCTTTACTATTCAAAGAATACCCAATCAGGTGCAAGAAAAATAAAAACATTTGTGCATGCGCATGATTGGATGATGGAAAACAGCAGAACATTACCACATTTACTAAGTTCTGGGGAAAATGAGTGCAAATGATTTTAGTAAATCAACCACACAATTTTTTTTATTTCACTTGCAATGATTTGGCAAAAAAAAACAAACACAGTTTCCCCTTTCTACATGAACATACACTTTACAAAGTGCACTGTCACTAGGCATACGTAAATCAACCCCTATTTCTGTTTATTTTCTCTAATCAGCTCACATTTACCACACATAAGAGTTGTTTGTAGCAGGTTTTTTTCTTTCTGTGGTTTCGTATTCATTATTTGTGACTTGATGAAGTTACATTCTCATGTGTTTCCGTATGCCTGATATGAAGTATCATTAGTACAATTGGATTCAAGCAGAGAAAGCCATGTTGAGACTTGAGAGGGAGCAGTTTAGCCGTCTGGCAGATTAGCATTATATCTCTTATTGGATCAACATGAAAATTCTGACCTGCTGCTTCTATGAACATTTTGATTATTCTATGGTGATCTGTGTACCGAGCTTATTGATTCCACAATGTACTAACGCCACACAGCCTGACAATTATTCAATAATGTCTCTTTTACAGTACAGATCAAATCTAATAAATGTTCTGAGGCTTTGGGTTCCTTTATTTGATTCAGTACACCGACACAGCACAGCAGTGGACAGCAACAAGTCTAAAATTGATACATATCAGCATAATATAGTATTAGTTTCATACAGTGATTATTATAAATCCTCGCTAAATCCCCATATCGATGTCTTTGATGATCCTCGGTTGGACTTGTCATTTCATTTCTTTTCTTTGGAAATACTTGGTACACCTGAGTTTTAGAGCTATAAAAGCAGCAATGCAATAAATTGTAGCGTTTTCTTCACCGCTCCGATGATAGGCAAGCTGCTTGAATTAGAACTAGGCTGGGAAACATACTGGAGTTTTGTGCTTACGTGACCCATTTCATTTTAGGATAAAAAGAGCATGCACTCTTGTGTCAGCTGCTTGTGCACAGCACCGCTGGATTGTTCATCTTAATCAGCTAATAGCTGTCTCAATTGCAGAACACTGGCGACATGTAAGACTGTTTAACCCTAGGTTCACTCCTAAGCGTTTTCTGCAGCGTTTTGCACGAAGGCAGTACAGTCCATTTAACATGATTTCCTATGGAATATGTTCTCATCTGCGTGTTTTCACCCGATGTGTTTTTTGGAAAGGGTCAGGGACTTTTTTTGATGGTTCTGTGGACTTCAATGGAAATGCTGCAGAAAAGCATGTATTGTGTTTTTGCTGAATTTTTGATGCGTCTTGCATTTTAAATCTGCCTAGCAACAAGAAAAATTAAAAAAAAAAAGAAAAAGAACAAACACAAAACGCATCAAAAATGCGGCAAAAACTCAGGTGCAAAAATGCAAAACACAATGCAGAAAGGGCTCAAATGCAACCTGCATAGGTGTGAACCTAGCCTCAGTGTATGCCTAGCAAGGAAGGCTAAATGTTGAAGTCTTGCAATATAATCCAAATGTCAATATAAAAAGGGAAAGCAGTTTGCTTCTACAAACCATAAACATAATAATAGCCTGCTTTAAAGACAATCACTCAATTGTAGGTATTTGTAGGAATCTGAATTTTCACTTTTAAGGTCCAATTGAGCTTTCAGTTTAAATTAGTTAAAGTGTTACTACACCTATATGCAGTAAAACATGCTTGTTATACTCACTGTGGAGCCTAAGGGGTTAGTCTTCCAAATTGTGTAAAAAAGCTGTTTGATCCTGACTTCTCTGATCCTGTCCTTCTTCCTGTGTCCCCCTCTTATCTCCAGATAAGACATAACGTGTGGAGACACTCTGCACATGCTTAGTTTTGGTGTGTATTGCTAGAGAGGTTTTTCTTTTTTTTGGGAGAGTGCACGTGATCAGCACAGGGCCAATCAGCACTGTCCAGACCAGGGGCGGACTGACAACTCATGGGGCCCCCGGGCAATAGGGGATCATGGGGCCCCTGTGTCTTTGCCTGAACTCAAACAATCCTATGAAAAAGGTACCAGGGACATCTCATGGGCCCCTACTGACCCCAGGCCATCGGGCAGTGCCCGAGTTTCCAAATGGTCAGCCCGCCCCTGGTCCAAACAGAGGTCAGAGGTTCTGCATCCTCCTAGAGCAGAATGAAAACTCCTTCTACAAGCTTTAACCAGTGCTCAGCTGGACACTGATAGAAGCCACAAGACTGCTATGTACTGCTGATGAGAAAAGGTATTTAGCAGTTTATATTTACTAAAATAATTGCATTTCCATGTTCTGTGTACTGTGGGAGACCAGATATAGTGAATGCAGGGTCCTGGGTTTAGTAACACTTTAATGCTTTCATTTCTTTCATTCTAAATGTTTTAAAACAAAAGGTGTGCCAAATCTTACAGTTTGCTTCCTATAGGGCCAGTTGACACCACATGCAGTACACTGTTTTAGGCAGCACTGATGGGCACTGATAGGCTGCACTGATGGGCACTGATAGGTTGCACTGATGGGTGGCACTAATGGGCACTAACTGTCAGCACTAGCTGGTGGTAATGCTGGGCGGCACTGATAGGTGGCACTGCTGGGCACTGGAGGGTGGAACTGCTGTCCCTGATTATCAGTCCAGATCTGCTCTGTGACATTTGCTGATTATCAGCAGTACCTTTCTCACATTGTGACAGCGTGAGGAAAGTGCTACCGATAACCGGCAACTGTATTTACTTTGTGATCTGCTGTGTCATTGGACACAGCTGATCACATGGTAAAAGGCTGCTGTGATTGGCCTTTTACCTTGTCATGTGATCAGCTGTGTCTGTACGACACAGCAATCACTGACAGCACCGGGGAATTGCAACGGGGGGTGCGCGAAGAGTGCTTTCTGGGAGAACGTCATATGACACCCTCCCAGAACTGGACAACCGCGCTGTATTTGTCATTCGGTGATAGCACGATTGTAAAGTAGTTAAGGAGCACCTACAGCCTGAGTGCAAAAGTATGTTCCCTGCCAGCTTGCTGCAGAACGGCACCCAGAGTCAGAGCTATCCAATCAGCTGTAATCATGACCTTTGATGATAGTAGAGCTACAGGCCTGACTAATGAGGGGCATGTTGAACCTCTGCAATGAGTCCGCTGCTTCCACACAAAGAACAAAGGTCCTTCTCTGCAGCTCCTAGCAGGGAACATGCTTTTCTATTCAAGCCGTGGTTGCTTTAGAAAGAAAATGAACTGCTAAACATTGAACATGTTTTATTGTATCTGGAATGCATTTAGCTCATTTAAACTGAAGGTTTAATTGGACTAAGTTGTTATGGAAATGTAGCATTACCTCTCAGAGCAAAAATTGTAGCCCAGTTTCAGCCTGTTGAGGCTGAATTGTCTTCGGCCTATGTTTAGGGCTGTTGATAATTAATATGCTTCCTGGCTGCTTGGAGAAGGTAAACTGTCAAAAACAACAAACCTTTTGTCTTATTTTCTAAACCTGATCTTTCTCCAGGACTGAATTTTTGCCCTGATTTTGTGTGTGGAGATGGTCATCTTGGTGGAGGAGCAAGGCTTTGCTTCCTCTTATGTGAAAATACCACATCCCCAATCCCTACCCCCCATTGACAGGTTCGCGGAATAAAAAAGCAGTTAAAAAAGGGGAGAAAGCACAGATACATCAAGAAGAAACAAGGAAACTGGTACGCTGTAGGTCTTTAGGTCCAGATTTCTCTCCAGGAGGCCCTCTGAAGAACAATGAGCAGCACAGGAGTGACATCACCAACTGTCACTGCAGTGTTATGGAAGATACTCCAAATCTCCAGATCCAGACAGAATAGTACTCATCAAACCAGATAGTGGGTATGACATATCTCGGGTAATCTAACAATGCTGGAGTGGCTAGAAACAGTCACATGTCAGGAAGTGCATTGTAACTTATTAGGAGGAGTTAAATGTAGTTTTTTAGGTTACAGTTTAGAAACAATTAACCTTACTAGATATTCCTTTATAACACACACACAAAAAAATCTCTTTTGAATATAGGTCCTCTTTAAGTAGTTGTTATTATGACTGAGCTCAAACAGGAGATGGGACAACCTTACAGCCTGAAACTTCTGCTCTGTCAGGGAGGGAATACAAGTAAATAATATAAAATACAAGCAATCCCTGAAAAAATAAGGCACACTATAAAAAACATTAACCAGTGGAAATTCCACATTTTTAGAAATGTTTTTGCCTGGTTCACTCACTAGAAAACCCTGTTTTTACGCAGTTAGATTGGTCCACAGGTTTACCAAGGGCTTTTTTTTCTCAGAGAATAGGTGCAGGTACTCTCTCCATCCCTGACTTACTTTTGTGCACCGTTCCTTGTCTCTCCCCTTATCCACCTCCTAGTACTGCTTATTTTACAGAATACAGAGCCAAGTATCATTTTGTGGTGTTAAGTAAATAGTACAGAATGGTTGATAACCATTCCCCCCAGAGCAACAATAGACCCTCCACCAGGAACAAAATACACTCTCAGCTACAATAGATCCCCCACCAGCAAAAATAGATTTGCCACAGAAACAATAGACACTTTGGGGTCTATTTACTAAAGCTGGAGAGTCCAAAATCAGACTCCCTTCTGCATAGAAACCAATCAGCTTCTAACCTCAGCTTGTTCAATGAAGCTTTGGCAATGAAACCTGGAAGCTGATTGGTTTCTATGCAGAAGTGAGTCTGATTTTGCACTCTCCAGCTTTAGTAAATAAACCCCCTTCTGTCAACAATAGATCCCCCAACAGCCAGTATCAATAGACCCCCCCCCCCAACAGTGGATCTCCTAATAACATAAAGAACCGCATAGCAGCAAAAATCCCCCACCAGCAATAATAGATCCCGTTACAATAGTAGATCCTTCCAGCTACAATAGACCACCCCAGCAACAATACACCCCCCAGCTACATAGATCCCCAGCAGTCAACATCAACAGATCCTCAAACATACTCCATTCCCTTTTTCCAGTACATAGAGTACATTTTGCATTCACCCTGGTTCCAGCTTAAAAAAAGCCCTGGGTTTTCTTACATGAAACCAAGTAATGATCTTTTCAGTAATGAAGCATATGCAGATTTTAGGTTGGCCAACAACCATTACTTCTTTTTGCCCAGTCTACAGGATACTTAAGGACAACTTCACTGTGCCATATGGCTCTCCTGCCCTATGAAACCTTTCAGTCTCAATAGAAAGTAAGATGCTACTGAGTCCATGAATCACTTATACTGTTTCCATATGATTGGGTAACTTTACTATGTTTTTTCTCGTGAGATGACTAGATGATAAATTATTGTCTTGTATCA
The DNA here is from genome assembly GCF_062004578.1 of Staurois parvus. Taxonomy (NCBI): domain Eukaryota; kingdom Metazoa; phylum Chordata; class Amphibia; order Anura; family Ranidae; genus Staurois; species Staurois parvus. Next base: position 8,503,827 of record NW_028317825.1, read on the forward strand.
AGAGTTGCCAGTACATAAAAATAAACTAGAAATTGGTTTGTGTTTTGTCCTCCTGGGCTATATTACCCTGATTGCTGTCTGACTCTAGTGTGTCATTTTATTCAACGTTCTCTGTACTCTTATGATTGGAATATCTACTGCTCTGCCAAGTTTTAATCAGGTTATGACTGAATAACATAGAAGTTATGGATCTTCCTATGCTAAATTACAGAAATCATTACAAGGTACATGGATTTAGAGGCACTCATTATATGAGTAGGCTGCCACGTGTTCAGCATTTCTCTATCTTTATCCAGACTAATGTACAGAGCGAACAGGATGGCGTACAGTGCAAAAAAAAAATATGTGCCTATGATTCCTTAATGCTGTTTTAGTTCTTGACTCCAAAAAGCAAAGAGTGAAAGAGTCAGTGGGGAGGAAATGAAGCCTGCTTGTATGGTTACAATCAAATACTTTTAAGCTGTGATATTCAACCTGTAGCATGTAAGACAAATGCAGACCTGAAAGGTGGCTCTTTTAATCCACACAATACTCCGAACAGCACAGAACAGATTAGCTAATGCACTCAAATGACACACTTAAAACTAAAGTACATTGGGATGTAGATTTTTGAGAGTCAGATCATTGCTAAAGTGGTTCTCCTTGAGATATGAGAAATTGCTTCAGAGAATAAAACATATCTGCCAATTTATCTTGTACTCTAGGGCAATGGTGTCATGATCTAGATTTAGGACAATTAAAACAGGACAGTTCTTATGGGGGAGACGTGGGTAATGGTTTGTGAATTATAGTTCATTGTGTGACCTGGAAGTTTTACATAACTATTGTTATTTTAATTATTTTAGAACTATATGATGTATAGAACCGTGTGCATTGATTTAAAGGGGAACTGCACATTTAGTCTAATTAATTTAGGTCTGTTTATTTTGTTCATAATATTGGCATTATCACCATGATAAAATAGATCACGGTGTATGGATTAAAAAGATAAAAATGCCAGGCTATAGGGGGTTGGTCCAAAATGTATTTTCATTTGTCACATTAAAAGGGTCTATTAAGATTTAAAGGATAAGTTCACCTTTCGTAACATGTTATTCCCATATTCAAGATCTTCTCCCCCCCGCTAGCTGTCACAATTTTTTTAAAAATGCGAACATATGGGGCTCCACCCGTCTGACCGCATCATTCACTCACAGAGTTCTGTTAATGGGAAACTACAAGTCCTGACAGCCTTTGTGGTTGTGGGCTTGTAGTTCTCAGCAGTAAACTGTTGAGCACTGTAGTAGTTCATTGATTCTTCCTGTCAGTGTGAAACTGCCTGCCCGTATGATGTACGGGTTGACAGCTCACACTTAAGATACATATTATAATACAGTGCACAACAGTACAAGTACACAATGGTGACTTATAAACTGTCCTTCACTGACCAAATAGTGTAGTCAGTGCAGTGTTTCCATTTCTATAATACATCTTCCTCTATAAAGTGCTCTTCGAAATCATAAAGTGCCTTGGTGCTCAAAAAACTACGATGGACCTTCTGCTATTAGGCATAAAAGTCTAAAACGCTTTTTCTGGTGAGGGGTGTCTCCTTCCTGAGCTTGTGATAGAAATGGAAACACTGCACTGTCTAAACACTATTTGGACACTGAAAGACACTTTATAAGCCACCATTGTTTACTTGTACTATTGTGGGTTGTGTTGTAATATGTATTTTATCTGTTAAGTGGTTTACACTTGAGCAGCAGCAACAGCACTATCTATTTGTCTGCACCAACACATATCACATTTTTTTCTCTTTACTCCTAGCGCAAGTTTTTTAGGTTATAATGACAGCTCACACTGACAGTCAGCAGGAGTCCTGCATGGCACCAGCAATCTGTTGATTGGTGGTGCAATGCTTTCCAGGCTCCTAAAAAAATTTGTAAATACATTATTTTACCTGCACAAAAATGTGCATTTTACTAATTTTTTTTTTTAAATTGAACTTATCCTTTAACAGCCTGTGTGTTTGGGGGGATATGCACCAATCACCCGTCATTAGTGTTTAAATTTACAGTATTGTGTGGGTTGGACCTGGATGGATAGTTGTTTCTGTATTCAGATTTTCTGGTAGCTGCCAAACAACTTACCCAAGTGAGCTTCTTGTGAGCACTCCCCCATTCTTCTAGAAAATAAATCAGAAGACAGAATACTGTCTAATACTACTACCTCAACCACCTACATTTATATATATATATATAGATATATATAGTAAATGCTCATCTTTCTGTGGACTGCTCTTTGATTCTGTTGCCAACATTGGTGTTTCCTTGCCCACCTGCTTCTTGTTTGACAATACTAGAAGACATGGCTGAATCTAGCTGGTCTTATATGGAGGTGCAGTAAAAAATGTCAGGGGCAGAGGATAGGAGGTCAGCAGGACAGTGTGCAAAAACAGGAATCAGTAGCGGAGTATACTGGGGGGTCAGCAGGGCAGAGGACGGGGTTTAGCAAACCATAGGGCAGGCATCAGCAGTTGTAGGGCAGTGTACAGGGAGTCAGCAGGGCAGAGGATGGTCGGTCAGCAGAGCGGAGGACAGGGGTCAGTATGGTAGTTTATTGCAGGAGTCAGCAGTTTGTAGGCCAGTGTACAGGGGTCAGCAGGGCAGAGGATGGTTAGTCAGCAATGGAGTGGACAGGGGTTAGTATGGCAGTGTACAGGGGGTCAGCAGTGCGCAGAACATATAATATGTTTTTAAAGGCAAACGTAGCCTCTAAGCAGTATAGACAATATGTAAACGTTGACGTTATTAACAATACTCATAACAAGTAATCTGCCTGGCTGTACAATTAAAAAGTCAAAGCAGGGTGACAAAATGTGAGCAAGACTGAGATTATGAAAGACATGGGGCACCCTGGGAAAGAACAGAGAAATAAGTTCTGTGGCTGGCCAGTGGGAGGTTCTTAAAGGGGATTGAACAGAATCTGTGCCTGCTGTATACCCCTATTTACCCCTGTACAAATCATTAGTAAGACCTCATCTGGAATACGCAGTTCAGTTTTGGGCACCAATTCACAAAAAAAAAACATTGGGGAACTGGAGAAAGTGCAGAGAAGGTCAACCAAACTGATAAGAGGCATGGAGGAGCTCACCTATGAGGAAAGATGAGAGGAACTGAATTAATTCTCTCTTGAGAAGAGAAGATTAAGGGGGGATATGAACAACATGTATAAATACATCAGTGGTTCATATAGTGAACTCGGTGTAGAGCTATTCACCCTGAGGTCATCACAGAGGACAAGGGGGCACTCTTTATGTCTGGAGGAAAAGAGATTTAATCTCCAAATACGGAAAGTTTTCTTCACAGTAAGAGCTGTGAAAATGTGAAATATATCCCTCAAAAGTTGGTTCTGGCCAGCTTAGTGGATTGCTTTAAAAAAAGGACTAGATTCTTTCCTATTATAACTGGAAACTAACATTTATAGGTAAAGTTGATCCAGGGAATATCCGATTGCATCTTGGGGGATCAGGAAGGATTTTTTGTCCCCTGCAGGAGCAAATTGGATCTTGCTTTGCTGGGTTTTTTTTTGCCTTCCTCTGGATCAACTGTGGGTATAGGATAATAACTTTTTTTTTTTTTATGGTTGAACTAGATGGACTTTTGTCTTTTTTCAGCTAACTATGTAACTATGTATACAATCTACACCTATACCACAGTACTCTTACCCACAAAATACTAAATACTGTGCCAAAGCTGACAGTCTCAAAGACACACACCTCAGGACAAAGGAACATTTTTTTAAATTAAATGTTTCCACTTCATATGTTTTTATACACACAAAAAGGATTTTTTTTTTTGGCGGCCTTACAACATTGATCAACATTCAACTGCTTCAGTAGGGACTGGTTGAATTGACTGGGCAGGCTGGTTGTACAGAAATTGATGTACCGATCAACTTCTGTACAATCAGCCTCTAGGAAAATTTCTGCATGATCAGCACCACCGAGTATAGCTGGCAGCACTGATCAGTATATTCAGCATTGAAGTCTCTTCGCTGTCAGCACACATTAACTCAGCGGGAGTGATTCCCCCATCCACGTCAAATTTGTGGATAAGAGAATCAAGTAATTTTTTTTAGTTCAACCCACTGCTGACCCCCCAAAAAAAGAGTATAGGCTGCTTTACTGGGCCTTTCCATAAAAAAGAACTTCATTAAAACCAGTACAGAGTACAGGGGTCAGGAGTAAGTAAAAAACAAAACAACATATGGAGTGTAGCAGTCAGGGTGAGCATCACGTTGGGGTGTACACATACTGCCACTGTGATGTATTGTGGCCGTGGCAGAAATGATATCCTCTGTTGCATTCTGTGGGCACAGTGCCTTCTGAATGTGACCTATTCAATTGAATGGGACTGCTTTACAAGCACCCCACGACTGCGTGCAATGAATATGGTGGCAGTGCACTAGTATGGGGTACTAAGTGTTAAAGCAGGTGGTGAGGACGTGATACAGCATCTCCTCACTGCCAGCCAACTGAATTCAGATCACTCTTCAGAGACCCAAGCTCATGTTAACAAGCTACTAAAGGGAAGCGGGGGCTGGGCAGGAAGGGGTTAAAGCAACACAAAATTGAGAGAAACCTTCATCTATTTATCCTTCCAGCTGATTGTTAGCCATTTCCAATAATACTACATTTGTCTCTGAGTGTTAACTGGACAAGAACAAAGAGGGGGAGAGAGAGAGAAGGGAGGGAGATGGAGGGGGGAGAGAAGGAAGGGATATGGAGGGGGGAGAGAAGGGGGGTGATGGAGGGGAGAGAAGGAGGAAGATGGAAAGAAGGATGGTGATGGAGGGGGGAGAGAAGGAGGGAGATAGAGGGAGAGAAGGAGGGAGATGGAGGGAGAGAAGGAACGAGATGGAGGGGGGGGGAAAGAAGGGATGAAGATTAAGGGGGAGAGAAGGGGGGCAATGGAGGGAAGAGAGAAGGAGGGAGATAGAGGTGGAAGAGAAGGAGGGAGATGGGGGGAGAGAAGGGAGTGATGGAGGGGGGAGAGAAGGAGAGAGATGGAGGGGGGAGAGAGAGAGGAAGATGGAGGGGGGAGAGAAGGAGGGAGATGGAGGGCGGAGAGAAGGAGGGAGATGGAGGTGGGAGAGAAGGAGGGAGATGAAGGGGGGAGACAAAGGAGGGAGATAGAGAGGGAAGAGAAGGGGGAGATGGAGGAGGGAGAGAAGGAGGGAGATTGAGGGGGAAAAGAAGGAGGGAGAGAAGGAGGGAGATGGAAGGGGGTGAGAAGGGAGGTATATGGAGGAGGGAGAGAAGGGGGGAGAGGAGGGAGATGGAGGGGGGAGAAAAGGAGGGAGATGGAGGGGGGGGGGAGAGGAGGAGGGAAATGGAGGGGGGAGAGAAGGAGGGAGATGGAGGGGGGGAAAGAAGAGGAGGGAGATGGAGGGGAGAAAGAAGGAGGGATTTGGAGGGGGGAGAGAAGGAGGGAGATGGAGGGTGGAGAGAAGGAGGGAGATGGAGGGGGAGAGAAAGGGGGAGATGTAGGGGAGAGAGAAGGGGGAGATAAGGGGGTATAGAAGGAGAGAGATGGAGGGGGCGAGGGAAGGGAGGAGATGAAGGAGGAGGGAGATGGAGGGGGGAGGGAAGGGGGGAGATGGAAGAAGCGGGGAGAGAAGGAGAGTGATGGAGGGGGGGTGAAAAGGAGGAAGATGAAGGGGGGAGAGAAGGGAGGGAGATGGGGGGAGGAAGGGAGATGGGGGGTAGGGAGGGTGATGAAGGGGGAAGAGAAGGATGGAAATGGAGGAGGGAGAGGAGGGAGATGGACGGGGGAGAGAAGGAGGGAGATAGGCTATGTACAGCACAGTGATGTTGTTGCTGTTACTTTTACAAGTTAATATCTGTGTTTGCAAAGGCTTTTGGTGCCCACAAAGTGGGTTTATATCCTTTTTGGCTATTAAGGAATATTTAATTGAAAGCCTGCTTTAAGTCTTAACCCTCTGAACACTAAACAACAAGGTTATTGCTTTAAACACCCTATATGTATACTGTATATCTATCTATCTATCTATCTATCTATCTATCTATCTATCTATCTATCTATCTATCTATCTATCTTTATAGATTAACAGTATATATTAAACACCTGAAATTGATTAGGATTTCTATTTATGGACCTGCATAGAGCAGGGAAAAGTAGATTTTTCCTTTTTAAAATGGGAAAAGGTTTTTTTTCTAGCTTGGCAGAAGGCTGCCAAACACAAAAATAGAAATAAAATAGTATTTCTCTATTGGTTTGCCTGGCTTTTCTTTTAGAAAACAAGAGCCTGCAAAAGTTTCAGTGTGATTTTTGACACAAATAAAAAAATGGTTGATAGAAGTTCTCTACTGGCTTCCTGGGTTATTGCCTATTTCATTGCAGAAGACAAGAGGCTGCAAAACATTTGTATGATGCTATGTGTCAGGAAAATTTGAAGTTTCATCATGATGTGTCAGGACTTTAAAAAAAGTTGGGAACTACTGGTTTTAGAGTTTTAGAAAAAAGTAAGTCATATATCAAAGGGGTACAAGTAGCTTTATTGTTGTAAAACTCCGTGGATTGTTTGGGGCCTTTTTGCACAGTAAAAGGTCACTGGCAGTAAATGTGAAATAGTACTTGTAATGAGGTATTTGCATTAATGTCTATCGAAAGATTACATTTTTAATTTTAGCTTTGGATGGAGTGCTAACCCTGACAGAGTTTTTGTGGTTTGTGTCCCCACTAGGTCACTACTGTCACCCGGATTGAAATTGAGGTCAAATCCAAAATTTTCCATTAGTTATGGAACGAAAATAGAAAGTCCGGGGGGGGGGGCACATATGGTGACAACTGTCTCAGAGAGGATTTCCATCACTTTGAAAAGATTTCCTCTAATTTCCTGTTGTGTTCATGAAAAAAGGAACTGAGTTTTGCCTATGGGTTGTAACCTTTTCCTACCTTATCCAAAAAAAGAGCTTTGGCTTTAGATGCACTTTAAGGCTGGAAACCCACCTTCGCCTAATGCTTTTCCTTTGAAGTCAATGTGAATGCATCATAAAACGTGTTAACATTTGTTGAAAGGCATGTCTTATCTTTCTCAGGCATTGCAACTGCAAAAGAAACTAATTACAAGGTCTTACTACGATGGTATATGGTACTAACCCACAAAGCACAGACTTTTCCCAGCAACCCAGTCACTTTTTTCTGAGGCTATTGGAACTGGATGGGAACTTATTTTCACATCTGGTGTACTTGTCTCATTGTTCAAACATTTTAGACCAAGACCCACAAAATCCTACCAACAATTTTTCAATTCATAATTCCTTTGGACCCATCTTGTACACCCCTTAACCTAAAATCCGCTAACGTCTCCAAAGCCAATTCATACTTATGATCCACATCTTAAAAGTGGAAAAGCAAAGGATGGCAAAGACCTGGATCACCGATACATTAAGTGTATTTGTGGCCAAGGATTGTTTGCACTCGGTAATAATTAATGAAAAGTTGACAGCAAGACTTTGGGTACAATACATACATTTCAGAAGGTCTGGGCACCATGGTCTCACATTTCCTACCCCCAGACTTTGATCAACATCATCTGGAGCCCTGATAAACTTTATAAGCCACTTTGTTTGAGCCTGTCTGTGGTGAGCCTCCCCAGGCATGACTCTGGAAAACACATCAAGTAAAATGGAAAAGTGTGTTTTCAGCCAAAGATTCTGAGAACTATTTTAAAACAACCAGCTTTTAATTAGACTGCACTTTTTCTTTTTCTTATCTTTCTTAAGTTAACATTTTCACCTAAGCATTCTAGATGAGCAAGAACACATCAGATTAGGAAAATGTCAGGAAGACATGGGTTTAAAATATGCCAGAAAAAGTTTAAAGGTCATCCAAACTCAGCTGTCATTGTGTAGTCACCAAAGTGGGCTGAAGTCATATCCTTTCTGCCTGGCTAGGAATGGACAGAAAATAGGAAACATACTGTATAAACCTCTTGTGCATTGGAAACAAACAAGAATAAATTGACCATTCATTTGGCTTGGAAGGCTTGCTTATGCATGCACCATGGAGATAGCACTTCATTATAGATTCTGCGTCCATTCCCAAGTGCCGTTAATGCAGGAACCCTACTGATGTCATCACCTGTGTTAGAAATGGGAGCAGCTAGAAATTCATTATAAAAATATATTCCTCTATGTGAAACAGAAATTACACTGCATAAATCCTTGTTTAAATTGTGGCACGTTTCAGTCAGTGCTCTTCCATAGCACGTAATGAAATAGCAATAATATCAATGAGCTTAGCAGAATAACAGTCACACATTACCCTCTGCTGATATTTTCTATTTCATATCTAAAATATGTTTTCTAATAATAATGTAAAAATAGTCTGGAAAGAAAATTAAAGGGACACTGAATCTTACTAAATTTAGTGCACATCCTCATCCACACAAAGGTGTAATTCAGAATAAATCTTCCCCAATTTTACTGTTATCACAGGGAGACTCTGCAGAGCTGTCAATTTGATAGTATCCAGTTATTGGGTAATGGAATACATTTTGTACAAAATTAAAGGAGCAACCAGCTAAAAGTACACAGAAGGAAGCTTTCTAAATATAGCGCTCAAATATATATATATATATATATATATATATATATATATACACACACACACATATATCATCCCCCATGTACCTTTACAAGTTCTAATAGACATATTAAAACCAGCCACCACAAACAAACACTACTTTTAACAGACTGCTACAGCTTTATTTACAAATATAGATCATACAAAATAATACATTTTTATTAATTATTTATAATAACTAAATAATATTAATAATATAATAAATAGGACACAACGGACGCCAGCCATGTCTCCTCAATGAACATTTATTTTACAAAACCACGCAAAACATGTAAGCATACCAAATCCCTATTACAACCAAACCAAAATCTCTTCCACCTATCCTGGGGGTTTTCATATTAACAGAGAATAACCTTAGATTGTAAATTGGTACATCCAACAATATCGATCAAACCAGGAAACACACCTAGTTTATTCAATAACACTGGATAAATATGACAACATTTCATTAGTACTATGAAGGTGGTGAATATGCACATAGGGTTTCAGTGTTGTTTATTAGCATGTTTATAAAGCAGGTTATAGGATGAAAAGCCATTATATGTCATTGCACAAAAAACCCAAGTTAAAATTTTCATATTTCTTACAACCCCTTTTTAACCATTTAACATTTATCAGGCTAGTTGTCCAGAAAGGTATGTTGAAGACGAGCCAATGAGGAAATCAGACATCCTAGCCATTCTAATTTATTGGTGTACTCTTAGTTTAGTATAAAATAGCAGAGATAATATAGACATAAAAAAACAAAGCCTTGCAGTGTGGTCTGATTATGTTGGTTTCACAATGCTCTCCTATGAAAACTCCAAATTTGTGACATCAGCAATGCCCTGCAGAATTTACAGTTATTTTGTGACAACAAAATTGCCATTGCGTACCTATTTTTATAACGCTCAGAGCCCATCTCTCTCATCCTAGCTGCACTAGCTAGTAAGATGCTATCTAGAAGTAGAATGAAGAAATGGAGTTCAGAGTTTTCAGACATCACTGTTTGCTTGTTTGATCCAAAGAAGTGGTTCACAAGCTAGGGTGAAGAGGATAAGACGGACAACCTTGGGAATTGCACCTTTCTAAACAAGTCAGCAATGACAACTCTCATATTTATTTCTTAATAAAATAATTTGAAAGACCTACCAGTGATCAAATTCTGAAGAAACCCTGAAGAGTATATAGTGGGGTTGATTTACTAAAGGAATATTGGCAGTTCAGCATAACTTAGTGAAGCTGCATTCACTTAAAAACCCAATCCCGTCCAAGCAATTTTCTATCCTTTTTTTATATTCCCTTGTACAAATTGGGTATTCAGTATGACCAAAGCTTCATCGTATTTATTACACTAAGTGAACAAACCCAATACATTTACTTATCCAAAAATGGATTATTATAGTTTGCCTGTAACCAAGCTTTAGTGTTTACTAAAAATGGAACTGTTTTAATGTTGAGTAGGCATTACCTGAGTTAATCCAGTATGAATATGTATTACAAACTAGGACACATACCCATGCATCAAGGATGTTAACTCTCACCTTGATCACTTAATGCTGAAAACTTGTCATAATATGTGTGACTTGTAACTACTTATGTTTTTTACTTACTCAGCTACTGTGTATGCATAGCAAATCCACATTTTTTAAATACAGCCAAATAATGTGTGGGAATATAAAGATTGGAAAAACATGACCTTTTAGAATCTGAGTCCACGATCTTTCAAACACAAAATCTATTTTTAATGAAAGCTTCATTATTTAAGACATCCTTAGTCATTTTTTCTGCAATGCCATAGAGATACACAGAACTGCAATTTCTTCTTGTTTTAAAGTAACCCTACCATGAAAGAAACATGGGAGCTTCCATTGTGGGCCTCCATCTGAAAATGCTAGTTGACTGACCATTGTCTTACCAACTTGCTTTAATGTGTTAGTTTACCTATAGGATCCTTTCAGACTAGTGCGATGTCAGATGCAACTTGAATTTCACAGACTCTCATTAAGATGAAAATCACATTGTTTTCAATGGTGCCTATTCATAGCAGTGTAACTCAGCATGGTTCCTATACTACTTTAGTGCAATTCCAGCACAATTTTGGCCCCATAGAATATGAACACTACAAAGTAGAATCCACATTGCTTCCAAGTTGCACTACATAATCTCACTGAAAGTCAAATCAAAATTGGATCACAGCATTGTAAACCTATCCTTACACAAAAAATGCAACACCATACACTCTGCCCTCCTCTTCAGTCCCCATTGTACTTACATTTGGGAATGCTGAGCTGTGTTCATCTGACCCAGATGTGTGGGGATTTGAAATCCCCGCTTTTCTCCCTCTTCTCTGTGCAACACTTCTGGAACTGATGAGAGGAATGCTGATTGGTCAGCACCATCACAAAGCATTGTATAGCAAAAGTGCTGCACAGAAAAAGTGGGAGAAGAACAGGCACTTCAAATCTCCAGACTGCTGAACTGGCTACATTGGCATTACTGGCTTTATATTTGAATTTAGAAGCTGCTGTACCATATTTCTTCGTTGCACAAACAATTGGACAAGGTGATGTAACACACACTCAACATTACAACAGACCTAAACCCTAACTGATAGTTTTACCTTTAGAATATTTTTTAGAAACTTGTTCTGCCAAAAATAGTTTTTAATATCATGGCTAGAGCCTATAAAATAATGCTATAGAAGAAAATTATCATCTGTCATTATGATGTCTCTTTTTGCCTAACAAGGCAACTAACCCAATAGACTTCAAATTATGGGCGCATTAATGTCAAATATTTGATTTTGTAAACTGTTAGGTTATTCAACATGCACAAAAATGATTGGTTTTATGAGTTCTTTCACATAGTTTATATGTTTAAATTCAGATCCCTCAAATAACTGGACATGAAAAAAACAATACAAAATATTAATAAATATATTTAATCTTTTGAATTGAAGTTTATTATACTATAAAATTAATATGGTTTTGTGTTTTTTTTATATTTTGCAGGATGCCATGTGGATCTATTTCTGGTTCTTTTTGGACTGCAGTTGCCTTTCATTTCACTATGCCCCATAAACTGTGTGTGTTATCCTTCACCAATGACTGTCAGCTGTCAGTCACACAACTTTGGAGTTGTACCGGAGGGCATTCCAGAAATAAGCGAGAGGATATTTCTACAAAACAATCAGATAACCATGCTCCTTCGTGGACATTTCAGCCCTTCCTTAGTCACACTGTGGCTTTATAGCAACAACATTACATTCATAGATCCAGATACATTTGAAGGGTTTGACAACCTTGAAGAGCTGGATCTAGGGGACAATCGCTATTTGAGGGCTTTAGCAGCAGAGACTTTTCAGGGTTTGACCAGACTTCATACCTTGAACCTGTACAAATGTGGCCTCAGTTCTTTGCCTACTGGAATATTTAATGGCCTCCATAGTCTGCAGTATCTCTATCTCCAGAACAACCACATTGAGTTCCTCCAGGATGACATCTTTATCGATTTGGTCAATCTAAGTCATCTGTTTTTGCATGGCAACAAGCTTTGGAGCCTCCATCAAAATACATTTAGGGGCCTGGTCAACCTAGACCGCCTTCTGCTCCATCAGAACCAACTCCAATTTATTCACAAAAATGCATTCCATGATCTTAAGAGGCTAACCACACTTTTTCTGTTTAACAACAGCATTTCTGAACTTCAGGGGGAATGTTTAGCTCACCTTTCTGCTCTAGAGTTTCTGAGATTGAATGATAACCCCTGGGACTGTGGCTGCAAAGCTAGGTCTCTTTGGGAGTGGTTACAAAAATTTAGAGGGACAAGTTCAAGTGTGGAATGTGAGTCACCTCCAATGTTGCAAGGTAGAGATCTCAAAACTTTGAAAACAGAGCAATACATACACTGTTCAGGCTCTGAGTCTCTTCACCAAATTAAGACATTCAGTACGACACACCAGATATCACATAAAGGACACCATTCACATCATTCTTCAAAAGAGAAGGGAAAAGATTTGCACCAAAATGAGCCAGCTGCCTATCCAGATTCACGTCCAGGAAACAGGAAACTTGGGAAGAACTGCACAAACCACAAGAACCGAAATCGGATCTCAAAGCCCCTCTCTGGGAAGAGCATCCACGACGTACAGGATTACATGCCGGATTATCAGCTGAAATTAAATTTTGACACTATCCCCACTGCTACAACAAAGAGGAAGACTAAATGTACTCGTAGGACGTCCCTCAGGATACCCAGTGGAGTGCAGGCACCAGGCAACAGGTGTGATGGGGTCAGGGTATCTCTGCTGCTCTTTCTCCTGGTTCTGGCTGTCATTGTACGCTGACCTGATGTGGAAAGAACTCTAGCCACTGCCACCACTTTCTAAAGGACCAGCATTTCTTTCTGTTATTCTTTATTTGTGTATGGAGGATTTGACATGGAGGATCAGTGAAAGTGGCTTCTGGTGATCTGTTGGCTTGTGTTGGTGGATTATAAATGTGAATCGGATGCAACAAGAGTTGGGGGGAAGCATAATCACAAGCCTATATCACATATAGCCCCAGCTTGCACGTACAAAGGGCAACATCTTTCAAGAAATTGCAGAAAAATCATGATTCATTCTAGTTACCAACTGGACATGCAAAATGGGGCATTCTTACTAATCCTTCCTTTTATTTTTTTATATATACATTTTCTGATCTTTTAAGTGGGATCAAAATTGTTAAAAAAAAAAAAACCTCCCACAAACATGACAAGTCAGGCCTCCTACACATGCAAAAGACACTGTGTGAGTAATATCTCCAACTGGTTCTTTTGGCCTATTCAGATGTTATTGGTCTTTGGGCCAATACTGCTCAGAAGACAATCTACAATTCCTGAAAAATAAACTCAGGCATATAATCTCTATATAGCAGGGCTCAGCTGCCGTGCTACCAAAGGAAGGTTGTAAGCATACAATAGGACTTGTTAAAAATAAAATGAGATTCCTGCAGGCAGCCTGTTTATTTTATATCTGTATCCACATAGTTATTTAATGACACAGTCCTTTCCCTTCCCTCCTATCTGTCCAAAATATTCATAAGTGTGTCTATAAATGTTTCTATGGCTATATCTAAGAAAAAAAACTTCAGAAAAAGAAAATTGTGCTGTTTGTTTTTTAGCAAATAGACATTATTGGCTTTGAGCTTGAAAACATTGGCAAGTCTGCTTAGTTATTGGGGGGTGGGGGTTATACCTAATATGCCACTGTCAAAGGCAGGGAGTACACTTTGGTGGCCTAAGGTGCCATCTTAAAAAAAGCTGCAGATGGTGTTCTTCATGTAACACTAGTCCGTTTTCCGAACAACCTGATATTCCTCATGAAAAGAGAAGGCAGGGGGATAAAGATGAATGAACGTACGTTTAAGTGGAAAGTGAATCATGCATTTAGCATTTGATAAATGCTTATTCTTATTCAGCCATAGCAGTCAAGTGTCGAATTGGGGAGCAGATGAGAAAATGAAATTATGCTCCTAAAGTTTGCATAAGAAGAAAAGAAAATAATGGCTCCCTTCAGTGTTAGTTAAGTGTTTGCCTTATAGCTGGTCTAGAGGTATTCACAGTATAGACCTGTGTCCCAGGTAATGGCCATAAAAATGTCACCTTAGGTAAACATTACCTTATGTGTTATGGTACAGCTCTAGATTTATCTTGTGCCTATGACACACATTTTTTTCAAGTAGATTTCCAAATGCTTATGGGAAGAGGCCCTTAAAATGTGTTAAAATATATTTAATTAACAAAAGAGAAATATCAGAAAGTATATAGTAAGGCTTTAGTGGAGTTCACCTGTTCCTATTGCTGTCTGCAGAGTATTCTGTGTTCTAATATAATAATACATAATCATGAAGGCGCTACTGGTCAAGAAAAAGGATGGTGGCCAACAAAAATAAATTCAAGGCCTTTAATTCTTTGGCCAGTCTTTATAAAGGGCCTAACAGATTTCTTCAAAGGCTATCAAGGAAAGAGCACAACACAAACAAACCAAACTTTACTGTATAGAATGTGCTACAGGGACTGTCAGTAGTTTTCACTAAAGTTTTAACAAAAGCAAAAAAAAATAAATATATATATATATATATATATATAAATATATATATATATATATATCCTCTAAAGTAAATATATTAAATATATCAAATTTAAAGACCAGAATTGTTCTTTTTTTTTTAAACCTGGAAAGATGGAGTACACACGGTGATAGATGACCCCACTGCAGGTAATGAGTAGCAGTGTTAATCAGATATAGATAACAGATCTAGTGAGTATTGCACACACGATAAAATGTTATTTCCTTGTAAGAGAACTTGTGTGACCAGAAGAGAACACTGAAATAAAGTAAAATAAAAAATAGCCTTGGGTAATAAAAAAAATCCTCTCTGCTTGCTTTTTTTTCTTCTGCACAGTTTTGATGTGATGAGAATACAATGGTTTCAGGCTGTTCTATTCATTCCCTAGGCTCATTGTTTTTGAATGCACAGCATTTGTATGCACTAGTTATGCTGTCTTATTACCATATTTTAATGTGCTGACCACTGTTTATTACAGTAGTAATGGCCCCTAACATTGTATTCTTGATGTGATATACTACGTACATAGAACCTCAGTGTGTCTATTATCTAATCAAGGAGGCAAGCAAGTGACAGGCAAATTGGATTTTTGTTTCTCTTTAGCAGCGCATGGAGTTGGGAGAGTTCAGGGCTTAACTGAATGTACAGCATATTCTGCTCCATTCATTCCAATAGATGTTAGACCGATAACTTCTACCTTTATAATCGGGCACTGCAAAGCAATCAAGTTACCAGAAAAGAGTGTGTTGCAAAGAGCATCTCACATTTTCTCCTGCCAAGACAAAATACCACAGACTGTAATTCATGCTTTTCTATCTGATAATCACCCTGCTGTTATTTCAAATTTACAAATCATTGCACGCCATTTCTTCTGCACATTTCTTCCAACAAGCAAGGTAAACTTCTTACGGCAAGAAAAAACTTTTAGAATTTGTCTTTAAAGGTTCAGGCAATTGCTCTACCTGCATCAAAACTGTTTACCAAGAGTATGCCAAGATCCATCCAAAATTGGCCAACACAAATTTGTGACAAGAATATTCTTTGATCACTACCTTATACATATATAAAGAACAGCACCTGGAAGGGCTACATTGTAAACCTGCGTATATACTAATGTTAAAGTAGAATATTCTTTGATCACTACCTTATACATATATAAAGAACTGCACCTGGAAGGGCTACATTGTAAACCTGCGTATATACTGTTGTTAAATTAGAACTCCAGCCAAAACACAGTATGGATAGTATGAAGAATGGATAGAACCTCTATCTATTTTTCAGTTCAAATCCAAAATGAAGAAAGTGGTTTTATGCTAGTCCTGATAAAGTTTTTTCATCAAAGAATTCTCGAAAATATCCAACGCATTTCAGGGATTTAAGCACCCCTTCATCAGAGCTACAAGTATTGAAAAGAGGTTCAATTGATATAGTATATAAAAATATATTAGAATAAGATAAGTATAAAAGTGAATAGTAGTAGATATTCTTAGTCAGATACTTTAAAGCTGCCAGCTTAGCTTCTGTTTGATCTGTAACTGGCACGGTGCTGACATTGTGATCAGTCATCACACCAGCCAATTGATGGCTTGACGGTATGGTTGAGAGCAAAAGCAAATGTGACAGCATTTCCAGCTTGCTGTGAATTTAATGTCAAATTCACACTTTGCAGCCATCAAATCACTACTAGGATGCTCTGCATTGCCGGCTGCACTAGGAGGCAGTGTGGTGCGCAATTAAGCTCCTTTTTTGTTTGTTTTGTATGAGCTTTATTTGAAATTTCCAATACGTACTCTTCTTTCACTGCAATGTCCAACATTGCAGTGGGATTCAGGCTGGTGCACATGTTAACACAGCAAACTGCAGCACAGTACTAGGCTGCATTGCAGTGTGAATGGGACACATAGGAAACAATTGTTACCTTTGTGTCCCTGCGGTGACAGACATCATACACTGTGGTAAAACGTCTGCACATTGTGTGAATTGGCCCTGTTTTTTGAAACTGTTAAACTGATTGGTTTAGTTCCACTTTAAGTCTTTTACATACAGTATGTAATTGAATTAGTATATGAAATAAATAGTTATTACCTCACTGAGAGAAAAAGACACATGTTGAAGTGAATAAAAAAAGGAATAAATAGACATTAAAAAATAACAAGAGTTTCTAGAAAAAAAGGAAATGCATACATCATTTAAAATGGATTGTTCTCCATCAAAAACCCATGGAACAGAAATGTATAATCAGAAATTTCATTACATAGTTACATTGTTAGTCTGGCTGAAAAAAGACAAAAGTCCATCCAGTTCCATTCTAGAAGAAGGCAAAAAGGCAAAAAAAACCCAGCAAAGAATGATCCAATTTGCTCCTGCATGGGGAAAAAAATCCTTCCTGATCCCCTGAGAGGCAATCAGGTATTCCCTGGATCAACATTACCTATAAATGTTAGTATCAGGTTATATTCTGTGTATACAAGAAAGAATCCAGGCCTTATTTAAAGCAATCCACTGAGCTGGCCAGAACCAACTCTTGAGGGAGTCTATTCCACATTTTCACAGCTCTTACTGTGAAGAAACCTTGTCTGGAGATTACATTTCCTTTCCTCCAGACATAAAGAGTGCCCCCTTGTCCTCTGTGATGACCTCAGGGTGAATAGCTCTACACCGAGTTCACTATATGAACCACTGATGTATTTATACATGTTGATCATATCCCCCCTTAATCTCCTTTTCTCAAGAGAGAATACATTCAGTTCCTCTAATCTTGCCTCATAGCTGAGCTTCTCCATACCTCTTATCAGTTTGGTTGCCCTTCTCTGTACTTTCTCCAGTTCCCCAATGTTCTTTTTGATGAGGTTTTACTGTACAGGGGTAAAATGGCATCGCTCTTCCTGGAGTCTATACCACATTTAATACAAGAGAGGATTTTGCTCGCTTTAGAAAACGCAGCTTGGCATGCCATTATTAAGCTTGTGATCTACCAGAACTCCCAGATCCTTCTCCATCATTGATTCCCCCAGTTGTACTCCCCCTAGTATGTATGATGCATGCATATTCTTAGCCTCCAAGTGCATCAACTTACATTTATCAACATTAAACTTCATTTGCCACATAGTTGTCCAATGAAACAGTGCATTGAGGTCAGCTTGTAAATTGGAGACATCCTGTAAGGACGTTATTCTACTGCACAGCTTGGTGTCATCTGCAAAGACTGAAATGGTATTCTTAATCCCAGACCCTATATCATTTATAAATACATTAAAAAGTAAGGGCCCCAACACTGAACCTTGGGGTACACCACTGACAACCCTAGACCACTCAGAGTTTGAATCATTAATCACTACTCTCTGAATACGATTCTATCCATTTACATACAGATTTTTCGAAGCCTGTAGATTTTGCCTTACACATGAGCCATGTGTGGGGAACTGTGTCAAACGCTTTTGCAAACTCCAAGTATTCCACAACCACCCCTCTGTCCAAATATACCACGTCCACTGCCACCCCTCTGTCCAAGGTTTTGCTCACCTCCTCTTAAAAAGAAATCAGATTTGTCTTTCATGAATCCATGCTGTCTGTTGCTTAAAATATTTTTTTCCAGCAAGAACTTATCTATGTGGTCTTTTATTAAACTCTCCAGTATCTTCCCAACTATAGAAGTTAATCTAACATGTCTATAATTACTTGGTAAAGATTTTACTCCTTTTTAAATATTGGCACCACATTGGCCTTACGCCAATCCAGTGGTACTATGCAAGTCAATAAAGAGTTCCTAAAAATTAGAAACAATGGCTTTGAAATGACAGAGCTCAATTCTTTAAGGACTTGTGGGTATATGCCATCCGGTCCAGGTGCTTTATTCAACTTTATTCTGTTTAAATATTTTTGGATCATATCAATTGTAAGCCAATGTTGGTCATCTGGAGCTGTGTCAATACCATGCCCATTATGGACAAGAGCTCCCCCATGCTCCTTTGTATGCGCAGAGATGAAGAAGGTATTTAATACATTGGCCTTGTCTTTGCCCCCATTCACCCACTCTAGATTATTTTGTAAAGGGCCTACATGCTCAGACCTGACCTTTTTAGTATTAATATATTTGAAGAATTTTTTGGAGTTGGTCTTGCTATCTTTTGCAATCTGTCGTTAGTTTTAAATTTTTGCGGCCTTTATTTCCTTTTTGCATATTCTGTTATATTCTTTGTAATGTTTAAATGATGATAGCGTTCCTTTATTTGTATGTTTAATAAAATCTCTTTTCTTATTATCTATAACTTTTTTAACTTTGGCTGTAAGCCACATAGCTTTGCTTTTTAGCCTTTAAAACTTGTTGGCCATGGAGATATATTTTGCAGTGTGTTCACATACAGTCTTTTTGAAGAACTCCCATTTCTGTGTTGTGTTCAACAATGCCAATATTACCTTCCTGTCTAAGTCTTGGAGAGCAGCTCTCAGTCTTGGAAAATTAGCTCTCTTAAAATTGAGCATTTTTATTTTTCCCGTATGTGCTCGCTGTGTACAGCTAACAATAAATGAAATCATATTATGATCACTGCTACCCAGATGTTCTTTTATATGGACATTCGAAATAAGCTCTGCATGGTTTGAGATTACCAGGTCCAGCAGAGCATCATTCCTAGTTAGGGCCTCTATGAACTGTATCATAAAATTGTCCTGTTGTAGGTTTAAACATTGTTGCCCTTTAACTATTCCTTCAGTGCCATTACTCCAGCCAATTTCCAGGTAGTTAAAATCCCCCATTATTATCACTGTCCCAGCCCTTGCAGCCCTTTTGATCTGTGCAAGGAGCTGAGTCTCCACCTCCTCATTTACACTGGGAGGCCTATAGCACACACCCCCATGTGCAGTTCCACCAATAATTTTTCAGCCTTATCACACTCTCCATCAACTAGGTCCTCTTTCACACTCGCTCTGAGATCACTTCTCACATAGAGACAGACACCACCACCTTTCCTACTTACCCTGTCTCTCCAAAAGAGAACATAGCCAGGAATATTAATGGCACAGTCATGTGAAGAATGAAGCCAAGATTCAGCAATATCAAATTAAATCATAGTTCTGTTCATGCACCAAAACTGCCAACTCACCTATTTGGCTTGGCAGACTTCTGGCATTGGTGAACAAACACTTTAATGCATTGACACCTTGTGCACGCGTATTTTACATATTTTTTTATTTTCATACAAATGGTACCAATTCTACTGGTTGTTTGTAACATGGGAACCTTCTTATCATCTGTCATAGCCCTCCCCCCATCTTTACCCATTCCACTCACCAATAAGTACTAACCCCTGTCTGATCTGTCTACCCCATTAGAATCTAATTCTCCCTCTCCCATCGATCCTAATT
Organism: Staurois parvus; assembly: GCF_062004578.1. Taxonomy (NCBI): domain Eukaryota; kingdom Metazoa; phylum Chordata; class Amphibia; order Anura; family Ranidae; genus Staurois; species Staurois parvus. The sequence goes on from NW_028317825.1 coordinate 8,523,934, forward strand.
TAAATACTCCTCCAGCCTTCCGATAAACCTCTCCCCCAGCACAGAAAACCCCCTTCCATTTAGGTGCAAACAATCTCTAGCATATAGGTTGCACCCCAATGAAATATCAGCCCAGTGCTCTAGAAACCCAAATCCTTCCCTCTTACACCAGGTCTTTAGCCATGCATTGAGTTCTCTAATCTCCCCCTGTCTTTCCTGAGTTGCGCATGGCACAGGTAATATTTCAGAGGATATCACCTTGGAGGTCCTTCCCTTCAACTTGCAGCCTAGTTTTTTAAATTGATTCTTAAGAAGCCTCCACCTTCCATGTATTGTCATTGGTTCCAGCATGGACCAAGACAGCTGGGTCATGCCCAGCCCCTCCCAGTAATTTATCAACCACATGCCGAACCGAACCATTCGGTTGAGGCGATCCTGGCGGTTAATGATTCTATCAGTCCTTCTGATTATAGAATACCCTACTACCACCAGCTGTCTAGGCCTTCCTGCACTCCTCTCACCACCCCTCCCAGAAGGTCTGCCCACCCGGCTATTAGGGATAGCACTGACATCCAAGGCTGCCGCCCCTGAGCTTGCCACCCTCACATTAACCTGAGTATTTATATAAGGACTTATCAGTATTAGGAGTGTACAAAGTTAAAATCATTATAGTTACATATAATATTTAAATGCTTCTGATATATTACAGATGATCAATTACCATGGATATTCTTATAAGAACTCAAAGTTTTAAGAATAATTAGAATTAACAAACACATTGAAAATGTATAGTTATCCACTATAAATTTCATATCTTCTATTATTGTAAATCATATATCTTTTCTTACTAAAAATCAAAATTGATCAAAACCGGGTAGGGTTATGTAAATCAAAAGCCTGGAGCTAAACTTCAGGCAGATATAAAAGGTAAAATTTTATGCAGCTGTCTATTCATTAAACTGTCACTAAAGGTAATTATTTGAAAAAAAAATTAAAATAATAAACGTTTTATACTCATTGGCTCTGTGCAATGATTGCATAGAGCCGCCTCCAACCACCTCTTCTCAGGTCCCCCCGCTGGGGATCTTGGCTCCTCCTCTTCTTTTTGTGTCACCATAGCAAGCCATTTCCTATGGGGGAACACGTGCATGCTTTCGCCTAAGCGGTGTGTGTCTACGGAGGCGTGTTCCATAGACACACACGACGTGGCTTGGCTCTGCCCCCCCCCCCCCGGTTCCTCCTCTCAGCATTTGAATGACAGCAGCAGGAGCCAATGGTCGAGTCCATGTGTGAAGAGGAAGAGAAAGAAAGAAGAGATTCAGTCATGTACAGTGCTGGATGAATAGAGGACTAGTATTTAGGGAGCTAGCTGTAAAATACTTTTTACCATAATGCAGGTAATGCATTAAGGTAAAAATGTTTTGCCTTCAACAATCTGGCAAGGATTTCTGCCTCTCCAGTTCTATAAGAAACAAAAAAAAAATTTTGTGTGACTTCAGGTGCGATATGCAATTATCAAATCACACCTGAAGTCGCATCTTGTGTATTTCTAAGGCATCGTCTTAATCAGTGTGATTTGAAGAAGCATAATTTCAAAAATACACTGCTCAAAAAAATAAAAGGGACACTTTTTAATCAGAGTATAGAAACAAGTCAGCTAAACTCCTGGGATATTTATTTGGTCAGTTAAGTAGCAGAGGGTGTTGTTACTCAGTTTCAGCTGCTTTGGTGATAATTGAATTAACAACAAGTGCACTAGATGGGCAACAATGAGAAGACCTCCAAAACAGGAATGGTTTTACAGGTGGAGGCCATTGACATTTTTTTCCCTACTCATCTTTTCTGACTGTTGTTAACTAGTTTTGCATTCGGATAGGGTCAGTATCACTGCTGGTATCATGAGGCGATACCTGGACCCTACAGAGGTTGCAGAGGCAGTCCAACTCCTCCAGAATGGCACATCAATAAGTGCCATTGCCAGAAGGTTTGCTGTGTCTCCCAGCACAGTCTCAAGAGCATGGAGGAGATTCCAGGAGACAGGCAGTTACTCTAGGAGAGCTGGACAGGGCTGTAGAAGGTCCTTAACCCATCAGCAGAACCAGTATCTGCTCCTTTGTGCAAGGAGGAACAGGATGAGCACTGCCAGAGCCCTACAAAATGACCTCCAGCAGGCCACTGGTGTGAATGTCTCTGACCAAACAATCATAAACAGACTTCATGAGGGTGGCCTGAAAGCCAAACGTCCTCTAGTGGGCCCTGTGCTCACTGTGCAGCACCATAGAACTAGATTGGCATTTATCACCGGAACACCAGAATTGGCAGGTCCACTACTGACACTCTGTGTTTTTCACAGATAAGAGCAGGTTCACCATCAACACATGTAACAGACATGAAAGGGTCTAGCCATGGAGAATGTTATGCTGCCTGTAACATCATTCAGCATGACCGTTTTGGTGGTGGGTCAGTGATGGTCTGGAGAGGCATATCCATGGAGGGACTCACAGACCTCTACAGGCTAGATAATGGCACCCTGACTGCCATTAGGTATCAGGATGAAATTGTTGGACCCATTGTTAGACCCTACTCTGGTGTACTGGGTTCTGGGTTCTTCCTGGTGCATGGCAATGCCCAGCCTCATGTGGCGAGAGTATGCAGGCAGTTCCTGGAGGATGAAGGAATTGATACCACTAAATGGCCCCCACGCTTGCCTGACCTAAATCCAATAGAACACCTCTGGGATATCATGTTTCATTCCATCTGAAGCCGTCAGGTTGCACCTCAGACTGTCCAGGGGCTCAGTGATGTCCTGGTCCAGATCTGGGAGGAATACCCCAGGACACCATCTGTCATCTCATTAGTAGCATGTCTTGACGTTGTCGTAAGTTACAGTTGCAAGAAAAAGTATGTGAACCCCTTGGGATTTTGTGGAGTTTTGCATGAATTGGGCATAAAATGTGCTCTGAACGTCATCTAAGTCACAACAATAGAAGAACACAGTATGCTGAACATAATACTACACAAACATTAGATGTTGCCATGGTTTAATTGCACATAACATGTAAACATTCACAGTGCAGGGAGGAAAAAGTATGTGAACCTTTGGACTTAATAACTGGTTGACACTCCTTTGGCAGCAATAACCTCAACCAAACGTTTCCTGTAGTTGCAGATCAGACCTGCACAACGATCTGGAGTAATTTTGGACCACTCCTCTTCACAAAACTGTTTCAGTGTAGCAATATTCTTGGGATGTCTGGTGTGAATCGCTCTCTTAAGGTCATGCCACAGCATTTCAATTGGGTTGAGGTCAGGACTCTGACTGGGCCACTCCAGAAGGCGTATTCTGTGCTGTTGCAGCCATTGTTTTGTTAAATTACTTGTATGCTTTGGGTCATTGTCCTGTGCATCACCCATCCTCTGCGGAGCTTCAGTTGGCGGACAGATGATCGTACGTTTTCCTGCAAAATGTCTTGATAAACTCTGGAATTCATTTTCCCATCAATGACAACAATCCGTCCAGGCCCTGAGGCAGCAAAGCAGCCCCAAACCATGATACTCCCTCCGCCATATTTTACAGTGGGGATGAGGTTTTGATGTTGGTGTGCTGTGCCTTTTTTTCTCCACACATAGTGTTGTGTGTTCTTCCCAAACAACTCAATCTTGGTTTCATCTGTCCACAGTATATTTTGCCAGTAGTGCTGTGGAACATCCAGGTGCTCTTTTGCAAACTTCAAACGTGCTGCAATATTCTTTTTGGACAGCAATGGCTTCCTCCGTGGTGTCCTCCCATGTACTCCATTCTTGTTTAATATTTCCTTATTGTAGCTGTGTCAACAAAAATGTTAGCATGTGCCAGAGATTTCTGTAGGTCTTTAGCTGACACTCTGGGATTCTTCTTTACCTCATGCAGCATTCTGCGCTGTGCTCTTGCAGTCATTTTTACAGGACGACCACGCCTAGGGAGAGTAGCAACAGTGCTAAACTTTCTCCATTTGTAGACAGTCTGTCTTACCATGGACACATGAACATCAAAGCTTTTGGAGATACTTTTGTAACCCTTTCCAGCTTCATGCAAGTCAACAATTCTTGATCGTAGGTCTTCTGAGAGCTCTTTTCTGCGAGGCATGGTTCACATCAGACAGTGTTTCTTGAAACCAGTAAACTCAAAACAGGTGTGTGTTTTTTAAGGGCAGGACAGCTGTCAGCAACACATCCAATATCACACTTATTGGAGTCAAGGTTGGCTCACTACTGGCTCCAATTAGCTCTGGGAGAAGTCATTAAGCTAGGGCCTCACATACTTTTTCCTCCCTGCACTGTGAATGTTTACATGTTATGTGCAATTACACCATGGCAACATCTGATGTTTGTGTAGTATTATGTTCAGCAGACTGTGTTCTTCTATTGTTGTGACTTAGATGACGTTCAGAGAACATTTTATGCCCAATTCATGCAAAACTCCACGTAATCCCAAGGGGTTCACATACTTTTTTCTTGCAACTGTATATACTATCACAACATTTACCCAGTTTGGCCCACTGTCTAGTTTTGTGATGAATCACCTCGATTGCAAGATTATTTTTTTATTATGGGCATTTAAAGGGTTGCATTTTTTGTTAATGAGAATGCATAAACAGTGCTCCTGACTGAGCCGCCACATGTCATCCTTTTTAAAACTGTAAAAATATCTGAAGTGGTGTCCATATGAAAATGTAATAGAGCAAAAGAATTATATACAGTACCCATTGATCTATGCTTATAAATGATTCCAGTTTTTATCTATAAACCAACAAGCAGTTTCTGTATATCCTATCAGTTGGAACAATTACCAGAAAAGACAAATGTGAATAGATACAGTGTTGTGAAATATAGTGCATTGGTTAAAAAAAACAATGCTCAACTCAATAAATCAATAAAATACAATAATCAAAACATCCATCATATAAATATATGCAATAAATTCATTGCCTTCCACAACCCATACACTCAAACACAATCCAATGTGCAAAAATTAATCTCTTCAATATCCTTTAATTATCTTCCTTTGTGCCACCTCTCTGCCAAACAACAATCCTCTGCCTTGGAGAACTCACCAGAGCTGAATGACCCCACAACCTCAGGAAGGTCTTAAAGCAGACGTTTCATGCAATTTAAAGATCCACATTATTGACAGCTCCCACTCTGCAAATACACTGTGTTTGAAATAACCTTCCACATTGCAGGAGCACATTGTCACTGGGTTGTGAGCATCTCACTTTTCCAGGAGGTGACATTATCCACATTTCCCGAAGGCTTCAAAAGTTGGAGATGAGGTCTCTATTTATTTGAACAAAACTTTATTTTTGTAAAAAAGTCTACACAAATGTGTTCTCATATCTTCCATAGCATTACGAATAAATATAAGGATTATGTGAAATAGAATAGAAAAGCCAGCAAGGATGAAGAACATACTGTATTTGTTAACATATCATCCATGAATACATCCATTCAATACCCTTCTTAAGGTGCATACTGTACTCTGCATTTGTGTTCTGTATATCAAACATGCATCTTTAATCTCTGGAACATGCGTGCATGATGAAGCAATTGACATAACAATGTTGCCTCCTATGCTGTGAGCTGTTTGTTATTTGGAACTTCCTCATGGCCTCATGTAACTCTGGTGGATTCTCCAAGCTGCAGGATTGTTTAACACAGGTGGGGAGCAGAGGTGGGAGCAGAGGACAATAATAGTGAAGGAATAGTGCAAATTGAATTGTGTTATAGGGAACAAGTATGCTTTGAAGAAGGCAGTGTAAAATGGCATTTCTTAAAATATCCTGATATGTAACTTGACGTTCATCATGCAAGGGGAGGTTGCAGAGCAGCTGTCAATAAAGACAACAAAAATAATTCTTTGAATAAGAGGATGCAGAGAGATGGGTGTAGCCACAGCTAAGGGACACTCAAGGAGATTCTAAAGATTGAGTTGAGGCAACACCAGCATATATGCAGGGAGCCTGTGGCAGGGAGGGATGGTGGGTGGTGGGTGTTACTAGTGGGTGTGTTAAGTTACTGTATGTGAATACTATGGTGAAAAGGTGGCTGAAATTGTTCAGTTATTTGTACTGCCTATCTTTACAAAATTTGGCACCACTGTGGTGGCAAAGCAGCATCTGCTTAGTAACCTGTTCAAGCCATGGGTCCAACTGTACACATAATAATCAATGTGGGTCATAACTTTTTGCTTTCTGGAAAAGAAGACAGTCCAGATATGCTCTATCTATTCCAGAAGTTATATACAGCTTTGCTTGACACTGGTGTCTCAGAGTAATGTCACATCATTAAGAATGGGGTAAATGTTAGTGGCTATTAGAGTACAATGGGCTTGAAAAGCTATGAGGAAGATATTTTTACCTATCCTGAATCTGTTCTTCTCAGTAGCCTTATCCTACTATCCTAAAAGAGAAGTTAAATAAAAGATAAATAAATAAATAAATATAAAATACAAATAACTGTAAATAGAATAAAGTAAACTATTCTAAGTATACCCCCCCCAAAAAAAACAAATACACCGTAAATAAGTACATTTTAAAAGCAATTTTAGCCGAAGCAGCTTCATGAACAAAACTAGGGTTTCTTTGAAATTTCAACTGCAGCAAAATTGTTTATATTGTGGCAAAATCAATTTCACCAAAATCGCTCTGCTCACCCCTAATCGTGAGCTGTGACATACAGTGGCTGTTGCTCTACTGGGGACCAGAGAGGAACCTCATCCTTAAAACACAGACTGCGCAGTCTGTTGAAAGCTGCAAGCTAGATATAAATTGTATGTTCTTTTTCATAAGCCTTAAATACATGTACTGCTTAATAAAAATGATCTATTTGTTATATTTGACAGCCATAGTCAAGGGTGGCATTGTTCTGTGCCCCACAAAGGAATCTTTCCTTATCATCAACATGGTCACCACTGAATATCTGCTAGGTCTGGGGTTAACCTTATGCCTAAGGTCATTTGGCCTTCTCCCATTCCTCCTCAACACGACAAAACAGTAGATTCCAGTGTCGGGACTTTGATGCTAGTAGTTTTTGGTTGCTCTTTTGCACAGACACCATCTTGTCTTGAATAATGCATTTTAGCAGTTTTGATTGAATTAATCACAGGACACAAGGATCAGGGCTTGTACAAAATATATTACCATTCAGATGAGCCTAAGGAAGCTTTCTCCCATTCCCCTTCAAGATTCTTGTGCTGGGACCAGGGCTTTGGTGCTAGTAGTTTTTGGTTGCTCTTTGGCATAGACAGTTTCCTTGCTTGAATAATGCATTTTAGCAGTATTTTAGATTAAAATATTCACAGGACAAAAGGCTCAGGCTTTGTACAAAAGGATAACACAATTTAGATAAGCCTAGGGAAGCGTAATGATTAATTATGGCTCTAAAAAATATCCATGGCCACCTCAGTTTAGTTGCATGTCATTTGAGCTTTGTAACACATTAAACCCATGCTGCTACACTGGCCCTCAGGTAAGAAAAAGTGACCGCGGTAATTGCTATTATATCAAGATGAACTGTGCTGAATATTTTATGGGTCATTAAAATTATTTTCTAACTTATGTATTAGTGGTTGGAGATGTTGGGACTCCTTCTAATAGCCTGAGATGATTACTTTTTCCATGTACGTAGTCTACACAGCTTGAAAGCTGAGCTATAGACAAGTGGACTTAGCTCTGACACCCACTCTCTGTCCTTGATAAAGTTGCATTATCTTTGTGCCACAGCCAGCAAAATAACTACTAGAACCTATGAAAGACAGCTATTCACAGACTTCATATTGTTCTATATAAAAAGATTAAACAAATACATATCTACCCAGACAGATTGTTTTAGCAGAGCATGCAATTCGAAGTCCATAGAGTCTGTAAGATATTTTTAGTTCTTTTCTGTTAGGAGAGGAAAACAGACAGCTGGAAAATACCATCAAAAATAAAGTGCTAAAAGAAATGGCTGACTCAGATAAGCATAGAGAGTTTATAGAAAGTTTTTTGGAAAATGGACAAGACAGGCCTATGAACACTCTCTATCTTATGTGAGTGGAAAATTAAAATGTGTTTGTACATGTTAATTTGCTTATGAATAAATGAACAAACACTTTCTATATGACCCAAACTAAATGGATGTTTTCAAGCGTGTGAGTAGTGTGACCAAAAACCATCTGCAGCTTAAACCTCATTGACTTCTTTTGTGATGACTGTCTAAACAATCACAGCTCTGTAGTCTGGAATGGTATATAAGTAACATAAGCAACAATATTATATATATATTGTCAGGATCAGAGGGGTAAACAGGCTCTTGGCAGACAGTTCAATAAAGTAAAAATCCGCTTTATTTATTTCCAAACAGAAAAGTGACATGCTGTGTCTTCAGATTCAGTTTAAATACGACAGGTAAATCATCTCACCAGTACATCACAGTCTTACATGAATAACTTTCAGAGTTCCATCCACAGCATACACAGTATATTAAAGTCTCTGTTAAAGCCAAGCTCACCCAGCAGGTCAAAGTCAGATTATCAAGACTTCCAGGCAGCATTAAGACTGCATTCACACTTGAGCGTTTTGTACCTTGAAGCTCCAAAAAAGCTCAAACTTAAAAAATCAATTGTTCTCTATGGTGCCTGTTCACACCTGAACACAGGCGAATAGGCACCATAGAGAACAATTGATTTTTTTTTACGTTTGAGTGTTTTTGGAGCTTCAAGCTACAAAATGCTCAATTGTGAATGGAGCATAAGGTCTCCCCACTACAGACAGTAAAACTACCATCAACTAGCCTCTCTGACCAGCTGCTTAATAAACAGGCCGGAATGGGAAGTACCTTCCCTCTACACTTAACCCCCTCCTAAACCTGTCAAAGACTGAATCTCTACATTATATATATATACTGTATATATATATATATATATTGCTCATTAACCTGGTTGTAAACCTCAAACGTGAAATATGAACAAAGCATATCCCTCTATAGTGTGTACTTTTCTCAAACCAGAGCACTAAGTATCATTTCTGCCTGCTGCCTGGCTCCTCTGCTATCAGCATGAGTCACATCTGACAAGTTTTCCTACCACCAAGAAAAAAAAGGAGACAGAGGAGGGTGCAGCCTGTGATTGACAGCATCAGCTCTGTTCCTGTGTGCTGTGTGAAGTGTGGTGTGTCCCTTTTCTCCAGTCAGCTCTCAGAGCTCTGCTCACTGATGTAACTTTAGCTATCTGCCCCCTGCTTTTTCAGAGCGGAGAGATCCTGTGTAATTTCTGTACTTTGCATGGATGTAGGGGACAGGCGGCTACAGATATACAGGAAGATTTGTTTCTTTTCTGTGTATCCCTGGTGCAAATATTCAGCACTTCACAACAATGCTCAGATATGAACCATATGGACCTTGTGGTTCATCACTTTGAAAAAAATTACACAGGTACAGTTTTTCCAAAATATCAAAAGGCTGTCTCAACCTAACATGGCTAAACAACATTCCAAATGGTCAGGCTATCCTGAGATGGACACCTATGCTAAAGCATCCATGAGCTCAACCAATGCTGTTAATTCAACAGTTAGCAGCTTACGCTGAAGTGGTGGAGATCCTACATTAAATTGTAAACCACAGCAGTGAAAGGGTTAAAATGTGGGACATCTGATTATAAAGAGTTAAAATGACATTTTTTCAATTCATAACATATCTCACTATTATCAAGAAAATTAAACATCCCTGGTTCTTAAAGGACCACTAAACTTTACAATGAAAATGTTCATATTTGAAAAGTGAAGGTACATTAACTTTCAATTTTTATATTATTAAAAAACACATTTACTGAACCATTATCTCTTAATTCTCTAAGCTGAATCCAGATCTTCTGATTATTGTACAAAATATTTGTAGTGAAGGCAAAAAATATACTATCTAAAATCAAAATGCATTGCTTATAGAAACACTAATATTCAAATTAGGAAATAAATAACATTTAATATATGCATAGGTCTACTATATCTGCAAGTCTGTGTGTGTGCGTGTGTATACAGTATATGAACTTGCTGGAATATTTATTATATGAATCTTATTGTGGAGGCAACAATACCTAATAGGCTTCTGGTATCATTTCCACCCTTCATTTCCAGTAATACTTGAGGACAGTAATAAAATAATAAGACCCATCTGCTGTTTAATTGGAATAAAGATGAATTCCAAGTATGGTACCTTGGTTTACGAATGCCTCAGTTAATGTAATTTTCGGTTTCTGAATGAAAATAATGCCTTGGTTTACAATTTTTTTTCGCAATACAAATGGATTAATTGGTTGTCAATGCATTTACAAATTTTTTTTTAAATCATTTCCTAGTATAGTACTATGCCTTTAACCAGTTGCCAACTGCAGGTAGCTGAATGATGGCTGCACTGCGGCCGGCCAGTTCTGGGAGGCCATCATATGACGTCCTCCCAGGACGCGCTCTCCTGCGCTCCCCCGGGGGCGTGCACCCGGCGATCTCCATGATCGCTGTGTCCTACGGACACAACTGATCACGTGATGTGGAAAAAAGGGCAATCACAGTGGCCTTTTTCCACGTAATCAGCCGTGTCCAATGACACACTGATCACCAGGAAATGCAATTGCCGGTTCTTGGCTGCACTTTCCTTACGCTGTCAGAGGAAAGTGAGGAAAGTACTGCAAATAACTGGCAGTTGTCAGAGCATGGATCGGCACTGATCATCAGGGCACTAATGATCAGTGCCCTGATGATCAGTGCCCAGCAGTGCCACCCACCAGTTCCTCCCACAAGTGCCCAGTAGTGCTGCCCACAAGTGCCCAGCAGTGCCACCCACCTGTGCCCAGCAGTGCCACCCACTTGTACACAGCAGTGCCACCCACCTGTGCCCATCAGGGCCCACCAGTGTCACCCACCAGTGTCCATCAGTGCAGCCCAGCAGTGATGCCAGTCAGTGCCGCCCAGCAGTGCCACCAGTCAGTGCCCAGCAGTGCTGCCAGTCAGTGCCGCCTATCAGTGCCGCCTATCAGTACCCATCATCAGTGCCAGCTTATGGGTGCCACCTATCAGTGCAGCCTATCAGTGCCGCTCATCCGTGCCACCTCATTAGTGCTACCTATCAGTGCCGCATATCAGTGCCCATCAGTGCTGCCTATCAGTGCCCATCAGTGCCGCCTATCAGTGCCCATCAGTGCAGCCTCATCAACGCACATCAGTGAAGGAGAAAAATTACCTGTTTGCAAAATTTTATAATAGAAACAAAGAAACTTATTTTTTCAAGTTTTTTGTTATTTTTTTGTTTATAGTGCAAAACATAAAACACCCAGTGGTGAGTAAATACCACCAAGATAAAGCTCTATTTGTGAGAAAAAAATTATAAAAATGTCATACGAATACAATGTTGCATGACTGAGCAATTGTCATTCAAAATGCGACAGCGCTGAAAGCTGAAAATTAGCCTGGTAAGGAAGGGGGTATAAGTGCCCGGTAGGCAAGTGGTCAAAGTGCATTTTATAAACAGTTTTGAACAGATAAGACTTTTTTTTACTTTTTTCTGACCTACGGAATGGATTAATTGGTTTTCAATGCATTTACGAATTAATTTTTAATCATGTCCCTGTACAGTATTTATGCCGTTAAAGTGCACTTTATAAAGAGTTTTGAACAGATACAATTTTTTTTTACTTCTTTCTGACCTCTGGAACGGATTAATTGGTTTTCAATGCATTCTCATGGGAAACCGCGTTTCGGTTTACAAATTTTTTGCAATACGAAAAGTCCCGCAGAACGCATTAAATTCGTAAACCAAAGTACGCTTTTAGTTTGGACAAGCTTGGAACTATATACAGTGCTCAGCATAAATGAGTACACCCCAACAGATTTGTCAAAAAAACCTTTACTTTACTTTCAGAATCAACATTTTCTATGGGACACTTTACTACAAAATACTCCCACAAAAGCAGGCCATTGATTGCAAGCAAGATATATTAATTTGCACAACAAAGAAGTATTTTTCCTAACCAATTTATCCAAGGCCATGTTGCAAAAATTAATGCACCCCCATGAAAGTCTTAGGAGCAAAGCTAAACTTTAGACAAAAAAATCCTAATTAACAAGAATTCAACTACAGGTGAGTCTAATTATTCATTAAACAGGTGTCCAGCAGATAGTTGATTATGAAAGGGCATTAATAACAAGTATAGCCCCTTCCCATTTCATGCATCTCATAGAGACGTCCAGGCTGTCTACAGAAGCTAACACCTTGACAGGAGCGTCTTCTGAGGAGAAGAGTTGAAGAAAATCACCATGCAAGTTCACTGCAGTTAGCTAAAGAGGTAGAAAGCCAAACTAGGGAAATTGTTTCCCGTGACACAATACAGCGTACACTGCAGAGAAATGGCATGCATGGGTGTCATCCACAAAGGAAGCCTTTCCTAAAGCCCACACATAAAAAAGCCCACTTAGAATTTCCCTGTTGCCCATGCTGAAAAAGAAGACTACTGGGACTCTGTAATCTGCAGTGATGTGACCAAGGTAAATGTTTTTGGAACGGATGGCTTCAAAACTGTATGGCATCGCAAAGGTGAGGGGCACAAAGAAAAATGCATGGTGCCTACAGTGAAACATGGTGGTGAAAGTGTCCTTCTGTGGAGCTGCTGAGCTATGAGTGCTGCTGGTGTCGGGGAGCTGCATTTAATTGATGGGATCATGAATTCACAGATGTACTGCTCTATATTGAAAGAGAAAATGCTAACATCACTAAGTGCCCTTGGTCGTCGTGCACTTTTCCAACATGACAATAATCCAAAACCCACATCTGTTGCATTTCTGAAGAAAAACAGGGTGAAATGATTCAGTGGCCAAGTATGATCTGAACCAAATTGAACACCTATAGGGATTTCTGAAAAGACAAGTTGAGCATCACTCTCCATCCAGCATTCAGGCTCTAAAAGAGGTCATTTTTGAAGAATGGAAAAAGATAGATGTTGCAATATGTTGCCAACTTGTTCATTCCATGCCTAGAAGACTTGGTGCTGTCCATACAAATCGTGGAGATCATACAAAATACTAGATGGAGTAGCTTTTGTTGTGGGGTGTATTCATTTTTGCATCAACTAATTTGAGTAAAACTGAAGATCTTGTAATCTAGGTTATATTACTAACCTTACTTTCATGTAATGAGCTAAACAAAGGTTCTATAACACTCAGTTTTGTCAAAATTTTGGAAATTGTTCTTGTGTTCATTGAGATATTGATTCAAATCTTACTTTTCAAAAGGGGTGTATTCATTTATGCTGAACACTGTATATACCATACCTGGCTGATCACCCTAGAAACTGGAAATCATTGTAGACACTGCTACTCAAAAAGATCTCCACTTGCTTCTGGGTCCTGTGCTGAGTGACTGTCCTGTTGCATTCTGAGCACAGGAGGTCGACCACTCAGTTCGGGTGCAATTCAGAGAATACTGCGCATTTTCTGAAAGAATGCAAAGCATTCTTTAATTGGACGAGGTGGTGAGGCGGAGTGGTGACTTCACAAGTAAGTGGAGATCACTAGAGTAGCGGTATCTACCTCAGTGATGCTGGTAATTATGAAGAAAATGCACATATGTAACAGACAATAGGGGAAGGAATCATGCTGGATAAGTCAGATACAGCAAATATTTCACTAGATTAATGCATTTGCATAAGTAGAATGTTGCTTGGTCAAAGTTCCTTTTTAAAATAAGCAATGCATGCTGGTACATATGGAGCTGTCCAGTGCTGATTATGTGTTCAAACAGGATCCACAATGGATAGGCACTTGTATTCATTTTTTTCTATTTTGCTTAAAAGAACAACTTCACCTTTAGTAAGGCTCCTTTTGTAAATCCTCAACCTCCTGAGTGCTGCCCACCTTGAACCAGCAATCTTTCCTCCAACATGGTCAAATACTCCTCTTCCCGCATATGTGTGCCACATTCATTTCTATAGGTAAGTTGTACATACAGTATGACACCCTACAGCCTCACTAAAGGTGAAGTAATCCTTCCTCCTAAAAATACAGAAAATCCCCCTCCGCAAATGAAGATACCAGTCTGGTATACTAAGAACAAATACAGACCAATCTTCCTACAGCATATGAGTTTAAAAAGTAACTCCACAATTGCTACACAAGCCCTATTGTAATTGGAGGTTATTCCTTTCAATTTGCAGTGCTGTAATTTTCTGTAAAATGAAATGCAATATGGCTACTTGGAAGCATTCTGTACACAGTTCTTATAAAGAATGCCCCCCCCCCCCCATAAGAAATGTCATTCCTTGCTTGTGTGATTGGCTCTCTGATTTTAGCAGAAGTTGGCACTACAAAGATTTTTTTGGGCATCCCATGCAACAAAAATACAATTTCTGGTGAGGTAGCCCCAAAGAGAAATCATATATAAAGGGATGCAGACCCTGACACTTTCCTTATTAGAACTCTGCAAGTGCAGCAGATGATTGATAAATATAAAGTCACTCCCATTCACATTCACTGTGCACATGGGTACAAAAAGACAGCTATTTCTTCAGAATAACAAAAGGGAGGAATCTGCAACAAAATGTGTTAAAATCTTTGCAATGTACGTAGATCACCCACAGGGGAGTGTTTATTTTCTCAACAAAAGTGGAGTTACTCTTTTTAGCTGGTGACCCCCACACACACTCACATATATACACACACACTTTTCAAAGACTCATTTAAGTATAGGGGGACCACAAAAACAATGTAGGCAAGCAATTCATGGGCTCTAGTCTTTTTTTACACTATTGCAGCTGGGAGGGATTACTGAAATGAAGATATGTGCAATTTCTATAGTACAGCAAACAGCACTGTGTACAGTAAGTCATAGTAAGCTAAGAGCAGTCACTTTACATTTGCCTGTTTGTACTAAATCCAAAAATTTTGTAAGAGCTAAAACCAATTGAGAGGTGCAGGTTACCATCAAAACCATAGAATAATGGGGTCCATAGCAAAATCTATTTTTTTTACCTACATATAAAAACAATCCCATTGCTGAGATTATTTTTTTCCTAAAACATAAAAACTGAAAGTGCATTATACTATTGTTTTCATCACACCTGGATACAGGCCCCCAAATTATATATTCAGAACATTTATGTTATTTACAAAATTCTCTAGCTCCTCAGACTAATTTTTTCAGACTTCACTACATCCCCTACGTTGATGGATATAACTAGTCAGTTATGTCCTTGTCTGTGCTGGTCATAGAAGAAAATATCTTTCACTGAGAATGATGGATGACCCTTCACACACTGTACATATTTGCTCCATATATATTGCCTTCTTGTATAAGGCTAATAATCTACAGATGCATTTGGGTGTTAATGACTTTTGAGAACATTGCCAGGGACCACTGAAAAAAAAACTCCAGGCATAATTACTATCCAAAGATCCATTTGAAGATTGCAGTTTCCCTCTTGTGCTTTGAAGTGTGGGGTCAAGGTTTCAGTGCTTTCAAAAAGATGCGGCTAAGCCATGGTGCATACCAGCATACATTTTGGTTTATATTTCGTTTTATTCTAAGATTTCGCTTACAGGGTGGCTAGGGCAAGATGTTGGATGCCAAGATGAAAATTGAAATGATCAGCAGGTAAACTATGTCCCTAAGTGCAAATTGAGTGTTGTTAAGTAGACATGCTTGTTTGTATCAAATATTACCAGAAATGACTGTCTTAGTATAGCAATATTCAATAATAACTAGTCCCTATACACTCTTTATGGGTCAGCAAAAATCAAAACTGTACTTGCTTATCATAAGCAGCTTTAAGATGTACACTGCACGGTCAACCTGTTTTGTTTGGTTAAAAGAACACACACAGTTCCCATACCGCAAAGTAAAAGCTAAGTGCTTGTGCAGATAAATAATTGACACCCATTGCTGTTCTCCTTACAAGGCTTAAAATCAGTGTGGGGGAAGGGAGCTGGCAAGAAACAGCATTAAGGCCAATTTAAATCTACATCGTGTTTGTGTTTATTTTCTGTTTCTTACATGTTTTATTCCAGCCAAATAAATCATAGCCCAGGTTTGATTTCATGGGTTGAGGTGTCACTTCCGAAGGATAAAGTCTTCCCAGTTTTATCATTTCACTTGCAAATTTAATAAAACTTGAAAACAGCCAGAGGCATCAGAGAGAATGTGACTGCACTGAAAGAGACCCCGATGGCAGGAGGGAGGGGATGGGGAGAGCCTTTACCTGTCACGGAAAGGAGGGCTCAGGCTGTGAAATAAATGAAATTGCTTGTAGCTGTTTTCAGGTTGCCAGCCCTTGCTGAATGAGATCCATCCAAGAGCTTCAGCTCCCAAAGGTATATTGAAGGTACTGTACTGTATATTACACTGTTTATGATAAGACTAGTGTAACATCAAAACACATATGAAGTCATGTTCCATTCAATCTGAAAATGAAATACAGGCAGAGGTCTTCAGAAGACCTTTAGTTTAGCAATGTTTCCCGACTTACAATGTGTGCAGACTCTGCAACTGCTCAATAATCCTCAGGGATTTAGGAGCCCATTTACACAAGATGTGGGTTAGAAAGGCAGCCCTGGACATTGCTTTCTTTAGATCAGCTGAAGAGCTGGGTGCATTCCTTATGATACCCTAACCATTCTTCCTATTTGTCTGCATAATCATACTTTATTAAAGATTTCACAAAGTATAAACAATTGTTTGACATCATCTGGCATTACAGGATCCTTCGGAAGTTATTTCAGGTGGATATCCAGGTTAGATCCATAGATACAAACAATGAAATGGATAAGGCCATTTGACCATTTCAAATTGCTAGTAAACTCTTGACCACTAGGTCTAAGATTATAAAAGCATTCATAGTAACATTACAATGAATATCAGTATTACCAAAATAAGATAAATAAAAAATTGGAACAGGCAAGAAAATACATTATTCGGGAAGAAACAAACCATGAACATGTCACATGTGCTTCAGCTGGGTCATCATGTCTGGCAAGCAAATATAGACATACATTATTTAGGTGTGTCCAAAACCTAGTTAGCGTTCTTTCATAATATGATGTCCTGTAGGCATAGATAAGATAATCCTTCCTCCACAATACCCAAAACTCACTTATTTGTTAATGCATACGAGTATAATATCCCTCCTTCCGAGATATCGCTAAACTTTTCCAGTGTATCACTGGTAGTGTGGACTCATTTGTTAGCTTCAGCAAATGTGGGGTCTCACTTTGCTTGCATGATTTAAAAGAGGAAGGTAGGGCATGAAAAAGGTAGTGGAGAGATATTGGCTTAATAGGTTTGAGGGTAGTCTTTTGAATCAAAGGAGAAATAGAGCCCCAAAAGCTTCTGTCAGGGATCGCTGCGTCCTGTCGGCCGGCGCATGCGCGCTGGCAACGGCTC
The DNA here is from genome assembly GCF_062004578.1 of Staurois parvus. Lineage (NCBI taxonomy): Eukaryota > Metazoa > Chordata > Amphibia > Anura > Ranidae > Staurois > Staurois parvus. Next base: position 8,541,346 of record NW_028317825.1, read on the forward strand.
ACGCCGGGATACAAGCACTAGGTCCCGGCGAGCCGCGGATGACAGGACGCCGCGCATGCGCAGTGGGAGCCGGGGGCGTGCCTCGGGCGGCCAATGACAGTGCAGGGCGTGATATTTAAAGATGCCCTGCACTGTCACTGATTGCCGCAAGGTCTTCTGAGTTCCTGAATCCTGTACCTGTGTTTTTGATCCTGATTGACCCTGGCTACTCTACTCTCTCCTGCATTTTGACCCGGATTGTCCTGACTACTCTACTCTCTCCTGCATTTTGACCCGGATTGTCCTGACTACTCTACTCTCTCCCATCCTGACCCCCGGCTTGTTAAACCTATCTACGGACTGACTTCTCCTGCTGACCCTGCGAGTGACCTGACGATTCTCCGCCTGCCGATTCTGTACCACGCCTCTCCCACGGGACCACTGCTCGCAATCTATCCTGCTGGGCCCTGCCGTCCTCCTCACATCTGGCTCTACCGGTACCAATACATCCCCAGAGGTTCCCCCTGCCACTGGTGGGCCTGCTCAGAGGTCGTGACCTGGTCCTGGTCTGTTTCAAGTCCATCCCCACCATCAGGGGCCCTGGTGAAAGCACAGACCGGGACTTAGACTCCACGCTTTGGGTAGGTCTGTCAAGTGGGCAGCCAGCAGCACCATCTGGCGGATCTTAACAGCTTCTAATCTTGCGGCATGACCATCATATATGCAGAAAAATCCCCTTTGACCACGACCTCTCCAACACCTTGGATCACCTCTCCAACACTGCTAAGTAAGCAGGGGCACGTATATTTTCTTTGCATGATTCACATGAACTTTATATTGGTAAATAATATAAGTAGATAGAGGGTATATTGGCACTAAATTTGTTAAGGATTCAATATTAAATTAGGGGCGCAGCATTTTTTGATTTTTTGAATTTTGAGTATTACATACACATATTGGATGAGGATGTGAGTAATGTCAGCGATCCTTTTTATTTAATTTATTTTATTCAATTTATTTATATTTTCACTAAGTGGCTCACAAGTAAAAATAAACATATAGGCGTGTGTGAGCCTTATGATCTTTTATAGCTGGGGTAGGGAGAATTCTACCATAGGTTCTTTCTCCCATTCTTTAATATAGTATGAAGGTTGTGAAGCCGGAAGACTTAAGAGTAGTTTATACAGGTGGGAGAGGAGATGTCTAGTAACCTGGGTAGTAGTGCACAAAGACTGAAATGTAGAGAGATTAGAATTTGCTTGAAGCTTGGGCGTAACCTTGCTGGTAAAGTCAGAGAGCTGTTGCTACCTCCAATGATCCATTGGGAAACACCCAAAGTAACTTCCTAAAGTCACCAGGAGTAGTTTGTCAGTGGGAGCTAACTTGGTGCAAGTGGCATCACCATCAGTGCCCCAGGAGGAAAAAACATGCATCCCCTCCCTCATTGGAGCCAGTGGAGATATCTTAGGTGCCAAGTCCCCATTGACATTCAGTCTATCCCACACCATCAGTGTCAGAAAGGTAAGTGGAGATGTACAGTCTGAGAGGCCTCCATACTGGGTTGGAATTCATGGTATTCCAGCAAGATTCCTACCCACCATCAACTTTTCTAGGGATACACAGAGTTTGTCAGCTGTGTTTTGATGCCAATTCAATATACAAACTAGAACCATGGCCTGTCAGGAAGACCCAGAGTACCATCTACCTTCAAACTTCATAAAAGTGTGTACGCCAATCTAGGATTCTTCACATGCCACACAAAAGCTGTAAATAATCTCCTCCAACATCCAAAAAAGGTCAGAGGAAGGCTAATTGGGATAGTCTGTAACAAGTAAATAATTTGTGGAAGGATGCCATCTTAATTATGTTTATCTATCCAAACCAGGCAATGGATAGGTTCTGCCATGTTCAAAGGCTGGATGTACCCTGTCTAACAGAACCCTGTAATTTAAATTATTATACATTATTATTATTATTATTATAATACAGGATTGATATAGCGCCAACAGTTTGTTCAGCGCTTTAAATCATGTAAGCGGGTAAAGTCTGATGAAATATGTATCCTTAGATAGGATAAGAACTCTGTATGCCAAGCAAATGGGAAAGATCGGTGTAACTGGGTGTCAGAGATCCCCTGGGACATTAACCGCTTCCCATCCGCCCTATAGCAGAAATACTGCTACAGGGCAGCACGGGTGCGCAAAATCACATATATATACGCGATTTTTCAGTTCCTGGTAGGGGGTACACACGAGGCACCGCCATTCAAGGCCTCGGCTGTCAATCTCCAGGTCCCGGCTGGTGATTACTCGCCGGCCCCCAATGATTGCCGAGCATCTCCAATGGGGGGTGAGAACTGTTTGTAAACAATACAGGTCTCTCCCCTGTCAGCTCCTGCATAGCACAGCCATACAAAGCAGTGTGCTTACAGTGAAGCACTAACACAACACACTATGTAACACGGCACACAGCACACAGTTAACCCTTTGATCGCCCCACATGTTAACCCCTTCCTGCCCAGTGCCATTAGCTTTTTATTAGCACTGATCACTGTATTGGTGTCACTGGAGATGTCAGTGACACCAAGTCTGTTCCCCCCCAATGTCAGAATGCCCACCGCAGTCCTGCAGTCCCGCTATAAGTCGCTGATCACTGCCATTACTAGTAAAAATGAAAAAATAAAAAAAAATCCCAGTATATATACCGCCATTTGTAAACACTCTAACTTTCACGTAAACAAATTAATTTACACGCATTAGGATTTTTTTCAGCCAAGACAGGTAGCAAAATACATTTTGGCCTAAATTTATGAAGAATTTTTTAATTTTTTTAATTTTTTTACTGGACATGTTTAATAGCAAAAAGTCCAAAATAATTATTTTTTTTCTCAAAATTCTTTTTTTTTATAGCACAAAAAATAAAAAATGCTGCACAGGTGATCAAATACCACCGAAAGAAAGCTCTATTTGTGGGAACAAAATTACATAAATTTAATATGGGTGTAGTGTTGCATGACAGTGCAATTGTCAGTTAAAGTGCCGCAGCGCCGTAATGCAAAAAATGGCCTGGTCAAGAAGGGGGTAAATCCTCTAGAGGGCAAGTGGTCAATCAGCAGAATTTCTGATTTGGTATATTTAAACTTAAAGTTGACAATTGCCCAAATATATGCAACTCTGACATCAGGGCCAGGAGAGTCAGAAGAGGGTGGGAGAACAGAACATGGTCCACATAAGCAGAAAGCTTATGTTCTCTGGAGCCTATATGAATGCCTTTAATGTCTCCTTTGTTTCTTACCATTTGCAGGAAAGGTTCTCGTACTAAGGCAAATAGCAACAGAGAAAGTTTGCACTCCTGCTGAGCCCTATTACCAACAGGGGTGAGGTTGGATAGCAGGCCATTCACTTTCACTTGTCCGAAGGGCCTCAATAAAGAGTTAAGATCTAGCATTTTAAGTGTTCATATCAAGCATATGATCCCCTAACTCCCTCAACACTTCTTCCATGTATATCCAGTTCATCCTGTCAAAGGCCTTCTCAGCATAAAATTAAAGAAGTAAATAGGGAGCCTTATTGGGGCCACATTTTGCCCAATGAGTGACATGGAAAGCTCTGATCGTATTGTCATAGGCTTCCCATCCTATTATAAAACTTGTTTAATCAAGGATAAATATAAGTGGGGTGGGAGATGGAGACAATAAATCTCCAGATCCTTGTAAGAAGGTTTTACTGGTACCACACCCCTGATCTGAAACACAGTAAAGAAAAACTTAACCAAAAAAGCTAATGGGGTTTTTAAGATACCAAACCATATATAACAAAAACTATACAAAAAGAAGAAAAAAGAGTTTAAGAAAAGTTTACCGCCTTTTATTAGTTAAAAAAACACCATATTGGTGGGGCATGACAATAGGATACATAGATCATAATAGGCCCAAATGTGTTGGACAGACAGTACTACAAAATGTAGCTTACTGACAATAAATCACAGACTGAAATAATGACACTATTAGGATGATTCCTTGACATCTTTGGTGCAGATAAAATACTCTGTTAATTGCATTTAAGTACAAGTGGATACTTTGTTTATTACTCCAACGCGTTTCATGGAACAAAGCCCGCTTCTTCAGGGAGACAAAGTATACATTGCTAAAATAGAGCAAATCTAGGCCCAGAACACATTATGGATATATGACCATTATAGTACATAGAATTAAAAAAAGAAGACAATGAAATAGAAGGCTGACAGCATTTACCGGTTGGTGATATTAATGACCTCCCATCAATATTAACATCTATAATGATATTTCATGGTGGATGTACGGCTCCACGTGACTGGTGGTCACTGATACCTTTAGCTGAGGGCCTCTGTCCACCCAGGTGTGAATCAAATTCCCTATATGTTATGCACTGGCCCTATGGGAGGTCAGCAATATCACCAACCAGTAAATGCTGTCAGCCTTCTATTTCAGAGATCATCTTACGCAACTCCATTTCAGTAATCAGGCGTTCCAACTCCTTAAGCATCTGGTCTGAGAGTTTAGGGAATGCGATTCCTTTTATGAGTTTGCATACGATCCTTTCATCTGAATCTGTTAAGTGAGGTGTGGTATCAGGCAGCTTATGTAAAAAGTCTGAAACTCTTGGGTTATGGCAATTGAGTCTATCTATAGTTGTTAAACCTAGAGGTATAAAACCTAGCCTTTTCCCCTGCTTCCCTGTATAGGCATTCAGCTAAAGTGGATCTCAACTTCTACAGTTCAGCCAGGATGATTGGGTCTGAGCAATTCTTATGTGTTTATTTCAGTGTTTGGATCTTGGCCAGTAGATCCAACAGCTCTCTGGACTTCTTTTGTTTGAGTTTGGAGCCAATGGCAATCAGTTTTCCATAAATGTCAGCTTTATGACCTTCCCAAAGTGTAAGCACCAACACCTCCTCAGACAAATTAGTTTCAAAGTAGACTTTAAAGGATTAAGAGATTGCTTCTAAAACAATTTAATTGAGTCTCCAAGACCTCTCAATGTGACAGGCATTTAAAGGTATGATAGTCCATTCCTCCTATTTACATGAGGAATGGACATAAAAAGTTCTCCTACAGGGACCTTTGCTGACTGTGGCTGCCACTGAATGTCTGAATATTTTTAGTTTCCCTCCAGGGTAAAATGCTCCAGTACCCAAGCTTGTTATTTTGCAGGCCGTTCCCAGCTCCACCTGTTAAAGTTTTCCTGCAGTCTAACTACGCACCACCCTGGTCACTCAGCTGGAGGCCCTTAACACTCCTGCTCTGCTCCAGTCCACAGGAAACATTTTATGAGGGAATGACAGGGCACAGGACTAGTACAAGGCTTTTCTAGAAAAAAAAAAAAATCAAAAAGCTTCATTCAGCCTGGCATGATGACATTTATATATAAAATTAAAAAAAAACAAAAAACTGATAGGACATTTCAAAATTAGCATAGTGGTGATATTTTCTTGGTTGAGTTAGTGATTTATCGAAAGCTAAGAAAAAGAAAATTGATTGCCAGTACATATTTGGCTCTAATCTAATCTAATCTCATAAAACATTGAATTTGGCAGATGATGTAAGGTATAAAGTCTTTTGCACACTGGATGGCCCAATGGATATTGTCACTGGCACAGAAAAGCACCTTAATATTAAATAAGGTTCACAGCTTTATCCAGCTTTGATTGATGAGCTATTAGCCAAAACTGGGTAGATGATAAGGTTCTTTTTTTTATGGAGGCCCAAAGGGTCTTCTGAACCATGTACTGTAGTCTATACCTTGATGCTTATACTGGGCATACGCAGTTTGAATTATAGCTGAATCTTGCTGAATATTGGCAGCATCCAGCTCAACAACTTTTGTCTGAAATTGAAGGAACCAGGTGAAAAATTCTCAGTTGAATATTAGCTGCAGCCATTCAGTCATTTGATTATACAATACATATGTAGGTCACAATACCTGGCAGGGGATATTCCTCCATCCACAATGTTTAACATGGGGAATCTATTGAAATCTTAACATATATGGCTAGTTTTACTGTACTCTTCTGACACCTTTACACAGTGTAAGAAATATGCCATTGTTTAAACTGCAGATGTCATGTCAGTCACTGTTTTTCCTGTTGTAAAAAAGGAAAAAAAGTGCCCTATTGTAAGTCCTTCAACTGTATGCTTGATTTAAAATTTCATCTGACTAACATAATCATAAGAGTTCTAATATAGAGGAGTCACTTAGGTGTAGCATAACATACTATACAGTATATCAAAGGTCTGACTATAGGTAGGGAAACACTGCAAGGGATGAGACAACACACCTGCACTCTGAGATGAATGGTCTGCTCTTGCTGTAATTGTGGCAAGGCTTATTTTTACCAGGGGTGGACTGACCATTTGGAAACTCGGGCACTGCCCGAGGGCCCGGGGTCAGTAGGGGGCCCCATGAGATGCCCCTGGTACCTTTTTCAAAGGCTTTTTTGAGTTAGGCCATGATCCCCTATTGCCCGGGGGCCTCATGAGTTGTCAGTCCGCCCCTGCTTTCTACCATAGGTCAAGATGAGTATCTTGAATCAGCTGATGCACTTTAAGATCTTCATAGGTTTGTCACTTCACCAGCCTGGTTTCAAGCGTCTTTTGTGCTTACTATAGCAATCAATGCAACAAAAATGGGCTTGCATACTAAAATGGGAAAGTTGAATGGCTATCCACTGTAAGTAATACCTTGCTTCAGAGATGCTGTTTAAACTGTTGTCTTGCATGTTGCATATTGAGCCGTGTCTGGCTTATCAATGTTTCTTGTGATATTTTCTTGTACTTAGAGTCATCTGAAGGTTCTCCATGAACAACAAAGGCAATCCTGCCTAATGTACTTTGTTCAGTGGGGTCTAAACCATCTACATTCCCGTAGACTGCACCCATGTATTGCCCTTGTGATTGTCTGAAAAAAGCAGAAGAAATTGTAGCACTGCCAGATGATATTTAATTATTATTATTTATTACAGGTACTTATATAGCGCCATCAATTTACACAGTGCTTTACATATATGTTGTACATTCACATCAGTCCCTAACCCTCAAGGGGCGTACAATGGGTATAAGACATTAAAAAATGTACATTATAAAGACAGATTTTTTTATCAGTCTTCACATTTGTGTAATTTCCCCCAATGACTCACCTTCATAAATAATAAAAAAAAATCTTCAACATAGTATCATTTGTAAGCATACTGCATTTGTTTGCCTTTATACAGGTTTATGTATTTTTAGATTAAATGTTAGTAGCAAAGGCAGTATAATAAAGCAATCAGTTTATTCCTGCTGTATACTGTGTTTTAGAATGTAAACTACCACAGCAGTAGTAGTAGAGCTGAAAAGGCCACAGTAAGAGCTAGACTCTAGAGAAATATTACATGGCTTCTATTACCACTTCATGAAATATCATCCCATTGGCCAAATAAGCTAGACGAAGCTTTAACTTCAAAGGAAAATTATAGTGGATTTGGGTCAGTTTTATTTGAGCTGTTTTCAAGGTATTTCAAGGTACTATTTATCCTTGTTTTTAAATATATACTCAATCTTTCTTTTACAAATACAACTTTCACACATAACAAAGGATACCTAGAGTGCTGTAGGTTAGCTAAAAAGACAGCAAGGTAGATGAAAAAGGAAAAAAATACTTTAATTTTGTCCATAAAAAAGAAATACAATTATGTACAAAAGTAATATACATTTCCTTTAATGTCTTTTATTATCATACAAATATTCATACAGTAAATGTACAGTATGTACATACTACTTTTCCTCCGATTTACATCATACAATATTTGGATCAAGATCAGATTAGAAAAGTAGGCTTGATTGCTCAGTACCCTATGTAATGTACTTTGTTCTGTAATAAAAGTTGGTATTATAATTAGTACTTGATTTCATACCTAGGTTTTATGCAATTGATTCGGAAACTACCTTTATTTAGGAGCGACTGAAATTAATTTGCTATGTTCGTAATTATTTCATTTACATATGCAAAGGCGACTCTTCACAAGTCCCAAGTCAGTCAGTATTAAGATGGACTTTTTTCTTACATAGATTGATGTGTGACTTAAATCTGTAATCTTCCTGTGAGCTACAACTTCGCAAGGCATATATTTGCACAATTAGATTGTCCTCAGCAACACGGAATGTGGACCCCATTCTAGATGTTCATGCAGATATTGTGCTAACTACATCTTTGATTTCACCCAAAATATAGCTTTTTATCGTGTTCCAAAGGCTCTTTCAAAGCTGTCTGTTTAACTGATTTTCTTCTCTTTAAATGAATTGTAGAGGATTATCTACTAAAGCTTCCTCCAAGAAGTAATCTTTGGGTGAAATTGCTGATAAAATCAGAGCAAAATATTAAAATGAATATAAGTAAAACTAGTCTTGTATTAGGCTTTCTCAGAATTGTGTTTGTGCAAGAAAATTAAAAGGGATGGAAAGGTCTGGATAACATAACGATTGGCAATGTAAGTAATTAACATGAACTCCACGCGTCTTATTAAAATAAAGAAAAAAAATTCCTATCTGTTCAGATTAGTTATTATAACTTTTTGGGGGGATGTTATAGTTACTAAAAGAGGTTGATTTCTAATTATAAACTCACAGGGGATTTCAGGTTAAATGAAAATCCATTAGCTGGTCTATCTGTGTAATAACAAGGAGAAAAGGCTACTCCAACACTCTCATTGGTCCATGATCAGCAGTTGTCACTTTACTTTCTACCTGTAGCACTGCCAACTGGTAAAATCGGGAATTTAATGTTACTACAAAATGATGGTTCTCTGTATGCATCAATACTGTCTGACAAGTTGTACTTCAGTCTGAAAAGCCATGTAAGTATGTAGGTATCTCCTGGGGATGTAGCATTCATAGGAAAAGGTAAACATATACTTGTTCTTATATTACTGTATATTAGTGGTATGTTATAAAAAACAGTGCAGCGCTGTAGATATTAATAATAAATCCGAAATTAGTCCACTGCAAGTCCAGTTCATAGAAACATGTCAGGTGACAAGTGGAAACTCAATGTTGGTGATCCGTGAGGAAGTAGCAGAAATACGCACTCACCAGAAATAAGATATATATAAGCAGTATATATCAAAAGCCCATGGGTCCTCAATCCAGAAGGAACAAAGCTGGTCTGGTCACGATAGGTGGGTCCCTCCTTTAAGGATGCAGAAAAAGGTCTTCCTCCTCCCAGGTGGATATTTGGATTCCAAAGTCAGGATTCTGCAAACAAAGTGCTCCTTTTCTTTTTAATCTGCAGTACTGTGATTTTCTGTAAAATTCAATGCAATATGGCAACCCAGAGATGGTGAATAGAACTTCCCCAGAAATGTCATTTTCTGCTTGTGTGACTGGCTCACTGATTTTTCCAGAAGTGTACACGAAGATACAAGTCAGATTTTAGGTATCCTCGCCACCAGCCGCCCGCTCCGCTCAGTGTTCTGTGTGTGCCCGGGTGGGGGCGTTCTGTATGTGCCCGGGTGGGGGCGTTCTGTGTGTGCCCGGGTGGGGGCGTTCTGTGTGTGCCCAGCGCACACACCTATCGTGACCAGACCAGCTTTGTTCCTTCTGGATTGAGGACCCATGGGCTTTTGATATATACTGCTTATATATATCTTATTTCTGTTGAGTACGTATTTCTGCTACTTCCTCATGGATCACCAACATTGAGTTTCCACTTGTCACCTGGCATGTTTCTATGAACTGGACTTGCAGTGGACTAATTTCGGATTTATTATTAATATCTACAGTGCTGCACTGTTTTTTTATGTTATTCTGTATAAGTACTTATCGGTTGCTTAGAGTGCTCAGCTGCTGTTCAGGACCAGCGCTCACTGTGTTTTTTTCCTTTTAGATTAGTGGTATGTTGTTTATACCAGTATAAATTGAAAAAGGAAGCACAGAGTCATAGCAGCCAATTAGAAGTGTGCTGCGCACTCCCAACACATTGACTGAGCTGTCATTGACAACTCTCGGTCAAGGCTCCAGTGGTCGCATGATGCAGAAATCAGAAGGGAATAAAAATGCAGTTTTTACAATTTCTACATTCTATTTCGAATCAAGACTGTGCCATGGAAAAAAATAAGGTTTTTAAGCCAAAGGCTGTGCAGTACCAGTGAGGCCACATCCTGGTGGAGTAAGGTTGTTGGTGAGAATAATCCTTTATGAAAGGAAAGGAAGGGAGCGCAGATAAAGATAAGTGCAAAAATGTGAATCTAAAGCTGAACTCTAGTGTCACGTACCTGGTGGAGATCGAGCTGAAGAACGGGCTTCTCTTGCACCTCTTGTCCAACACCCACGGTAGTAAAGACAGGAGGTGTGAGGACACAGAATGGCAATAGGGCTGGTGTAACAGGAATCAGGAACTGGAACATGGTGACACTTAATTGGTGGAGAGGATCATAGCCAGGACACAAGTCAAAAGGTCCTCAACAGCTGGGCAGCGAGGTCCAGGAACATCAGGCAGAGGACAGGAGTCAGGATAAAAGCCAGGATCAGTACACAGTAAGGAAGCTGTCACAGCCTGGTACCCACATTAGAGATGCTGCCGCTGTGGAGGACAGAAGGAGAGAAGGGATGGAGTGGGTGAGCACATCGCTGGACCCCGGGACAGGTAAGTGTGTGTTTATTAAAAGTCAGCAGCTACAGTTTTTGTAGCTGCTGACTTTTAATAAACACAAAAAACGACTAGAACTCCGCTTTCAGAGAACACATATAAAGATGCTGACACCGATTTCCTGTGTGATCACTTTTCTTCCTACAGTTCTGAATTCAGAAAGATATGCAGCTTCCATGATGCTTCTGAGGTTTCAGTGCTTTTCTCTTTGTAAGCCATGCTGTGAGCCCTCTCAAATTTTCTAGAATCATTGATTACTGTGTAAAACCCTGTTCAGGGGGTGGATACAGACATACACATTTTTGGGTTATCAAGTCCTAGGGCTGGCTGAAATTACACTTGTGTGCCCCAGTTCCTTTTTTTAACATGGTGTCTAAGTCCCAGCAGGCTTTAATGTTGGAAATGCCAGCTGTCAGTGCAGTACTAAGCCTAAGAGTGGAATCAATCAGGTCCTGAGTTTCTGATCTTGCCACGAAGTGCTTAGTATGAGTACTCTGTAGCACATTGCTGCACAATGCTTCTGCAATGTGTTTAAAGCTTATGTCAAGGCAAAATTAGAAAATAATCCTGCGCAGTACATCTCTGTAATACATGCTCGTTCCCTTGCGTTTTAAAGACACAGTATTGCAAAATACTTACTCTGCACCAAATTCACTCAGCTCTTTTAGTTTTGGATAGTGCAGATAGGATTCTATTGCTGTTTGTGCCCCTGTTTGGAAGATTCACCCTATTTGTTTACCATTATCACCCACATGGAAGAAAAATATATTTTTAATATATTTTAAAAATATTCTTCCCAAATATATTGACAAATATTTGAAATCCTACAATTTTGGCCTTATTCAATATATATATATATATATATATATATATACTGCATGTTGAAATGCACTTGTATTGCAAACTATATGAAAAATATTTTTAAAATGACATTTCAAATATACTGTATGTCTTTAAAAATACAGATCTATGATTTTGGAATGCATTTACAAATATATGTAAAAGTATATGTTAAAATGACTTTATTATATGTTAAAAAAAATCTGAAGAATATATTTAAACAATATAATTTTTTAAATATTTGTCATATTTTGTAATATATAAAAAATGCATTTCAACATGCAGTATATATATATACATGCGTTTTTATATATTAAAAATATATTTAAAAAAAATATATATATATATATATATATTGAATATGGTCAAAATTGTAGCATTTCAAATATGTCAATATATTTTGGAAGAATATTTTAATAATATATTTCAAATATATTTTTCTTCCATATGGGCACTGAAATGGAAAGTAAAACAAAATGTAAAATTTTGGGTTGACATCAGAACACTAACAGAAGGGAAATCTTCCAGTGGGGACACTAGCTCTAGTGACCCTGGTGACATATCGGGATTCCCTCACTATGGATAGATTTCCTCTCACTGCCTGTTTTGACCATGGGGCAGATAGTGAAGGGAAGTCACCCCAATGGGACACCAATGGCAGAAACAAAAAACTAATGGGAGTTATAACCCCCCATTATTCTATACAAAATGAAAACAAAACATTTTGCCTTTAGTTACACTTTAATTTTCATATTGTGGGCTGACAACAAACAGCATTTTTAAGGGCGTGGTGTCAGTTATGCCAAGTTTTATTTTTCAAAATGACTCAATCATGCCCACTGTCTTCGTCTGCAAGTCTTAGGAACTTGAAGGACAAAACAGATTTCTTGAGATAACACAAGAAGTATACAGATGACACAGAACAGCTCTAAATTTCTGGCCAGCTCAAAAGAGTTTTTTTGCACATAAAAATGGGAAAACCAAAATGCTTTCATTAGTTTACCAGACCAAAATGGAACAACGAAAAAAAGCTCTTCTTAGGGTTAACATATGACTTAAAGATGACATGATATCATCTGTGACATCATCAGCACTTCCCATCAACTCTGTCAATCTTTAAATAGAGCACAGAGGAATGAACTTGGCAGCAACAGATTTCTTCATTAGTGATAACCGTGAGCAATAAAACACTGTTATAAGTGATCTGTTGCTTCAGAGGTACTTGAATGTTCTGGATTAAGTTCATGCTGACTCGATACAGCACAACAAATAAACAAATTTAAAGCATAGTTCCACTCAGTTTTGTGTTTATTAAAAGTCAACAGCTACAAAAGCTGTAGCTACTGACTTTTAAGAAACACACACTCACCTGTCCCGGGATCCAGCGATGTTCTCACCTGCACCGTCCCTTCTCTGCCTCTTCTCTCCCCGGCACTGGATTCAAAACTGTGGGCACCAGGCTGTGGCAGCTTCACAGGCAGGTGCCCATTGTGCATGCGCGAGCCAACCTGTACATTCTCTTTGGTCCAGCAGTCTTCCGAGACCTGTGACTGTTCCTAGGAGACTGCTGGAGGAAGGAGGGGGCCGAAATTTCCCACGGCGAACTAGCCGTAAGTGGGAGCGGGTACCTGTTAAAAACAGGTATCTGCTCCCCTCTCCCCCCCCAAAAGGTGCCAAATATGGCAGTGGAGGGGGGGGAGACAAATAAGTGGAGCTTCTGCTTTTGCATGGGACTCCGCTTTAATAAAATATTCAAGCCAAAAAAATCCTTCTCCTTTAATTCCCAGATCAAATACATCAGACACTCTAAGTAATGTCTGAATTAAAAACTTGCACAAATTTATGACATGTTGCTCAGAATTATTGTGATTTTGCTGTTGTGTTATGATATAGTGTCAAATGGGTGAACAAAACTCTGCTGGAATAAATCCCATACTTATGCAGTATTAGCAGAATGTTTTTAGGTATATTTTGGAGTCAATGTAAACAAACTGGGGATTATATAAGAATTGTTTTTACAAGCAAGTGCAATTTATGTAAATTTTTAATAATCCTAACCAAACCTAAGAAACAATGACATATATATCCATGTCTACTTAAAATTGCTATTAAAAAAAGGTGTGCAATATTTTAGGGCAGATTACAAAAGTCAAATAGTATGGAACTGACATATCAAATCACCAAATGCCCTCTGTCACTAAGGGCCCATCAGACTGTTCTGATACCTTATGCTGTGTTACACTCATTAGCATGAGAAATGTTGTGCTTTAAGATGTGTTGCATTAAAATTAGACCATTTTTAAGAAGTTCAATAGCTGCTCACATACTGAGTATGCCGTTTCCTTATATTTTAATCTATTTCCTGAGTCCCATTTTATTTACATTCATTTTTACATATATTTTTATTTCAATATATTATTTATGCTATGTAAAATTGCACCTTCGATATTGTAATTTTATGTACAGTAATGTACCCTTTAAGAATGCCATTGTTCCATATAATGAGACCAATTTGGTTTGGTGCTCTTTAAATTTGGCTTTTAGGCTTAGTGACCTGTAGGGGACTATTCCCCTTTAAGAGCGCCATTGTTTCATTTAATGGAGATCGATATTGTTTGTGGCTCTCTGTTTTTGTTTTAATATTAGTTTGTGGGCCCATTTACACCTGATAGGTACTAACTGCATTCAGCAATGTTGCAGTCTAATACAACCAGAATTCGAGTAAAAACAAATGACACAGCTGCAGTACAGCTAAGCAATTGGCTGATTGACTGCTGGGTATAAATACCTTCTCCAAAATGGCAGATTTTGTACTTCCTGATGACAATCCTTGATCGAAACGCGTCGAGATTTTATGACGCAACTTCCGCCGATGTCACTTCCACCCTTTAGAATGCACACCGCATAGAGGCTTAATCACCATAGCGGCGGACATTTTTTCCTCTTACAATCAACAATGCTGAATACACCAAGTGCCAGGTTATGGGCACTTCTTTTGTGAGTTGTATTCTTACAGTTATGTCCCCATCATTAAAGTTATAACGGTTTTACAGTATGGGATGTCCATTTTTGTTTTTTTTATACATGCTGAATACTTGCATTATTGACTAAGTAGGAGAGGAGGAAACTTGGCATTGACATAGCTCCTTTGGAAGGACACCAGTTACCATTAGCAACACTGCTTACTGGGATCGACCCAAGAGCGTAAACAACCATCCTAGAGATAGGTGATCATGGGATGATGGTGAGTGCAAGTCTATGTGGGGCACCAATTTGAGCGCAGTGGAGCACCTGTTACTGTACACGGAGTTCACAATCAAAAATTGTAGCACTTTGCACCTTATTCTCACGTACTGGGACTGAATAATTAATACCAGTTTATAAAGTGTTTTATTTAGTGTCACAAGTTATGCATTATTAATTTATTTATTGTCACAAAGTTTCATCTTTTGCATGGTTCATGCGTGGTCCATATGGTATTTACTTATGATGTTGTGTTTATGAGCTCACAATTAGGACTGCTGCACAATACAGTCATTCGCTATTATTGTCTTTATCAATAAGCGCAGTAGCTTTTTTTCATTTCTCACACATTTTAATCTTTGCCTATGTTCTAGTTTAAGCTGATGCCATGATCGCTGCACCAGGTTTTCTGTTTCAGGGTGGCTCCTTTCTCTTGCAGCCTTCTATGGTGTCACCCCTGCATGCAGGGAATAGAGGTGTGTCTCCTTACACTGTGTGCAGCAATAGTAGCACATGGCCCCATAGGCTAGGATGCCGTTGTGGCCATTGTCATTTTTCTATGCTTTTTAGATACATGCTTCGTCTGTGAGTATGTTTTTATTATTCTTTCACTCCTACAATAAACTTTGGATAATGCACTAGGTGTGTGCGCCACCTGTTTTCTCTCTATAGGATAAAAAGCTACTCCTGCTTCTCCCCCTGCCTCCTCCTTATTTAATTGTGCTCAATGCTCAAATGTGAAGAGTTTAAAGAGAAATTCCAGGTATGGATATTTTATACATACAACAGTCCAGCTTGGACCAGATTATAATGTATATACCATACCTGGCCGAGTAAAAAGATACCAAACATTTCAAGATTTAAAATTTTGCGCACCCATGAAATAGCAGCAAACTACAGTACCTAAAGATCTGCAAAAGCTACTCTTTAAAATCCTTTCTAGGTTACCGGTTGAGAGTTAAATAGAGGTTGGGTGCTAGAATTATTGCTCTTACTCCTATGTTTGTGGCAATACCTCACATGTGTGGTGCAATCATTGTTTACTTATGCGTGTGCAACCTACATGCTCATTCGTAATTGCGTGTGGGCACAGAAGGATGAGGGCATTTTATTTTATTTTTACTTATGTTATTTAAATGTATTTTCATGCTATTTCTTTAATTTGTTTTTTGATTCAACTTTATTACTATATCAACCCTTTCTGTCATCCAAGGCAGCTGGTCAAACCGAGAACTCTCCTCTTCTGTTTACTTCCTGGAAGGGTCCTTCTTCAGGTCTTCACATCAGTGCCTGCATGACGTGGACATTTCCTATTGGATGTCCAGCAGTGGAGTCCTCTCAGTATCTAGAAGAGGATGATGTTATCACAGGGGATTAGGAGGGGGCATCTCAGCACTGGATCAGATGTCCCCCCACCTGTAACTGGTGATGGCCAGGAACCTGGAGGGGGTGGACTTAGGTGAGTATATCTACCTTCACAAGGTAAGGAGGAAAAAAATACATCTGCATGGGTAAAGAAAAATAGATGTATCCTGGAGTGGGGTTTAAATAATATTTATGTACTTACATTATATATAGTATATTCATCTAAAGTATAGTGAGGTCATGTTTAGAAATTTTAAAAAAAGGTTCTCGCAGCAGTCTATTTTAATGTAGTATGTCAATTCTTTGTGGAGTAAATGTTTTTCTCTCAAGGTTTGGTCATCATGCTGAATAAACATGCACGGGAGAGAATATTTCTTTCGTTTCACGGTCACTCTGCCCTTGACTGGTTCACCTTCTGAGCATTGTTGTCGTTCTCATTTTCTCACACACTTTGTCTTTCTTTTGTAGCCCTCGCAAGAATGGAAAGTGCGGTAAACAATGGACTGGGGCACCTCAGCTAATGGATGTGATGCGTATGGTGTGAATTGTTTCATAGATTAGTGCATGTGGTCTACATATGAGAACACTGTGTGGCATTGAATACAGGGGAAGATTCATTACCATGGAAAAATGACTGGACATCTTCATTTATTTTATCCCTAGTGCAGCTGCTTCCCTGTACCATAGACGGATTTGCTCTGTCCAGATTTATATGGCTGACCTCGTGCCAATGTGGGAGGCTGTTCTCGGGTCTCTGTCTAAAGCAGCATTGTGCACCTGTTAAAAATATCTGTTCAACAGCTTCTGTCATCACTGAATTTTAATTATTAATTGTGCTGCAGTATCTTTAAAAGAAAACACATTAAATGACAAAAAGTTTATATAATATCAGCTAATGTGCACTTGACATTTATTGTTTTGAATGGGAGCTGTGGCTGTATTTGCACTAATACTGCATTCACACTTGACTTGAGCATTTTTGGTCACTTTCTCATCCTATCACATGCCTGACAAATGGTTTCTGTGTGGCCCCAAAACATTGCACTTTACCACTGTTATATGATTAATCAATAAATGCCTAAATGTTATTTCAATGTTCCTTGGTGTGCTGTGACATATACAGGGGTTAGACAAAAAGAGAGATTGAGCTTTTTAGTCACTTTTGCAGCAGTTATTCCAGGTCACAATCCTGTGCAATGTCCTCTTGTCTCTTTTGGTCAGTTGACCATGTCAACCCTGCATTTTCCTATTAGAATATTATCCCAGAAACTGTATGTGCCATCATAACATTTGATACTGTACCACGTGACGCGGCAAATAAATTGGCAACTTCAGTCACAGAGGCACCAGCTAAGCGGCATCAACAATTTGCCCTCTTTGAAGCTCATAAAGCTCTAACATGACTCTGTATTACTAGCAGTGCACTCAGTGAATGACGAAACTGAAGCTTCCCTCCTGTTAGCTACTATAGGTGTCTCATCACACAGCGGAAGCAAAAGAATATTATATCACTTCCACTTTCAATGTGAAATATGTTGTCACTTTCACACCTGCAAATTATGTAGTGTTTAAATTTTTTTGTCTAACCCCTGTACTTTGCTTTATAGTACCAGTTATCTAGCTGGTAGTTGCTGCAGTACCCGTTTACTCTATGCCTCTTCCAGGAATGTCTGTAATGGAAATATAAAAAGTGGTCATCTTTATAGGCACTTTTTAAAAATTGTACAGGTGTTTGTACAGGTGTATTTACTTGAGTGCTCCTTATTTTATTTTTTATTAGCCAATGCAAAGTTAGTTGGTAAGGGGTAGAAAATGAACAATGCGAGTGTTTTTCATGCATTCATTGTTTCTTGCGCTGCTATTGAAGTCTATTGGGGCCAAGATTGTTGAAGCTTATAACTCAAAACAAGCTCATGTACTTTTTCGGGCAACAAACTTCAAGCCCCAAGCAACACTGAGCTCATGTGTGAACAGGCATTATTATAAAACTATGGGATTATTTATGTTGAGTGCTTTCTAGCTTTGAAGTGGGGTCTGAAGGTGACAAATCATTTACCAGCAGGAATGCAAGTTTTTGTTCCATGTATGTTGAAGATGAGAAAGAATTCACTGCTGAATAGAATAGTGTTGTATACAGTTACCTATGTTTTGTCTAAACACTAGCAGTTTTTTCAAAGATGAGCTTTTACTGCCTGTTATGTGAAAAACCCACCTGTTAAGCTGCGGTTGACTATCCAATGAAGTGAATGAATGGTGTGGCTTGAATGCAGAGTTAGTGCTCAAAAAAATAAGATAATCATAATTAGAGATGAGCGAATCGAAGTATCCGAAGTGGAATTCGAGTCGAATATCGGAAAAATTTCGATTCGTGCCGAATCCGAAAAACAGCCTAATTCGGACGCGCGAATCGAAATTTTTCAGAAAATGGCGGCTGACATGTGCGGCGACGGAGCGGGGATGTCGGGGAAGGCGCGCAGACAAGGCGCGCTGCCCCATAATGCATTCCTCAACGACATGTGATCGCATCAGCCAATCAGCAGCCAGCCAGCCAGCACTGTGTAATGGTCGAGGTATATATAGCGGCCATTTTGGAAATCTTCATTTGCCTGCAGTCATTGAACAGAGGCAGACCGCTCTGTACTAGGGACAGGGACAGAGTTAGGGCCACAGAAACGAGAATTGGGGACAGAGAGAAGTTACTTAGGGACAGAGAACCATTACTCAGGGACACAGACTTGTTAATGAGGGCCACAGAATCGTTATTTAGGGACAAAGAAACGCTAGTTAGGGCCACAGAATTCATACTCAGGGACAGACAGAATTGTTACTCAGTGCCAGAGAATTGTTACTTAGGGCCACAGAAACGTTATTAGGGCCACAGAATTTTTACTCAGGGACAGACAGAATTGTTACTGAGTGCCAGAGAATTGTTACTCAGGGACAGACAGAATTGTTACTGAGTGCCAGAGAATTCTTACTCAGGGCCACAGAATTCATTCTCAGGGACAGACAGAATTGTTACTCAGGGACAGACAGAATTGTTACTGAGTGCCAGAGAATTGTTACTCAGGGACAGACAGAATTGTTACTGAGTGCCAGAGAATTGTTACTCAGGGACAGACAGAATTGTTACTGAGTGCCAGAGAATTGTTACTCAGGGACAGACAGAATTGTTACTGAGTGCCAGAGAATTGTTACTCAGGGACAGACAGAATTGTTACTGAGTGCCAGAGAATTGTTACTCAGGGACAGACAGAATTGTTACTGAGTGCCAGAGAATTGTTACTCAGGGACAGACAGAATTGTTACTGAGTGCCAGAGAATTGTTACTCGCACAGACACAAAATTGTTACTTGCACAGACACAGAATTGTTACTCGCGCAGACACAGAATTGTTACTCAGGGCCACAGAATTCATACTCAGGGACAGACAGAATTGTTACTGAGTGCCAGAGAATTGTTACTCAGGGACAGACAGAATTGTTACTGAGTGCCAGAGAATTGTTACTCAGGGACAGACAGAATTGTTACTGAGTGCCAGAGAATTGTTACTCGCACAGACACAAAATTGTTACTTGCACAGACACAGAATTGTTACTCGCACAGACACAGAATTGTTACTCAGGGCCACAGAATTCATACTCAGGGACAGACAGAATTGTTACTGAGCGCCAGAGAATTGTTACTCAGGGACAGACAGAATTGTTACTGAGTGCCAGAGAATTGTTACTCAGGGACAGACAGAATTGTTACTGAGTGCCAGAGAATTGTTACTCAGGGACAGACAGAATTGTTACTGAGTGCCAGAGAATTGTTACTCGCACAGACACAAAATTGTTACTTGCACAGACACAGAATTGTTACTCGCACAGACACAGAATTGTTACTCAGGGCCACAGAATTCATACTCAGGGACAGACAGAATTGTTACTGAGTGCCAGAGAATTGTTACTCAGGGACAGACAGAATTGTTACTGAGTGCCAGAGAATTGTTACTCGCACAGACACAAAATTGTTACTTGCACAGACACAGAATTGTTACTCGCACAGACACAGAATTGTTACTCAGGGCCACAGAATTCATACTCAGGGACAGACAGAATTGTTACTGAGTGCCAGAGAATTGTTACTCAGGGACAGACAGAATTGTTACTGAGTGCCAGAGAATTCTTACTCAGGGACAGACAGAATTGTTACTGAGTGCCAGAGAATTGTTACTCTCACAGACACAAAATTGTTACTTGCACAGACACAGAATTGTTACTCGCACAGAGACAGAATTGTTACTCAGGGCCACAGAATTCATACTCAGGGACAGACAGAATTGTTACTGAGTGCCAGAGAATTGTTACTCAGGGACAGACAGAATTGTTACTGAGTGCCAGAGAATTGTTACTCTCACAGACACAAAATTGTTACTTGCACAGACACAGAATTGTTACTTGCACAGACACACAATTGTTACTCAGGGCCACAGAATTCATACTCAGGGACAGACAGAATTGTTACTGAGTGCCAGAGAATTCTTACTCAGGGCCACAGAATTCATACTCAGGGACAGACAGAATTGTTACTCAGGGACAGACAGAATTGTTACTGAGTGCCAGAGAATTGTTACTCAGGGACAGACAGAATTGTTACTGAGTGCCAGAGAATTCTTACTCAGGGACAGACAGAATTGTTACTGAGTGCCAGAGAATTGTTACTCTCACAGACACAAAATTGTTACTTGCACAGACACAGAATTGTTACTCGCACAGAGACAGAATTGTTACTCAGGGCCACAGAATTCATACTCAGGGACAGACAGAATTGTTACTGAGTGCCAGAGAATTGTTACTCAGGGACAGACAGAATTGTTACTGAGTGCCAGAGAATTGTTACTCTCACAGACACAAAATTGTTACTTGCACAGACACAGAATTGTTACTTGCACAGACACACAATTGTTACTCAGGGCCACAGAATTCATACTCAGGGACAGACAGAATTGTTACTGAGTGCCAGAGAATTCTTACTCAGGGCCACAGAATTCATACTCAGGGACAGACAGAATTGTTACTCAGGGACAGACAGAATTGTTACTGAGTGCCAGAGAATTGTTACTCAGGGACAGACAGAATTGTTACTGAGTGCCAGAGAATTCTTACTCAGGGACAGACAGAATTGTTACTGAGTGCCAGAGAATTGTTACTCTCACAGACACAAAATTGTTACTTGCACAGACACAGAATTGTTACTCGCACAGAGACAGAATTGTTACTCAGGGCCACAGAATTCATACTCAGGGACAGACAGAATTGTTACTGAGTGCCAGAGAATTGTTACTCAGGGACAGACAGAATTGTTACTGAGTGCCAGAGAATTGTTACTCTCACAGACACAAAATTGTTACTTGCACAGACACAGAATTGTTACTTGCACAGACACACAATTGTTACTCAGGGCCACAGAATTCATACTCAGGGACAGACAGAATTGTTACTGAGTGCCAGAGAATTCTTACTCAGGGCCACAGAATTCATACTCAGGGACAGACAGAATTGTTACTCAGGGACAGACAGAATTGTTACTGAGTGCCAGAGAATTGTTACTCAGGGACAGACAGAATTGTTACTGAGTGCCAGAGAATTCTTACTCAGGGACAGACAGAATTGTTACTGAGTGCCAGAGAATTGTTACTCTCACAGACACAAAATTGTTACTTGCACAGACACAGAATTGTTACTCGCACAGAGACAGAATTGTTACTCAGGGCCACAGAATTCATACTCAGGGACAGACAGAATTGTTACTGAGTGCCAGAGAATTGTTACTCAGGGACAGACAGAATTGTTACTGAGTGCCAGAGAATTGTTACTCTCACAGACACAAAATTGTTACTTGCACAGACACAGAATTGTTACTTGCACAGACACACAATTGTTACTCAGGGCCACAGAATTCATACTCAGGGACAGACAGAATTGTTACTGAGTGCCAGAGAATTCTTACTCAGGGCCACAGAATTCATACTCAGGGACAGACAGAATTGTTACTGAGTGCCAGAGAATTGTTACTCAGGGACAGACAGAATTGTTACTGAGTGCCAGAGAATTCTTACTCAGGGACAGACAGAATTGTTACTGAGTGCCAGAGAATTGTTACTCTCACAGACACAAAATTGTTACTTGCACAGACACAGAATTGTTACTCGCACAGAGACAGAATTGTTACTCAGGGCCACAGAATTCATACTCAGGGACAGACAGAATTGTTACTGAGTGCCAGAGAATTGTTACTCAGGGACAGACAGAATTGTTACTGAGTGCCAGAGAATTGTTACTCTCACAGACACAAAATTGTTACTTGCACAGACACAGAATTGTTACTTGCACAGACACACAATTGTTACTCAGGGCCACAGAATTCATACTCAGGGACAGACAGAATTGTTACTGAGTGCCAGAGAATTCTTACTCAGGGCCACAGAATTCATACTCAGGGACAGACAGAATTGTTACTCAGGGACAGACAGAATTGTTACTGAGTGCCAGAGAATTGTTACTCAGGGACAGACAGAATTGTTACTGAGTGCCAGAGAATTCTTACTCAGGGACAGACAGAATTGTTACTGAGTGCCAGAGAATTGTTACTCTCACAGACACAAAATTGTTACTTGCACAGACACAGAATTGTTACTCGCACAGAGACAGAATTGTTACTCAGGGCCACAGAATTCATACTCAGGGACAGACAGAATTGTTACTGAGTGCCAGAGAATTGTTACTCAGGGACAGACAGAATTGTTACTGAGTGCCAGAGAATTGTTACTCTCACAGACACAAAATTGTTACTTGCACAGACACAGAATTGTTACTTGCACAGACACACAATTGTTACTCAGGGCCACAGAATTCATACTCAGGGACAGACAGAATTGTTACTGAGTGCCAGAGAATTCTTACTCAGGGCCACAGAATTCATACTCAGGGACAGACAGAATTGTTACTCAGGGACAGACAGAATTGTTACTGAGTGCCAGAGAATTGTTACTCAGGGACAGACAGAATTGTTACTGAGTGCCAGAGAATTCTTACTCAGGGACAGACAGAATTGTTACTGAGTGCCAGAGAATTGTTACTCTCACAGACACAAAATTGTTACTTGCACAGACACAGAATTGTTACTCGCACAGAGACAGAATTGTTACTCAGGGCCACAGAATTCATACTCAGGGACAGACAGAATTGTTACTGAGTGCCAGAGAATTGTTACTCAGGGACAGACAGAATTGTTACTGAGTGCCAGAGAATTGTTACTCTCACAGACACAAAATTGTTACTTGCACAGACACAGAATTGTTACTTGCACAGACACACAATTGTTACTCAGGGCCACAGAATTCATACTCAGGGACAGACAGAATTGTTACTGAGTGCCAGAGAATTCTTACTCAGGGCCACAGAATTCATACTCAGGGACAGACAGAATTGTTACTCAGGGACAGACAGAATTGTTACTGAGTGCCAGAGAATTGTTACTCAGGGACAGACAGAATTGTTACTGAGTGCCAGAGAATTCTTACTCAGGGACAGACAGAATTGTTACTGAGTGCCAGAGAATTGTTACTCTCACAGACACAAAATTGTTACTTGCACAGACACAGAATTGTTACTCGCACAGAGACAGAATTGTTACTCAGGGCCACAGAATTCATACTCAGGGACAGACAGAATTGTTACTGAGTGCCAGAGAATTGTTACTCAGGGACAGACAGAATTGTTACTGAGTGCCAGAGAATTGTTACTCTCACAGACACAAAATTGTTACTTGCACAGACACAGAATTGTTACTTGCACAGACACACAATTGTTACTCAGGGCCACAGAATTCATACTCAGGGACAGACAGAATTGTTACTGAGTGCCAGAGAATTCTTACTCAGGGCCACAGAATTCATACTCAGGGACAGACAGAATTGTTACTCAGGGACAGACAGAATTGTTACTGAGTGCCAGAGAATTGTTACTCAGGGACAGACAGAATTGTTACTGAGTGCCAGAGAATTGTTACTCTCACAGACACAAAATTGTTACTTGCACAGACACAGAATTGTTACTTGCACAGACACACAATTGTTACTCAGGGCCACAGAATTCATACTCAGGGACAGACAGAATTGTTACTGAGTGCCAGAGAATTGTTACTCAGGGACAGACAGAATTGTTACTGAGTGCCAGAGAATTGTTACTCTCACAGACACAAAATTGTTACTTGCACAGACACAGAATTGTTACTCGCACAGAGACAGAATTGTTACTCAGGGCCACAGAATTCATACTCAGGGACAGACAGAATTGTTACTGAGTGCCAGAGAATTGTTACTCGCACAGACACAAAATTGTTACTTGCACAGACACAGAATTGTTACTCGCGCAGACACAGAATTGTTACTCAGGGCCACAGAATTCATACTCAGGGACAGACAGAATTGTTACTGAGTGCCAGAGAATTGTTACTCAGGGACAGACAGAATTGTTACTGAGTGCCAGAGAATTGTTACTCAGGGACAGACAGAATTGTTACTGAGTGCCAGAGAATTGTTACTCAGGGACAGACAGAATTGTTACTGAGTGCCAGAGAATTGTTACTCAGGGACAGACAGAATTGTTACTGAGTGCCAGAGAATTGTTACTCAGGGACAGACAGAATTGTTACTGAGTGCCAGAGAATTGTTACTCAGGGACAGACAGAATTGTTACTGAGTGCCAGAGAATTGTTACTCGCACAGACACAAAATTGTTACTTGCACAGACACAGAATTGTTACTCGCACAGACACAGAATTGTTACTCGCACAGACACAGAATTGTTACTCAGGGCCACAGAATTCATACTCAGGGACAGACAGAATTGTTACTGAGTGCCAGAGAATTGTTACTCAGGGACACCTAATCGTTGAATTAAATAGTATGTCAGACAACATGCAGAGGAGTGGCAGAGGAGGCAATGTTTTAGGAGCGAGCAGACGTGGCAGCAGAGGAAGGGGTCGAGGCAGCAGTATTCGCAGCCAGAGGCCAGTGCTCCCGGTGTCATCCAGCGGTCGTGTCTCCACCGACAACCCTGCCGTCATTGATTGGTTGGCTCGGTCGTCTTCCTCTTCCCAGGTCACCTCTGACACCTACAGCCAACGGTCGGTGGGTACGTCAGACACAACCGTTAGTTGGCATGGCCCGGGACCAAGCCCACTGAAATCACGTGTCCTCTACCTGCCCCTGTCCTTTGCTGTTCCCTCACCAAGCGAAGTATCGCATGCTGTGGGCTCAGCCCCACTGTACAGTGAGGAAGAGCTAACAGAGGGCGGTCAGGAACGGGGGGAGACATCCGCCTTTTCAGCAGCCAAGCGAACAAGTACTGGCGAGGAGAGTGGCTCGGTAGCCGGTCTAGAGACAGGTCTGTCTCCTGACCCAGACGCAGCCGAGGGGGCTAGTAGTGAGGCGGAGACCCTACTTGATGATGAGGAGGTTGATCGCACTTGGCAGCCTCGTCGTCATCAGGCAATTTCTTCCGCATCATCAGGAGAAGAGGGTGGCAGCTTGGCAGCGAGCAAAACAGTCGGTGGGTTGCCCAGGAGACAGCAGCAGGGTCGCATCAGTGTCAGTGGAGCCAAACGTCCACGGAGTAGAGCACCAGCTCCACTGCAGCCTACCACCACGGCCAGTAGTGGTGCCGGTGCGCACGGAGGAAGTAGCAGTCAGCCAGTGAAGAGTAGCGGGGGCAAAGTTTCCTACTCGGTGGTGTGGCAATTTTTCCTCAAGCCGCCCGAGGAAGTAAACGTAGCCGTATGTCGACTATGTGGCCAGAAATGCAAGCGTGGCCAGGGGGCCCATGTTGGGACTACAGCGTTGCGTCAGCATATGCAGCGTCACCATTCGGTGGCCTGGGAAAACCGTGATAAACATACGGCGGTTCTGCCTGCCCCAGCCCCCGCTCCATCACCCGCTCCGTTACTTGCTCCGTCACCCGACGTCGTCAATCGCCCTCTATCAGCCAGTCAAGGCTCCAACACCTCTGCTGAGGGGAGTTGTCGCTCATTGGCATCTTCCGCTCGTTCAGATGCTCCTTCTCCTGCTACTCCTCTTCTCGGATTCCGTCAACAGTCTTTCTTGGAATCCGTATCCAAGAGACAACAGTTTGCGAGCACGCACCCGACGGTGCAAAAGCTGAACGTCCTCCTGTCCAAGTTGCTGGTGCTGCAGTCCCTCCCTTTCCAACTGGTGGACTCAGCACCTTTCCGAGAAATGATGGCTTGTGCCGCGCCGCGGTGGAGAGTGCCAAGCCGTCATTTCTTTGCCCAAAAGGCAGTGCCAGCCCTGCATTCACATGTAGAAGAGATGGTGGGCCAGTCTTTGAGCATGTCGGTCTCTGCCAAAGTGCACGGCAGCGCCGACGTGTGGAGCTGTAACTACGGTCAGGGACAGTACATGTCATTTACGGCCCACTGGGTGAACGTGGTGCCGGCACAGCCGCACCAGCAACTTGGACAGGTCACGACGCTTTTGCCTCCACGTTTGCACGTCCTTGGTCCAGCAAGCATGTCCGCCTCTACCACCTCTTTTTCCGCCGTGTCCTCAGCCGCCACCCCCGTGCCAAGTCCCATTACCCGACCGGCATATCACATGTGCAGGGCGCAACGGTGTCACGCTGTGCTGCACCTGGTATGCCTTGGCGAACGTAGTCACACAGGGGAGGAACTGCTGAGTGTAATGAACAGAGAAATCGACAGATGGCTGTCTCCGCGCAAACTAAAAATCGGAACCATGTTGACTGACAACGGAAAGAACATGGTGTCTGCTCTGCGTCAAGGAAGGTTGTGCCATGCGCCATGCATGGCTCACGTGTTCAATCTGGTTGTCAAGCGGTTCCTAAAATCCACCATCCCACTGCAAGACATCCTTAAAATGTCACGTAAACTGTGCATGCATTTCAGCCATTCCTACACCGCAAAGAACACCCTCATTGAGCTGCAGCGGCAGAACGGAATTCCACAGCATCGCCTGATCTGCGACGTTGCAACAAGGTGGAATTCAACCCTACACATGTTAGACCGCCTTTACGAGCAGCGAAAGGCCATCACCGATTTCCTGATGTTACAAGCGGATAAAGGTACTCCCCTGTGTAACTTAGATGTCAGCCATTGGCAGCTCATGCGTGACACCTGCCGCTTGCTCAGGCCCTTTGAGGAGGCCACGCTATTCGTGAGTCGGCAGGACTATGGGATGAACGACGTCATTCCTCTGTTGCACGTCCTGGAACAAATGCTGTTAACAATGGCTGGTCAGGGTGCGGTAGACGTGGCGCACAGATCTCAACGCCACATGACCCCTGTGGGGGCAGGACAGGAAGAAGAGGAGGAGGTAGAGGAGGACATTTGTGCTCAGGAATTATTGAGTGAAATGGGTGGTTTTTCCACTCAGCGGACAGGAGTGGAGGAGCAGGAGCATCTGGTAGAGGAGGAGGAGGAGGAGACAGAGGACCCAGACGCACCGTGGCAGTATGCTGTGGAGATGGAGGCAGGGAGTCCCTCGCATTCCTTGGCACAAATGGCCCATAGCATGCTCGGTTGCTTGCGTAGCGACAGCCGAATAATAACCATCAGACAGAGGGATGACTTTTGGCTGTCCACCTTGTTGGACCCTCGCTACCGGTCCAAAATGGTGGCCTTTTTCACACCTGCTGAGAGGGAGGCCAAAATTACGTACTATAAAAACCACCTATGTAGTCAGTTGGTCTCTGCCTTTGTGCGCCATCGTCCATCCTCAGACACTGTGGGCCCTGTGCGCTCGCGTTCCGCTGGCATGGCAGCAGGGGAGGGGTGGGGTGGTAGGAGCAGTGGCAGCTCCACCAGCAGCGGCTGCCTCAGTCTGCAGTCGATGATGAGTAGCTTTCTTCACCAGCGCAGTGAGGAAACTACTAACCAGCCGCAGCAGCAGCAGCAGCATCAGGTGGACCTGGAGCAGGAGCTCAAACAACAGGCTTGGGCCTACTTGGACAGCACCCTGCCAACCGAGGTAGACCATCCCCTTGACTACTGGGCAACGAAACTTGACCTTTGGCCCCAACTAGCTGAATTTGCCCTTGAAAGGCTGTCATGCCCGGCCAGTAGCGTGGCATCGGAGCGCGTGTTTAGTGCGGCAGGAGGTATTGTAACTCCGCGGAGGACACGACTGTCCACCCAAAGTGTGGAGAGACTCACGTTTGTGAAAATGAATCAGGCGTGGATTAGTCTGGATTTCAAACCACCAGTTCCTGACACAACTGACTAAATCCGCCATGAATCATGCCTCAAACATGTGCCACTTTCAGGTCTCCTCACACTGCTGGTGTGTTGAATTTTTTGACATAGGGTGCTGGCAGATTACGGGCCTCCTATAGCTGCTGCCAGGCCCCTAATCTGCCATAGGCCCCTATATACCACCTCCTCCTGCTGCTGCCAGGTCCAGAGTCTCTCATGGGTCCCTGTACGGCCTCCCATTGCTGCTGTCTCCATCGCCACACTCTGCTGCCATGTGCCACTTTCAGGTCTCTTCACACTGCTGGTGTGTTAAATTTTTTGACATAGGGTGCAGGCAGATTACGGGCCTCACATAGCTGCTGCCAGGCCCCTAATCTGCCATGGGCCCCTATATACCACCTCCTCCTGCTGCTGCCAGGTCCAGAGTCTCTCATGGGTCCCTGTACGGCCTCCCATTGCTGCTGTCTCCATCGCCACACTCTGCTGCCATGTGCCACTTTCAGGTCTCTTCACACTGCTGGTGTGTTAAATTTTTTGACATAGGGTGCTGCAAGATAACGGGCCTCACATAGCTGCTGCCAGGCCCCTAATCAGCCATGGGCCCCTATACCGCCTCCTCCTGCTGCTGCCAGGTCCAGAGTCTCTCATGCCATGTGCCACTTTCAGGTCTCTTCACACTGCTGGTGTGTTAAATTTTTTGACATAGGGTGCTGGCAGATTACGGGCCTCCCATAGCTGCTGCCAGGCCCCTAATCTGCCATGGGCCCCTATATACCGCCTCCTCATGCTGCTGCCAAGTCCAGAGTCTGTCATGGTCCCTGTACGGCCTCCCATTGCTGCTGTCTCCATCGCCACACTCTGCTGCCATGTGCCACTTTCAGGTCTCTTCACACTGCTGGTGTGTTTAATTTTTTGACATAGGGTGCAGGCAGATTACGGGCCTCACATAGCTGCTGCCAGGCCCCTAATCTGCCATGGGCCCCTATATACCGCCTCCTCATGCTGCTGCCAAGTCTAGAGTCTCTCATGGGTCCCTGTACGGCCTCCCATTGCTGCTGTCTCCATCGCCACACTCTGCTGCCATGTGCCACTTTCAGGTCTCTTCACACTGCTGGTGTGTTAAATTTTTTGACATAGGGTGCAGGCAGATTACGGGCCTCACATAGCTGCTGCCAGGCCCCTAATCTGCCATGGGCCCCTATATACCGCCTCCTCATGCTGCTGCCAAGTCCAGAGTCTGTCATGGTCCCTGTACGGCCTCCCATTGCTGCTGTCTCCATCGCCACACTCTGCTGCCATGTGCCACTTTCAGGTCTCTTCACACTGCTGGTGTGTTTAATTTTTTGACATAGGGTGCAGGCAGATTACGGGCCTCACATAGCTGCTGCCAGGCCCCTAATCTGCCATGGGCCCCTATATACCGCCTCCTCATGCTGCTGCCAGGTCCAGAGTCTCTCATGGGTCCCTGTACGGCCTCCCATTGCTGCTTTCTCCATCGCCACACTCTGCCATGTGCCACTTTCAGGTCTCCTCACACACTGCTGGTGTGTTGAATTTTTTGACATAGGGTGCTGGCAGATTACGGGCCTCCCATAGCTGCTGCCAGGCCCCTAATCTGCCATGGGCCCCTATATACCGCCTCCTCATGCTGCTGCCAAGTCCAGAGTCTGTCATGGTCCCTGTACGGCCTCCCATTGCTGCTGTCTCCATCGCCACACTCTGCTGCCATGTGCCACTTTCAGGTCTCTTCACACTGCTGGTGTGTTTAATTTTTTGACATAGGGTGCAGGCAGATTACGGGCCTCACATAGCTGCTGCCAGGCCCCTAATCTGCCATGGGCCCCTATATACCACCTCCTCCTGCTGCTGCCAGGTCCAGAGTCTCTCATGGGTCCCTGTACGGCCTCCCATTGCTGCTGTCTCCATCGCCACACTCTGCTGCCATGTGCCACTTTCAGGTCTCTTCACACTGCTGGTGTGTTAAATTTTTTGACATAGGGTGCTGCAAGATAACGGGCCTCACATAGCTGCTGCCAGGCCCCTAATCAGCCATGGGCCCCTATACCGCCTCCTCCTGCTGCTGCCAGGTCCAGAGTCTCTCATGCCATGTGCCACTTTCAGGTCTCTTCACACTGCTGGTGTGTTAAATTTTTTGACATAGGGTGCTGGCAGATTACGGGCCTCACATAGCTGCTGCCAGGCCCCTAATCTGCCATGGGCCCCTATATACCGCCTCCTCATGCTGCTGCCAAGTCTAGAGTCTCTCATGGGTCCCTGTACGGCCTCCCATTGCTGCTGTCTCCATCGCCACACTCTGCTGCCATGTGCCACTTTCAGGTCTCTTCACACTGCTGGTGTGTTAAATTTTTTGACATAGGGTGCAGGCAGATTACGGGCCTCACATAGCTGCTGCCAGGCCCCTAATCTGCCATGGGCCCCTATATACCGCCTCCTCATGCTGCTGCCAAGTCCAGAGTCTGTCATGGTCCCTGTACGGCCTCCCATTGCTGCTGTCTCCATCGCCACACTCTGCTGCCATGTGCCACTTTCAGGTCTCTTCACACTGCTGGTGTGTTTAATTTTTTGACATAGGGTGCAGGCAGATTACGGGCCTCACATAGCTGCTGCCAGGCCCCTAATCTGCCATGGGCCCCTATATACTGCCTCCTCATGCTGCTGCCAAGTCTAGAGTCTCTCATGGGTCCCTGTACGGCCTCCCATTGCTGCTGTCTCCATCGCCACACTCTGCTGCCATGTGCCACTTTCAGGTCTCTTCACACTGCTGGTGTGTTTAATTTTTTGACATAGGGTGCAGGCAGATTACGGGCCTCACATAGCTGCTGCCAGGCCCCTAATCTGCCATGGGCCCCTATATACCGCCTCCTCATGCTGCTGCCAAGTCTAGAGTCTCTCATGGGTCCCTGTACGGCCTCCCATTGCTGCTGTCTCCATCGCCACACTCTGCTGCCATGTGCCACTTTCAGGTCTCTTCACACTGCTGGTGTGTTTAATTTTTTGACATAGGGTGCAGGCAGATTACGGGCCTCACATAGCTGCTGCCAGGCCCCTAATCTGCCATGGGCCCCTATATACCGCCTCCTCATGCTGCTGCCAAGTCTAGAGTCTCTCATGGGTCCCTGTACGGCCTCCCATTGCTGCTGTCTCCATCGCCACACTCTGCTGCCATGTGCCACTTTCAGGTCTCTTCACACTGCTGGTGTGTTAAATTTTTTGACATAGGGTGCAGGCAGATTACGGGCCTCACATAGCTGCTGCCAGGCCCCTAATCTGCCATGGGCCCCTATATACCGCCTCCTCATGCTGCTGCCAAGTCCAGAGTCTGTCATGGTCCCTGTACGGCCTCCCATTGCTGCTGTCTCCATCGCCACACTCTGCTGCCATGTGCCACTTTCAGGTCTCTTCACACTGCTGGTGTGTTAAATTTTTTGACATAGGGTGCAGGCAGATTACGGGCCTCCCATAGCTGCTGCCAGGCCCCTAATCTGCCATGGGCCCCTATATACCGCCTCCTCATGCTGCTGCCAAGTCCAGAGTCTGTCATGGTCCCTGTACGGCCTCCCATTGCTGCTGTCTCCATCGCCACACTCTGCTGCCATGTGCCACTTTCAGGTCTCTTCACACTGCTGGTGTGTTAAATTTTTTGACATAGGGTGCAGGCAGATTACGGGCCTCACATAGCTGCTGCCAGGCCCCTAATCTGCCATGGGCCCCTATATACCGCCTCCTCATGCTGCTGCCAAGTCCAGAGTCTGTCATGGTCCCTGTACGGCCTCCCATTGCTGCTGTCTCCATCGCCACACTCTGCTGCCATGTGCCACTTTCAGGTCTCTTCACACTGCTGGTGTGTTTAATTTTTTGACATAGGGTGCAGGCAGATTACGGGCCTCACATAGCTGCTGCCAGGCCCCTAATCTGCCATGGGCCCCTATATACCGCCTCCTCATGCTGCTGCCAAGTCTAGAGTCTCTCATGGGTCCCTGTACGGCCTCCCATTGCTGCTGTCTCCATCGCCACACTCTGCTGCCATGTGCCACTTTCAGGTCTCTTCACACTGCTGGTGTGTTTAATTTTTTGACATAGGGTGCAGGCAGATTACGGGCCTCACATAGCT
Organism: Staurois parvus; assembly: GCF_062004578.1. Lineage (NCBI taxonomy): Eukaryota > Metazoa > Chordata > Amphibia > Anura > Ranidae > Staurois > Staurois parvus. The sequence goes on from NW_028317825.1 coordinate 8,573,839, forward strand.
GCTGCCAGGCCCCTAATCTGCCATGGGCCCCTATATACCGCCTCCTCATGCTGCTGCCAAGTCTAGAGTCTCTCATGGGTCCCTGTACGGCCTCCCATTGCTGCTGTCTCCATCGCCACACTCTGCTGCCATGTGCCACTTTCAGGTCTCTTCACACTGCTGGTGTGTTAAATTTTTTGACATAGGGTGCAGGCAGATTACGGGCCTCACATAGCTGCTGCCAGGCCCCTAATCTGCCATGGGCCCCTATATACCGCCTCCTCATGCTGCTGCCAAGTCCAGAGTCTGTCATGGTCCCTGTACGGCCTCCCATTGCTGCTGTCTCCATCGCCACACTCTGCTGCCATGTGCCACTTTCAGGTCTCTTCACACTGCTGGTGTGTTAAATTTTTTGACATAGGGTGCAGGCAGATTACGGGCCTCACATAGCTGCTGCCAGGCCCCTAATCTGCCATGGGCCCCTATATACCGCCTCCTCATGCTGCTGCCAAGTCCAGAGTCTGTCATGGTCCCTGTACGGCCTCCCATTGCTGCTGTCTCCATCGCCACACTCTGCTGCCATGTGCCACTTTCAGGTCTCTTCACACTGCTGGTGTGTTAAATTTTTTGACATAGGGTGCAGGCAGATTACGGGCCTCCCATAGCTGCTGCCAGGCCCCTAATCTGCCATGGGCCCCTATATACCGCCTCCTCATGCTGCTGCCAAGTCCAGAGTCTGTCATGGGTCCCTGTACGGCCTCCCATTGCTGCTGTCTCCATCGCCACACTCTGCCATGTGCCACTTTCAGGTCTCCTCACACTGCTGGTGTGTTGAATTTTTTGACATAGGGTGCTGGCAGATTACGGGCCTCCTATAGCTGCTGCCAGGCCCCTAATCTGCCATGGGCCCCTATATACCGCCTCCTCATGCTGCTGCCAAGTTCAGAGTCTGTCATGGGTCCCTGTACGGCCTCCCATTGCTGCTGTCTCCATCGCCACACTCTGCCATGTGCCACTTTCAGGTCTCCTCACACTGCTGGTGTGTTGAATTTTTTGACATAGGGTGCTGGCAGATTACGGGCCTCCTATAGCTGCTGCCAGGCCCCTAATCTGCCATAAGCCCCTATATACCGCCTCCTCATGCTGCTGCCAAGTCCAGAGTCTGTCATGGGTCCCTGTACGGCCTCCCATTGCTGCTGTCTCCATCGCCACACTCTGCCATGTGCCACTTTCAGGTCTCCTCACACACTGCTGGTGTGTTGAATTTTTTGACATAGGGTGCTGGCAGATTACGGGCCTCCTATAGCTGCTGCCAGGCCCCTAATCTGCCGTAGGCCCCTATATACCGCCTCCTCATGCTGCTGCCAGGTCCAGAGTCTCTCATGGGTCCCTGTACGGCCTCCCATTGCTGCTGTCTCCATCGCCACACTCTGCCATGTGCCACTTTCAGGTCTCCTCACACTGCTGGTGTGTTCCATTTTTTGTCATAGGGTGCTGGCAGATTATGGGCCTCCCATAACTGCTGCCAGGCCCCTAATCTGCCATGGGCCCCTATACCGACTCCTCATGCTGTGACGTTGCAACAAGGTGGAATTCAACCCTACATATGTTAGACCGCCTTTACGAACAGCAAAAGGCCATCACAGATTTCCTGATGTTAAAAGCAGATAAAGGTACTCCCTGTGTAACTTAGATGTCAGCCATTGGCAGCTCATGCGTGACACCTGCGCTTGCTCAGGCCCTTTGAGGAGGCCACGCTATTCGTGAGTCGGCAGGACTATGGGATGAACGACGTCATTCCTCTGTTGCACGTCCTGGAACAAATGCTGTTAACAATGGCTGGTCAGGGTGCGGTAGACGTGGCGCACAGATCTCAACGCCACATGGCCCCTGTGGGGGCAGGACTGGAAGAAGAGGAGGAGGTAGAGGAGGACATTGGTGCTCAGGAATTATTGAGTGAAATGGGTGGTTTTTCCACTCAGCGGACAGGAGTGGAGGAGCAGGAGCATCTGGTAGAGGAGGAGGAAGAGGAGACAGAGGACCTAGACGCACCGTGGCAGTATGCTGTGGAGATGGAGGCAGGGAGTCCCTCGCATTCCTTGGCACAAATGGCCCATAGCATGCTCGGTTGCTTGCGTAGCGACAGCCGAATAATAACCATCAGACAGAGGGATGACTTTTGGCTGTCCACCTTGTTGGACCCTCGCTACCGTTCAAAAATGGTGGCCTTTTTCACACCTGCTGAGAGGGAGGCCAAAATAACGTACTATAAAAAACACCTATGTAGTCAGCTGGTCTCTGCCTGTCTGCGCCAACGTCCATCCTCAGACACTGTGGGCCCTGTGCGCTCGTGTTCCGCTGCCATGGCAGCAGGGGAGGGGTGGGGTGGTAGGAGCAGTGGCAGCTCCACCAGCAGCGGCTGCCTCAGTCTGCAGTCGATGATGAGTAGCTTTCTTCACCAGCGCAGTGAGGAAACTACTAACCAGCCGCAGCAGCAGCAGCAGCATCAGGTGGACCTGGAGCAGGACCTCAAACAACAGGCTTAGGCCTACTTGGACAGCACCCTGCCAACCGAGGTAGACAATCCCCTTGACTACTGGGCAACGAAACTTGACCTTTGGCCCCAACTAGCTGAATTTGCCCTTGAAAGGCTGTCATGCCCGGCCAGTAGCGTGGCATCGGAGCGCGTGTTTAGTGCGGCAGGAGGTATTGCAACTCCGCGGAGGACACGACTGTCCACCCAAAGTGTGGAGAGACTCACGTTTGTGAAAATGAATCAGGCGTGGATTAGTCTGGATTTCAAACCACCAGTTCCTGACACAACTGACTAAATCCGCCATGAATCATGCCCCAAACATGTGCCACTTTCAGGTCTCCTCACACTGCTGGTGTGTTCCATTTTTTGTCATAGGGTGCTGGCAGATTACGGGCCTCCCATAGCTGCTGCCAGGCCCCTAATCTGCCATGGGCCCCTATACCGCCTCCTCATGCTGCTGCCAAGTCCAGAGTCTCTCATGGGTCCCTGTACGGCCTCCCATTGCTGCTGCCTCCATCGCCACACTCTGCCATGTGCCACTTTCAGGTCTCCTCACACTGCTGGTGTGTTCCATTTTTTGTCATAGGGTGCTGGCAGATTACGGGCCTCCCATAGCTGCTGCCAGGCCCCTAATCTGCCATGGGCCCCTATACCGCCTCCTCATGCTGCTGCCAGGTCCAGAGTCTCTCATGGGTCCCTGTACGGCCTCCCATTGCTGCTGTCTCCATCGCCACACTCTGCCATGTGCCACTTTCAGGTCTCCTCACACTGCTGGTGGGTTCCATTTTTTGTCATAGGGTGCTGGCAGATTACGGGCCTCCCATAGCTGCTGCCAGGCCCGTAATCTGCCATGGGCCCCCGTACCGACTCCTCATGCTGCTGCCAGGCCCGTAATCTGTCATGGGCCACTGTTGTCGCTTGTTGGCATATTCCGCTCGTTCAGATGCTCCTTCTCCTGCTACTCCTCTTCACGGATTCCGTCAGCAGTCTTTCTTGGAATCCGTTTCCAAGAGACAACAGTTTGCGAGCACGCACCCGACGGTGCAGAAGCTGAACGTCCTCCTGTCCAAGTTGCTGCTGCCAGGCTCGTAATCTGTCATGCGCCCCTGTACCGCCTCCTCATGCTGCTGCCAGGTCCAGAGTGTGTCATGGGCCCCCGTACCGACTCCTCATGCTGCTGCCAGGCCCGTAATCTGTCATGGGCCCCTGTACCGCCTCCCCATGCTGCTGCCAGGTCCAGAGTGTGTCATGGGTCCCTGTACGGCCTCCCATTGCTGCTGCCAGGCCCGTAATCTGCCATGGGCCCCTGTACCGACTCCTCATGCTGCTGCCAGGCCCGTAATCTGTCATGGGCCCCTGTACCGCCTCCTCATGCTGCTGCCAGGTCCAGAGTGTGTCATGGGTCCCTGTACGGCCTCCCATTGCTGCTGTCTCTATCGCCACACTCTGCCATGTGCCACTTTCAGGTCTCCTCACACTGCTGGTGGTTTCCATTTTTGTCATAGGGTGCTGTATGGCCTCCCATTGCTGCTGCCTCCACCGCCACACTGTGGCTCCACACTCTGGTTTTGGCCCCGTGACTGCCCAAATGAGTGAAGTGTGCGGTGATTCTAAGATCGACGGCACTCATCTGCATGTCATACTGACTGACAGTATTATTTCTCTTCCCCAGCAGACTCCAAGGGCATTTAAATTAAAGGTACAGTGTTCTGCACTAATATTAAGTCTCTCTGAAGCCTAGAAACACCCTTTTTTAAGTTAAATTCACAGCGAATTTATTCGACTCGAATCGAATATTGTCCACGAATTCGCCGAATCAGTCGAATCGAATTTTTCATTTCTTCGCTCATCTCTAATCATAATATCATACTTTTTTTGGAATTGCACATTAGCGGCCCTGATCCTCTCCTTCTGGGATCCCTTGCCAGTGCTCCTGGCTCCTCCTCTTCTTGGTGTGCCACCATAGGAACGTTCTTTCTGTTGTGGTTCACCTGCGAGCTTGATCCCAAACCATGCTGCCTGCATTCATAGACACAGATAGCGTGGCTCAGTCCCGCCCCCTGCTCCCTCATCACAGGATTTGACTGCCTCAATAAAGCCACAGATGGGCACAGAGTGAAGGCTCAGATAAGTATAAGGGGGGGGGGGGTGAGAGGGAGATATTTATACCTAAACATTTTCTACCTTAATGCAGGGAACTAAAATGTTTAGCCTTTCATTTTGGATAGGTTAAAACCCTTGTCAATTTTTTATTTATTTATTTTTAACAATCTGTGTCCAATTGGTTCAATTTCCCACTATGACCTGTCCCAAAGCCACAACAGTAAGTGAGAGGAAAACCTTCCAAAGTTAGGGTAATCCCTGGTAGTCACCAAGGTCACTATGTTCCCCCCTTGGAAGATTTTCCCTCTATTGTTGTTCTGGTGACCACTCAAACAGAGAGGGTAAATCTCCCTTAAGCCTGGTACGCACTATTAGTTTTTTTTATCATTCAACCCAGTGTGCTGAATGCAAAAAAAACCTGACGGCTCAGGAGAAGCCGATGAACTAACTATCTGATGTTAGTACAGCGATCTCCCTTGCTGTGCTATTGTGTTCTAACACCCCCACCAGAACACTCATTGTCACTATTGGCTGATCAGCAGACCTTTTTCGGTCATGTCCCTTTGACAACCAAACGGCCAGCTTCTGTCGGACCAGCTGTGTTACATGCCGTCCGAATGTCGGCCAGTTTCTATTAAAGCGGCTGATGCAGCCCTACATTCGGCCCGTGTGTACTAGTTCTAATGGGGGCACAGACAGCAATAGAAACCTGATATATGTTCTAATCCATTCCATCCAAAACTAAAAACAAAAAGTATTGCCTTCAGTTATATCTTAAGGCAGAGGCTGTATGGGTGATCTCTTGGTAGAGTGGGGTTGTAGGCAAGAATATTCCTTTATGAAGGTAATGAAAGAGAGGTGCACCTTAAAAAAATGCACCTTAGGTTGAGCTCCAGGCAGATATAAAAGACAAATATTAATACATCTCTGTAATAAAAAACACTATTAAATTTATTTTTTTTACATTCACACAGTGTAAGCATCTAAATTTGATCTGGTATCAGCTTCTTGTAATTCTTTGTACAGCAGAGCATAAACTGGGGAGATGGAAGCATCACAAGGAGCCTCTCATTGAATCTGAAAGCAGAATGACACATAGATGAGCTCATCAGTCTGCTGTTTCTCCTTTCACTCTCCAGTCACAGGCTAGGGGTAGGGAGGAGACCTGTACATGAAAGTGACAGTTCAGCAGACAAAACATCATGTGTCCTCCCCTACTAGACAAGTTTGTGTTATATGACTGAATTGTATGAATCCCAGGACGGAAAAGACAGAAATACAAATCCTTTGGTAGATAGCACAGCTGATAGACATATATATATATATATTGATTGTATATTTGGCTGTTTGTCTGGTGTTCAGATTTAAAATGTGGTTACTCCAGCTAGCGAGCAACACCATGTGCTGGACCAGGAACGTCCGCCTATACCTCATGTCACACAAAGAAATTGGTGTTAGCTGACTCTCCTACCTGATGGTACTGTAAATCTCCATCATCTTTGTACAAGCATTGTACATCCAAGGCATTTTGACACATTTCATTGCCCCCTGATTTAAGCACTAGCATTCCCAGTTTTCTTTCTCCATTAAACAAATGTCCAGTCGGAACTTGCCGTTTGAACTCTTTACTGAACTGTGAACACAACATAACACATCCCAAATTCAGGTACACATTCAATTCAACACATTTCCTTTACAGAAGGCTTGCTAGCCAGCATTCATCTTCTTGAAGCTCTATATTTCCTCTTCTACATTCTAAAAGAGCAATCATGGCTCAACAGCCCGCCGAATGTCCTTACCATTCGTGTGTTCATGGAACACAATAACGGCTGAGCTGATGTTCGAGTTGAACTAACGTTTGACTCGAACATATAGCCCAACACTAGTTGTGAGCTTGTTTCTATTGTTAATCAGTGGCTTAAGGCTTTACTGTAAAGGCAATCTGGGTGGCACCTGATCACTTTTACATGGATCACAGCTGCCACCTTAGTGGTACCTGAGCTGTCCAGCTCCTCCCAGGAGCCTAGAGCCATAAAAAATACTGTGAGCATCGCAAACAAGACCAGCTTGGGGAACTTCCATTCCTTGATCACCTCTGTAGAAGTGTGAAATTGCAGTTAAGCAACACATTTTGGATATCACTGAGCACATCAGAATGAGAGAAATAAATCTAGGTTTACAGTTAACTCCAAACTGATGAGCTGTAAAGGCATTTAGAGTATCACCTATTGTTGTTTTGGGTACCTTATTTTTTGCCATTACAGTTTTGTGGCTTAACACATTTGATATCTATTTATTGGACACAACCTCATTTATTATTTTGTACACAAAAATTAAGATTATATTTTGCTTGTGTGCACTACAATTCATTTTATTTATCTTATTGTGCAACATAAAAAAATTTCAACTATAATGTTTATTTCTGCAGGGCATGTGTACATGTTCATGTATGGCTTGTGAAAATTGAAAACAATACTGTAGAGGGGAAGCATATGACACAGCATACAATGTAAAATTAGTTGTATTTCTGTGCTTGGGAAGCCCAGGTGCTGTGTACGTGCTGGTATGCCCACGTACAGTGTATGGATATATTCCCTGAACATAGACTTTCCACATGCTACATGTTTATGCACGTACTGGCATATTCCCTTTGTATAGCCACACACAGTCATTCATGTCTATGGGTGGCTGTAGGCAGCACCTAGGCTTCCCTGGGAAATACACTTGATTTTACATTGGACACAACTTAATACACCTGTGTGCATGAGGCTATATCGTAGAACCAATCACAACTGGGTTTGTGCAAGAAACTAAATATTCAGTCTCCAAAATGGGTAGTAGCACCTATAAAAGCAGGTGGAGTAAAAAATGTCAGATAACAGCAGCACTCTGTTGTCAACAGAGATCAGAGAACGTCATTGTTAGGCTTTACATACACTTTAAATAAAAAATTAGTTTGATAAAATTTAGAAGATATGGTCATTTTTTCCCCCTTTTTTTCAGCAGAAGAGATTTTGCAGGTCTCCACTGTATCTTAGCAAATGATTTGCACACTGCCAGCGGCACACGCACTTTACCGTCTGTTTCTGACATCTGCAAAATATCAAGAATGGAGTGAGGTGTTGGCATGATGCATCTCCTGCATGTGCAAACAGGAGTAACATCAAGAAATAGCCACACAGTGGCCAAAGCGGAATGGCAGGAACCCAGAAGAAGACTGGGAGAAGATGGCTACAGAGGATGAAGAGAGGAGGCAAAGCTCTGATCTGTTAGCACAAGAACCGCCTTGGTGGTAGAAGTTGCTTGTGTCCTAGCAACAGAGGATGCTAGGCAGCAACAGCCATCTGTGTCCTATTAGCAGAGAATGCTAGATGGCTTCCTTGAGAAGTCACCTTCTTCATGAAAAAAGGCTATTTACACTGTAATGCTGTACGCATGTAACTGTTGCAAAAACTTTCTATGCAGGATCTTGCTACCAGCTTCTGCCAACAAGTGTACTATTTATTTATTCCAGGTACTTATGGTGGAAAATAAGTATTTGGTCAATATCAAAAGTTCATCTCAATACTTTGTTATATATCCTTTGTTGGCAATCACAGAGGTCAAACGTTTCCTGTAAGTCTTCACAAGTTTGGCACACACTGTTGCTGGTATGTTGGCCCATTCCTCCATGCAGATCTCCTCTAGAGCAGTGATGTTTTGGGGCTGTCGCTGGGCAACACGGACTTTCAACTCCCTCCAAAGGTTTTCTATGGGGTTGAGATCTGGAGACTGGCTAGGCCACTCCAGGACCTTGAAATGCTTCTTACGAAGCCACTCCTTCGTTGCCCGGGCGGTATGTTTGGGATCATTGTCATGTTGGAAGACCCAGCCATGTTTTATCTTCAATGCCCTTGCTGATGGGAGGAGGTTTGCACTCAAAATCTCACGATACATGGCCCCATTCATTCTGTCCTGTACATGGATCAGTCGTCCTGGTCCCTTTGCGGAGAAACAGCCCCAAAGCATGATGTTGCCACCCCCATGCTTCACAGTAGGTATGGCGTTCTTTGGATGTAACTCAGCATTCTCTCTCCTCCAAACACAACAAGTTGTGTTTCTACCAAACAGTTCTATTTTGGTTTCATCTGACCATATGACATTCTCCCAATCCTCTTCTGGATCATCCAAATGCTCTCTAGCAAACTTCAGACGGGCCCAGACATGTACTGGCTTAAGCAGGGGGACACGTCTGGCACTGCAGGATCTGAGTCCTTGGCGGCGCAGTGTGTTACTGATGGTAGCCTTTGTTATGTTGGTCCCAGCTCTCTGCAGGTCATTCACTAGGTCCCCCCATGTGGTCCTGGGATTTTTGCTCACCGTTCTTGTGATCATTTTGACCCCACGGGGTGAGATTTTGCGTGCAGCCCCAGATCGAGGGAGATTATCAGTGGTCTTGTATGTCTTCCATTTTGTAATTATTGCTCCCACAGTTGATTTGTTCACACCAAGCTGCTTGCCTATTGCAGATTCAGTCTTCCCAGCCTGGTGCAGGTCTACAATTTTGTTTCTGGTGTCCTTCGACAGCTCTTTGGTCTTCACCATAGTGCAGTTTGGAGTGTGACTGTTTGAGGTTGTGGACAGGTGTCTTTTATACTGATAACAAGTTCAAACAGGTGCCATTGATACAGGTAATGAGTGCAGGACAGAGGAGCCTCTTAAAGAAGAAGGTACAGGTCTGTGAGAGCCAGAAATCTTGCTTGTTTGTAGGTGACCAAATACTTATTTTCCACCATAATTTTCAAATAAATTCTTTCCAAATCAGCCAATGTGATTGTCTGGATTTTTTTTCTCATTTTGTCTCTCATAGTTGAGGTCTACCTATGATGCCAATTACAGGCCTCTCTCATCTTTTTAAGTGGGAGAACTTGCACAATTGGTGGCTGACTAAATACTTTTTTGCCCCACTGTATATATATAAATATATATACACAGCACTTTACATATATATTATACATTCACATCAGTTCCTAACTCTTAAGGGGTGTACAATCTAATGTCCCTAACTTACATTCATACACGTAATAGGGCCAATTTAGACAGGATCCAATTAACCTACCAGCATGTCTTTGGAGTGTGGAAGGAAACCAGAGTACCTGGAGAAAACCCTTGCAGGCACAGGGAGAACATGCAAACTCCAGGCAGGTGGTGCTGTGGTTCGGATTTGAACCGACAACTCTAGTACTGCCAGGTGGAAGTGCTAACCATTTAGCCACTGTGCTGCCCTAGTATTAGCTGTTATACTTTCAAATGGCCATGTGGCCATCAGGACTTATTACTCTAGGCACCCATTACTCACAGCATACTCACCCCCTCATTATAGTTATAAGCATGCACATTGTGCAGTATGCAAAGAAAAACCCTTTGGTGGCTTAATAGTGCAGCTTTGTTCCCATAACCTAGGTCTAACCTCTTGTTCTTCTACTGCACAGATATATTTAGCCCATTTGTTGACATCTTGGCAGAGCAGTCTGCTTCCTCCATTTCTTCCCAACAACTGAACATGTCAGAGCTGCATTAGTTGCAGTGTAGCTCTTCTGAATTAATTGTTCATAAGCCTTACATTAAATATGAAAGATCGTCCTTAACCATATGTTTTCAAGCAGCCTGTGAGCAATGCTAAAGAAATACTTTACTGAGTGCACATTGAGGACCATGTAGAGAGGAGTGGGTTCTATGTAGAAAAACTAATAGACCTTATTTCAAACTTCACATAAAATATGTCATTAAATAAGCATTTAATAAATGAAACTCAGTGTTAACAATATTCATAAATATTCATAATTAGCCTTAGTCTTGCAGTATATGTAAAAATTCTAGGAAATTTATGGCAAACATTGTTTACCAAGGGGCATGTTGTTTAAAAGCACTCATTCAAAACTGAAAATAAAACCTAGAAATTCATCCAGAAACTGTACCTTATCTATCTGATATCTCTGCTTTTCTCCGGCCACAGCATCAGAACACCAAGCCACCACCATCACTTTTGTGGATAACCTGATAACCTCTTGGGATGTAGGAGAGAAATTCCTAAACAGACTATAGGTGGGTGCCCAGATGTTTCTCAAAGCCACCAGTAAGATACAAAAATTGAGAGCATAAATGTAATGCTGAAAGCCAAAAGATACGCCGCATAGATTTAAGTAAATACGTGTCTAGTGGCCCTGTGCTATGTTCTCTAGATTCTTTGTGCAGTGTTATAAAAACCTTGAATCAACTTAAAGTCTAACTAAGAATTTTTCCTTATTAGCAATATGATGTTAACATAAATAAGCAATGCTGGGGCTGTCGCTACAGTTATTCCTTTCCACCACTAGATATTCTCAGGCTAATTTATCCTGCCATTTAACCTGTAATCGCAGGGCTTTCATGGACCAGTCCCCTGAGTTGGGATGTTTGAAGGGGGCAACTGGTAGGCAGAGGGCAAAAACTGTTTTTGGTCTTTAAAGATGAACTTCAGAAATTCAACCACTTTATAAACTGTTCTGAGTGTAGTGAGAGCTCAGTAAAATTGCCAGAAGTAGAATAAAGGGAAAAATCCACGAGGTGGCATGCACCTCATTGGACTTAATCCATAGTAAGTCAGCAGATTTCAGAAAGTGGCTGAATAATTCAGCACAATTGTTTTTATTTTACATATTTGCAGTGTTTACTGAATAGTATTAGCAGTTCACTGATTGGTTTCCTTAGGAATGGTTCCTTAACATGCTAACAACTGAAATGTTGTGTCAAGTGTATAAGACAGCCTTTATCAACTTTTGTACTCCAGAGGAACCCTTGAAATAATTCTCAAATTTCAGGGAACCCCTGCTAAAACCAACTTATCTGAGATCACTGGTCAAAAGATCAGATGTTTTAAAAGATCTTTAGTGTAATGTTGCTGGCTCTGCCAAGTGGCACTTGCACTCAAACAATGAAGGCTCTATCAGATGGCAGGTCTATCACCCACAACTCAAGGAACCCCTAGCAAACTATATATAACAATATTACTATATATATATATATATATATATATATGTATATAAACACCTACCAGACATAACATTATGATGACTTACCTGATATTGAGTATATTATTTTACCCCCCCCCCTTTCCCCCCCCTTTTACCAACTAAGCAGCCCCTTTTGTCACCAAAGCAGCCATGATCCATCACAACATGGATGACACTAGACCACTGAAGGTATGTTGTGCTTCTGACACCAAGCCATTAGTAGTCTACCTTTACGTTATGTGTGTAATGAGGTGGGACCTCTGTGGATCGGACTTGTGTTCTCAGCACATCCCACAGATGCTCAATTCTTGAACTAGTTTTGCAGCTGCAAGAGGCCATTGCCATCAGGGAATAACATTTCTTGAAGAAGTATACTTCACCAGCAACAATGTTTAGGTAAGTGATAAGTGTCAATGTAACATCCACATGAAAGGCAGGACCAAGGTTTCCCAGCAGAGCATTGTCCAAAGCATCGCACTGCCTCCGCTGGCTTGCCTTCCTTTGATAAAGCATCCTGGCGCCATCTCTTCACCAGGTAAATGACACATACACACCTGGCGATCCACATGATGTAAAAGAAAACATGATTCCTCAGCCAGGCCACCTTCTTCCATTGCTCCGTTGCCCAGCTCTGATGCTCACGTGGCCATTGTAGGCAATTTTGGCTGTGGACACAGGCCATCATGGGCACCCTGACCAGACTGCAGCCATGCAACCTAATATATAATAAACTATGATGCTCATTTTTTTTTTGCTTTCATCACATCAACTTCATGGACCACATGTTTACTTGCTGCTTATTATATCCATCTGACTTTCAGATGCATTATAATGAGATAATGAATGTTATTCACTTTACCTGTAAGTGATCTTAAAGTGAAATTAAAGGTCCAGATAAAAAAAAAAACAATAACAAATATGTCATACTTACCTGCTTTGTGCAGTGGTTTTGAACAGGGCAGCCCCAACCCTCCTCTTCTCAGCAGGGGCGGACTGACAACTCATGAGGCCCCCGGGCAATAGGGGATCATGGGGCCCCTGTGTCCTTGCCCAAATTCAAAAAAGCCTATGAAAAAGGTACCAGGGGCATCTCATGGGGCCCCCTACTGACCCTGGGCCTTGTGCAGTGTCCGAGTTTCCAAATGGCCAGTTCGCCCCTGCTTCTCAGGTCCCCTGCTGGTGCTTCTGGCTTCTCCCCCTTGCTGAGTCCCCCCAGAGCAAGCTGCTTGCTCTGGGGGCACTTGTGCATGCTCATTCCTGAGCTGCCTCTGTGTGCGATTTAAAAAAATTACAAAAACTTGTTATACTTACCTGCTCTCTGCAATGGTTTTTGCACAGAGCATTCCTGATCCTTATCTTCTTGGGTCCCTTGCCGGAACTCCTAGCTCCTTCCCCCTGCTGAGTGCCCCCCGGAGCAAGCTGCTTGTGCCCTGGGGGCACTTGTGTGTGTGGCTCAGCCTCTCACTCCACTCCCTCCTCACTGGCTGTGATTGACATCAGTGAGAGCCAATGTCTCCCTCTGCTGTGTCTCAGCCAATGAGGAGGGAAAGACCCAGGAGAGCTACTGCTCTCATGCACATCTCCGGCTCAGGCTCGGGCTCAGGTATTAGAGTGGGCAAAGGGAGGAGCTGCACAGTGATGGTTTTTTTACCTTCATGCCTAGAATGCATGAAGGTAAAAAAACCTTCAGCATTTACAACCGCTTTGATGTTATAGCTGATTGGTGTATATAACATGCATAGATTATATGCCAGACCCACCTCTGAACCCCATGTCCCCCCTCCATACAGTTGAAAGTACCTGCCTCAACCATTTTGTAGTGGTTTACAAAAGCTTAATTTAAAGTGACCAAATTTACAGAAATGTGCAGATTGTTAGAGCATTAAGAAACCTTGGATGCCCTCAAACTGACCTTGCTATCGCCATTAGATCTCAAGATTCTCCCATAATATTGTACTTGAGCTGACCCCTGTGTCTGTACCAGCTGTCTGTGCCATCACAGCTCTACAGAAAAATAAAAACACATTTCCTGCTGGCTTCATGAAGAGCTGTTTTCTTCTGCAGTCCTGCTGTATGGTGGTTCTAATTTGAAATGTCTTTTTAATCATAGCAGGAGTCCTAATTAGCGTGTATGGTAATCTTTCAAGTGAGGCTGGAACTGAATAGTGTTTTTCTGCGAGAGGAATGCACAGCTTCTCGGGAGAAGGTTTGGCTGGTGGAGGAAGAACAGCGTGTACAGCCCTCATTGTGTCAAACGATCCTATGGAATCAGCCACGTCTGCTTTATAGAAAATGGCAGAGAATTAACGTTTCAGCCATGAGAAACAATATACATTTCATAGCCTTTTAAAGAGCCAGTAAACTTAAAATATAAAATGTTCCTAAAAGACACAGAAAAGACACAGAAATCCAAATCCAAAATGTTGCAGCTATTTTACAGAACACAATTAAATGTTAAAGCCATAAATATAATTGAAGATAACCATATCTAATTAAACAGGTACAAGCAAGACTCGTACAAATATTAATTTAATTAGGCCCACTACTGCATAAAGAGCACAACGCCTGTCTGAAAATATGATTTTAGTAACTTATAAATACAACCCAGATCAAAAACTGTATTGGCCAAACACCAAAAACATTGTACTCATCAATAACACTGTTAAGATGCAAAATAATTATACTCCCCAACCTCAAAAGGGAGGGAGGTATGTGAATCAAAATGGCTGCTGAGCTAATTAAAGCAGAACTACAGATCAGGTTTAATGGTCCGCTTTGCAATAATCCCTCTTTCTATCCTTGCTTTAATTTTTGTTTCTGGGTCTAAGAGCAGGGTGCCAGAACAATGTAACTCGCTTGTACGTGTATTACCTCTGCTGTTCCTCAACACCTAGCATTTAATTACTAATATAAACACAAAACAGATACTGTGGCAAAGGAATCCGGGTAAGCAGAGATGCTGAGAGAGACACTTGATTGACTTCAGAACTTCTCCTGTGAACTTTGAGGATGAATTGTCCCACAGTGCCTGCAGATAGAAAGGTCATACACTGAAGACTGCAGAGGCAAAAAAAACAGACAGTTGAGTGTTTTTTCCACCCTCTGAATGGCCATCTACAAGTGGATATGGTGGCCACTTAGGCCTATTTACATGGCAACTTTAACTCAACACACTGAGTTTGATAGATGGCACTCCACTGCAACAGCATGTCAAATGCCCCTTTGGCGGTTGCAGAGAGGTAGTTTAGTTTAAAATTCCTAATGAAAAAAGAGGCTTCCTGGAGGTAGCAGTATCACCACCTGAATACCTGTAACTGGCTCTAAACTGCCTCTGAAAAAGAGGGCCAGTAGAGTCTTGTGCCCATGTGAATGAACCCTTTCTGCTTGTTAAAAATGTGTCAGTTCTTGATTATCTATCATTTTGGCACATATTCACTTTTAAGTGGTCCTTACACCCCAAAAATAACCCTAACCAAAAGCAAGAAATAAAACTGGATGAAAAACCTTAAAGAAACACTTACCTTGACTTACTTTAGGTGCCTAGGAGGTCACTGGAAAAGCTCAAGATACCAAGATCCTGGGAAGAGTGCCCAGTGGCATCATACTCACCTAGGCAAGCCCGCTGAAAGCCAGGGTCCTAAGGTGAGTATATTTTACTTTTTTTGTTCTTTATCTCACACCACTTTTATTACTAAAGAACTTCATCCTGATTTATCCAGGTAACAATGAATTTCTAAGTACATGTTTAGGCAACTTGGACTGGTAAATAGGTGATCAGTGGCCGGCATCAATATTTAAACAAAAAGAAATTCAACTCTCAGCCAATCTGCGTAGGAGGGTTACAGGACAATGATGATTTGCTCAGAGATCCAGCAAGTTCTCAGGTACTCAAAACTGGGATTGTCATTAATAAATGACTAAATACACTCTACCAGAACTTAAAATATGCTACAAGGTGTCTGTTTGGGGGCAACTTAAATGAAAATCATTAGTTTGGACTGATATTTAAATCTTTTATACAAAATTCATATTTATGCTTCTTAACATAATGTCTTACTAATACATGAAGTTTAACTACTGTAATTATCACCAATTGAATCTTATAAATAAATAGTCTTCAGTGTTCCCACCTTCACCTTTCATTGCTTTATACCTTTTCACTTTTATAAACATATGGGAGACATGGATGTCTTCTCTTCCAGAGTTTGGAGCAGTATCTGGCCAGCCTTACTTATGCTGGAAAAAATTATCTAAATCATTAGTGATGCAGTCTTAGTGTTGACATCATTTAAATAGCTAATTAAAGCTACAGATACATTTGATGATCTAATGAGAAACATTGTATTTATGTTTAAAGCTTCAGGCAGAAATGATACATGAGATGTGAAGAGATATATGAAATTGCTCACCTAGGTAAACAGTTCTTTTCTTTTGCAGCTATGCTCCTTCAATCTGTAGCAATCTCTGTTGAAAGGCTGCTTGCAGACAATAGGATCCTAGAACTTCCTAGGAAGAAGTGTCACCCCTGTCTGTGCTATATTCAAGAGGTGACAGGTCTTCTGAAATTCTATTATTACTTTCACATTCAGGCATCACTGATGTCATCGTGGAAATACAGTCTTAAAATGATTGGCAGCCCCTCTCTCCAACCAGTGCTGCCTAGCAGAACTTTTCTCCCTGTGGCCACAGGGATTGGACCTTTCAGTCTATAATGATGATGTAACTAACCATATTTTTTAATTGTACACCGAAGGATAAGAAGATAATAAAAATACAATATATGGTGGCGAAGTGGAAATATGCTGGGAGGAATAGGGTACAGCCTGGAGATGAGCTTTAAATCAGAAAGACCACTAGCAACCTAATCTGACTTTGACATAACAGACTGAAGCTAAATTTCCAATATGACTAAAGCCTATTTTCAGATGACTCAGTGTTGTGCAGAGGTCAATGCTCAAGATTTGAGACTACTTTTCTTACATTTTTGAAGTTCAAATTAGGGGAAATACTTTCTAAGCCATTTCTGGAACAAGCATGCAGCCATCTGCAATCGGATTAGTATGATGGCCAGGAAGATAGTTATATTTTAAGAAGCAGAAGAAAAAGAAGCATTAAACATGCTAAATTCCTTTTAAATGTCTTGAAGCTTCCTGTGAAGTCATTTTGTACAATGTATAGAACCTCCCCTATAACAATGCAATATTAAACATGAATTAACATAAATAAATAAAAATAAATGAATAATAAAAACCACACACCACAATTTTTTCACCCCCTTAAGATTAAGCAGGTCAAAAAGCGCTCATGATGGGATCTCCTCTGGTTCCTAGTAGTAAACAGACAGAACATCCTCTGATCCACAGATGCATCCACTGTTATAGATTGCACCTTTCTCTCCTCCTCCAGATGGACCATACAATTTGATATTAAAAGTGGGAAACCTTCATATTGTTTTATTTAATGCATAAAACCATGAAATTGCACTTGCAATAAAGAAAAATGTTATGGTACTATCCAGGACACTCCTGCGTTCCACAGATCAGATTGGCAAAACCAAAAGTGGCGCAATCAGCCCCGCATCAACGAGTTTTGTCATCTTGAAGTCATTCATGTATAATTATGCATTGTTGAGGAGAGAGGTGTTTTGTAGTATAGTATTCTTTCACTGTATTGTGGATGTGTACATTATATGGCATACAATCATTTTAAGATAGAGGAAGATTCATACTGCAATCACACACTACATCTTTTAGTGCGGGAGGTGCACTATAGTACATTATTTTAGTTTTTCATTAGCACTTTTAGGTACTTTTGGTAGCACTACACCATATACATAACAAAAAAAAACAATGCTTAAAATGCTGCTAAATAACAGTTCCTAGCTGTTTCATTCTGTTTGTAAGCAAAGCACTGATGGGCACTGAAAGGCAGCACTCATATATGGCACTGATAGGCAGCACTGACTTAACAGCACTGATTGGAAGTGTTAGGCAGCACTGACAGGCACTGATAAGTGGCACTGATGGGTACTGATAGGTGGCACTGACAGGAACTGATAGGTGTCACTGATGGGCACTGATAGGTGGCACTGACAGGCACTGAGAGGTGGCACTGATTGGTGGCACTGATAGGCGACACTGGCTGGCACTGAAAGGTGGCACAGACTGCGACTGATAGTTGGCATTGAAAGGCAGCTCTGATGGGCACTGATATGTGGCATTGATGTGCACTGGTAGGCACTGATATGTGTCATTGATGGGCACCGGTATGTTGCATTGATGGGCACTGACAGGTGGAATTGATGGGGCTACATTGATTATCCAGGCACTGATTATCAGTGCCCTGATGATCAGTGTAGATGTCCCTGCGCTGTCAGCATGAGGAGAGGACTGCTGATAACCGGAATTTCCTTGTTTACATGCGATCAGCTGTGATTGGAGACAGCTGATCACATGACAGAGCCTGTGTAATCGGCTCTTTACTCTGATCTGTGATCCGCTGTGTCCCCCGCCCCCCGACGTCCTCCCAGAAAGAGGGAACCGCTGCCCACCCACCATTTCCTTATATGTCAGGTGGGAGGTGGTTAATAAAGGTTTGTTCAAAAAGTGTATGTTTATTTAATGCTAACTTTATTTGTGAATGAGTAAGGGTACTAAGTACCCTTTACTCATTCACATAGGCAGGATAGGTATCTAGGGCCCACCTCATTTTTAAAGGGTATTTTAAAAAATTCTGATAAGTCCCCTGCCTTCAGACTACTATGACTGCCCTTTAGAATTTCTAGTGTTAATATGTGGTTACACCCCTTTAGCACCTGATGGATAAATGCATGTACTAGCTATTGGGATTTAAGCACAGGTAGCACTTGTATGCTGTATTGTGAGTCAGTAGCCAGACCTAAACTTAGTAGCTCTCCCCCACTTTGTCTGTTTCCCCTATATTGGCATTGTGTCCACAGTAGCATATGTGTAGGCAGAGCAGAGTAGGACTGGCCAGAGAGGGATTACTTTGACGCAGTTGCCCAGCTTAAATATGTATTGACAATATGAGTGATGAAAGTATCCTTATTTTTTATTGCAACATTTGCTGGAAAGGGTATATACCAGTGTGCAAGGGTTTCTTCAGAATTTCAAATATATTTAAGGGAAAGCCATTTGAACAGCACAAGGAGATTCTAAGGAACCATGATACATGCACCTTAAAAGTCCCACCAACAATTTAGAGCTTTAAGGAACATAAATATCTAGTTCCAACTTTGCTGGGTATTGTCAACCTAAGAGAGCTGCCACGATGTATGCTCTTTTAGATGATCAAACCAGTCATTCATTCACAACCTCAAAATTATTTGAAATGTTTAATAAAAATAGAGAAGTATTTTCCTATTAGCTGCACATGTGTATGGAAAGAACTGTTTGCTGAAGGATTAATTATTTCAGACAGAAAAGGAACTAAAGGAATTTATCTTCCTATGCCCATCATATGTAGTCAAGTACCTAACAACAGAGAAGAGATTCTTACACCAGAAGACCAGAATTGTATATAACTGGTGATTTCAATTTTTTACATTCCACCACTTGACAATAACAACAAAATCAGACTTCCTGGTAAGAAAATGCAAAAAAGAACAAGTCAGTGGTTGCATTGTGCCTATGCCAAAAGGTTTGACTTTGTACAAATTTAAAAAGAGTCCTGTATGATTTCTGAGCAGTGCAGTTTGGTGCAAATTACAGGCTTATCGACTTAAATGGGAACGCTTCTAAAATCACACGTCATTAGTAGTGAACACGACTTGAGCCTTGCCAATCTGCACCCGAACTGCTGAACACCTACTTTGGGAACTTTCTAAAAAACAAACCAAAAAATCACACCACACATGTGTGAATCCAGGCTTATGGAATCATGCATACATTTTGCATGTTTTTTTCATGTCTTCCCTTTTATTTTTTTTAGCTCCAGGGGCTAAGTCATCAACATTCATGGACTAATTTGTAATGTTGATAATTGTGAAATCAAAAAATTTCAGACAGGGAGTGTTGTGCTCACATAATTATTTCTTATATTGTTGTTGTTGCAATGTAATTGCATTATTACTAGAGATGAGCGAATCGAACTTGGCGAAGTGGAATTCGTTTCGAATATTAGGAAAAATTCGATTCGCGCTGAATCCGAAAATTAGCAAACTTCGGATGCACGAATCGAATTTTCCCCGATCGGCCGATTTTCATCCCTTCTACAGCCGGCAAAAAGTGTCCCTGCAGAGAGCTCCGCTATTTCTGACAGTTCTCTGACAGTTCCTTCACATTTACAGCGGTTGAAACATTGTATCTATTTGTTTCCATTTAGGATACAGATGTTTTTATTCGGAAACAAATAGATACAATGTTTCAACCGCTGTAAATGTGAAGGAACTGTCAGAGAACTGTCAGAAATAGCGGAGCTCTCTGCAGATACACTTTTTGCTGGATTGGAATTCTTCTTATTTTCATCCTACTTCTTCTTCTTCTTCTTCTTCTTCATCCTCATCCTCATCCTCTTCTTCTTCATCCTCATCCTCTTCTTCTTCTTCTTCATCCTCATCCTCTTCCTCTTCTTCTTCATCCTCATCCTCTTCTTCATCCTCATTCTCTTCTTCTTCATCCTCATCCTCTTCTTCTTCTTCATCCTCATCCTCTTCTTCTTCTTCATCCTCATCCTCTTCTTCTTCTTCTTCTTCTTCTTCTTCTTCATCCTCATCCTCTTCTTCTTCTTCTTCTTCATCATCCTCATCCTCTTCTTCTTCTTCTTCCTCACCATCATCCTCTTCTTCTTCTTCATCATCCTCATCCTCTTCTTCATCCTCATCCTCTTCTTCTTCTTCTTCATCCTCATCCTCTTCTTCTTCTTCTTCTTCTTCTTCTTCTTCTTCTTCTTCTTCCTCATCCTCATCCTCCTCCTCTTCTTCTTCTTCTTCTTCTTCTTCTTCATCCTCATCCTCTTCTTCTTCTTCTTCCTCCTCCTCATCCTCATCCTCTTCTTCTTCTTCTTCTTCTTCTTCTTCATCCTCATCCTCTTCTTCTTCTTCCTCATCCTCTTCTTCTTCTTCTTCTTCATCCTCATCCTCTTCTTCTTCTTCTTCTTCTTCTTCTTCTTCATCCTCATCCTCTTCTTCTTCATCATCCTCATCCTCTTCTTCTTCTTCCTCATCCTCTTCTTCTTCTTCTTCTTCTTCTTCTTCTTCCTCATCCTCATCCTCTTCTTCTTCTTCTTCTTCTTCTTCTTCTTCCTCATCCTCATCCTCTTCTTCTTCTTCTTCATCATCTTCATCTTCTTCTTCATCCTCATCCTCATCCTCTTCTTCTTCTTCTTCATCCTCATCCTCTTCTTCTTCTTCTTCCTCATCCTCATCCTCTTCTTCTTCTTCTTCTTCCTCATCCTCATCCTCTTCTTCTTCTTCTTCATCCTCATCTTCTTCTTCTTCTTCTTCTTCTTCTTCTTCATCCTCATCTTCCTCTTCCTCTTCTTCTTCTTCTCCTTCATCCTCATCCTCTTCTTCTTCTTCATCCTCATCCTCTTCTTCTTCTTCTTCTTCCTCCTCATCCTCTTCTTCTTCTTCTTCTTCATCCTCATCCTCTTCTTCTTCATCCTCATCCTCTTCTTCTTCTTCATCCTCATCCTCTTCTTCTTCTTCATCCTCATCCTCATCCTCTTCTTCTTCTTCTTTTTCTTCTTCTTCTTCTTCTTCTTCATCATCCTCATCTTCTTCTTCTTCTTCTTCATCATCCTCATCCTCACCATCATCTTCTTCTTCATCCTCATCCTCTTCTTCATCCTCTTCTTCTTCTACATCCTCATCCTCTTCTTCTTCTTCTTCTTAATCCTCATATTCTTCTTCTTCTTCTTCTTCATCCTCATCCTCTTCTTCATCCTCATCCTCTTCTTCTTCTTCTTCATCCTCATCCTCTTCTTCTTCTTCTTCTTCTTCCTCATCCTCATCCTCTTCTTCTTCTTCTTCATCCTCATCCTCTTCTTCTTCTTCTTTTTCATCCTCATCTTCTTCTTCTTCATCCTCTTCTTCTTCTTCTTCTTCTTCATCATCCTCATCCTCTTCTTCATCCTCATCCTCTTCTTCTTCTTCTTCTTCATCCTCATCCTCATCCTCTTCTTCTTTTTCCTCATCCTCATCCTCTTCTTCTTCTTCATCCTCATCCTCCTCCTCTTCTTCTTCTTCTTCTTCTTCTTTGTGCCCCGTGACTGCCCAAATGAGTGAAGTGTGCGGTGATTCTAAGATCGACGGCACTCATCTGCATGTCATACTGACTGACAGTATTATTTCTCTTCCCCAGCAGACTCCAAGGGCATTTAAATTAAAGGTACAGTGTTCTGCACTAATATAAAGGCTCTCTGAAGCCTAGAAACCCTTTTAATAAGTTAAATTCGCAGCGAATAAATTCGCATCGAATCGAATTTATTCCGCAAATTCGGCGAATCAGCCGAATCGAATTTTTGAATAATTCGCTCATCTCTAATTATTACTTTAGTGGTGCAAAGTGTAGAGTGTGTTGTACACTGTTTATACCTTTGGTATGTTCCTCTGTTCTACCACCTGTTTGGTGCCGGTTAGTACAGTCCCCAGCTAGACATTCGCTGCTTGCCAAGTTTAGTTTCACTTTCATCACAGAGATAGGACCTACTGAACTTTATTTTTTTTCTTACGCTGTGAGAGGCCCATTGAGGACTAAATGTATTCTGCTATGTACTCCAGGCAGCTATCTTGGGGAGGACAACAATCTTATTGGATACTGATTTAGCTAGCTATGTTGATTGAGGATCCCATTAATCGTGGAATTCTGTGTTATCCATGTGCCTGAAGTGTGGGATCAAGAATGGGACAGAGCCTTGCTGGTTAGGGAGCGGGTAGGTGTAATGCCTATGAAATGTGTTGGTCTTGCACCCTTTGTTTCTTGGGTAAGTTTTACAATAAAGCATTGTTGCCCAAATGCCAGGGGCATGAGAGGTGACTGATGTGTCATTTCTCTAGGCCAAAGGAACAGAGTCACAAGATATTCTGCTGAGAGCAAGATAAAAACTTGTTTATGGAAATTGAACGTGTTTATGACATCTAGTAAGCCACATTAGAAGATAAAAACCTGTTTAAAGTCATACAGTGAGGAACAGAAGTATTT
The DNA here is from genome assembly GCF_062004578.1 of Staurois parvus. Taxonomy (NCBI): domain Eukaryota; kingdom Metazoa; phylum Chordata; class Amphibia; order Anura; family Ranidae; genus Staurois; species Staurois parvus. The sequence goes on from NW_028317825.1 coordinate 8,596,650, forward strand.
GAACAAGACAAATAAATTCTTTAAAAATCATACAATGTGATTTCCTGAATGTTTTTTTAAATTCTGTCTCTCAGAGTGGGAATGCACCTACAATGTGAATTTCAGACCCCTCCAGGATTTCTAAGTGGGAGAACTTGCAAAATCGCAGGGTGTTCAAATACTTCTGTTCCTCACTGTATATTTGCTTGAGGAGTTAGAAATTCTTAAGTTTGGGGTAGATGAGTAGAAGTTTAGGGTAGATAAGAAGCAAAAGTGTGACTTTTCAGATAACGAATATGGTGGTTGAAAGTGACTCTGTTATCATCTCGGAACCCTTCTGCTAGCTCCTCCTATAGTGGGAGTGGCGCCCGTCAACTATTGGACAGCTTCCAGAAAAATGGTTTAAAAGCCGAAAGTCCAGGCAAGACCAGGAGGAAGCCCCCCTAGTGGCCAGAGGACGCTCTGACGCTGGGATATTTGCCAAGGCTATATGGGCTCATCAACTGATCACTGTCTCTTGACAGTGCAAGAATATTGCAGTTGGATCCTGTTATTTCTTGGAGTGACAGGTGAATGCTATAATCTGCCAGGGCAGGTGTTCATTTGGTTCAAACGCTGATTAAAAGGTACCTGCATGGCTACATGTTGATTGTGTGTGTGTATATGACTTGCTTTTAGCTATTGTACCCACCATTTTTATCACAGTAGGTATAGAATTAGGGAAATGTACCTGTTGAGGAGGGAAAGAGCAGGTTTCCCTTACGAGGTTTCTCTTCTGTCGGCTTCCTGGATCAATCTCCTACTGACAGCTGGATATCTGCAAGGACATTTGGGAATTGCAGTGTGAACAAGCAATATCATAGCCCCCTCCTAGGGAAGTGTTCCCCTTGTATTCTGTAGCATTTACAGTAAGTGTCTGATATATTACTATTGGAAAGTGCCTTGAGGAAAAGCAATACCCTCTTCTGCCTCAAGAAGTGTGTGACCTGCTTAAAGGGGATTCAGTCAAAATCAAACTAAGGTTAAACCTTCTCCCACTCCCATTCTAAGACTATTCTATCTACTCTGTGAAAGAAAAGATGCCTATACTTACCTATCCATTTGTTGACCAATCACTTACCTTGTACATTACTGGATGTCAAGTGGCTGTACCGAGATGATGCTTGCAGCTGGTACCATTTTTTAGAACCAACAGTCAGATCTCTTGTAATAGCAATCAAAGGGGCTAACTAGTGATCAAAAACTGTTTTTTTTTTAAATCAACATTGTAAAAGTAAAATAAATAAATAGATAATTTAAAAAAAAATTATTTCCCCCCCCCCAAGCTTGTGCACAAAGGCGAATGCACGCAAACAACGATTGTCCCACATATGTGAGGTATGTCAGATCATGGACAAAAATTCTAGCACCAGAGCTTCTTTGTGAATCTAAGGTAACCTGTAAAGGCTTTTAAAACGTCGACTATGGATAGTAAGATTTATGTCATTTGTTGCTGTTGCAAGTTTAAAGCGTGACTTGTTTGGTATCTATTTACTCGGTGCACATCATATTTTATATTTTACCCAAACATTTGCTTATGTATTTTTCTTGCATTATAATGAAAAAAAAAGGTATTTTTTTCCTCAGAAAAATGCTTTTGAAAAACTGCTACACGAATACCGTTTGGCATAAAAAAATTCCAAAATCCAAAAATGTGTTCTCTAGGTCCTTTGCTTTAAAAAAAATATAATGTCTGGGAGTTCTAAGAAATTTTCTAGCAATAAATACTGATTGTTACATGCAAACAAAAAGTTCCAGAAAAGGCCTAGTCTTTACGCGGCTATTCTGGTCTGGTCCAGTCACATCATCTCTCTAGCTTCTACTTCAGCAAAAAAGAGAGATCCCCAACAATGGCTGCAAATGCCTGTGCAGTGAGGTCACCAAAAGGCTTACTATGGGGCATCCATTGCTGGCTGTCCCTCCTCTACACTGAAGCCGGTGCTGGGACCTGATCATATGACTGGAATGGAGAGGTTTCAGAATAGGTAAGTATAAGCATCTTTCTCAGGGTAGATAGAATAGTCATAGTATGGAGGTGGGAGTAGGTTTAGCCTTAGTTAGATTTTGACTTATCTTCCACTTTAAGCATCCACGTGTGTTTACGCAGTTCTCAGATACACTGGTTAGGCCCCACCCACAATCTGGTTTTGAAGACAGACTCCTCCCTGTTCTTACTTCTGCCTCCAGATCAAGGGCGGACTGACTATTTGGAAACTCGGGCACTGCCCGAGGGCCCGGGGTCAGTAGGGGGCCCCATAAGATGCCCCTGGTACATTTTTCATAGGCTTTTTTGAGTTTGGGCAAGGACACAGGGGCCTCATAATCCCCTATTGCCCGGGGGCCCCATGAGTTGTCAGTCTGCTCCTGCTCCAGATCATAAACATTCAGTGCTTGGGTGACCTGTGTGTACTTGTTTATGCTCAAACTCTACCACTAAGACAACCCTCACTAATCCATCATCTGAGATCTTTGGCCACCATAGTTTATGAACACCCCCAGGATAAAACAATATTCACAATTAAATTCTTCTTCGTGACTTTATTGTTTTGCTTCATTGTTTGGAAGAGAGAGAAAAGCTAAAGTAATACTGCAGAGCGCAGACCTCTAAGAACGGGTTTTAATTCTCAGGAAGCCAGTCACTTATTTCAAGCCTGTATAGCTTTTTTGAATTTCAAGCAACAATGACCTAAGCTGGCAGTGCTGTACACAAATGATAAGGCACCAAATGCTTGTGTGTAAGACTGTCCTAATGCTCTTCTCAATGCTATAAGTAGCCATTAGTTATCTAATCCATATCCCAGAGTAGATTATTTTGCTTATGAAGTGGCTCATCATTGTCTTATTGCATACATAAATCTTTTCATTTTGCACATTCTTTTATTGCCTACTTTTGTTTCCAGCGTTTCCTGCAGAATATGAACTGCTCATCTGGGAACCAATCACGTGACAGGATTCATCATTATGCAACACTAATTCACACTCAAGGACCTATCAAAGAGACTGAATCGATGACGGATAACTTGCATAAAACAATGAAACATGATGCATCAATATATAAAAAGAAGAAAAGAAAAGGCACAGGACAAATATTGGGGAAATATGCACATATCTAAGAGAATGACTTGCAGAGAAGTGGTGATTACAGAGCATAGAGTACAGGCTGTGGGAGGACTGGGCATGTTTTTCAGCAGGCCTCCTGCAGAATCACTAGTGTGTGTTAGATAAATATAAGACATGCTGTGCAGGGCTACACTATGCCTAATGTGCTATGATAGATAGTCCTCTGTACTAGGAGGTGGAAAACAAAACATCCTTAACAATGAAGTCCTTCATTCACTTCAAGAAGAATCACACTCAATGCTGCTTACATGTATATTTGTAACTTAAAAAATGACATTCAGAACGTGACTTATTTTTTTATGGGTATGAAGACTGGAAGCCATCATATATTCAAAATTCAGAGTGTTAACAGTTGTGTCTTGTAGTAAATGCTACAGGAATTCACACAAACTTGGGGATACATTTTTGTAGTAGAACATTTGTAGAACAGTAGAAATTTCATTAAACTGACATTTAGTGAGGTTTAAAAGTATTTTTTCATGGAGAATAGTAGGGAAAGCCACCCCTACTGGCTACCAAAACCCCTCTATTGGAACACCGTGGGGTTGTTTTACTAAGGGCAAACTGGCAGTTCACTTTGCAAGGGAAGTTGAACTTTTCAAGGGAATTTGCCCCAAGCCTTGAATGAGGTAAAATTTCACCCTGCAAAAATACCCAGTCGCATGCACGCTCTCTCTCAGCTGTCTCACAAACTGCTTTTTTTTGGCTTGCACATGATTGAATGATGTAAGTCAGCAGTGCACCACTTCATTCGCAAAGCTCTGGAGCAAATTTTCTTGCAAAGTGAACAGCCTTTTTGCCCTTAGTAAATCAACATCTGTCTTTGCAAAATGTTACCTATGAATTGATTTGGGAAATAATGTGATTTTTAAAGTATACCTAAAGGAAAATTTTTTTTTCTTTTTTTTTTAGATTTGGAAAAAGCAGTGGGGATTTAACCTCTATTAGGCCTTTATTGCTCCTTATGTCTCCATTAGGAAAAATCACCCTCTGTAATTGTCCAGATCAACCTCGCTCAGGGGCGGACTGACCATTTGGAAACTTGGGCACTGCCCGAAGGCCCGGGGTCAGTAGGGGGCCCCATGAGGTGCCCCTGGTGCCTTTTTCATAGGCTTTTTTGAGTTTGGGCAAGGACACAGGGGACCCATGATGCCCTATTGCCCGGGGGTCCCATGAGTTGTCAGTCCGCCCCTGACCTCGCTACAGTGAAGTGACATAAAAGTGAGAGTAAATCTAGAATTTTGAGTTGAGGGGAAATCTTCCAATGGGGACACGTGTTCCTGTATCAACTGGCCAAGAAGAAATTTCCCTCAAATTGCAAAGATATTCTTTTACTGTTGCGTCTACAAAACAGGAAGTGAATAGAAATCTCCTTTATGAGACACAGATTGGAAAAAATCCTTTTCTGTTTGTACTGTATGTTAAAGTGTTTGCTCAGACAAACTTTATTTTCTTAGTTTAGATAGGGTCAGGAAGGATTAGAAGCCCCATCAAGTTTTCACTGTTGTAAGGATTTGACTTTACTTTCTGTCTTGCTCACATCTTTTTACCAAACAGGAAATAATGGTAACACTCGAAAAGCAACACAGACAGAAAATAAAATGATTTTCACTAGTAAAATATGGGAAGATTAAAAACTTTGTCAGATTATTTCTGTCAGTGTCTCTATTGCAGTTTCACAGTAACAGCAATGCATTATATATAAATATACTGTGCATACGTATATAAATATGGGCAGTGGGTAGCAGAGAAATTAGTGATGTTCATGGTGGGAGTGTTGAAATACAAAATTATGAAATAAGGCGTGTTGTGAATAGCATTACAAATCACCAATATACCAAATATTTGTAGAATTTTAGGAATGCTTGTTGACTTCAAAGTATACATAGAAAACTATTAAAAGAGAAGTATGCACTTTATAAAAAAAAACACTTGTACTCATCTAGGTAGATGCAGTGTTGATCCGATGCTTCATCTGTTCCCTGCGTGCTCTACAGTGAGAACTGAGCAATCAAACACCACTGATCGCTCAGTTCTCCCCCTCTGCTCTGAGAAGAGAGTTGGGACTGTGAGTCTCTGGCACACTGCTCTTCCCATCTAGCACTCACTGGTAGGTGAGGGACAAGCACAATCCTCATCTAGGTAGATGCAGTGTTGATCCAATGCTTCATCTGTTCCCTGCGTGCTCTACAGTGAGAACTGAGCAATCAAACACCGCTGATCGCTCAGTTATCCCCCGCTGCTCTGAGAAGAGAGTTGGGACTGTGAGTCTCTGGCACACTGTTCCTCCAGTCCAGCACTCACTGGTAGGTGAGGGACAAGCACAATCCCCTTTGGAGCAATCAGAACTGGAAAAGAGCTTTCCCTTCATGCAAATGGTCTTCTACATCTTGACCCCATATCAGTATAAGTGCGGCTGATCAGTCCGATGAACACACCCCTTATGATTAAGTCCTGGAAGTGACGAAACACGTCAAGGGAAGTGACATCGGGCGCACATGGAGGAACCGGAAGTGGCGGAGCGGCCATCTTGGATAGTGGAATTTCTAGCAAAACACTCCTGGAAGCTGCTCGGACACTACAGAGGTTTGGAGTCATGGGAATATGGCGTTTTTAAGGTTTTAATAATGTAAGAGCAATAATAAAGTATATTTTGAACAGTATATACGGAATTACACTATATCCTTTCCATATATCATTTACATCTGTGGAGCATGGATACTATGAGTGCTATGGAGTACTCTTGCTAAAGCGATGATGACATCTAAGAGAAGCATCTATGAGGCTGGGATGACATCAAAAGAGTAATACTCAGGCTGTGAAGGCGGTCCTTGGAATAAATCTAATATACCCTTTGTGGTATTAAGGCATGGTTTTATGACAATTTGGTAAGGGTATTTATTCCTTACACTGTAGAAGTGTACACTGTTATTGTCACTTGGATTATCTTAATTCACAAGAGTGATTCACTATCACAGTTGTTACACAGTGTTTACTTTTCACTTATGTGGCTCACGCTTGATTTAAAGTTGCACAGTGCATATTGTTCGTACCTATGCATTTTTGGGGAGGATTTTTTTAGAAGCTCACTACAGTCCATTTAACATGGTTTCCTATGGGACATGTTCACATCTATGCTTTTTTCAGTTGCTGTGCTTTTGGTAAGGGTCAGGGACTTTTTAAAATGCAAAATAGTGCATTCTTGGTTCAAAAGACTTCAATTGAGACTCTGTAGAAAAAAGCATGTAGTGTGTTTTTTATGCATTTTTGACTCATTTTGTGTTTTTTAATCTGCTCAACAACAAATTGGCAAAAAAAAAAAAAAACCTAAAAAATGCAAGATCCACAGTCTCCTTGGCTTGTAATGTGATGTCATTTTAACTCTTCAGCCAATGAGGAGGGAAAGTTCCCCGAGAGCTGAGGCTCCTGTATGGATTGCCATGGATCGCAATGGGGCTCGGGTAAATATTAAAAGAGCTGGGGGGGTTGCTGTACACAGAAGGTTTTTTAGAATGCATGAAGGTAAAAAACCTTGAGCCTTTACAACCACTTTAATCCTACTTTAATTTTTAAAACTTTAAATATAAAATATGCTTTAACTGGGAAAAATACTTATAGGAGATGTCTTGAATTATAATAAAAATATGAATTATGTTTTATTTAAATATGCCATCATGGTAGTTACTCTTTAGGTTCAAGTATTACAAATTACGGAAACCTTGTCACATTTTAAGTTGAATGAAATTTAACAGATGGGTTTTGCAGACAAATAGATATGATCAAAACATGTCTTGATTCTATAAGGATTAGTGTAGAGAGAATCACATCAAAATGCATAATATCAAGAATCTGTGTATAAAATTTTTCTCATAAATAATACGTTTCAGTCAGAAAAAGTACAATTTACATAGGCAGCAAGTGCTGTTTCTTTCCCAAAAGGCAAAGGGCTGCTTTTTCTTTTGTCTGTCTCCAAGCCTGTAGACTTTGACCATTTTATCAGCAAGCCTGCAGTTCCAAAAATAAAAAGAAGACAACAATGCTGTTATTCCTTTGTTATGTTTTAAGGTGCTGGCCCATCATTTCTGTTTCAGATTTTGTTTCCCTTTCTAAGTCTCAACAAATGTCGTGAAACATGTTTCTAAACTGGTGCTTTTAAAATCATTTTTAAGAAAATCTTGTTACACTACTGGTGTCCTCCTTTGTCTTGAAATAAAGCACACTTTCAGAAAATAAGCAGTGACTTAAAGAGAGAAATTAAAGGAATTGAGGAAAGAAGGAAGGAAAAAAAGGAAGAAAGGAAGGAAGGAAAGAAGGAAGGAAGGAAGGAAGGAAGGGAGGAAGGGAGGGGGGGGAGGGAGGGAGGAGGGAAGGAAGGAAGGAAGGAAGGAAGGAAGGAAAAAAAGGAAGAAAGGAAAGAAGGAAGGAAGGGAGTGGGGGGAGGGAGGAGGGAAGGAAGGAAGGAAGGAAGGAAGGGAGGAAGGGAGGGGGGGAGGGAGGGAGGAGGGAAGGAAGGAAGGAAGGAAGGAAGGAAGGAAGGAAAAAAAGGAAGAAAGGAAGGAAGGAAAGAAGGAAGGAAGGGAGGAAGGGAGGGGGGGAGGAAGGAAGGAAGGAAGGAAGGAAGGAAGGAAAAAAAGGAAGGGAGGGAGGAAGGAAGGAAGGAAGGACGGAAGGAAGGAAGGAAGGAAGGAAGGAAGGAAGGAAGGAAGGAAGGAAGGGAAAAAAAGGAAGAAAGGAAGGAAGGAAATAAGGAAGGAAGGGAGGAAGGGAGGGGGAGGGAAGAGGGAGGAGGGAAGGAAGGAAGGAAAAAAAAGGAAGAAAGGAAGGAAGGAAAGAAGGAAGGAAGGAAGGAAGGAAGGAAGGAAGGAAGGAAGGAAGGAAGGAAGGGAGGAAGGGAGGGGGGGAGGGAGGAGGGAAGGAAGGAAGGAAGGCCAGGTTTATTAATGTATAGTTAAAGTAGAACTGTGACCAGACATTTAAGTATTTGCACATTCTTAAGAAGTAGCAAAATGTACAACAAGACTTCACTCACCTCTGCAGCTGCAGGCACTGTTAAGCAATTTATCATCAAAGTTTATAAGAAAAGAAGTGAGCTTGTTTGAGTGGGGTCTCAGCACTTTGCTTCACTCTTCCTGTGCACCTTCTCCATAAAGTTTATTAGATTTGAGAGCTGGCAGGAGTGCTGGAGAAGAGGAACAATACCAGAAAATATGAAAGCTACAGTGTACTTACAGTGAGGGCTTGTTTTAAAAAAGTATTTACTGTTTGTTAGGTATATATAAATATGTGAATGTTCATAGCCTGGCAAACATTTTATTTCAAGCTTGGGAAGAGCACTTCCTAAGCTTAGGTGTAAAACCTGCATGGTTGGATTTAGGGAGTAAATTAGGCAGCTAAAGTGTTAAAAAGTACAAGGTGAGGTGGTGTAAACAAGGCTGCCACTTATCTAATTGGTGGTTGACAGCAGGATAGATAGAAGTCCTAAGGGTGTGGAGGTAGGGAGGAGAACACTTCGGGAAATCACATAAAAGATACTTTTTTGGGGAGCTGGCTTGCTGACAGCAAGGATGATTTGTGTCATGGCAGCCTTGCAGGATGAAAGAACCAATAAACAACTTTGCAATTTTAGGAAGTAAATATAGTTTTTAAATACCTTAATCTCTGGTTAGAGATGGTCTTATCAATGAGTAAAGAACCATAAATGTGAGGACACCACAGGAAAAGCACTTCCATCAGTATCCTGCATGGGAACATTTGTTTGCCCAGAGACATGCGCAGGCAAGCTTGCTGGTGCTTGCCAGTGTGTATGTGCATCCAAATCCAGGTACTGCTGCCAAACACAGTATTTAAGGAATGAACCGATGACAGAAGACTGGATGGTCTTCAGTATGCCCTTGTTTTTGCTCCAATGTATTCTGTGTTTATCCTGATTTCTTGTTACTGACCTGCTTGCCTCTGGACTTCCGTTCTACTTGACCTCAGATTGTGCTCATTTAAAGACTCTGCTTCACCTTATAAACCATGTTTGACCTTGGCTTTGTTTCTAAATATTCTTCTGTCCCCACTCTTCTGATCACCATGTATGACCTTGGCTCTGGCTTTTGACCATACTGTTATCTCTTATCTTACCAACTTTCTGTGTATGATCTCGACCTGAATCTTAACCTTGATCATGTCTCTCCAGTTTCTTCTTACCAGTCTGATCCTACACCACCTTCATCCACTACAGGTGTCATCACAATGCAATACTGCTGAACCTGACCTTCTCCACCACAAGGGTACCTTGCGTTCCTGCTGATGTCCTCCCCAGCTTGCCTGAGAATCACCCATCCTTCATCACCTCTAGGAGTGCTTGGACTATAGCAGCAAGGGAAGCCCTCTCATCACTTTGGCTTCCAGCCAGGTATGTGACAAAAATTCTGGGCTAGAGATGTCAATATAAGGTATATGCCAGAAACCATTATGTTCTTGGTTGCCTCTACAAATGTATCACACAGTGCAGTCCACTACTAGTACCACTGACTTTATGATCAATCAACTTAAAAATCTCTGAAAAGGTAATAAGAAACAAAGAGGTTATTGAGTGTTTCTGGAGAATTCTAGGGACATCTGAAGGAGTTTTCAGTTGGGTGCGAATAGTTAAACGGGAATAGCTCAGTGTTGGAGCTGTCCTTGAAAGTTAGTGTTTCAGCTGTGCCTAGTAGCCCCAGCAGCATGCAGCCCCTAGAAAAAAGCAAACCAAGGCCATGTCATTACTAGCCGCTCCCCTGTCCTGGGCAGTTTTATGTTATCTGACACTTCATTAAAAGCTATAAGTTGCAAGGTATACTTTGTATGGATTTAGTTTACAATGAAGACTTAAGCATCGGGGAGCCCAGACCCTAATATTATTTTTACCATTTCTGTTAGGGCATCTGACAATGAGCTGCATGCTGCTTGTGCACCTTTAACATTAGTTTGAGATGCTTTTGAGAATTCAAAATTCAATCATGAATTCAAACTGAATTTGCCCTGCTTCAGGTGGGTTTTATGTTCCCATAGACGTCTTAGGGGAATGTAATTTCTCTTGAAGTGAACAAAAGCCAACTGACACAGGCCCTTTAGGATCCAGCAACCTAAAATCTAGGTCTGGGAGGGAAATCTAAGACATATGGATACTTTTAAAATGGTCATAACTTAGGAGTTTCCCTCATGTGGTGGGAAACTGGAGCCCAAAATTGTAAAAACTGGCATTTGTGTCTATTAATAGGTAACTTAATACATATGACAATGTAACAAACAAAACATTTAACACCAGATAGTCCAGCCCTAAAGCTCATGTTTACCAAAAATTTAATAAACATGGGACCTTAATTTTAAACATGTCCCTGTAGCAATATGCTGGATGACCAGCCCCAACTAATGAACACTACAAAAGAATCAAGCTGCTGTGAGGCTGAATGAGGTGCTTTCTGTTGCCTCTTAGGAGATGACACCAGAGATGGGCTGCAGCACGGATATATAGTGGAACAAGATTCAAAAGCGTACCACTGTAGGCAAATCAAACTTTGGGGTTTATTTACTAAAAGCAAGTAACTTGTTCTCTTTGTAAGCGAAGTTGCACTTTGCAAGAGAATTTTCCTCAGGGCTTAGTGAATGAGATGAATCTCTGCTGATTTCCATCATCCAATCATGCAAGCAAAAATGCTGCTTTTTATTTTACTTGCACGTGATTAAGTATTCTTTGCAAAGTGAAGTTTCACCTCATTCACTTGCAGAGTTCAAAGTGGGCAGCCTTTGTAAACCCCAATGTCTCCAGGGTTCTCTAAAAGGAGGACCAACCAATGCACAACCTGAACTCCAGGGGTTAGTAGCAAGAAGGCCAATATGCCATCCCATGCAGGGACTTTGTAACACAATGCAGCGCCTTAGACATAATATTTTTGTACATTCAGTCATCATTATAGGTACAGCAATAATGTATAAAAATGTTAACAGTTTCTGAAAAATGTTCTAGAAAGAAATTGTCTTGTTGCCTTTAGCAACCAATTTGAATGGCTGTTTCATGTTCAAATCTAAACTTCAAAAAGCAGCAGTTTGAAACTGATTGGATGGTACGTACCATACATATGCCCCATTATGCACAATCATGATCACCTCATTGAAGGAAACATTATGATTAAATTGCAGCATCTTAAATTATGTCATTGTAGTAGAGTGGTTTGCCCCAGGGTTTGTCATAAACCAGGTACACTACTAGCTGTCTGCTAATGAAAATGTTTTAAAAAGTCTCCACACTTGTGTGGCATTTGTTAGGAAAAAGAGTGTACAAAATCGCTGGAAACATGCTGTGAGTACAGTGGAAATAATAAGGAAGCCATTTTCTTGTTATATTCTGAATATGCCTTTCCTGGCCGCATTTTATAGCTCATGATTCCCTATGGTGATGATGAAATAAAGGTAATTGATCATTTTTGACCTTCTTATACCACCCACAATCTCCCGTGTGGCATTCAAAACCAAGCTGAATTGCTACATTACATGATTAGTCATTTCTAGTTTTATTTATCTTTTATATGGTGCCTTCCTAAAAAAAGGGTCACAGGTAAACGTTGTTCATTTCTTTGTTCAAAAGTCAATGAAAATGATACATTAATGTAGTTGACTTAAATACGTTAATCATTTCCTTCCAGATCTGCTAACAGCAAAATGATTAACACATTTGAAGTATCTGCAAGTACCTTGGAAAGCATCTACTAACATCTCATTCAACTTGGCTTTGTATCCTGCAATATCATTGACATTATCTAGTAACATGTTCTGTATAACAGCAAGCTTGACTCCAAAACTGGCAGCATTGGCACAACTACAGAGTAAATGTGATGGCCTGGAGGTCTGTTTTGGGCTGAGCTGAGATCCCCTTGGCCTGCACCAAAGGTGGTCTGGCAGCTTCTTCAGAGCCACTGGGAGGATGAGACAGCTCAATATTATATGTGCAGTAAAATAAATAACTTATTTAGCAGTGGAAAGAAAGCTACTGTTAACCCTTTTGTGACCAGAAGTCATTGATGCTTAGATGCCCAGGCTAAATTTTGCAGCAACAGCATGCGGTGATCAACTTGGTAATAACTAATCTACATAATCAAATTTTAAATTATCTATTCTTTGAAGAACATGCAAGGCTTTAATGTGGTGTGTTTTTTGTAACAAAAACATCTGCTCTCGTTTATTTTAGAGTAACATGCTAAAAAAAGCTATATTGTTTTTCTAATTTTAATTTATTGTTATTACTTTTTAATAAAGTAAATGTATCTGATTATTACAGTATTAAACTGGTAAACACTTCCCCCAGTGCCATCTGCAGGTTGAAGGTTTATTTTGTCAGTTAAGCCTTCAGCCTGTATGTGATAATTATGTACTGTAATAGCTGTTTATTGCAGAGCTTTATGTCTGACTCAGCAGGGGTAGTCTAATTTTGTCTGGTAGGAGAAATTAGTGGTCACATGATTTTTAACCACTGTAACTGGTTCCTGATCATCAGCTGTGACCAGAGTTGTCACTGACTGGTTTGAGAGTTAACAGCCATGCAAAGTGTAGGCATGCGGCTCTAAAAAGAAGAATGATAATATACATATTTAAAAAAATACTTATTAAAGGACCACTATCTCTAGAATGAAACTTTTCTCTACTGGATGAAATAGGACCACCTCTGCTGAGTTAAACCTATAGCTGTGCAATAAGCAAATGTAATGATCCCTTCTAATTTGTAAGCTCTAGCAGAGGGGTCTGTTGGACCTCTTCCATAAGACCACTGCTTTCACAAGGGTCCCTTTCTGCAGCATTCTGGCAGGCAATAGGCTTTTCTGAATATACTGCTCATTTTGACATATTGCTTTTGCTGAAGCAGGCCCTGCAATATAACTTACTTTATAGAATACAGAATACTCTGCTTTTAAACTTCTCTTTTTTTATAAATTAATTATATTTATTACTTGACTGTTCATTATGACCTGCAGACCTGCAGAGATCTGGCATGCTACCTTGTTTTATCAGGGCTCTCCAATCAGTATGACATTTCCTAATATCAGAGCTATAGGTCTGACTTAGTAGGGAGTATGTTAGATTTCTGTAGAGACTGATGTTTCCATACAGGGAGAAAGGGTCCTTCTCTACAGTATGCTGGCCATGGAAAGAGTTTTTTTACTCAGGTTGTGGCTTCTTTCTAAAAAAATTAACTTTAGGACTTTAAGACTTTGAACAACTTTTGTTTTGATGCACGTGGGGTGTATTTAACTCGTTTACGCTGAAAGTTTAGTTGGGCTTTAACTTTCAGAAGATTTGACTCATCTAAAAAAACTCTTGTAACAAGTTGTCGATTGCAGACTAGGAGCAAAATATTCTGTACCCTATAAAGTGAGTCCTGTTGGAGGACCTACCTTAGTGGAAATATGTAAATCCAGAGGCATAGCCAGCTAAGATGATATGCAAATATTGACTCTTCCTGGAAGTGAGGCTTGGCACTGCCCTTTCCTGACCCCAAACACTATATGTTTTCTTGAAATGTGGAAGATAACTTTTTTTGACTGCTAAGCAGACTTAGGAATTTAGAGGGGAAGCGACTAGTCTAATTTTTACAGGAAAAGCTGTAATTTGTATATTGCTGCATTTTCACAACAAAAATGTTTTTCTTATTGGCATGATATTCCCAAGTTTTTTCCAGGTTTACTTTACTATTTAAAAATTTCCATATTCCCCAGCACTACAATATCCTTTAGAAATTTGGAAAAAATAAATATGCTGGCTGCCTTGCTAAGATGAATATATGATATACAGTACATATCATACCAAAAAAATAAAAAATGTTTCCATCTCACCAGCTTTGACTGTTCTCTAAACCAAAAGAAACAAAACCGAAAGGAACTTGACTTATGAAAGAAAGTATAGCCCTTTTTAATCCAATTTGCCTAAAAAGGCTCCCTAGTATCCTGAAAAACATTAAAAGTCTGGTCTGTAAAGACTTACAACAATAACTCAGCATGCATATCATGGGTTCAAATCAACTATAGTGATTGAAAAAATTAACCTGGTGTGTGTGTGGTGGGGGCTTCAATTTTTTCCTTATATTATAGGTTTGTTGGTGGACATTGCCTTCATTTATATAATGCCTAATACTTTAAAAATGTCTAAAGTGAAAAAGTTGCCACAGAGCACCCAATCAGATTCTTTTTTTTTAGATCTGCAATTGGTTTTTTCAAGGCACTTGAAAAATGAAGTCCATTTTAATCTTAGTAAATGCTGTAATAATAGCAAACTATAAATGCAATTATATCATTAGGGCCGTTTTTTTTCAAGAGAGACGTTTTCACAGATAGTAACATAATGTAATAATAATAAAATATATTATATATATATATATATATATACACTGCTCCAAAAAAAAAGAACACTTTCAAAACACATCAGTTCTCAATGGGGAAAAATATCATGCTGGATATCTATATTGATATAGACTGGGTAACGTGTTAGGAATGTAAGGATGCACCATTGTTTGATAGAAATGAAAATTATCAACCTACAGAGGAATTAATTCAAAGACACCCCGAAAATCAAAGTGAAACAATAATAAAGCAGGCTAGTCCATTTTGCTGAAATTTCACTGCAGCAACTCAAAATGGTAGTCTGTAGTTTGTATGGCCCCCTGGGGTATTTCCTCCCAGATCTGGGCCAGGGCATCACTGAGCTCCTGGACAGTCTGAGGTGCAACCTGGTGGCATTGGATGGACCAAAAACATGATATCCCAGATGTTTTATATTGGATTTAGGTCAGGCGAGCGTGGGGGGCCATTCAATGGTATCAATTCCTTCATCCTTCAGGAACTGCCTGCATAATCTTGCCACATGAGGCCGGGCATTGTTGTGCTCCAGGAGGAACCCAGGACCCACTGCACCAGCGAAGGGTTTGACAATGGGTCCAATAATTTCATCTTGATACCTAATGGCAGTCAGGGTGCCATTGTCTAGCCTGTAGAGATCTGTACGTTCCTCCATGGATATGCCTCCCCAGACCATCACTGAGCCACCCCCAAAATGGTCATGCTGAATGATGTTACAGGCAGCATAATGTTCTCCAGGGCTTCTCCAGACCTTTTCACGTCTTTCAAATGTGCTAAGGGTGAACCTGTTCTCATCTGCGCAAAGCACAGGGCATCAGTGGTGGACCTGCCAATTCTAGTGTTCAATGGCAAATGCCAGTCAAGCTCTATGGTGCCCAGCAGTGAGCACAGGGCCCAGTAGAGGATGTCGGGCCCTCAGGCCACCCTCATGAAGTCTGTTTCTGATTGTTTGGTCAGAGACATTCACACCAGTGACCTGCTGAAGGTCATTTTCTAGGGCTCTGGCAGTGCTCATCCTGTTTCTCCTTGTACAAAGAAGCAGACACTGATCCTGCTGATTGGTTAAGGATCTTCTACGGCCCTGTCCAGCTTTCCTAGAATAACTGCCTGTCTCCTGGAATCTTCTCCATGCTCTTGAGACTGTGATGGGAGACACAGCAAACCTTCTGGCAATGGCACGTATTTATGTGCCATCCTGAAGGAGTTGGACTGTCTGTGCAACCTCTGTAGGGTTCAGGTATCGCCTCATGCTACCAGTAGTGACACTGACCCTAGCCAAATGCAAAATTAGTGAAAAACAGTCAGAAAAGATGAGTAGGGAAAAAATGTCAGTGGCTTCCACCTGTAAAACCATTCCTGTTTTGGGGGTAATCTCAGTGTTGCCCATCTAGTGCACCTCTTGTTAATTTCATTGACACCAAAGCATCTGAAACTGATTAACAACTCCCTTTGCTGCTTAACTGGCCAGATCAATACTCTGATTAAAAAGTGTAGCTTTAATTTTTTTGAGCAGTGCATAATAATGTATTGTACGGACTACTGGAAAATGTGTGCATACAACCAGTTCCTTTATAGTTCAGAAAGTTAAGATACCTATTCCAGGATAGCACCAACACAGGGGGGGACTGACAACTCATGGGACCCCTGGGCAATTGGGGATCATGGGGCCCCTGTGTCCTTGCCCACACTCAAAACACACCCAAAAAAGCCTATAAAAGGTACCAGGGGCAGTGCCCGAGTGCTCGAATGGTCAGTCCGCCCCTGCACCAACACACTTATGTTTCAGAGGACGTGAAAACCGATCTAGCTATTAAGCTTGAAGGACAACTATTACAGCAATAACAACTGTAAACCTATCATGCAGAGCTATTACATAAAAATGTACAACAAACATAACTTGTCTTCAAAATGTCTATTGTCCAGAAGGGAGAATTGCTATACAAAAATAAGCTGTAGACACGATGCTGAAAAAAGATTCTGTCTGCCACAAAATTAAAAACCCACAGTATTTAAATTTAGCTAATATGTAAAAATAATGATTTAAACCAAATAACCACAGCTCAGTTCCATGGTTATGAGAAATGTAAACTACAGCAGGCCTTTAGACAGAGTCAATGTGCATCTGCTGCTGTACTTTCTTAAGCAACTTTGAAGGGACCTGGGAGTCACATTTGTCTAGCAAGCGACTAGTGGGCATATTATATTTTCTTAATTTTTGTGTACATGTCACAGCCATAATGGAAGGAGGGGCCCATTATTCACAAGATTTGTACAGCGTATTCATATGCTCTCCTATCTTTCTAGCCTCCCCTCTGCTGTCGTTCTTTCTAGTATAACAGATGTATCAAACATACCTTATAATGCTACAATGAAATCTCCTAAGGCCTCATGCCCACAATGCATTTAGCCACGATGCATGAGGTTCTGGCATTTGATTAATGCTGGAGGCCACAGGCGCACTGTCCAGCCCTGCTGCTGGCACCCTGTCAAACTCAATGAGACTCTGCTGCGGCTGGACAGGATTGAGCATTGTACCAAACAGTGTGTATGTTTAGGGCAGTATGCGCCCAGGGTTGAATGCTTGGAGCACATGTACTAGTATAATATCTGCGCTTATGGACCAGTAACTATAACAGTGTAGCTGCCTACCACTCCTCTTATCTCCTTCAATGGATATAGATACCAAAAACTCTTAATCTTTGGCGAGTGCGGACCTGATGGGGGAGGTTTTTTATAGTACATCACACATAAGTTAGGAATTTCATTAGGATTTGATACAGTGATTTTGTAATCATCATATCATTGGATTTAATTTGAGGAGGATGCACATATAAATATGTTAGTGATTCATTTACAAGGGAGGGAGGTGTTCATAGCACTTCTGTTGTTTTAGCACAATATTCAGTTTTTGGAGCACATATAGTCTGCATTCCAGGCATTTATGCCTGGAAACATACTGCCTTAAACAGAAGTACAGCTGAGGGCATCAACCAGCCCTGTCCGGCTGCATCAGCAGTCAGACTCTCATAGAGTTTGACAGGCAGGGCTGGACGCAGCACCTCTCCCCTCCAGGAAGCAGGGCAGCCATAGCTAAATGCCAGAGGCCTAGAACACATTGGAGACACTATAACTAAATTAGGTCTAAAACGTATTTGTCAGGAATGGACTTGCCAATAGTGGTGGGACTCACCTGCCTTGTGGGCTGCAGTACCAGGGCTGGCCAGCGGGTGCTCTCAACAACAAGAGGTTCACTTCGGCAATTAGCCATCACCTGGGGCTGATTGCAGGTGTATTTAAGGGATGGCCAGACCTGCAGTCTGTGCCTTGGTGTGTGTTTTTCCATGGGCCCCTGTACCTTGTAAACCTGTGTTCCTGTTCCTGATTCCTGTGTTCCTGTAGTGCGTTCCTTGTTGCCGACCCTGCCTGTTCTGATCCATGCTGACATTCTCCTGCTCTGACCCCCGGCTCGTCCCTGACCATCCTTCTGCCTGATCCTCTGTACCGTGCTGCCCGTGAGTTACTGAACCCGGCGTGTGACCTGACTACCCTTGTCTGCTGCTTGTACCATGCCTGTCCCCACCGTTACTGACCCGGCTAGTCTGACCATGTCGCTCCTGACTGTCATCCATCCATCCATCCCGCTCGGAACTGGACCTGCCAGCACTCTCTACCACAGCCGGACGCACTCAGGGGTCGCGACCTGGTTCCAGTCTGCACCAAGTCCATCCCCACCATCAGGGGCCCTGGTGAATAGCAGGCTGGGACTTAGACCCTGAGGAAATCCGTGCTGTGGGCTTGGCCTGCCTGACCACTCCACCTCTCCAGCCCTGACTGCACTGTGTACCTATTGGTTTGTTTGTTTGTTTGTTTGCACTGTGTTACCTATTAGCTTAAGGTTAGCTTGTTTGCACTGTGTTTGTTTATTTGTGCAGCTAATAATAAATATTGTTATTATACCATACCTGAAGTCTGCGTTTCCCTGTGTCAGTCCACACACCTCTGGTCATACTTGGATCCCTAACAGTATTAATGTGTCGAATATACATTAGCACCTTAAAGAGGTAGTAAACACCGCCTGGACACTTGTACCTACAGGTAAGCTTATAATAAAGCTTACCTGTAGGTACAAGGAATATCTCTTAAACATGATCCATTTAGCAGATATTCGCTGCCTCTGAAGCCAGTGACATGCGCTCTGACGGGATGCCATACTCATGCCGTCCCTTCAGAGCTCATCGCAGCTCCGCCATTCAAATGGCTGAAACCCGGTAACCCAGAAGGAAAACTGGGAGAAGATGGAAGCCCTGTCAGATGTGACGCTGGAGGACTTAGTTTTTAACAGAAGGAATGTTGATTGAAATATTAAACCAATATACATGTCAATCGCAGTAGCATTACAACAAAAAGGGAACACAAATTTCAGAAAAAGAATCATAAACCAGCGATTGCCTGCTACAGCCAGTGAAGTGCAGGTCACGAAGAAGCAACAAACAGCACATTGCATATCAGAATGGTACAACTAGGGCAGTAGCCATTCTTCCCTGTTCCAAACTTCCAGCAAAAAAAAAAAAAAAGAAAAAAAGAAAGGAGTACAGAAGGGGGGAAAAGGAGGGGAAGAGGGGGGAGGGAAGGGAGAAGGAGGAACGTGAGTTGAAACTTTTTAGGGCAATTACATCCCATAAAGGTCAACTTGTGCATGGACAAAGTGGCATTGATCATGGAGCGCAATGCAGAGACTGTTGGAGGCTCCAACAATTTCCATTTAGACAAAATAATTTTCCTTGCATAGTAAGCGACATAGAAAATAAACAGTTTAGTGTGGGTGGTGGTGGGCAAGTTATCAGTTACACCCAAGAACACGATCAGGGTATCCATTGCTATGTTAGGACCACTAACCGCGTTCATGTCAGCCACCATTTACTGCCAAAAGGTCTGGAGTAGTGAGCAGGACCATACGATATGCATAAAATTTCCTACTTTTAGGCAGGATTTAGGGTAGACTGCATCAGCGGAGCAGTAAATGACCGACAGCCTCTGAGGCATATAGTACACCCTATGAAGAAATTTTGATTGTATAAATCTGTCTTTAGCTGAAATCATAAGAGGAATATATTGCTGAAGGCCCTTGGTCCAATCCTCCTCAGTTAAATTGGGCTTATCCCTTTGCCAGGCAAGGTAGGTTCGTAACGTGCCAGAGGTACTCTTACAGGTCAACCTTAGATAAATAGAAGATAGAGGTCTATCTAAATTACGTGTCATCAGGAGCTTCTCAATCGAGTGGGAGGCCAGGGTAATGGGAGCAGGGAACTGCCCGCGTACTGAGTGCCTGAGCTGTAGATATCTGAAGTACATCCAGGGGGGAGGCGAAAATGATGTTTCAACTCCAAAGGGAAGAAGATGTCCTTCAGGCATAACATGTCACAGAGTCCTAATGTCATAGTGGCCCAAATCTGTGGGTATCCACTGCAGATAAGCAAGGGATGGGTTTCCCCATACTGGAGTATATGGGTGCAGAAATGTGGTAACCTGCTTCCAAATTCTAATCATAGTTGCAGAGTAATATTTGAGTTAGAGCGTGGCCCTCAACATACCAGGTTGCTAAGTTTTGAATAAGACCCAAGAAGAGCTGCGTCCAAATTCACCACAGGATTTGAGTGATCCTGGGCAAACCACCATTGTACAGATACCAAGACCGCAGCCCAATAATATTTCCTAAAACATGGCAGGGCTAAGCCTCCTTCAGTCAAAGGGTGCTGCAAAGTGGATCTAGTTACTCTTAGAACAGATCCTGCCCAAATGAAAGAAGTAATGGACTGATCTAATTTAAGAAAAAAAGAATTAGGGATAGGGACAGGGGTATGTCTAAAAACATATAAAAATTTAGCGAGAAAAGTCATTTTAATAAAATTTACCCTACCCATTGGAGTTAGAGGGAGTGTTTTCCAGGCAGAGCACCTTTGAAGAAATTGTTGAAAGATCAGGTATAAGTTAATCTCTAGGTACGATTTCAGGTTTGTCTACACATAAACCCCCAAATATTTAAACTGGGTCACCCAGGTTAGGGGGGCAGGCAGATTCGCATTGGACACTTCTCGGGTAAGAGGGACCAACGCTGATTTATCCCAATTTATCCTAATACCAAAAAATAAGGGCATCATTTAGATACAGGAGAGTATCGTCAGCATATAAGGACACTTTCTCCATCAATGGTGGTATTGATAATCCTTGCGCTGCAGGGGAACTCCGCAGCATCATCTCCAGAGGCTCTATGGCTAGCCCAAAAAGGGCCGGGGAAAGGGAGCAGCCCTGTCTAGTTCCTCAGTAGAGGGGAAACGATGCTGACAAAATACCATTGGTACGAACTCTAGCTGAAGGAGCTGAGTAAAGCAGTCTCAGCCATAATATATTGTAAATGTGGGGCCAAAACCAAATTCGCTCATCACAAGCTTTCTCAACATCAAGGGAGGCTACTACCCCCAAACCCAAACCGCCCCCCCCCTTGCAGAATGAGAGATAATGGTGAGCAACCTCCACAGGTTAATATCAGTGCCCTTTCCCGGCATAAACCCTGTCTGGTCCTTATGCACCAAAGAGAGAGGATCACCTTATTAAAATGGGTGGCCAGGACTTTAGTAAGGATCTTAGCTTCCATGTTTAAAAGTGAAATGGGCCTGTAGGAAGAACAGTTCTGGGTCCTTTCCTGGTTTGGGCACAACAACTATAATGGCCCTCAGCATGGAAGGACGTAAAGAGGAGGCAAGCAACAAAGCATTCAACACCTCATGCAGTTTAGCAGCAAGAATATCACTGTGAGTTTTATAAAAATCGGCCAGAAGGTCATCGTCCCAAGGGGTTTTACCAGTTTGTAATAGCAGTATAGATTTCTTTGAGGGTGAGCGGAGTTTCAAGTCTTCCACTGGCTACCAGAAACCGATTGGACTCCAGGAAGGCCCAGAGATCGGTAGCTGCGTAAGCAGCTCTAGAGGAATACAGCTCAGCATAAAAGGAAGCAAAACAGGAGTTAATTTCTCTAGGGTCAGACACCAGTCTCCCATTCGCATCTCTGTTATTGGCAATAGAAGTAGAGGTCATCTGCTCCCTAGAAAGCCACGCCAGCAGATGTCCAGTCCACTCATCCTGTTCGAAAATTCATTGGGATTGATGGAGCAGGTGTTTCTTAGCTGCCAAAACTCTAAGAAGTGTAACTTCGCACAGCGCCCCCTGTAGATCACAGCAAAGCCCCTCATCCCTGGAAGCCAAGTATAGAGCTTCTAACACTCTAACCCTAGCCTCAGCAATGGTCTAGCTTGGTCATAGACCTCCAATGGGCTGAGTAGATAGCGGATTGGTATTATCCACGGACATATAGTTTAAAGGTCTTCCAGCCAGTAGCACATACCATCGGTGAAGAATCACTTTCCCAATAGGTCCTGAGTGCTGTCTCCACAAGCAGCTCAACCCGCTCATCAGAGATCAAGAATCATGAGAGGCACCACAACTCATCCGTAGGAGCCACAGAGAGAATCAAGCGTAACAGCATTGGGGCATGGTCCGAAATACATCTAGGGAGAATAGATATGTCCCGCACCTTGGCCAAAACAGGATTGCTGACATAAATGAGATCTATATGTGACATAGAAGTATAAGTGGCTGAGTAGCAAGTAAAACTTCTAAGCTGAGGGTATTTCCATCTCTAGACATCAGTGAGCCCAAAAACAGAGGCCCAATGGGATAGCAAAGAGTCAGTGGCCGCGTCCAGAGTCAATTTATCCTGCTGCGGACACGGAATCATATTAAAGTCCCCAGCTAGGAGAATGTCTGCAGTGGGAAAGGTGGATATCATTTGGATCACTTTAGTTAATGAGGCCATTGAAGCTGGAGGGGGAATGTATAAGCCCACCACCTCCATAGGTATATGATCAATAACAGCATGCAGTACCACAAACTTGCCCTCAGGGTTCAGGTGTAAGTCCAGCAGAGCAAATGGGAGGGTCTTGTAGATAAGTATGCTAACCTCACGGGCATAGTTAGAGTAGGTAGAATGATAATAATGGCCCACCCAGGGCTTTTTAAAACTAAGAACTCTACTCTCGGTAAGATGTGTCTCCTGAGAAATACAGATATCAGGGTGGTATGTCTTCAGAAAGTTAAAAACTAGAGATCTTTTAATTTTCGAATTTAGGTCCCAGACATTCCATGAAAGTAAGGTTAATGGAGCCATAATGAAGGAGGGGTATATATTACGCTCTGCTCGATGTTGACAACCAGACCTCAAGGATCAACAGCAACGGGGTGTACAAGCAATTTCTGGCTAGAATGTATGCGATCACATAAAGGTGCATCCTAAAGAAGTTACCTAAAACACAATTCGTCCGCCAAAAAACAAAAAAAAGATACAAAATATACCCCCCTTCCCACCCTGAGCAACCGATCCAACTAAGGTGCACTTTAATCCCTAAACCAACCATGGTCAACAACCAGTTGGGGTCGTGAACAGTGAATAATCCAGTGGTTAAGGCAATGCATGGATATACCAAGTCCAGAAAGGAGATGCCGCCAACTGGCGAGGCTAAGTGAGTCATCACCCAGCCAAGACTGGGGGTACCATCTTGAGTTACCTTCTGGTCACTAGGGACAAAAAACAACATAACAAGTCAAGCAAAACCACAGGAAGACTGTATCAATGGTATAGTCCAAAGGAGGCAGGACATGAGGCATAGTTTCCTTCTAGGACAGGCATCAATAAATCCA
Organism: Staurois parvus; assembly: GCF_062004578.1. Classification (NCBI taxonomy): domain Eukaryota; kingdom Metazoa; phylum Chordata; class Amphibia; order Anura; family Ranidae; genus Staurois; species Staurois parvus. The sequence continues at coordinate 8,619,908 of NW_028317825.1, forward strand.
GCAGACAAGTAGAGGACTCCCCCACAAAGACAGTTGCATACAGCATAGGCACATAACAGGGTGGAGGGGCTGTTTCAAAGGATATTCTCCAGAAAGGGGTGGTGTCCATAGGAAAAAAACAACAGCTAGGGCACAGGGACCCAAAACAGAAGATAGGTCAGGAGGGACTACCAATGCAATGTGCCTAACAAAAAAATGTGGGGGGGGTAAAAAATCAGGCTGGACGAGGAAGAGGGGGAAGGCCCCAGTAAGCCTTTGTCTGCAGGACAAACAAAATCGGTACAAGTTGAGGCCTGCTCTATCGTCAAAGGTAGCGATGTTGATAATATACTCACAGTAGGTAGTAAAGACTATCAACAGTTCAGAGTCACCGATGAAGCAGGGTATTGATCCACTGCAGGGCATCTTCAGGTGATGTGAAAAAGCAAACCGCTTTTCCATCTTCCACTCAGAGACGAGCTGGAAACAGAATACTATATTTGATGTTCCAGTCCCGAAGAGACTGCTTCATTTGGTCAAAGGATTTATGGAGCTTCTGAGTATCCATGGAGAAGTCCGAGAAGAACATGAGTCACTCAGCTTCCTAGTGAACAGCATCCATCTTCCGGGCCTTCCAGAGGATAGGTTCACGATCACGAAAATTCAGGGGCCTGAAGATGAATGTCCTGGGCAGCGTCCCAGTGGGCCTCGGGCCGAAGGCAACCTATGTTTTCGCTCCAATGTAAAAAAGGATGAGAAGGCCGCCTAGTGAAATAAGGTACACAGGGGATGCTCAGTGAAGGCCATTGGGTCAGGGCTCTTCATCCCCTCAGGCAGACCCAGTATCCAGAGGTTGTTACGCTGGTTGCGGTTCTTTGTTTCTTCCGCCCGAGACACAAGGTGTGTCACCTTCACCTGAAGGATGTGCAGGAGAGTGGAATGCTCCCGCACCGAGTCTTCCATGCCCCCAAGCCAGCACTTGGCCTCCGTTAAGCGATGACGGATCTTGTCGAAGTCTCTACTGTTAACTGAAGGGAATTAATCATGGTGGTGAGGGTAGTTTGGCAGCCTGTTATAGCTTGCATCAGGGCCGAGAAGTCGGCCTGCTCCGTGAGAGCTGGGTCTGTGTCTTCTGTCTGCGTTGCCATGTTGGCTGCCTCTACCACATCAGAGCTAATTTGCATATTCTTGTGGCAGCGGGCCTTGAATTGCTGTAGGCCCCACATCATCATCAGTAGAAGGTCATCTGGAGGGTCCTCAGCTAGGGTAGGACACAGACAGGATAGTGTAACAGAATGATTTCCCCTCCGCAGCTGCAAAGCTCCTTAACTAGGCATCCATTACGGTCGCCATCTTGGTCACGCCCGAGGGCTTAGTTTTTAGGTCTTTCATAATGTGCTAGTAACACACAAATCAAAATTTGTCCGCTTCAGGCAAATTTGGGTGCAGGTTTACCATGCTTTATAAATGTAGCACTACCCCTGAGGAGGCCGCTGATCGATGATGATGAAAGCACAGTCATTACACTCCTCCAGACAGCAACAGCACAGATAATTATGATGACAAGAGTTCTCCCTCAGTCTGGGTTCAGACATATGCGGTGCAGAAAACCGCATGTGATTCAGATGGGAATCATACCGCATTCCTATTCAAATCACATGTAATTCTTTGCAGTGTGAAATGAGTCCACTGATTTTGTATAGCTCAAATCACTACACAAAAAAGGTGCAGGCTGCTTTTTTTGCCGCTCTGGAAATGGATTACATGGTGTTCATATCGAGCGATCCGATTCTGGGAATCGCACTGTGTTTTGCAACATGTTTTTGGGGTGTCATTAACTTAACATGGACACCTGCAGCAGATTGCATGAACACAGAGTGATTTGGATGTGGGAAACACACAGGATTTGCTACGTTTCCTGTACAGCATATATGTGAACCTAGGCTGACTGAAGCAGAGGCTACCAGCATACATAGGGCACAGCCCAGGCTCAATGACACAAAAATCAGTCTAGAGGATGTATTTTTGTGATTTTATTGCAGAAAAACTTGGATGGGGTGTAGGGTAGTATGGGATACTCCAGAACCACTAACAGAAACAAGAGGACATTCTTCTTTATGTTACAATATTTAAAGACAAAACTTCTCCTCAGCTCAGAACACAATTTTGCTGTGAGAGACTAGCAGAGGCCAGAGGTATGTACTCCACAGGAAGGGAACTACTTGACCAAGCTATGAAGGACAGCCCTCCCACAAGAAACTAGAGGAAACTAATGTATGAACCTCTCGGGAGAGGAACTACTTAGCTTAACTATGAGGCCAAGCAATCCTAATCATTCACAGTCACTAGGATCTTGCAGCAAAGCAGTACTCATGAGGCCAGAGAAGCAGATATGCCACTCAGCTTTTTCCAGGCACCTTCCAGTGAAACTGGATACCCTCTTGGATGTAGGCCTCCTCATCTTTGCCAGAGCCAGGACCTTGATAAACAGCAACTTAAAATAGTAGAATGGCTGGAGGTAGGAGATGGACAGGTGGAATATCTTGGACTGGAAGACACAGCTGTTCTACAGCTTATTTATGTTCTCCTCAGCCACTTTCTGGTTATACCTCACCAGGGATTGGCTACAGCACCATAAATATTCATGCTGCCCATTTACCTTCTATGTTCCAAAATTTTCTGGAAGGCAGGGAAGGGCAATCAAACCTGCAGCCTTCAGCCAGAACAGCCAAAAGAAATCAACCACTGCTCCAATAACTACAGAGGAGCCAAAACGTTTAAATTTACCTAACATCCTAGCAACCTAACAAGGAGGATGCTATATAAAGACATCTTATAACGGTGTTGACCTATTCTTCCCTTCTAGATGATCTATACTAAATGACAGGAATGCTTTGCCAATGTGTGGTGACTAATCATTCACACTAATTAGTCTATTCTTCATTTGCAATCAAATGCTTTAAGACCCTTCAGCCAGGGCTGTATTTATACATCATGCTGCTCTAGGCACACATGAATAATAATGCCTTTTTGTACAAGTTTCCCCCCATGTGAGTATTTTAGTAAATACTACTGCCAAAATGTCATATTGGAGGCAGCATGCTGTCTGGTTTACAAAGCAGAGCTATTTTTTATCTGTGCAAACCATCAACCAGGTGAATGAAGAAAAGATTTCAAGTTTCCAGGACACTTAAGAGCCTGTTGACCGGTGTCCAGAGGTGTCCAGAGGTGGCCTGAAGAGGTTAGAAAAAGAAGTTATCACAGTTTTTACAATTTGTGGAATGGTGCTGCCACCTCTAGTACTGCTGACCTAGGCACTAGTCCATGAGTGCATTAAGGTAAAACAGCCAAACATTTTCCACTCTTTCATTAAGAAAAAGCATGATACCAGTTTTCTATCATCATCTCTGCATTTTTTTTTATTCTAGTGCATTGTATTATCCTGTCATTCACAATGTAATTGTCTATTGTGCACACTGTTTCCTGTAGTGACATAGCAGCTGGTTGAACATTGTGGGGGTAGCGGCATACAACATACCTGCAAGAAAAAAAAGATTTGAACTACATCCCGCTATAAAGATAAACATTACTCATCTTTTTTTTCAGGCTGTATGTACATGTACATTAATCTTTCTGGTCTAGAGATAGGGTTGCTTTATGTATTAAAGTTTTAAAAAACGTTTTCAGTCTTTATTAAAATAATACCTAGTCATCCTGCCATAGGGGTCCTTGTTAAAGTGACTGTAAACCTCAGACATGAAATATGTACAAAGCATATCGCTATATAGTGAATACTTGCCTCTATCCAGAGCACTAAGTGTCATTTCTCTCTGCTGCCTCATTCCTGACATCAAGAGAAATATGGTGACAGATGAGGGATCACCAGCAGATTGACGGCCTGAACTCTGTTCCTGTATGCTGTGTGGTATAGCAAAAAATGGCCTGGTCATGAAGGGTGTAAAATGTTCCAGAGCTCAAGTGGTTAATGTTAGGGACAAATTTCTTTTTGCTGAAAAAAGTGTGCAATGGTCCTACATTGATCGATGGGTATGGTAAAATGTGGGTATTTTTAAAGAACATTCTGTATGGATGCATGCCTCTTCCATTTTTTTAACCTTGTCTCAGGTGGAATACAAAAAAAGGGGCCGAAATGCACAGGACCCTAACAAATATGCAGGGATCACATCAAGGAGTTATAACTTTATAATATGGGAACCTTTTATGGTGGATCTTAGCTCAAATATGAGAGATGAGTGCATGAATTGACCTCATGTTCCTAGGGCCTGGAACCATAGTCAGAAACATAGTCATGCTAGTCAGAAACGTAGTCATGCCCACCTTTTCTCACTTTTCAACAACAGTTTTCCTTGCAGCTCTCAGTACTGAAAAACTTCCCTTTTTCAGATGCAATGATCACAGGTAGCTATATAATACCCAGCATGTGTCATTCACTGTGGTTACTGCTCTAATCGAAGATCTAGCAAAATATCTTCATCAGCTAAATATTGACCAAGGATAATTGCCTCTCTTTCCCTAAACTGAGTTCTCCCCTGTTATGAACCAATGATAGAATCTTTCATATGATTCCTGTTTTTAGATACCTTTTATATATCATATCATAGGGTAAGGAAGGGTATAAAGTGAAGCCCACCTTTAAGAGACACTGCATTAAAAAGGATTTGCATCATTAAAATATGTGTATCAACATCGTAAGAGACCTCAATGGCAATTTGTAAGATCATTAATAAACCCATTATGACAGTTCTGTGGAGTTAATGGTAATACCTTCTTCCCAATAACTACAAATGTTGTGTAAACAGCCATAAATTTTAGCAATTGCATTACATGGAATTGTACTCAATGGGGTTTTTGTGTTGTTTTATAAATCAAGTGATAATTACTGAATTCATCTGGCAACCAGAAGACTTTGATAAATAGGCCCTCCATGTCTTAATTAAAACAATGCTTTGAATCATTTGCAACAAATTACATAGATCAGTAAGTGACAGCAAAAGCTTGGGCTCTGCCAAATGAACCAGATAACCATCAACCAATGCTAAAGAGAAGAATAATGTAAGTTTCTACCTGCCAACAAATTCCAGATCAGCAGAACTGATAATAATCCCTGATGGGCTGCTTTTATATATCTCTCTTTCTCTCTCTGTCATATCATAAACAGCAACACAGCGGCTTATGAGGACACAGACTAAAGTTTCAATGCCAAACTCTTCAACCAATGTTCTGTTTTATGTTGAAACGAGACAGTATTTAAAAAGTACATATAAGAGGCCGAACCAGCAATTTTACCTTATTAATAAACATGAATGAAGACATCAGCAGTGGTGGACATTCAGTTCTTGCTGTACTGAAGGTTTTTGTATGATTTTAAATGGCATTTACACATTGTGTAAATGTGAAGAATTCCTGAAAGGAAGGCTTTTATTACAAGAGACCTTGTATAGCTCTTCTACAGTAAAAGCTTCTCTTCTGCCTGCAACTTCATCTCCACCTAAATGTACATTGAGCTGACCATGAGAGGCTCAATGTACATTTTCAACATGCCTTTGTGCCAGAATTCGATCACTACTGTGTGCGTGCATGGGAATTACATCACCCAGGGCCAGCCAATCAAGACATTTGAAGATGCCAAGCTCAGAAGAAGACTGGGCGATGAGACCGGACAAAAGGTAAGTCTTGCAGATTTTAAGGCAAAGTGACAGAGTCTCTGACAATCAGTTTCTTCACCAGAGGTGGGAATCAAACCCTGTGCAAGTTGTTTCCTGGAGGTCACATGCAACTTCAGACCCAAAAGTATTGGTACTCTAATGGAGTAACAGTGCAGTGGGGGAGCACAGAAATGGTGAGTATAAATGGGTTGGGTGCTGGACTTTCGAGACTGTCACTTTACCCTGAATAGAAAAAGTGATAGGGTCTCTGTAAAATTAAATGTAAGAGACAGAAGCAAGCACCACTGAAAGTGCATTAATGGCAACTCTACTAGGCCTAGATCAACTGGATGTGAACTATAAATATAAATGAAAGAAAGGGGAAAAGGGAACAAAGGGTACTAGCAGGATGGTTTTACAAGAGGTGCAGTCCTTTATGCGGTTCTTCTAACAGCTACCATTGGGACCCTTTAGTAAACCAGCATGCAGTGTTGATGTAGTAAAGATGCAGTAAAAGTGCAGCATAAGTGTAGTATACTAAATGTCCTGACTCCAGTACTTCAGTCCCTGCTAGCAGTGTCAACAATGGGCAGTGCCCTTCCACCAGTCCCTGTGGTGTGAACTCTCACTGTAGGAAGGGGGTCCCCTCAGTCTCTCCACAGGATGCTTCTAGAGATCCAACAGTGGGAAGCAGAGGGTAAGAGGATGCTCTGGTCTCCCTGCTGCAATAGTGCTGATGTACCTCACAAATAATATAAAATGATTCAAAAGTAAACATTTACATTATAAATACAGATACACAATGAGAAAGACAGTTAAACCTTTACAGCATCTATAACTTAATTTTTGGGGACTAGTGATGTGTTTCCTAATCATGCCACATCTACAATGAAGAGTTTAAGGGCTCATGTACATGGGGTGTTTGGAAAACTCTTCTGAATGGTGGAAACTGACTGCTGGAAAACATAGGTTAAAAAACGTCAGTTTAGCCGCGTTTGCATACCGCGTTTAGCTGCGTTTATGCATGTTTGCATTTAGAAGCATTTTTAAAAGATAACCTCCCGAGACCCTCCCAAATGCCCAGAATGCACTGAAAAATAGTAAATTCACTAAAAAAGGCTACTAAAATTTTTAAAAGTTTTTATCAAGTCATGTGGTATTTTAGTAGTGAAAAGCATGCATATCTTTCAGCTGCCAGTGGGGTTCCCACTGACAGTTGAATGTAAAAGAGAGAATTGCCAGCAATTAAAAAATATTAACAAAAAGGTTTGGGGTCCCCCCTCCCATCCATATCAAGCCCTTTGGATCTGGTATGGATTTTGGGGGGGAACCCCACGCCATTTTTTTTTTGGTGTGGAGCTTCCCCTCAAAATCCATACCAGACCAGAAGGCCCTAGTATGGATGGACGGTGGGACCCCACACCGTTTTTATTATTATTTTTTAATTGCCGGCAATTCTTTCTTTTACATTTAGCTGTCAGTGGGAACCCTGCTGACAGCTGAAACATGATGCATGCTTTTCACTAATAAAATACCGCATGACTTGATAAAATAACTCATGAAGTATTTTAGTAGCTTTTTTTAGTGGATTCAAATGTTTTTTGGTTTTTTTTAAATGCTATGCGGTATCCTACTGCATACTCGGATGCAGCTTAGTGAATTGTGCCCTGGATATAGACCAGTCAAAAAATGCTTCTAAATGCAAACGCTTATAAACGCAGTTAAATGCATTTACACGTGTTTGGTAAAATCTACTCCTGAACACAATTTTGCTGCGTTCAAAAAAACGACTGTAACTCAACTGCCTGTAAACGACTGTAAACGACTGTGTGTACATGGACAGATAGGAAAACATTAGGGAGAGTTCAGGGGCTGCTGCAAAAATGCAAAAACTCCTGAATGTCATTTTATCAGCTGCAGTGTACATGAGCCCCAAAAACTATCTTCAGTCATGGAATGTGTAATGCTAATGAGGAAACAATGACACTGTACTAATTTAAAAACACTCCATTAAATTTAAAGCGATATTAAACCCAAAACCAAAAATGTAGTATATTGCAGTTTACCAATCATTAGACGTGGTGGTTGCATTTGTTTTCTTTATTCCCTTATGTTCTCACCTGTTGATTTGGATAGTAACACACCTCCTGTATTAGAGTGCCTACACTTTGAATGAGGGAGCAACAGAGACACCTTGGACAGTGGTATTGTCAGTCTTGGGGGAGGGGAGTGTTAGATGTACTAGAATATGTATAGAATATGTATATGTATATAGATATACTAACAAGTTGAAGCCAAATTCAAGCTAACACTTTTTAAGCAGTTACACCAACTGTTTTTTCTCCTTTGGTGATAAAGGTTGTACAGAAATAAAGAAAAGCTGACCATTGTAAAAACCCATGTCAGTAGTAAATGGTTTGGTTCAACCCTCTAAATGCTACATATGCAGGACAACTTGTTCTGTTAAAAAATAACATATTTGTCTAAAAAATATAAAAATAACTTGCTGGCTAAATCACAACGTGAAATAAAGGAAAGGAAGTCTAAAAAAAAAAGAAGTCTAAGAAAACTAATGCATCTATGGATTGGGGCACTGCAATATAATAAATGTTTGGTTTGGGATTTAATAACACTTTAATATGAGCTTTTTAAATCTCTTTCATCTTTGCTGGATATGTGGAAAGGCCTTAGGGAGTATGGTACATATCTTCTGGTCTTGAGACAAGGTGCACCCTTTTTTGGACAGAGGTACAGATCAGCCACTTCAGCTGGATCCTGCTTTTTCCTGTTACACCATCATCCCCATCTAAACATATCCTACAAAAGATCTATACTCCCCTTGTTAATTAATGCAGCACATAGCTGTATACCAGCCTGTTGGAAACAATGGCAAGCTCCCTCCATGGCACAGAGGGAGGGAAATGGTCTCATTGGTATCAGTTCCTACAGACCTCTGAATACCAATCACTTCTGGATGCTAGGTGAAACTAAGTAATGGGGGAGTAGATTGTGAATGGGTTGCCTTTTTTTTCCTTTTCTCTTACCGCATGGATGAGACAAGTGTATGGAAAGGATTGATGGAGTATTATGAATTTATTATAATTTGGTGGTAAAAGGTCTTGATAATAGGTAGGCATAGTTGGGGATTTTTTTTTAAGTCTGTCTGTTTTTCCTCTTTTTTTATAGATGGTTGGATAATGTCAGGTTTTGTAAGTTGAGGGTTGTAAATAATTATTTTTAGTTATTGTATGTTTTCTCTGTTTCTTTTTTTTGGTAAACAATCTGAAAAAATAATAAAGAAAGAATATATATAAAAAAATAAATCCAAATATGCCAAAATTAGATGGCATCTTGGAGTATTTTTGGAATTGCGCCATCTCATCATGTGCCTTTGTTACTTGAATGTCAGCGGATGGGGTTAGAAAGGTGCAGTGCCTGAACTAGAAAGTACATTATCCTGCAATTTTGTAGGTTTAGATTGAGGGTTGTTCTGATAATACTGGTAACTGTTTAGCAACATTTAATAACTAGATCATTCCTTTTCTGAAGAATGTCATGTAAAATGTATTTGCATTAGAAATAATGTTTAAACCACACCAGAGTACATTTTACCAAATGAAATCTAAAAGGTCCATTTCAACTCTAAAATCCACTCTCATCTACATACTTCCATTAGTCTTCTTAATATGAATTAAATGTATTTATATACCTATTGTCTTGATTTTAGCTTCCTGTCAATTAAGATTTGCCTTATATGGAGTGCAGCGCTAAAACAGTTACCAGTAATAATAAGCTTCGGAATACCACATGGTTCCACTGGTCAGTGTATTCAGGAGCTTATTATTACTCACAATCACCCTGTGCGTTTATGCTCATATTGTTACTTCATTTATTTTATCTTAATAAACCTTTACAATACTACACTATGAGCACTTCTATCTTTACCACTTGGCACTGAGCCTCCACACCTCATCCCAGTATTCCAGGTACCTGTCCAGGCTGGAGAAATAAGAGTGTTAGACCAGACCATTATCCCCGGCACCTACCATCTGAGCGACCACCAGAGGATACTCCCATCACCAGGCTATACCTTCACAGGACGTTCAGCTACATGAGATCTTGATACGCGCATTAAGATTGTGCTTCCGGTGAGTGGGCAATCTCTCTATATCACCATGTTGGGATACTGGAATACACTCGTTTTTGATTGAAATTATACTTATTACCTTGGACTGTTTATCACTCAGTTTATAGGACTCTATTACATAGGATTCATATCTGACCAATTGTATATACTGTTTATTGATTTATTCATCTCACTTTGTTAGCGCTGCACTTCATATTTTACATTGTATACACAAGAAAGGTTTTGTGGTACCTTTTTAGTGCAATAGCTGCTTACTAGGTGCGCTCGCTAGCTCACACATTTACAAGATTTGCCTTATGCACATGTGCTGCCAGGGATGCATGCAGACAGGAGAGCAGAGCATAGTAAGCAAAACTAAAGAGTCATCAGTACCTTGCTGTTTCTCCATTGTCCATTCAGCAGGCTTGCAGGCAGGTGTTAGGCTACAATTTGTCCTCCAACCTAAAGATGGTGCCTCTTCAGGCTGGCAGGAACTCACAGGGGACTAATCTATCCCCTATTCTGTCCTTGTGGCATTCATCTTGGGCAGGCAAGCATGCCTTATTGGATGCCGAAATCCTATGTGTTTTGATCATCCATTTCTGACATAGAAGTGCTTAAAAAGCATTTTCTGCATCATCCAAGTGCACCTACGATGTAGAAATATGTTAGAGACCCACTGGGAGACAGTAGAAGTAAAGTTAGGGATAGGTACCTGGCGAAGAGAGAAAGCACAGGTTTCCCGTCAGAGAGCATCTCTTCTGCCAGCTTCTTGGAGCTGCCTCTCACCTCCAGCTGGACAATCTGCAGGGCCTCTTAGGGGTCTTAGAGCAACATAATAGTCTGAATACCTCCTCCAAGGGATGTACTCCTTAATTATTCAATGGTTTGTACACTTACATTATATTGCTGTTTAAAAATGTACCCAAGAACATTTCCTAGTTCTTGGGTACTGTGGTTAACCCACGCCCATGTGCTAAAGACAGAGAGGTAACATGGATCACTGTGTTCCTTAACTCTTATGCTGGAAGGGAACTTTTACACTAACCCTCATTCCTGTGCAGCCATAGCAATAAAATTGAAGAATAGGACTAAAGTGACTTGCACCCTTCTTTCTTGTGCCTATATTCACTGTGGCTATGGATCCACCCTGGGGTAATGCTAGCCCTCTTTCTGCATTGGGGGTGTGCTTTCCCTGGCCACAACCAGGAGGGGCACTACACCTTTATGCAAATAAGCCTTTTTTTCTAGAGTTTTCCCTTTCAACGTTGTATAGAGGACCTACAGTGTTCAAAAACTGATACATGATTCTTGTGTTATGAAGCCATTATTTTTATTCAATATTCATCATTATAACTTCTAACCAAAGGGTTAATCTCAAATCCTAACAATAAGGCATAACAACAGCAATTTGGAACAAAGTGTTCTTTAATGGTTTTATAATTAGGTTTACCATTTTTATTGAGGGGGGATTTGTGAAACATACAGATGGCAATGTCATTTATTTTTATCTGTGTTTATTTTAACAAGCCGAGAAAGTGCAACATAGCGCCAAGCAGAAACACAAGCTTTAACGGCCACACCCACTACGGCAACGCAAACATGTGTGCCTATTAAAATATAAAATTGAGGTGCAAGCTCAGGCTTTGTTTGTTAATTCATTTGCTAAGACATAACCCAGCGGTGATACATAAAAATGTAAGAGAAAAAAAATGCTGAAGCAAAATGGTAATAAAAAAATAATATGGCTCATTTCAAGAGTTGTTTTATGCATGCGAATATATTTTAGTTGTAATCTGTACTTTCAGCATGAATTGGTCTACTTTGTGTGAACAGTTTTAAATATATGGAGAGCAGTAAGATTTCTTGTTATTATAACTCTCTACCCATTGGGATCACACTGCACTCATGCTGCACCTGCTGTATATTTGCTGTTAGCTCTGTTCACCTCTACAGTTGTAAGACAAATGTATGAACCCTAAGGAATTATCTGGATTTTGGCATGGAAAGACTCCTAAAATGCATTCTGACCTTCATCTAAAGTCAATCCTATTTAACAAGCAACACACACAACATTGTACATTGCAATATCTTTCTTGAAAACTGAACTCAAGCCAATTAGCTAAATACAGAGTTGAAATTCATATATGAGTACTGATTTAAGAATTTGTCATTTTCTGCAGCTAGCTTTGTGATGCAGGCACCCCTGGCAGGCTGGACCGCCAGATCTTTGCTCTCCACTACAAAAGTAGCATAGTATTGTCAAGAACACAGGTAAAAAATACCTCAGCCTGCTGATTGGACAGTGAAGGAGCAGCAGAACACTGATAAGGTCATTACTTTTCTCACTGTTTTACTGCTCCTGCATGCACATCTTTTGTTCTTCCACAGAAGACTGCCCCATTAGTGCCATATAACCTGAATATTTTGTAATATATATCCGCGTTCCCATCGCCCTATAGCGGATAAACTGCTACAGGGCAGCAGGGGTGTGCAAAATCTCGTATATATACGTGATTTGACATTTCTGGGTAGGGGGTGCGTGCACGCCCTACCCACGCCATTATTCATGGCCTCAGCTGTCAATCACTGGCTGGTGATTACTCGCTGGCACATGATGATCATTGAGCATTACAAACGGGGGGAGAGAACTGTATGTAAACATTACAGCTCTCTCCCCTGTCAACTCCTGCACACTGCTTTGTTGGACTTTAACCTCCTTAGCGGTATTCCCGAGTGTAGCTCAGGGTAACATTTCAGTACCAAGAGCGGTAACCCCGAGCTACACTCGGGAATACCATGCGGCACTGCTCCGGCATTTGTTCTTCACCTATCTTACCCTGCGCTCCCGCGATGTGTCCCCTGCAGTGTCCCCGGCCATCTCCTCCGGCCGATGCCGACATCCAGCTTCTGTGTCCTGTCCCTGTGATGTCGGGACGTACGGGCGCCGCCGCCTCCGGCGGCGGGAAATTTAAAAATTTTTAAAAATGTAATTTTTTGTTTTTTACATTTTACATAGTAAAACATTGCTGTCTCAACCAATTTCACATACATTTTGTCCCGAGTGCTTTGTCCGGCGCCCTGCCTGCATTTTGTCTGTTCTTTCTGCCTGGAAACTGAGAAATGTCCATGGCATCCAAAAAGTGTCCCTTTAGGTCAAATGCGGTTTTAGACCAGCTAGAGAACAACGATAGTAAATCAGAACCACTTGCAGAATTGAGTGATAATGATTCGTGGGGAAATTTATCATCAGACACTGAAAACGATTTTGCGACTGAGCTCAGCAATGTGCGAACTTGGCGCTATATTTCAAATTTCAGTGTTTTTGGTTTGATTATATTATTAAATTAAATTTTTTATTATTTTTATATTATTTTTATGATTATTTATTAAATTATAATTTATGATTTTGTGTTTCAAATTTTATCATACCCGGGATGTTTACTAGACTCTTGTTCGGACAGATTTCAGTGAGTTTTTCCTAAAAATTACAGGCCTACAATTAAAAAAATACATATTTCCATGCAAAAAAATGGTACCGCTTTCAGGACCAAAAATATGAAATAATCATACCGCCAGGGAGGTTAAAATGATTGTAAACCTCTGAAATTAAAAATGAACAGAGCATATTCCTCCCCAGTAATACTCAAAACCACGGAATCCTGGGTGACAGCCCCGTCCCACAACAGCACACAGCACACAGTTAACCCTTTGATCACCCCACATGTTAACCTCCTTCCTGCCCAGTGCCATTAGTACAGTGTCCGTGCTTTTTAATAGCACTGATCACTGTATTGGTGTCACTAGGGATGTCAGTGACACCAAATCAGTTTCCCCCAGTGTCAGAATGCCCTTCGCAGTCCCGCTATAAGCCGCCGATCGCAGCCATTACTAGTAAAAAAAAAAAAAAATCCCAGTATATTTACCGCCATTTGTAAACCCTAGAACTTTCAATTACTTAACACGTATTGGAATTTTTTAAGCAAAGATATGTAGCAGAATACATTTTGGCCTAAATTTATGACGAAATTTGATTTTTAAAATTTGTTTACTGGACATGTTTAATAGCTGTAACGGAAAAGACCCCAGACTGCACTTGCGTAATTCCATTAGACTACCACTTCCCATCCGAACACCGGCAACAGACACCACAGCTGACCATACAAGACTAGACGACACCAATCTTGAAGTAATCCAGAAAGTAGACTATTTTATTTTTACACAGATACAAGATATATACACTCAAGGAACAATCCCCCCCTCCCTGCATAATGACACAGGGCGGGGCAATCTACTTTTTGTAACTAGAGACACACCAACAGACAGTTCCATCAGGAGGGAGGGCTGCAGGAGACACCCCTACCAAGCCAATACACATAAACACACATATCCCATAATAGTTTGCTCCCAAGCCAGACACACAATTGAACAATGGGATGCAACCATAACACCAAACAATCCACAACCCCCACCTATCTCCTAGACAATATTAGGACAGATCACCCTGTACCCCTAACAGGCACAGGGTGACTTACACATAAGAGGGATATGGGGAGCTGAGACAGGAGTCTCCCCACCTCTCCAAAGTGAGCTGGGTTCCATGGGCCCCCCACCCAAAGTGACTCCCGTTACAATGCAAAAAGTCAAAAATATTGTTTTTTTCTCAAAATTATCAGTCTTTTCTAGAGCAATACATTAAAAATGCACAGGTGATCAAATAGCACCAAAAGAAAGCTCTATTCATGGGAAAAAAGGGCGTAAATTTAATTTGGGTGCAGCGTTGCATGACCACCCAGTTGTTAGTTGAAGTAATATAGCGCCGTAACACAAAAAATGGCCTGGTGGGGGAGGGGGGTAAATCCTCTGGAGAGATGGCAACCTTTATTTGTGTTTACAAAGCAGTGGTTTTTCTATTGCTGCTGACCATGACCACCAGTCCTATTTTGTGCTTTCCTGAATTTTTTTTTAATGCTCATTTGTAAGATCTTTATGACTTGTAGCTCCTTTTGTTGGACTTTAAAATTATTTTAAACCTCTGAAATTAAAAATGAACAGAGTATATTTCTCCCCAGTCATACTCAACACCACAGAATCCCGGGTGACAGCCTGCCCCACTTTAGCACATGGCAAGTGATTGACAGCCTCAGCTGTGCTTTTTTCTATGAGTGAGTGTAAAGGGAGAGTGTGTGTGCACCCCTTCCACTCAGGTCTCAGATTACACTCAGTTCCTCAATACACAAGGCAGAGTATGGCATCAGATCCTTGCGCCCCCCCATGTTCTGAAGCTGAGAAAAAGCCATTGATCTGTGCATTTTAGGAGGATATAGAGGAGAGAGGGCTGCAGATAAACATGTACATCTTACTGTATGTAGAAGGATTTGTTTCATTTCTGTCTATCACCTGAGGCTAGTCACTTCAAAGGGAATATGTAAGGGTTTACAACCACTTTAACGTAATACATATCAATGCTTTTTCTCCATTCAACTTGTTATTATCATTATATGTGGTGTTTTTAAGCACTGATTAACGTGGTGGGTTTTGTTGGTTTACAACAAGGTTGCCTTTATTATTTAATGTCAGCTTGTTAAAAACAGAACATATTTTCAGATTAGTTTATTATAATATCCTGATACCCCCTACAGGTTCACAACCTTTTTCTCCAAATATATTTGTAGTTTTTCAGTACATATTGTAAATGTTCTGTTCAAGTGCTATCTTCATGGACTTTTTCTTCCAGTATGCTTTGAGTCTTCAGGTCTCTTGTGACTATTAGGACTAATGATATCACTGGGACATGTAAGATGATATCATTATGACAAATGTGGTAACACTGTTATGTTTACCACCCTTTTGTAAGGTCTTCTGATAATCATTAGTTTAGCTGACGGCTGCTTGCTGTTTTTGTAATGCAAAGTTATCCAACAATACACAAGGCAATGTGTGGCATCATATGGGTCATGTGCAGCTATCAGCAGCTTATTTTTTACCTACAAACTTGAGCAAAAATGGTTAAAGTGTATATAAAACCCAAATGTTTGTCTAGTTTTGGATAGAGTGTTGAAGAGTTAGTTTTTCATTTTTTTTTGCTCTTTGTGTCATTGCTGGTGAAATTCACCCTCTATTCTGCTTCCCCAGTCTAAGCATTGCAAGTGTACACTCTATAATTGATCTAGTTGTGGTGATATAGCTAAAACTCACAATTTTTGCAGCATTGGCAGACAGTGATTCAATCCAAATGGCATCTTGCAGATCACAGGAAGTTCTAATTAATATATTTGCAGATCTTCACAGATGAAAATCAGGCTGGTAAAAAAAAATCATAGTATGTCTAACTCAAGCAATTACATGTGCTCATAAGAGAAACCAAAAATACGCTGACAAAGGGGGGGCTTGACACGCAGAGCATCTCCTAGCTTTGGAGTGAGGAAGGGAGAAAATTAGGTAAACAGCCACCTTTGCATGGGTAAAATAAAATGATACCATAAAATAATGGGAAATCTGAAATGTTTTAAATCATCACATGAACAGGAGTTGAGGGGGTATCTTCCAGTGGGGAAACCTGTTCTTGTGACAACTGTATAAGAGGAGTTATTCTTTGCTTTGGGCAGATCTCCTCTTACTTCTTGTTGTTTGTCTTGGGTAGGAAGTAAAGGGAAATTTCCTTAATGGGGCAGAGATGAAAAAAAAATCTGGATGCAAAAATAGCATTCCATATAGTTCCATATAGTTCGGACTGATGTGATGTTTCACAAGTCGTCTTCTTTTATGAAGGTGGTATACAGAACAGGAGACGTCACATTGGTTTGACTTGAATGGAGCTCCAGTAAAACTTTATACCGAAACCAGGTGTGGTGGCTATTCTTGTATCCAGTTCTGTGTGGTGTCACTGTTCACCAAGTACCCTTACTCCTTTATTAGCAAAATTAAGAGTTTTTGTGCAGGACCTTATAATATTTTGATAAAATATATGACCCAAATCTTAACCATTCCATACTCTATTCAACCACTTAATCTCTGGAAGATTTATCCCCCCCCCCCTTCATGACCAGGTAATTTCTTGCTATATGGCACTGCGCTACTTTAACTGACAATTGCAATACTCACAATTGCAATACTGTGCACAATACACAATACTGGGCTTGTGTTAAAGCAAATCCCAGCAAAACCGGTCAGGATGGCTTTTCATTCTTCATGACCTCCAATGACAAGAACCATTCTGAGGCCAATGATACGATAAACATATTTACCAATTTCTATACAGCACCATCTCACTGCTCCAACTTTCATTACTTCTGAAGAACTCACCATATGCACATGGACTTTCTTTCCTTTATGCAACTCCCATTACCTATGAAACCTACAGCTTGTAATTTATCCTTTATTTAAACATAATATGGTTGTGTGAGGGAAGTTATGGAATTTTGCCCTGTTAATCCTCCTCTGGACGGTTCTTTTATCCATCAGGCAATGGAGGGAGGTAAAGGATCCCTGTAGACTTTTTGGCTTCCTCCTCTGGATCACACCAAATATACATAGATTGCTTTGGAAGAGCTTCAATATGTAGGCATTGTTGCGACATTCGTTTCAACATAACTCTGGTGTAAGAGGGAGGTTATTACCAAAGTGAATCAGTGACAAGATATGGTACCCTCCTCTGGACTGTGCATTGTTACTTCATACATGAACATTCAGTCCTGTTGTTATCAAGCTGTTTCTTTACAATGGCATTGATATATTGGATATTGTCCGACGAATTGTATGTAGACGAATTTATGGGATGTTTGAAAGCTTCAGGAGCTTGAATATGTTGTTTACCAACACAGATCTCTCTCCTGTCAGTAGCTCCGACAATCGGCAGTTCCCAGCTGTGAATCACCATCCGGGCTGATAGGCATGTCCGGGATCCAATGCGCACCCCCTACCTGGAATAGCAGAATCACGTATATATACATGATTTTGCACAACCAGCCTGCACTGTAGCAGTAAAGCTACAGTACATGGTTGGCAAGCAGTTAAAACCAAACCAAAAAAATTGTCTTTACATACATTTTAACGCAAGGCTAACACACCTAATGCTTTATTAAAAAATATACAGTACCTGACACTAGAAATGTAATGCTCTTCATCCTGAGTGTATCTTCAATCACAGATGATCCTTAGGAGTGCACTTGGACTTTTTATTTCTATATATTTCATGTTGATGACAGTATACAAAGACTGATGCAGGATGTATTTCCTTTCTGCTTATTTTCTGCGTTACCATTGTTACATCTGCAGATGCTTTCCAGGAAAATCCCATCAGAAATGTGTAAAATATGATCACGATTAATATATCTATCTGTTGCAGGTTATAATAGTGTTAAATATGTTTTTTATTAATAAAAGCAATTGAAATTAAAATAATTTCTAGGTATACTTTGCATTTGAGCTGGTGCAGCTCATTGTGACCAATATAATCTTGAAGAGCCATAAAGCATTACTTATCCATTATTGGTATGTTTATTAAATTGGACTATTAGGGTTTTTATTGTCAGTTGCCTATACCTATTAACTTTAAAAGCCTACATTATTATAATGGATGATGGCGTTACATCTACAATTCAGAGAAGAAGAGAAATTTTATGGTATCAATTTTACTGCCAACTAGGAATATTTTCATAAACATGGACATCTTTCTGGGTTAAAGTTAATGTAGTATATAGATGTAGAATTTCATTTTCCTAGGCACTTCGTAAACATACACAATTTACAGTTTATTTATCTTTTGGGGAAAAAAAATGTTTTCACCTTTTTGCATTTTTTTTTTGCATCTCAGGGCTGCTTATTTCCTCTGGCTTCTTTAAAACTACTCACTGTCTACATGCACTTGCTCAAGTGTTGGCTGCATATTGTTGCTTAGGATGGGCTCCCCAATGGGGACAATACCCAAACATGCCTGCACATTTGGATTGATTTACAAAAAGCAAATAGGCTATTCAGTTTGCTAAGAAAGTTGCACTTTGCAAGGGAATTTGCATCTGAGCTTAGTGAAAGTGGTAGAAAATTTTCATTTTGCGAAGAACACCCAATGGAGTCCAAAAATATTTTTAAAAAAGCATTTTTGCTTGCACATGATTGGATGTTGGAAATCAGTAGAGCTTCACCTGATTCACTAAGCTCTGGGACAAATTCCCTGGCAAAGTGCAACTTCCCTTGTTATGTGAATGGTTTGATTGCCTTTAGTAAATCAAACCTTATGAACATGGCAAGGCTGTTTATAGGGGTTAATTTACTAAAGGCATATAGGCTGTTCACTTTGCAGGAGAACTTGCATTTTTCAAGGAAATTTTCCCCAGAGGCTAGCGAATGTGGTGAAATTGCACTGTCAAACAAATACCTAATCACACGTCAGGAAGAAAAAAAAAGTATTTTTGCTTGCACATGATTGGAAGACTGAAGTCCACAGAGCTGTGGGGAAAATTCCCATGCAAAAGGTAACTTCCCTTGCTGAGTGAACAGTCTATATGCCTTTAGTAAATCAACCACATAGTCTGCACCAGCAACATCTATGACAGGGTGACAACACAGCATAGTTGGGAGAAACAGACAGAGCAGTGTCACCCTATAACAGGAAGTAGCTGAAAAAGAACCTTCATGGCAGGATTACCAGATATTATTTTCATAAATACTGTAAATGTATATACATCAGATTAAACATTACTTTAACTTTTTATTGAAGTACACGGGTAAGTTAAAGATTATTTGGTATATCAGTAATTGGTTTTAGATATACCTTAGGTTTTTAAACATTGAACTGCCCTGTGTGAAAAGTATTATGTTGTAGATCAGCACTGATGAAAAAATGGATGACAACTTTCCACCTGGTACCTGGAAAACATACATATGTACATATGGGCAGCACAGTGGCTAAATGGTTAGCACCTCCACCTGACAGTGCTAGGGTCGTTGGTTTGAATCCCACCCATGGCACCACCTGCCTGGAGTTTGCATGTTCTCCCTGTGCCTGCGTGGGTTTCCTCCAGGTACTCTGGTTTCCTCCCACACACCAAAGACCTGCTAGTAGGTTAATTGGATCCTGTGTAAAAATTGGCCCTTGTATGTATGAATGTAAGTTAACCTCCCTAGTGGTATTCCGAGTGTAGCTCGGGGTAAAATGTCAGTACCAAAAGCGGTAACCCCGAGCTACACTTGGGCTTACCATGCGGTGCTGCATAGGGATTCCCTGCAGAGCTTACCTTGTCCTACGCTCCCGCAATGTGTCCCCTGCAGCGTCCCAGGCCATCTCCTCTGGCCGATGCCGGCATCCCGCTTCTGTGTTCCAGTCCCTGTGACGTCGGGATGTACGGGTGCTGGCGGTGGTGGGAAATTTGAAAATGTAAAAAAATTTCATTTTTTTCAAAACACATTTTGCATAGTAAACATTGCTGTTTCAACCCATTTCACATACATTTTGTCCCTAGTGCTTTGTCCTGTACCCTGCCTGCATTTTGTCTGTTCTTTCTGCCTGGAAACGGAGAAAAGTCCATGGCATCCAAAAAGTGTCCCTTTAGGTCAAAAGCGGGTTTAGATCAGCTAGAGAACAGCGATAGTAAATCAGAACCATTTGCAGAATTGAGTGATAATGATTCGTGGGGAAATTCGTCATCAGACACTGAAAACGATTTGCGACTTTGCTCAGCGATGTGCGAACTTGGCGCTCTATTTCAAATTTCAGTGTTTTTGGTTTGATTATATTATTGAATTAAATGTATTAATATTATATTATTATTTTTTATGATTATTTATTAAATTATAATTTATGATTTTGTGTTTCAAATTTTATCATAACCGGGATGTTTACTAGACTCTTGGTCGGACAGATTTCAGTGAGTTATTCCTAAAAATTACAGCCTACAATAAAAAAACTACATATTTCCATGCAAAATAATGGTACCGCTTTCAGCACCAAAAATCTGAAATAATCATACCACTAGGGAGGTTAAGGACCTTAGATTGTACACCCCTTGAGGGTTAGGGACTGATGTGAATGTACAACATATATGTAAAGTGCTGCATAAATTGACAGCACTATTTAAGTACCTGAAATAAATAAAATAAATTTGGATTTGTTATAATTATTATTGGAATCACTTACTTGGGAAGAGGTTTGTATTATGATTATGGTATGCCTATGCTGAAAATAATAATTTGAATTTCTGTCTATCCCTGTGAGTTATTAAAATGGACCAGCAAGCAAAAAGTTGGTCATCCCTGATGTAAATGTTCTGATTAGTATTACCACTCAGGGCTGTATTTCCATCACTGGGCCTCACAGGCACACAGCCTTTGTTGACCATCACTTTACACAGCATTTTCATCACTGAAGCCTCACAGGTACGCAACCTTTGGCAGCCAAAGAATCATCATCACATTCCTTTACACAAGACACTTTCTTGTTGTACTCGTTCTTAGAATATTGTTACAAGAATTAAATACACTTACAAGAGATGGGTGTATTTCTGCTGAGCATGGAAAAATATGTCACTTATAATTATACAGGGGGCAGCCACCACGTTGTGTCGGCCGCTTTAGATTCATGCCTATTGTCCTAATAATAAGACCAAACCTAATGGTATGTGAAGCTCTCTTTACCTTAAGGGCCACAGTGGAAGCATAAAGTGGCCCCTATAGGTGATTCTGTTCTGGGTGGCATAAATTATACTGCAGGTACATTGTTTAAACCCGAGGAACTGCTGGAAGACATGGTAAATTACTATAATGAACAATGAAGGAAGGAATGGAGGCTCAGAAGATACTGATTTGTTATGACTAATCCAGTTTATTTCCACAGGAGAAACCTAGCACTGTTGCAAATTATTATTTTAATAAGCATACAATAATAACACAAGCGCAGACTGTGGCATAAAGCTAGTAAACATGGTATGTTTTATTAAACATATTCCTATGTGCAATTATTGTATAAGAAGTTTTTTTTTTCATTTCAGTTGTTATTATTATGTGCATTGGAAGGGTCCTTTATAAATTGAATGAATGTGCTAAATGAAAGTTTGATTTAAGAATACGCCTTTTTTAAAATTGCCTTGAAATGTTTTTGAAAGCAAGCAAATCAATGAAAGTATATCTAAAGCCAAAATTATTAATAATATATATTTTTTTATAGAGTAGGTTTTGTTTTCCCTCTGTGTCCAATTGAGGAGGAATAACCTCATTTAATTTCCTGTCCTATAAACATACTAGGCAGTAAGGGAAAAGCTGAAGTAAGAAAAATCCACTTTTAGACAGTTGTCTCCGGTACAAGTTTCCCCACTGAAATATTTCCCCTGTTGTAGTGACAACAATGTTGTATTTCCCCATACATTCTGTCCCAAAAACAATAGTCACCAGTACAAACAGAGAGGTTGAATCTCCCCAGACAGCAAAAAATCCCACAGGGGTTCTAGCTCTTCCACACTATCCCCAACAAAGCAAATTTAGCTTTAAAGTGGTT
The DNA here is from genome assembly GCF_062004578.1 of Staurois parvus. NCBI lineage: Eukaryota > Metazoa > Chordata > Amphibia > Anura > Ranidae > Staurois > Staurois parvus. The sequence continues at coordinate 8,642,166 of NW_028317825.1, forward strand.
CTAAAGGCTCAAGGCTTTTCACCTTCATGCATTCTATGCATGAAGACAAAAAAACCTTGTCTGTGTTAGCCCCCCTAATACTTACCCAAGCCCACTCTCAATCCAGCAATGTGCACTGGAGTCTCGACTATCTCAGAACTCCCTCTTCTCATTGGCTGAGATCACAGCCAGTGAGCCAATTAGAATAGAGAGGAGCTGGGCTATGTTGCAGCTCCATGTGTGAATGGACACATGGAGAAGCAGGTGCCCCCATAGCAAGCTGCTTGCTGTGGGGGCACCCAACAGGAAGGAGGGGCCAGGAGAGCCTGTGGGGGGCCCGAGAAGAGGAGGATCCAGGCTGCTCTGTGCAAAACCACCACACACAGCAGGTAAGTATAGACATGTGTATAATTTTTTCTTAAAAAAATAAACCTTTAGAATCACTTTAACCACTTGCCTACCAGGCACTTTCACCCCCTTCCTTCCCAGGCCAATTTTCAGCTTTCAGCACTGTCGCACTTTGATTGACAATTGCGCGGTCATGCAACACTGTACCCATATGCAATTTTTATCATTTTTTTAAGATAGATAGAGATTTCTTTTGGTGGTATTTAATCACCGCTGTGTTTTTTATTTTTTGATAAACAAACCAAAAACAACTGAAATTTTGAAAAAAAAGTTTTTTTCATAGTTTCTGTTATAACATTTTGTAAATGAGTAATTTTATTCCTTCACTGATTTGTGTTAATGAGACTGCAGTGATGGGCACTGGTAGGCGGCACTGATAGGCGGCACTGATGGGCACTGATGAGGAGGCATTGGTAGGTGGCACTGATGGGCATTGACAGGCATCACTGGTGGATATTCACAGACATCAATGATGGGCACTGAAAGGCAGTACTCATATATGGCACTGGTAGGCACCACTGACTAGCACTGATAGGTGGCACTGACTGGCATGATAGGTGGCGCTGACTGACACTGTTAGGAGACACTGACGGGCACTGATAGGCGGCACTGACTGACACTGATAAGCGGCACTGACTGGCACTGATAGGTGGCACTGATTGGCAGCACTCATGGGGTCCTCTATTAATTTTTATACTAGACCTTCATCTAGGATAAAGGTCTTATTTTGTTGAAGGGAATTTCTGGTTGCTTTGTTTACAAACAAAGCAAAGCAGTTGGGAAGCAGTAGGGAACTGTCATTTTTCTGGCAATTTAAACACACTTTTTTCTTTGTAAATGTCAGTTTTGCTTCAGTAGGTTGTATACGTTGCACAGCTGCACCTCTTTACAGGCAGTGTCAGGGCATCCCTTACTGTTAATTAAAAGAAATTTGCATGTTAAATGTTTCATTTTAAGCATAACATAAATTGTTGTTCCCAGCCAAGCTGATTATTTTAAATTTTATGGGTTTTTTTACTTTTGTGCATGTCCCCAAGGGCAGTGCCCAGCCCCCACTCCCCCCCCCCCCCCACCACCACCACCATTTCTTTGACAATCACTTGTTGTTTATCATTTGGATCTCATTGACTTCAGTGAGGCTCGGATTTGGCCCCAAACTTTAGTAATGTTTGCTAAACCTGCTTCAAGCTGAACCCAGGTACCTTCAGCTCATCACTAGCAGGGACATTATAAGCTCTGCTGGGGAGGCACTGATATCAATTATTCATTGTACTACATAAACCTCTGCATACTATATCTGTTATCAATAAACAACAAAATATAGGATGTAAATATGCTAAGAACACTCAATTGAAGATCTCATCTATTTGGCAAATCCTGAATTTTCGATATTCGAAAACGTGTGTAGGTTTATATTATGTGCAGAGCAGTCTTCCATTCTCGAATCCTGATCCCCTGAATGTACAGGCTTACTCTCAGTTCGGACAAATCTAAAGTCACATATTCCAATGAAAATGTTTTCATTTGCTGAGAAAGATATGAGCTTCGCTAAACCCAGCAGATTTACCAAACCATGAATCAGTTTACTAATCTCTAATTCTAAATTTGTTTTCATAACATTCTGATATTACAATCATCCAAACCATAAAATATGAAGAAAGAAAATACTAATTACTAATAAATGGTTTAATTAGGACAGAATCCTAACAGCAGACTAGTAAAGCAATTTGTAGTTTAGCTTAGTGAAAAACACATTTGTTGTGGTCAGAACAGTAGCAAGAATATTTAAGGCAGAATTAATAAGTAATGTTAGATGAAAATTATATACCCATTCTGGGAAGAAAACATATTTCAAGCCAATTTATATCATTGTTACTGGGCATTTTGACAGCTTTTCTTTCTGGTTACACAGAACGGCCAGTTAATCCTTTTTGTACATGCAGTTTATTGGAAGTATTCACACAAAACATTTTCCTTTCTGTGTATGAAAATAATGAAAGTGAAGGCAGTATAGTCCCCATAGATTTAAGAGATAGGAATTTACAACAGAACCTAAAATTGTGGCTGACAGCAGTGGAGTGGAAAATACATATTAGCGTGTAATCTCACATACACTGTAGTGCAGCTATCTACCGAACGATCGCCCATTCTTAAAAGGCCATCAGAGGACATAGTTTTTCAGTAATTTAAAATCATAAAAAATATTGAGAACTAAAATATTAAGGATCTATGAAATAAGTCTACGTGGGTAGGTTTAAAATGGGTATTAGGAAAGAATGGCCTGGTTTATTTCCAAGCTCAGAAAAGTAAAAAGTCTTTAAGTGAAGTAAAAGGCGAGTACAAAATTGCCTGGGCCTAATATTAGGTAATTGGGCGTTGTTATATTTCTTTCTATATATTGGCATTTGATGTACACCAAGGTACATGGAAACCTTTTGTTCCAGGTTTTCTTCCATTGAATCAGCAATTTACAGCATTGCATCTCCATACTTTGTACCAAAGTTGAAGAAGTTGTACCAAAATTGAAAAAGTGTCCCCGTTTCTTGAACTGGGTAAAATGTTAAAGTAAAAAATATCCTGGTGGTATTTAGAAGACAATAGTTTGATGAATAGAAATATACAGTGTAAGTGGCTCCAGCACATTGTACAGAGTGGAGTAGTATGGTTCATATCATACAAACTTCAGTATTGTGGATTATACAATGTACAGCACAGGTGGTCCGGAGTATACAGCTCTGTATGTGGAGTATAGCAATCAGGAGAATGTAACACACAGCACAACATGTGAAGTATGGTGGTCCTGTCTACATAATAGACAATGTAGTTCATTTACAAAAACTGGAGAGTACAAAATCTGGTGCAGGTCTGCATAGAAACCAGCTTTCAGGGTTTTTTTTTTCAAAGCTTAATTGAATAAGCTGAAGTTAGAGGCCGATTGGCACAGCTGCACCTGATTTTGCATAATATCAGTTTTGGTAATTCAACTCCAATGCTGCATATGGAGCCTAGAGGTCCAGAGAATATAACATACAGCGGAGCATCTAAAGTGCAGTGGCCTAAAGTATGCTACTTATAAAATGTGGCAATATAGAGGATGTGTGAGATGGGGAAACAGCTCTCATTGTTTGAACACTGTTTGTGTGGAAGTAAATTAATGTTTTGACTGACATTCTGTGGTTTAGCCACAAGATGTCACTGTTTTTCTAACACAGCCTCAGACTGCATAGATATTTGTATATTCATGAAGATGTGGGGTTTTGCACACAGAGTTGAAGAGAACAGGAAGGAGGGAGAGAAGCCGTGTTTTGGAGCATGGTGAAGAAGGGGCCGTGTGAGGTGAGAATCTGTTGACATCCAGGTGTGAAAGTGTCCCTCAGTAACCAGAGATTGCTGCCAAGAATGCTGATGAGATTGCTGCCAGGAAGCTGATGAGATTACTGCCAGGAATGCTGATGAGATTGCTACCAGGAAGGCTGATGAGAGCAGATTAACTAAGCAACATATACGGCAAGACCGCATGCTTGTTGGAGAGACATTTGTTCTGTTCAGAGTCACCAGCGGATACAAAGCAGACCCGGGGCGGTAGGATCGTACACGCACCTCATTTCAGTGTTGGCGTCTTGAGACTGAGTCCAGGCCTATAGTTAGTTAGTTAGGGTCTCTGTTTGTGTCAGGCCACAAGTGTTGTTACTGATTATTGGAAGGACTCCACAACTTAAAGTGACATTTCACATTGGAGAGCTGATAAAATCCTACAGACTCAAGCCAGACTGGCGTTTTCCTCAGAAGGAATACTCAGGCATGTGCTACAGGACCAGTTATGAGAGAGGGAATACTGTAGATTTGTGTAAGATTGTAATCTGTTGTGCTGCACCGCAGGCTAGCCCATACCATACACCCATACACTGATTCTTGCTCTTTTAGGGTAATAACAGGTAAGGTGTGGCAGCTTATTTGTGCCCGCCAGTAGGTAAATTACTACACTTTCTACCTTCATCCATCAGAAGGCGCTGTGCTGTGCAGCACAAGGGTCTCAGCCTTTGGGCTGGGTGTATGTAAATTTATTGTATGTTTCCAGCATTTGTGATTGTGCTTATTTGCACATCTAAGTAAAATTCTGTTGTGGCAAAAGCTGGTGTTGGGGTTGCTTTCCTCGTTCGTGACTTCACTGTATCCTGGGGAGCCCACCCTGGTACACGGCTTACAGATGTTACATGCAACACAGCGTACGGAGTATGGTGGTCCAGTGTACAGTACTGTATGTAAAGTACAGAACTGCATGTGGAGCATAGTGATGAAGAAAATGTAAAAGACACCACAACATATGGAGTGCAGTTAAAAGTTGAGTATGTACAGTATGTATATAATGTACAAAGCAGCATATAAGGTGTGACAGATCTGAAAATGCCATGCACAGCACAACATAAGGAGCTTGGCAATCTGTATACTATATTTCTAGACAAGACCTTTTCAAAGCATTTGAGCACTTGCAAATTAGAGAGTAGTAGTTATTAAAGGGGATTTGTTTCTTACCACTGCAATATCTTTGAAATAAAGAGTTGTTAGAGCTGGAGATATGGCACAGCTAACAAGTCTAATAACAGAGATGTGTAGCACTATCCCCTTAGGGGTTGGTGGTGAATTGATTGGGTCCCCCTATAGTTCTGCACAGCCAAGCAATCTGAATTCTCCACACAAGCTTGCGTTCACAGCCATAAATCAGTCCTTGAGCTTTTGTTTTGTTGTTTATTGATGGGATTTGAACTGGTCTAGGGTACGGGGGGGGGGGGGGTTAGGATGCCCAAGGAAACCAATAACTGAGGTCAAACTATCTGGAATTATTCACAAGCTTCTCTTCTACAACACAGTGTCTTCTGGAGTGCTAGCCAGCATCTCCTTGTTGTGCCACCCCAGACCCTGGATGGACTCTTCACCCAGCAATCTGGAAACTCTTTCTGAGCAGGGGATCTGGCTCCTGTCACTTTAAATGGTGAACGGTCACTAGTAGGGGGCTAATCTGGTTTCCTACTAGAGTGTTCCTTCTCCTATCCACCCAGGGGGTGCAGGTCTACTCACTCAGATCCTCTCCTGTATCACTTGCAGGTTGGCTGCTGCTACCAGGCCCATCAGCGTGGCTTCTCCTTCTCTGCCATACAGGTGGTTCTCACTCAGGGGGCTAGTGAGTCCCAAGTTTACCTCCTCTCCAGCTCCAGGCTTGCAGGCTGACCCCATCCCACTAGACCTCCTGGCAGCCTTCCTCCTCCAGTCTCACATCTTCCTTTCCAGCTCTCTACACCTCTCCCTCCACACACTCCTGTTACTGAGCAGGCTCCTAAACTTTTAAGGGAGTCCCAGCCCCTTGCCAAGCCTTCTCTTGGGGATTGGCTGAGGTCCCTCAAGAGTGCAACCAGCCACTCTTCAGATCCACCCACTGCCTCCAAGGATCTCCTTTGACAGCCTCATAGCAGGACGAAATGCCAGAGGGGCTGGTCTGCAGAGTCTCTCAGCCCTGACCACAATTTGACCCCTTTGGCTATTACACCTGAGCTGCTAACAGCTCCTGTCTAACCATTAGGATCTAGCTCCTCCTAGCTAAACTAGGAGGGTGCTACAGAAGCAAACAGTGATATAGTGCTAATGTGTTTTTATTGTATGTGACAAAGGAATCACCTTTTTTAAAAGGTTAGAAAGCTGGATTAAACTACTGAAACCCAAGTCAACACTTTAAGGAATACTTAAATTATTAGTCTTCAAAAGTGAAAATGTTGCTATGTTCACAGGAGCCAAGCTTGGATATCAGCTTGTATACAGGTGAACTGATTTTTTAACATTATATCTTCAGAGTGGGATCATCTGCTGCCTCTAGCTGCTAGTCTCATAAGATATGGAATGAGATGTTGTGATGTTATTACTGTGCTGAAAAATGTTCCCCTGAGGACCTGTTAGAAAGAAAGCTCTACTTGAGGACCTCAATTTAAGAATATATACTGTTTCAACACCTCCTGCTTCTTCTTGTGTATTGGCTTATTAGTCATTAGGGATTAGATTCAGAGAGATGAAAAAGCCAGATATCTGGAGACCCCTTATTTTGAAGGGGGCTTCCAATTTCTGTCCTTTACACAGATCCTTACATCCAACATGCCAGGGATATATAAGAATGAGGCCCTTGTTACCATCAACATGGGAGAGAGGCTTTGGGGCACCCTCTCAATGTTGAGGGCATGTGACTTGGTATAATTCAGGAGGGAGCCACATGCTTACTGCCCTCCCCTTGCCAAGCCAACCAAGCTTCATATCTGTATAATCATCTGGTATAGATTTTGAGGGGACCCATTCCATTTTTTTTCTTTTGCCTCAGGTGCCTATAAAAAGCCATCCTTCTTAGGGATCACAGTCAGATTTGGATTTTGAGTGGGATCTCACACCATATTTTTCATGAAGAAGAAAAGTGCACATTTTTGTAAACACTAAAACTGGAGAGCATAAAATCTGCTGCAACTGTGCATGGTAGCCAATCAGCTTCTAACTACAGCTTCTTCAATTAAGCTTTGACAAAAAAAAACTTCTTTCTATGCACAGCTGCACCAGAATTTGCACTCTCCAGTTTTAGTATATCAACCCCACCGTGTGCTGTCACTTTAAGAAAAACAAACGCTGTGAGATTCCCCTCAAAACCCATACCAGGCCGTGCAAGGTCTCCATAAATATAGGTAATAAGGGTCTAGTATTTTGAGGTGGACCTGATTCTGTTTTTAAAAACAGAACAAAGCCATCCAGAAATAGTTTTTTTTTTCTCCTGTCGCTTTTTCCTGAGCACAGGTACAAGTGCAAGTGTACAACTTCACTTGCAAATTTATGGTACCTCTAAGCATGTGTATGCTAAAATAATTGTGTATTGTTAATGATGTTGACCTTTATGCTGCATTAAAAGACCCACTCCTTGCTGAATGATATATATATTTTTTGAATTGGTACATGTGTCGCATGGCACTTCCCTACTACCTATGCCTTTTCTTTCATTTAATAGTTTTTTTAATACATAGAAAAAATAAAGTATGCAAAGTCTGGAAATGATAAAGCATAAATAGGCAAGTATACATAGGTCCATGTATAGAGGCAAAACCAAATCTGTTCAGTTAGGAGATACTCATAAGGAATCAATAGAGATCTTAACTGGAATCAGGAAACTATGCATACTTTGGATTGCTGTAATTAACATTAAGTATTGAATAGAGAATAAAGAAGGGAGAGAAAAGAAAAGGAAAGGGGTGCACCTTGGAACCAATACAACAATAGGTATAAAGGCAATGCAAGTTTGTATGTTTTATAGGGCCATTGGACATCGATCAAAGTCAGGAGGAAAAAAGTGACAAATACAAGGGTTCCATGTTTTATGGAAATTATGTATTGTGTCTGTGAGTTTCACCGTCAATTTCTCATTAACAAAAATTCAATGTATCCTGTTTTTTACTGCTGCAAGAGAAAGAGAATAGCTTTTGCTATGATTTGTTTGGTTGCCATAAGGACATGTGCTATCAGTCTGACTTGGCATTTTGTGAGCCCACGTGGTTTCAGGTTGAACAGAGCTTCGCCTGGGGTTGTCAAACATAGTCAACAACATGTCATAAACCTGGGTCCACAAAGACAATTGAGAAGTTCCACCATACTTGTACATATGTTCCTGGTTCTGAGCAACCATGAAAGCAAGACAGCAAATGCCCTAAAGAAAAATTAGCCAGCCTAGTCAGGATCAGGTACGTATGGTATAGTGTCTAGTAATTTGTTTCAAGAGCTAGGATGTTTTGGGAGCATGAGGATCTGTTTCCCCTTTTGGACCTATGACTTTTTAATAAAAGCTTGAAAATTGGGCTTGACAAAGGCCAGAAAAAAAAGCAAAATGTAGCACCATATATCCCAGTGAAGTATGTTCAGGGTTCATGGAATTCCCACTCACTTTAGCAAATGTCCAATGAACCAAACTTTCCTCAGTTCACTACCCGTCATGACAGGGGCAGTTCCAACATCAGAAAGCAATGCCTTGCCTGTACCAAGATGACTGCCTTCACAAAGAGCTAAAGTATGGAAAAAGGCAAGTCATTGCTGGGAAAACTATTGGCTGCAGGAAGTCTACAGGCAATGCTGGTGACTACTATAGTTATTTTTCCTCCCCTGGCCTTTTACATGCATCTAACAAAGGTGTTCACATAAAACAATATACTTCCCTTTTAGGCCCCTTGCACATGGGCATCATAATTTACTGATGTTTAATCAGGAACTTGTCAAGTGCAAGGGGCCTAAAACTGTGTATAACGACCTGAGTAATGTTGAGTATAGGTGTGTAAGCATATAGACAAGTAAAATTATTCTTCTTTGCCAGTATTGTAATATACTCATTTATACTTGTGTAAACATTAGAAACACTCAAGTAAATTAGTGCTTTCAAATGAAAAAAAAAACAGTTTTTATTTTATACTCACTGTATTACTGATCTTTACTCAGCCGTGTGCAGGGTTCCATAGACAACAATTCATCTCATTTCAGAGTAGTAAAAAACTCACAATTTTTTACTCCCGTGTGCAACAGATGTCAGAAAAAAGAAAATCACCTTGATTTGTCAAACATGGCAATATTGTTTTTGTATGTCTTGTATTATCTTTTGCTATTTTTGATATTACTATATATTATTCTTTATAATATTGTTTACTTTTTTTTTTTTTAGCTGCATTGCAGAATTGCAAGTAGTGAATCAGGTCAGGCAAGAACATTTTGATGTCTAACCTTTATTTCACTGATGTAGAATCTTTGGTAGATCCAAGAAGTGTTTGTTCAGAGGAATGATTTAGAAATTATTTTTGTGTTTCAGAAAGTACAATAGGAAAGGCTCAATAAAAATAGACAGTCCAAGATTATATTTAATGTAAGATATCTAGTTTTCATGTCCAAAGATATGACAATCCTATTTGTTGAACCTAACATACATGAAACAGTAAGAGGTGTTTTATTTTTTTAAACAAAAAAATTGTTTTTGGTAAATTGACTTTTGGAGTAGAAAATGTAAGGGCAGGCAGGTATTTTTGGCTTGCCAATGTCATGTACTTACCCACCAAAGAGTTAGGACAGTCTTGATGTAATTTTAAGTGTTGCAATACAAACCCAAATAAATTAATATAGGAAAAACAAGTAAACATTTATAAATTTCACAAAAAAAAACACCATTTGCAAGACCATTTAATTTTCCTGTAACAAATACTACAACAACACTGATCTCTATTGGTTTGCAATTTGTTTTCTATTACTTTAATCTCTGAAACAAGGTTTCTTTAGATGTTCTGTCTCCCTGAATGATATACATGTCATTCTAAGAACCTGCATTACTTCTGGCATAGCATCTTTGCTTTATTCTTAAGACTTATATCACAATATATAAAAATACTGTATGTTTTAAGGTGTCCACTTACCTTAATAGTTGACCCTCATCACAAAGGTCAGCTGCGCATAATAACACTAAAAGTGGTTATTATGCGCAATGAACCTTTGTGATGAGGGTCAACTATTAAGATGTACACACACCTTTTGGGGTACGGTAGAGGTCCTTCTGTTTGGGGGAACACACTTTCCCTTGAATGTATTGGAAAAATTGCAATTGGATTTATGAATTATCACAGATGGACATTTTCACTAATTAATGTTATTTAATGTTTTGTTGTTTATCTGAGGTAATATACACCATAATATTTTGTGGTGTATACACACTATGTATACACCACAGCTGATTATTTATTTATATACATAATTTTATATATTATTATATAAGTGCAGCATCATTTATCTATTGTTTTTTTGTATCACTTTGGTGCTGCAGGTTAGGGTGTGTGACATTTATGGAATACTTATTCGTAGCCTCCCTAGCGGTCTGATTATGTCAGTATTTCTGTGCTCAAAGCGGTACATTTTTTTGCATGGAAATATGTTGTTTTTTTTATTGTAGGCCTGTAATTTTTAGGAATAACTCACTGAAATCTGTCCGAACAAGAGTCTAGTAAACATCCCGGGCATGTTAAAATTTGAAACACGAAATCATAAATATATAAATAATCATAAAAAATAATAATATAATCATAATAAATTTAATTCAATAATATAATCAAACCAAAAACACTGAAATTTGAAATATAGCGCCAAGTTCGCACATCACTGAGCAAAGTCGCAAAATCGTTTTCAGTGTCTGGTGACGCATTTCTCCACGAATCGTTATCACTCAATTCTGCAAGTAGTTCTAATTTACTATCGCTGTATTCTAGCTGGTCTAAAACCGATTTTGACCTAAAGGGACACTTTTTGGACACCATGGACATTTCCCTGTTTCAAGACAGAAAGAACAGTAAAAATGCATTCAGGGCACAGGACAAAGCACTCGGGACAAAATGCATGTGAAATGGTTTGATACAGTAATGTTTTACTATGTGATTTTAGTGTATTTAGTGAATGTCACTTTTTGACATTTTTAAATTTCCCGCCAGTTCCGTCCCCGTACGTCCTGACGTCGCAGGGAACGGAACCCGGAGGACAGATGCCGGCATCGGCCGGAGGACATTGCCGGAGACGATGCAGGGGGGACATCGCAGGAGTGCAGGACATGGTAAGTGATCGAGGGATCCCGGAGCAGCGCTGCAGGGTATTCCCGAGTGTAGCTCGGGGTTACCGCTTGTGGTGCTGAAACTTTACCCAGAGCTATTCGGGAATACCTCCAGGGAGGTTAAAACTTGTTCTTGACATGAATGTCTAAGTCCTAAACTGAGCTTATTTAAAGTGACTCTAAAGGCTCAAGGCTTTTTACCTTCATGCATTCTAAGGGGGCAGGTGTCTTGAAGAAGCTTATAAGTAGAGGAAATTATGCCCCGTTGGTATGGACCCTGAATGCAGATGCGTTCAAAGGGAGTAGGCTTCTCAAGAGTTAAAGATGGGGCTTTGAAGGGGAAAAAGTGACGTATCTGTTGATAAACGTAATATTGTTGAGGTGACATAGGGGTGGCTTTTTGAATCTCAGAAAAGGATTTTAGCTTACGAGTCACTGGGTGGACCAAGTGTCGCAGCTGAAATAGACTGGCCTCGGCCAAGGGAGTCACGCGAGCCAAAGCCAAACTATCTGGGAGACTGGGATTAAGTATGACATTGGTCAGGGGGAACACAGAGAAGACAGGGTGAATTTAACCCTACACCGCCGCCATATAGATAACATGAAATTCATGGGCCCAAGCAGGAGATGTTTGTGGGAGGTAGTTTCAATGTTGGTCACAACCAGAGTAGAGAACAAGGATGCACTGGACTTAATTATAGCCATTCAATCTCGGCCCATTTATTAGGGGGGCACTGGGAGGACCACGAGACAAGACCATGAAGGTGAGTAGCTAAATAATACGACACAATGTCTGGGGCCCCCAGAACCCCCCTAGATTGAGGAGAGAGAAGGACAGTACGGGCAATTCGGTAAAATTTATTATGCCAGATGAACTGGAGGACGGATATCTGAAGGGAGCGCAACTTGGAAATGGGGATAGGAACAGGAAGCGTCTCAAATAGATACAGATGTTTGGGCAGTATGGTCATTTTTAGCACATTAATCCATCCAAGGAAGGAAATGGCAAGATTGTCCCAAGATTTTAAGGTTTGAGAAATTGCATGAAACATGAAAGAGGGGAGAAATTAGTTTCATAGAAGTAGTGGTATGAGGAAGTAAGGTTGGTGCCTAAATACTTCAAGGCATGGAGGCACCATCGATAATTTAACTGAAGAGAAGATAAAGTTGTAAATGGTATGTAGAGTGGTAATGCTTCAGTTTTAGACATCTTAACCTTATAACCCGACAGGGCACCAAAAAGCTGTAAAGTACGATGTAAGACCGGCAAAGTAAGGCGGGGCTCCGTCAGCATCAGCAAGATATCATCAGCAAACAAAGACACATCAGGGGGTAACAGCTAACCCAGCATGACAGGTGCCTACCTCAGTAATTCACATAGCAGTTGTAGTCAGGACATAGCAATGCAGAAAAATGCTAAGATACACATCGGAATAAAGAAGCCCAATTAACAGAGCGGGAAACATGATATATAAAAGAGTAAGGTGGTGGGGCCCACCGAACCAGGAAGTCGTGGATGTTGAGGAGTGCGAGGAAATCTCTTCCTCCCAGGTTTAGCGGGTGTCCAGATCTTGCTTGGAGTAGCAGAGGACCTGTATGGAGTAGGAGGTTGTGGAAAGGCCTCTTCCGGCAGGGGAGGGAGCCCCAACTGTTTAAAGAAGGAGCCCGCTTCATGCAAGTCACGAATAGAGATGAGCGAAGTATTCAAAAATTTGATTCGGCTGATTCGGCGAATTCGCGGAATAAATTTGATTCGAGTCGAATATATTCGCTGCGAATTTAACTTATAAAAAGGGTGTTTCTAGGCTTCAGAGAGCCTTTATATTAGTGCAGAACACTGTACCTTTAATTTAAATGCCCTTGGAGTCTGCTGGGGAAGAGAAATAATACTGTCAGTCAGTATGACATGCAGATGAGTGCCGTCGATCTTAGAATCACCGCACAATTCACTCATTTGGGCAGTCACGGGGCCAAAACCAGAGTGTGGAGCCACAGTGTGGCGGTGGAGGCAGCAGCAATGGGAGGCCATACAGCACCCTATGACAAAATGGAACCCACCAGCAGTGTGAGGAGACCTGAAAGTGGCACATGGCAGAGTGTGGCGATGGAGACAGCAGCAATGGGAGGCCGTACAGGGACCCATGAGACACTCTGGACCTGGCAGCAGCATGAGGAGGCGGTACGGGGGCCCATGGCAGATTACGGGCCTGGCAGCAGCAATGGGAGGCCCGTAATCTGCCAGCACCCTTTGACAAAATGGAACCCACCAGCAGTGTGAGGAGACCTGAAAGTGGCACATGGCAGAGTGTGGCGATGGAGACAGCAGCAATGGGAGGCCGTACAGGGACCCATGACAGATTACGGGCCTGGCAGCAGCATGAGGAGGCGGTACAGGGGCCCATGGCAGATTACGGGCCTGGCAGCAGCAATGGGAGGCCCGTAATCTGCCAGCACCCTATGACAAAATGGAACCCACCAGCAGTGTGAGGAGACCTGAAAGTGGCACATGGCAGAGTGTGGCGATGGAGACAGCAGCAATGGGAGGCCGTACAGGGACCCATGAGACACTCTGGACCTGGCAGCAGCATGAGGAGGCGGTACGGGGGCCCATGGCAGATTACGGGCCTGGCAGCAGCAATGGGAGGCCCGTAATCTGCCAGCACCCTATGACAAAATGGAACCCACCAGCAGTGTGAGGAGACCTGAAAGTGGCACATGGCAGAGTGTGGCGATGGAGACAGCAGCAATGGAAGGCCGTACAGGGACTCATGAGACACTCTGGACCTCGCAGCAGCATGAGGAGGCGGTACGGGGGCCCATGGCAGATTACGGGCCTGGCAGCAGCAATGGGAGGCCCGTAATCTGCCAGCACCCTATGACAAAATGGAACCCACCAGCAGTGTGAGGAGACCTGAAAGTGGCACATGGCAGAGTGTGGCGATGGAGACAGCAGCAATGGGAGGCCGTACAGGGACCCATGACACACTCTGGACCTGGCAGCAGCATGAGGAGGCAGTACGGGGGCCCATGGCAGAATACGGGCCTGGCAGCAGCAATGGGAGGCCCGTAATCTGCCAGCACCCTATGACAAAATGGAACCCACCAGCAGTGTGAGGAGACCTGAAAGTGGCACATGGCAGAGTGTGGCGATGGAGACAGCAGCAATGGGAGGCCGTACAGGGACCCATGACAGATTACGGGCCTGGCAGCAGCATGAGGAGGCGGTACAGGGGCCCATGGCAGATTACGGGCCTGGCAGCAGCAATGGGAGGCCCGTAATCTGCCAGCACCCTATGACAAAATGGAACCCACCAGCAGTGTGAGGAGACCTGAAAGTGGCACATGGCAGAGTGTGGCGATGGAGACAGCAGCAATGGGAGGCCGTACAGGGACCCATGAGACACTCTGGACCTGGCAGCAGCATGAGGAGGCGGTACGGGGGCCCATGGCAGATTACGGGCCTGGCAGCAGCAATGGGAGGCCCGTAATCTGCCAGCACCCTATGACAAAATGGAACCCACCAGCAGTGTGAGGAGACCTGAAAGTGGCACATGGCAGAGTGTGGCGATGGAGACAGCAGCAATGGGAGGCCGTACAGGGACCCATGAGACACTCTGGACCTGGCAGCAGCATGAGGAGGCGGTACGGGGGCCCATGGCAGATTACGGGCCTGGCAGCAGCAATGGGAGGCCCGTAATCTGCCAGCACCCTATGAAAAAATGGAACCCACCAGCAGTGTGAGGAGACCTGAAAGTGGCACATGGCAGAGTGTGGCGATGGAGACAGCAGCAATGGGAGGCCGTACAGGGACCCATGAGACACTCTGGACCTCGCAGCAGCATGAGGAGGCGGTACGGGGGCCCATGGCAGATTACGGGCCTGGCAACAGCAATGGGGGGCCCGTAATCTGCCAGCACCCTATGACAAAATGGAACCCACCAGCAGTGTGAGGAGACCTGAAAGTGGCACATGGCAGAGTGTGGCGATGGAGACAGCAGCAATGGGAGGCCGTACAGGGACCCATTAGACACTCTGAACCTGGCAGCAGCATGAGGAGGCGGTACGGGGGCCCATGGCAGATTACGGGCCTGGCAGCAGCAATGGGAGGCCCGTAATCTGCCAGAACCCTATGACAAAATGGAACCCACCAGCAGTGTGAGGAGACCTGAAAGTGGCACATGGCAGAGTGTGGCGATGGAGACAGCAGCAATGGGAGGCCGTACAGGGACCCATGACAGATTACGGGCCTGGCAGCAGCATGAGGAGGCGGTACGGGGGCCCATGGCAGATTATGGGCCTGGCAGCAGCAATGGGAGGCCCGTAATCTGCCAGCACCCTATGATGGAACCCACCAGCAGTGTGAGGAGACCTGAAAGTGGCACATGGCAGAGTGTGGCGATGGAGACAGCAGCAATGGGAGGCCGTACAGGGACCCATGAGACACTCTGGACCTGGCAGCAGCATGAGGAGGCGGTACGGGGGCCCATGGCAGATTACGGGCCTGGCAGCAGCAATGGGAGGCCCGTAATCTGCCAGCACCCTATGACAAAATGGAACCCACCAGCAGTGTGAGGAGACCTGAAAGTGGCACATGGCAGAGTGCGGCAATGGAGACAGCAGCAATGGGAGGCCGTACAGGGACCCATGAGACACTCTGGACCTGGCAGCAGCATGAGGAGGCGGTACGGGGGCCCATGGCAGATTACGGGCCTGGCAGCAGCAATGGGAGGCCCGTAATCTGCCAGCACCCTATGACAAAATGGAACCCACCAGCAGTGTGAGGAGACCTGAAAGTGGCACATGGCAGAGTGTGGCGATGGAGACAGCAGCAATGGGAGGCCGTACAGGGACCCATGAGACACTCTGGACCTGGCAGCAGCATGAGGAGGCGGTACGGGGGCCCATGGCAGATTACGGGCCTGGCAGCAGCAATGGGAGGCCCGGAATCTGCCAGCACCCTATGAAAAAATGGAACCCACCAGCAGTGTGAGGAGACCTGAAAGTGGCACATGGCAGAGTGTGGCGATGGAGACAGCAGCAATGGGAGGCCGTACAGGGACCCATGAGACACTCTGGACCTGGCAGCAGCATGAGGAGGCGGTATGGGGGCCCATGGCAGATTACGGGCCTGGCAGCAGCAATGGGAGGCCCGTAATCTGCCAGCACCCTATGACAAAATGGAACCCACCAGCAGTGTGAGGAGACCTGAAAGTGGCACATGGCAGAGTGTGGCGACGGAGACAGCAGCAATGGGAGGCCGTACAGGGACCCATGACAGATTACGGGCCTGGCAGCAGCATGAGGAGGCGGTACAGGGGCCCATGGCAGATTACGGGCCTGGCAGCAGCAATGGGAGGCCCGTAATCTGCCAGCACCATATGACAAAATGGAACCCACCAGCAGTGTGAGGAGACCTGAAAGTGGCACATGGCAGAGTGTGGCGATGGAGACAGCAGCAATGGGAGGCCGTACAGGGACCCATGACAGATTACGGGCCTGGAAGCAGCATGAGGAGGCGGTACGGGGGCCCATGGCAGATTACGGGCCTGGCAGCAGCAATGGGAGGCCCGTAATCTGCCAGCACCCTATGACAAAATGGAACCCACCAGCAGTGTGAGGAGACCTGAAAGTGGCACATGGCAGAGTGTGGCGATGGAGACAGCAGCAATGGGAGGCCGTACAGGGACCCATGAGACACTCTGGACCTGGCAGCAGCATGAGGAGGCGGTACGGGGGCCCATGGCAGATTACGGGCCTGGCAGCAGCAATGGGAGGACCGTAATCTGCCAGCACCCTATGACAAAATGGAACCCACCAGCAGTGTAAGGAGACCTGAAAGTGGCACATGGCAGAGTGTGGCGATGGAGACAGCAGCAATGGGAGGCCGTACAGGGACCCATGAGACACTCTGGACCTGGCAGCAGCATGAGGAGGCGGTACGGGGGCCCATGGCAGATTACGGGCCTGGCAGCAGCAATGGGAGGCCCGTAATCTGCCAGCACCCTATGACAAAATGGAACCCACCAGCAGTGTGAGGAGACCTGAAAGTGGCACATGGCAGAGTGTGGCGATGGAGACATGGGCCCCCTGGCCACGCTTGACTTTCTGGCCACATAGTCGACATACGGCTACGTTTACTTCCTCGGGCGGCTTGACGAAAAATTGCCACACCGCCGAGTAGGAAACTTTG
Source organism: Staurois parvus (assembly GCF_062004578.1). Taxonomy (NCBI): domain Eukaryota; kingdom Metazoa; phylum Chordata; class Amphibia; order Anura; family Ranidae; genus Staurois; species Staurois parvus. Next base: position 8,659,379 of record NW_028317825.1, read on the forward strand.
CCCCCGCTACTCCTCACTGGCTGACTGCTACTTCCTCCGTGCACACCGGCACCACTACTGGCCGTGGTGGTAGGCTACAGTGGAGCTGGTGCTCTACTCCGTGGCCGTTTGCCTCCACTGACACTGCTGCGACCCTGCTGCCTCCTGGGCAACCCACCGACTGTTTTGCTCGCTGCCAAGCTGGCACCCTCTTCTCCTGATGATGTGGAAGCAATAGCCTGATGACGACGAGGCTGCCAAGTGCGATCAGCCTCATCATCATCAATTAGGGTCTCCGCCTCACTACTAGCCCCCTCGGCTGCGTGTGGGTCAGGAGACAGACCTGTCTCTAGACCGGCTACCGAGCCACTCTCCTCGCCAGTACTTCTTCGCCTGGCTGCTGAAGAGGCGGATGTTTCCCCCCGTTCCTGGCCGCCCTCTGTTAGCTCTTCCTCACTGTACAGTGGGGCTGAGCCCATAGCATGCGATACTTCGCTTGGTGAGGGAACACCAAAGGACAGGGGCAGGTAGAGGACACGTGATTTCAGTGGGCTTGCTCCCGGGCCATGCCAACTAACGGTTGTGTCTGACGTACCCACCGTCCGTTGGCTGTAGGTGTCAGAGGTGACCTGGGAAGAGGAAGACGACCGAGCCAACCAATCGATGACGGCAGGGTTGTCGGTGGAGACACGACCGCTGGATGACACCGGGAGCACTGGCCTCTGGCTGCGACTAGTGCTGCCTCGACCCTTTCCTCTGCTGCCACGTCTGCTCGCTCCTGAAACATTGCCTCCTCTGCCACTCCTCTGCGTGTTGTCGGACATACTCTTTAATTCAACGATTCTGTGTCCCTGAGTAACGATTCTGTGTCCCTGAGTAACAATTCTGTGTCTGTCCCTGAGTAACAATTCTGTGCCCCTCAGTAACAATTCTGTGTCCCTCAGTAACAATTCTGTGTCTGTCCCTGAGTAACAATTCTGTGTCCCTCAGTAACAATTCTGTGTCCCTCAGTAACAATTCTGTGTCCCTCAGTAACAATTCTGTGTCTGTCCCAGAGTAACAATTCTGTGTCCCTCAGTAACAATTCTGTGTCCCTCAGTAACAATTCTGTGTCTGTCCCTGAGTAACAATTCTGTGTCCCTGAGTAATAGTTCTGTGTCCCTGAGTAACAATTCTGTGTCCCTGAGTAACAGTTCTGTGTCCCTGAGTAACAATTCTGTGTCCCTGAGTAACAATTCTGTGTCCCTGAGTAACAATTCTGTGTCCCTCAGTAACAATTCTGTGTCCCTCAGTAACAATTCTGTGTCTGTCCCTGAGTAACAATTCTGTGTCCCTGAGTAACAGTTCTGTGTCCCTGAGTAACAATTCTGTGTCCCTGAGTAACAGTTCTGTGTCCCTCAGTAACAATTCTGTGTCCCTCAGTAACAATTCTGTGTCTGTCCCTGAGTAACAATTCTGTGTCCCTCAGTAACAATTCTGTGTCCCTCAGTAACAATTCTGTGTCTGTCCCTGAGTAACAATTCTGTGTCCCTGAGTAACAGTTCTGTGTCCCTGAGTAACAATTCTGTGTCCCTGAGTAACAGTTCTGTGTCCCTGAGTAACAATTCTGTGTCCCTGAGTAACAATTCTGTGTCCCTCAGTAACAATTCTGTGTCCCTCAGTAACAATTCTGTGTCTGTCCCTGAGTAACATTTCTATGTCCCTCAGTAACAATTCTGTGTCCCTCAGTAACAATTCTGTGTCTGTCCCTGAGTAACAATTCTGTGTCCCTGAGTAACAGTTCTGTGTCCCTGAGTAACAATTCTGTGTCCCTGAGTAACAGTTCTGTGTCCCTGAGTAACAATTCTGTGTCCCTCAGTAACAATTCTGTGTCCCTCAGTAACAATTCTGTGTCCCTCAGTAACAATTCTGTGTCTGTCCTTGAGTAACAATTCTGTGTCCCTGAGTAACAGTTCTGTGTCCCTGAGTAACAATTCTGTGTCCCTGAGTAACAATTCTGTGTCCCTGAGTAACAGTTCTGTGTCCCTGAGTAACAATTCTGTGTCCCTCAGTAACAATTCTGTGTCTGTCCCTGAGTAACAATTCTGTGTCCCTGAGTAACAGTTCTGTGTCCCTGAGTAACAATTCTGTGTCCCTCAGTAACAATTCTGTGTCCCTCAGTAACAATTCTGTGTCCCTCAGTAACAATTCTGTGTCTGTCCCTGAGTAACAATTCTGTGTCCCTCAGTAACAATTCTGTGTCCCTCAGTAACAATTCTGTGTCTGTCCCTGAGTAACAATTCTGTGTCCCTGAGTAACAGTTCTGTGTCCCTGAGTAACAATTCTGTGTCCCTGAGTAACAGTTCTGTGTCCCTGAGTAACAATTCTGTGTCCCTCAGTAACAATTCTGTGTCCCTCAGTAACAATTCTGTGTCCCTCAGTAACAATTCTGTGTCTGTCCCTGAGTAACAATTCTGTGTCCCTCAGTAACAATTCTGGGTCCCTCAGTCACAATTCTGTGTCTGTCCCTGAGTAACAATTCTGTGTCCCTCAGTAACAATTCTGTGTCCCTCAGTAACAATTCTGTGTCTGTCCCTGAGTAACAATTCTGTGTCCCTCAGTAACAATTCTGTGTCCCTCAGTAACAATTCTGTGTCTGTCCCTGAGTAACAATTCTGTGTCCCTGAGTAACAGTTCTGTTTCCCTGAGTAACAATTCTGTGTCCCTGAGTAACAGTTCTGTGTCCCTGAGTAACAATTCTGTGTCCCTCAGTAACAATTCTGTGTCCCTCAGTAACAATTCTGTGTCTGTCCCTGAGTAACATTTCTATGTCCCTCAGTAACAATTCTGTGTCCCTCAGTAACAATTCTGTGTCTGTCCCTGAGTAACAATTCTGTGTCCCTGAGTAACAGTTCTGTGTCCCTGAGTAACAATTCTGTGTCCCTGAGTAACAGTTCTGTGTCCCTGAGTAACAATTCTGTGTCCCTCAGTAACAATTCTGTGTCCCTCAGTAACAATTCTGTGTCCCTCAGTAACAATTCTGTGTCTGTCCTTGAGTAACAATTCTGTGTCCCTGAGTAACAGTTCTGTGTCCCTGAGTAACAATTCTGTGTCCCTGAGTAACAATTCTGTGTCCCTGAGTAACAGTTCTGTGTCCCTGAGTAACAATTCTGTGTCCCTCAGTAACAATTCTGTGTCTGTCCCTGAGTAACAATTCTGTGTCCCTGAGTAACAGTTCTGTGTCCCTGAGTAACAATTCTGTGTCCCTCAGTAACAATTCTGTGTCCCTCAGTAACAATTCTGTGTCCCTCAGTAACAATTCTGTGTCTGTCCCTGAGTAACAATTCTGTGTCCCTCAGTAACAATTCTGTGTCCCTCAGTAACAATTCTGTGTCTGTCCCTGAGTAACAATTCTGTGTCCCTGAGTAACAGTTCTGTGTCCCTGAGTAACAATTCTGTGTCCCTGAGTAACAGTTCTGTGTCCCTGAGTAACAATTCTGTGTCCCTCAGTAACAATTCTGTGTCCCTCAGTAACAATTCTGTGTCCCTCAGTAACAATTCTGTGTCTGTCCCTGAGTAACAATTCTGTGTCCCTCAGTAACAATTCTGGGTCCCTCAGTCACAATTCTGTGTCTGTCCCTGAGTAACAATTCTGTGTCCCTCAGTAACAATTCTGTGTCCCTCAGTAACAATTCTGTGTCTGTCCCTGAGTAACAATTCTGTGTCCCTCAGTAACAATTCTGTGTCCCTCAGTAACAATTCTGTGTCTGTCCCTGAGTAACAATTCTGTGTCCCTGAGTAACAGTTCTGTTTCCCTGAGTAACAATTCTGTGTCCCTGAGTAACAGTTCTGTGTCCCTGAGTAACAATTCTGTGTCCCTGAGTAACAGTTCTGTTTCCCTGAGTAACAATTCTGTGTCCCTGAGTAACAATTCTGTGTCCCTCAGTAACAATTCTGTGTCCCTCAGTAACAATTCTGTGTCTGTCCCTGAGTAACAATTCTATGTCCCTCAGTAACAATTCTGTGTCCCTCAGTAACAATTCTGTGTCTGTCCCTGAGTAACAATTCTGTGTCCCTGAGTAACAGTTCTGTGTCCCTCAGTAACAATTCTGTGTCTGTCCCTGAGTAACAATTCTGTGTCCCTGAGTAACAGTTCTATGTCCCTGAGTAACAAGTCTGTGTCCCTGAGTAACAGTTCTGTGTCCCTGAGTAACAATTCTGTGTCCCTCAGTAACAATTCTGTGTCCCTCAGTAACAATTCTGTGTCCCTCAGTAACAATTCTGTGTCTGTCCCTGAGTAACAATTCTGTGTCCCTCAGTAACAATTCTGGGTCCCTCAGTCACAATTCTGTGTCTGTCCCTGAGTAACAATTCTGTGTCCCTCAGTAACAATTCTGTGTCCCTCAGTAACAATTCTGTGTCTGTCCCTGAGTAACAATTCTGTGTCCCTCAGTAACAATTCTGTGTCCCTCAGTAACAATTCTGTGTCCCTCAGTAACAATTCTGTGTCTGTCCTTGAGTAACAATTCTGTGTCCCTGAGTAACAGTTCTGTGTCCCTGAGTTACAATTCTGTGTCCCTGAGTAACAATTCTGTGTCCCTGAGTAACAGTTCTGTGTCCCTGAGTAACAATTCTTTGTCCCTGAGTAACAATTCTGTGTCCCTCAGTAACAATTCTGTGTCCCTCAGTAACAATTCTGTGTCCCTGAGTAACAGTTCTGTGTCCCTGAGTAACAATTCTGTGTCCCTGAGTAACAATTCTGTGTCCCTGAGTAACAGTTCTGTGTCCCTGAGTAACAATTCTTTGTCCCTGAGTAACAATTCTGTGTCCCTCAGTAACAATTCTGTGTCCCTCAGTAACAATTCTGTGTCCCTCAGTAACAATTCTGTGTCTGTCCCTGAGTAACAATTCTGTGTCCCTCAGTGACAATTCTGTGTCCCTCAGTAACAATTCTGTGTCTGTCCCTGAGTAACAATTCTGTGTCCCTGAGTAACAGTTCTGTGTCCCTGAGTAACAATTCTGTGTCCCTGAGTAACAGTTCTGTGTCCCTGAGTAACAATTCTGTGTCCCTCAATAACAATTCTGTGTCCCTCAGTAACAATTCTGTGTCCCTCAGTAACAATTCTGTGTCCCTCAGTAACAATTCTGTGTCTGTCCCTGAGTAACAATTCTGTGTCCCTCAGTAACAATTCTGGGTCCCTCAGTCACAATTCTGTGTCTGTCCCTGAGTAACAATTCTGTGTCCCTCAGTAACAATTCTGTGTCCCTCAGTAACAATTCTGTGTCTGTCCCTGAGTAACAATTCTGTGTCCCTCAGTAACAATTCTGTGTCCCTCAGTAACAATTCTGTGTCTGTCCCTGAGTAACAATTCTGTGTCCCTGAGTAACAGTTCTGTTTCCCTGAGTAACAATTCTGTGTCCCTGAGTAACAGTTCTGTGTCCCTGAGTAACAATTCTGTGTCCTTGAGTAACAATTCTGTGTCCCTCAGTAACAATTCTGTGTCCCTCAGTAACAATTCTGTGTCCCTCAGTAACAATTCTGTGTCTGTCCCTGAGTAACAATTCTGTGTCCCTCAGTAACAATTCTGTGTCCCTCAGTAACAATTCTGTGTCTGTCCCTGAGTAACAATTCTGTGTCCCTGAGTAACAATTCTGTGTCCCTGAGTAACAGTTCTGTGTCCCTGAGTAACAATTCTGTGTCCCTGAGTAACAATTCTGTGTCCCTAAGTAACGATTCTGTGGCCCTAAAGTCTCTTTGGCCCTAACTCTGTCCCTAATACAGAGAGGTCTGTCTCTCTTGAATGACCGGAGGCTAATGGAGAATTCTAAGATGGCCGCAATTTATAGCTCGACCATTACACAGTGCTGGCTGGCTGGCTGCTGATTGGCTAATGCGATCACATGTCATGAATGAATGCATTATGGGTCAGCGCGCCTTGTCTGCGCGCCTTCCCAGAGATCCCCGCTCCGTCGCCACACATGTCGCCGCCATTTTTGGAAAATTTCGATTCGCGCATCCGAAGTCTGCTAATTTTCGGATCGAATTTTTCCTAATCTTTGAAACGAATTCCACTTCGCCAAGTTCGATTCGCTCATCTCTAGTCACGAAGTATGACTTGGGCATTATCTTTGGAGACAACTAGCGTGAAAGGAAATCCCCACCGGTAAGCGATACAATGCTGCTGGAGATGAGTGGAGACTGGTTTAAAGACACGTCTTTTTGCCAAGGTGATGGGGGATAAATCACTGAAAATTTGAAGCCTGTCTCTTTTAAATTCCAAAGAGGATTTGTTGCGAGTAGAAGAGAGCAAGGCTTCCTTTCTGTCAAAGTAGTGAAAATGAATGATAACATTTCTAGGCCTGGTGCCCTCAGGAGGTTTCGGGCCTAACGACCTATAGGCCTGGTCCATTCGCCAATTTGGGAAGTTGGGAGTCAGAGACCGTTTCAGAGATGCCAAAAACATGAATATTTTGGTGGCGCTCTCTGTTTTCCAGGTCTTCCTGCTGGAGCTATAACTGAGACATGGAGTGTTTCAGGTTCGCATTGTCCTTTTCTAAGACTTGGACATATTGCACCAATTCGTCAAATTTTGACTCAAGGTGGTCTGTGCAGTCTACTAATTGGGTAATCTTCCTCCTAAGCTCCTGAGCCAGTTTCCCAATTTTAGCAGAGATAGTGTGGGCAATATTATGTAGGAATACTTGAAGCTTGTCCTCCAGGATATCCACCATTAAAGAAGGGGCCACTGGGGTGGGATGCAGAGCAGCAGGGATGTCTGTGCCTGTTCCCTCCATTTCAACGGACCCTCCTGAGCACTCACTTGGACCGCTGCAGCTACTCGGGGCTGGGGATGCAGGCCTAGTGAAGAAACGATCCAGCCTGAAAGGCCGGGGATTCGGAGGAGGCAGTGTGGGTGGCTTCTAACACCCGATTTTTTCTCATGGAGATGCCTGTGTATATCCCGACTTGGGAGAGGGCACTCCTGGAGCTGTGGATGCTGCAGAAGCAGAACGGGAGGCCCGTGAAGGCTGAGGGTCAGCGGAGCTCACCTTCATGCGCCCGCCATCTTGGATCACTGCGCATGCACATAGTCGCTCTTCTTTTAACTGTTTTCAGGTATGGGAAAAGGCTAGCAGTTTTAGAAACGTATGATAAAGTCTGAGCCTGTCATGTCATTGAAAGTGTATAAAGTAACATTATTAGTATAGAAGGCATGTACCTTCACTTATATTGAAATGTTAAAATATAATTTTTTTAAAAAAAATTCAAATTTTTGCTGAACTGCCAGCAAGGGTAAATAAATATTATAAGGGGTTGTTTCCCCAGCAGGTAAATGTCATGTCATATGACATTTGCTCCATTCTACACTCTCACGAGAATCATATGAAATGTTCACCTTTTCTGACTTCCAATCAGGTGAATGAGAAATAAAAGGAATATAGAGAAAGTCTATTTCTAGAATTTCATCATATTCAGCCCCAAAGAAGGACCCACTCCCACTGTTACATGTTGGCTGTCCAGAGTAAATAAAGTGCCCAAAACATTAGTGTTTTATCAGTACAGGGATTTATTTTTTACTATTTTTCAAACAGTCTAAGATGAAAAGATGAAGAAAAGAAAGAAAAATATTTTCATTCCTTTTTATTGATATTCTCTATGCCCCCTTTACATGTAACAAGCTCCATTTAAAAAAAGATCATTACTCTTAAATTTCCATATAGTAGTGCTCAAGGGAAAGGACATGGCTCCCCAAAAGACAATGAATGATAATTGCTAAAGCCATAGTAACTGCACCCACCATCTTTCCCTTCTGATGTGCAGGTTGGTGAAGAATTGACCAGTAACTTTAGATTGGTAGAGGAGTCATGTTATCCATACATTCATGATAAGATCCAGAACTGAGCTAAAACACTTTGTATTCACCTGCAAATCAACATTTGGCTCTGAGTGATCTGCCAGGAGGCTGCCATCTATGCCTAAATTGTTGCTAGTTGGTGACCAGTTGGTCAAAGCACTTTGTTCAGCCATTGCCCAATAGTCTGAGCAAACTGATTACAGGTTACACAAGGATAGTACCACCAAGAGCCTGGGACTGAAGGTTGGGAGGTAAGGCACTTTTATTAAAGTTTTTCCAGTTTACAAACCAAATTATGTATACCATGCATTAAAGTTGTATTAAACTCAAAAGCAAACATCATTATACTGCAGCTTACAAGTTCTTAGATGTGATGGCTGTATTAGTTTTCTTTTGTAGGCTTTCTTTCTTCTATTTTTATCTTGTGATCCAGCCAGCAAGTCCATTGTTGAGAGAGAGCTCTCCAGCAGAATGTATTAGATGGGTGAAGCAAACCATTTAACACTGATAGGGGTGATTGAAAGTGGTGTATTTATGTTCTGTGCTGTCCTAGCCACACAAAAATTGGGTTCCCCGAAAGAGAGAGAGAGAGAGAGAGAGAGAGAGAGAGAGAGAGGGGGGGGGCAGGGAGAGAGAGAGAGAGAGCAAGAGAGTGAGAGGGATCAGGGAGGGAGAGAGAAAGAGGGCAGGGAGTAATGATCCTGCCAGTGTCCCAGCCAACCAGCCAAGTATTCAGCATGCAAGGCTGCCACCACTACTGAGTCTCGGGATACAGATTTTGCTGGAACATGCAATACAATATCGGTAAAGTTGGAAACAAATCGACCGATTTTGCCGATCAGCCGATTTTCGCGGCAATTATGGGCAAATCGGCCAATCTTTTTACCGATAAAAAAATCTGCATATGAGCAGTGACCTGCAAGAGGAAGACAAAAAAAAGAAGAAAAAGAAGAAGAGGATGAAGAAGAAGAAGAAGAAGAGGAAGAGGAAGAAGAAGAGGATGAAGAAGAAGAGGAAGAAGAGGATGAAGAAGAGGAAGAAGAGGATGAAGAAGAAGAGGAAGAAGAGGATGAAGAAGAAGATGATGAAGAAGAAGAGGATGTAGAGGAAGAAGAGGAAGAAGAAGAAGAGGATGAAGCAGAAGAAAAGTATGAAGAAGATGAAGAAGAAGAGGATGAAGAAGAAGAAGAGGAAGAAGAAGAGGATGAAGAAGAGGAAGAAGAACAGGATGAAGAAGAGGAAGAAGAAGAAGAGGAAGAAGAGGATGAAGAAGAAGAGGATGAAGAAGAAGAGGAAGAAAAGGATGAAGAAGAGGATGAAGAAGAGAAAGAAGAAGAAGAGGAAGATGAAGAAGAGGATGAAGAAGAAGAAGAAGAAGAAGAGGATGAAGAAGAGGATGAAGAGGAAGAAGAAGAGGAAGAGGATGAAGCAGAAGAAGAGGATGAAGAAGATGAAGAAGAAGAGGATGAAGAAGAAGAGGAAGAAGAAGAGGATGAAGAAGAGGATGAAGAAGAAAAAGAGGAAGAAGAGGATGAAGAAGAGGAAGAAGAAGAAGAGGATGAAGAAGAAGAGGAAGAAGAGGATGAAGAAGAAGATGATGAAGAAGAAGAGGATGTAGAGGAAGAAGAGGAAGAAGAAGAAGATGATGAAGCAGAAGAAAAGTATGAAGAAGATGAAGAAGAAGAGGATGAAGAAGAAGAGGATGAAGAAGAAGAAGATGAAGAAGAAGAGGATGAAGAAGAAGAAGAAGAAGAACAGGATGAAGAAGAGGAAGAAGAAGAAGAGGAAGAAGAAGAAGAAGAGCATGAAGAAGAAGAGGATGAAGAAGAAGAGGAAGAAGAGGATGAAGAAGAGGAAGAGGAAGAAGAAGAGGAAGATGAAGAAGAGGATGAAGAAGAAGAAGAGGATGAAGAAGAGGAAGAAGAAGAAGAGGATGAAGAGGAAGAAGAAGTGGATGAAGCAGAAGAAGAGGATGAAGAAGATGAAGAAGAAGAGGATGAAGAAGAAGAAGAAGAGGATGAAGAAGAGGATGAAGAAGAAGAAGAGGAAGAAGAGGATGAAGCAGAAGAAGAGGATGAAGAAGATGAAGAAGAAGAGGATGATGAAGAAGATGATGAAGAAGAGGATGTAAAGGAAGAAGAGGAAGAAGAAGAAGAGGATGAAGCAGAAGAAAAGTATGAAGAAGAAGAGGATGAAGAAGAAGAGGATGAAGAAGAAGAAGAAGAGGAAGAAGAAGAGGGTGAAGAAGAGGAAGAAGAAAAGGATGAAGAAGAGGAAGAAGAAGAAGAGGATGAAGAAAAAGAGGATGAAGAAGAAGAGGAAGAAAAGGATGAAGAAGAGGATGAAGAAGAGGAAAAAGAGGAAGATGAAGAAGAGAATGAAGAAGAAGAAGAACAGGATGAAGAAGAGGAAGAAGAAGAGGAAGAAGAAGAGGAAGAGGATGAAGCAGAAGAAGAGGATGAAGAAGATGAAGAAGAAGAGGATGAAGAAGAAGAGGATGAAGAAGAAGAAGAAGAGGATGAAGAAAAGGAAGAAGAAGAAGAGGATGAAGAGGAAGAAGAAGAGGAAGAGGATGAAGCAGAAGAAGAGGATGAAGAAGATGAAGAAGAAGAGGATGAAGAAGAAGAGGAAGAAGAAGAGGTTGAAGAAGAGGATGAAGAAGAAGAAGAGGAAGAAGAGGATGAAGCAGAAGAAAAGGATGAAGAAGAAGAGGAAGAAGAGGATGAAGAAGAAGATGATGAAGAAGAAGAGGATGTAGAGGAAGAAGAGGAAGAAGAAGAAGAAGAGGATGAAGCAGAAGAAAAGTATGAAGAAGATGAAGAAGAAGAAGAAGAGGAAGAAGAAGAGGACGAAGAAGAGGAAGAAGAAGAAGAGGATGAAGAAGAAGAGGAAGAAAAGGATGAAGAAGAGGAAGAAGAGGAAGATGAAGAGCATGAAGAAGAGGATGAAGAAGAAGAAGAGGAAGAAGAGGATGAAGCAGAAGAAGAGGATGAAGAAGATGAAGAAGAAGAGGATGATGAAGAAGATGATGAAGAAGAAGAGGATGTAGAGGAAGAAGAGGAAGAAGAAGAAGAGGATGAAGAAGAAGAAGAAGAGGATGAAGAAGATGAAGAAGAGGATGAAGAAGAAGAGGATGAAGAAGAAGAAGTAGAAGAAGAAGAGGATGAAGAAGAAGAAGAGGATGAAGAAGAGCATGAAGAAGAAGAAGAAGAAGAAGAGGAAGATGAAGAAGAGGAAGAAGAGGATGAAGAAGAAGAAGAGGATAATGAAGAAGAAGAGGATGAAGAAGAAGAAGAAGAGGAAGAAGAAGAGGAAGAAGAAGAAGAAGAGGATGAAGAAGAAGAGGAATTCCAGTCCGGCAAAAAGTGTCCCTGCAGAGAGCTCCGCTATTTCTTTGACAGTTCCTTGACATTTATAGCGGTTGCAACAATGTATCTATTTGTATCCATTTAGGATACAGATGTTTTTATTCGGAAACAAAGAAAAATCGGCCAGTTTTCTCCCCATCTATGGCCTGCATAAGAGGGAAAGCAAGTTGGGAAGGGAGATCCTCTAACAGGTGGTAATCAGTAATCCAAGCATTAAAAGTTCATCGTAAAAAATATTCAACCCAGGCTCAATTAAACTTTTCAAATTTATCTTCTTTCAAAACTGTGAGTTTTTGAACTCCCTAAAGGGACCATATTTCTGAATTGCTAAAAGGGTAGCATGAGTGTTTTCCATTTGTGATGGTCATTTTGGCAGCAGTAAAAATGTGAATCACTAATTTGCATTGGCTGTTGCAACTATCTGGCTTTTTTCAAAGAAATGCTTTTAATGGATTCTTAGGAAGATTTCTGCTCAGAACTGTACCAACTGTTTGGTATAATTATATCCAGAATGTTTTGATGGCCCCTTTCTAAAAAGAGTCAGCTAAGGAAATGCAATGGAGTTTCCTACTGAAAAATTCAATGTGAAACGGATGTTTTTGCATATGCATTTTAAAATAAAAAGTTCTTTTTTTTTAATCTAGCTACATTGTAACATACAGTATTTGATCCCCTGTGGCCCACAGTAAATGCTTAGAGGCCCCCACTCAGGCTAACAAGGTCCGATGAATAGAATGCTGATGACTAGTGAGATTGCAAGCTGGTGAAAGGTTCGTCCAGACCTAAAGCACGCTGTAGCAATAAGAAGAGGTGGCCTGATTGCCGCACACCTTGCCCAGCCTGAGTAGTTAGGAGGTAAAAGCAGCCAAAGCTTGATTTATTCAAGCCATGTCCCCAACATGTTTCACCCCACCCGCAGGGCTTAATCATAGAGGTCTGGGGGTAAGGAGAAACATGTTGGGAGCTTAGCTTTAATGAATCAAGTTGAGGCTGCTTTTACCTGCTAACCACTCGGGTAGGGTGAGGTGTGCGGCAGTTGAGCCATCTCTTCATATTTGATACCCTAACACACAATTAAGTGATAATCTTCAGAAGGATTTACAGTACAGAATATCCTAAACTAGCAAGAACTCATGTACAATATAACTTGACACCACATTTTCTTGCCCTTTTATCACAAAGAGCAAGTGGAACCACTGTTGAATGCATTTCAACAGTGTATAATTGGTTAGCCAAGACAAAATGGTGTCCTTTTTTTTTAAATAATTCCCTTTTAGGTGGTCTTGGGCATGCTCATTTCAAGTCAGACATCTTGGACCTCCAACCAGAGATGAATTACAGTGGAATGGGGCCCTAGGTAAGATAGCAGCTTTGCCCCCACCCCATCTATTCCCGTGGTATTTAATTTTCTAAATAAAGAGTAAAGGTGCTACTACCCCAAAGACAATTTCATAATATTAGGATGAGATCCAGGTGCCTGTGCCTGGACTTACATGGTTCTTGCCATCTATGGATATGGTAGAAGATTGAGAGTCCAGCACTAGAGCATCTTGAGGTTAAAAGAATCACTTTAGTTTGTTGCGGTTGTTTGTTACTTCTTAACCGCCCACAACCAATCCTATTAATATTCTGTATGACCTGAAATGATTGTCTATGCAAACTACTTATGGTCACCTTTCTTTGTGTATAACTCATGTTATCTGACTTTTTTTTTTTTGGCCTGCCCTCCACTTCCCCTCCTCTTCTACTTGTACCAATGGTATGTTATGTTTTTGTATTTCCCTAATAAACTTTATGGAATAAAAAAAAAAAGAATCACTTTATTTTTCCATCAAGACATAAAAAAGGAATCAATTCCTGGGAAAGTGTTTTCAGCGTTTCAGCCCCTTTCAGAGGCTTTAGTCATAATGACTATGAAAGGGGCAGAAACGCATCCATATTTTCAGGAACTGATTCCTTTTTATGTCTTGATTGATAAATAAAGTGATTATTTTAACCTCAAGATGATCTAGTACTGGACTTTCACTCTTCTACCTGCCTCATCAAATACCAAATGTCTGCAAGTGCATTCACTCTTGAAAAGTGACAGGCAGGTGGACAACATTGACCAGTCATGCTATCCCCTGACTTTCTGCATTAGCATGAAAATTCTAACTGGGCCCTAGGCTTCTGCTTAGGTTGCCTCATGGATGATCCGGTCTGCCTCCAACCTTGTTAAATGCTTTGAAAGAGCTAAACCAAATGACTAGAGTGTCTTCCATTCATTATAGACCATTTAGAATTTATTACCAGTATACCTGACTCTCTTTGAATGTGATCTCATATTTCCAAAAGTAATTACATACAACATGTCTCACATGAGTACATATAAGTTGTAGAATGGCATCAAACTACAATGTCCATCTTATTAATATTATATCACATGAGCTGCAATTGTAGATATCTTTATTTCCCTTGCAAAAAGAAAATTGTTCCCTCCAGACTAGAAGGATTGCAAAGAGTATTAAAAATATACCAAGCTGGTTATTAACAGTCATAGTTGAGCTTTGCTGACACTTTAAAAAAACAAGAGATTCACTCAAGGGCTGCCGAGCAGCCCATGAAATACTGGACAATTTAATATCTGCAGTTAAGCAGACATATGGGCCGGAGCTGAGATCTAACACTGTCTGCTATAGTAAGCAGCTTGGATGGATAGCTGGAAAAATTCATATATTCTGACCAATAATGTAAGAACACCTGTAAATAACCACACCTATGAATTCTGCTGACTTTTTATGAACCAATTGACCTCAGGTCTTCTGGTATATAAGCCTGCAAAGCATTTTGATGTGATCACAGTCTGGCTATTTATAGTTTTTCATTCATTAAACCCCAACATCATTTTTCAAAACCCTTCCAAGCTTTCTTCCTATCACGGAACAGATTGGAGTGAGACAGGGTATCATGTTCTGTAAAGAAGTGATATATCTGCTACATTTATTATTAAAGTTTTATGGCAAAACAACTCAGTTAAAGCACAAGTGCAGTCATATAAAATGTTCTTCCAGGAACATATTTATGACCCATTGCTCATTTTCCCTCCCGTGCATAATTGCCTGCCATTCAATACCTGTCCACAATTGTAAACTTTGCCTGTGTCACTCCCAGCTACCTATTCCTGTGATCCCACCTACCTATTCCAAATTTGCTGGTTACCATAAGTGATCTGTAGATATATGAAGCCAATGTGCCATAGCTCACTTCCAAAGGTCCTTTATTTGGAGGATCTGCTTTTTTTGGGGGGGATCAAATTCCCCTGTCTCTTTTTCTCCCTCAGTTGTTCCTCTTTGAGGTCTAATGCACCAACTTGTTAACTGCCAAAGTGCTTATATTGCACCACATTTTCCATCTAACCTTCAAATTACTGTATGAGTCAATTTCAAATACTTGCAAAGTATAACTTGCAAAAGATACCTCTGACATTGACTATAACTGGAATCCAGATAAGGACAAGTGTGTCCTCTGATATGGATTCCTTGATTGACCTTGGTTAAGCCTGGGTCTTATTGGATGCAGAGTTCCTTGGAGATATTGTGGCTATATACATAGTGAAATCTGTGTCATTAAGGGGCCCTTGAGTTGGAAATGTAGATAAGAATAGAGTCCTACTAAGATAAGTGCTGCAGATGACCTTGCCCCACAAGATTACAGTGTTTCAGTGGAAGGCCTTTCTGCACAGTGCCTAGACTTAGTAAGATGTAAACTGAGACTGAATGTTTACAGAACTTAATATATATATATATATATATATATATATATATACTGTAGCCCTTGTGCAACTCCTAGTTACAATTTTGGAGTCATGAACATGTTAGGCTATGAAGAGGTTACTGTATTTAGCTCTATTAAAAATGAGTACCCGGAAGATGAAGCATGTTATAATAATGCTCCCCTGTATGCACCACTGGAGTAGGAACTGCATCTAGCTGTGATCACTGCAGCTGATCACTGGCTGTGCGAACAGAAACAAAATAGCTGTGGCCAGGGGCGGACTGAGAACTCATGAGGTCCCCGGGCAATAGGGGATCATGGGGCCCCTGTGTCCTTGCCCACACTCAAAAAAGCCTATACAAAAGGTACCAGGGGCATTTCATGGGGTCCCCTACTGACACCGGGCCCTCGGGCAGTGCTTGAGTGCTCGAATGGTCAGTCCACCCCTGGCTGTGGCCACCAACAGCCTGTAATTGCAGTGTATAGGGTTGGTGGCCACTGCTATCTGCATGCAGTTATCAATCCCAGCATCAGGAATCAGTAGATTCCCGCCACTGTGATTCATAGCGTGGCAAAATGCTTGTGTGATGGTGCCTAACTGGGTGTAACTTCTTCTTGGTAAGGGGTGAAAAGCTTTGTTTATTCTGCCTATTTCTGGCAACCTATAAGGAAGAGTACAGGTCATAATGAGTCTCAAAAGGCTTCCTATCTGGTATCCCTTTTGTCAGCTGAGTTGACCGAGGAGTATAGAATTCTCAGAGTGCCTCTGGAAGCTAATATTGAGAATTATGATTTGACCCCTGCCAAGGCAGCACGAGCAGTTGTGGTTGACCTGGGATGGTTTAGGCTTTCAGTATCAGAAGGTCGCTACTGGAATCAAGTTACTATGGCAAGTTTCTGACCCTATGGCACTGGAAGGCATGGGAACACTTGGCAAATTGATTTGAGAGGCCGTAAAAAGGGTTTACCTTTTGGGGTCCCCCCACAAGTTATTTCCCTATTGGGCACCACTGTCATGTCTTTTGCATGTCTTAAAGACACACTTGACATCAAACATTTATCTGCCCAGCTGGTGAAAGTCATGTATTATTATGCTCTGCATAAACAAGCAGCAAGGGGAACTGGTTAGAAACAGTTGATATGTTAATCACTTAACTAGTTACATTTGTCTATTGGTTAGAGTACTGTTTAGTCTGTTTAGGCTTCATGTTCTTGGAAAAAGAGCACATCTGAAACAGCCAATGGAGTGCATAATGAAGATACCACCATTTTTTAAGGCTTGGAAAATGGAAAGGTGAACCTAAATGAGAACATGTCAGGATAGAAAAATAGAAGCTGAATTTGTCTACCTACTTTCAAAAATGTGAACTGAAAAGAATTGGCGCTGTGGGAAATGCTCTCAGTCAAGCACCTTAATGAAGGTGCGTCTTTATTAAGTGAGACAAAGTAGACTCCAACAGACGGCCATCCGCTCTGAAGGGAGCTGAGATTGGAGAACGCTCCTGTCAGTTACGAATCACGTGGTGTCAGCGTACAGGCGTCCTGGGTGGTGTCATCACGGCAAGTGAAGGGCGGAAAGCAGTGTCCACTGTCGGCTTCAGCTGGGAGCATATGCATGATTACCAAGATGACATGTTTTGATCAGTTGCGCTTTATCAGGTCTCTGGTAACCCTGGCCGGCGGCCATTATATAGAAGACCATTAGAGGGAAGGCTGGCTCAGAGTAATTAGCAAATGATGGGGTGTCAATCAAAACGGACGGCTCGTCCTGAAGCAATGCTAAATACTGATTTAAAAGTACAAATTGCAAGTTATAGGTAGTGGTGCCAATTAATGGAGTGATATGTATAAGTACACTATTGGAAGACATGACATACTTTTATCTTTAGCCAAATTATTGTAATAATAAAACAATAAATTAAAAAAAGGAAAACATTCTTGTGGGAGAACTCTAAGTTAAAAATTACATCGCTGATACTTCAAAAATACAGAGTCCAGGGATGTCATCCTTAATCTTGCTTTCCTATTTAGTGAATTACTGACCTAGAGAAACAAGTACACAGGCCATCCAACTCTGATCTCACTCACTGCACACTTATTCTTCCTCTGTGGCTCACTTTGTAGAAAAGCTAGGATACGTACAACAGCTCCAGAATCATTCCTTCTTTTTAGAAACAATTCAGTAACAGTACTTTCCATATATCTATCTTAACAGACTCACTTTAATGTAGCTTAGCAAATCAAACATGCAAGTTAAATATCAATTTCAGTGAAGAGTTCATGCTACTAGAATCTGCTGGCCATACCTCTAGTGATTTGTAATTGATCTAGATACAAGAGATCGAAAACAAGCTATTCATCATCAACATATCTAATGATGCGACACAGGCAGTATTGTACCGCATGATCAACTGAAAATACATTTAATAAATATGAGCTATAAGTCATAAGTCTAAATGATCTATTCAAAATTATTGTTTTGATTAATGTTTTATAGATCTGCATCGGGATTGGAATGGTTTGTGTCCAGGGTCACTCATCTGTCCCTGTACATGTGTTACCATTCAAATATGAGCTTACAGGCATCTAACAGCCTGTCATTGATTTGTACAGGTTGCTGGATAAGGCTGTACCCCAGCATCTGTGACTTCTGGATGTAGAAGTAAGCTAAATGTTTGCACTGCAACTAGGCTGCCTTCATGTGCATGAGTCCTTTTACTTAATTAGGATGCAAAAATGTTTACATTAAACTTTGTCTATTCTCTAAAGCAGACGTCTCAAATCCAAAAACTGGCACCAATCCTCCAAGAAACAACTGCTTTAAAACTATTCAGTTAATTCAAATGAAGATTCTGACATTTTTGATGCTCCACGTTCTCCCCAGGCAGAAGCAGGTGAGAAAACTTACATGCTAATGTTCATAATTATGCACAGTTCCTCCAAACACAACCTTGATGAATCAGCTGATCTAAACAGGTGCCATTGAACAATTTTCATGTGCCAGCTGGGGAAAAAGCAAATTGCAATGCAAATGTCACAGTTAGTATTGTTATTAGGTGAGCATATGGGCTCGATGAACTCACCGGAAACAATGGCATGCAGAAAAACATTATCAAAATGAACAATCAATGGCCTTATGTATCAAGCTGATGTTAATTTTTTACTGCACAGTTCGGTCTATAAATCTAGTAAATGCTCAAGCTAAACCTAAACCAATTAAAGCCTTAACTAAGATAATCATTTCCTCCTTGATTAGATTAATTCAGGGCAGCTGAAATCAGACTGCAAAAAGAGAATAAAGAACCAATTACCTTTCATCTGTATTTTTCTAGAGAATGTTTATAGAACCCCTTTCCTGCAGTGCATCCCCCTGCAATGATCCTGCAAGTGTAGGCGATCCTACGTGCACCCTCCCTCTCACGGACCAATGTGTGGAGTCAAGTCGGTAGCTGCCTCTGAGAGCAATGATTGCACAGATATATATATATATATATATATATATATATATATATATATACAGATAGATAGATAGATAGATAGATAGATAGCCATTTAGAATAAAAGATATGAGCCACTATAAGAAATTGGCTAGAAGATGCAATAGTTAAGTATCCGAATGAACAATTAAACCTACTAAGCAGGTAAGCCATGCGTGTAAGTCATTTTAAAAGGATATTCTTGATTGACAAAAATTTTATATATTTAGTTTAGTTTATAATTGCTACACTAGGGGGCATTTCTTTTCTTTTTTTTTTTACCCAAGATTCGCACCACCTTCACACATGATTCACACATTTTTCACATAAGATTAAGATGTCCGTTTATGAACCAGTGGTAAATGATCGCTGCTCAGTTCTCTGGCATTCTCGGAGAACACAGTTCTCCTGTGAATGCAGTTTATGAAGCAGTGTAGATCAGTTCTCCAAAGGAAGGGAGAACGGTCTACAAACGCTGGAGAACGGTCTACAAACACTGGAAAATGGCTGATTTTATTATAATCTCTCAAGATTACAGTAAAAGATCAGTTTACTAATCAGAGGTAAATTATCGCTGTTTAGTTTGCAGTCCCTCCGATTCTCCAGCTCTGGGCTGGAGAATCTGGAGGGAGAACACAGATCTCCAGTGAAGGGCTGAACATGATCTCCACTGATCTCCTGAGTGTCATAAACTGTGAATGACCAGAGAATAGCTGCGATCCTCTGAATCACAGCTATCCTCTGTGTCATAAACGGACACCTAAATTAGAAAAATGTGTGAATCTTGGGTGAAAACGTGTTTCTCTTGGGTAAAAACATAAATAGACCCAAAGTGTTTATTCTAAAGACCCACATATCCCATGCAGTTAGCTGTGATGTCATAATATTGCAAAACAAATTGCAAGTTGAAACCAATATAACAATATTTACTTTGTAAATGAGATTTTCCAAAATTTCCATTTATCTGCTCTGGTGACTGGATGGTGGTTGATTAATAATATAAATAAAATGTAAAGTGCAAACACCTTGATCGTGAAATCTAAAAGAATTCTTATATTTTAATGTGTTTGTGAGGTCTGTGTAGATGTGTTTGTAGCACAGTTGTTTCTCTCTGTATGCAACAGTAATGCATGGTTAGGGATGAGTGAAATTAAGAGCTTGAAGTTGTTCATTACTTTTAAACAGACTGAGTAATCAGGACAAAGATTTTAGAGTAGAAGGAGGTCATTTTAAAATTAGAAAAAATAATTCATTTGGTAAATTACATTTTACATAAAGGTAAAAACACATCATATTCATCCCTAATATTGGAAAAATATAGAACTCCCTTTTAGTTGTGCAGTTGTGGCACTCTGGTAAGAACCCCAAACATGACCACAACATAAAAATTACTCCATTGAGAGCTATGGGGGGTCACTCTTTATTCTAAATGTTGACCATGTTCAAGGACAATAGGCAAGGTACTACCTAAACGGACATGTACCAATGCAAAAAAATTGTTTTCAAATGCTTGAAGGGCAGCATTAAAATAAAATGAATAGGGATGTCCTAAACCTGCTTATGGTGTTTCAAAACAGATTCTAAGAGACAGAGTACACTTGCAGCACATATTTTACTGTGGAATTGATTTTTTTTAACATGTTCAGTTAGCTCTGCCTAAAGTAGTATTAAACTAAAAAAAAACTAAAATTTATTTTACTGCAGTTTACAAATTCATATTTGTGGTGGCTGCTTTAGTTTCTTTTCTTTTAGTTTCTTTCCCTTTTGTTCTGTTTCAAATGTTGCTTTATGCATTGACATACCTCTGTAGACCCAGTCTGTTTGGACAGTATGGTCACCTGCTGACTTGGCACCATCCACAGGTGGCTTGACTCTTCCATAAGACACAGAAGCTGCAGCAAAGAGGAAAATCTCTTGGATAATTTTTAAGAGAAAACTGTGAGCATCTTACAGGATACTGTTAAGAAATTTGAACTTATACAGGAACAGGAACCTTGGGCTCATTATATGAAGATTTCTTTGTATCTGTGAATGCTTTTTTTATTTCTATTTTTATGAGTGGCTACCTGCATCGGTGACATCTCTGCCTTAATGTTTTGTTTTTCCTTTTTTTCTTCTCTTTTATTTATTTTTTTTCTTCTTCCTTTTTTACTTCTCTCTTTCACTATACTTTGACTTTATTTGGGATGATTTTTAGCTCACATGGGATTTGACCTTTATCTCCAGCACACATGTTCTTTCTTGGACTTGCTGTGAGGGGTGGGAATTTGTTACAGTAGCCTGACCTTATCCCAAATAATTTTCTCTGCACCTCCAGGTCAATTTGAATTTAATTAGGTATTATATCTAGTGATTGCCTGAAGTGGAGCTTCCCCACTTTGGAGCTCCATGCAAACTAGCGTTTTTTTAAGCTCCTACAAGTTGTTATTAGCGTGTTTTTCTGCTCCTAGAAGCTAAAAAGTGTTATCCTATGGCTGGCCATACATTATACAATTATCTGCAGATTTTCTGCCCAATTTCCTTTAGATTTACCTTCAACTATGTAGTGCAAGGGCCTACCTAATTGGATACAACTGAAAGTGTTGTTTAGGTTTGTCCTCCTATTATATGGTTTTTGGTAAATCTAAACCAAAAATCTGCAGATAATTGTATAATGTATGGCCAGCCTATGTGTCCATGCACACTACTTTAGGCTATTAGCGTTTTCTGAGCTTCAGCATCTAGGAACAGAAAAACAATTGTTTTTGTAGAGTTTTTTTGAGCGTTTTTCTAGCATAAAAATGTTAAACCCTGCTAAACACTACTAAAAAGCTCCTAAAAGCTTTTTTTTTCAAGCTTTTTTCCTACATGTACTTTAAAAATTCTATTAAAATGCTAATGCTCCTAAATGCCCATAAACGCTACTAAAACACAACTAAAAAACTGCTATTACCAGCATTTTTTCCCCAGCGTTCTTTCCAGCGTTTTCTTACCTAAAAAAAAGCTAGAGTGCATGGAGCCTTAGGTGTGTGTTTTTCTTTTGTTTCATTGATATGCTTTTACTGTGTTAACGCCCTCTCTTTGGTGTAGAAAACCAAGTATTCTGCTGTATACAGTCTTAGCGACCTTCTGATCATATCTATATGTGAAGGTTAGAATCATACATAGTTCCTGCTTGTGTAGCTGTGGATTAGGTATTGATTCTCTGGATGTCTGTAAACTTGCTTTACCATCATAGCTGCAGCCTTTTATCATTTTATATTCATCTATTGTGATTTCTGACATAGTTATAGAGTCGGCAGAGGTTAGAGAGAGGGAATTATTGGATCTTGATGTACTCTAGTTTTTCAACTAATTTTGCTGTATATTTGTTAATTGTTGTATTATATCTGGTCTTCCTATGATCTGCGAGTACAGTGATCGTCACACATATGTGAGGTATCACCATGAACATCAGATCATGGGCAATATTTCTAGTAAACACAAATGCTCCTGCGCTTGGGGATGGACTCGATGCTACAACCACATTAAGAATGTCCTGGAACATGCACACCTTGCTGCCCTCAAATGGACCGGGGAAATCCAAATATACTGAATGGGGAAAGAACAAAAAGAGGGCGCACAGGCCTAGTGCATTACCATAAAAAATGTTTAATAAAAAATAAAGTAGGTGTTGTACTCACAAACGACAATGTAGTCAAGGCACATCATAAAAGAACAGCTGGATCAACACCGCGCTGAGTAACAGTCCGCAATAGGGAGTTTAGACATCCAAAAGGCTGACGCGTTTCGAGGACTTGCCTCTGAGGAAGAGGCAAGTGTACAAAAATAAGGGTTATGTATTGTGTTTTTTTTACATTAAAATACAAAAAAAGTGTATTTTTTCCCCAAAAATTGCGTTTGTAAATCCATTCCGCAAATATCGTGTGACATAAAAAAATTGCAAAAAACACTATTTTATTCTCTAGGGCCTCTGCTTTAAAAAACATATAATTTTTGGGGGTTCTAACTAATTTTCTTGCAAAAAATATTGTTTTTTTTTTTTTATAGTGTCAGAAAAAGGCCTGGAGGTCAAGTCGTGGCAGAACAGAGGACCCATCAAACCAATAGGCTTCTCCAGGGGTATCACTACATAGTGTTGCATACTGTAGCAAAAATCTAAAGGCTCTTACTAGTGCTATGTGGAAGCTGTGAAAAATACCCTGATGTTAGAACCTGCTGAAGCTAACAGTATCTTTCACAGCTGTTAATACACCTTTTATTCTAATTGTAAATGCATTACACACCGATTAATCACACTGTGCTCACGCCTGCTACACATCTTTACCAGTATATATCGCTCTCTCTCTCTACATCAAACTGACACCATGGTAACTGGTACTGGCACATGCATAAGTCGATCTATTTGCATGGTATTGGTCTGATGACTGCATATTGCCTACTGCTTACTACAGAGCTGAAAGATCTAAAGGATGTATATCACCTTTTACAAAAATAATTTTATAGTCTTCTTCCATCCACATTTCAAGCACTCCATAAAGAGCTTTCATCATTCAATTTAGTAATGGTTGGAAACAGTCATTCCACTGGGTTGGCATGCCCAATTGCATTAGCCACTTCTGACACAAGTGTTCATTTAGGATGAGAAAAGAGGCAGTTACATGAAATGATCTAATTTTAAACAGAGTCAACATGACAAGGAGCTAGACATTCAGGGAAACAGCAGCATGAAGAGATTAATATACAACAGTGGGGAATGGAGGAATCAACCCAACCTTACACACATTTTTTGTTAATGAGGAAACTTAGCACTTTTTGATTGGTGAGCTTGTAAGATATGATCTCCAAGGTTTAGAAGCACTAGTGGCATTTATATAAGGAAAGAATATTGCTACAGAAACATTTCTTTTAAGCAAACCCTATGGGAATGGTTTACTACTTGAATTCATCTGGAGTTTCGAATTCAATAGAAAATATTGGATGAGTAGGAAAAAAATGACCTGTAAGCGGTCATCAGGGTGAATACTACATGTCTGTTTTACTAACACATCGAAAGTAAACAGGTTCTGTGGCTAGTAAGCCCACATAAAACACTGACTGAATTGCAATTAGCCAGGCTAGCAAATAGGACAATTATCATTTGACCACTGTTACACACTCAAAATTACAGTAAATATACTTTGAAAGTTATTGTTTAGAACACCCAAACATTATATAATATAACATTATATATATATATTTTTTAGCAGAGGCTCTAGAGAATAAAATGGTGGTTTTTGCATGTTTAAATGTCACACAGTATTTGAGCTGTGCTTTTTCAAATGAAATAAAAAAAAACATTTTAACCACTTGCCCTCGAGAAGATTTACCCCCCTTCCTGACCAGGCCATTTTTAGCAATACGACGCTGCATTATTTTACCTGACAATTGCGCAAATCTGTACATAAATAAAAAATTTTCCCACAGATAGAGCTTTCTTTCGGTAGTATTTGATCACCTCTGCATTTTTCATTTTTTTGTGCTATAAACAAAAAAAGACTGAAAATTTGAAAAAAAAACCCACTATTTTTGACATTTTGATATAAAATATATCCAAAAAAACCCTAAAATTTCATCATACATTTAGGCCAAAATGTATTCTGCTACATGTATTTGCTAAAAAAAATTATTAAATAAATATGTCTAGTAATTGGTTTACGTGAAAGTTATAGCATCTAAAAATGGCAGTATATATACTGGAATTTTTATTTATTCATTATCGTATACTAGTAATGTGGCGGGCATTATGACACTGGGTGGGAACTGACTAACTGCCACTGACATCTCCAGTGACACTAATATAGTGATCAGTGCTAATAAAAAGCACTGACACTGTACTAATGAGACTGGGCAGGAAGGAGTTAACATCTGGGGTGATCAAAGGGTTAACTGTGTGTCAGGGAGTGATTTTATGGTGTACAGTGTGCTGTTTTACTAAGCAGACCTGCTTTCTATCTGTCTGCTGTGCAGAGATAGGAAGCTGCACGTCCATTGCTGACAGGAGAGAGATCTGTGTTATTTACACACAGATCTCCCCCCTCTCAGCTTTGCCGACAATTAGCAAGTCCCAGCCGAAACTCGCTAGCCGGGACCCGGTGATTGTCATCCTCAGGAACCAATAGCAGCTCAGAAATGCAAAATAATGTATAATATAACCCAATTTTTTGGTGAAGTATAAAAGATGATGCTGTGCCAAGTAAATAGATACCTAACACGTCACGCTTTGAAATTGTGCAAGCTTGTGAAATGGCGACAAACTACATAACTTAAAAATCAGCATAGACAACGCTTTAAAAATGTTTACAGGTTACCAGTTTAGAGTTACACAGGAGGTCTAGCACTATAATTATTGCTCTTGTTATAACGTTTGTGGTAATACCTCACATGCACTGTGAACACCATTTACATATGCCGGCGTGACCTGCGTACGTGTTCACCACTGCACGCGAGCACGGGGGGACAAGGGCACTTTAAAAAATGTTTTCATTTATTTTGTTAATTTTTTTTTACACTGTCCCTTTAATTTCTTTTAATCACTTTTGTTGCTATCATAAGAAATGTAAACATCCCTTGTGATAACAATAAAGCAGGACAGGTCCTCTGACCCCAGATCCTCCCTGAAAAGCATCAGATCAATCAAAAATTGATCTGATGATTTTCCTCCCCAAAAAATGGCAGTTTTTACATCTGTCCTAAATCAGAAGTGACATCATGGCATCACTTCTAGGCTCCTAGATCATAGAGGTGATCAGAAAGATCTGATCTCTCTTCACCTCCAAGGCCAGCTGTGTGAACTGCCAAATCAGATCTTCCCAGTGAGGCAGGTATACCCAACAAAACACCGGCGAGTGATCCAGTGGCTAATCAGCTGCTTGGATCACTTTTAGGAAAAAGAGAATCTCCGGCTGAAAATTTCAGTACTGAGGTTATGACAGGTGCAGCCATAATCTCTGTAAACTATTTCAAAGCAGCAATGCATATAAATGTTAGTGGGTCTTCAAGAGGTTAAAGCGGAGTTCCACGGACCATGGAATCTTGGGACAGGTGAGTGGCTGTTTTTTAACAGCCACAGCCCATTTCACCGGCGCAGCCCGTTTCACCGGCCATCCTGTATTCCAGGTGCCGGCATCTTCAATGTGGGCACCCGGCTGTGACAGCTGCGAGTAGCGCTGCGCTTCATGAATGGCCCCATAGTCTTCCAGAACCTGTCACATGTTCCACAAGACTACGGGGAGGGAGGGTAGGAGGACAACTTCCACTGCCGATTTCCTAGGCAATTGCAGAGGGAGTGGGAGAGGGGACCTGTCAATTTCGGGTACCCGCTCCCCAAAGGTGCCAATCCTTAATGGGGAGTGGGGGACCAATCTTTAAAGCTGAACTTCCCCTTTTGGGTGGATCTCCACTTAGTGGAGTGGAGAAGGAGTAAAACATTTGTCAAGTTTTTATTTGTGCCTGCATGCCCAATGGAAAGATCACATCCCATTTCCTGTGAGCTTGGTCACACATATTAAATTCATATATAAATACATAGAGACGTATATGGCTGCTTTGTTACAATAATCTCCAGTTTTTAATGATAGCTGAAGAGGTACATTTAGAAACTGTCCATAAATAGTTTCTACTGCTATTCAAAACAACCTCTGGGCCTAAAGTGGTATTAAAGCCAAAAGTAAACATTTAATATGTTGCAGCTTACCAAATTTTAGATCTGGTGCATTACATTTCTTTTTTAGACCTTTTTTCCCCTTATTTTCACCTGGTCATCTGGCTAGTAAGTCTGATGATTTTCTTCTGCAGATGTTGCAGTTAGATGAGACAATCCATTTACCATGGACAAGGGTGCATACAATGATCAGCTTCTATTTATTTATGTAAAACTTTCTGAAAAGGAAAAACACTGTTACTGTAACTGCTTGTGTAACTACAGTGTGAACTGGAGTGTTGCTTCCATTTAATTCAGTTAGTGTATCCAAATCTGCTAGTATATCTAACATTCCCCTCCAAACTAGATTACAAATGCTGCTGTCCAAAAGTGTCATTTGTGATCCTTCATTCAGAGTGTAGGCACACAAATACAGGAGGTGTGTGCCTGGCCAGATCACCAGGTGAAAAAAGAGGTGGAAAGCTTAAAAAAAGAAAACAAATGCAGCCACCATATCTAATGATCAGTAAGCTTAAATACAGTAATTATATTTTTGGATTTTGGTTTAATACCGCTTTAAGACACAGCCCTTAAAGCAGGGGTGTCAAACTGGCGGCCCTCCCACTGTTGCAAAACTATAAGTCCCACCATGCTTCTACCTTTCGGAGTCATGCTTGTAACTGTCAGTCTTGCAATGCCTGATGAGGCTTGTAGTTTGACAACAGCTGGAGGACCATCAGTTTGACACCTGTGCCTTAGAGTGTTACTAAACCCACAACAGTAAAATCAGTCTGTATATGCAGTAAAGCATGCTTGTTCTACTGTGGAACCTAAGGGGTTAATCTTCTGCATTGTGTAAAAAGGTTGCTTGATCCTTTCTTCTCTGCCCCTCCTCTTGTTGAAATGACCACCTGATACAGACTGAATCTGTAGTCACATGCACATGCTCAGTTTGGTGTCTATTGCTAGAGAGGTTTTTTTTTCCTCTGGAGAGTGCATGTGATCAGCACAGGGCCAATCAGCACTGTCAAGACAGAGGGTCAAGGAATTCACATCCTCCTAGAGCAGAAAGAAAACTCCTCCTACAAGCTTTAACCAGTGCTCAGCTGAAGTCACAAGACTGCTGTAACTGCTGATGAGAAAAGGTATTTAGCAGTTTATATTTACTAAAATAACTGCATTTCCATGTTGTGTGTACTGTGGGAGATCAGATATAGAGAATGCCGGGTCCTGGGTTTAGTAACCCTCTTTAAGTCTTTAAAGGCTAAGTTCACCTTAAAAAAATAATGAATAAATAAATGGACATATTTTTGCAGGTAAAAAAATGTGCATTTATTATTTTTTTTCTGGAGCCTGCAGATCAGTGGGTGAAATACCAGGTTCATTGAGAGCTACAAGTCATCTACCACGGTAGCAGATGGTAGTTTCAGTTCATCCATTTACAGATCACTGTGAATGAATGACACAGAAACAGGGGCGGACTGACCATTTGGAAACTCGGGCACTGCCCGAGGGCCCGGGGTCAGTAGGGGGCCCCATGAGATGCCCCTGGTACCTTTTTCATAGGCTTTTTTGAGTTTGGGCAAGGACACAGGGGCCCCATGATCCCCTATTGCCCGGGGGCCCCATGAGTTGTCAGTCCGCCCCTGCACAGGAATGTAGATGGAGCACCCTCCCTGATCTACTTCCCGCACCCGCTGTCACAGCTGGGGATTAGAGAGGCAGAAGCAGGAGCTCTTTGGTAACATGTTACATGTTACACCCTAAATATGAGTGTACCATCTAACATTTCACCAAAGGTGAAGTTATCCTTCAAAGGCCATGTTCAAAACAAACTATGTGGGAGAGGTCATTCGTAAAATGTAATACCTGAAAATAACTACTACAGTGGGATGAAGGTCAACAGACTGGTTTTTCTGTTTGGCAGCCATTAGTTTTGACTGGAGACTGTGCAGCATATCTACAGAGATGAGGTGACAGGATGAAGTAAGGGGGCTCATGACTAACATGCATGGTCTCTTATGATACACTTTTTTACCCTAAAAGTTGTTATCCCCTGCTTTTTCTAGGTAAACAAAAATCAGAATAAAAAGTTTGCATTTTAATATTCATAGTCATGTATACACAGTTATAACGAAACAGCCAAAGTGAAGAAATGTTTTGGTTGCTGCTTTAGTGACTTGAGGTAAAAACGTTACCTCTAAGGGTCTGTTTCATGCTACTGCATCAGTTATAAGGTTTCTCCTTTAGAGCCAAAAAAATATTTATCTATCTGCAGGCTCAATCCTGGCCATTCACTTTCACATCTGCCCTTTTACCACAGCTCTGAACGCCAGACTAGTAGAAGGGCAGGGATGGCAGTAATTCATTAGGGGGACATGTGGATTAACTATAGTTTCAAGTGGACTAAAACATGGACTTGGAACCCAAGGCTCCTTTTCCACATCCAGTCAGACATAGAGGGGAAGCTCCAACCCCCAGACAGGCCTTGGCAGCATACAGATAGACCTTCCTTAGCACCCTTAAGTCTCAACACAAGAAATCTAGGTTTCAAGTTAAATGGGCTCATCTGTGGAAGACCCAGCACCTACCTAGTCTTCATCACAGAAACCTGTGATACCTGCTAGGTCTTAAGTGTGCCACAGAGTCCAGTGCATGTAACTTTACCCCTGTTGTTTGCAGAGCACATATTGTCCAACCCAATCAGAGAATGTCCAGTCGGTTTTGGGAGCAAAATGGACACTTTACCTTACTTAAAATGAAGGTAAAGAGCAATTATTTCAATAATAAAACAAGGATTATACACCTCTCTGGCAAATGTTCCACTCAACAGGGTAAATATGTCTACCAATAAGTAACTGTGGTACTCATTTAGTCTCTTCTGCAGTAAAACCACTTAGTCTGAATCTCTCCCAGGAAGGACCTTCCCTCTTCCAATTAGTCTTTCTCCACAGCAGAGCATAATCACTGCTTAAAGAGGATCCCTAAATCTGAAATTACTCAGCATTTACTAGCCTATCTTTCCCTCTACTCACGGAGATCCTTCTTCTGCAGGCCACACTCTCCTGTCAAGGCTCCATCCAACTATATATGGCCTATCATTAGATGCCCAGATTGACAAGCCAGTTTCCCAATAAAGAGGGACCTCCTCTATAATCGCCCTATATACTGACCAGTAGGTATCTCTGTACTCTAAAGGCCTGAGTTGACTTGCTTTGGGCTTGTGGGCCTGTGGGCTTGCTTTGGGAAAAGTTTGATGCTTCTTAGATCATTTAGTGTTCAGTGGTGCAGAAGTCTAGATCAGCAGACCTACAGTATCTGACTTAAGCAGGCCATACATGGATTGAAATTTCATCAGGGACGGGCTGAATTTTAATCCATGTATGGGCAGGGTGGTTGAACAAAAGTCAATTTATGAACTGACATCTGTACAACAACCCTGTTGGAAATGTTTTGCTCAACCTTGGATTGGAGTCATGGGGGAGACGAGCAATTTTTTTTTTTGTTCATTCAAAAAAATTAATTATCTATGGGCTGCCTTAGAGCCCAACTCTCACCCAAACTTTTTTCTGGATTTACATGGGAAAATAGATACTTAAAAAAAGGTTTTATTGCTATCCACAACCCCATCGGGGAGATTTCACCTCATTTTGAGCCTCTCTGATAGCAGAAAAAGAAATGAAAGGAGTGGTTGTCACTTAGACAGGAGGGCACAACCAATAATAATACGTTAACAGAGGTTTTAAAATTTCCCCATTTCACTGCCAAAAACTTTATGTTTTGTGATGGACCTCCTGGCACCCCGTCTAGGTGCTTCCTTCAGAGAACTGCTTCCTCACCACTGAGACGCAGGACCAAGGTGTTATAGCTGGGCATTGCACCCAAGAACTAGACAATACTAGCTTAGGTGCAACTGTAACTGTTTATTTAACAGAAATACAGTTTTTTTAATACACTTGAGAAATAGGGGCAGTCCCCACATGAACAATAAAAACAAACATTACATATTGGGATAAACATTCAACACTGATTAGGTAATGAGGTCAAGTTGTCACAAGACTAATCCCATCAGGAGGACTAGCCAACAGACAGAAACAATAGATGACTCCATTAACTTATTTAATAATGAGACAAAGGCACAACAGTAAACACCTTGCACCTTAATAAACAGATTATATCAAGAGACCTCAGCATCAGGTTGTCTTGAGATGATTATATTAACATCAGCTTAGAGTATCTGAGTTTAGTAGGGTGCTTGAAGCAGTCAATGCTGGTTTGGGCACAGAGACCTCAAATCTGTATCCTGGTCCTCCAGTTCTCAGAGTCTGTGTGTTTCAGTGAGACATGGACTTGAATCCAAAGTAAAACTACTCCAAAAGGTCCCCCAGGCACACACCTCCCAAAGAATTGAGCCCCCTCAAACACCAGGGCCCATAGTCAGTAGGCAAGAGGCTAGCCTGCAGTCTCCTCCAACAGACTCTGTCCCAAATGGGTCTGTCATATGTTTCATTTGTTGAACTCACTACAGAGATTCATCATCATTCCTTGCACCAACAAGATCTACGAATTATCTCCCAATGGGGACAAAGACCATAAATAAATTCTTGACAGATGTTCTACCTTTCCCCACTGTAAAACTAAACTGAAAAAACTTTGAGCTGAAATTCTTCTTTAAAGCAAACGTGTGCTTTGTTTATTTAGGGAAACGTACCAGGCTTGATTTAATCCCCTCTCACATTTCCTTCACTCCCCTGCTACTCTGTTTACACCAGGAGATGAAGGAATGTTCCAGTACTTCTTGGCAAAGACAAGCATGTGACAGTGCCTTGCTAATCATGACTTTTGCAGAGGAAGTCCATAGCCTGGTGACTGCGTGACTCACAGCTTATACTTGACTTTCCTTTGCTTATAGAGCAGAATGGAGTGGTAGAGTGGAAGCTAAGAAAAAGTAAATATATGATGCTGGGAAAGGCTACATTAAAGTAAACCAGTTATTTTGCCCTGCCTGAACAAGGAACAAGCTCACTTTAAGGTCCACTTTACCCCCTTGGCGCCTCCTGGCCTTTTAAGGGTTTCAGAAGCCGGGAGGCGGGGCGGGGTTTTAGGGTCATGTGACCGCCATGATTCGCCGTCACGGCGGTCACATGATCGGGAAAGGTCCTGATCGAAAGAGGAGATCGGGACCTTTCCGTGAGTACCGGACATGTGTGCTGGGAGTGCGCAGGGCACGCGCTCTAAGCACATATGTGTTTCTTAATTGCACACAAATGTGCGGCCGCTCGGCATCTAGGCCCAGACACCGGGAGGCTGCACATTTGTGAGCGGCCGGCATGAAGAGGTTAAAGGATGAGCTGGCACACCTGGAGGTTATTCATGTCTTTATGACCCTTTTATTCCTTTTTAATGCTTATCTCTGTCTTTTTATCTATGTTGCCTACTGAACTGATATTTTCAAAACTTTCAGGCACTTTTGGCAGTCTGATATATTACATTTGTAAGGAACCTTTACAGTTGACTCTTGCTGCAGCTTTTGTTTTGAATACAGTCTTAGAAAGTCTAAGTGTCGGTTCATATATATGCTGATTGGATGGGGTTTGAACAGCATCCAATCCGCATGACACATGAAATAACATTGCTTCCTATGGTGCCTGATCACATATGTCTGGTGCACTGGTGGTGCAGATTGAAAAAGAGTCCTGTCCGATTTCTGAGCAGTGCGGTCAGGTTCAGGTGCAGATTACAGGCTATTGACTTCTATGGGAACCGTTTCAAAACCACACATGTATGAACAGGTTAAAACCCTGACCTAGTCCTGTCCTGAACCTAACATGAACCGGTGAACAACTACTGTGTCTATTAGCTGTGAAACCTGAGATTCAATCCACACCGCACATGTGTGAATCAGCTCTCAATAAAACACAAGGTAACAAGAGTTGACTGTGAAGCTGATGAAAATGTCAGAAATTTGGTGCAAATGGCTGCAGATGCCTAACACAAATTTACAGAGCTACAGGAGATTGAAAAACAACCAAAGGTTTCAAAGAAATCAAAGAAAAACGTTGTCTTTCTCCATGTTAGAAAGGAATTGTATTAAGTTTTGTTATATTTTACAATGTACAGTGCTACTGTGCAATGTTTGAGTTAGAATATTTTCCAGATGTAACAAAAATTAAAATGGACCTCTTTCTTGTTTAGCATACGATGGTAATGAGATCAGTGAATGTTTGGGTACATTTTTAAAGCAAATGTGGTACATTGAGTGTTGTAGAACTGAATGAAACACTGCATGCATCACTTTTAATTTTTAAACTCGAGCTGCCGCTGATGGAGCCTTTTAAGTAAATCTTTTAATGTAGCAGGAGGATAGAATAGTTCGGAAGCTTTTGACAATGCTTTTTACCTGGATACTGCTAATAAGAAATTGAAATTGTGTTCAAAATTAATTTATGGCTACCAAATGGCCTAGCTACAGTCCATTTTTTTGCTGTTTTTTGTATTGAGCATGGAAGTATTGAAATTTCTGATATTGACCTTACTGGAGAAATTTTTGTGCACTTCCTGTCATTTGACAAAGGGCAGAAAAAGGGAAGCAATTGGATAGAAAGGCAGGGACAAGGGTCATTAGATTGCTGGAAGTTCAAACCCTAATTCTACTGGAAATGTGTTGTATTGGTGTTCCCCCACAGGTATTCTTATCAATCAGTGCTACCTTGCTGTCTCCCTACTGCAGGAGTCAACCCTAAATTATCTCCACTGTCTGATGGTGTTGAAGCTAACCTACTGTAGGCAGATGATGTCATTTCTCCTCTGGGACAATGTTTGGTGATGTTGATTGTCTGCTCAGGCCTGAGCACTGTCATACCTGGTCACATGTTCATCCGTACAGGGAAGCACTGCTCCGATATAGCAACAAATGGAGGCTCAGAGCAGAGAGGAAGAGATGGAACATGGATTGGTCAGAATATTGTGAGAGTGTCTTGAAAGTAAGGAGTTAAGAGCCGGCAACTCATCCTTCCGAAGAATTACTTTGTTACATCGTGTATCGTGTACAGGTAAAACTGGCTTACGTGTTTCGGCAATAAGTCTCCATCATAGCAATCAAAGAGTGTCTCTTTAAAGAATATTGAAACCAAAAAACAAACATTAATATATTGTGGGTTACCATTTTGTAGATATAAGTGCTGCTTTCATTTTTCTTTTTTTAAGCTAAATACATTTTCTTTAAAAACAGAACAATAACTAAATATCTTGACAGTATTCCAGTTTCCTTTTAACTGTAGGCTGAACTGATATATTAAAAGATCTTACCAGTTTTCCCAAATAGTTTCTAGCAACTACCAAAGAATGCCTCTCCACGTCATGAAGATGAGAAGAGAAGTAGGTGCTAGTAGACCGAATCTAGAGAGTTACCTTATGACATCAATGACTCCATATATAAAGTTCAGTACATTTAAAGAACCATCCTAGGACAAGAAGTAGGATTATTTGCAGGATTACTGGGTACAAATAAAGTAAAAAAGTTTGAAAAAGGAAACTAATGCAGCCACCACATCTAAGGACTGGTAAGGTGCAATACATTTCATGTTTGTTTTTGGGTTAGTTATCCTTTAACCGATTCCTGCTGCCCTATAGCAGAAATACTGCTACAGGGTGGCACTGGTGCTCAATAGCAATACACACCAAACTGAGCATGTGCAGAGTGACTCCACATGATATGACTTATCAGGAGATAAGAGGGGGACACTGGAAGAATGGGAGTATCAGAGAAGACAGGATCAAACTGCCTTTTTACACAATGCAGAGGATTAACCCCTTAGGTTTTATGGTGAGTATAAAAAGGATCACCGTTAGGGCAGCACAGTGGCTAAATGGTTAGCACTTCCGCCTGGCGGTACTAGGGTCACTGGTTCAAATCCTAACCACGGCACCACCTGCCTGGAGTTTGCATGTTCTCCCTGTGCCTGCGGGGGTTTCCTCTGGGTACTCTGGTTTCTGCCCACTCTCCAAAGACATGCTGGTAGGTTAATTGGATCCTGTCTAAATTGTCCATAGTATATGTATGAATGTGAGTTAGGGACCTTAGATTGTACACTCCTTGAGGGTTAGGGACTGATGTGAATGTACAATATATATGTAAGGCGCTGCGTAAATTGACGGCGCTATATAAGTACCTGAAATAAATAAATAAGCATGCTTACTGCATATACAGACTGATTTACTGCTGTTGGTTTAGTAACATTTTAAGCATATTTAGTTATTTACCAGTCTGATGAGGTGGGCAGGTTAATCTATATATAGGTATACCTATTTTTTTAAATGAAAGTGAGGAACAGAAGACTATGTAATTGAAAATATGTATATTGACCCATGAAACATTACACAATAATGTCTGAAATAGTTTTTTAAATAGCCTGAAAAGTTTTCACAGTTAAGTTCTGAAAGGATATATATCACATTGTCGAACAAATTATTCCAAAAGTTCTTAAGTTCAATAAGTAAAACAACTAGAGCAAAACGTGGCACAACATTGAAAAATACAATATCCTTCTCATGCCCACTCCATTAATTCTGTATAGTAGAGGTGCACACAATTCCAATATCTAAGATTAGCATTAAATGAGGCTGCTTTGCAACGTCTACACTGTATAACGCGGCTACTGAAATGCCCGCTGAAACTTAAATGAGTTCAATTAGTCAAAAGCTGTTTATGTGCAGAGATATAGATTTATGTTCTATGGCATTACTTCACGTTTATAAGAGGCCTTTCCAAGCCAGATTACATCCAAACTGGTGTGTGTGATCCTCTAACAAACATTCCCTTTTCAATGGTAACATTTAAGGGATCAGTGTATTTGTTTGTAATATACTGAACTGGAATACTGCATCCTTTTTTTCTAAAAAAAAACTCTAAGAAAGCAGACTTGCATTCTCAAATCATGTTTAAGACAAAGAGAGGCAACATATAAAAAGAATGGCTCAACAACAGGGAAAAATAAGTTAAGATCTCTAATGGCATATAGATAAATTCCTGGAACAACATTCTATTAACCACTTCCAGTCCGGACACTTTTACCACCTTCCTGTCCAGGCCAATTTTCCGCTTTCAGCGCTATCACACTTCAAATGACAATTGCGCGGTCATGCAATACTGTAAAAATAAGACTTTTTTAGCATTTTTTTGAGACAGATAAAGCTTTATTTTGGTGGTATTTATTCACCACTGGGATTTTAATTTTTTTTGCTATATAAATGAAAATGTCCAAAAATTTTGAAAAAAGTGTTTTTCTTATAAAATTTTCCAAATAGATAATATTTCATCATAAATCTTGACCAAAATTTATTCAGTTATCTTTTTAGTAAAAAAAAAATAACCCAAATTATTTTATAACCAAAAATTATAATTTTTAAAAAATGTTTTTACAGTTTTATTTTATTTTTGTATATTATTATTTATGGGGTTTTTTTTCTACATA
This sequence comes from Staurois parvus, assembly GCF_062004578.1. Lineage (NCBI taxonomy): Eukaryota > Metazoa > Chordata > Amphibia > Anura > Ranidae > Staurois > Staurois parvus. The sequence continues at coordinate 8,694,923 of NW_028317825.1, forward strand.
CTGTCACCCTAGCAGTACAGTGTCACCATGGTGACACTGTACTACTTGTGGGGGTGATAAAGATTTTTTTTTTTTTTTACACTGATTGCTTTTACACCCATGAAGGATGTAAAAGCAATCATTTCTCCTTCTCTCTGGCTGCATTCTTGCAGCCATTCAGAACTACTGTGTGAGCTGTGATTGGTCACAGTTTGTCACATGATACAAGGCTGTTGTGAATAGCCTTGTACCATGTGACCTCTGTGATCATTCACAGATTTCACACGTAGTAAGCAATGATGTCAGAAGTGACATCTTGCTTACTACTCTGCATGTGATCACTGATTGGCCAATCAGTGATCACATGATAGGGACTTCGCACAGAGGTCCCGTACGACGATCGGTGTTCCACTGCGCTCCCTTTTTAAAAACACTTTATATATATATATATATATATATATATATATATATACACACACCTTTTCTTTTGTCTTTAGTCCAGTCTAGTAATGTTATTGGTATCACAGGATCACAAGAAGTAGGGGTCACAGCAAGTACCTATTGGGATCACAGGAAGTAGGTTGAATGATATCTAATTATGCAAAAAAATGAACCAATAAAATTCACCTCTACTGTGTACTAAAAGATATATATAAAACTTATAGTACAGTGAATATCACCTAAACTTGCACTATTGAGGAGATATTCACACTGCATAGAGCTGGTGAAGTCACCAGCGCATGCGCTCTGAAGGGATGGCATACCTATGTCATCCATTCAAAGCTCTGTGCCACAGCCGAAATGCCCGCACGCATGCGCAGGAGTGATGCCATAACGGCTCAGCCAGTCAGATGGCCGGAGTACGCGAACGCAGATGGAAAACCTGGTGAAAATGGAAGCCCTGTCAGTGGTGACAGTGTGCCGCTGGAGGCCTTCATTCTAAGTAAGCATTTCATAATGTTCTAGTATTGATGCATATTAGCACATTAAGCCATTGTCTTGCAGTTTGTTTTTTTTTTTTTTTAAGGCTGCAATTTACTACAGCTTTAATACATCATGGAAACTCATGGAGAATTAAAGTCAAGGAAAAAACTAACTATAACTATTCTTAAAAATGTCACATGCCCCCCCCCCCTTTCATATCCTACCTAAGATATAAAAATAAAAAAAAAGATATGTGTACTTACCTATTTTTAATCCCCTCCGATCATGTGATCCTGTATTTCTGGCTCCCTTGTGTCAATGAGCAGCTGCTAGGGGGAGAGGAGGGAGAACAGACATCTGGGCCATGGGAGCCTATGGATGATGTCGTGTCTCCCAGAATTATTCACAGCTGTTCTCAAGCACGCCGTGACACAGATCTGCAGGATCACATGACCGTACCAGAGCTGACTGAAAATAGGTAAGTACACACATCTTTTAGATAGGTTAGGCAGTATAAGTAGAAGAGGGGAGGGAGCTTTTTTAACAATAGATATAGTTAAGCCTCTTCCACAGGGGAGCTTTCCGCTGATCCCCATTGAGCAGGCGAATGGCAGGTCCATGTCCACTCCGCTTATGTACAGTCAGATGTAAGCCTGTCCACTTACATCCGACTGTCATCCCATCCAATCTGGTAGATGGATGGGGAATGGATCCCCCATCCATCTGTTTTTAGTGGATCAGATGCAGACGCTCCACAGAGGGCAATGGATGGTCCTGTTGGGTTCGACTAAAAAACGGACAGGTGGACCCAATCGGTCCACACATGTGAAAAGGGCCTTAGGCTTTTATTCCACCTTAATACACAGATAATTGACTAAACCCACACATGCTTTTTTCACCACTACTTTTTTCTTTATACTAGCTTTAAAAAAAAAAAAAATAACAAATGCAATAAGAGTTAGTATATAACACTTTTTGGTATTTTTCAACTCTTTACAAAGTTGATAAAGTGACAGCCCACACACAAATTCAGATCATCTACCTAAGCATACTAAAGGACACTTTTTACAGTCTATTTACAATAACAGCATGATAACCAGTAGAAAATCAAACAACTATTAAATGTATGCCAAGCTGAGGCTCCTTGATATCCTGTATGTTTAAGCTTGTTAAATGTGACAAATCACAAAATATTTTATGGAAGATCATCTCTCAAAAAATTGAAGAAGATGTTTAACACTTTCACTGCCGAGTCCTGTGCTTCACTTTTGACCTCAGGTGGCAAGACAAATTTTGCAATTTTTACCTTTTTATATGATTTTTCACCTAAAGTTTTCAGAGTTTGGTAAATAATCCCCCAAAGTGTACATTTTCTGAAAGCACAGAACTGGTAAAGTACAAAGACACTGCTACTGCTATTGTTGGTTCCATGTTGATCAAAATTATAATTTTGATAACATACAGTCAAATCATTATTAATGCACACAAACACAACATAGCTTACAAAATTGCTACTACACCTTACAGACATGCCCGCACTCTTGGGATTCCATCACATATGTTTCTTTTTCATACACCACGGTTGGGTCCTATTTGATTTCAGTAATGAGGCAACTCTCTTTACGCCTTTTGTACTCCATGTACTATGTTAAATTTACTCTTGTGTTTTCTATGCTTTTTATCTAGATACATATCTGAACATACATGTGTTGTTTTGTTACCCCATTTGTTCCCCCTTCCCTTCCCTCACCCCTCCTCCACCTCCCCTCCCCCTTTATTTGTGCACCTACCAAATCTCTGTCAGTATTAAAATCAAAACGTATTATATTCCAGCTTACCAATCCTTAGATGTGGTGGCTGCGTCAGTTTTCTTTTTGAGGCTTTTTTTCTCTGTTTTCACAAGGTGATCTGTCTAGTAACACACCTCCAGTATTAGTGAGACACCACTCTGGAGGAATGAGGACAGGACACAGCAGACAGCAGCATTGTTAGTCTGGGGGAGGGGGGATGGGAGTGTTAAATGTATTAACAGATTTGAGTACAATAACACATTGAATCAAACTTCAGCTCACATTTTATAATCAGTTAAGGCAAACTGTTTTTTTTTCCTTTTGGGATAAAGGTTTTACATGAATAAATACAAGCTGATCATTTTAACCACTCCTGCCAGTGTTAAATTGTTTGTCTCATCCATGTAACCTGCTACATTCTGCTAGAGAGCTTGTTCTTTTGAAAAGCAACAGACCTACTGGCCAGATCACCAGATGAAAATAGAAGAAAGGAAAAGAAAGAAAATGAATCTAGCCATCACATCTAAAAATTGGCAAGCTGCAATATAATAACATAATAACATGCCCTTGTGCCTTTCACTTCAAGGTTTAAAAATCTGAGAGGTCCAAGCGGACGCATTTCTATTGGTGACTTTTGTAATGTCTTCAAAATTTTAAAAAACATTATCGGACAAGAATATTTCTACTAAGCCTAAAAAATAAAACTGTACTGAGTCACTAAATAATATAAAATTATAAATACTAATATAAAATTATATATACTAAATATCTGCAAATTTTAATTGTGCCATTTTGCAAAATGGTGAAAATTTAAAGAATAAGTTCACCTTTTAGACAAAATAATAAATGCACAATTTTTTGCAGGTAAAAAAAAAAATGTGCATTTATTATTTTTGTCTGCAGGAGCCTGGAAAGCATTGCACCAGCAATTAGTAGATCGCTAATGTCATGCAGGTCTCCTGTAGACCTGTCTGTATATCTACTTGCCATACGGGATGTACAAGCAGCAGATATTCTGACAGGAAGTTTCAATGAACTACCACGATGCTCCACAGCGCTGTGGTAGTTCATTGAAAACTGCAAGCCCACAGCCACTAAGGCTACTGGAACTTGTAGGCACTCATTCACAGAACACTGTGAATGAGTGATGTGGCCATGTGGGTGGAGCTCCGCACGGCTGTGCTTTATTCAAATACGACAGATAGTACGGAGGGGGAGGGGGGCCTGGTATGGCTTTTAGGGGGAACACCGCACATTTAAAAAAAAAAAACTACTGTGGGGTGGGGGGACCCCATACTGTTTTGTTGGGGGTTTTTTTCTAATAAAAATGTCTTCTTTTTTTTTAATGTCAGTCCTGTTGCAGCAGGTTCTATACATTGTACATACAGTTTCAAGAAAAAGTATGTGAACCCCTTGGGATTACGTGGAGTTTTGCATGAATTGGCCATAAAATGTGCTCTGAACGTCATCTAAGTCACAACAATAGAAGAACACAGTCTGCTGAACATAATACTACACAAACATTAGATGTTGCCATGGTTTAATTGCACATAACATGTAAACATTCACAGTGCAGGGAGGAAAAAGTATGTGAGGCCCTAGCTTAATGACTTCTCCCAGAGCTAATTGGAGCCAGGAGTGAGCCAACCTTGACTCCAATCAGTGTGATGATATTGGATGTGTTGCTGACAGCTGTCCTGCCCTTAAAAAACACACACCTGTTTTGGGTTTACTGGTTTCAAGAAGCACTGTCTGATGTGAACCATGCCTCGCAGAAAAGAGCTCTCAGAAGACCTACGATCAAAAAATGTTAACTTGCATGAAGCTGGAAAGGGTTACAAAAGTATCTCCAAAAGCCTTGATGTTCATGTGTCCACGGTAAGACAGACTGTCTACAAATGGAGTAAGTTTAGCACTGTTGCTACTCTCCCTAGGCGTGGTCGTCCTGTAAAAATGACTGCAAGAGCACAGCGCAGAATGCTGCATGAGGTAAAGAAGAATCCCAGAGTGTCAGCTCTTCCTCTGGATCACCTGTGAGTATAGGGTTATGTATATGGAGGTTCTCTTTTTTTTTATTTGTTAACTTTTTTTCTACGTATTGGTTGAACTGGATGGACTAACATTGTAACTATGGAAGCATATTCTCTGTCTATTACTTCAACCAGTGCTGTTTCCATTCTGATAAAATCTATGCGAAATTCACTACAGCAGATCTCAGCTTTAAATAATTGAGTCTTTGGAGTCTTTCTGATAGAACACAAATGGAGCTTCTCTATGGATTAAAGTGAGGACTCACCTTTTTCTGATTATTGTTTTCTTTGCTTAAACACAGTTGTTTCAGTCACAAAGCAAGTCACTAATTGATCCATCTTCCCTCCTCAAGGGATCTCTCAATCTTGACAGCCATATGGGAAGTTAGAGCATTACAATTTATTTCATAAAATATATACGTTGTATATATAGCCCATTGACACCTTTTCATACAAGTTGACCATGTATTCTAGTTTAGACTGAAGGCCAGACTAGTCAAAACACTATATTTTAATGTGTGGTGGACATTGAAGCAAATAATAGCTGGTTCTATCTTTCTGATGTTGCCATGGAGATTTCGGAGCTAGTATTATCCCAGTTAGCTTTAGGAAAAGAAAGGTAGTCAATCCTCATCCCCGTTGAATTTTCCCTCAGAGGAAAAAAAAAGATTTTAGAAGAAAGGAAGTAGGGAATGGCTTTAGGGAACCTTTTCTGGTCTATCACTGACATTCAAGCAATAAAAAAATAAAACTTTAGACTTCGGACTTCTGATGTTAACACCAGTCTAGAGCTCAACGTGTGCAGGCTGTTATTTGCTGTGTAGGGGCATACAGTGTGGTGCTTTGCTTTGGTACAACATAAGGAACTGTTAACTTTTTTTTTAGCTACTTCTTGTTGCCTGTACGCATATATATGGCCTCTCGATGGGTGGGCCTTAACACGGAGCGGCCACATGTATGCCCTGTAATAACAACTTACTCTGCTGAGAGTGCACTCCCTGCATGCTCCCAGCATGGTAGCCAGCAGGGATTGGTAAGCTCTTGATGTATACTTGCAATCAGGAGCTTTCCAATCATGTGACCACTGTGAAAGCCAAATCACAGTAGTCATATGACCCAAGTGCCCGCCTCCACTTCCCAGCATTTAGAAGCTCTTAAAGGGCCAAGAGTAGTCCATGGGAAGGGGTTAAATTTTATACTAACATGATATTTCATCCAGATTTTTGCATGGTAGCTCATTGTGACATGTTGCAGCGAAGAGACATCCAGGACAGTGAGTTGTGCTGCATAGAAATGGGTGGTGGGCCTGGAATGATGTACACCAAGCTTGACATCAAACCATTCACCAAGGCATCCCGAACTGCATATGAAATGTTTCACACTACAATGAATAAATTGTCTTAAAGTGGTTGAAAGCCCTTACATATACCCATTGGAGTGACTGGCCTCAGCTGATACATAGAGATGAAACACATCCTCCTACATAAGCTGTACTTATTTATCTGCACTCTTCTCTTTCCTACATCCACTCAAAATGCTGAATTCTTAAAATGTGTCTCAGTGTCCAGAAAAAAGGGGGCGGAGAGTTGAAATTTAAAACTGCAGAGCTCAGTGAGGAGAGCTCTGAGGACTGATTGGAGGGAAGGAGCATGCCAATGCTCAATCTACTGGAGCTCCCTCCCCTGTCACCATTTTTCTCTTGGTGTCAGGAAAATGTGTCAGAAGTAATTCATGTTGATGGCAGAGAAAAGAAGCAGCAAAAGAAATGACACTTAGTGCTCTCGACTGAGACAGGCTATAGAGGGATTGGCTTTGTTCATATTTCATTACATTACATTGAGTTTATATAGCGCCAAAGGGTTTGCTCAGCGCTGTACAATAGAGGGGGGGACAATACATGAAACATTACAGCAGCTACGAACAGCACACGAGGGGTAAGAGGGCCCTACTCTTTCGAGCGTACAATCTGGGAGGGAGGGGGTAGTGGTACAGGAGGACCACTGAGGTGTACACTGAGGTGTACAATCACTGAGGTGTACACTGAGGTGTACAATCACTTTAAGCAATATATTTATTTTCCATGTTCAGATGCATTCACAGGCACAGGCACCTTAAACTCCATTTCCTAAAACTTCCTTAGACAGGCCAAGGGTGTACAAATTCATCAGCTTCGCTTGCATTAAAATTCAAAAAAGTGTATTTTTTACCTAAAAATTGTGTTTGAATTTTCTAGCAAAAATATTGATTGTTACATGTAAACAAAAAGGGTCAAAAAAGGCCTGGTTTTCAAATGGTTACCAGAGCTACCTTTACTGGGAGGGATGCTGTTTATAAATATAATGGCAAGTAGCTGCTTGTGCTCTCCGTTGTTTTATTGAAGTAGTGATTCTCAGCTAAACTCTCTGGTGCTATACAGTCTTATAGGGACTATGCTCAGGGCTATCTGTTGATAGAATTAAACATAAATTTATCAGTACTTTCGATTATATTGATTTTAAACAACAAGCAAGCATGCCATGAATCAAGGACTAATCAACACAAAGGGCACAGTATGAGGAAGATGGTGGCCGAAGGGCATAGTACAGGGGGAGTCAGGAGGGCACAATAGTGGGATCAGGAGGACACAGTACAGGTTCTGGGACACTGTCTAGGCTATCCTGGGACAACTTGATAAAAAGCGTGAACATCCTGGTGAATCCAGGACAGTTGGTAAGTATGATGTAAAGCAAGATTATCATGGGGCCCCCATGCACCTGGGGCACTGCCCAGGGGTGCCCATACATTAGAAAGCCCTGGCTATGCTATTCAGTTATATGTTACCCTGACTGAGACATTGATGTGAAGAGTCCATATTTGTGCAACTTCTTTCATTATCCTGCAATGTGGTCATATTTTTTACCATCCTGAACCTGCTTTTCATTACTGATTCTAACATGGCACCTGTTTAGTAAAGTGTAAGTTACGATAGCTCTCTGTACAATTATTCAGCTGACTACCCATTCTGTAAACTATAACTTTTTGTTTTGGATGCAGCGTGGAAGGATTAGAACTAGGGTTGACACCTGTCTGGGTTTCACCCGGACACTCCGGGTTTACAACGATGTGTCCAGGTTTCTGTCTGCCTGAGACCCAGACACACTATTCAGAACGAATTGTGCCGGGACCGTCGGCAGGGGTATGCTAACCTGTGACAAGTCTGTTCATCTATCTCCTGAATGTCTCCCCTCCCTGTGGGCAACCTGCCTTACTCTCAGCAGAACGGACCGAAGTTCTGTTTGCACACACAGGAGGAAGAGGAGGGAAGGAGGGACACGCACTGATATGAGGTCTATAGAAAGTTTATTATACTCTGTAGATGGACAGGGAAGGGGGGCAGAGTGGCTGGGAAGGAGAACAAGGTTAAAAAGATGTACTTTTCATGGAGTGATTGGGGGGTGCGGGTTAAGTGGATATGTACTGGGGGGTGGGGGCACTTTGGTAGGGAAGAGAACTTATACTAGAAGTATGGGTTGAATTTAAAATAATCCCCACTTCTAGCACGAGTCCTTTCCCCTCCAAAAGCACCCCCCAGCATACATCTGACACTCGAACCCCCCCCAGCTAGGATAGCCCTCTTGCCTCCCAAAGCACTCCCTCCAGCACATATCTGACCCCACCATTGCTAGTTCTAGCCCTCCCTCCTCCCAAAGAATCCTCCCAACTGTCAGGGATCCCCTCGATCCCCGCCGCGATGGTCCCGGCGCAGGCGCAGTGCACCGCCCTGTGCAGGGACACGGGCACTAGGTCCGGGCCGGCCGCGGTGTTCGAGTTCGCGCATGCGCAGTAGAAGCCGCGGCCGCCCGCTGGGCACCAATGGCAGCGCAGGGCGGGATATTTAAATGTCCCTGAGCTGTCATTTCAGTGCTTTCTGGTCTTACCTGTATCCAGTGATTCTGAACCTGTGCCTAAGTAAGTTATTGACCCGGATTGCTCTTGACCTGCTGATTTCTCCTGCCCAGACCTTTGCTTTGCCTGACCTCTCTTTCTGAATGCCCCTCATTAGTTCTGACCTACTGTTGCTGACCTGGCGTGTGACCCGACGATTCTCTGCCCGCTCCCTTGTACCATACCGTCCTCTCCATTACCAACTCGGCCCGTCTGACTTCGCACTTGCTCAGCCATCCATCCATCCCATCGGGGTCACCCGACCTCCTCACATCTGGCTCTCCCTGGTTGGAGCCCCTGGCGAACACCCCTACCACTGACAGGTGTGCTCAGTAGTGGCGACCTGGTCCCGGGGTACTCCAAGTCCATCCCCACCATCAGGGGCTCTGGTGAACAAGTACCCTGGGGCTTAGACTCCGCGCTCTGGGCACGCCTGACCAGTGGAGTGCTAGTGGTGCCGCTCGGCGGTCCCTCACAGTACCAGAAGGCCATGACTGAGCCTCGAGGAGGACCCTCCCCGATAGAGGAGGTTTGCAGGCACCTGGCTACCCTGACGCAAGCAGTAAACGTGTTACAGAACAGATGTTTGCAGATTGAGAATCGGTTCCAGGCCTGCACCATATCTGCTCCTGTTTCACAGGCCCCGGCTCCTGCACCCCCGGTCGCAGCAGCCCATGAGCCGGCTCCCGGGCCTTCCGCATCACTCCCTATGGCGGAACCCCGAGTACCCTTACCCGAGCGCTTCCACGGGGATCGCACACGCTTCCTGTCATTCCGTGACTCCTGCCTACTCTATTTCGAACTGCAACCACGGACTTTTCTGACGGAATCGGTGAAAGTGGGGTTTGTTATCTCCCTGTTGCAGGGTGAACCCCAAGACTGGGCCCACCGACTAAGGGGAAATATTGATCCCCATCTGGTTTCAGTTGACAACTTTTTTAATGCTATGGCCATCTTAGACGATGATCCACAACGGGCACCCTCAGCCGAGGCCACATTATACGCACTCCGACAAGGTCGGCGAGCGGCTGAGGAATACGCCTCTGACTTTAGGCGTTGGATGGGGGACACTCGTTGGAACGAGTTTGCGCTTTTGCACCAGTTCCGTATGGGCCTCTCAGAGGCTCTGAAAGACGAGCTCGCCCGGGTGGAGGTGCCCAAGACATTAGAGGACTTGATTGCACTAACCATTAAAATTGACCGTAGACTACGGGAGCGCAGATTGGAGAGGTCTGGTCAGGGTTGCGGAAATACCTGGGGGTCATTCCAAGGATCCAGTCATACTACTAGGCCAAACATCCAGAACCTGCCATCTGAGGATGCTCCCGAACCTATGCAGCTAGGCCTAGCACGGCCTAAGCTACCGCCAGAGGAACGCCAGCGCAGACGCTCCCAGAACCTGTGTCTCTACTGCGGTGAAGCTGGTCACATGGTACGTTCCTGCCCACAGAAACTGAGTAAGTTCACCTCATCTTCTTTATCTATTGGCAATATGAATCCGTCCCAATACTTAGTTGTGCCCCTCTCCTTTCAGCTTTCAGAAAGGACCGTGGAGGTGACGGCCATAGTTGATTCGGGGGCATGCAGCTGTTTTGTGGATATCAATTTTGCTCACCGGCAGGGTATCCCCCTCCATCCAAAGGAGAAAGGGTTTCACATCTTTTTGGCTGATGGCTCCCAGATAAAGTCAGGGGTGGTTAACCAGGAGACCCCTTCCATTGTTACTTCCATTGCCGGCCAACACCGGGAGCTCCTCTGCCTGGATGCTATTGCATCACCCCTTTTCCCAGTCATTCTGGGGCTCCCATGGTTGCGGGCCCATAACCCCCAAATTGACTGGGAGACTGGGGTTGTCTCGTTCCCTTCCCCATACTGTCGGGAACTGTGCCGAACTTCGGGCCCGGAGGTCCCCCAGGTCCTCCTGTGCTCTGAAGGGGATGCCAGCCTAAAACAAGTGATTCCTGCAGCCTATCATGAGTTTCTCGATGTGTTCAGTGAACGGGGAGCAGATACTCTACCCCCCCACCGCCCGTATGACTGTCCTATTGACCTGTTACCTGGTTCAGAAATTCCCTTTGGGCGAATTTTTCCCCTTTCTGAGCTGGAATTAGGGGCCCTGAAGGACTATATTGAGGACAGCCTCCGGAAGGGATTCATCCGTCCCTCCACTTCCCCAGCAGGTGCAGGGATCTTTTTTGTAGAAAAAAAGGACAAGACTTTAAGGCCATGTATTGACTATCGGGAACTGAATAGGGTCACAATCAAGAATCGTTACCCATTACCACTGGTACCGGAATTATTCCAGAGCTTAAAGGCTGCAGTAGTATTTACCAAGCTGGACTTAAGGGGAGCCTACAACTTGGTTCGCATAAGGGAGGGGGATGAGTGGAAAACGGCCTTCCGCACCCGTTTTGGCCATTTCGAATACCTGGTCATGCCTTTCGGGTTGTGCAATGCACCGGCTACCTTCCAGCACTTTGTAAACAACATCTTTAGGGACTTCCTGGATATCTTTGTCATCGTCTACTTAGATGACATTTTGATTTTCTCATCCTCCCTGGGGGAGCACAGGGTACATGTAGCAAAGGTGTTGGGGCGGTTGCGGCAGCACGGGTTGTACGCTAAAGCAGAGAAATGTTGCTTTGAACAGTCTAGCATTACATTTCTGGGCCTGATTATCTCCACCGCGGGGGTCGCAATGGACCCTCAGAAAGTCTCTGCGATCCTAGATTGGCCTGAACCCACGGACAGGAAGTTCATCAAGAACTTCTCGGGTCTGGTCTCCCCCATCACTCAGTTAACCAAGCTTGGGACACGATTCAGATGGACGCTAGAGGCACAGGAAGCTTTTGAAGCATTAAAGAAGTTATTCACCTCGGCACCCATTCTGGGTCACCCTGACGCCTCCCTACCCTACATCTTAGAAGTAGATGCGTCAGAGAACGCGGTTGGCTCCATTCTTTCCCAGCGAAAGGGCGCCAAGGAATTACTTCACCCAGTAGCATTCTTCTCACGGAAACTTACCCCTGCGGAGAAGAATTATGACATCGGCGATCGAGAACTACTGGCTATCAAGACCGCATTAGAGGAATGGAGGTACCTGCTGGAAGGTGCCCCACACCCCATCCTGATTTTCACAGACCACAAGAACCTGGAATATCTGAGGACCGCCAAACGTTTTTATTCGAGAGGTTGTAAGACTGCATGGGGTCCCTGAAGACATCGTCTCGGACCGAGGGGTGCAATTTACCTCCAGATTTTGGAGGGCATTGTGCAAAGCCTTGGATTTCAAACTATCCCTTTCTACGGCATTTCACCCTCAGACCAATGGACAGACCGAAAGGACCAATCAGACCCTGGAGCAATACTTGCGATGCTACACATCTTTTACTCAGGACGACTGGCGGAATTCGCGTATAACAACGCTTGCCATTCAGCAACAGGGCAGTCCCCGTTCTTCTCCAACTATGGGTTTCACCCTGTCTTCCTCCCTGTCTTCCTGCCCAATTCCAGAAACACAGGATGCACTAACTTTTTTCTCTTCAAACAATAAGAAACTACAGGAAGCCATCAGTCGGGCCCAAGAAGATTACAAAACGGCTTTTAATAGGAAACGAGAGGAGATCTGGTGTTGCGGCCCGGAGAGAAGGTTTGGCTGGCTACCTCTAACTTGAAGATGCTCTGCCCTTCAAAAAAGTTGGGACCTAAATTTATAGGCCCTTTTTGCATTAAGCGGATGGTCAATGAAGTGGCCTATGAACTTGTTCTCCCTGAGACACTCAAGATCCACCCAGTCTTCCACGTGTCCCTGCTGAAGCCGGTAGTCCCTGATGCCTTCCCGGAACGGGAATCCAGGCCCCCGGAAGCCGTAACAGTCGGAGAGGAAGAAGAATTTGAGGTGGAATCAATCCTGAAGTGCCGACGAAGGGGGGGCCAGACCCAATTTCTTATCAAGTGGAAGGGCTACGGCCCTGAGGACAATTCTTGGGAACCAGCCCATAATGTCCATGCACCCAGACTTGTCCGGAGGTTTCTTTGTGACCGCCCGTGGTGGAGAGATCGGGTGGGCATCCGGAGGTTGCCCGTAAGGGGGGGGCAATGTCAGGGATCCCCTCGATCCCCGCCGCGATGGTCCCGGCACAGGCGCAGTGCACCGCCCTGTGCAGGGACACGGGCACTAGGTCCGGGCCGGCCGTGGTGTTCGAGTTCGCGCATGCGCAGTAGAAGCCGCGGCCGCCCGCTGGGCACCAATGGCAGCGCAGGGCGGGATATTTAAATGTCCCTGAGCTGTCATTTCAGTGCCTTCTGGTCTTACCTGTATCCAGTGATTCTGAACCTGTGCCTAAGTAAGTTATTGACCCGGATTGCTCTTGACCTGCTGATTTCTCCTGCCCAGACCTTTGCTTTGCCTGACCTCTCTTTCTGAATGCCCCTCGTTAGTTCTGACCTACTGTTGCTGACCTGGCGTGTGACCCGACGATTCTCTGCCCGCTCCCTTGTACCATACCGTCCTCTCCATTACCAACTCGGCCCGTCTGACTTCGCACTTGCTCAGCCATCCATCCATCCATCCATCCCATCGGGGTCACCCGACCTCCTCACATCTGGCTCTCCCTGGTTGGAGCCCCTGGCGAACACCCCTACCACTGACAGGTGTGCTCAGTAGTGGCGACCTGGTCCTGGGGTACTCCAAGTCCATCCCCACCATCAGGGGCTCTGGTGAACAAGTACCCTGGGGCTTAGACTCCACGCTCTGGGCACGCCTGACCAGTGGAGTGCTAGTGGTGCCGCTCGGCGGTCCCTCACACCAACACACATCATACCCCTCCTCTAGTACCAGCCCTCTCCCTTCCAAAACACCCTCCAGCACATATCCACCTCCCCCCTCAAGCAGTAGCCCTCTCTCCTTCCAAAGTGCCACCCCAGGACATATCTGACCCTCCTCCACTAACACTAGCCTGCTCCCCTCCCAAAGCACCTCTCAGCACATATTCAACTCCCTCCACCCCCCTGCTAGCACTTGCTCTCTCCCCTCCCAAAGCACTCTCCCAGCACATATCAGACCCCCATTGCTAGCACTAGTGCTCTCCCCTTTCAAAGCACCCCCTACCACATACACTATACTGTCCAAAGCATTGGGCCAGCCCTCCAAATCATTGGATTCAGGTGTTCCAATCCCCTCCATGGCCACAGATGTATAAAATCAAGCACCTAGGCATGCAGACTGCTTCTACAAACATTTGTGAAAGAATAGGTCACTCTCAGGAGCTCAGTGAATTCAAGTGTGGTACCATGATAGGTTGCCACTTGTACAATAAGTCCATCCATGAAATTTCCTTGCTACTAAATATCCCACGCTAAACTGTTAGTGGTATTATAATAAAGTGGAAGCAACTGGGAACAACAGCAACTCAGCCACGAAGTGGTAGGCCTCGTAAAATGACAGAGCGTGCTGAAGCGCACAGTGTGCAGAAGTCGCCAACTTTCTGCAGAGTCAATAGCTAAAGACCTCCAAACTTTGTGTGGCGGTCAGAAAGCACAACAGTGCGTACAGAGCTTTATGGAATGGGTTTCCATGGACGAGCAGCTTCATCTAAACCTTGCATCACCAAATGCAATGCAAAGCGTCGGATGCAGTGGTGTAAAGCACTCCGCCACTGGACTCTAGAGCAGTGGAGATGTGTTCTCTTGAGTGAACGTCTGACAGTCAGATGAATGTGTCTGGGTTTGGTGGTTGCCAGGAAAATGCCTGATTGCATTGTGTCAAGTGTAATGTTTGGTGGAGGGGGGATTATGGTGTGGGGTTGTTTTTAAGGGCTTGGGCTTGGCCCCTTAGTTCCAGTGAAGGGAACTCTTAAGGCAACATTTTGGACAATTTCATGCTCCCAACTTTGTGGGAACAGTTTGGGGATGGCCCATTCCTGTTTCAACATGACTGCGCACCAATGCACAAAGCAAGGTCCATAAAGACATGAATGAGTGAGTTTGGGATGGAGGAACTTGAGTGGCCTGCACAGAGTCCTGACCTCAACCCGATAGAACACCTTTGGGATGAATTAGAGCGGAGGCTGTGAGCCAGGCCTTTTCATCCGACATCAGTGCCTGACCTCACAAATGCGCTTCTGGAAGAATGGTCAAACATTCCCATAAACACACTCCTAAACCTTGTGGACAACCTTCCCAGAAGAGTTGAAGCTGTTATAGATGCAAAGGGTGGGCCAACTCAATACTGAACTCTACGGACTAAGACTGGGATGCCATTAAAGTTCATGTGCGTGGAAAGGCAGGTGGTCCAATACGTTTGGCAGTTTAATGTATCTCCCCTCCTCCCCCAAATCAAAGAGATGTCACCTGCCACAGAGGGGATGCTCTTGGCATCTGGAACCCCAGCACCCCAAGAGAGGCAGGGCATTTTCCCCGGATGCCCACGCACTCCTACTGGGCAAGTTAGTGAAGCCGAGTGCCACAAATTGTTCCAAAACTCAGCCTGGATTCATGGGACACTGGGATTTTGTTCAAATGTCAGGAATGGCCCATGAAAACCAGGACGGTTGGGAGGTATAGATTTGTATTAGAAGGGGGAAAGAATTTGTGTTTGGGGGGGCAGGGTTTGTATCGGGAGGGGGGATTTAGGTGGGAGAATTTTGGATGGAAGTAGGGAGAGTACTTGTGTAGGAGGGGCATGGGGGAAAGATGATTTGTGCTGTAGAGGACAAGGGCAGAAGAATTGTTACAGAATGGGGATCATGTTATGCTGGAAGGGATATTTGGGGTAAAGGATTTGTACTGGGAGGGGGATTTATGCTTGGGGGGGATGTGGGGGTGGGGTATTTGTGCTGGGATGTGGAGGGGGATTTGGTGAGTGGAAGATGATTTGTGCTGGGAAGTTAGATTTTTCAGGAAGAGGGTTTGTGAATATAAAAATTAGTGCTGGACTTTTTTTTTTTTGCAGGAGAGGGATTGGGGATTTTTGATGAAAAGGGTAAAGTGGGGAAGAGTATTTCTCAAGAAGGGAATTTTGCACTCTCCTTATCCCTACACTGTGCGTTAAAAAAACCCTTGACTACTGCCTCCTACTCTGCATTACACACTCCTGTCTCCTGCATTTTGTACATTAATTATTCCTGACCTCTGCATTCCATGCATAACATTCACAATTTGGCCACACCCACTGTTCACCATGGTGCGCTAAGCCGCATTACTACTCTCCTTGTGGCACCCAAAAGTGTTATTGGTCTCCTACAATCTTATAGTGTATACTCCAAAAAACATTCTGTGTGCCACTAAAGTGTTCGAGTTTGGCGTGAAGAAAAGGTGGCAACCCAAATTAGAACCGCTCTTGAGTTTTACTGCTATCTGGGGTTACTCACCTGGGGCCTATATTGATAGGCTTTTGTTCACTGTAAGTGGGTTTTACCTATACAAGTCTGTAGGAATGCAAAACTCATTTGAAACAAGTCAAATGCAGATCAGAAGGAAGTCACCTGCAGAACAAACACTTCTGTCACTGAATTCTGAATGATCTCAGAAATGTCTCAAAATGATAGTAAGCTGGTGCCATCAATACAAACCCAAATCCTGTTGACACAGGCCTTTTCAGTTTCAGTGACAACAGTTTCTGCAGACAGAGTGAAAATATCTAACAGCAACACAGATAGAAATTAAGGTGCCAAGTGCACAGCCTATTTGTCTTTAATAAATCAACCCCATTGTATCTTTCACTTCTTGCAGGAAGGGGTAGATTCACACAAACAAAAGTATGTAAAAAAAAATTAAAATAAAAGGAAAAAACAAATAAAAATAAATAACAAGGTCAAGGTTTCCCAGGGTTAGTGTTAGGGTCAAGGTCTTTGTCAAAGGTCAAGGTCAGGGTTAAAGGTCACGTTAAGCATATTTTGGGTGAAATTAAAAATACAAATAAGTATCAGTATCAATATGTTATAGGCAGGAATAAAAAAATGCTAAATGTGCACCATTGTTTCTGGGCCCTACTAATGGTACAAACAACAACTAACATACATGTATACAGTATCACAGCGATCGTCAGGAGCAGGAGGATTTCATTTTGTTTTTCTTTTGTGGTAAATTATGGTAATAGCAAGAAATATGCAGTTAAATTTGAAAAAGTTTATTTTTTTTACTATTTTGGGTCAGTTTTCCTCTAATAAGCAAAAAAATCAGGAGATATCCATTATCATTTATCACCAAAAGAAAGCCCAATTTGGACTAAAAAACAAGGTATAATCCACCTGGATACACAAAGTAGTTGGGACAATATGTACACTTTTACTAACACATGTCAAAGTTGAAAAATTGTGCTTAGACATTAACATTTGGTTTACCCTTAGGTGGGAAGGGGTTAATCTTCCTCAATTTACCCAAGATGAATTAAAAAGATAGGCTCTGATGCTTTAAAATAATAAACTGCGTCATGCAGGAAAAGCTGTTCTTCAATACATTTTTCACGTCAGTCTGCATCATCAATGACACACCAGCAACGATAGTGAAAAAAATTGTCATACAACAATGTCCATGGAGCTGTACAGTGCTGCTGACATTAAGAAAGCGTTATAAGGCTCGGTTCACGCCAGATGCAGTGGGACTGTGTTGGACGGCTATTCCAACGCAGTCACGCCACATGGACACGGCAACATGCCTCACATCCTATGTGCCCAGCTCACACTACTGCACTGTGTTGGTGTTTTGGGCACAGTGCACTTAGAAAAAGTACTGCATGCAGAATTTTTATTGGCGCAGCACAGTGAGAGGCACCACATGTCCAGCAATTTAACTTTATGTCTTTGTGCCATCTCAATAAAGTTAATTTGAAAAAAATTAAAGAGTGCAGTCCGCGGAGCTCAGCGCTAGTGTGAAAAAGCCGTAAGACATGAAGTTGCAAGTAATTTAGTAACACTGACATGCATCTGTTTGATTTATAGTAAGTGGAGTTGCAGAGTTATTTATAATTAGAAACTGTGTGTACTTTTATTCACAGCCATACTCATTAGTACAGATGGTTGTACCCAAAACATGTGGTTCGTAAAATATAGCTGTACTTTTATGTTACATATATGTCCCAAAACACTCCTCTGCACAAACCTAAAAAAATCTATTTTTCTTTCAATAAATTCATAGTAGCAATTTATCATAGACATTGAAGCGGAACTATACTCACCTGTTCCCTAGCAACTTGATCCTCTGGAGCTCCCCCCCAACTGCTGACATTTTCAGCCCGAGAGCTTCTAGGTATCAAACCCTGGCAGTTTTCATTGGCTGGGCCAAGGTGGCTGGGCCAAGGTGCATGCACAGGAGTTTAGTCATTTCGGCATTGCCAAAATTCTTGCACTGAGCTGGGCATGTGGCTGGTAGGCAGAGAAGAACCAATAGCAGAAAGGTGCCCCACAGCAGCACTAGTGAGCAGTCCCTATGCTGTCCTGTCAGGAACCATATACCAGGCTGAGACAGAAAGTGCAGTTAAAATCACACATTTAATGAAATAGCAAAAATAACAAAGTTCAGGAACGTAGTCAAAACTGAAGCCAGGCTTTAGATGCCAGAGCGGGTACTCAGATGATAGTAAACAGTAAATCTCAAGACAAGTGAGCGCTTAAAACAACTTATAAAATCAATAAGTGAACAAAATTAAAACGAGAAAATAGCAGCTGAACACCAAAAAGGTACCATAAAAACCTTCACAATAATCAGAATGCATAAAAGGGAGAGGTGCAGCGCTAACTTGATAAATATACGCTTATATAAACCAATGTTAAGGTGCTGTTAAAGTGCAAAACGGTGACTAAAATAAGTTATAGTCCATAACGTGTTCAAAACCCAAGAGAGTCTTCAAAGAGCTCCAATGCCTGGATTCGTGGATGAGGTGATAAAAGTATAAAGATTGCGCACTCACCAGATACGCAATCCAAATGCGCATTCAAAGCAGATAATCCTAGGGTCCTCATATGGATCTGGTCAGATCTGGTCACAAAAGCCCCTCGCCACTTGATAGTGTTTGCCACGCATAGAAGAAAAAAGGCCGCTCTGCAGATGTAAAGGGCTCCCACCGGAGCCCAAAGAACAAAGGAGGCCAAATAGTGTGATACCTTATAGGCAAGGGGTATTTATTCCCAAAGACACACAATATACAAGCAGAGGCAGGAGAGATACTGACCATACAAAGATAACAAATGGCCGCCGGGGCCCTCGTGGCGCCGGTCGGCGTGACGTCATTTGCACTTTAACAGCACCTTAACATTGGTTTATATAAGCGTATATTTATCAAGTTAGCGCTGCACCTCTCCCTTTTATGCATTCTGGGTACTCAGATGAGCCAGGGTCAGGAATCCAAAAGTCCGGGTAGCCAAGAGCAAAAGCCAGGAACAGCAATCTGAAGATAAGTCAGCCAGACCAAGCTGTATACAGGAATATATGCAGGAACACACTGGAGACCATAAGCCATACAAGGGCAAGAAGGAAATGAGACAAGCTGCTAAAATAGCAAAAAGGGCTGACTATGGGCTGGACTAATGAGGCAGGTAATAGTATGCAGGTGAGTCACTGTGGAGATAACGAGTAACTGGTAATTAACTGACAGCTGAGCAGCTTCTGATCACTGAAAAAAAAGAGTTGCTCATTAGCAGGAACCCAGCCCTGACATGTCCTTCTTCCACTTGAACCTCTCCCTCACGCTAGGCACACTCTCCCTGTCCTGCGGTTCTTGTCCCTGACCTACCCACATGCACAATGCATGGCAAATGCAGTGAGCCAGTGCTTTTTCTAAGAACTGTCCTCACTACTGATGGCTGTGGAGGTCATCCGGGACAGCAGCATACATTCAGACAGCCACTCACCCAATGACACGTATGGAAGCCTGAGAGAAATGTGCATTCCTCTTGTCCTCCACTCTCCTTTCCTGTTGGTTGTGACAGCACCACCGGTGTAGGTAGGTCAATCTACACCTGTCTACATGTCTGTTCACAATTTTCTTTCTCCCTTTAATAAAATATTGAGTTAGGATCTTGCATTAGTCCTCCTATGTTCCAGAGTAAGAAAAGTAAAAATTTCTATTTTCATATTAACACCAAATGCTTTTTCCAAATTAAATTTGTACCTTGAAAGCTAATTCATTTTTTGGTTGCTTTATTTCAGTTAAATTTTTATCAGACCTTTGTCTTAAAAAATATACATGTGTATATATATATATATATATATATATATATATATATATATAGTCTTTTATTTATAGACCTGGTGCTTGCTATGACATTAGTTTTGATTTGTAATTTAAACCTATACATGTCAATGAATCACCCTCATTTGTCCTCCAGTCTCCTTAGCTGATGACCAAAAATAATGCAGCACTTGTCAGGTCTCACTCATTTCAATGGATTCTTCCTTTGAAATAAGTCATTAGTTCCAACACAGACCTTCAGTGTCTCTCTGCAGAATCATGTGTATTCTGTGACAATGACATGTTTGGCCCAGAGCTCCTGAATCAAGCCGAATTGGAATCATGAATGTTGACATCTGTGCAATATGCTAGTGAACAACCGCCAGAAAACCTAGTTACGCAAGTCAACTAACAGTCATACGGCGGTCAGGGTCCACTTATTTACTTTATTTGAAAAAACAAGGCAGTCATTACTTGCCTGCTATGTAATATCAAGACATTTTATTACATGATCTTAAAGGGACAGTAAATAGAGCCTGCATGTTTTTGTTATAGAAAAGGCATTTTAAAAAAGGTAATGGATAAATACATATATCTTTCAGGGGCTTATTAGAACTGATAATATTTTAGATAAATGTAGGATTGTAGAGGAAGGTCATTTGCTGCACACAGCTAAATGTTTGGTTGATCACAATACAGAATAGTGCCAACTGTCAATGGTACACCTTTGTTAAAGTTTAATTAAACCTTATGACTATACTTTACATCTTAAAATAGTGTTGAGGTTAATGTGATCTATTGTGGTGTGTTAGGGCACACACGCTGAGCCAAATAGCAACGTGCGTTACATTAGTCAACCTATTCATTAGGCATGGCAACATACCAAAAAATGCAAATAACCCTTCTTTTTACAACTACTGTGCTGGAGTGAGTTGAGTTTTAATGCTACTGTACTGTTATAGGGCTCATTCACGTAGACAGAAAAAAATGATGCGTTTAGACGCATATTTTCTGCATGAAAGGAGGGTTTTTGCTGGCAGAGCTATAAAATCCTGCATAAAACATGAACTCAAAGTACTCAAGTTTATATACGTTTATATGCATATATGCATTTATGTTCATAAGTGCATAAAATCTGCAGCTGTGTCCTGCTTTTTTTGTATGTGGCTAAACGCAGGGCACATTTTCATATGTAGACATGGCTGTGTGTATGGGCTCATTGATTACTATAGTGCTGCATTTTGATGCACTGTGCAGATCTAAATGTAGTGTTTTTCTGCCCATGTGAATGAGCCCTTAGAGCTTATTCAAACAGGCAGAAAAAATACTGCGTTTAAATGCGCACAGTGTATAGTTTTGTGCGCATCTAAATGCAGCACTATAAGAATCAATGAGTCCATACAGACAGCTGCCTCTATATGTATAAACGCTTACATGTGTAATCATGTATTGGAATAAAAGAAGAACTGTATGTGTCTAAATGCATACAGGTCTGAACGCGCCTAACAGCAAATACTTTAGGTGTGTATTTTAAACAGTATCTTTTGCTAGCTCTGCTAATAAAAACCTGCATTTAATGCAGAAAATACATACAGTAAGGTCAATATATATTTGGACACAGGTACAATTTTAGTTTTTTTCAGGTATTTACCAAAACGTATTCAAGCTATAGCTATTGAATGGATATGGACTGAAAGTGCACACTCTCAGGTTGAATTTGAGGGTATGTACATCCAAACTGGAGGAAGGGTTTAGGAATTACAGCTCTTATGAATAGCCATCCCCCCTTTTTCAAGGGACCAAAAGTAATTGGACAATTGAATCAACAGCTGTTTCATGACCAGGTATGGGCTACTCCTTTGTTATTTCTTCGTCAATTAAGCAGGTAAAAGGTCTGGAGTTGATTCTAAGTGTGATATTTGCATTTGGAATCTATTGCTGTGAACCTACATCATGCGTTCAAAGGAGCTGTCCATGCAAATGAAACAGGCCATTGTAAGGCTTCAAAAATGAAACAAATCCATCAGAGAGATAGCAGCAACATTAAGAGTGGCCATATCAACAGTTTGGTACATTCTGAGGAAAGAAGAAGGCACTGGTGAGCTCAGCAACATAAAAAGGCATGGACGTCCATGGAAGACAACAGTGGTGGATGATCGCAGGATCCTCTTTATGGTAAAGAAAAACCCATTCACAACATCCAGACAAGTGAAGGACACTCTCCAGGAGGTGGGCGTATCATTGTCAAAGTCTACAATCAAGAGAAGACTTCACGAGAGCAAATACAGAGGGTTCACCACAAGGTGCAAACCATTCATAAGCCTGCAGAATAGAAAAGCCAGATTAGAGTTTTCCAAAAAACATCTAAAAAGCCAGACCAGTTCTGGAAAAGCATTCTTTGGATGGATGAAACTAAGATAAATCTGTACCAGAACAACGGGAAGAAAAAAGTGTGGAGAAGATTTGGAACAGCTCATGTTCCAAAGCATACAGCGTCATCTGTAAAACATGGTGAAGGCAATGTGATGGCATGAGCATGCATGGCTTCCAGTTGCACTGGGTCATTGGTGTTTATTGATGATGTGACCGAACACAGAAGCAGCCGGATGAATTCTGCAGTGTTTAGAGATATACTGTCAGCCCAGATTCAGCCAAATGCAGCAAAGTTGATTGAATGCCGCTTCACAGTACAGATGGACAATGATCCAAAGCACTCTGCAAAAGCAACTCAGGAGCTTTTGAAGGAAAAAGAAGTTGAATATTCTGCAATGGCTGAGTCAATCACCTGATCACAACCCAACTGTGCATGCATTCCACTTGCTGAAGGCAAACCTAAAGGCAGAAAGACCCACAAACAAAGAACAACTGAAGACAGCTGCAGTTAGAGCCTTGCAAAGCATCAGAAAGTTGAAAAACCCAGTCTTTGGTAATGTCCATGGGTTCCAGACTTCATGCAGTCATTGTCAGTAACAGATTCTCAATAGGATATTAAAAATGAACATTTTATTTATGATTATATTGATTTGTCCAATTACATTTGAGCCCCTGAAAATGGAGGGACTATGTATAAAAATGGTTGCAGTTCCTAAAATTTGTACTTGATATTTATGCTCAACCCCTTGAATTAAAACTGAAAGTCTGCACTTCATAATCATTTGGATTGTTTCATTTTAATTTATTCTTGTGGCATACAGAGCCAAAAGTATGAAAATTATGCCTGTGTCCAAATATATGTGGACCTAACTGCATATGCCCATGTGAAGGAGCTCTTATTGTTTGCAATTGTTAATGTGTTGCTTCCTTTTTTGTATAATGCAAATTAGGGGCAGATTTGTTTTCTCTTCTGAATTTGCATAATAAAGTAGCTGCTATAATGAACATATCTGTGTATGTTAAAAAAAGGTGCTCCTTGGCACAGCTGTGTAAAAGATCTGAGGTTAAAGTGTCATTAAAAAATATATATTCTATTTAGGTATGCATACTTAAAGTGGTTATAAGCCCTTACATATACCAAGTGAAGTGACTAGCCTCAGGTGATACACAGAGAAGAAACAAATCCTCCTAGATACATTGTACCTGTTTATCTGCACCTTCTCTTCTCTACAGCTTTTAAAAGTGCTGAATTTATACAGCTTGTCTAAGAGTTCAGAAAAAAGGGGGCAGAGATGCTGAAGTTACACTCTGCCAAGCTCAGTGAGGAGAGCTCTGAAAGCTGACTGGAGGGAAGGGACACCCCCCCCTTTTACACAGCTAAATAGAACAGAGCTGAGGCTGTCAATCTACTGGAGCTCCCTCCCCTGTCACCATTTTTCTCTTGGTGTCAGGAAAACTTATCAGAAGTGATTCATGCTGATGGCAGAGGAACAGGCAGCAGACAGAAGTGAAACTTAGTGCTCTTTATTGAGACAAATACGCACTATAGAGGAATACTCTTTGTTCATATTTCATGTCTGAGGTTTATAACCACTTTAACTTAAAAAAGACCTTTCTATTGCTCTCAGTCTCTACCAAATCTACAAGATCCTTTTTTTGCTGCTGTGGCCAAAATTCATATTAGAGGTTGGCTACTTTCATCCTCTATAGTCCCACTGTAAGAAAGAACATAGCTACCCTCTCTTTCTCACTTCTGAAATGGACTAGAGCAGGGGTGGGCAAACTTTTTGACTTGAGGGCCGCAATGGGTTCATATATTGGACCCGGGGGCCGGACCAAGAGTAGATGAATGATGTGTATGTGTCATCCATAGTAAGTATAGTAATATTCCCCCATAGTAAGCATAGTAATTAATCCCCCATATAGTAATTCATCCCCCATAGTAATTCATCCCCCATATAGTAATTCATCCCCCATAGTAATTCATCCCCATATAGTAATTCATCCCCATAGTAATTCATCCCCCATATAGTAATTCATCCCCCATATACCGTAGTAATTCATCCCCCATAGTAATTCATCCCCCATATAGTAATTCATCCCCCATAGTAATTCATCCCCCATATAGTAATTCATCCCCCATAGTAATTCATCCCCTATATAGTAATTCATCCCCCATAGTAATTCATCCCCCATATAGTAATTCATCCCCCATAGTAATTCATCCCCCATATAGTAATTCATCCCCCATAGTAATTCATCCCCCATAGTAATTAATCCCCCATATAGTAATTCATCCCCCCTATAGTAATTCATCCCCCATATAGTAATTCATCCCCCATATAGTAATTCATCCCCCATAGTAATTCATCCCCCATATAGTAATTCATCCCCCCTATAGTAATTCATTCCCCATATTAATTCATCCCCCATATTAATTCATCCCTCATACAGTATTTCATCCCTCACAGTACTATTCCCCCCAAGTAGTAAGCCAAGTCCCCCCTGTGTCAATTCACTTACCTTTGCTCCGCGCGTTCCTCTCGCTGTGTTCCCGCGCCGTTCCGGTCTTCAGGGCGGACTGTGAGAGGAGCCTAGCTCCCCTCACGTTCGTCACGCTGCCCCGCCTACACACATCCTGACAGCCCTGGCTGACAGCCCATGTTTGCCTGCCCTGGCTGCGGGCCGGATTAAAAGGTTTGCCGGGCCGTATATGGCCCGTGGGCCGTAGTTTGCCCATTGCTGGACTAGAGACTATAGACTATGAGATGTGTAGTTTGCATAGAGGTGTGCACATGACCCCAACTAATGTGCACTGTTTGTTTCAAACAAATGGAAGTGAGTAGGGGAAATTAGGGGTTTGGGAGCTCACAGACAATATCACAAGGAGGCAGATAAACACAATAAGAAACAATTTCATGAAAAATAAATTACAGTGCAATTAAGTGGATGTGTGTGGAATATTTATGAAAAATTTGAATTTTGTTTAGAGTCAATTTTAAATTCATCACTAAATAAATGTTTGCAGTTGTGACACAACAAAAAGAGGCAGACATTCCCTATTTGGCCACACTATCATGCAAAATGAAAACTGCTGACAGTGGTTGCAAGACAGACCCAAAAACGTAATCTTAATGTTTTAGCACGCAACTTGTACATTAATTGATATGCAACTGCTTTAAAAAAAAAACACCCAGTATGCATTAACACCAATTGTCACAGCAGCTAAACATATGTTTTGACATGCATTGCAGTAACACACATTAAAATGTGCATTTTAACTTACTCTATTGTAATGCTCAAGTCTGAAAAAACATATCAAGAGGCACTTCAGGAATTTAATATGTACAGTTTGGAGGAAAGAAGAGAAAGAGGTGGCATAACTGAAACCTTTAAATACATCAAGAAGGTGAATAAGGTTCAGGAGGGCAGTATTTTCAGTATGAAACCAAAATCCAGATCACGGGGACATGACTTGAAACTAACTGGAAGAAAGTTCAAAACTAATCAAAGAGAGTATTATTTTACTGAAAGGGTAGATGATGCTTGGAATAAACTATCAGCAGAGTTAGAGAGCCAGTCAACAGTAAATAGCTCCAAACATGCATGGGACAAGTATAGATTTATACTCTGACAAAAAAGTTAAAGCGGAGTTCCAGCTGATTTAAATAAAATAAAAGTCAGCAGCTACAAAAACTATAGCTGCTGACTTTTAAACTACAGACACTTAACTGTACCTTGGTCCAGCGGTGTCCTCACCATGGCTGGTCTCACCGGCCGTCTTCTCTCCCCGGCGCCGGCATCTTCACTGTGGGCACCCGGCTGTGACAGATTGCGGCTTCACAGCCGGGTACCCACAGCGCATAGGCGAGCAGCGCTGCACATTGTTGATGGTACTGCAGTCTTCTGGGACCTGTCAAGTGTCCCTATGGCACATGACAAGTCCCAGAAGACGCTGGGCCATTCTCGCTCATGCACAGTGGGCACCTGGCACAGACGGGTGCCCACACTAAAGGGAGGACAACTCCGCAGAAGTGGGAGCGGGTACCTGTCAAATTCAGGTACCCGCTCCCCCTCCCTCCCCATAGGTCCGCATTCCCTTGGTCATTCCCTATACTGTCTGCAGTCTCTGGTCATCCCCTGTACTGTCTGCAGTCTTTGGTCATCCCCTGTACTGTCTGCAGTCTCTGGTCATCCCCTGTATTGTCTGCAGTCTCTGGTCATCCCCTATACTGTCTGCAGTCTCTGGTCATCTCCTGTACCCTCTGCAGTCTCTGGTCATCTGTACTGTGTCCACAGTCTCTGGTCATCCCCTGTACTATGTCCGCAGTCTCTGGTCATCCCCTGTACTGTCTGCATTCTCTGGTCATCTCCTGTACTGTGTCCGCAGTCTCTGGTCATCTCATGTACTGTGTCCACAGTCTCTGGTCATCTCCTGTACTGTGTCCGCAGTCTCCGGTCATCTCCTGTACTGTGTCCGCAGTCTCTAGTCATCTCCTATACTATGTCCGCAGTCTCTGGTCATCTCCTGTACTATGTCCGCAGTCTCTGGTCATCCCCTGTACTGTCTGCAGTCTCTAGTCATCTCCTATACTATGTCCGCAGTCTCTGGTCATCTCCTGTACTGTGTCCACAGTCTCTGGTCATCCCATGTACTGTGTCCGCAGTCTCTGGTCATACCCTGTACTGTCTGCAGTCTCTGGTCATCTCCTGTATTGTGTCCGCAGTCTCTGGTCATCTCCTGTACTATGTCCGAAGTCTCTGGTCATCTCATGTACTGTGTCCGCAGTCTCTGGTCCAGGGAAGGAATGACCATTTGGAAACTCAGGCACTGCCCGAGTACCCGGGTCAGTAGGGGGCCCCATGAGATGCCCCTGGTACCTTTTTCATAGGCTTTTTTGAGTTTGGGCAAGGACACAGGGGCCCCATGATCCCCTATTGCCCAGGGGCCCCATGAGTTGTCAGTCCGCCCCTGCTCTGGTCATCTCCTGTACTATTTCCGCAGTCTCTGGTCATCTCCTCTACTGTGCCTGCAATCTCTGGTCATCTCCTTTAGTATGTCCGCAGTCTCTGGTCATCTCCTGTACTATGTCCGCAGTCTCTGGTCATATCGTGTACTGTGTCTGCAGTCTCTGGTCATTTCCTGTACTATATCCGCAGTCTCTGGTCATCTCCTGTACTGTGCCTGCAGTCTCTGGTCATCTCCTGTACTGTGTCCGCAGTCTCTGGTCATCTCCTGTACTGTGTCTGCAGTCTCTGGTATTTTCCTTTAGTATGTCCGCAGTCTCTGGTCATCTCCTGTACTGTGTCCTCAGTCTCTGGTCATCTCCTGTACTGTGTCCGCAGTCTCTGGTCATCTCCTGTACTGTGTCTGCAGTCTCTGGTCTTTTCCTTTAGTATGTCCGCAGTCTCTGGTCATCTCCTGTACTGTGTCCTCCGTCTCTGGTCATCTCCTGTACTGTGTCTGCAGTCTCTGGTCATCTCCTGTACTGTGTCTGCAGTCTCTGGTCTTTTCCTTTAGTATGTCCGCAGTCTCTGGTCATCTCCTGTACTGTGTCCTCCGTCTCTGGTCATCTCCTGTACTGTGTCCGCAATCTCTGGTCATCTCCTGTACTGTGTCTGCAGTCTCTGGTCTTTTCCTTTAGTATGTCCGCAGTCTCTGGTCATCTCCTGTACTGTGTCCTCAGTCTCTGGTCATCTCCTGTACTGTGTCCGCAGTCTCTGGTCATCTCCTGTACTGTGTCTGCAGTCTCTGGTCTTTTCCTTTAGTATGTCCGCAGTCTCTGGTCATCTCCTGTACTGTGTCCTCCGTCTCTGGTCATCTCCTGTACTGTGTCCGCAGTCTCTGGTCATCTCCTGTACTGTGTCCTCCGTCTCTGGTCATCTCCTGTACTGTGTCTGCAGTCTCTGGTCATTTCCTGTACTATGTCTGCAGTTCATTGGTTCAGAATATTTTTTTTCTTGTTTTTCTCCTCTAAAACCTAGGTGTGTCTTATGGTCGGGTGCGTCTTATGGAGCGAAAAATATGGTATATCAAACAGAACACATACCATACTGCTATGAGTACACTTCAATCAAAATTTATTATGTTATTTTAGGTTTTTGATCCTTTTATTAAGAAACAAGCGCCACATACACATGGATTATTATATACAGTAATTATCTACCTAGTATGTGTAAAATCTTTATATTGCTATTAATACTTTATTTACAGTATGTATAGTACTTATTGCTAGTCTGGCTGAAAAAAAACAAACATCCGTCTAGTTCAACCATTTAAAAAAAAAAAAGAAAGGTTATAATTCCATACCCACAGTTGATCCAGAGGAAGGCAAAAAAACACAGCAAAGCATGATCCAATTTGCTCCTGCAGGGGAAAACATTCCTTCCTGATCCCCTGAGAGGCAATCGGATATTCCCTGGATCAACTTTATCTATAAATGTTAGTATCGTTATATTATGTGTATCTAGGAAATAATCTTTTTTTAAACCAATCTACTGAGCTTGCAAGAACCAACTTTTGAGGGAGTCTATTCACATTTTCACAGCTCTTACTGTGAAGAAACCTGTCCGTATTTGGAGATTAAATTTATTTTCCTCCAGATGTAAAGAGTGCCCCCTTGTCTTCTGTGATGACCTCAGGGTGAATAACTCTACACCAAATTCATTATATGAACCCCTGATGTATTTATACATGTTGATCATATCCCCCCTTAATCTCAAGAGAGAATAAATTCAATTATTTTAATCTTTCCTCATAGTTGAGCTCCTCCATGCCTCTTATCAGTTTGATTGCCCTTCTCTGCACTCTCTCCAGTTCCCCAATGTTTTTTGTGAATTGGTGCCCAAAACTGAACTGCATATTCCAGATGAGGTGTTACTAATGATTTGTACAGGGGTAATATGATATCTCTCTCTCTGGAGTCTATACCGCTTTTAATACATGAGAAGATTTTGCTCGCTTTAGAAACCGCAGCTTGGCATTACATGCCATTATTAAGCTTGTGATCTACCAGAACTCCCAGATCCTTCTCCACCATTTATTCCCCCAGTTGTCCCCCCCTAGTATGTATGATGCATGCATATTCTTAGCCCCCAAGTGCATAACCTTACATTTATCAACATTAAACCTCATTTGCCACATAGTTGCCCAATTAAATAGTACATTGAGGTCGGCTTGTAAGTTAGAGACATCCTGTAAGGACATTTTTCCACTGCAAAACTTGGTGTCATCTGCAAAGACTGAAACTGTATTTTTAATCCCGGACCCTGTATTGTTTATAAATATATTCAAAAGTAAGGGTCCCAACACTGAACCTTGGGGTACATCACTGACAACCCTAGACCATGCAGAGCATGAATCATTAACCACTACTCTCTGAATACAAATCCGTAGACTTTACTTTACACAATAGCCATGTATGGGGAACTACGTCAAATGCTTTTGCAAAATTAAAGTCCACAACCACTTCTCTGTCCAAGATTTTGCTCACCTGCTCATAAAAAGAAACCAGATTTGTTTTACAACTTCTGTCTTTCATAAATCCATTCTGTCTGTTGCTTAAAATATTATTTTCAAGGAAGAACTTATCTATGTGGTCTTTTATTAAACTATCCAGTATCTTCCCAACTAAAGAAGTTATACTAACATGTCAATAATTACTTAGTAAAGATTTTGATTCCTTTTTAACCTCCCTGGCGGTATTCCCGAGTGTAGCTCAGGGTAACATTTCAGTACCAAGAGCGGTAACCCCGAGCTACACTCGGGAATACCATGCGGCACTGCTCCAGCATGTGTTCTTCACTTACCTTACCCTGCGCTCCCACGATGTGTCCCCTGCAGCGTCCCCGGCCATCTCCTTCGGCCGATGCCGGCATCCGGCTTCTGTGTCCTGTCCCTGTGACGTCGGGACGTACGGGCGCCGCCGCCGGCGGCTGGAAATTTAAAAATTTTAAATAATGTCATTTTTTTTTTTTTACATTTTACATAGTAAAACATTGCTGTCTCAACCAATTTCACATACATTTTGTCCCTAGTGCTTTGTCCTGCGCCCCGCCTGCATTTTGTCTGTTCTTTCTGCCTGGAAACTGAGAAACGTCCATGGCGTCCAAAAAGTGTCCCTTTAGGTCAAAAGCAGTTTAGATCAGCTAGAGAACAGCGATAGTAAATCAGAACCACTTGCAGAATTGAGTGATAATGATTTGTGGGGAAATTCGTCATCAGACACTGAAAACGATTTTGCGACTTTGCTCAGCAATGTGCGAACTTATTATGGCGCTATATTTCAAATTTCAATGTTTTTGGTTTGATTATATTATTGAATTAAATGTATTATTATTATATTATTATTTTTTATGATTATTTATTAAATTATAATTTATGATTTTGTGTTTCAAATTTTATCATATCCGGGATGTTTAATAGACTCCTGTACGTACAGATTTCAGTGAGTTATTCCTAAATATTACAGCCTACAATAAAAAAAGTACATATTTCCATGCAAAATAATGGTACCACTTTCAGCACCAAAAATCTGAAATAATCATACCGCCAGGGAGGTTAAATATAGACACCACATTTATTTATTTCTGGTACTTATATAGCACTGTCAATTTATGCAGCACTATACAAATATATTGTACATTCACATCAGTCCCTAACCCTCAAGAGGCGTACAATCTAAAATCCCTATTATACTAGGGTGAATTTAGACAGGAGCCAAGTAACCTACCAGCATGTCTTTGGAGGGTGGGAGGAAACCGGAGTACCCGGAGGAAACCCACGCAGGCACAGGGATAACATGCAAACTCCAGGCAGGTGGTGCCATGGTTGGGATTTGAACCAATGACCCTAGTACTGCTAGGCAAAAGTGCGAACCATTTAGCCACCGTGCTAGCCTTATGTCAATCCAGTGGTACTATGCCAGTCCTTAAAGTGTCCCTAAAAATTAGAAACAATGGCTTTGAAACGACAGAGCTCAATTCTTTAAGGACCCGTGGGTGTATGCCATCTGGTCCAGGTACTTTATTCACCTTTATTCTGTCTAAATATTTCTGGATCATATCAATTGTGAGCCAATATGGATCATTTGGGGCTGTGTCTATACCATGCCCATTATGGACAAGAGCTCCCCCATGCTCCTTTGTATACACAGACTGGAAGAAGGTATTTCATAAATTTGCCTTCTCTTTGTCCCAAGTCACCCACTCTAGATTATTTTGTAAAGAGTCTACATGCTCGGACCGGACCATTTTACTATTAATATATTTGAAGAATTTTTGGGGGTTGGTCCTGCTATCTTTTGCAATCTATTGTTTGTTTTACATTTTTGCAGGCTTTATTTCTTTTTTACATATTCTGTTATATTCTTTGTAATGTTTAAATGATTATAGCGTTCCTTTATTTTTAAATTTTATAAAAGCTCTTTTCTTATTATTTATAGCTTTTTTTAACTTTGGAAATAAGCCACATATTTTTATTTTTAGCCTTTTAAACGTGTTGCCCATGGGAATATATCTTGCAGTGTGTTCACAAGTGTTTGAAGAACTCTCATTTCTGTGTTGTGTTCATCAATGCCAATATTCCCTCCCAGTCTAAGTCTTGAAGTGCAGCTCTCAGCCTTGGAAAATTAGCTCCCATAAAGTTGAGCGGTTTTATTTTTCCTGTATGTGCTTGTTGTTTACAGCTAACAATAAATGAATTCATGTTATAGTCACTGCTACCCAGATGTTCTTTTATATGGGCATTAGTAATAAGCGCTGCATGGTTTGAGATTACCAGGTCCAGCAGAGCATCATTCCCAGTTTGGGCCTTTATGAACTGTACCATAAAATTGTCCTGTAGTAGGTTTATAAATGTTTGCCCTTTACTGTTCCTACAGTGTTATTATTCCAGTCAATTTCCGGGTAGTTAAAATTCTCCATTATTATCACTATCCCAGTCCTTGCAGCCCTTTCAATCTGTGCAAGGAGCTGAGTCTCCACCTCCTCATTAACACTGGGTGGCCTATAGCGAACTCCAGGGATTACTTTTGTAGTACACACCCCCATGTACAGTTCCACCCATAATGCTTCAGCCTCATCACACTCCATCAACTAGGTCCTCTTTCAAACTCGCTTTGAGATCACTTCTCAGATAGAGACAGCCACCACCACCCTTCTTTTTTACCCTGTCTCTCCGAAAGTAAACATAGCCAGGAATATTGATGGCCCAGTCATATGAAGAATTATTCTGCCAAGATTCAGCAATACCAATTATATCATAGTTCTCTTCATGCACCAACGCTTCCAACGCACCTATTTTGCTTATGTATACAGTGTATACACTCACCGGCCAATTTATTAGGTACACTTTGCTAGTGCCAAAAAAATATCCCCCACACGATTACACCACCAGCCTGAATTGTTGATACAAGGCAGGATGGTCCATGATTTCATGTTGTTTATGCTAAATTCTGACTCTACCATCTGAATGTCCCAGGAACCAGTCTGCCCATTCTACTCCGACCTCTGACACCATCAAGGCATTTTTCATCCACGCAACTGCTGCTAACAGGATATTTTTTTTGATCATTCTCTGTAAAGCCTAGAGATGTTCCACTAATGTGTACTACTTTGCTGATTCATTATGTTTTTTATGTTTTAGCAATAAAATACTTGTATGTTCAAATATGATGTCTTCAAAGGTACCTCTAAAGTCTGCTTTGAAAGGGAATTTGGTGGTCTGTCTAGTTTGCAGATGTGGTACTGCATTGGCCCTCTTTTAAGCTATATTTTTGGTAAGTACCAGCTTTCAGTTAACTGTCAATTGAAAGTAGGGCTGGATTTTTACCACAGGAGCCTTTAGACATTAATGTTATATGAGATGACTATTTGTACTGATAATGGGAAAAGAATGTGCAGACAATAGATATACAGGGAACACTTTTTGCCCCTGCAGTCCACAGGCACATGCTAACTGTGCCTAATGTTTGATTTGTTCCTGCCTGAAAGTAATATTTCAAATGTTTTCACATTTTGAGTGAAGTTCCTTATATTGGTTATGCATTATATACAGTATTTAGTATACACATTTGTAGATGCTCCCTTCAGTGGTCATCTGTATGTCGGTCGAGGAATTAGATTTGCTTGCTAAACAACCATCCATTTGCCTTAGAAATAAATTCTTGATGACCAGTAGGTCACAAAACGAATGACCTACAGATTCTCTTGAGAAAGGAGCAGTGAAGCATATTCACGATGTAGTATTACTACACAGTATACAGAGACTGTTCATATCACACAAATAATGAATTGTTTGCAGAAACAATGAACACACACACATATATAGTGTGTAAGTAGATATATACATATATATACATATATCTGAGTGTGTGTGTGTGTGTGTGTGTGTGTTTGTGTGTATGTATATATATCTCTATATATATATATCTATATATATCTATATATATATATGTAACTTTGAATCTCCCTTGACAAATGCTGATTTGAAACCATGGGTCCCCTTAAATAATTGTCCTTCCATACACTGCTGATTTCATAGGCGTTGTTCTGTTTTCATCCCCATGTGTTCAAAGACTTATTGTAGTGTTCCAATTTTTTATTTTTAATTAAGCATGCTACGATTCGCACATATGCATATTTAACATTTAAAGCTTGTATAAATTTGATTAATGACTATGCTTTGAGTTGCTGCTTCATCGCCTAACATCAGTGATGACATAGGAGTGAGCGAATTGAAATTCCAAACCTGCAGCAGACTGTGTTTAACTAATGTACAGTCTTCTAAACATGTGGAAAGGGCAATTTGGCATCTGTGTTTAGCTTCTGAACATGTATGTATTCAAATTAGGAGTACGCCACCAGCAAGGAGCGTGTGCTGAAATGGGAAGGATTCACTAATGCACCATATGGAGTACATGTTAGATAAATACCGATGAATGTTTAGATAGATCTGCATTTAAAATAGTTGAAATAGAAAGGTTAGATACTGTAACTATGTAATGGAATTGCTACAGGGTACACACAAGGTAAGGTTCCATTCCGTACTGCACAACATGATTTACAGCTGATATCTAGACAAATAAAAACAAATCACAAATTAATGCAGCTCTATTCATTAACCATTTTGTTGCCAGGGTCATTTTTTAATTTTTTTACACACAAAGTCATTTTTGGCCTGAAGGATATGCAAAACCCCCAAAACATATTTTTTCCAAAAGTAAACACCCTAGAGAATAAAAAGTGGTAGTTCCAATTATTTGTGATATTTGTAAAACAATTTATGAAAAGCTAAATTTCAGTTAAAAAATGCACTAAACTTTTTATTAGGGCACACAAACACAATACATTTTTTGGTAAAATATAAAAGATGAGGTTTCACCAATTAAATAGATACTCAATGTATCCAGCCTTAAAATTAGGTGTGCCTGTGAAAGAGCGACTTCAGTACCCTATGTTTATAGGCGACACTGTCAAAGCCCCTACAGGTCATCAGTTTAGAGCTAACCATGAATAATGGGCCAATAATTATTCATCTCCCTCCATTGCAGCACAGTGGCTAAATGGTTAGCACTTCTGCCTGGCAGTGCTAGGGTTGTTGATTTAAATCCCAGCTACGGCACCTCCTACCTGGAGTTTGCATGTTCTCCCTGTGCCTGTGTGGGTTTCCTCTGGGTACTCTGGTTTCCTCCCACACTCCAAAGACATGCTAGTAGGTTAATTGGATTCTGACTAAATTGGTCTTAGTTTGTGTATGAATGTGAGTTACCTTAGATTGTATGCCCCTTGAGGGTTAGGAACTGATGTGAATGTACAATATATATGTAAAGCGCTGTGTAAATGGATGGTGCTATATAAGCACCTGAAATAAATAATTGTGTGCAGCAATCTGTAATATGTGAAGCGCAATCAAAGTTTTTGCACGTAGGCATACATTTACATTTGTAGATTTGTGTATGTGAGGGTGGGGGAGTGGGTTGAAAAATTGAATGGGGGAGGATTTTAAATGTTTGATTTTTAAATATTTTTCATCACAAAAAAAGTCCCCTATGTGATGCATTTTTTGGTGACAGATTCTCCTTAACAAGACATCAGTGGTCTAAAATACCCCTGATGTTTCACTTATCCTTCAATGAAACTAATGGAGTGCAGAACACATTATATTAGTCTCTTCCCTGACCATACTGGCTGGGCAAAGTGAAACCAAGTCCCAGAAGTGAGGTGTAAAACATCATTTTTGGGTCATTAACTGAAAGTGGAGAACAGTGAACATGTGTTCACTGATATTTCTCCCCTCTACCTACCAGCCTGGGAAATATGACAGGGTCAGGAATTTGACATGATATCAGCCTTTTGCAAACCCCTCTACAGCAGAGCTCAGACTGGAAAATTGAGAATCAGCACAGGAAGCTAGTCTGATATACTGCTGAGCTGCAGTGCTAAAATGGAGAGAGCAGAGCACAGATTAATGATCTCATCAGTCAGCTGCTTCTCCTCTATTGTCCAGTCAAAGGACAAGACCCATAGGTGTTACTTAACTGAAGGAAGACAGGTTTGTGCCATGTGACAGAGCTGTGTAAATCTCAGAACAGGGTATACAGAAATACAAATCCTTTGGCAGGTAAACAGCTCCAATGTATGTATGTTATCTGTATTTAGTGGTTTGCCTAGAATTCAGCTTTAATTTATGGAAACCTCAATATTAGGAGCACATATTTGCTAACAAGACTTTGCATAAATTAAATATATGAAGGTTGATATATCTGCAAAGAAACTAAAGCCCTAGTGGCTCCAGTGCAGGCGCTGAGCCTGTCCCCCTCCCTCGATAAAATCCAGCAATTAACCTCCCTCTTTCCCCTGGGCAATTAGATTAAGATTTTTTTTTCTTCTGCTTAACCCCATTGGATACCTGAAATGATTATCTAGCATGCCTATAATAAATTACCCCACAGTCTAAAGGTAATAGCTGTACCACCTAGCTGTCAAGAGGCGTATAGTATAGTTGTAATGCTGGAAGACTATAGTACAGAAAGCAGGCCAAATATTACTGGTCTCCTAAGATCACTGTAATGAACTATTTGGCTTGTATTCTTGCTCTTCCTTTCCTCTCTTGTGCTTGCATGAGAAGTGAATTTTATGTTTAAATTACCTTTAGTAAGGGATTTTAAAAAGGCAAAATCATCAAACATGATGGAGAAGGTTGTTAATGACACATAGTTCAAGCAAGGTGGCATTCAAAAAACAAAAATATGAAAAAAAAGTTAATAAAATTAGCAAAAAAAAAAAATACAGATCTTACATGATGAAATACCAAGTATTATGCAGGTACAGTTTTTATTTGATCTCTTTTTTGTCCTTTAATAGGCATGGCAGGATTCTTCCTTTTGGGTAGTTTATCATGCACCAGCTGGGACTAGATTTTACACATCGCTGGGGTGGAGAGGCATTTCTATCACTCATCATTCATCAGAATTGCACACTTTTATCCCTTAAGGCTGGAAGATTCTCTGGCCATGTAGCACTTATCATGATTGCTACAGTTACACCATAATTTCACTGACCCCGTGTGTTTCTTTTATTGTGCTATCTCATTCAATCTGAAGAAATAATCTGCCAGCTCTGAATTCTAAATAAAGAAAAATGTCATTTTTAAAAACTAGGGTTATCAGGATTCATTTGTTATTGGAAGCTCTTCAAAGATCTACCAAGTGCCACGTTTCACGATCACTGTACTAATACTACAGCTGGTTATTTTAATCTTGTATGCATAGAGATTGTTAATATAATAAAATATTTCCTGTCTTGGAAAAAGGTAGGGCATAACTATCGCCATTGTAAACCACATATACCTCCTATAGGGCCCTGCAGAGTAGGATGCCTGAAGTATTTTGTTAAACAATTTATTTAACCAGCAGATCATTTTAGGCTAAATTTAATATATGCACAGTTCAGGAACCTCTATTACGGCTCTTACATATGGTTGGCCAGAGGCTGTAAAAACAGCCCTGGTTTTACCACTCACCGACTGCCCGAATACATTCTACAACTCAAGCCATACACAATAAAATTAAAAAGCACTTTCATAAATTCAAGTGGAACTTTAATCAGAAAATAAGGTCTTGTTAGATTACTTCACTCTGGCCCCTTTTGCAGGTATAGATTTGTAAAACATTAAAAATAAGTGTCTATACTGTGTAAAATCAAATAATGCACTGTCTAACCCTGCTCTGCACATGCTCAGTCGCTCTCTATTCTTGGCACAGTGCCTAAAATCAGAGCTACTAGAGGCTGACCTGTTGACAGCTTTAACCACTTCCCGTCCGATCGCTGTATGTAAACAGCCGGACGTTGGCAGTCCAGGGGCGGGTTGCCGTTCATTTTGGATTGTGCTCGTTCCCTGGGAGCATGCGGCACCACGATCCTGTGCCTGCTGTGTCCGATCGCTGTACGGGACCTCTGTGTGTGGTCCCGATCATGTGATCATTGATTGGCCAATCAGTGATCACATGAATAGGTGTAAGCAAGATGTCACTTCTGACATCATTGCTTACTATGTGTGAAATCTGTGAATAATCACAGAGGTCACATGGTACAAGGCTATTCGCAACAGTCTTGTACCATGTGACAAGCTGTGACCAATCACAGCTCACACAGTATTGTTCAATGGCTGCAAGAATGCAGCCAGAGAGAAGGAGAAATTATTGCTTTTACAGCTTTTATGGGTGAAAAAGCAATCAGTGTAAAAAAAAATCTTCATCACCCCCCACATGTAGTACAGTGTCACTATGGTGACACTGTACTGCTAGGGTGACAGTATGTTAAAAAAAACATTAATAATAATATAAAAAAATTAAATTAAAATGTAAAACAAAAATTATAATTTTTGGTTATAAACTAATTTGGGTTATTTTTTTTTACTAAAAAAATAACTGAACACATTTTGGCCAAGATTTATGAAGAAAGATTATTTATTTGCAAAAATTTATAAGAAAAACACTTTTTTCAAAATATTTGGACTTTTTTTTGTTAATTTAGCAAAAAAAAAAAATCCCAGTGGAGAATAAATACCATCAAAACAAAGTTTTATCTGTCTCAAAAAAATGCTAAAAAATTCATATGGGTACAGTGTTGCATGACCGCGCAATTGTCATTCAAAGTGCGACAGTGCTGAAAGCTGAAAATTGGCCTGGACAGGAAGGGGGTGAAAGTGTCCAGACATGAAGTGGTTGGGCAGCACAGTGGCTAAATGGTTAGCACTTCCGCCTGACAGTACTAGGGTCGTTGGTTCGAATCACAACCACGGCACCACCTGTCTGGATTTTGCATGTTCTTCCTGTGCCTGCGTGGGTTTCCTCCGGGTACTCCGGTTTCCTTCCACACTCCAAAGACATGCTGCTAGGTGAATTAGATCCTGTCTAAATTGACCCCAGTATGTGTATGTATGAATGTGAGTTAGGGACCTCAGATTGTATGCCCCTTGAGGGTTAGGGACTGCTGTGAATGTACAATATATATGTATAGCGCTGCGTAAATTGACGGCGCTATATAAGTACCTGAAATAAATAAATAAGTGGTTATAGTAGTAGTAAACTACTTTGCTTATATTGTACCTATAGGTAAGCCTATAATAAGGCTTACCTGTAGGTACTGTAAATATCTCCTAAACGTGCATCATTTAGGAGATATTTACTTGCTTAGCAGACAGTAATGTCACCAGCGCATGCTCACGACTCTCTCAATGGACTGCATGCCGTCCATTGAGAGAGCTGCGCTATGGCTGCCCAAGCACGGGAGTAACATCGTTGTGGCTTGGCCATTTAAGTGGCCTGAGCTTGCAAACCTGTAAGAAAGATCAGGAGAGAATGGAAGCCCTGTCAGCAGTGGAGGGCTTCATTTTAAGATAAGTCTCTGATATTATGCTGGTATACGATGCATACTATCACATTATGACATTGTCTTGCAGGGGGAAAGTTTTTTTTTTTTTTCTTTATAACAGTTTACTACAGCTTTATGATTTACTGTTGCTGAAGAGAGAAGAAAGCAACAGGATTGAGACTGTGCTGAGGGAACACAGCTTTGGGAGGGAGGAACAAAAGAGACTCTGCTGCCAGGGAGACACAAGAATTAAACTAAGGACAGTGTCTTGAATGTCTTAAGTGTGAACCAGGGGCGGACTGACAACTCATGGGGCCCCCACGCAATAGGGGATCATGGGGCCCCTGTGTCCTTGCCCAAACTCAAAAAAGCCTATGAAAAAGGTACCAGGGGCACCTCATGGGGCCCCCTACTGACCCCGGGCCCTCGGGCAGTGCCCGAATTTCCAAATTGTCAGTGGTGTGAACTTCTGTACTGTAAAGCTTCTGTCAGCCTTCCTCTCTATCTGAGCCAAGACATACAATCAAGGCTGGAAATGCACATATTTTAACTGAAAGAAATTATATAGTTTTTGAGACCAAGGAGATGGGGAGAGTTTCCAATAAGGAACTGACTGGTCCAAGCTTCAACAAAATGGCGGCCTCCAGCAAGATGAAACAGGAGAAACGCTGGAGGCAATTTACAGCACACACTAATTTGGCAACATAATTATTAATGTGGAATGTATGTTCTTTTGTTAACCACTTGCCGCCCACCCGCACTGTACTGCAAGCGAGCGCAGCTGTAGGCAAAGCGATGTACTGGTACAACGCCACCTATTGCGGGATTTAAGGCTCGTGTGCGCTCCCCGCCAACCACCTGCTGTGATTGCACACAGTGGGGGCCTGTCAGCAAATCCCAGCCAATGTTTCATGGCCAGGACATGCTGGTCAGCTGTGTGTAGTCGCAGACCAACAACACAGAGCTCTGAACCAAGAGAGCGATCTGCCAGTTTTTCATGCCAATTGAGAGATTGGTTAGTACAAAGCAGCACACTGTACACACATTACACATAGTTAAGCATATATTTAACCCCCTGATTGCCCCAGTGGCACTGGTGATATCAGTGTCAGTTTCCCCCAGCATCAGTGTCAGCTTGGCCGCTGCAGTATCGCACTCCCGTTATAAGTCGCTGATCACTGCCATTAGTAGTAAAAAAAAAAATTCTAGTATATATACTATAGTTTGTAGGCGCTATAACTTTCACACAAACCAATCTATTTACACTTATTGGGATTTTTTTATATAAATATCTAAAACATGTAGGAAGAAATTTGATTTTTTTTTTTCATTGGATATGTTTTATAGCAGAAAGTAAAAAATATTGTGGGGTTTTTTTTGCTGAATTTTTGATCTTTTTTCATATATAGCGCAGAAACCCAGTGGCGATCAAATGCCACCAAAAGAAAGCTCTGTTTTTGTGGAAAAATATATATAAATTTAATTTGGGTACAGCATTACATGACTGTGCAATCTCCAGTTACAGTAACGCAGTGCCAAATAGCAACAAATGGCTTGGTCATGAAGGGGGTGAAATCCTCTGTACCTTTCTAAGAAGAAATTTTCACTTTCTGTTGTGTCAAATGATGAAAACAAAAGCCCACCAGGGGTTTTAATAACCCCCATTCTATCAAAAAATGAAAATGTTCTTAAAAGGTTAGTTAGTTATGCAGAAAAGGGCGTCTGTGGATAAAAACTAACTGTGCAGCTTTGACCAAAGTTGAATAATGCCTTCTATAGGTGTAAGTCATTTAGGTAATTTCCAAAGCCTCCCAGAGATGGTATCCCATTGTCCTGCCTTCTTGCTAGGACATTGCTAAGACATTCCCTGCCATTATTGTTCACCCTCCACCATCAAAAATGTGAGCTCCTTCTCCAAAAAAATCCCCCTTCAATGCCCTCTCCCCCCATTGCATCAGCTCTGATCTCAGTGATGTTGAGGAGATAGTGAACGGTGCATGTGCTAGGGTTTGAGAGATCAGAACCTGTGATGTTGGGGGGTGATATATATCTTAGCAATGTTCTAGCAACAAGGCAGGATGGGAGGTAGTCATTGCTGGGAGTTTTTCAGCCAGGCTTTGGGAGGTGCATAGATGGCTTCATCTATAGCAAGGACATTATTCAATTTTAGTCTGCACAGTTTTTATCTACAGATGCCGCTTACTTGCATAGCCAGTTTTTTAGTAAATGTGAACTAACCCTTTAATTACAGTAGATTCAGATCACCGGGCTGGCTTGATAGGGCTGTTTAAATCTCAGACTGAAATGGACATAAACCTGAAGATTTATTGTGTACATGCACGTTATGCATTTTTGCATTACTTTATATCATATTTCAGCAGAGTAGGCTAGAAAAGGAGCATTTAACAACAAAAAACACAGTTGTCTAGGCCTTGTGGGTAAGAAAGTACCTGAAGAAGAACTGAAAAGGTTAAACAGGCAAAAAAAATATGAAGTAAGATCATTCAAGTTCAGGAACTCAGCATTTAAAGGGCCATTAAACATCACTTTACTCTGCATAATGAAACCATTTTTAATTTTCTAAGACATATTAAGTTCAATTCACGAAGCATTGCACAAGGATAAGGATCGTTATTTTGGCCGTGTGACTGCAATTTTAAAATCTCATTGGACTCTGCTGTAAGCACATCTGCTTTGCGACACTAGGGTCATCGTTCCAAAGTTCACAAGCTGCATGGAGTTTGCATGTTATCCCCATGCTTCTGTGAGTTTCCTCCAGGCACTCCAGTCTTCTTCCACACTCCAAAGACATGCTGGTAGGTTTATTGGCTCCTCTCTAAATTAACCCTAGTATGTGTATGTATGAATGTAAGTTAGAAACCTTAGCTTGTAAGCTCCATGAAGGTAGGGACTGATGTGAATTTACTATATATATGGTAAATTGGTGGCACTGTATAAATACCTGTAATAAATAAATTTTTCTATTTCTAGAGGCTGTCCTGTTCATCCTCCCCATTAGAATAGGCCAACACAAGGACGAAAGATACCTCTGGTTCTTTTGATTTACATTGTGCAATTATATACATGCACTAAACTTGTTAGTGTGTGTTTTTATCATTTTTAACACCTTCCAGTCTGGGCCAATTATTATATTTGTCTCCTGCATGTAAAAATTATT
This sequence comes from Staurois parvus, assembly GCF_062004578.1. NCBI lineage: Eukaryota > Metazoa > Chordata > Amphibia > Anura > Ranidae > Staurois > Staurois parvus. Next base: position 8,737,163 of record NW_028317825.1, read on the forward strand.
TGATAGAAAACCCAAACATGATATATTTTTTAAACAGAGGCTCTAAAGAAGAATATGGTGGGTGTTGCATATTTTTATGTCACACAATATTTGCACAGCAGTTTTTCAAATGCAAATGTTTTTGGAAAAAATTGATTTTAATGAATTTTAGTGCACAAAAACACAATATAATACCAAATTTTAAAATAAAATTATAATAAATGTAAAAGACAATGTTTCACTGAGTAAATATATACAAACATTTAATGCTTTAAAACTGCGTATGCCCATGGAACAGCGCCAAACTATGGTACCTACAAATCTCCATAGGTGATGCTTTAAAAGTCTTTACAGGTTACCAGTTACACAGGAGGTCTGGAGCTAGAATTATTGCTTTCACTCTGACGTTCCTGGTGAGATTGGTTTGATCCGATGCTTTCACAAGCCGATAACTGCTTGTAACCAACAAACCAAAACCAGAAGTGATAAAATCATTGTTGCTTTCGATTTCTGAAGTCACACAGTGGGAGGGACAACATCAGTTCCTCTTACTGTGTCCCAGGAATCGGATTCCACCAGTCACATCTGTACCAGGCTCTCCGGTGACGGAAGGGGGGACCCCCTTGTAAAAGTAATTCAGTGGCTGTATAGCTGCTAGGATTACTTTTACAGTGAAGACTTGGATAAGAAGAAAGGAGTGCCCAGTGTCCAGAGAAATACAAGTTCTGAAGTTATGGTTCATAGACATTTATTAAAAAGTAGCAACTAACTTTCCCTTTCTTTCCCTGACTTTTTTGTCTCCCCACAGAAACCTTGATTGAACATAACCATTCTTGGGAATTGATCCCATTAAATACTACGCAGCAACAGGTTAGTTTCTATTCATTACAGCCTCACTTCCAATAACATTAACTCTAATTTTCCAAGTATCTCCATATATGTCAATGTCATTCAGACATTTTTACCACAAACGATTATAGACGTATATACACACTTATGAATATAACGCGTATATACCCATATTATCCCATATGATACTGCTTATATTTCAACTCTGCATACATTGTGTGTGTTTTTTTTGTATGAGTTCGATCTGTATCCCATTTTATATTCACCAAATGTGGCTACCAGCTCTATGTATAAATTATATATTTTTGTAGTATTATTTATACTTTTTTATAATTTTTTTCATGTTTGCTTATTCTTCTACAGTATTTTTAATATATACATTATATTGCTATATTTACCTTTTATCCACCCTTTGTTTTGTTATCCACCCTTTGTTTTTGTTAAGCCCTGAAGAAGGGCGAGTCTATTCGCCTGAAACGTGTTGGCTTGATGTACGTGTTGCTACTTTTTAATAAATGTTTATGAACCATACTTCCACCAAGTTGCATTGCTCTGGACACTTGGCACTCCTTTCTTCTTATTCAATTCTACATGCCGAAATGACGGTATGGTCACAGGGAAAGGGCAGCAGCTCAATCCCCAAGAGGGCCAATCGCCACCCTCCATCACTGGGCACTCTCCACTGGAAGGAATGTCTTTCTTTTTACCCACATGAATACCCATCCAGGACCAGTGACCAATCCAGTCAGTCCAGCATGATCTCCAGTACAAGCTTTTACAGTGAAGGAAAGCGCCAGCTGAAAAAAAAAGATATCTCAGTCATCGCTACAGCTGCAGCGAATAACAAGATATTGCTCTTCCCATCCAGTGCGTAGAATGCCTTGTCCTGTGATTCCGTCTGCAAGCCAGTCTGCTCACAAAAGGGCTGAGGAAAAAAGCCACAATCCTCCAGTGACATAGGGGTAGGAGGAAGGAACCATGATGCACAGGCTTGACATACACTTTAAGTTATTAAACTGCAAGGGTTTGGAAATCATTAGGTTCCTCCCTCACACAATCAAGGACATACTCCTTGACTCGTATGTGACAGATCTAGAGATAGTTTGCACCGCCACAGGGCATTCTATTGGGATACAGAGTGGGTACATGGGACTGGTTGCAGGTTTAATTTTTTAATGAAGTTCACTGGGTTGTGTGGATACGGAGAGTGGATGAGTGTTTAAAAAGATGGACAGTTTTTTTTTATATATTTCCTTTTAATTGTAATTTTTTACATCTTCTTAGCATCAAAAGAAACATCTAATTTTTATGACTTTTTTCTAAAGTATAACTACTTTTTTTCTGCAGCTTAACATGGAAGCTGCCGTTGTCCAACTATCAGACTGTATAGATCTTCCAGGGCAAGTACTTCAACTGTTTTATGAGTGGCATTATGGACTAGTATGCATCTTTTCATGTGAGGAAAATTAGTCTTCTACCATATGCATCTCAAAGAGGTATTTAGCGCTATAATAAAGTCCCTGTAACCTTCTGTCCATAATGCCCATCCTACACTTTACCAAACACACGTGTAGTAAGATTATGTTTATTTAAAAAGAGCCTTCTAGCTTTCATTTATTGTAAGGTGTATTATGTCCATGTTGTATGTTTTATAGTAAAAAAAAAAAATTTCTGAAATACTTACCATGTATATTGTTTACTCTGGATGAGATTGTTTATTTCTGTAAAAAATCTGGAGTATTGCTTTAAGCAGAGATGGTATTTTGATTAGTTAAGGCAAAATGACAGATTTCTGCAGACACTCATGACTTTGTAAATCTTACAAATCACAGGTCAAGCTTCCATCAACCTTCAGCATACGTTTGCAAAGGCCCTTTGCTGAACTCTTCAGCTTTTCCCTTATGACTCCCGTTGCAGTCTATGCACCTGGCAGGGATAATTAACTCACAGCTTACAGCACACGACCCATTTATTATGTTCTCTTTGTTCTGTAGAATCAGTGGGGTTAATGAGAAACCCTTCTTGTTGCAGAATAAGAACTATGCCTGCACATTCATGATGTCAAAGTAGATCTGATTTGGATGGCCTCAGTCTATTGTCATGGAGTGATGTTAGCTGCTATATGTACCTATTACTATGCCCATAGGTCTTGTTATACACTGCTGTGATCAGCAAATCCCATGTGGCATTCGTTTCACAAAGCCTTGCAGTGGGCTCTTACTAGCAGCCTTTTATTTCAACTGTACGGTTCATGCCAAAGATGCTGGTGTCAAATCCTCAAGCAGATTCAATGAGGCGAAGTGGTCCGTTCAGCCTCACATGTGCATAGTTACATCTCTGCCAGGAGGTTCCCTACAGGGAAAGCTGATCGTCATGCAGATGGCGTACAGCCGTAGTGCTCCTTGTGTCTTTCAGTGTGTAGGCCCTGACCTTAACTACAAAATAAGACAACACTTATGCACAGAAATGTCACAGAATGTTTACTGCTTCCCAAAATATAGTGGATTTTTGTATTTTTAGATTTTGTTTTTGTATGTCATCCATTGTTCATATCAAAAGTGAGAAAGTCATGTTTAGTGTAATTATATTGTTTATATAGTTATTGATTACTTGCCTTCCTGCTTGTTCATCTCCAAAGAGCAGGACCAGACTTCTGCATAGCTAACACAGACTATTGCCTAGGGCAACAAGGCTGCCAGGAGAGGCACAAAGCCACCAAAATACTTATGTTTCTGAGTATTAAAGTACAACTATGGTCAAATTATAAAATTACATATGTGAATGAGACTCCCTAAAACAGTAAGATTAGGCATTCTATTTTTTCTAAGTACCCCCTGGAATTTTGTAAACACTAGCTGATTCTGCCAGTAGAACTACTGGATAGGTACATCCTTTGATATGGTGACTACACTCTACTTTCTGCCGTAAAATCACTGCAGTGTGGTCATCCTTGCTGCTGCTTGGTCTAATGGTAGTATGCATATTCCATACCTGGCCAATCTCATGCGGCTTGGCTGCGCATGCTATTGCTTAGCCTGTGGTCTACAAACACCACCAGATCCTTTTTCCATCACTGATTGTTCAAGCGGAGCCCCCCCCCCCCCCCAATGTGTAATTTGCACGTGTATTTTAGAAACCCAGGTGCATAAGTTTACATTGCTTAATATTGAACATTGCCTGCTGCGTAGTTGCTCAGCCCCCTATTTTATCAAGGTGTTCCTGTAATGATTCTACATCCTGTGCTGAATTTATTTCCCTGCATAATTTGGTATCATTAGAAAACACTGAAATTGAGCTTATAATTCCAACTGCTATATCATTAATAAACAAATTGATCAAATTGATTAGCATTGGCCCCAAAACAGAAACCTTGGGGCGAACCACTTACAACTTTAGACCATTCAGTCATTTATCACTGTTCTATGGACACCTTATTTTATAGATTAAAGTTACCGTGTTCAATGCTTCAACAAAATCTAGATAAACTACGTCAACTGGGCATCCCAAATCCAATTACTTACTTAAGAGATAACAGGTTGGTCTGACAAGAACGTCTTTTATAAATCCATGCTGGTTGACACTTATGATACTTTTATCGCAAACAAATATATACTTTAAGCCTAATTGTATGTAAGTGTAGTGGACCCATGAATACTCTTGTTCAGTAGCAAATTACAGACAAGCCAAATTTTTTGCTGCAGGACAAAAGCTTTATCAATTAATAGTTTTTTGCATCCAAAAATAAACAGACACAAGTAAGTCATGTTCTCTTTTAAATAAAAAACACTAGCTCAAACATTGAGCTTTACCAAAGGAGCCAATTGTATTGTCCACGGAAATCAGCGTAGTAGGAGGTAGAGTATCTCCTCTCACAGGGAAGGTATCATTATATGTTTGAAAGTCTTGGCAGGTGTAACAATATTTTATTCCTTAATGAACCATTTTAAAACTTCGCCATAAAAAAGGTGCTGAAATTGTTATAATAGAAGGCTGGGGAACACAGAGATAAAAGAACAGTATCAGTTAATTAAAGTACAGCTAGTCATTTCTTAAACATTGAAGGGATTCTCATGTATTATTTAACTGAATTATATGTAAAAATGATTGTCATGTTTTACACATATTTTGTTTGAATAATATATTGTATGACCATAATATCATATTTTCAAAAATAGTTATATTGGGAAAGGTTTTTTATTCTCTATTTTACACATACTAAGAAAAGCATGAACTGAAATTATTAAATCCTTAGTTCATGCAATAATGAGTGTGTTTTATATGAACGGGAAAGTCTAATTTATTTATTATCTGCTGCATATAGGGGGATAGTATCAAGCAGTATAATTTTAAATATTTATTAGCAACAAAGTTTTCAAACTCAAGCATGTTTAATTTAGGATGGGAAATCATTATATGGTACATTAGGCATCTCTAACTAATCTTACATCTTTTAGCAGAACACCGATGTCCAAATGCAGCTTCATAGCCAATATCAAAGGGGATCATTTACTTTTTACTGGTTCTGAGTGAAATCAAAAAGAAAGAGCATGCTGTTTTAAACACAGGCTATGGAAGGAACCAGGACATCTCGTTCTTAAAAGTCTCATTAAACATTTTAGTGTGGGATAACTAAATTCTTCCTGTTATAAAGTCTATTTCCTTTCAACAGCAAAAATGTAATGAAGGGTAAGATGTGGTGTGTTAAGAATTGAACACAATGAGGCTGATTCATTAAAACTGGACAAAAGCAAATAAGCCCAAAAGCAGAGCTGTTATACGCAGCAACTCATTAAATGTTTTTTTTTCACCACCTCTGGACTGGTGGATGTTACACCCACCTTAGTATTTAGGCCAATTTTTAGTTTTCAGTGCTGTGATAGTTTGACTGAAAATTGTCCTCTCATGCAACACTGTATGGAATTTGATATAATTTTTTTGAGATGGATAGAGCTTTTTCTTATTGGTATTTAGTAAACACTGGGATTTTTAATGTTTACAATACAAAGGAAAGAAGACCTTAAATTTTTAAAACAGAAAACCTGTTTCTCTTACTTACTGTTATAAATCATATCAAATGAAAATGCAAGGACAGTACAAACACCTCAAAATGTTTTTGGATAGAGGACACCCCAGGGTCATCTTATTTTTTTTTGACACTTTTGTTTGAATGAATAAATATGTTGACATTGAGAGGTGATTGCAGCAGAATGTAGTATTTGTGCTAAAAAGTCACCCAAAGTGCCTTTTTTGTGATTGACACTAATAAATACTAATAGATACTAATAATTGATAAATGGATAATGAGGAACTTGGAACGTGTGTTTGTTCATTTATTTTCTCTGTCATTTTTTTGTGAATGAGTAACCAGGGGTTCTATGTGCCCTTTACTCATTCACATAAGAGAGGGCCCAGATATATTAGGGCCCACTTATTCTACAGGGAGCTACCAGATTATGATAACTACCTCCTCCCCTGCAGACCCTCACAGCTACTGGGCAGGGTTGTGGGCATGAATCTCCTGCCCTTAACAACATGGGGACAAGGGGCTTTGCCACGGACCACCTTACCATGTTGAGGGCATGTGTTTTAGTATGGACTAGGGGAGGGGGTTCAAAGATGTCAGCAGCCAAATGTTAAGCTGTCAGTTGCAGCAAGAGTGTGATGGGAGCAAAACTTTCGTATTTGTGTCAGGGGGTCACCCAAGGGGGGTGTTTTTTGAGACTGTCACTAGAGTTACATATCAGGACATATTTGATAATAGATGAACACAGTGGAATTTTTTATTTATTTATTTATTTTTCACATACATTGTCATGGTGTGGGTATTTACCCCTTACTCATGCACATAGGAGTAGGGTAAGACATCTGGAAGCTAACTTATTCTAAAGGAGGCTACCAAATTCTGATAACCCCCAATTCCATCCCCTACACACACACACTTACACACACACACACACACAGGCCTTCACAACCACTGGACTAATGTTGTGAGGATGAGGAGCTTGGCAAGACACTCCGCATTTCGAGGATACTTATGCTTCACTAGGTTTGTCAAGGAATTTGATTGCAATGAGTATGACATCCACATAGAAACATGCTTGAAAAGGTGTGTGTGGAAAAAAATGTCAGTCTTATAGCCACTTTCTATAAAACACAACAAGAGTATATGAAGATGGATACCAAACAACAGCATGCAATAACAATAAAAAGAAGTGTGCTCCAACAATCTGTTCTGTCTCCATTACTGTTCAACTCCAATACAGATTTTCAAGGTATTTGTGAAAGTGTTATTTCTGGGTACTGCTGCTATCTCCTCTCCACTCCACTCTTAACTACAACAACGCATAGACTCCTGTTAATTTCAGAACAAATAGTGTATATGTATGTTTGTCTGTTGATTAGTTCTCACCTCTAGTTGCACCCTTTTTTATGGCTGTAGTCTGTGTCTGGTCTGTGTTTGAGAAACATCCCCCCCTATTCATGTGATCCTTATCAGTTTTTATTTGGGGAGGAGATGAGTGCTCATTTGACCATCTCTCTATAAATTTAGATCAGCTCATGGGGGGTGGTCACAGATCGGGGGGACAGTCACAGATGGGGTGCTGCTTTTGCATGAGTGCTGCGTTGATGGAGTGTTAAGACGCAGTTAAACACAGCAGTTGAACTAAAGCAGGATAACTCAAGCAGCAGGAAGATACAACAACAAGAAACTCTACTGCACGCTAGACAGACTGCAAGCAAACACCCTGGGAAACATCTCTTACAAGTCTGAGACCCACTCCATGTACCTTTTAATATGTCCCCTCTTCTCCTCCTTTTCATATTACTATCCTGCGTTCCCAAAATCTCACTTCTTTACCCCTCTGCTCCACCCCAAAACTTGTACATCTCACCGTCACTGCTACCATCTCCCTACTATTGCTCTCATCACCTCCTACTGATACTTCACTCTCCTGCTGACCCAAACAACAGGACTGGAAGGCATGTACACTCATGTATATCCCGCTGCCATGTTACCTTCCTCACCCTTCTTCTTCTCCTAACCTCTGGGGATATCTCCCCAAACCCTGGCCCTCCACTATCTCACCCCCACACCAGGCATCCTCTTTCTTCCGGGAATAGCCGCAATCCCCTCAATTTAATATCGGTCCCCGTGCTCCCAAAAACCACCGTGCCTTTTTCATGTGTTCTCTGGAATGCCTGCTCTGTCTGTAATAAGCTCACCTCTGTCCATGACATTTTTGTCTCCCACTCCCTTAACCTACTAGCAATTACAGAAACCTGGCTTCAAGCAGCAGATTCTGCTTCTCTTGCAGCACTTTCCTATGGAGGCCTTCTCTGGACCCACTCACCCAGATCCAGTGGTCAGAAAGGAGGTGGAGTTGGTTTGCTTCTATCCCCACTGAGCACCTTTCAAGTCCTCCCTAACCCTCCCTCTCTATCCTTCTCTTCTTTCGAGACTCACTGCATCCGGCTGTTTTCTCCCATTTCTCTGAGGATTGCAGTGATCTATCGACCTCCTGGACCGGTGTCCCGCTTTCTTGATGATTTCTCCACCTGGCTACCCTACTTTCTCTCCTCTGAACTACCCACTATCATTCTTGGAGATTTTAACATCCCTATTAATGTCAACAACCCGGCTACATCCCAACTCTTCAACATTACCTCATCTTTTGCATTAGTACAATGTATGCAGTCCTCCACTCACTCTGATGAGAATACATTAGACCTTGTTTTCTCCCGTCTTTGCATTCCCTACAACCTCACAAACACCCCCTTTCCTCTCTCTGATCAGAATCTCATCACCTTAACAGTGTCCTCATCTTCAAACACCTATCCCTCCAAGCAGCAAACAATTACGTGCAGAAACCTTCACAACTTGAACCCTGCTCCTTTCCACTCTGCAACTGACCAACTCTATGACAGAATCTCTCCCCTGTGCTGCCCTAAACTGGCCACTACTGTCTACAACAGTTCAATTTCATCCGCATTAGACTCACTTGCTCCTCTAACAACACGAAACATCAAGCCCCGACCGTTACAACCTTGGCAGATTGACGACACCAGAAATCTTAAACGACATAGGCGTGCGCTGGAGCGATTGTGGCGTAAAACCAAATCTCAACAAGCATTCACCCTGTATAAATCTGCTCTCTTAACATACAAGTCCTCCCTTCATGCTGCCAAACAAGCCTACTTTACCACTCTTATTAATACCTTGTCATCCAGTCCTTGTTGTCTTTTCTCTACTTTTAACCCTCTACTTTCTTCACCTCCTCCTCCACCCAGTACCTCACTCACTGCTCATGAGATTGCAAATCATTTCAAAAACAAGATTGATGCAATTCGTAGGGGCATCGCCACTGCACAGACATCCATCCCACTTAGCATACCATATACTAAAGCTCCCTCAAAACTTTCCTCTTTTGACCTTGCCACTACCGAAGAGGTCACTAAGGTTTTCTCAGAAGCCCGTCTCACCACCTGCCCCCTGGATCCTGTCCCCTCACAACTACTATGGTCACCCTCTTCTTCCATCCTAGGCTCCCTCACTCACATCTTCAATCTTTCCCCCTCTACTGGTGCCTTCCCTTCCCCTCTAAAGCATGCACACATCACTCCCATACTTAAAAAGCCCTCCCTGGACCCCACCAACCTGAACAACTTAAGACCCATCTCCCTGCTGCCATTTACCTCAAAACTCCTAGAATGCTTAGTCTACAATCGCCTGAGCTCCCACCTCACCGACAACAACCTTCTTGACCCTTTACAGTCTGGCTTTCGCTCACTACACTCCACTGAAACTGTCCTACTAAAACTCACTAATGATCTACTAACTGCTAAAACCAATGGCCATTACTCCGTACTCTTACTACTTGACCTCTCTGCGGCTTTTGATACGGTTGACCATCCCCTCCTCCTCAAAAAACTCCACTCTCTTGGCCTCAGAGACTCTGCTCTCTCCTGGTGCTCTCTCCTGGTTCTCCTCCTACCTATCGCAGCGCTCCTTCAGTGTTACCTATAACACTGCCTCCTCCTCTTCACTCCCTCTTTCTGTAGGGGTCCCTCAAGGTTCTGTCCTTGGACCCCTTCTCTTCTCCATCTACACCTCCTCCCTTGGTCACTTGATAAACTCCCATGGCTTTAAGTACCATCTCTATGCTGATGACACACAAATCTATCTTTCTACTCCTCACCTCACCCCTTCAGTCTCCTCTCGCATCACTAACCTACTAAGTGACATACTGGCATGGATGTCACTCCACTTCCTCAAACTCAATCTTTCCAAAACTGAGCTCTTAGTATTCCCCCCAGCCTGTGCCCCCTCCCCTGACTTCTCCATCAAGATCAATAACACAATCATCAGTCCCTCCCCTCATGCCAGGGCACTAGGTGTAATCCTAGACTCCCATCTGTCCTTTCAGCCCCAAATCCAATCACTGTCCAAATCTTGTAGACTTTACCACCGCAACTTATTCACTCCCTGGTTATCTCTCACCTTGACTATTGTAACTCCCTCCTCATTGGCCTACCTCATCGCAGGCTATACCCTCTTCAGTCTATCATGAATGCTGCTGCCAGACTCATCCACATTACTAACCGTTCTGTATCTGCCACCCCTCTCTGCCAATCCCTCCACTGGCTTTCCGTTGCCCAACGGATACAATTCAAAACATTAACAATAACGTATAAAGCCATTTATAACTCTGCCCCAAATTACTTCACCGATCTTGTCTCTAAATATCACCCAAACCGTACTCTCCGCTCCTCGCAAGACCTCCTACGCTCTAGCTCCCTTGTCTCCTCCTCCCATGCTCGTCTCCAGGACTTCTCCAGAGATTCCCCCATCCTCTGGAACTCTCTACCCCAATGTATCAGACTATCGCCTACTCTGCTCACTTTTAGGCGATCTCTGAAAACCTATCTCTTCAGGGAAGCCTATCCTGCCCTCAGCTAATAATAGAATCTTCTACTCTTACAACCAGTCCATCCCCTACAGTGACTACCTTTTGTACTACTAGCCCCTCCCTCCTAGATTGTAAGCTCCAAGGAGCAGGGCCCTCAAATCCCTCTTGAACTGTCAGGGATGCGGGTGTGACCAGAGATGTGTGTACTGACACAGGGAAACGCAGGCTTCAGGTATGGTATAAATAAGACAATTTATTAAGACTAACAATACAAATATAAATGCAGTGCACCAAACCCCAAGCTAACACAAATACATACAACAAGGTGAAACAAACCCAAACCTAAACTGGTATAGATACACAGGTACATACATATATAGAGCACAACGTAGTCAGGCAGGCCGGGTCAATAACTATCGGGCAGGTAGGTACAGGAGGAGCAGGCGGAGAGAATGGTCAGGGTCACAAGCCAGGGATCAAACAGGAGAAGTCAGCAGAGGTCAGGATCAAGCAGGGTCGGCAACAAGTCAGGCAGAAACAGGAACAGGAACAGGAATGCAGGTTACAAGGTACAGGGGCCCATGGAAAAACACACACCAAGGCACAGACTGCAGGTCTAGCCATCCCTTAAATACACCACCTGCAATCAGCCCCAGGTGATGGCTAATTGCCAAAGTGAACCTCTGGTTGTTGAGAGCACCCGCTGGCCAACCCTGGTACTGCAGCCCACAAGGCATCGTGAGTCCCACCACTATTGGCAAGTCCATTCCTGACATGAACTGTATTGTTGCTGTATTATCTCCCGTTATATTGTACAGCGCTGAGCAAACTGTTGGCGCTATATAAATCCTGTGTAATAATAATAATAATAATAATAATAAAGTGTTGGAATTTCACTGTATGAATCTTAGGTCATACATAAATTAAGCTATGCAAACAATATGTTTTATTAGCAGAATCTGAGGAAGACCTCAAAAGTTTACTCATTGAAATAGCAGAAATTAGCAAGGAATTCTTGATCCAACTAAACACTCAAATGACAATAAGTATGGTTGCAGCCCACAACAGAAGTTGTAATACATGAAAATGAAAGAATAGAGCAAGTATTCAACTTTCACTACTTGGAGCCTGAATAGGGATCAATTAAAACTTGAAGAACGATGTTGATGTCAGAGCTAGAATCACCAAGGCCAAAGTTTCTAAAGACATAAAGGACTGATGAGAAACAATATCCCTGTAACCATAAAGAAAAGACTGTTGCAAACTCAAGTCTGGTCCATTCTTGGATATGACAAGAAAACCTTTCCTATACAGTGTCTCAAAAAAATAAGATCACAAATTTTAAACTCTGGTGCTACAGTAGCATCTTGGAAATCAGTTGGACAAACATAGTCCTGTAAAGAGCCAAGGAAGTAAAACCATGTATATTGAAAGGCATATAGAAGAGAAAATTACACATTTTTGGACATATTGCAAGAAAATTGAGTGGAAAGGAGCTATGAGAGCTGTGGAAAAGAGCAGGAAAAGTAAAACAGAAAGGGAAAGGAACAAGGAGAACATGGTGTAAAGGTGACATCCAGGAAATTATAGCCAGCCATGACATACGGCAAAACATTATTCTGGCAAAAGTTCATGCCAAACTGAAAGCAATAATAGAAGCCTGCAAGTTCAGGTTTGAAGTTCACCAAAGACTGAAAGTCTTTGATGAACTTCTTGTCTTGGTGGTGGTAATGGTAATGGCAACATGAGGTTGGATCTACAATAGAAATCTGACAGAGGTCCTTACTTTTCTCCTTTGATCCAGAGCAAAGTTTTGTTTGTAATTATAGATATTAAATATTACAATTGAAGAGTATAGCCTGTATAGCAAGATTCTAACCAAATGTTCAAAATAACTGCTCAAAATGTGCTTTTGATGAAAATTAAAATTAAATAGCTCTTTTGGCTGTACTTCTCCTGTGGATCACAGGAATGTTGTTCGTTCTGAAGCCCGCTGTCGGCTGAAGTCACTCAGTCGGTCTAGGCTGGGAAAGGCTGGAGTAGGGAGAGGCTGGACTGCTCCAGCCTTTCAGCAATCTGCTGAGAGCCTGAGCCAACCATTCCCTCCCCCTCCACAGCCCAGCACTCCAATGAGCACAGAGGGGGCAGAGCAGACAGCAGTGACTTACAGTCACCACTCTCTGATCAGAGCAACTGTGAGAACATGTGAACACTGAGTTCTCACACTTAGAGCCTGAGGGGGACTGATGCAGCATCAAACCGATGCTGCATTCACCTAGGTAAGTATGATTTTTAACTAAAAAACATTCCCATACATCTCTTTTAAGGATGCGCTAAGCTGGTAAAATTGATTATATCTACCAGCTAAGGAAATGAAACTACTACTACATTGTAATAATTAGTGTATGTTTTGAAATGTATTTTTTTCTATGTTTAAGTCAGCATCCATATGAGAAGTCAAAACACAAAGTTGGTTGTATCCTTGGTCTCTCATTTTAAGTGTGAACTCAAAGGGGATGATTTACTAAAAGCAAATAAACTGTTCAATTGGCAAGGGAAGTTGCACTTTTCAAGCAAATTTGCCCCAGAGCCTACTGAAGCTCTGCTGACTTAAATTATCCAATCATGCTCAAGCAAAAAAAATCTGTTTTTGTATTTCCTTGCATGTGATTTGGATATTCTTTCCAAAGTGAAACTTCAGTACATTCACTAAGCTCTGGGACAATTTCCCATCAGAGTGAACAGCCAATTTGCCTTTAGAAAATCATCACCAAAAGGCAATAATCCATGTCTATGCAGAAGAGCAACCAGCAGCTCTCCAAGTTTGCACAAACTTGGGTGAATGAAATATATAACTAATTCTTGTAAGGAGTGGAAAAGTGTTATTTAGTCTGAACAGCATCACTAATATTTGCTTCTTCCTAATGGAAGCACCAAAGCAAGCATGAGCTCTGGAGCACATCAGCATGCCTGCCTGACATGGAGTGTAGTCTGGCCTGACTGTTCTGACTCTGGGCCTCAATAAAGTTCTTCCTACATTGACCTTCACTTTCACCCTCAGCTATGACTGTTGTTGTTCATTCCTGTTATACAGTAGTTCTTGGTTAGTGATCTTCCTAGCACTGACAGTTATCTTGATCCCATCTATGTTCCTAACCCTTTGGCAAAGCTTCTGGGTGGCTGTTATGGTCTTTGGTCTGACCTTAACCTTCATCTGATCCATTGGCATAATAATGCAATTTGGAGCATTACATCCTCAGCCTATGTATGAAGTCAGCACATGTGCATTTGGCCATTAGGGCACCCAAAAATTATTTGCATGGCTATGTCTGCTGTCCTAAAATGGGGAATTATTTGCTTATTTTTAGTCCCTTCGATTATCGCAAGGCTTTACTGTGCTACAAATAATAAAACGTGCTGTGCTACATATAATAAGAATGAACAGAATTCTGTGCTACACACTGATTAGAACAACCACAAGAGACAGCCTTTAATGAAAATAGTTCTGGTTATATTGTGCACAACACTGGTCATTGAACATTGTGTGAAGTGATTCGGGAGTTTACATTAAAGCCCAGCTCTAGCTCTCCGGAGTTTATGCTAAGGCCATTATGAAGGGGCCTCACATTCCCTACTGATGTTTATTTTATAGTATAGATAATGCAACAGATTGTGTTTGATGATCCATAGTCATAACAGATTGATCACCACTGAACTAATGTCTGCGCTGAATATACCATAGCTTATTTTGAAAGCCAAATCTTTCTTACACCAAAATTCTTTGTGAGCTTGATAAGGCAGGTGCAGAGCTGCAAATAGAATACAGCTATTGCAAGCCCAGCATGTCACACATAATTCCCTAGGTCTTTAATCAACCCAACTTAGATCCCTTTATTTGGCAGTCTTCCTCAGAAAAGTGGCAGCACCCAGCGATCATGGCAGTAAAAATAATAAATGGATTCCCAAGAGACCTATTTTGACGACAGGGAAAGGTAAAATATTTCACCTTGCCATATATCTGTGTCTCATCTAACCCTAACAGCAAAGACAGAAAAATAAGTATTACTCAACTAAATATTAGATGATTTAAAAAAAATATATATTAATGTTAGAAGGAACCTATTTAATTTATCATCTTGTAATTAGGATTTTAGTGCAATGCTTTCCCAAATTGAATAGGTGATTGGGATAACAAAATTCTGACCACATCATATAGGGAGTTACAGAAGCATAGACTTGGACCAAAAAAAAAGAAACATTCAGTGACCAGTTGTTACCAGTACTCGTGGGAAGCAATGACTATGAACTAGAGAGAAAAGACTGCCATGCCAGTTACTGCCATGCTCATTGTCAAACCCAAATACATATCTGAAAAAGATATCTTCAAGCCATTGTGATCTGTGGAATGAAAAGCTGGGGAAGTACAGTATATGTGTTATAGGAGTATATACTGTATTTCTATACTGACTTATACCTTTTTTTTATTAGTTGTTTGTCGGTTAGGGAGGAGCCTTGTCATACTGATGTCACGCCGCCGAGTCCATATGGAGGGCTGGTGGCCATTTTTGTAAGTGTGCAGCTGCCAATACTCATCTGTATCTACGTGGGTGTTCTATTTCATTAATAAAATACTACACTATCAAAACTCCCCTTGTGGCTTGTATATGCAAGCCATTTCCTTTAAGGTGGAATACATCCATTTTGACATCAATTATCCATGGTGGAGAGGGACCAGTAGCGCTATCCCTGTATGCTGTGAGGGGCCAGTGACTGATGCCTGGGGTCTTTCCTGTCTGCTGTCATTAAGCCAGTGGGGTTCCTTTCCTGTGTCCACACGTTCACCACGGAGATCTTGGATATGGTTCTATGAACAATTTTAATGCGCTTCTGGTGAGTGCATTCATACAGCAATCCCTTATCATGGAGTCACATGCACGGATACAGTTGCAAGAAAAAGTATGTGAACCCCTTGGGATTACGTGGAGTTTTGCATGAATTGGGCATAAAATGTGCTCTGAACGTCATCTAAGTCACAACAATAGAAGAACACAGTCTGCTGAACATAATACTACACAAACATTAGATGTTGCCATGGTTTAATTGCACATAACATGTAAACATTCACAGTGCAGGGAGGAAAAAGTATGTGAGGCCCTAGCTTAATGACTTCTCTCAGAGCTAATTGGAGCCAGGAATGAACCAACCTTGACTCCAATCAGTGTGATGATATTGGATGTGTTGCTGACAGCTGTCCTGCCCTTAAAAAACACACCTGTTTTGGGTTTACTGGTTTCAAGAAGCACTGTCTGATGTGAACCATGCCTCGCAGAAAAGAGCTCTCAGAAGACCTACGATCAAGAATTGTTGGCTTGCATGAAGCTGGAAAGGGTTACAAAAGTATCTGCAAAAGCCTTGATGTTCATGTGTCCACGGTAAGACAGACTGTCTACAAATGGAGAAAGTTTAGCACTGTTGCTACTCTCCCTAGGCGTGGTCGTCTTGTAAAAATGACTGCAAGAGCACAGCGCAGAATGCTGCATGAGGTAAAGAAGAATCCCAGAGTGTCAGCTAAAGACCTACAGAAATCTCTGGCACATGCTAACATTTTTGTTGACACATCTACAATAAGGAAAACATTAAACAAGAATGGAGTACATGGGAAGACACCACGGAGGAAGCCATTGCTGTCCAAAAAGAATATTGCAGCACGTTTGAAATTTGCAAAAGAGCACCTGGATGTTCCACAGCACTACTGGCAAAATATACTGTGGACAGATGAAACCAAGATTGAGTTGTTTGGGAAGAACACACAACACTATGTGTGGAGAAAAAAAGGCACAGCACACCAACATCAAAACCTCATCCCAACTGTAAAACATGGCGGAGGGAGCATCATGGTTTGGGGCTGCTTTGCTGCCTCAGGGCCTGGATGGATTGCTGTCATTGATGGGAAAATGAATTCCAGAGTTTATCAAGACATTTTTCAGGAAAACGTACGACCATCTGTCCACCAACTGAAGCCCCGCAGAGGATGGGTGATGCAACAGGACAATGACCCAAAGCATACAATTAATTCAACAAAACAATGGCTGCAACAGCACAGAATACGCCTTCTGGAGTGGCCCAGTCAGAGTCCTGACCTCAACCCGATTGAAATGCTGTGGCATGACCTTAAGAGAGCGATTCACACCAGACATCCCAAGAATATTGCTACACTGAAACAGTTTTGTGAAGAGGAATGGTCCAAAATTACTCCAGATCGTTGTGCAGGTCTGATCTGCAACTACAGGAAACGTTTGGTTGAGGTTATTGCTGCCAAAGGAGGGTCAGCCAGTTATTAAGTCCAAAGGTTCACATACTTTTTCCTCCCTGCACTGTGAATGTTTACATGTTATGTGCAATTAAACCATGGCAACATCTAATGTTTGTGTAGTATTATGTTCAGCAAACTGTGTTCTTCTATTGTTGTGACTTAGATGACGTTCAGAGCACATTTTATGCCCAATTCATGCAAAACTCCACGTAATCCCAAGGGGTTCACATACTTTTTCTTGCAACTGTATTTCACTGAATATTTTGGACTTTGTTCATCAATATTTACAGTGTATATCACTATTTTTGTGGACTGTTCACTATTGTCACTATCTAATATTTCAAGGCACTACCATTCTCCTTAATATTTGGCGAGACATCTTTTACTCAGTGGTCACTTGAGTGCTAAATCACTTTGCGCTTCACCTTTGCATAAAGTCACTTTTGTCATTTTATAGCGCTGCATTATTTATTGATTTAGTTAATAGTATGTGCCGGTGTGATCTGTATGTAATCTATACATTTCCAGACGTTTTTATTCATTGTGATTTAATTTGTTGTTAGATAATATTACATATTGGTATTTAAGAGCATAATAATTAATATAAATTTAAAGATGAACTAAAATGTCTGCATCTAACCATGTGGCCTAAATACAGTTAACTGTTAATCTGAACAGGAGGCTACATTTTAATAGGTTAATAATTTAATCATGATTTTGTACTTATTATGTTACAGTTTTATTAGATAAATTAATATTTAGATTAACTGTATCAGTTCTGAGAACTTTTGTAGATAGAATTTGATTATTAGCTGTATTTTGGACAACATTGGATATCTCTGTATAGATAATCTGACTGATGATTTCCTCCTATTTGATGTGTTTATGACAAGCATGTTAAAGTAGAACGTCACCCAAAAAAGTGAAGGGGAAGTTCCATTTGTCTGCATCCTCCCCCCTCCACTGCCACATTTGGTATTTGGGAGGGAACAGGTAAAAAGGTAAAATAAAGCGAACCAAATAAGCTGCTGGCATAAAGGATGAACCCCTAAATCCTCAGATAAACCATAAACAAATATGTAACGCTGCATATTTGTTTATGAGAGGAAACAGGTACCTGGTTTTGAGAGGTACTCAATCCCACATCCAGTCAGATGCGTTGTGGCAATCTGAGACAGACGTTTGCACCCCCCTCTTTTCCTGCAGCCTTCTGGGACACTTCACAGGTCCAAGAAGACTTCAACTCATTCACAAAGTGCATGCAGAGTAAAAAAGCTTCAAGTCTTCACTGCCAGTCCCTTACTTAAGATGTTGGCCCCTGCAAGCTGATTGAAGAATTGGCTCAAGTAGGGACAACTGCTGACTAATTTTTTGGGGGGCCTGGAACTCCACTTTGACAAAGTTGCTGTTCTTGTCAGTACAGGTTACAATTAGCTCAGGTAAAAAATATCTAACCCCCTTTTTCCTTATTGAATAGGGTAGGGAATGGTTAAATTCCCTGTAAGGATTTTGTTTTCTTTACCTTACGTGTCTCATTCAAGAGATTTATCTTTTTTTTTCTGTCCTGTAGACAAAATAGGAAATGGGAGGAAATCTATCCAAAATGAGAAAAATCTCTTAAACATCTGTTACTGGACCAAGTGACCTATTAGAAAGATACGCTCTCTATTCCTGTCCTCATGGGCAACAAGATTACCTTGGTTCTATTCATTTCATACTAAGTGCAAATGAAGAAAAAAATATTTGGCTTTAGATACACTTTACAGTGCCTACAGACATTGGCAAGCACAATCTAGCACATGAATGACCATTCATTGTGTAAAATATGGGGAAATATGGTAGGCTTAGTATTATAAGTGTAAAACAACAAATAAAGGAGCACTCCCAACCTTGCAGAAGTCAACAGAGGCACAAGCCCAGGAACAATAAAAATCAAAATTCATTTTAATGTTGGGTTAAAAAGCATGACATGTAGAAGTGCCCAAATTGATACATCATCAAGCAAGTGGAGAGAAGAAATGCATATTCAAAAAAGCTGGAGGATGACACATGATCCTGGACCCAACAGTAGGTTGCTCAGTCCAGGACAGTGGGAAGGGTGTGTGGATGGCAGCCACTGGGATCACTAAGATAGCACGTCCACAGGAAGTCACGTATCCCAGATCCGGGTTGTTATGTCATACACCTGACGAGAGACTGCCCAAACAAGGATTGGTGAGGGCAAACTGGAAGCCTAGGGGAGCACTCAAACCATGTCAAACCAAAGGAGAAAAGCTGGTCATCACGATAACATGTTTCAGGGACTTGACACTTCCTCAGATCATGTCAAACACTTCCACAGAGTTGGGAGCGCTCTTTTATTTATTTATTTTACTTTTTTATTTAAGGTATGCAAAACAACATAGCAGCATGGCATGCCATACCATGTACAACAACATCTGATAACATAAATATGTGAATCCCAAACAAACAAAAGTAGGGGCAGTCTAATCCAGAGTAGACAAGGCACCAGGACAAAGACAAGCAATGTCATTAGCGTTATACATTAAGGATCTGTGTTTTATGGACAAACATAATCCATATTGTGGTGGGAGGAATATTAGGAAACATAGCTGACATGTACATACCAAGAAGATGGAACAGGTAGACAGGCACAAGGTGAGGTGGAAAGTAAAATATATATGTATATAGAAGAAAATAATTTTTGTCCTTCCCTCCAGGCTGTAACTCCTAGCGGTTGGAACATACCAGGGAAAATTTTCTAGATAATGTAGGGGGAAGATAGACTCCCTAAGAGTCTAAGAAGGAGGAGAAGAGATGTAAAAAAAAAAAGGTGAGGGAGAGGGAAAGGAAAGAAAAGAAGGGGAGCTACAGCAGAGTCGATGGTGTAAGAAGTCTCTCCCAGAGGAATAAACTTGAGGGTCATCAAGGAGAACTGAAACATGACTGTCCACCCTCACCAAAGTTTGAAAAGGTATAGAGGGGAAAGCAGAAAGGGGAGAAGGAGGGAGAAAAAAAAAAAGGGGGGAGAAGAGGGGGTAGGGAGATTAGGGGAGAGAAGGATGCAAAGAAACTAAAATCTAAGAAAAGATGAGAAAGAGGTGAGCAAGAATCAGCACTGTGTCTCCAATTGAAAGACAACTGCCAAAATGGTGCCCCATCATTAGTGTCAGTGTGGAAGGAATAGTGCCCCATCATTAGTGTCAGTGGGAGGAAAAGTGCCCCATCATTGGAGTCAGTTGGTGGAATAGTGCCCCATCATTGGTGTCAGTGGAGGAATAGTGCCTCATCATTGGTGTCAGTGGGAGGAAAAGTACCCCATCATTGGTGTCAGTGACACCAATGATGGGGCACTATTCCTCCCACACTGACACTAATGATGGGGCACTATTCCTCCCACTGATACCAATCATGCTTTCATTGCTGTGCTGACCCCTTCCATGGGAAAGAAGGGGGGGGCGCTGCCGCTGTTCCGCCCCTTGAAATGTGCCACCCTAAGCAAAAGCCTTGCTTGCCTCATAGCAAATACGCCCGACTGGAGCTGTGGTTTCCATATGGATATCAGTCACAGTGTTCTGTTGTTGGTGAGGCCGGGCACTCGAGGGAGTTTCATGCAATGCCGGTGTGTCAGAGAGTGAGCTGCCATCTCCTTCCCCAGGACTGCAAAGAGATGTGAGTGAGGGAGAGCATGGCAAGCATGGTGATATATTTCTGGGCAATAAGAATGGCAGCATATCATTGCCACAGCCGGGTACTCTCTCTCTCTCAGTGTCAGTGGAGGGATGGATAAGCTCAGTCCTTTATGCCGTGGCCAACGCCATCTTGGCTGGATGGGGGGTAGAGGTGGGGGGCTGTGCAGGGACCAGAAACTGTTACATGCTGGTGGAAGACCCGGTAAAGTTGAAGTCCATCTTCCTTTTCATGTGGGGCAACTTGTAGACGAGAAATTGCCAGGTAAGGCTGCTGTATAAGGCTGTAAAAGAGCCACAGGCCAGGAGCTCAGAGAAGAAACGTCTTCACGCCTCCGTGCCGAGACCATGCCTAGCACTCCTTTATTTGTTGTTTTGTGCTCATGTCTTATTGCTGATCAGATGAGTTGTTGGAACTGCCCATACTGTAATTATCTACAGATCCCCTGGAACCTCAGGCGTGTCATATTTAAAAATGAAGGCAACCATCCAATAAAATTCAGTCTAGCTAATAGATTCTTCCTCAAACAGGTTCAGCCCTCAGGCATTGAGAAAGGCCTACAGATTTATGAACACTCTCTGATCCTACTATAGAACACTTTTTAATGTCTGTATTCACCTTTACTGTAGGGATGTATTTTACATTATTATTAATTAATTGAAATAAAAAATTTGCATAATCTACAAATTATGAAAGTACGCTAGACTAAGACACTAAGGGGTTGATTTATTAAAGGCAAATAGGGTGTTTAAATTTCAAAGGAATTTTCAATTTGCAAATGAATTTTCCCTAGCTTAGTGAATGAGTTAGAAAATCATGTTGCAAAGAATACCCAATAACATGTAAGGAAAAATACAATAAAACAGTAGTTTTGCTTGCGCATGATTGGATGAAGTCAGCAGGGCTTCATCTCATTCACTAAGCCAAGGAAAATTCCATTGCAAAGTGAAATGTCTAGTTTCTTAAAAACAGCCTGTAAATTTTCTATCAAATTTTCAATATTTCCCCTCTAATCATTGTCTGCTGTCACTAATGCCTTTCCTCTATGTGGCATTATCTATGTACGCAGACTTTGAGGAAGCAGCGTAGCAATACAGGTCATGGTTTACTGCAGAACATTTCCAAAATGAGCTGAAGCAGCAGGCAGTTTAGGGTAAAACGTGTGGTGACTCTTGAATCCTATGTATGCCCTAAAAAGATGCCACCTGAGAGAAGATTGTTTTTTGCTAGATTTTGCCAAGTTTGGCTTCAACAGTCATGGTTGCTTAAATAAATCTGACAGTTAACTTCTTGCAATCATCAGAGATAGAGCTAAAAAGAGGCATCATAAAGAACAGGTTGACCTTGGCCTGGGCACAGATGGCTATATCCCTCTCTGCTTCATCTGCTTTGTTCTTTTCAGCTGTCCCTCTCCCAACAGTTCTGCGTTGTAAGCTTGCACCTTCTAATCAGCTGCTTCATATTGTTTCATTTCAGTTCAAGTCTGATATCTCAGCTGTAAGTTAACTGGCCTCAACGCATCTCCTTGAAAGGGCTAAAAAATTAGTAGGTCATTCACATGTCCAGAAGCCTTTATTGTAATATGAACACGCTTTTTCCTCTGCCATATGGCAGCCTTGCTAATGTAGTTTTGTCAGCTCTCCCTCACTTGGACTGATTCCCACTAATTGGAAGGTACTGTCAGTCATCTAGCTCCCTGTTAAAAAAAAAAAATATATATATATATATATATATACACACAGAGACACATTTTTTTTAACTGAAGAAGATACATTGATATGTGCTTCTATTTTCTAAGTCTCGTATTCCCAATGTTAATGGTGTCATAGTCTTCAGTGGGGTTTGACTAATTGCTGTCAGAGTTATTTTTCAGTTTTTACTAATTTAGGTCTCTGGGATTTGGCAGCTATTTGGATCTGTGATGATGTTTTGGGGAAATTTGAATGCAGGAAACGAACAAGAGAATGGAAAATAAAAATACACTATTCCTACAGTACACTAACAATATCATTTGTTGTGCTGGAGTAGGATGTGATCTCGCACATTTTCAAGGTGACATGTGAAATGGTCTAAAAGCCTTGGGATGAAAAAAAAACACCAGCGAAATACCCTGAACATCCCTCTGTTTAATCCATTTTAAGTTTTATGCAGCTGTAATTGAAAGAACTGGAGAATTTATAGTGCATAAGATCAAAATATAGCAGGTAAAAATAAGTTGATATAAAATTATATTGCAAAATTCATCTACATGCAATAGATGTGAATATATGATCCTTTGCAGGATGAGGATTAAAGTGGAACTCCAGGCAAAAATAAAAAGGCACCTTTTAGCCTTACTGATTATTCAAAACTAAGTATTCAGCTGTGGAAATGCTCATTTGCAGTGCATTGTGCAGGCTGGAAGGAGCCTGGCGAAACATGAAGAAGAGCTATTGTCATACTGTGGCTATATAGTGTGGTAGGAGGTGTATGGATCCCTAGAGTCGCTAAAGAGAATTACAGGTATTTTAGAAGGTTAAAAAGGTAAACAGTACACATAAATCTTTTTCAACTCCTAATTTACATGTCTTATCAGAAAGGGGCCAGTCCACCCGAAACTAATATTTAAGATTTTTTGCAGTATTATTTATAAGTGATGTTTGAGAATGTTGTGTCCTCCCAAGCACTGTTGTTTTTGCTATGGTACAGCAGTAAGGTGGTAAAATATTTTGTCTATCTGTCATGTATTAATGGCAGTGTAAGATCCAGCAGAAGGTTGCTTAAGGTGTAAATCTTTAAACATCTGGCTCATTTCTTAGTGACATTTTGCTCCCCAGAATGGATCACATGGTCACCAGTTTTCTTTTCTTACCCAAAAGTAAAGCATTCTATTTTAAGCCACAATGACAAAAATATTATTCTTGTTATGTTGCAACCATCCAGACACATAGAGGCTTATTTATAAAATTGGCAGAATCTAGATGCATGGCTACAATAACTAGCCATTGCTAGCTTCATTTAGCAGGGCCCAATTTCACATAGCAAACATTTGCATTTGAAAAGGAAGATTTTAGGTTAAAAACCCTATTTGCAGTGCCTTGGAAAATGGTGTGAGTGTGGTGGATCTCCATAAGTATGAATAGTAAATTAATCATTACCATTTGAAAATTGTCATGTGAGCAGTGCTGATGAGTGTAACAATGGCCATATTATTCACGGGGACATGGAGGATTGAAAAGTGGGGTGAAAGGCATCACATGTGATGCAATCGGGTGAACATGAAGGTACATGGGGACAGCAATTATAATATTTAAGTTCATATTAGAAAAGCAGTGAATAAGTTGTACATCACCCCCTGGCTTCATGCACGGTGTATATATATATATATATATATATATATATATATATATATATGTACAACCTCAATTCCAAAAGTCTTGGGAGTTGGGACACTGTAAGATCTACATAAAAATAAAATGCAATGATTTTCAGATCTCACAAATCCATATTTTTTTTACAATAGAGAATAGAAAGCATTTTGAATGTTTAAACTGAGAAAATGTACCAGTTTAAGAAAAAAATAAGGTAATTTTGAAATTGATGATAGCAACACATCTCAAAAAAGTCAGGACTGAGTAGCAAAAAGCTGGCAAAGTCAGTAACACTAACACAGAAGAGCTAGAAGCACATTTTGCAACAAATTAGGTTACAGGAAATAGGCAACAGGTCAGTTACATGATTGGGAATAAAAAGAGCGCCTTAGAGAGACAGAGTGTCTCAGAAGTAAAGATGGGCAGAGAATTACACTGTATTAAAGACAGGCATGACTCTAACATGGACATCAATGCATGGACTCAGGAATACTTCCAGAAATCACTGTCTGTTAACACAGTTCAACGTGCCATCCAAAAGTGCAAAACTTTAGAGTTAAAGCCATCTTCTCTGGGCCAAAGCCTATTTAAAATGGTCTGTTGCAAAGTGGAAAACTGTTCAGACAAATCAAAATTTTACAATCTTTTTGGCAACCATCGGCACTGCATCCTCCAGACTAAATGGAGAGAACCTTCTGGCTTTTTATCAGCACTCAGTTCAAAAGCCTGCATCTCTGATGGTGTGTGGGTGCATTAGTGCATATGGAATGGACAGCTTGCACATTTGGAAAGGCACCATCAATGCTGAAAGATATATCCAGGTTTTAGAGCAGCATATGCTTCCATCCAGATAACATCTTTTTCACTGAAAGTCTTTCAAATGTCAGCAGGACCATGCTAAACCATATACTGCATCTATAACGACAGCTTGACTTCCTTGTAGAAGAGCTTGGGTGCTTAACTAGCTTGCCTGCAGTCCAGACCTTTCACCAGCTGAAAAATATTTTTTTCATCCTGAAACGAAAAATAGAAACAAAAATACAAAGAAGACCCAGGGCTGTTGAGCAGTTAGAATCCTATATCAGGCAAGAATGGGACAACATTCCTCTTCCAAAACTCTAGCAACTGGTCTCTTCAGTTCCCAGATGTTTACAGAGTGTTGTTAAAAGAAGAGAGGATGTTACACCATGGTAAACGTGGCCCTGTCCCAACTTAAGGACGTGTTGCTGCCATCAATTTCAAAATAACCTAATTTTTTTTCTTAAAATGGTACATTTTCTCAAACATTTGATATATTTTCCAGTGTTAATAAAATATGGGTTTATGGGGTTTGCAAATCATTGCATTCTGTTTTTATTTAGATTTTACACAGTGTCCCAACTTTTTTGGAATTGGGTTTTTGTGCATGATCCTGCTGGAAAAATCCTGAAAACAATATCCTGCATAAAAAGTGGTCTTTACGCCATCCCAATTCATATGGACATACTCAAGCTTATGTCCATATGAGTATCTGAAGGCCAAGGTGAGTCCCTGAATGAATCATTGGTAATATGGTGGTGCAGGCACAGAATGACCTAGTGAATTACTCAGTCAGGGCTAGCAGGGTGATGCAAACATCAAAAATGTGTTGGCAGCAGTGGATGAGGAAGCACCATGATGTGTTTTTCAGCCAAAAACTCTCTGACAGGTAAAGTACTGTGATTTGGTGCGTTGTGGTGATGAAGGGTCCAAGTTGAACTGATCTCAGGATTAACATGAAAAACTTTGTCTCAAGCAACCAAGAATTTCCAGGTAAAATCTTTGATTCACAGTTTGACTAGTAGGTACAAATTCCTTATGAACAATTCCACATGAATAAAAAAGTACAATGACCACTGACTTGACTTTTGATTAGCTCATTCGAGCTTTCTTGGGGCAAGGTGAAGCGGGTGTGTGCTTTTCTGAACCTTGTTTCTTCATTAAATTTATGATGCACTTTTTCCCAGTTTCACACAAAATTGTATCGTGTAGTGCTGCTCCAAACTCGCTTGCATATTTCTTAATACAAGGCACTTGAACAGGGTGTCATAAAAAAGAATGTCACGACTCTGACAGGGCTGGAATGCAAGTGACCAGTGTTCTAACGTATACCTGGCACTCCACTCCAAGTGCCCATGGCCAACTTCTCCCTTCACAGAGCACTGCTTGAGCGTATGGACTTTATTTTCTTTATATTCTGGACACACCTCATTTGTGAACCTACTCAATAAAATCTCATACAAGTTTTAATGCAACTCCTGGGCAAAGCTGAATGCCCCTTACAACCCTCCCTCCCTCCCACCCATTTACCAACTTTAAAAAAACCTTTTGAAATTCATTTTTGCTCACCTCAGTCTACTGGCTATCTTCTTTGCCAGCACTGGTTCTTTGAATGATGACCAGTGATCCAGCTCTTTAGTCTTCTGGAGTCTGAGAGAACCTCTCCATTGGATACCCATTAGGAAGTGTTCATGTCACCCAGGCAGAGAAGTGAACTAAAATTTACTTGGAGTATCTCATTGCAGCTTAGAAGGAGGGTAAAAGTGGGCAAGGAAAAAAGAAACCAACTGCAGTTCAAATGCACTTGTATAGAAACTCATATGGAACTCCAAAGCTTCTCAGACTGATCTCCAAAGCAGGATGACTTCACCCAAAAGTCCACTGAATTTGTCTATCTTCACAAGGCATTTGAAAGATAATGCAGAGACATAAGACAGAAGGGCAGCACATTTTATTATGTCTATCTTTGGCAGGCTCGATGAGAACAGAGAATAGCTTTTGAGCTCTTTTCTTTATGTCTCTCCTCTCTTGCAGTCTTCTTACTGAAATGTGCCAGGTGATATAGAAATGCAGATAACTGTTTGGACGGTCTCTTAAGCAACCTCACATATTTTTTCTGCACTGTTATCTCCTTTGTAAAGAATATATAAAGCTCAAACTTTTTTTTTTTTTTTTTTTTACAGATAACAGTAGAGAATGCTTTACTCTGCCTGGCATCCTGCTAATTAAGGCAGTTCCACAGACAAAAGCTGGAATGCTGCACATTTCTGGACATACTGCTGGATTTAGTGATCCCCTGCCCATGATTGGGTGCATTGTCATGGTGGTTGGTTACATCACCCCACAAGCAGAAGCATGGGACACAGCATGCAAATGTAGTCTACTTCCCTGATTCCAATCACCAACAATGCCTGGAGATGGGGGAATCTTCACTGGTCACCAATCCTTTTGAAGGGAGGGGGACTTCCACTGACCACCAATGCCTGTGGAGGGAGATAGGGACCTTTAATAACCCCTGATTCCTGGAAAGGAGTGGGGGGGAATCTATCTCCCTCTCTAACAACGAGTGCACTAGTGCCTTGATGGTGTTGGTTGGGAGGGAATCTTCTTCTACTGCCAACCAAAGCCTTCTGAAAGGGATTCTTCTTGTTACTGATGCAGAGGCTGGGAGGAGGGATTAATCCTTCCACTGATGCAGATGGTCAGAGGGGGGAATTCTTCTTTCCACTGATGTTGATGATGGGAAATACTTTCACTCATTGACCACATTTCTTCCTTCCACTAACCACCGACAGCTTTGTTTTTTTCCTCCCACTGACTGCCGATCGGATATTTCCACTGACTGTTACATTATGTTACATAATATGTGTCACTAGCTTACATACTTCTGAAATTTCTTCAAAGCTTCTTCAAAGTAGACTAAGGCAAAGTGTTAGCTGTATGTCTATATTCTCTGCAGAGAAAATCATATGCAATAAAATAGTTTCAATTTTAATGCATGATACCTTGTGATGAGGTTTATGTGTGTCTGATAGATACTTTGTTTCACTGCATTTTGTGAGCACAGGAATGTGGCTTACATATTGCAGTGCATACTTTGAGGCTCACACTCTTTTAAAGCCTATCTCTTAAAAGACTCAGGCTGCAGATTTAGGTGACTAAAAGATGCATTTAGTTATTTACTTTAATGCCAGTGATTAGGTAGAGAGGGGTGGGAGAAGGGGTGTGTGAGCGGAGGGCATGCCCAGTGTACAGGTCCAAGCCATGTCCAATACTTAGCATAATGTAACCACCAAACTATTTCACTAGGTCTTCATCCACCTAAGATGCCTCTCTTTCTAAAGTTCTAAAGATGGGAGGTATGCTTAATCCTATCTTATTTTTTCTCTTTTGCTGTCTGCGTCTGCTGGAGAGTTTTCCTTACACTTCCTGTCCTAAAGACACAGCGGTAACTTGGAGGAAATATTTCCTCGGTAATAGAAAATGGGAAAATCAAATGTCCCTATAGGAAGATTTTCTCTCTGTCCCCTGGCTCTTATCACCTCTAAAATTGGATTTTCTTGCAAATTCTGCCCCCATGGACAATGATCAACAGGGCAGATAAGGTATATCTCACCAATGGAGGGAGAGAGCATGTAAGCATGCTTTAGGTATATCAAATGTTATACTCCTTCATATTAATAATGTTTATCTCTAGGCCTACACATTGCAGGCCAAGTTTTTATTTATTAGGATATGAGAGAGTCCTCATCAGGCTTAACACCAGCACTCTGTTTAGTTATGCTTTCGACTAGCTAAAGTCGTAACAGTTAATTGGTAGATTAGCATAAGCAGATGCATACCTAAGTCTATTTTTTTTTAGACAGTGACAAAAAGAACTGTATTTTAAGCACTTTATAATGGATATGACCAAAGATCACTGGTATAGCCAAAACGATTATTAGTGTTTTCTCCAAAAATATCTTTTACTAGGGCCTAAGTCATATATTCTATAACTCATGTCCATTACACATTAAATCTTCTAATACTTCAAATGTCACAAATTTGCAATTTCTGTACACTGGCATTCACTTATGCTGAGAAATGAGCCTTTGGGGGAAAAGGAATCCTTGTAAAATTTCTTTCTGAGAGATATTTCTTTCCCCCTTCAAACTTGTATGCAATAAGGAAATCTGTAGTCTTGCAGTGTTTAGCATCCTTCAATCTCTTCTAATTAATAACATGGGACCATGTGTATAAAAAATATCTGCTGGGAAGTGTCTGGTGAAAATTAAGGGGTAACATAAGAGTTGAACTCACCTCTTCTTATTTATTTATTTCAGGTACTTATATAGCGCTGTCAATTTACGCAGCGCTTTACATATATATTGTACATTCACATCAGTCCCTACCCTTCAAGGGGTGCACAATCTAAGGTCCCTAACTCACATTTGTACATACACATACTATGGACAATTTAGACAGGATCCAATTAACCTACCTGCATGTCTTTGGAGTGTGGGAGGAAACCGGAGTACCCCCACGCAGGCACAAGGAGAACATGCAAACTCCAGGCAGGTGGTGCCATGGTTGGGATTTGAACCAACGACCCTAGTACTGCCCCGTGGAAGTGCTAACCACTAAGCCACTGTGCCGCCCTTATTTTGTAAAGCAGTAGTGTGTGCCACTCCGTATGCAAATAGCAACATTTCACTTTAATTTAAGGTTCTATCACCATCTCTTATATCCAATATACAGTATAAATGCATGGCGTGTGTACTAATGGCCTTTTACATAGTTACATAGTTAGTCTGGCTGAAACAAGACAAAAGTCCATCCAGTTCAACCATTAACAAAAAAAAAGTTATAATCCTATACCCACAGTTGATCCAGAGGAAGGCAAAAAAAACCCCCAGCAAAGCATGATCCAATTTGCTCCTGCAGTGAAAAAAATTCCTTCCTGAGGCAATCCAATATTCCCTGGATCAACTTTACCTATAAATGTTAGTAACCAGTTATATTCTGTGTATCCAAGAAAGAATCCAGGCCTTTTTAAAGCAATCTACTGAGTTGGCCAGAACCAACTCTTGAGGGAGTCTATTCCACATTTTCACAGCTTTTACTGTGAAGAAACCTTTCCGTGTTTGGAGATTAAGTTTCTTTTCTCCAGACGTAAAGAGTGCCCCCTTGTCCTCTGTGATGACCTCAGGGTGAATAGCTCTACACCGAGTTCACTATATGAACCACTGATGTATTTATACATGTTGATCATATCCCCCCTTAATCTCCTCTTCTCAGTAGAGAATAAATTCAGTTCCTTTAATCTTTCCTCATAGCTGATCTCCTCCATGCCTCGTATCCGATTGGTTGCCCTTCTATGTACTTTCTCCAGTTCTCCAATGTTCTTTTTGTGAATTGGTGCCCAAAATTGAACTGCATATTCCAAATGAGGTCTTACTAATGATTTGTACAGGGGTAAAATGATATCTCTCTCTCTGGAGTCTATACCTCTTTTAATACAAGAGAGGATTTTGCTCGCTTTAGAAACCACAGCTTGTCATTGCATGCCATTATAAAGCTTGTGATTTACCAGAACTCCCAGATCCTTCTCCACCATTGATTCCCCCAGTTTTAGTCCATGTCCCTATAGCAGTGGCAGATTATATAAAAGCCCAGACAGCTATCCAGGATTCCAGGAGAGCCCATGGGAGACTAAAAAAAGTTCTGCACTTTGGTGTTTTTCATAGTAAGTCAGTTTCACCTTTGAAATGTTTTAATTTTTGGTTTTGAGAAAGCCAACAACAATTACAGCTTATGAATTTCTTTTTAGAAGGCTTTCCTTTAAGATTTTCAAACCACCATACAGAATATGTGTGTACACTCCCTATACCTGAAAGCATTGTTTCCATATTATATGCTAGCATAACATTAGTAGTTTCTAAAGGGCATACCGCTGTATGAGATTCAATTCAAAATTACATCATGGCATTCCAAATCTTGTGAAAATATTTTACAAATCCATGTCAGAAGCAAAACGCATTTGTCCTTCTGCATGATCCTATTAAACTGCCAGGGGCCATAAACTAATAACATTTTTGGGGTACATAGTATGAAGAATACACAGGTCAGCAATAGGATCTCTAAAAACAGTGCTTATCAGCAATTACCAGATCCTATTGTGTACATCAGTTATTCACTAAAATGTTGTAGAATCTCCCATGCCAGTGGTGGAGTAACACCCCACTGGTACGGCCATTGAGGGAACAGCTGTCAGCATTACTATTTCCTATGTCAGCTAAAGTATATTGTTCCTTAGGTCAAGAGCTCACTAGACAGAGGTAATGTGCTGATTCGCTGTCAAATGAGCAGGCTTCAAACAGGAAGATGACAAAGCAAGCTGAATTACTGAACCAGAAAGATGCATTGCTCAACTATGACTGTCACCTGTCTAGCTATGCATTGTGAAATATGTGTGAAATAGGGATGGGCTTATAATTTGGTCCAAACATAAGTTTGGACCGAGCCTTGGCTGTCCATTAATTTAGATGAACGACTGAATATTTGCTTGTTCGACTGGAGTCAAACGTCATATATAACAGCAATATCACTATAAATGTTGTGCAGGCACCAACAAATCCTTAACAATCAATGATGTCACCAGCACCATTCACATTCATAGCCCAGAATCCAAGGTCATGTAAGAAAAGAAGCCAGGGATAGATAGTTGAAAAATGTTGTGGGGCTTCCCCTATAATTCATACCAAGCCCTCCAAATCTGGTATGAATTTTAAGGGAGAACCCCACGCAAAGATCATGAAAAAATGAGATCCACTAATAAATCCTTACCAGAGCATGCAGCCAGGCAGGCCAGGAAAGGGGAGAACAAGAATGCAGTTCTCCCCTCTTCAATTTTACCGAGCCATACACCCTCAACATGGAAGGTAACCGTTGCTGGGTAGGGGGCCCACTAATGAAGTACCTTGCCCCCATGTTGATGAAGACAATGGCCTTTTTCCCCACAACCCTTGCTCTGTGGTTGTGGGGGTCTGCAAGAGGGTAGAGGCTTACAGGAATCTTGAAGCCCCCTTAAGGCTACTTTCACACTGATTCGCCACAAACACACCTCAAAAACACATGTGCATTTTTACTGTGTTTTTGAAGCGTTTTTACTGTGTTTTTACTGCTTTTTTTAAAGGACATGTGACTTAAACCTGCATTACAAACGCTTCTCAGAGGCGTTTTTCAGGAGTTTTCTATTGATTTCAAAGGGAAGAGGCATTTTGGGGCATTTTTTTAAACTACCCAAACATGCCCCAAATATGCTGCAAGCAGGAGTTTTTACACCACACCGCAAGCGCAATACCTTGGTGTGAAAACATACATACATACAGTGGGGCAAAAAAGTATTTAGTCAGCCACCAATTGTGCAAGTTCTCCTACTTAAAAAGATGAAAGAGGCCTGTAATTGGCATCATAGGTAGACCTCAACTATGAGAGACAAAATGAGAAAAAAAATCCAGACAATCACATTGGCTGATTTGGAAAGAATTTATTTGCAAATTATGGTGGAAAATAAGTATTTGGTCAATATAAAAAGTTCATCTCAATACTTTGTTATATATCCTTTGTTGGCAATGACAGAGGTCAAACGTTTCCTGTAAGCCTTCACAAGGTTGGCACACACTGTTGCTGGTATGTTGGCCCATTCCTCCATGCAGATCTCCTCTAGAGCAGTGATGTTTTGGGGCTGTCGCTGGGCAACACGGACTTTCAACTCCCTCCAAAGGTTTTCTATGGGATTGAGATCTGGAGACTGGCTAGGCCACTCCAGGACCTTGAAATGCTTCTTACAAAGCCACTCCTTCGTTGCCTGGGCGGTATGTTTGGGATCATTGTCATGTTGGAAGACCCAGCCACGTTTCATCTTCAATGCCCTTGCTGGTGGAAGGAGGTTTGCACTCAAAATCTCACGATCCATGGCCCCATTCATTCTGTCCTGTACATGGATCAGTCGTCCTGGTCCCTTTGCGGAGAAACAGCCCCAAAGCATGATGTTGCCACCCCTATGCTTCACAGTAGGTATGGTGTTCTTTGGATGCAACTCAGCATTCTCTCTCCTCCAAACACGACGAGTTGTGTTTCTACCAAACAGTTCTATTTTTGTTTCATCTGACCATATGACATTCTCCCAATCCTCTTCTGGATCATCCAAATGCTCTCTAGCAAACTTCAGACGGGCCCGGACATGTACTGGCTTAAGCAGGGGGACACGTCTGGCACTGCAGGATCTGAGTCCCTGGCGGCGTTGTGTGTTACTGATGGTAGCCTTTGTTACGTTGGTCCCGGCTCTCTGCAGGTCATTCACTAGGTCCCCCCGTGTGGTCCTGGGATTTTTGCTCACCGTTCTTGTGATCATTTTGACCCCACAGGGTGAGATCTTGCGTGGAGCCCCAGATCGAGGGAGATTATCAGTGGTCTTGTATGTCTTCCATTTTCTAATTATTGCTCCCACAGTTGATTTGTTCACACCAAGCTGCTTGCCTATTGCAGATTCAGTCTTCCCAGCCTGGTGCAGGTCTACAATTGTATTCCTGGTGTCCTTCGACAGCTCTTTGGTCCATAGTGGAGTTTGGAGTGTGACTGTTTGAGGTTGTGGACAGGTGTCTTTTATACTGATAACAAGTTCAAACAGGTGCCATTGATACAGGTAATGAGTGCAGGACAGAGGAGCATCTTAAAGAAGAAGGTACAGGTCTGTGAGAGCCAGACATCTTGCTTGTTTGTAGGTGACCAAATACTTATTTTCCACCATAATTTGCAAATAAATTCTTTCCAAATCAGCCAATGTGATTGTCTGGATTTTTTTTTCTCATTTTGTCTCTCATAGTTGAGGTCTACCTATGATGCCAATTACAGGCCTCTCTCATCTTTTTAAGTGGGAGAACTTGCACAATTGGTGGCTGACTAAATACTTTTTTGCCCCACTGTATACATTCACATACACAGGGAAGCAGTTTTCTTGAGCTTTCCAGGTGTTTTTTTTTAACACAAAAACACTTGAAAAACTCCTCAGTGTGCAAGCAGCTTTAATAATAGGGGGGCCCAGATAACAGTCACTTTTGTGAATGCGTAAGGTACGTAACCCGACTCAGTCACAAAAAAAGTAAAGTATAAATAAAGACAGAGACAGTTTTTGGCAAGCTCTCTTTGGCAAGTAATTAAAAAAAATGTTTCAAGATGTACAGCCACTGTTAATCACATGGAGTCTGATAAGAACCTGAGGAGGGAACTCCCACGTTTTTCTTTATTTGGTGGGTAAAATAAACACATCTATATGAGACCGTTATCTAGGATAAGGTTCTAGTATAGATGAAGAGAATCCCTGGCCACTTTGTTTAAAAACAGAATGAAACAGCTGGGCGCTGTCATTTTGCTGGCAATTTAAACACACTTTTTTCTCTATAAATGCCAGTTTTGCTCTAGTAGGCTGTATAAATCACATAGATGTGTCACTTCACTCAGGGCATCCCCAGACATGTTATTTAACCGCTAGCCTACAGGGCACTTATACCCCTTTCCTGCCCAGGCCAATTTCCAGCTTTCAGCGCTGTTGCACTTTGAATGACAATTGCGCAATCATGCAGCACTGTACCCATATGAAATTTTTAGCATTTTTTTGTGACAGATAGAGCTTTATTTTGGTGGTATTTAATCACCTCTGGGTTTTTTATTTTTTCTTAAACAAACCAAAAACCACTGAAAATTTTGAAAAAAAAAGATTTTTTCTTTGTTTTTGTTATAAAAGTTTGTAAATAAGTGATTTTTCTCCTTCAGTGATGTGCGCTAATGAGGCTGCACTGATGGGCAATGATAGGCTGCACTGATGGACACTGATAGGTGGCACTGATGAGGAGGCACTGGTAGGTGGCACTGATGGGCATTGACAGGCAACACTGATGGGCACTGAAAGGCAGCACTCATTTATGGCACTGATAGGCGGCACTGATAGGCAGCACTGATAGGTGGCACTGTTAGGTGGCATTGACTGTCACTGTTAGGTGGCACTGACTGG
Organism: Staurois parvus; assembly: GCF_062004578.1. Lineage (NCBI taxonomy): Eukaryota > Metazoa > Chordata > Amphibia > Anura > Ranidae > Staurois > Staurois parvus. Next base: position 8,772,101 of record NW_028317825.1, read on the forward strand.
CACTGTGTAGGCGGCACTGATAGGCAGCACCAATGCACACTGATAGGCGGCACTGACTGGCACTGATAGGAGGCACTGACTGGCACTGATTGGCAGCACTGATAGGTGGCACTGACTGGCATTGATAAGGGGCACTGACTGGCACTGATGGGTGACACTGAAAGGCAGCTCAGATGGGCACTGATATGTGGCATTGATGTGGCACTGATGGGCACTGAAATGTGGCACTGATGTGGCACTGATGAGCACTGGCAGGTGGCATGGATGAGCACTGAGAGCTGGCACTAATGGACACTGATAGGTGGCACTGCTGGGGCTACACAGATCATCAGGGCACACTGATCATCAGTGCTCTGATGATCAGTGTACATGTCCCCTCTGAGGAATGCCGATTACCGGCTCTCCTTTCCTCATGAGCTGCCAACGTGACAGCTCGTGGGGAGAGAAATGCCAATAACCAGCATTTCTCTGTTTACATGTGATCAGCTGTGATTGGACACAGCTGATCACATGACCGAGCCAACATCTTCGGCTCTTTCCGTTGATCGGTGATCCGCTGTGTCCGAGGAGCCATGCATGCACGGTTAGAATGGGAGGATGACGTCCTCCCAGAACGAGAGAACCGCCTTGCATCCGTCATTTTACTATATGGTGGGAGGCGGTTAAGGGAATTTAGCATTTTTAATGTTTCACTTTAAACATTACTAGAAATTGCTGCTCCCCAGCAAACAGAATTTTAGTATTTTTTTCCCTGCCCCCATGCCATTTGTTTAACAACGGAAAAACAGAATGGTTGGCCACACAAACATCAATGTGGTGGATGAATTCCTTTATTGGAATCCTTTATATGCAATATGATAAGAACATGAAAGCTCCCAGACAAGACAAAGGAGCAGTAGACGCGTTTCACATGAACTGAGTAATGACTAAGCACGTGTTCATGTGAAACACGTCTACTGCTCATTTGTTCTATCTTGGAGCTGTCATGTTATCATATTGCATGTAAAGGATTCCAAGAAAGGATTTCATCCACCACATTGTTGTTTGTGCGGCCAACCATTCTGTTTTTCCATTGCATCTGTGATCACGGATCAGGCTAGCAGCTGCATGTCTGTGGAGGGGTTATGCAGATTCAGCACTCACCTGGAGCGAATCTTTTGCTCTTTCATTTGTTTAACAACCCCTTGCCTATTAGGCCTAGAAAATGCCTATGTCTCTATTTTTAACTTTCAGCTCCCATTAACTTCAATAGTGTTTAATTTAGTAAGCTTTGCCAAACCCAGTCATAACAAACCCAGATATATTCAGTTTATTACTAAAGTGTAAATTACAAAACCGGTTGTACAATATTACAAATCCTTTGGCAGGTAAAACAGTTAACACATATGATTTTAAAGATAAACTCCAGACAGAAATAAAAAAAAATATGCCAATGAAATCAGTGTTCTTATTATAAAGAGACATTAAATGTGTTTTAAATGCAACTAGTCGCAATTTTACCTTAATTGCTCTTGAATTTGTCTTGTAAACCCCTATACACATCTGAGAGAGGTAGGGACAGGTGTGCTGCATTCATATGTGCTAGCCAGTAACATGTCAACAAGGAGAGAGCAGAGGGATGACCTCACCAATTTATTGCTGCTCCTTCACTCGGGTACGGCGAGGAGTTGACCAGGTTGGGTTGCTTAACTGCAGCAGAGAAAAGGCAGGCCACTGAGCTATATACCGTAATATCAGGATTAGATGGACAGGAATACAAATCCTTTGGCAGAAAACACAACTTTATATTTATTTCTTCTGTGTATGTAGCTGTTTAACTGGAGGTTTGCTTTTAGTTAAGGAAGGGAGGATTGTGACTACTCTTGTAAAGTAAAGACATGCTATTAGCTTAACGCAGACTTTCATCCCCCAGGTCAACTAGGGCTCAGTGCACTGCCCCTACCCTCTGAAATTTAAATCAACACCTTTTTAGGGGGTTTAAACTTTATTCCTGACCCAGCCCACGCGCTGCCATTCTCTACTACCCAAGAATGATATGTCCCTACTGTTTAGCCTGCTGGGATTCCACATCATATATCCCAGGAGGCTGCAGGAGTAGGGGCTCACAGCAGCCAGTGGATGGAGCTGTGGACATCATCAAAGGCTGGCTGCCTGAACCCAGAAAAGCCAGGTGGCTTTTGATGACTAATAAGGATCAAGATGGGATACGGAAGCTGGGCTGCTACACCTGATTAGTGAATTGCAGTAGGACAATTCTGGATCCACAAGTAAGTATCTGAATCCAGGACAATGCTAAAGTAAGGTGGGCTAAAAAAATTCAGAGAAGCGACTGAAGTTCCTCTTTAATTTGCACCCGCCCATATTGGCCCTAGCATCTGTGTATGTATAGTACAGTGTTTCTCAACCTCTTTTTCAGTCAAGGCACCTTTTAAAATTAAAGACTTTCCTGAGGCACCCTTTAAAATTATGGACAGTCTTGAGGCACCCCATTCTAAAATTGAGTGCCTCTAGACTGTCCATAATTTGGGTCCATAATGGGGTGCCTCAAGGCTGTCCATAATTTTAAAAGGGCACCCCATTCTAAAATGTGAAAAACTATTCTAATAGTTTTATATAACACAGCAACATCCACACATGTAGGACACCCAACATTAGAGGTGATTTATTCTTCCAAAGCAAATACACTTTTGCACACTGGTACTGAGTAGTATTCCAATGTTTCTCTTCTCCATCAATTTTTCTCCATTACTGAACTAATGAGACTCCAGGACTGATGGAGAGGGGCAGGGGAGGGTCAACCTAGGATGTTGTGCAGGCAGCTGACATCCTCCTTAACAACTGATGATGTCATTGGTGGTCAGGACTCCGGCAGCTAGAAGGTCATAATGGTGCACAATGAAATTGTGTGGCTTTGTGTAACTAAAAGGTGGGCTTATTCAACCCGCTGGCTTGTATACAAGTTTTGGGCAATTTGTAGACATTTTATCAAGGTACCTCTAAGGAAACCTCAAGGCACCCCAAGGTGCCTGGACACCCTGGTTGAGAAAGGCTGGTATAGTATGTGAAATGTGGACCTTAAACTGTAAACTTCTTGAGGGCAAGGACTGATGTGAATGATATATATGTAAAGTACCGCATACATTGTCATAGTTATATAAATACCTGTAAAAAATAAATACATAGCATAAAGCAACCTGAAAGATCAGCTAATATAAGGTGTTGAAACAATTAGCGGGGGCATGATAAAAGCATCAGGCATACTTAGATTACGAATTAATAAAACAAGTTATGAGACATCTAATTAAACTGAGACCAAAAGTCATGAAATTTAGAGTTTTGCTGTAAATATAAATCTTAAGTGTACTGCCTGCACTATAAAACTCAAGAGTGTGATTGTTAACATCACTTTGAGGCAACTATTCTAAGAAGAGCCCTGTTGAGATCGCCATCAATTAAAGAGCTCCATTAACAGCACTGTTATTTAATAAACCCTACGCAGAGTACTGCTATATATAAGACCTGCTGAGAGAAAAATACCAAGTTATAGGAATTAACAGACCATGTTCTTCTTACTACTGTTAAAACGTTATCACTATAAAAGAACAGGAAAAGTTACAAGTAATCCTTGTTGCAGAAATGTCATATAAGAAAAAGTCCGCTGGTGTTGTTGCTATCAAACGCTGTGGAGTTTAAAGCAAAATTTCAGCAATAAAGATAACTGGCTGAGTGAATTAGCCTCCGTGTGGCTTCCTGCCCTTTACGACTGCGTTTTTCTTTCAGACTCCACACATAAAACAGGAGAATAGCTAAACCCCTGTGGAATCCAATGCAAAATATGATGCAAGGCCTCACAAGATACCATTGTTTTAACATTCTCCATAAACACAAATGCTTCACACTGTATAATAAGTTTGTAAACATAAAAGTATATTCTAGATAAGAAAAACATCTTGATGATATTTCCATTGATGTAATGAGATGGGAAAGAGAGATGTGTCTATAAATCAGGGTCAGAGCAAGGCCCTGAGGCCATAGAAGCTATAGCGGTTGATGAATCTGTTACCCGTTTTGTGTTGCCACATAGATAAAGTTAAATCTGAAGAAGAATAGACAGAGGGTCTAGATGACTGAGGAAAGCAATGGGCCGAGAAAGGCTTGAGATGTGATCTTGAGATAGGAGTGAGGTCTTAAACAACTTATAACTGTACTCCTGCTGCCACAAGGGAGACTGGCTCAGAACCTCACTTAGCGGCAGTGGCTATCCGCCATGAGTGCAATGCGTGCGGTGCACATGGGCCCACATTGCACAACAATGGAGAAACACTGTTCTGTTCTCTGTCTTTGCTACAGCCGTGATTGTCATTTGCAGCTGCAGCAAAGATCCCACCAGTGTTTGTAATGGGGGAGGAAAGTGGGTGCCTGTCTAATCCCAGTGTAAGCCGTGTACCGGGGTGGGCTCCCCAGGATACAGTGAAGTCACGAACGAGGAAAGAAACCCCAACACCAGCTTTTGCCACAACAGAATTTTACTTAGATGTGGCAAATGAACACAACCACAAATGCTGGAAACATACAATAAATTTACATACACCCAGCCCAAAGGCTGAGACCCTTGTGCTGCACAGCACGGCGCCTTCTGATGGATGAAGGTAGAAAGTGAAGTAATTTACCTACTGGCGGGCACAATTAAGCTGCCACACCTTACCCGTTATTACCCTAAAAGAGCAGGAATCAGTGTATGGGTGTACGGTATGGGCTAGGCTGCGGCGCAGTACAACAGCTTACAATCTTACACACCTCTACAGTACTCCCCCTCCCATAACTGGTCCTGTAGCACGTGCCTGAGTATTCCTTCTGAGCAAAACGCCGGTATGGCTTGAGTTTGTAGGATTTTATCAGCTCTCCAATGTGAAATGTCACTTTAAGTTGTGGAGTCCTTCCAATAATCAGTAACAACACTTGTTGCCTGACACAAACAGAGACCCTAACTAACTAACTATAGGCCTGGACTAAGTCTCAAGGCGCCAATACTGAAATGAGGTACGTGCACAATCTTACCGACCCGGGTCTGCTTTGCATCCGCTGGTGACTCTGAACAGAACAAATGTCTCTCCAACAAGCATGCGGTCATGCCATATATGTTGCTTAGTTCCTCTGCTCTCATCAGCCTTTCTGGCAGAAATCTCATCAGCTTCCTGGCAGCAATCTCATTAGCTCACACGGTCCCTTCATTCAGCATCGTCCAAAACATGGCTGCAGTCTCCTCTTCCTGTTCACTAAACTCCAACTCTGAGTGCAAAACCCCACCTCTTCATGAATATACAAATATCTATGCAGTCTGAGCCTGTTAGAAAAACAGTGACATCCTGTGGCTAAACCGCAGTATGTCAGTCAAAACATTAATTTACTTCCACACAAACAGTGTTCAAACAATGAGAGCTGTTTCCCCATCTCACACCAGGAGGGTGGGTCCCTATTTTCAGGGACAGGAGGAATGTAATTGGCCATTGCTAAGGCCAATCACAGCCCTGCTAGCTCCACCTACCAGACCAGAGGAAAGGAAGAAGAGAGTCCAGAACAGTCAGAAGGAACCAACTTGTGGTGGCAAGGGATGGTGGCAAGCTGTGCAAAGGGGGGCTGTGTGAGATAAAGAGTTACTGACTTGTGAATTCTGCATCTCTTCCTACTGACCCCTGAATGCTGCACCACTTACCTACCACCTCTGATCTTTGTGTCGCTTACTCCTGACCTCTGAACTCTGCTACCTACTACTGACCCCTGCACGTTTTCTCAGGCAGCAGGGACCAATTTATATTCTAGCATACAGGTCTGTGGTGAGGTGCAGCGTGGTGTGAGCAGTAAATAAAGCGTCCGGTTGCAGTAAAACTCAGAACTTGTATTAAACAGAATGCCAACGTTGCAAACACTCTGCAGTCAGATGTGGTGGAGGAGAAGTGCCGACAGCGCCTGTTTCAAAGAGTGAAGTGCAGCCTGGCTGGTCCAGTCAAGAGGGGAGGCTCCTTTCCAGGATACGGAGTCCCTAACCTGTCCCTCCTCATCAGGAACCTTTCCCTACCACTAGATACTTTCCCAAACAAGTGGGGTCTCTCTCCCTACACTAGTTAATTGCACAAAGCATGCTAAAACCCAGGGGCAGGGACTTAAATAGATCCTGTTGTCCCAAGAAAGCTGCCAAGGGTCACATGGCTGCATCATAGCCAACCAGAACACTGCTCAATTGACCAAGGAAACCACAGAGAAAACATGTTTTCCTTGGGCTTCCTCTCCAGGCTGTGGTACCACTCAGCTCGTGCGCCACCTACTGTGGAGAAAACAGACAGCACCTGCCTACAAGCCTACTGCCTCAGAAAATGCCCCTACTCAGCAGCCAACACCATGGCTCCCGGACCTTACCTGTACTGATGCAACACATTCAAATCAGAATTTGTGATGATATCTTGAATAATTGTTAGGCTTATTAAATGCGCAATGGAGGCATAATGCATACAGGCATCCAGATAACGTGGACCTTTTTTTAATAATGTCCCATTCACATTTGTAGGTATTTTGTGGGTGTACATCTTTGTTGCTGCTTTCAATAAAACACAAGTAATAGGAAAAATGATAGAAATGGGCTTAACACAGACAAAATGTATATCACACCTAATACACGCAGATGTAAACAGGCCTTAACTAAATTTTAGGCTGATCCAAACATATAAACTCTCACTCCACCCACATCCAAAAGCTGGGTTCACACCTATGCAGTCGTATTGCAGTACACTTTTTTAAAATGCATAGTTGACGTGCTTTGAGATGCGCTGACATGCCTTGTCATTCCTATTTAAAGCCCCTAAAAGCGCATTAATGGATGAAAAACTGGCATTGCCTTTTTTGTCTAATTTATGTCAACACTGGAGTTGATTTCCGAAAACTGGATAATAAAGAATCTGGTGCAGCTGTGCATGGTAGCCAATCAGCTTCTTACTTCAGCTTGTTCAATTAAGCTTTGAAAAAAAAGCCCTGGAAGCTGATTGATTTGTATGCAGATCTGCACCAGATTTTGCACTCTCTAGTTTTAGTAAATCAACCCCAGCGTGCATTTATATCAACTAACATCACTAAAAACAATGGGATACCTCTGCACATGCATTAAATGCTTAGGTGTGACTATGTCATATTTACCTGTTCTGTGCAATGGTTTTCCACAGAACAGCCCCGATCCTCCTCTTCACGGGTCCCTCGCCGGAGCTTCTGGCTCCCCCTCCATGAGCAGTGCCCCCTTAGCAAGCCATTTGCCTCGTCCTCTGCATCCATAAGATACAGTAGAGCAGGAGTTAGCCCCGCTCCCCACTCCCTCCTCACAGGTTGTGTCTCAGCCAGTGAAGGGGAGACCCAGAAAGCCGAGTCTCCTATGTACATAGCTGGTCCGAGATCGATTTCAGGTCAGTATTAGGGAAGGCTGCCGCACACAGAAGTTTTTTTACCTTCATGCATGTATGAAGGTAAAAAACCTTAAGCCTTTACAACCAATATAAAATAAACAAAGGTATTAACCTCCTCATAACACTCAACCCTTAACCTTACCCTAAAATCTAACCCTGAAAATATATTTTGTCACTAGTGCTCAGCCCTTAACCTAACTTAAAAAGACCTTAAATTAAAATAATAAACATGGTATACATGCCTGCTCTGTGAAATATTGCAGAGAGTGTCCCCCTTCCTCCTCTTCAGGGGTCCGCCTCCAGTGCTCGCAGTTCCTCCTCTTCTATGTATGCTCCCATAGCAAGCCACATGTTATGTGAGAACATGTGGGGGTGCACTCTCGAGCCATTGCTCTGTACGTCCATAGACACACAGTGCGACTCAGCCCTCCCACATGGAAGAAAAATATATTTTAAATAAAATGTAAAAATATTCTTCCCAAATATATTGACATATATTCAGGGCGGACTGACAACTCATGGGGCCCCTGGGCAATAGGGGATCATGGGGCCCCTGTGTCCTTGCCCAAACTCAAAAAAGCCTACTGACCCCAGACCCTCAGACAGTTTCCAAATGGTCAGTCCGCCCCTGCATATATTTGAAATACTACAATTTTGGCTGCATTCAATATATTCCAAAATATATTTCAATATATATACTGTATGGTAAAATGCATTTTTTATATATTCCAAAATATATGAAAAATATTTTTAAAAATAAATTTTCAAATATACTGTATGTCTTTATAAATACATTTAATCTACATTTTTGGAATGCATTTACAAATATATGTAAAAATATATGACTTTTTACTATGTTAAAAAAATCTATATTTTTAAAAATATTTTTCATATATTTTGTAATGTATATAGAACACATTTCAACATACAGTATATATATATATATATATATATATATATATACACACACATATATATACTGTATGTTGAAATGTGTTTTATTTATGTACTGTATATATATATACATATATTGGATACAGCCAAAATTGCAGTATTTCAAATATATGTCAATATATTTGGGAAGAAGATTTTTTAAATATATTTTTCTTCCATGTGGACTGCTTCCCTGACTTCATCCTCACAGGATTCAACTGACAGCAGCAGGAGCCAATGGTTCCAGCTGCCTCAGCAAAGCAGGGAATGCATCAAGAAAAAAAAATATTACCTTTAAAGAGATACTTTATGTCTGGAGGAAAGAACTATGTTGTGTTGTAAGAGCTGCGAAAAATGTGGAATAGATCCCCTCAAGACCTGGTCCTGGGCAGCTCAGTAGATAGTTTAAAAAAAAATGACTGCATTCCTGCATGCACCAAATACACTTTATTGCCAAAAATATTGGGACATCCCTTCAAATCATTGGATTCAGGTGCTCCAATCACCTCCATGGCCACAGGTGTATACAATCAAGCATCTAGGCATGCAGACTACTTTTACAATCATTGGTGAAAGAATGGGTTGCTCTCAGAAGCTCAGTGAATTCAAGCATGGTAGGTTGCCAACTGTGTAATAAATCCATTTCCTTGCTACTAAATATTTCACAGTCAACTGTTAGTGGTATTATAACAAAGTGGAAGCAACTGGGAACAACAGCAACTCATCCACATAAACATGCTGAAGCGCACAGTGCGCAGAAGTCACCAACTGTCTGCATAGTCAATAGCTAAAGACCTCCAAACTTCATGTGACCTTCAGATTAGCACAACACCAGTGCGTACAGAGCTTCATGGAATGGGTTTCCATGGCTGAGAAGCTGCATCCAAGCCTTACCTCACCAAGTGCAGTGCAAAGCATTGGATGCAGAGGTGTAAAGCATGCCACCACTGGACTGCAGTGGAGACATGTTCTCTGGAGTGACCAATCACATTTCTCTGTCTGGCAGTCCGATGGACATTTCTGGGCCTGGCGATTGCCAGGAGAACGGTACTTGCCTGACTGCATTGTGCCAAGTGTAAAGTTTGGTGGAGGGGGAATTATGGTGTGGGGTTATTTTTCAGGGGTTGAACTTGGCCCCCTTAGTTCCAGTGAAGGGAACTCTTAACCTCCCTGGCGGTATTCCCGAGTGTAGCTCGGGGTAACATTTCAGTACCAAAAGCGGTAACCCCGAGCTACACTCGGGAATACCATGCGGCACTGCTCCGGCATGTGTTCTTTACTTACCTTACCCTGCGCTCCCACGATGTGTCCCCTGCAGCGTCCCCGGCCATCTCCTCCGGCCGATGCCGGCATCCGGCTTCTGTGTCCTGTCCCTGTGACGTCGGGACGTACGGGCGCCGCCGCCGCCGCCGGCGGCGGGAAATTTAAAAATTTTAAAAAATGTCATTTTTTTTTTTTTACATTTTACATAGTAAAACATTGCTGTCTCAACCAATTTCACATACATATTGTCCCTAGTGCTTTGTCCTGCGCCCTGCCTGCATTTTGTCTGTTCTTTCTGCCTGGAAACTGAGAAATGTCCATGGCGTCCAAAAAGTGTCCCTTTAGGTCAAAAGCGGTTTAGATCAGCTAGAGAACAGCGATAGTAAATCAGAACCACTTGCAGAATTGAGTGATAATGATTCGTGGGGGAAATTCGTCATCAGACACTGAAAACGATTTTGCAACTGAGCTCAGCAATGTGCGAACTTGGCGCTCTATTTCACATTTCAGTGTTTTTGGTTTGATTATATTATTGAATTAAATTTTTTATTATTTTTATATTATTTTTATGATTATTTATTAAATTATAATTTATGATTTTGTGTTTCAAATTTTATCATACCCGGGATGTTTACTAGACTCTTGTTCGGACAGATTTCAGTGAGTTTTTCCTAAAAATTACAGCCTACAATAAAAAAAATACATATTTCCATGCAAAAAAATGGTACCGCTTTCAGCACCAAAAATCTGAAATAATCAGACCGCCAGGGAGGTTAAGTTACCAGCATACCAAGACATTTTGGAAAATTTCACTTTGATGTAACAGTTTGGAGAAGGCTCCTTTCTGTTCCAACATGACTGCGCACCAGAGCACAAAGCAAGGTCCATGAAGACAGTCATGAGTGAATTTGGGGTGAAGGAACTTGACTGACCCACACAGAGTCCTGACCTTAACCCAATAGAACACCTTTGGGATAAATTAGAGCGGAGACTGCAAGCCAGGCCTTCTCATCCAACATCAGTGCCTGACCTCACAAATGTGCTTCTGGAAGAATGGTCAAACATTCCCATAGACACACTCCTAAACCTTGTGGACAGCCTTCCCAGAAGAGTTGAAGCTGTTATAGCTGCAAACGGTGGGCCAACTCGATATTGAACCCTACCTTTGGCAATAAAGTATATAACTGGATATTAAAATGTATAGGTAATAACTCCGGGAGTAGTTGATTCAGGAAATATCCAATTCCCTTCAAGAGATCAGGAAGGACTTTAATGTTCCTCTCTAGAGCAAAGTGGACCATGCTTTATAAGGGTTTTTTTTGTCTTCCACTGGGACAACTGTGAATATAGGGTTCTGTGTATGGAGATTTTCTTTTTATTCATTCTACTATTATATAAAATGTAATAAATTAAATAATTCAATTATGTGTTATTTTTTTTTCTGTTGATTGAACTAGATGGACTTTTTTCAGCCTAACTATGTACAGTAACTGCTACCTGCCTCAATAAATGCACACCATCCCTGGAACATGCATACAGGCACAGTAAAATAGTTGTATCAAAGGCAACGTTCAGTTGTTACATGTTACAGTTTTCATAAATCTGAAAAAATTTTATGCTTAGCAATGTTGTATGATCTTGGCAGTGTACAAAATAACAGTCAGGCATAGACTTATATTTTCGTCTTGTTACCCTCCTTATACATAATATTCTATATAGAACTGACTACCCTGGTATCATTTTCCTCCCTTGTAGCTTGGATAAACACAATCCAAACAGAATCATATATCAAAGTCTCTCTGGCTGTAATAGAAAGGGCAAACAAACCAGGACCCACCACAAACAGCTTCATATGTTTCTGTGAAAATTCTGTTGGTTTCAGTATGAAAGGATTTTCATGGATAAAACAGTGACCGACTCTGTAGTTGGGGGACTTTGATAAATATAACCTGCACATTACTATGGCCATCATCCACCATGCTAGGAAATAATCAAAATCATTTGACAATCATCCGTGGAGACATATGCCTAATACAGTGGTCGTCTTTCATCACTGATTCATTAGTGTCATTAACATAAGAGATGAGCAGGGATCTACTACCAAAGACACAATAAACCATCTTAGCAGCCCATACTACAGCGGCTAATTTTTGTCCTTTGCTGTTTGACAGACCTCAAGCTTAGGGATTTAGCACAGCAGCCATACAAGTTACGTCCACTCGTAGAGCCTCCTTTTGGCAATCACTCAGACAGACTCTGATGATAAAACAATTTTGTTTCCCATGCTCCGATCCACATTTTCATTAAAATTAAAGCCAAGGAAAATCCTCCAAAGATTCTTGTAATGTATTTCCAATTCCCAGCTCTTGCAAAGGCAGATAGAAAGCCGAGAAAAGGTGAATGCCTTAGACTAGAGAGCAGGGAGGGAGATGACACTGTGATCATGGGGCAGGTCAGAGGTAATCGGAAATTATATATCAGGAAAAATAAATGACTTGAGAATTCAGTGACAAAAAAACAGCCAGTTCTAGACTTATTTTCCATTTTTTTATTTTCTTCTGACTTTTTCGTTTCTTACCTGGTCATAAAAAAACTAATAAAACAGTCAAGTAGTCCCACAAGAGAGGCCGAAAAAAAAGAGACAGCAGTAGTGATGGTGAAAATATATACACAAGGAGAAAGAGAAAAGAAAAGAATATAAATATATACACATAGAGGATCGGATAGAGGAGAAATATAGAGCGGAAGGGAGGGAAGGAAGGTACACACAGGAGGGGCAGAGAGGAAAAATTGATGTATTATTGTGTACCTATAGGCCAATGAAATATGATGGCATGACTGCTATAGTATATATGAAAAGATCTCAAGTGAGAAAGGGTTGAGTTTGTATGTAAACAGAATGCAAAGATGAGAATGATGTTTTCTCTGTGTTAGAATTGTAGGTTTTTGTCACATAATTACCAGGTGTGTGTTATTGTTAAAACGCTTCCTTTTCATTATCTCTTCTAGGGAGAGACCTTGAATTCAAAAACAGGCTCATAGAATTGCTTTGTGTTCCCATCTCCAGGGATTTTAGTGACTCTTTCAAATGACTATGTAGAGGAGGTGCTAGGAACAGCGAAATGTGTTTATTTGCAGTTTGTGAGCATATATTTGGGAGAGTTTACCTTCTCTAAATAAAGAGAATGAATAAAAATTAAAATAAAAAAAATCTTAAAGTGGAAGTTCAGTTAAAATAAAACTAAGGCTGAACCTACTCTCACCCCCATTCTAAGACTATGATAACCAACCCTGTAAAGAAGAGATCTGTATACTAACCTATTCTGAAGCCACTCGGGTCCAGTCACATGATCTCTGCAGCTTCTATGTAGAAGAAAGATAGCTGACAATTGTTGACATCATCCATGCCACACTTACCCCTAACCAGCGGTGGACTGACCATTTGGAAACTCGGGCACTGCCCAAGGGCCCGGGGTCAGTAGGGGGCCCCATGAGATGCCCCTGGTACCTTTTTTCATAGGCTTTTTTGAGTTTGGGAAAGGACACAGGGGCCCCATGATCCCCTATTGCCCGGGGCCCCATGAGTTGTCAGTCTGCCCCTGCCCCTAACACAGGTTGTCAGACACTATAGCTGGCTTCTGTGTTCTTCCCCTATACCAGCCCCCTTTCCCATAATGCAAGCAGGTTTACCGGTACTCGGTTGCCCCCAGGACTTACATACAGTGCCATAGCGCCAGGTGCAAACTGAGCACGTCAAACAGGCACTTGGCTTGTTGGCAGACAGGCACAGTGGTTAATTGACAGTCCAGGTACAAAGCAGGCGAGGTTCAGAATAGTCAGGGTTAAATCCAGAGTCAAAAGGCAGGCAGAGTTCATAGAGTAGTCAATATCTGATCCGAGGTTGTCAATGAGGGAATTCAAACTAGCAGCCACAAGAACATGGCAGACAAACAGGGAGCTTGGTGCACATGTTAAAAATTCATTATCACAAGCATGAGTCTGCAGGCTTGGCTGGCCTAAATCAGGTTTGGTCTCCACCCATAGAATGGCCACATCAATCACCTTGCAGGTGGACAGACAGACAGGGAGAATGTATCACAACCAAAACCAGGATGCTGGAATGAGACCAGCAGCAGTGATGGAGCAGGAGTGCTACACGCTCCAGACAATCCACAGGCTTACTATGAGGCATCCTTTGTCCACTGCTGTTCCTCTACATTGAAGCAACTACTGACAAATGATCATGGGACTGTTCTGGTGCGGCTTCACCATAGGTAAGTATACATATCTTTTTTTTACAGGGTTAGATAGAATAGGCTTAGAATGGGGGTCAGAGTAGGTTTTGCCTTAGCTAGATTTTGACTGAACTTCCACTTTAAATTCTTAAAACTTAAAATGATAGATAATGTTCAGATTACCTGTCTGATTAATAAAAACTGGAGTTGTTGTTGTGAATTCGGTTTAATTTTTCTACAAAATGGCAGGCAAGGTGGACACAGACCCGATACTTTATGATTTCAAGCATCACTTTTAGAAAATGTTTTAAGTTGAAAGCCTCTAGCAATTGTGGGCATTTGTTATGGCAGAAGGAAGTTTTCCAGCTTCTTAAAATATCTTCCTGTGGGTAAACCCAATCCATTCCACTGAACCATAGGTGTCACCACCAGTTGAGGTTTGCTGAAGGGCCAAGTGCTCAGATGTTTTGTTCAACGCTGAACCCCAGACAACAGGCTAAAAAAACAGATGAATTGCGTATTTTATACCATGCTATTTTAACTGAAAAACTATTTTCATTTCTGTTCATCTAAAGACTTGCACGGCTCTGCCACACAGCACCATCCTGCTGGGCAAGGTCGGGAACCTGTACTCTCACTGTTGCAATTTCACTTACAGCCCTAGCCATACCCCAGGCCTGGGACTGGACAGTGAAGGGAGAAGCAGCAGTCTGATGATCTAATCTCTCTGCTCTCTTGCGCTATTAGCACATACCTTGATAGCACATGCAGAACAACTGATTGGCTCCTTTTGCCAATTCTCCCTCTGTCAGTATAAGCTCTGCTGTACAAGGACTTTAAGATTCTGATGCCATTTCAAATTCAGCTACTTACATAGCTTGTATTTAAAAAAATAAATTTCAGAATGTATTAATTAATCCAGAGCTGCTTTAATATGTGTCAGGGAGATACATTTATATGTACAATACAGTTATGCTCAAAAGTTTGCATACCCTGGCAGAAATCTTGAAATGTTGGCGTTGATATTGAAAATATGGCTGATCATGCCAAAAAACTGTCTTTTATTTAAGGATAGTGATTATATGAAGTCATTTATTATCGCATAGTTATTTGGTTCCTTTTTAAATCATATTGGTAACAGAAATCACCCAAATGGCCATGATCAAAAGTTTACATACCCTGGAATTTTTGGCCTTGGTACAGACACACACGAAGACACACACACACAGGTAAAATGACAATTAAATAATAATTTCCCACATCTGTAGCTTTTTAACCACCTCCCGCCCGCCATATAAGGAAATGACGAGAGCGCGGTGGTTCTCTCATTTTGGGAGGACGTCATATGATGTCCTCCCACTCTAACCGCGTGTGCGCGCCTCCGGGGGAGTGCAGCGCGGCGATCATTGGTGCGCTGTGTCCCTGGGACACAGCGGATCACCGATCAACGGAAAGATCTGATGACTTTTGGTCTGTCATGTGATCAGCTGTGTCCAATCACAGCTGATCGCATGTAAATAAGGAAATGGTGGCTATTGGCATTCCTCTCCTCATGAGCTGTCACACTGACAGCTCATGAGGAGAGGAGAGCCAGTAATCGGCATTCCTTAGAGGGGACATCTACTCTGATCATCAGTGCCCTGATGATCAGTGCCCTGATAATCAGTGTAGCCCCATCGCTGCCACCTGTCAGTGTCCATCAATGCCACCTGTCATTGCCCATCAATGCCACCTGTTAGTGCCCATCAGTGCACATCAATGCCACATATCAGTTCCTACCAGTGCAAATCAATGCCACATATCAGTGCCCATCTGGGCTGCCTTTCAGTGCCAACTATCAGTGCCAGTAAGTGCCAGTCAGTGTCGCCTTTGAGTGCTGCCAATCAATGCCACCTATCAGTGCCAGTCAGAACCACCTATCAGTGCCCATCAGTGCCGCCTATCAGTGCCCGTCAGTGCCACCTAACAGTTCCAGTCAGTGCCACCTAACAGTGCCAGTCAGTGCCCCCTATCAGTGCCAGTCAGTGCTGTCTATCAGTGCTGCCTATCAGTGCCATATATGAGAACTGCCTTTCAGTGCCCATCAGTGATGTCTGTGAATGCCCACCAGTGATGCCTGCCAATGCCCATCAGTTCCACCTACCAGTGCCTCCTCATCAGTGCCCATCAGTGCCACCTATCAGTGCCTATCACTGCAGCCTCATAGTGCACATCAGTGAAGGAGAAAAATTACTTATTTACAAAAGTTTATAACAAAACTAAGAAAAAAACTTTTTTTTTCAAAATTTTCTGTTGTTTTTGGTTTGTTTAGCAAAAAAAAAACAAAAAAAAAACAGTGGAGATTAAATACCACCAAAAGAAATCTCTATCTGTCTAAAAAAAATGATAAAAATGTCATATGGGTACAGTGTTGCATGACTGCGCAATTGTCATTCAAAGTGTGACAGCGTTGAAAGCTCAAAATTGCCCTAGGCAGGAAGGGGGTGAAAGTGCCCGGTAGGCAAGTGGTTAAATTGCAGTTAGTGTCTGTGTATAAATAGTCAATGAGTTTGTTAGCTCTCACATGGATGCACTGAGAAGGCTAGATACTAAGCCATGGGGAGAACAAATTAACTGTCACAAGACCTGCGTAACAAGGTAATGGAACTTTATAAATATAGAAAACGATATAAAAAGAAATCCAAAGCCTTGAATATGCCAATCAGTACTGTTCAATCACTTATTAAGAAGTGGAAAGTCAGGGATCTCTTGATGCCAAGCCAAGGTCAGGTAGATCAAGAAAGATTGCAGCCACAACTGCCAGAAGAATTGTTTGGGATATAAAGAAAAACCCACAGGTAGCCTCAGGAAAAATACGGGCTGATCTAGAAAAAGACTGTGACTGGTTCAAAGAGCACAATATGAAAATACTTGAGCAAAAATGAGCTGCATGGTCAAGTTGCCAGAAGAAGCCTTTACTGTGCCAATGCCACAAAAAAAGCCTGCTGAGGCGTGTCAAGGTATTGTCGGGCATATTGTAACCGGGCTTTTTCTATAATTAATGGCCCAGTAACTCCCTGCTCCTAGCCTTTCCATGATATCTATCCCCTCTAGGGCTTTCCCCCTTTCTTTAGTTCACTATCTCCCCTTCCAGGAGTGAGGAGCCAGACACTCCCCCCCCCCTTGTTTTTTTTTCATTCTAAGACTACCTGCTTCCAGGTCAACTTCTATGGACATTATTTACCTTCTCCCATCCCCTAGTCTTTGGGTTGTCTGTTACTATCCATATTTCCCTACAGGGAACAAGGATTTACTTGTCCTTGACGTTCATTATATTATATTTCTGTTTAGGCTTTCATTTGTTTGTATGCCCTTGAAAATGTGTCACTCAATTATACGACTTTGCCTTTGTATTGTCTAGTTAATGTGACCCTGTCATAAGTTTGCTACTTCATTTTAATAAAAAGCTTTTGGATTAAAAAAAAGAATTACCGTAATCCCAATAAGTAAAAATCCAATAGGCATAAAGATGACCCTTTTAGTCTATTGTTACTCTTTCATCACCTGCATGACAGAGCTGTGTAAATCTGAGATCTTGCTTAATAGAAATACAGATCCTTCGACCTGTAAACAGCTTCCATATTCCTTCAGTATCCAAGATGTTTGTAGGGTTCCCTACATGAACTGCCCTTTTCAAACCCCACCACAGCATTTCAATGGAATATAATCAGGCATTTTACTAGGCCAGCCCATAACCCTCCATTTATTTTCTATTTTTTTGAGCCACTCCTTGGTGGGTTCATGCTTCAGCTCACGTATTTCAATATGTATATACTGTATATTTTAACCTTGTATTTTGTTGTTTGTCTTCAGTTTAGCCTTAGGTGGAAAAATAATGTCAATGAAAAGGTCAGAGAAATGTATGCACTGGAGCCTTAAAAAACATTATTTTCTAGGGGGGGGGGGGGTTGTATATTCTAAATTAGCCATACTGTTTTCAAGAAGAAAAAAAAATAGAAATCATTCCTATGGGGACATGACAAGGGATACAAGGAGATAAACCTTGATAGTGATAGGTTATGTTAAAGCATATTATCCGCAATGTTATCTTATGTTCTTTCCTGTAGACAGATTGCACTATGCCGGTGACTCCGACAGTAATACACAATAAATAGCTCCGACATTCGCCCCTTTGCCTCCTAAAGCCAAACAACAGGCTTGCATCATTCATGGCGACTAACAAACCCAGATTGCTTCTCCTGCACAGCAAAGACAGCTTGAGACAAATCTTTTCACAGACATATCTGCATATTAGACCAGTCCTGGGAGATTCCTGCAAACTTATATTTCATTAGCTGTGCCAGGATTTACTTATCAGTGGAACATGAATCAAGATTGTCCCTTAGGAACAGATTGTGACTTGAAAATGCAAGAGTCTATAAAGATATAGTCTGTCAGGGATTAGAGAAAATAAGGACGGCTACCCCATTAATCCTCCTGTTCCGGGGATTTGTTTAAAAAAAAATATGTTTTTCATGATTTGTGGATGATCTTTTAAGTGAGCGCTGTCTACTCATAACTTATAATCACGCAGACACACAGACTCACACACAAAGGCTGTCTGCTTTTGCAACACATTAGAGAGTAGGAAGAATAAAATTGCTGCGATTGTTTATATAGCACATTGTCAGGAGCTATATAAAAGCACTGTGTCTCCTCTAGGTTTGCAGCTGATGACAATAGCTGCCTCTGGCTTGCGGAGAAACAAAGGTGCTAAAAGTCATCTGAAAAATGGCTTCACCTTCCAGAGGACACATTACTGCAAATTTGTGACCAGTGGCTGCTTTACAAATGGCCACTAAATCTAAAAGCAAACAACAAGCATGAAATGTAGACACCTTCAAACTTTATCCTGCTGTCAGACTGAAAATGTCAGGGGCTGCTGTCCATTTCAGCCCCGGAGGGATTACACCGTCCTGGCAGGAGGCACAAGGCGCACAGTATTTCCTTCCTGCAGGGTAGAAGGCAATCATAAATCCTTAAATTGTCAGCAAAAAAAGGAGGTTGTTTGGATGCAATTTTATTTAGCACCTGCCACGTCAGTATTTGTTTTTTAATAAAGAAATCTGGAATGGATTAACTAAATGCAAGTTACTGTTCTACAGGTACAGAATTAAATGTGCAATTCACACAGCAAAGGTTTGCATAACATTAGAGATGTGTACAATGTGAAAAAATGTGTTTTGTTTCATTCATTATGTAAGTTAATCATTTTGTTTCTTCATATTCATTATTTTAGAATGAATTGGTTTCAGAATGAATTTCCTATATTCGGATTTGTTTCGTATATTTGTTGTTCCAAATCAATTCATATTTTCATAAGTTATTTTGGAAGATTCAGACTAATTCGTTATGTCTTATGTTATTTAGTGACTTGTTTGTGGCTTCGATGTACAGTGAATATAATAATTCTACACACCCCTGTTATTATGTCAGGTTTCTGTGATGTAAAAAAAGAGACAAAGATAAAACATATCAGACCTTTTTCCACCTTTAATATGACCTAAAAACTGTACAACGCAATTGAAAAACAAACTGAAATCTTTTAGGGGGGGAAGTAAACATAAACAACTAAAATAATGTGGTTGCATAAGTGTGCACACCCTTTTAAAACTGAGGATGTAGCTGTGTTCAGAATTAAGTGATCACATTCAAAATCATGTTCAAAATAGGAGTCAGTACACACCTGCCATCATTTAAAATGCCTCTGATTAACCCCAAATAAAGTTCAGCTGGTCTAGTAGGTCTTTCCTGACATTTTCTTAGTCGCATCCTACAGCAAAAGCCATGGTCCGCAGAGAGCTTCCAAAGTATCAGAAGGATCTCATTGTTAAAAAGTATCAGTTAAGAGAAGGGTACAAAATAATTTCCAATGCATTAGATATACCATGGAACACAGGGAAGACAGTCATCATCAAGTGAAAAAAATATGGCGCAACAGTGACATTACCAAGAACTGAACTTCCCTCCAAAATTGATGAAAAGATTTGGAGATTTCGATACATCCGAATTTATGAATAATGGAAATTTTGGCAGAATTTTGTATCATAATAAAATAAATCGCATATGTCTATTGGATATTAGCCCATGTGTATTTTACAGCATTGGACTATCATTTCCAGAGGATTCAATATATGCATACCAAAGTGGCTGAATCTTGTTTGATTTTTTTCAATGTGATTGACGCATCTTGTTTGCAATGCAAATTATTGGTGGGGAATTAACAAAAAGTGGTGCAAGCACAAGCTTGCACCACTCTTCTAAACATATATAATGGAGCAGTTACTGCTACTAATTAACAAAAAGGGCACAAGCCCCTTTGTTAATTAGAAGTGACCAGCTCTCTGTTTTGCTATGTCTGTGACAGGCAGCACAGGGAACATGAAAACTGGAGCTGTATTTCTCTGCTTGTCCCTGCCCCCAGCTCAGCTCAGAGTTGGAGGAAGCTTGTTAACCCTGCACGCTCTGCTCGTGTAGTGTAATCACTGAACAAGCAGAGAAAGGGAAGTAAGCCATGCTGAGAGCTCGCATCCCCTATGACAGGTGACATCTGGTGGGAATTTGCAGCAGCTTTTTCAGGGAATTTGCAGGAAAACTGCTGTATTCCCTCTGATAATTCAGGGCAGATCTTCGCTAGTTTCTATTTCACTCTGAAAAAGAAACTGCTGTGGGTGGCGCAGATAGACCTGAAACAGTTCTATCAGCTTATTTAAAGCGGAACTTCACTCTCCCAATCTACATTGACTATTTTTAATCCTTATGCTGCTACTATTCGTAAATAGATAGGAAATTGTTTCATACTTACTTGTTTTAAACTTTTTCTTTACATTTCTTTAGTTATTTCCTGGGTTCCAGGCCTAGGCACATGATGTCATACATCCCAGGAGTCTTCAGGAGTGGAGGAAGGGTTTTCTCAGCTAAGAACACCCACTAGCCCACATGCTTGAGCTAAGGGCAGATGGATACCAGGCAGTAAATGCTACATGAATCATCTGCCCTTACATCTGTCACAGACAGAAATGCTAGGGGGTATTTTTCAAAGTGATTTCTCAGCAAAATAAAGCATGGAGACCTGGATGGATGGGTGAGTTTGCTTTGAATATTAAACAGGAATTTTTGGTTTATGTTTTTGGTTTATGGTGCTCAGATGTAGTTTAATTTTTTGTCAGTTTCTGTGAAATTTTGAACGGATTTTCAGATTGCATAATTTCCTATAGATGGTCTCTCAGCATTCACTTCCTTTAGGCCACTTCCAGAAGCCTTCACTTCCTTGTTGTATCACCAAAGAGGGTGTGATACTACCTTCCTCCCATCAGCTATGTAGTACAAGGGCCTGTCTGATTTGATACCAGTTGAATGTATTGTTCAGGTGTGTTCTCCTATTCCTCATTTCTGGTAAATCTAAAGGAGATTGTTAAATCAGATTGCAAAGTGTATGACCATCTTTATACAAGTACATAGGAGGGAGTGGATGGAGACACTCAGTTGTCAGGCCCCGTTCACGTCTACATGTAGTGAAGACTCACATACTCGCATGCATTTTGTTTTGGGTGTTTTGGAGCATTTTCACTCGTCACGCATAAGGCAGGCCATTCACTTGAACAGGCTGCTAAACATGCAACAATTACCCCAGAAAATCTCCAGAACTGTTTTTGGAGTGGAGCATGGTGCATTCCTGAAGATTTTGGTGCGTTTGCCGCAGGCTAGCTGGTAAGTGTGCTGGGAAATGTTTCTTTGTGATATGCATTGCCCTTCCATGAGCACTGCAAAGGCTAGTTAAAAATTGGGGTGGTTGCCATCTTGTTGTATAGCTTGTTCGCTGATTTGGTGTAGTGACACATTGGATGCCTCCAGCTCATCGGTGTCCAATGTGTCCCTGTGCCTTTAAGGAGGAAGGGGCTCCCTTCAAACCTGCCTGGAATTTATCCATTGCTATATGTGCTCCAACAGGGAGAAAAGGAGCCTTGGTGTGGACACTGCTGTTTACACATATATTTGCAATTCTGTGCAGCAAAATCCTCTGTTTTTTTAAATGTGAACAGTTAGACAGGGTCAATTTGGTTTGTTTGCAGGCTAGCTGGTAAGCGTGCTGGAAAATTTTTGTTTGTTTGTGAGAAGCTTACATAACTCCCCAGATTGTGTTATATAGTAGTATTGATGGGCAAATTTTATTTGAATTAAAATGCGGCTGGCAAATCTTTTTTGTAACTGGAAGCTCTATTTTATGTTTTTATGCTGATCAGCAAATTGTGTTTGAATCTAAATGTGACCACCATTATATCATGACTCAAAATAGTTATAAACCCTAAACCAAATTTGTATGTATTCTATAATACTTATCATCAGCAAGAGAAATTTATATGAAGGAATGATGCCATCAAGAACATCAGTTTTCTTAATACTTGCCTGAAATAATGTGTAGCTTGTTTTCTGAAACTAGAGAAAATATGTCACAAGGTAAAATGATTGATTGTTGCTTGCCGGTGTATATATAGATGCGTGCTAATATTTTGTTTTCATGCTTACATACACACACATCAATTAGTATCTAAGCAACTACTACCTTCCTAAAGAATTAAAATTGTAAGCTTTAAAAAATAGATCCTTATATTTGTTGATATTTTCCTTGATCTCAAGTACTAATACCTAAATAAAAATAAATCTATATAATGCATTCACAATTGTTTTAATAATAGACAGTTAGATTGTAACCCTGCCATTTTACCAGCATCAGGAGTGCTGATTATCACAAGCTGCTAGAAAACTTCAGCACTCCTTGAAGCCTGTTCAAAGCCTGAGGAAGCCTGCCAGGAGCTTGTTTCAAGTGACAATCAGCACTCCCATTTGCAGGGCCGCCAATAAGGCCCTTCTCTTTGACAGGGGGGCCCGGCCAGCCCACAGCTTATAATGTACTAGTAACAGGACTTTTTTTTTCAGCCAGAACCTCCTGCACTGGCCCCCTGCATGGCAGTTCACTACAGTCACTTATAAACACAGAAGCCCAGATTCTAATTTTTATAAGTGACAGCAATTCCTGTGGCATACTCAAGCTCTCCCTGCATATACTTCAGAGGAGGGGGTGGGGTGGAACGAGGGGGCAGGACGGGACTGGACTGAGCAGGGCACACAGCTCTAGCCTCACAGAAGCCTGCACATTACCTCCTGCTGTAATTTGCACTTATTTTCTGTAGAGGAGAGGAGCGCTCTGTACTGAGAGGGAGGGGAGGAAAGGTCTGGAAGAGGAGGAGAAGGGCACTCTGTATTGGGCAGGGAGGAGAGAAGAACTCTGTACTGGAGGGGGAGGGGGCAGAAATTTGGGGGAGAGCTCTGCACTGGGGGGGAGGGTTGAATTGTAAACAGACCTCTGAGATATGCACACCATGCACACCTGCACTCTGTACATAGCACAATCATCAACCCTGCATTCTAAATGTAGCGCACTCCTTAACCCTCCACTCTGTATGTAGCGCATTCCTGAACCCTCCACTCTGTATGTAGCGCATTCCTGAACCCTCCACTCTGTATGTAGCGCATTCCTGAACCCTACACTCTGTACATAATGCACTCTGTACATAGAGAATTCTTGAACCCTGCACCCTCAATGTAAAACACTCCTGAGCTCTGCACTCTGTATGTAGCATATTCCTGAATGCTGCACTCTGTACATAGCACACTCCTGAATCCTGCACTCTGAATGTAACTCACTCCTGAACTCAGTACTCTAATTGTAACGCATTCCTGAACTCTGAACTCTGTACGTAGCACACTCCTGAAACTTGCACTCTGTACATAGCACAATTCTGAACCCTGCACTGTGTACACAGCACCATTCTGAACCCTGCACTGTATATGCACTCCTTAACCCTGCATTCTGCACATTGTGCACAATGTACACAGTGCACTCCTCAATCCTGAAATCTGTACCTAGCACTTTTAACTCTGTACTTTGTATGTAGCACACTCCTCCACTCTGCACTCTGTTCGCAGTGAACTGCTCAAACCCTGCATTCCGTCTGTAACACACTTCTCAACTCTGCACTCTGTACATAGGGCACTGCTGAATTCTGCACTTTTTGCGCAATACACTGCTGAACTATGCATTCTGTATATAGCACACTGGGGGGTGTTGTTGAAGATTGTTGTTGATGATGAGTGGTGTTATGAGGGCATGATAGAGTTTCTGCACCTATTTTCTTAGAAAAATGCCCTGTACCCTTAGGCCTCATTTACACTTATATTTGTAATGTATTTTTACCTGCTCCCCCTTTTCCTGGATGCCCTTGAAGGCAAATCTGTATTTTGTTTTGAGATGGACTCAGCGGTGGGGCCTGGGGTGTGGTCATGGTAGGGGGCGACCCAGGGGGTTTGATGGTGCTCTGTCAGGTAGACTGTACAGGGCCCAATGATTTCTAACAGAGGCCCAGCCTATTAGGATTTGTGTATAATGTTTCAAAACAAGAGCTGAATGGTACTTTAAAGGTTTAGAGAATGCTGCTCCAAGCTTGCCAAAAGCTCTGCAAAAGCTTGCTGAAAATTTCATAAAAACTTGCTGTCCACACTGGTCTTATACAAGGTGAAGCCTGTGTGAAACAGGCCTTAGTATGTTACTAATTTGAGATCACACAAGATTAAATTGTTCTTTCTCCCCAGAGGAGTATCACCATCTTTGTTCAGTCATCATCCAGAGTCAAAATCTACTGCATCTATTGAGACAGAGAGAGGGGTGAAACTAAGAATATATTGCCAGAACACTGCATGTGCAAAGACTCAGCAGCCAAGAAGAAAAGGTGGACCTAGTATACACTAATCAGCCGTACATTTTGATGACCCACCTAATATTGAGTAGGTCTCTCTTTTGCTGCCAAGATAGCCCTGATCCATCACAGCATGGATGCCACTGTACCTCTGAAGGTACAAGCCATCAGTAGCAGACCCTTTAAGTCCTGTAAGTTGCGAGTTGGGGCCACCATGGACATCCCACAAATGCTGGATGGATGGAGACCTGAAGAATTTGGAGGCAAATTCAACACCTGAAACTTACTGTCGTGCTCCTCAAACCATTCTTGAACTATTTCTTGAACTATTTTTGCATCAGGAAATATAGTTTCTATGAAGAAATGTACTTGGTCAGTAATAATGTTTAGGTAGGCGGTACGTATCAAGTAACATCCACATGAATGGCAAGACCAAAGCATTACACTGCCTCCGCCAGCTTGCCATACTGCATTTTGGTGCCATCTGTTCCCCAGGCAAGTAACACATGCGCACACGCAGCCAGCCGTTCCCAAGGCAAGTAACGCATGCGCACAGGCAGCCAGCCATTCACATGGTGTTATTAAAAATATGATTAATCAGACCAGGCCACCTTCTTCCATTGTTTTGTGGTCCAGTTCTGTTGCTTACATGTCCTTTGTAAACAATTTTGGCTGTTGACACAGGTCAGCATGGGCACCCTGACTGGTCTGCGGGTTAGCAGCTCCACACCAAACAAACTGTGATGCCCATTTTTTCTGCTTTCAACACATGAACTTCAGGGACATGTTCATTTGCTGCCTATGATATCCCATCAAATTTTACATGCCATTGTAACAAAAAAAAATCAATGTTAATCACTTTACCTGTCAGTGATCGTAATGTTATGGCTGATCGGTGTATAATGTTTATAGATACTAAAACACACACCAACATATTGTTTTTATGAAGCATTCTAGTTCTATGGTGACAGCCCAAAACAAGATTTTATAGAAGAAAAAAAATTCAGGTTTGTTTGGCCTGTTAGTACAAATCTGCAGTCATAAGACATTGATGGACGACCCCTAAAGTGTACATTCATCTTTAATTAAACGCTAGTATTTCTAACGCAATGAACTGATCTTATGGAGATAACTCAGAGGCCAAAACATCTGTCAGCATTTCTGGGAGAGTGATTACTCTGACTTCTATCTCCAAATGAGGTTATTACATAGTGTGCATCTACTGAAAATCTGAACCTCATCATCCTGTGGTATGCTGACCCCAGCTAACAGTGTGTTTTAAAGCTGCATTGTCACTATGCAAGAAATGAGTGTATACGTATATGTTGTACTGTTACTGTACATAATTCTGTAAACTGGAATCCCTAAGGAAGACCATAATGAATTTAAGACACATTCAGACAGAACACAACATTCAGATCATACATAAAACATGAATGGACTTTTCTGCCTTTTTGGATATACTATGCAGAAGGAAACCTTTTAATTCCAATTTTAATCTGTAAGGTTTTAGGACTGTAGCAAAGAATTAAATTGATTGTAAAGTATATATGTTCACTAAATAAATAAAGTCTATTGTGCCAGAGGAATCTATTGTTGCTGGGAAGGGGGGCTATTGCTGCTGGCTGTGGGGAATCTATTTTATTGCTTTTTTTGTTAT
The DNA here is from genome assembly GCF_062004578.1 of Staurois parvus. Classification (NCBI taxonomy): domain Eukaryota; kingdom Metazoa; phylum Chordata; class Amphibia; order Anura; family Ranidae; genus Staurois; species Staurois parvus. Next base: position 8,798,430 of record NW_028317825.1, read on the forward strand.
CATCAACAAATTCCATACAAATTACTTAGCACCACAAAATATTTGGCATGTATTCTCCATAAGGAACAGTACTGGGAGTTTGGTTATTAACCAAGGGACTGTGCCGGACATGGGTAGGGGGCAGAGACAAGCAGTGATTCAGAAGGGAGAGTTTCTGCACCTATTTTCTGAGAAAAAAAGCCCTGGTAATAACTGTTAATGCTTTACAGCCAATTTAAGTCTGCAGCCATTCCTGGGTCATTGGTTATTACACGTTTCATTGGTGAATGTCTGCCTATATAACTGACGTGCAAATTTCTGTAATTAGCACTCAGGAAGCTTTTGGGTCAGGTGTTGCTGCATCTCACAATAGAAAACAAAACAGTAGGTGTAGGTAACCTGATTTGTTTGTGAATTTGCTTTATTTTATAGAGAGCAAAAAACATTCTCCCCATTATGAAGTACAACTCCCTCCTAGATAGGTACTAGCATTAGTTAGATTTAGTGTTGGCTCACCATATTCAGAGGTGCTGTATTTTTGTTTGCTAGGTAAAATTTAGCTTGTCTCACTGTAACCAGTGTTATTGTAATTCTTGTGTTAAATACATTTAGTTGTGCTCATTGTTATCAGTGCAGTTGCATGCGATTAGCCTGCTTCCTCTGCTTTCCAGATAGCAGTAGAATCCTCTGGAACACTATATTTCAAAAAGTATTGGACCTCCTGCCTTTACACGCACATGAACTGTAATGGCATCCCAGTCTTAGTCCGTGGGGTTCAATATCGAGTTGGCCCACCCTTTGCAGCTATAACAGCTTCAACTTTTTTGTGAAGGATGTCCACAAGGTTTAGGAGTGTGTCTATGGGAATGTTTGACCGTTCTAGAAGCGCACTTGTGAGGTCAGGCACTCATGTGGGATGAGAAGGCCTGGCTCGAAGTCTCTGCTCTAATTCATCCCAAAGGTGTTCTATCAAGCTGAGGTCAGGACTCTGTACAAGTCAGTCAAGTTCCTCCACCCCAAATTTGCTCATTCATGTCTTTATGGACCTTGCTTTGTGCTCTGGTTCGCAGTCATGTTGGAACAGGAAAGGGCCATCCCCACACTGTTCCCACAAAGTTGGGAGCATGAATTTGTCAAAATGTCTGGGTAGGCTGACACCTTCAGAGTTCCCTTCACTGGAACTAAGGGGCCAAGCCCAACCCCTGAAAAACAACCCCACACCATAATCCCCCCTCTACCAAACTTTACACTTGGCACAATGCAGTCAGAAAAGTGCTGTTCTCCTGGCAAACCCAGACACATCCATTGGGTTGCCAGACAGAGAAGCGTGATTCATCACTCCAGAGAACATGTCTACACTGAGTCCAGTGGTGGCGTGCTTTACACCAGTGCCTCTGCCGCTTTGCATTGTACCTGATGATGTAAGGCTTGGATGCAGCTGCTCGGCCATGGAAACCCATTCCATGAAGCTCTCTATGCACTGTTGTGTTAATCTGAAGGCCATACGAAGTTTGGAGGTCTTTAGCTAATGACTCTGCAGACAGTTGACGACTTCTGTGCGGTTCAGAATACGCTGACCTCGCTCTGTAGTTTTACGCAGCCTACCACTTCATGGCTGAGTTGCTGTTGTTCTCAGTTGCTTCCACTTTGTTATAATACCACTAACAGTGGACCGTGGAATATTTAGTAGCAAGGAAATTTCACAGATAGACTTATTGCACAGGTGGCAACCTATCACAGTACCACGCTTGAATTCACTGAGTTTGTAGAAGCAGTCTGCATGCCTGTGTGCTTGATTTTATACACCTGTGGCCATGAAGGTGATTGGAACCCCTGAATCCAATGATTTGGAGGGGTGTCCCAATACTTTTGGCAATATTGTGTAGGTGTGGAACAATGCAAATTGCAGTATGCATATTTATACAGTCCTGCCAAATCCCATTGAGGGTGGCCCTGAAGGTTGCTGGGAGTCTGTATAAATTCTCTGGGACACCGAGCTTCTGGGTCTTTGCCTGCAGAGGTGAAGTGCAGTCTGGAGTGCTTGCTGCTCTTTGGGCAGTACTGCTATGTGCTTGTTGTTCGTGAGGCTAAAGATACAGAGAGCTTACTGAGGGGTTGTCATCTGAAGATCTAGTCCGGTATCAAAGGAGAAAGGTGTTCCTTGGAAGTTGGAAGGACGTAACTAACATTTCCTCGACATTTGTGAGTACAGACTGCTGTGAAAAATCTTAGAGACTTTTGGGCTGCTGCCACCCATCTTGTGCTAGAGAGTCAACTTTATGTTCATCTACAGGAAACATCAACTGGTGTTCTGAAGAGCTCAGTCTATCAAGTTATATGTAGAGGAACTCTGCTCTTGCTGTTTTAAAGAAAGAAGTCTACTGTTAACTTCTTCTCATACAAAGCCAAGTCCACCGTGTGCTATTGCAAGGACCTCTGCTTCAGTTTTCAGAAAGAAGTTTGCTGTCCTCAACCTGTACATAGTTCTCATTTTGGAGTATCTCACTCAGTTCCTTCAACCGTATCCCAGTTACTCCAAAATAAAAACAACAAAAAGAACACCTCTAGACTTGTTATTGAGCCAAAGAGTGAATGATCATGTGCGGGGGTAGTGCTACAAAAGTAATACAGTAAATATGGATTAGGGAGTTGGGGATATGGTATTGATATCAGATTGATATAAAGATGTGCTTATGTCTGTTTTAGTCCTAATGACGTGGGCACTCTTTGACCCCCAAAACATGTTGGCTACTTTTTTGGATTGTCCTCCTGACTTTTATTGGGAAAATAAGTTGTGTCTGGGCTATGATGGACTCCTGACACCCCAACTGGGTATCTCCGCCAGAGAAATGCTTCCTTGCCACTGGAACACAGGAACAAGGTGTTATATCTGGGAATTGCACCCAATAACTAGATGACACTAGCTTAGGTGCAAACAGGAACTGTTTTATATTGAAAATTCACACAGAATTTATACCAGACAAAATCAGATAAGCGCTTGATCTCAATATCCTAAACAATGCAAACTTTAAACAGTAATATCATCAGTACATTTAACAGTACACCTAATGAACAGCTAGCAGATAACAGTAACCAAATTAAACAGTGATCTAATTCAAAGTAAGCTAATCAACAGCTGGGCACCCAGACAAGCTTTGATTAGTCAGGGACCCCACCCCAGACAGTCCGGCAACAATTCCACAACCCTGGATACCCAAAGTACATTACACATGCTGTCTTTCAGGTGTTTGTCTTTCACTTGTGTAATCTGTCCACAAGAAAAGTCATCATAAGACAAAACTCATACAATGTTCCAGCAGTCTGAAAAAGCGGAATTAATTTCTCCAACCCCATCTGCAGGAGGGCCATCATATTTCCTCTGACCAATAACTTTTACAAAATTAAGACTAAAGATGCCCTGTGGGAGGGGCAAAATGCGTTAGATGGAGACCAGACATGACATCATTTCCAGATCCGGCAGGTGGAAAGCACACTGGTGCGCGACTTCTGGTCCGGTGGTTTGAATGTTTTTTTATACTGTACCTATATAAGTGCAACTAATTTTAAGTGTATTTTAATAAAATGGAATTACGCTATGTGGGCCTCTTTTGCTATTCCTTTTCCATGTGAGAGGATGCCAGCGTTCTGACCACAGGAAATACAGTGGAGCAGAAAATGAGTGAGGGGAATACAAGTCCCAGCGATCACAAATGTGTGACACAAGCGCATGAGACTCTTTACAATACATGTAAGAGTCCACAACTGTTGGTGAGTATGGGAGCAAAGGAGGGGAGCACTGCACAGTCATTTTGGCAGCAATTATTTTGAAGGAACACTGCACAATGGCACTATAGACTGCACAATTATGTGACTTTATTTTGATTGATGTTTGCACGGACATTAGTCACACATCACTGTATAGGGCAGCGTTTTGAGTTGTTTATTTTCAATTTGCAATTTAAGAGGGATATATTCCCTATATTAGCAGCAGCACACAGAGATGGACGCAGTCATCCATTTTGCTCCAAACCCTCCATCTTGTATCTCTCTCCCTCTTCTCTCATCCCCCCTCCCTCTCTATTGAGTGACATGTGGTCTGTTTGATGCAGAGATCAAAGGCAGCAAACTCATTGGGAGGGTGTCATGGTTAGAAACCCCAATTAGCCTGACCCCCCCATGTCTGTGAGACTCTTGCTGAAGAAGGATCATAAAGCCATAAACCAAGTCCTTCACTGAGTTCAAAGACATTCCAGATAAGCCATAAAGCAGACATCACATTCAAAGATCCACTTTCCCCTATGATTAAATATCTTGGAATATAAGAGACTTACATAAAAAACAGGCATATATTCAGACCGGACACTTTAATACAAGTCGTCTGATATATTACACCCCCTATCTGACATATACAGGAAAGCTGAAAATGATATCTCCTTAACCGTCACAACAGGTATGTCATATTTCATACCTAGACGTTCAACAGATGATTCTGCGTATTAATCTACCCGTGGGTGGAATGTTACATGTACCTAGGAAAAGTTATTGATCATAGTATAGTATAATTTCGGAGGGCTTTGGTCAGAGCCTGAGCTCCCCGCCTACAACTCCCTCCCCAAATGAGGCGATTGGTTCTCTGCTTCAGGGAGACACCCTGCTGAGTTCCTAGAAAAAGCTAGGCTAAGCTGAGTTAAGCTAAGTTGACTTGTAACATTAGAACCAACTCTGGGAGACAGCCCTTTTGCTCAGGAAACTTGAAAGCTGCTTAACCCAAGGCTTTTGGCAAGTACTATCTAAATTCCTTTCTGTTATCTCTTTGCTGTGTTACTGCTCTCTGTATATTTATATATATATATATTGGCTACATATTTTCTGTAAATATTTTTATTGCACCCTTTTGACCTTTTAGTAATAAATCTTACTTTGTGAAAGTGTTGAACTGTTTCTAAAGCTCTGTAATGCAAAATAAGAACCCCTGCCTCTGAAGAGCGCTACTGTGTGTGTTTAAACCTCTGTATAACCTTCCTGCGGTGACAGCGGTATACAGACGATTATTCAACCATCATAGTGTTATTGCTGATATTGCCGAGTTTCCTCTTTCTCTGTACAAAACGTAGGTGGTGGCAGTGTGAAGGGTTAATTGCGTAATTAACCTGACCCAGTAACAATCGCTCCCAGGCTGCAAGTACACAGATTGTGCTCCATTAGCTGGAAAATCTTTTTGTAGGGTGCAGCTGGGCGTGGCATTGTTACGCACGTGACAGCGCGGTTTTAGATTGGCTTGTCCTTTGGTCACAAGCTTGGTGAGAAGGGCTGGGATCTGATGCCGTGATCGTCACAAATCATCTGTCAGGTTTTTGTCTCAGTTGATACCCATGCATGCCCCTTCATTTTGTGTCCTTGTGTCAGCGGGAAAGGAGGTGAGATTAATTTCTCCAGTGGGGACACACAAGAATAAAACCTGACAGAGGTTCCAACTCTTCCCTGTCCTATCCATACCAGGTCCTGCGGGTCTTTTTTGAAGGGAACCCCACATCAAAATGATCATATCCAAGCATGCCAGGCCAGGAAAGGGGGGGACACCCCCACTTTCTGAACACTAACAGGCCACATGCCCTCAACATGGGGGGGATGATTTGGGGAAGGAGAGCTGCCCCTTAAAACACCTTGTCCCCATGTTAATGGGGACAAGGGCTTTTTCCCCACAACCTTGGGTGGTGGTTGTTGGGGTTTGCAGGCAGGGGGCTTATTGGAATTTGGAATCCCCTTTTTTGGGTCCTCCAGATCCCGCCCCCCATGTGAATGAGTATGGGGTACATAGTACCCCTGCTCATTCACCAAAAAATTGTCAAAAGTAAATAAAAACACAAATACACTTTTTGACAAGTCCTGGGGAGCCCCCTCCTGCAAAGCACCCCCCATGTTGAGAGTATGTGACCTGGTATGAATCAGGAGGGAGGGGTGCTCACTTGTCCCCCCATTTCCAGGCATGCCATGATTGGATAAGGATAATTTTGACATGGGGTTCCCTTCAAAAAAGACCTGCAGGTCCTGGTATGGATTTGGGGGGACCCCATGCTGTTTTTATTTTTTTTAACATTCTGTTTTGTTTAATTCTGCTGTCAGTGGGGAATCCACCTAGGAAATAGGTGAGTCATGATTGTTAAGGATGAGGCAGCTGCAAAACAAACAGCTATCATTCACAATGAATTTGAATTCATCCAAAAATAGAATAAAGACTTATCAAAACTTTTTGAAACTTTTCGAATCCACATAATATAACGAATATACAAAACCAATCCTGAAGAAACAAAGCCGAATCCCAAAAACGAAACCGACCGACACAATCAGAACGATTAATTGAGATTTCTACCTAACAAATGCATCCAAAATGAAACAAAAACAAAATTTTTCGGTGTGCACATGCATAACAATCGTGGATCCACTGCTGAAATCGGAGCTGAATGGGATGGATGTCAGTTTTTTTACAGTACATCTGTGCCCATTCAGTTTGTGTCCGGCAGACATGGATGGACCCATGACAGCTGTGTGGGCGGCCAGATGTAAATGGACTCTGTGTTTGTTTACTTCAGGCTACCTCCAATCCATTTAAGTTTAGGTCTGGAAAAACACAGTCCCCTTTTTCAGATCTTGGCAGACCCAGAGATAGGTAAATATATCGACAGTTTTACGTACCGTAGTGTGCCACCAATTCACAGGCATGCTCAAAAATTGCTTCTAGCGGTTAAATAATGAGGGAGGGATGGTTGGCACAGGAACAAATCTTGGTACAATAAATGAGCTTCCATAACCCTTAGGAGCCATTTAAAAGATAACTGAACTCTTGCAAGACACCCAAAACACCTTCATTTCACCTTCCCCATTGTACGTCAATGCATTTTGCCAAAATGGCACACTTTAAAAGAAATCTTCCAATTTTTGCCAAAATTAAATGAAAATGATATTTTCCACTTAGTTATAGTGAACATACACATTCTCTACCCTTTTTATAGACAATCCAATGGTCAAAATCTGCTCATTATTTTTTGTTAGAGGAAATGTAGGTTTTATTTTGGAAAATGCCCTCCTGTTTTATTCCAGATGCAATGTTTATTGCCAGATGCATGTAGCAAAATTTTCTTGGGCCCAGGCTAGACTGTTTGACAAAATACATTGCTGTTGTAGTCATAGTACTTTTATGTCTACACGCAGTATCTATGTAATGGAAATGCATTTTTTGTTTGGGGGTTTATAAAGCATATTCTTTCACTGAAAAAAAAAATGAAAACTCAATCTATTCTCATGTTTTCAAGTTACTACTTCAAAGCAGTTTTCAGAATCCAAACCATTGGCTACAGCGACAAAATAATTCCAGCGCAGAAAAAAAGTGTCTAAACATTTTGTGATTATGCAGATTTTTTTCATTCTTAGCAGACTGTGTTAGGGGTGCGAAAAGTTTTTTTTTTTTTTTTTACTATTTACTCTCTCTTTCTCTCTATTCTCTCTCTCTCTCTCTCTCTCTCTCTCTCTCTCTCTCTATATATATATATATATATATATATATATATATATATATATATATATATATATAATACACACATTGGATAGGTTGCAATAGTTTCAGTTGGTATCATGCATGCAAGTAATCAAATAGTATGATGTCAACAAAACATGTTTTACAACATCAAGAGGGGGGTTGTAAGTTTTCCTTGCTTACAGAGCAGCTATTAATGTAGGCCCATTTTTCATATGATTGAAGGTATTGCTATTTTTATCAATTCAAACCTCTTGGGTGCTGACAAAGTACATTGGTGACACAACAGCTGTTTTATCCCCTCTTGCATCACAATACCTATTGGACTAATTAGTCCTTTGTGCGCTAAACTTCCAGTCCTTGGTACATAGTTATGCTGTGTGTTTGTCCATTTTCCTACTGCATTTGGTATATACAGGTGTAGTCAGTGGAACCTGTATATACCAAGTGGAGCAGTAGTGCTTCAAGCCCCGAACAGTCCACCAAAAGATTTCAAGTTACCAGAGTCAAATGAATGATAAAACAACTGATTGGTAGGGGCAACCGTATTATGCACTTTGCCTTACCAATAAAGACTCATTCACAAAGGTCTCTAAAATGTCAGTTGGATGAACACAGTGTATTGTTTTGTCCATATCTAAACACAGCACAATAGGAATCAATGGGGCCATACTCGCAGTAGCATTTAGAAACAAAAAATTGTGCCATGTTTAGCAGCGTACATAAAAAGTAGGACAAGCTGAGGCTGTACATGAGATTGCTGTACATGCAGATTTTACATGTGCACATGTGTATATGCATAATAACCACTTGCCGACCACCCACAATACAATTACTGCAGGCAGCACATACACGCAAAATGAAGTACACATGCATCATTTTGCGTGTACAGATTCAGTAGAATGCGGATCATGGTACTCGGATCACAGTGTCAACAAAACTGTTATGAAACAATATGATTCATAACAGCTGTGCTTCCTTTTCTAGTGAGCTGTGATTGGCCCACAGCTATCACATGGTACCTGGGCCAATCACAGCACCCTGTACAATGTGATTAGCTGTAGCCAATCACATATCACTAGTATTCACAGCTATCATGAACTGTCAGTTCAGCGCATTGCTGGTACAATGATCTTCATTGTACAAACAGTCAAAATGTAAAAAAAATCCCTGATCACCCCCCAGAGTAGTACAATGTTACTATGGTAACATTGAACTACTCTGATTAAAGTTATTTTCTTTTTTTAATGACTAAAAAAAGATGTTAAAAAAAATTGAAATTATTGAATAAAGAAATATTTCATTTTTTTTTAGTTTTTATTTTTCAAAATGCTGTCCCCTGTCAGTGTTCCTGATCACTCCCACACCAGTCATATTGTGACACTGTACTGTAAAAGAAATGTGAAAAGCCATTTTTTTTCTTCATTTTCCAAAAAATTGTGGCAAAAAATGACAACTTCAAAAAACTTGCCATGCCTCTTACTAAATACCTCAGAATGTCTACTTTCCAAAAAGGGGTAATTTGGGGCCGTCAGTACATCAGGATTGTACAATTTTCAAATACATTCCATAGTTTGTGGATGTTATAACTTTCCTACAGACTAAGTAATACATACTTATTGGGATTTTTTACCAAGGACATGTAGCAGAATACATTTTAGCCTAAATTTATGAAGACATTTTATTTTTTTTATTTTTTTTTCATTTGATATGTTTTATAACAGAAAATATTGTTCTTTTCCAAAAATGTTCAGTTGTTTTTCGTTTATATAATAAAAATAACCCAGTGGTGATCAAATATCACCAAAAGAAATTATATAAATTTCATTTGTATACAGTACAAACATAATTGGCAGTTAAAGTAGCGCAGTGCTGGAGAGCATAAAATGGTCTGGTCATGAAGGTGGTAAGATCTTTGGGAGCTGAAAGTTAACGTGTATACCCATACACACATACAGTGTCTAGAAGAATCATACATGTGTAATCTCGATTATTTTAGGTGCCTATATTACACAGGATCTTCTGCTAGCTCTGACAACTAGAACCACACAGAAAATACTCATATGCTCGTGTAAATAAACCCTAGGACAAGTGCAGCTAACTTTTACAGATAATGAAATGGAGAATAGATCTAGCATGTAAATACAAATGCTTCTTATATTTATATTTTCACCATTTTTATAACTCAGAACAATTCTGCAGTGCTTTACAGAGTACATAGAACATTCACTGTCATTCTACACTACAGTCCTTTGTGCTCGTAATGTAAAATACGTTTTTGTTGTCAGTTTTTTTTTTCGACCCACATTTCAAATAAAAAGAATATATGTTAAAGTTAATAGTAACAGCAGTATTAAACCCAACACAAAAAACAAAAATGTAATGTATTCATGCTTACCAGTCCTTAGATGTGGCGGCTGCATTATATATATATATATATATATATATATATATATATATATATATATATTTTTTTTTTTTTTTTTTTTTTTTTTTTCCTTCTGTTTTCACCTGGTGATCTGGCCAGTAACACACCTCCTGTATTAGAGTGTTCCCACTCTGGATAAAGGAGCACAGTGGGCACAGCAGACAGCAACATTGTTAATCCAGAGGGATGGGAGTGTTAGATGTACTAGCATATTTAGATACACTAACAAATTGAAGCTAAACTCCAGCTTACAATGAAGTTACACAAGCTGTTAAAGCAAAAGTTTATTTTCTTTTTGGGATGAAGGTTTTTACATGAATACATAATAGCTGATCATTGTAAGCACCCCTGACAGTTCTAAAATGATTGTCTCAACACTGCAAAAAGTCTATTGAAAAAAAAGACTTACTGGCCTGATCACCACATGAAAACAAAAGAAAAAAAGCCTAAAAAGAAAAACTAATGCAGCCATCACACCCAAGAATTGGTAAGCTGCAATATGATAAATGATTTTTTTGGTGTAGCACTACCCTCTTGAGGGCCACTGGATGTGTTTGGGTCCCCTAAGCTCTGCACAGCTAGGTAACATGCATTTTCCACACTTGCACATTCAGAGTTAATAAACAGTTTTTTTAAGTTGTTTTTATTAAGGGGTTAACAACTTGGATGGGGTCTAGGGGTATATGGGATGCCCAAGGAACTGTAAACTTGAGGACAAACTTCTTCTTCTTCACAATAATGTACAAGAAAAAGTGGATCAAAAATAGCAACTGTCTCTGTTAAGGAACACTGAAGTCCCCTTGCTTGGTGTATCTCTTCAGACCCCAGATGAATCCTCCTTTTCACCCAGCTGCACTGAGGGAATCTGTGGGCAAGGGATTCCAAGATCTAACAGTGAAGTAGTCCCGGATGAGGACTAGTTGGGTCTTGCACCTGACTGCCCTCTCCCTGTATCTGCCACAGGTAGTGTAGAAGTACTCACACTGTCTTCTCCTGTCAGCATGGGGTGTTGGTAGCTGCTTTCAGGCCTTTCGCTGGGCTGGCTCCTACCCTGCTGTACAGAATGTCCTCACTAAGAGACTTGGCACAGTGGAGGTCCTCCTTTCCAGTATCCTGCCTGTAGGTAGGGTCTCTTCCCTGGAGCCCCCTCCCAGGCTTCGCACTCCAGCCTTCTCTCAATCCATATTTCACCCGACTCCCTTGCTGCTCAGGTTCTGCCAAATTTAAGGGTTGTCTTTCCTGGGGATTGGCCAGGGTCCCTTAAACATGCAAATATGGGCCTCCTCTGCCCTTCTTCCAGAAGGTTCTATGAGTTTCTGGAAGGGTGGGAGGGCTCCAGAAGCCCTAACCTGTATAGTTTCACAGCCTGTCTTGAGGTGAACTCACTACCCCCTACCAGGCTGACTTATCCCAGGCTGCTACCCAGCCTCTGTCTAAAAAAAACAACAAAGACTAGCTACCAAGAGTGCGCAACATTGGGTTTAATACCACATTAATACGTTAAAGGAAACCTATTATAGCATCATTCCTTATCTACAAAGATTTAGGATTTCTACTAACATAATTATAGAACCAATGCATTTGTCAGCAAAGGTCTTCCAGTAATACAAGAAGAGCGCCGCGGCGCACGAATATGCGCATGCGCAGGGTGCTGAGAAGACGAACAGATGTGCGGGTGCCTGGACAGAGGCGCGCGGCTGCGCACTCGCACCAAGCCGGCTAATTAAACTGGCTGCTGCGGATACCTAGTTGCGTATGGTCTTTTCCCCTGCTTGTGTTCCTGACTTCTGTGATTGTTCCCTGTTGCCGAATCCAGCCTGTTCCTGACTACTGATTGATTGCCTCCTGCCCTGACCCCTGGCCTGTCTTGGATTATTCTTCTGAACCTAGCCTATGACCTGGCTTATGACCCATCTACTCTCCTGCCTGCTGTTTATGCCTGATCTGTCTCGTCCAATACCGAACCGGCTTGTCTGACTCTGCAATTTTCTACACGGTACACCCACATCCATCCATCCTGCACGGATCCCTCTGCACCCTGCTCTGGTCTGCTACACATCAGTCCAACAGCTCTCCTCAGACGGATCCCAGGCCCTCTTACCCCACAGAGCTCCTGCGACTGCCGTTCCACTCTCAGCGGTCCCCAAGCCGGGGTTGTACGAGAGGTCTGCCTCTTCACGTCAGGCTAAATACCCAGGTACGTGACATCATTGTCCAGAACCACTGTGGCCAGAGCTTACCAGAATGTCTCCAGATTGTCCATGTCTTTACTTGAAGGTAAACCCAATGACATGGCAGAGAAGGTGCATGAGAGCAATTACGACTTTTTCAAGAAACATGGCATATCCACATCCACAGTAAGTATAGCAAATGATGTATTTATTAGGAAAAATACAGATTTGTTTTGACAAAATATGTAGCTGTTAGGCATGCCTACAACTTGCCTCCTTCCTCCCAGGGGATTCATCACTCCTATGTGAGAGTACCTGCTCAACCCTGTCCCATATATGTCCCTGCCAGCCAATTGGTACCTGTGCAACACAAACCCTGAACTACAATTCCTGATTGCCAAATAGGCTGACATGTTTTTAAATGGATCTCATCTACTCTCATTTGTTTGCTTGTGTGAATATGACTATGAGGTGCCTCTTATTCTGGTTCTGACATTTGCCTTTGGTTACCACTTGCAATGGTGTTTGGCTTTGGTTAATCCCGGCAATGGCTTTTGGCTACTCCTCCTGTCCACACTCTTGTCGCTCATTGGGGAACGGTCTCTTTGTTAATACCTGATAGTCCAACGCTTATGTCCTGGGGCTCCCAAGAATGCTGCCATATATAAAATGTCCTGGGATGGTGACTGCTATAGGTTGTCAGGGCTCCCAGGTATGACCAGAGGTGTGTGACTGAAGCAGGGAAACACAGACCTCAGATATGTTATAAACAATATAATTTATTAACACTAACAGTACAAACATAAACGCAGTGCAATACTAAAACATAATACGGTGCAAACAAACCAAACCAAACCACCCACAGATAACAGTATATACAAGCAAGCGTCGTCAGGCAGGCCGGGTCAATATCAATTGGGCAGGTAGGTACAGGGGGAGCAAGCGGAGAATGGTCGGGGTCACAGGCCAGGTTCAGCAGGTAGCAAGCAGCATAGTACAGAGGGTCAGGCAGAGGGATGGTCCGGGTCACAAGCCAGGGATCAGAACAGGTAGCAAGCAGCGTAGTACAGAGGGTCAGACAGAGGGATGGTCAGGGTCACAAGCCAGGATCAGAGCAGGAGAAGTCAGCAAAGGAACAGAAACAGGATGCAGGACAGATACAGGGCCCAGGACAAACACAACACCAAGGCAGAGTCTGCAAGTCTGGCCATCCCTTAAATACCCCAGTATCATCAGTTCCAGGTGTTAGCTGGCTGAAAGGTTGAGTCTCTGATTGCTGGGAGCACCCGCTGGCCAGCCCTGGTACTGCAGATCAAAAGGCAGGTGAGTCCCACCATTGCTGGCCAGTCCATTCCTAACATAGGTGAAGTAGACAGCAGTGGCCTTCTGATCTCAACAGAGACATGACCCCCTCAAAGCAACCATTAGCAAACAAAGATGAACTGGATCTTATATGCAACTCTCATCTCTCATGAGCGTTGCATTGATGGACTTTGCACATTACTCCTATGTTTGGGGAGCCATCCCATGAACCCAGTTATAGATATTATGCACAATTAAGAGCATATATGGTGCCATAAGCAACAACAGCATCATGGATAAAGTCTTAGGCTACTCAAATAAACATTCAATGGAAGGAAGGCCTGGGCAAGAATTATGCCAGAATACTGAAATGATAATAGCAGCGTGTATAAGATATGACTTAGTAGTTAAAGGGTGTTGTGTAGGTATAGCGTGGTGTAGTGAGCAGTGAACACACACAGTCTCGTTTGGAAACAATGTATTAGAAAAATAGAGTTCAACTTGTACAAACAGACCTGGAGGGAAAAATCAACATCTGGCGGCACTTACAATTGTTCACAGGAAGACAGTGGCATGGAGACCTAAGGATGCTTACCTGCCACGAGGGGCGGAATGCGGCCTGACTGGCAGACAACTCAAAGGGGAAGCATCCTGACAAGGCAGACGTAAGCCCTATGCTCTCCCTACTCCTCTAGAACCTTTCCCTAACACTCTGTTCTGCCAAACGGGAGATCTGTCCCTGTTGTAGCCACTTCCATAAAGTGTGCCAAGCCCTATGGTCAGTGTCTTAAATAGACTCAGCCTTACCCAAGATGGACACATGGGGCACGATCATCCAACCAGATCCCTACCTGTGTGCCCGAGGAAATCATAGAGTAACTTTGTTCCTCTCAACTTCCTCTCCTCATCTGCATTGCCGCTGCGGATGAGTGCCACTTGCAGTGGACATAACAGACTGCACCTGTCTACGCTGGTTTCACAGAACCTGCAGCTTTTGGTACACTGTGTTTGAAATTAAAAATGCCAAGTTACGAGACTAAAGCAGCAACATATTCTCTTAAAACAATCCCATATTTTTCCCAATAAATACAGCATGTACTATTTTTAGTGGTTATGGATAGTCAGCTCCTAGGACAAAAACTGCAAGGTATTTTGTGCAAATCGGACTTTGTTTTAGCACAAAAAATACTGCTTTTTAATACATTGACTGTAGATATGAATAGTATGCTCCTCGGACTAAAATGGCAAGGTCTTTTGTAGAAATGGATGTTTTTGGGGGGGTTTTTTTGGTTTATTTTTTTCAAAAAACTTGCAGAAACTAGTACAGTGAGTTAAACAGTCAGTTCTTTGAACACAAACTGCAAAGTATTTTTTTAGATCAGTCCACTAATTTTTAAACAAAGAGCTTTGGTTATACTGTTTTGAAATAAATCATGAGATTCTAGGACTAAAAGAACGGGTTATATGTCAAAACAGATCTCTTTTTGATCTAAAAGAGCAAAGTATTTAGTAAGAACAGGGCTTTTGTTTTTCTCCAAAAAAAAGTGCAGCTTTTTAGCACACTGCATTTGGAAACAGATTATCACCTTCTGTTTCTAAAACAGCAACATAATCTGTCAAAACAAACCTTTAAATTTGGTCCAAGAAGTGCAGCTTTTACTACACTGAGCCTGGGAATAGATTAACTCCTGAGACTTAAAGAGGAATGTATTTTGTCAAAGCAAACCTCTATTTTTTTCTATATAAGTGCAGCTTTTAGTGCACTGAGTTTGAAAATGGATGGTCAGCTCTGGGGACTTAAACAACAATGGATTTTGTCAAAAGAAGGTCTAAACTTGTACTGTAACAATGCACTGCTGAACAGTTTAATGCCTGGATATGAAAATAGCGGCAGTAAAAAAAAACAAAAAACAATGGTATTCAGAAAATGCTTTCAGAGTAAATGAACATACTTATATACTAGTAACCTGTCATTGCCTTCTCTTCCCTTACATTTTAAATATATTGGCATCTTTATCTTTCTACAAAAAATAGTGTGGGCATCATTGCTATTAACCTGCCACCTGCCTAACACATGGTACCCTCCCCTACACTCACACTCTCCCCGAAATCCCATGAAATTGCAGACTGCCTCTGTGTGTTGGGTTTTCACATGCGCTTCACACCTATTAGGCTGCCATACACTGTACAATTTTCTTACAATTTTATGTCCAATTTATGCCCAATTTTCTTTAGATTTACCTATGTAGTGCAAGGACCTGCCTAATTAGATACAATTGAAAGTTTTGTTAAGATTTGACCTCATATCATATGATTTTTGGTAAATCTAAAGCAAAATTCTCAAGAAAATTGTATAATATATGGCCAACCTTATTTGGCTTCTGTAGGAGGTAGGTAAACTATTTTTGTGTTCAGAGAGGATGATGGGAATTATGGGGAAACCTGCTAACGAAACAACAAATTAGTGTTGCCAACCACCTGAAGTGAAATTTACAGGACGTCCAAAATTTACAAACTGTGACATTTTTTTTTGC
Organism: Staurois parvus; assembly: GCF_062004578.1. NCBI lineage: Eukaryota > Metazoa > Chordata > Amphibia > Anura > Ranidae > Staurois > Staurois parvus. The sequence continues at coordinate 8,814,375 of NW_028317825.1, forward strand.
TGACAAAAATCATGAATTTACTGGCCGTATTTTCTACTGACACTTCAAAAATGTACATAAAATGGCTATTTTAAGTGCAAAACAGTGCAAATATTAATATTTAAGCTACAAAAGGGGAAATAGTGCTATTAACAATGTGTTTAAGGTATACCAAAGGCAAAAAATATATTTCTCCATTTACATGAAGGTCAGGTTAATATAACCCAACACAGAGTTCCCCCTTATATCAGAGTCTTCAGGATTCCCCCTTACAGTGCAAGGGGCAACTCTGCGGACCCTGATGTAAAGGGGAATGCTGCAGACCATGATGTGGGGGGGATGCTGCGGACTCTTTTGTAAGGGGGATCTCTGAAGTAAGGTGGTTTCTGGTCACCAGAGCCCCCCACTCCCTTACATCAAAGTACACAGAGTCCCCCCATCTGCCCTGGGTGAGTACAGTCTGATGTGTCCGCTCATTATATCAGTCTTTCCTCTCCAGTCTTGAAATGTTTAGATGCAAATTTATGAAATTTGTAAATGGCACCAAGTCATGAAGTCGCCTCGCACCCGCCCCTTCCCTCTTCCAAGCCCAGCCAAGTTCGTTTGCCTTCGGAACTCTACATGTGCAGTTCCAAAGCCAGTCAATGGTCATATTTTTACAGGCAGCCACCATAACGGACATTTACAAACATCTTGTAAATTGGCTAAAAAATACAAACAGTCCATAAATTTACAGATGGTTTGAAATCATGCAACAAATACACCCAACGTTTAAAATCGAGAGAGTCAAGATACTGTGGATTATTAAAGTGGAGATTCCATAACAAATGGAGGGTCCACTGCATTTACAGCCCCACCACCCCCAAATACAAATGTCTTAAAGGCCATGCAAACATAATGTTTTACCTTAAGGCGTAAATAAACCCTCCTATCCTTTATAGCCAAGAAAGCTGCCCTTTTAGTCTTTGTTTAATCTGCAGTTGTCATGGTGCTGCGCATGTGATCCATTATGACACCAGTCATTTGATGGCTTGACAGTTTGGTTGAAAGTACAAAAACAATTGAATACTGTCCGTGAAACTTCTTTTATTTGTACTAACATACGATTTTTCAGGACAATCTTTCGGGGTGCACGCCATATTTCAAGGTTCATGCAGTACAGAAGGGGTACACCCCGAAAGCTTGTCCTGAATAAAAATAGTATCATGAACAGTACTCAGTTGTTTCTGTTGCAAGTGCACTAATAGGGCTACAACCACTCCAAGCAAATGGCAGTGGCAAGTACTATGACAGGTATCATTTACAGCATGACTTGAATGTTTTTAGAAATTGTTAACTCACTGTTCCACTTTAAAAAAGATTCTTACCTGGGTCCAGGTTGTTTTACTGCTGCCTCCTGGGAAAGTGGGGTATTCACAATCCTATGAGAATTTCTCTCCAACCCACTGAAAGAGAACATGAGATGATAGATAGAACTCTATAACTCTATTAGTTATGTAATAAACACTAGACTCAAATATTTGGATTGAAATGGCTGTGTAGGGCAGAAGTTTTTTTGTAATTAAATCTTTTATTATATTTTTTTATTACAAAAACATAATTTTCATCCAAAATGCAAACATTTCCCCTGAATTTTCCATTCCAACCTCCCCACTACCCCCCTCCTCACCCAAGCCCCCTTACAATTTACTCCTGTCCATATAACTCTTCCCTTCTCTTTTCAACAATCCAGTGCATACCTGTAATCTTTCTCCTCAATCCTCATTTCCGACTTTTCCTTTTTCTTAGGGGGGGGGGGCCGTCTTCCTTATTCTTCTCCAGTACCTTTTACAGTCCCGAAAAGCATTTATAATGCACACATCATTAGCAACAATACTTGGCCCCTGGGATACCCCGACTTCTTAATCTTCTGCCCGCCCAGCCCAACAACTCAGGTATGCAATTGCTTAGAAACAATAGATAATAATGACTTTAAATCTCCTATTGTTGCCCATGGCAACTCACCATCACCCTCCAAGCCTGGGGTTCTGGGTCTGTCTATCTCTGTGCTCTCTTCTGTCCCTGTCAGGGTCTCCTGTCCCAGATTGTAGAATCACCTGAGGGGGGTCTTGGTGGGGGCTCATGATGTCCTGTGACCCAATGTCCTGTGTCTTTTTGGTATCTTCTGGCCTCCGGATCTGTGTCATCCAGCCAATCTAGTGCATCCCTGCGCAGACTGCCCCCACTGGGGTCCTTCCCCACTTGGGCACCTCGTAGGGCAGAGTTTATGTTCGTGATGTCACCACGCAGTCCGAAACAAGGAAGTGGCCTGAATCGTCTCTTGGGACCAGTATTTATATGTATACAAGTGTGTATATATGTTATTATTTTACAGTGGCTAGATTACACAGTTTTACAATAAGTAAGTGTTTTACAGTTTTACACTGTGTGAACTTCCCTGCCTTTTTTCATGGTACTATTGGTAATTTCATATATCACTTCCACAGCTCAATACGACATCATACTCAGTAGAGTATGATGTCGTATTGAGCTGTGGAAGTGATACCGAGTTTGCGATTAAGTCTTGATGGTTTTTATGTGGCGATGTGGAGGAAATAATGGGTTTGCTGCAGATGATTCTCTTTAACAAAAAAAGTCCACATGCTCTGGTAAGAGTCCCCTAAACATATGATGGTTGTACACACTGGTGCTGGAAGGTTGTTGAAGAGCAAGAATTTCTTCACTGTTTGTGATTCCTAACACTATTGAGACTATTTGTATTTTTCACATAATTGCTTTTGGATATACAAATCACTTTCAATATATTTGGTTTATTATTTGTCCCTTTATATAGCGCAGCATCATATATATGTTTGTGCTAAATTTATCTGTTTGTTTTTGGCAGCTGCTGTCTTTGGATCTGCCAGCCCGATCTTTGTGTGTATAGTATTGCATGTATATCAGGTTCAACCCTGGGCACATGACAGACACTTTATAATGGGTAAAAATAAATCCATAAAATACTGTATATAACACACAGCAATAATATATCCTTAAACACCTTAAATAAAATACCAATTTATACTAATACATATAGATAACTCTATATGTATTAAGATAACTTAAAGCTAGAGTTAACATACACTATATTATTTATTTCAGGTACTTATATAGCACCATCAATTTACGCAGAGCTTTTACATATATATTGTACATTCACATCGGTCCCTAACCCTCAAGGGGTGTACAATCTAAGGTCCCTAACTCACATTCATACATACACATACTAGGGTCAATTTAGACAGGAGCCAATTAACCTACCAGCATGTCTTTGGAATGTGGAAGGAAACCGGAGTACCCGGAGGAAACCCACTCAGCACAGGGAGAACATGCAAACTCCAGGCAGGTGGTGCTGTGGTTGGGATATGAACCAGCGACCCTAGTGCTGCCAGGCAGAAGTGCTAACCACTTAGCCACTGTGCAACTATATTGCCAAAAGTATTGGGACAACTCTCCAAATCATTGGATTCAGGGGTTCCAATCACCTCTATGGCCACAGGCATATAAAATCAAGCACCTAGGCATGCAGAATGCTTCTACAAACATTTGTGAAAGAATGGGTCGCTCTCAGGAGCTCAGTGAATTCAAGCGTGGTACCGTGATAGGTTGCCACCTGTGCAATAAGTCCATCTGTGAAATTTCCTTGATACTAAATATTCCATGGTCATCTGTTAGTGGTATTGTAATAAAATGGAAGTAACTGGGAACAACAACAACTCACAAAGTGGTAGGCCACGTAACATGACAGAGTGGGGTCAGTGCATGCTGAAGCGCACAGTGCGCAGAAGTCGCCAACTGTCTGCAGAGTCAATAGTTAAAAATGTCCAAACTTTGTGTGGCCTTCAGATTAGCACAGATTAGCACAATAACAGTGCATAGAGAGCTTCATGGAATGGGTTTCCATGGCCGAGCAGCTGCATCCAAGCCTTATATCACCAAGTGCGATGCAAAAGGTCGGATGCAGTGGTGTAAAGCACACCGCCACTGGTCTCTAAAGCAGTGGAGACGTGTTCTCTGGAGTGAAGAATCATGCTGATCTGTCTGGAAATCCGATGGACGTGTCTAGGTTTGGCGGTTTCCAGGAGAATGGTACTTGCCTGAATGCATTGTGCCAAGTGTAAAGTTTGGTGGAAGGGGGATTATGATGTGAAGTTGTTTTTCAGAGGTTGGGCTTGGCACTTTAGTTCCAGTGAAGGGAACTCTTAAGGCATCAGCATACGAAAAGATTTTAGATGACTTCATGCTCCCAGCTTTGTGGGAACAGTTTGGGGATCCTGTTCCAACATGACTGCGCACCAGTGCACAAAGCAAGGTCCATAAAGACATAAAAGAGTGAGTTTGGGGTGGAGAAACTTGGCTGGCCTGCACAGTCTTGACCTCAACCCGACAGAACACATTTGGGATGAATTAGAACGGAGACTGCGAGCCAGGCCTTCTCGTCCGACATAAGTGACTAACCACACAAATGCACTTCTGGAAGAATGGTCAGATATTTCCATAGACACACTCCTAAACCTTGTGGACAGCCTTCCTAGAAGAGCTGAAGCTGTTATAGCTGCAAACAGTGGGCCAACTCAATATTGAACCCTATGGACTAAGACTGGGATGCCACTAAAGTTCATGTGCGTGTAAAGGCAGAAGTCCCAATACTTTTGGCAATATAGTCTATGTAGCGCCACCCCCGAAGGAGCCTCTTGGTAATTTTGGGTTCTCTGTTCTGTGTCTCAACTCCAAGAACAACCTCAGCCCCACTGACACACCTGGTTGAATGTAAAGCACTGAAGGCTCATAAAGACACCAATAGAAGAAACTTTTTCCTAGCTATAGATACTGCCAAAGAATGAAAACACACACCTATTTATAAATCAATGTACTTAATCTGTTGGCATGAGCTTATCGCAAACAGCATAGAACAGAAATGCATGCACAGCAGGTGAAGTTGAACACAATCTGTTAGACAGAGCAATAACTATGCCTTAACATCTACGATCAGCTTCTATATCACTAACCTAAATCCCTACAGGTATTGGCAAACCAGATATAAACAGGGTAGATGAATAATAAATATAACATAAGTGATGTTACTACTACTCCAGTTTAGAGTGCACTCTGATGAGTGGGTATGGTACCTCTTTAAATAGCAAAAGTGGCAGAAAAAGGGTGAAAGCCTTGGGGCAACAACAGTCAGTGGCAGTCTTTAATCCTGACTCTTCAGCCGATTAGGCGTTGGAGCTCTTTAACCATTGGCACGCTTTGAGGCAGTCTATAAGGCCTACAGGCAGTATAAGGGCTATAGAGAGTTGGTTAGGTAATTGATAATGGCTCACTCTATAGCAATGGTATCAAATAATGAGTTCAGTGCCCTCTCTTCAGACCTAGTAATACAGTGATATTTTTCCTTCCAATCAGGTATCTGATCACTTGGTTTGCCAAGGGCGAGCACAACAAAGAGCAGAGCAGTGGCTCTGTCTCTCCACGTTCAGGTCACAGATCTGCTCCCCCTGGCTTTTCCACAATATAGTGCCGTTGTGGCGAACCTATGGCACACAGCCCTCGCTGCCAGCACGCAAGCCAAGTCGCCTCACTACTGCCCTGCAGCTGAGCATTGGTTCCCGCACATGCGTGGTCACAGCATCGGCCGATGACATCACGAGCCGTGACTACCTACCTAGACACTCCACAGAGCTTTCAGCATGCCTTCGGCCAGCATGGTCAGCCAGCAATGGATCAGCTACAGCAGCTAGCTGCTACAAACAAGAATGCTGACTTGCTGCTCTGGGTGTGAGTTTTTATACATATTTAACTGAGACTGACATTCTTTTAATGTTGTGCTGTCCCCCTGGCATTTAAATCTGTAACATTAGGAACATCGCCCCTCTTTGCTGGTGGTCAGTGGAACATTGCCCCTCTGTGCTGGTGGTCACTGGAACATTGCCCCTCTGTGCTGGTGACCAGTGGAACATTGCCTCTCTGTGCTGGTGGTCAGTGGATGATTGCCTCTCTTTGCTGGTGGTCAGTGGAACATTGCCTCTCTGTGCTGGTGGTCAGTGGAACATTGCCTCTCTGTGCTGGTGGTCAGTGGAACATTGCCTCTCTGTGCTGGTGGTCAGTGGAACATTGCCTCTCTGTGCTGGTGGTCAGTGGAACATTGCCTCTCTGTGCTGGTGGTCAGTGGAATATTTCCCCTCTGTGCTGGTGGTCACTGGAACATTGCCCCTCTGTCAGGGATGCCGGGCTCGCGGCGGTGCGCGCATGCGCAGAGCGCTGGGTCCTCGGCGATCGCGGCGGCCGCACATGCGCACTAGCGATCACTGCCGCACCAATGGAAGAACAGGGTGCTCTATTTAAACAGCCCTGTGCACATCCAAGTTGCCGCAAGGTCTTGTTCCTGTCCTGTAAGTATGTTTCCTTGTTGCCAAACTCTACCTGTTCTGATTTACGCTGACCTTCTCCTGCTCTGACCCCGACTCGTTCCTGACCATCCTTCTGCCTGACCCTCGGTACCACGCTGCCCGCTACCTGCTGAACCTGGCTTGTGACCCCGACCATTCTCCGCTTACTCCCCCTGTACCACGCTGCCCGCACGATACTGACCCGGCTAGTCTGACCTCGCTTACTCCTGACAGTCGCCCATCCAACCCACTCGGATTGGGATCTGTCATCCCATCCATCCCGCTCGGATCGGGATCTGTCATCCCATCCATCCCGCTCGGATCGGGATCTGTCATCCCCTTCACAGCAGACTCAACCCAGGCACATACCCTCAGCGGGACCCCTCTGCCACCGCCGGGGGTGCCCAGCAACGCAACCTGGTTTCAGTCTTGCACCAAGTCCATTGTGGGAATGTCCCAGTCTGCCTTTTCACCAGGGCCCCTGATGGTGGGCATCAGGGGCCCTGGTGAAAAGGCAGACTGGGACTTAGACTCCGTGTTCTGGGAAACCCCGTGCCGTGGACCACTAGAGATCCCGTTGGGCGGAGCCTGACACCCTCTGTGCTGGTGGTCAGTGGAATATTGCCTCTCTGTGCTGGTGGTCAGTGGAATATTTCCCCTCTGTGCTGGTGGTCAGTGGAACATTGCCCCTCTGTGCTGGTGGTCAGTGGAACATTGCCTATCTGTGCTGGTGGTCACTGGAACATTGCCTCTCTGTGCTGGTGGTCAGTAGAACATTGCCTCTCTGTGCTGGTGGTCAGTGGAACATTGCCTCTCTGTGCTGGTGGTCACTGGAACATTGCCTCTCTGTGCTGGTGGTCAGTGGAACATTGCCTCTCTGTGCTGGTGGTCAGTGGAATATTTCCCCTCTGTGCTGGTGGTCAGTGGAACATTGCATCTCTGTGCTGGTGGTCAGTGGAATATTTCCCCTCTGTGCTGGTGGTCAGTGGAACATTGCCCCTCTCTGCTGGTGGTCAGTGGAATATTTCCTCTCTGTGCTGGTGGTCTGTGGAACATTGCCCCTCTGTGCTGGTGGTCAGTGGAATATTGCCTCTCTGTGCTGGTGGTCAGTGGAATATTTCCCCTCTATGCTGGTGGTCAGTGGAACATTGCCCCTCTGTGCTGGTGGTCAGTGGAACATTGCCTCTCTGTGCTGGTGGTCAGTGGAACATTGCCTCTCTGTGCTGGTGGTCAGTGGAACATTGCCTCTCTGTGCTGGTGGTCAGTGGAACATTGTCCCTCTGTGCTGGTGGTCAGTGGAACATTGCCCCTCTGTGCTGGTGACCAGTGGAACATTGCCTCTCTGTGCTGGTGGTCAGTGGATGATTGCCTCTCTTTGTTGGTGGTCAGTGGAACATTGCCTCTCTGTGCTGGTGGGCAGTGGAACATTGCCTCTCTGTGCTGGTGGTCAGTGCAACATTGCCTCTCTGTGCTGGTGGTCAGTGGAATATTTCCCCTCTGTGCTGGTGGTCACTGGAACATTGCCCTTCTGTGCTGGTGGTCAGTGGAATATTGACTCTCTGTGCTGGTGGTCAGTGGAATATTTCCCCTCTGTGCTGGTGGTCAGTGGAACATTGCCTCTATGTGCTGGTGGTCAGTGGAACATTGCCTCTCTGTGCTGGTGGTCAGTGGAACATTGCCTCTCTGTGCTGGTGGTCAGTGGAATATTTCCCCTCTGTGCTGGTGGTCAGTGGAACATTGCCTCTCTGTGCTGGTGGTAAGTGGAATATGTCCCCTCTCTGCTGGTGGTCAGTGGAATATTTCCCCTCTGTGCTGGTGGTCTGTGGAACATTGCCCCTCTGTGCTGGTGGTCAGTGGAATATTGCCTCTCTGTGCTGGTGGTCAGTGGAATATTTCCCCTCTGTGCTGGTGGTCAGTGGAACATTGCCCCTCTGTGCTGGTGGTCAGTGGAACATTGCCTCTCTGTGCTGGTGGTCAGTGGAACATTGCCCGTCAGTGCTGGTGGTCAGTGGAATATTGCCCCCTTGTGCTGGTGGTCAGCAAATTCAATAAGAACTCCAGCTATGAATGTACGATGTTAATGTACGAGTTGTTCTTTCTAAACTAAAACCTCACTATTCAGGTTTAATTGCACTTGGCACTTTGTGATAAATAACTGGGTTTTGGGTTGCAGTTTGGACACTCGGGCTCCAAAAGGCTCGCCATCACTACTATAGTGGCTTCCAGTGGCATGGCCTCCCTCTATCTTTTGAGATAGCACCCTCACAGCACATCCTCTCACTCCCCTTGCTTGTCCTTCTCTGTCTTCCTCCTCAGAACCTCTTTTCCCAGGCTCCTCACTGTCTCCACTTCTTCAGAGCAGCCATTGCTGGGGGCTATATTCAATGCCCCATTGGCCTCGATGGACTCTCTTTCTCTCTTCCAGGACTACATGTCCCATGATGCTCCTCTCTACCTGCTTATTGATCCCTTTCTGCTGACATGGGGGGGGGGGAAACATGGTGGGCAGCGAGTCTGGTAAGAGCTGCTCTGTTTCTCAATGCAGTGTGAGGAGGAGGAGGGAGAGCCCTTAGCTGCTCCCACACAGTCCCGCCGCTCCAACAAAGGGAGAAAGGGGCGAGTGGGAGATCTACTTGCAACCCTCCACTCTGCCCCATGGCCACCTTGGCTTCACACACTACACATAAATTTGCCAAAAAAACTGTCCTCTTTCACAGGAAAGCAACAAACCCATATAACTTCTTTTGTTGTTAGCCACCTAACTGACAATTACCGGCTCAATTTCTTTTTATTTCCATTTTAGGTGCCTGCTCATGCCTGGGACCATTATTTTCACATGTGACAAGGTCTTCCAGCAATTACAGGTAAGTATGCAAATTATGTTTACTCCACAGTATTTTTCCGAGCATTCTAGTGTCTGCCACAATGCCAGAGTTGGGGATAGTGCAAATTGATTGCTTCCCCCCCACCACCTTATATTCTGGTAGGATAGGGTGACTTCTTTTTTTATTTTTGGTCACACTTTATCTTTGTATGGCTGTATTAAGAGTGCGAGGGGTGTGTAGGTAGGTGCACTTTGTACTCCTCACTGTAGTTTCCACTTGATCCAAGTATCAATGCAGCAGCGGAAGGTGATCCTGGGGGAATTTAGTTCCTCTGTGGGTACCTGGAAGCAGTTGTCTGATTGGATGCTGGCACCTTTGTGACTTGGGTAAGGGCAGAGCTTTTTTATGTCTTATTAATTGGTGCTCATTTTGTGAGTTAGAGTAGGAACAGATTCCCAGCCTGTTAGGGGCAACTTTTATCAGTAGAGTGAGGTTCCAGAGGAGTACGGAAAGTGCTGGGACTTCACCTCTCACTGAGTAGCTTCCCAGTTGAGAGTTGGACCAGCCAGGCAACACTTCCACTCCTCCTTGCAGACGCTGTCAGCATCACTCTGAACTTATGGGCCACTGCTGTGAGGTTTGCATTTGTTAACGGACGGTTGTGCTCACCAACCAGGCCTGTTGTAATTTGTTGGAACGTTTCAATACGGTCTGTTCTCTGCAATTTGCCCACGTGTGTTCCCTTCTGCCGCCACACCACACTGCACCCTGCTCACAGGTATAAGCACAGTAAGTGGACATCCACCTGCATGGAAGGTCTGCTTTAATTATACATTCTCATCTGTGCAAATCTGGTTGCTAATGCCAGTAAATTAAAATGTTTATGAATCAGAAAACCCTCTCTCTTCAGGTGTCAATTTCCACAAATGACACAATCAAAAAATTGCTTCTCTTTGGTCTAATGAAATAATAAGCCTTGGAACTTTCTGTATAGCACATTACTTGTACAGCATTCAGTTGTGAATGAAGCCAGGCTTTGTTGTGACTGTAGAGAGCGTCACATCTGAACAGCAGATGCGATGTGCCCTGTTAGCAGCTATTTAAATATTACACGGGGAGCTGTGAGCATGCTTTGCATTATGTAACCTTTGGCAAAAATAAACAGAAACTAATGTGCAAAGTTCGTTATCCACTTGCCCTCCAGAAGATTTACCCCCCTTCCTGAGCAGGCAATTTTTTTGCGCTATTTCAACTGGTAATTGCACGGTCATGTAATGCTGTACCCAGACAAAATGTATGTCCTTTTTTTCACACAAATAGAGCTTTCTTTTGGTGGTATTTGATCACCTCTGTGGTTTTTATTTTTTGTGCTATAAACGAAAATTTTGAAAAAAAACGATATTTTTCAATTTTGGTTATAAGAAATATACAATAAACTCAAAGTTAGTCATAAATTTAGGCTAAAATGTATGCTGCTGCATGTCTTTGGTAAAAAAAATCTCAATACATGTATATTCATTGTTTTTTGTCAAATTTATAGCATCTACAAACTATGGTATATATATATTGGAATTTCCGTAGCTTTTATTTTCTGAATGCCTATCACGTTTCTTGAGGTGCTAAAATGCCAGGGCAGTACAATCCCCCCTCCCCCCAAATGACCCCTTTTTGGAAAGTAGGTACCCCAAGGATTTTGCAGAGAGGTATGTTAAGTCCATGGAACATTTTATTTTTTGCCACAAATTTTTTGAATATGACAATTTTCTTTTTTTATATACAAAGTTGTCACTTTAATTATATATTGCTCGTGCATGCCATGGGTATATGTGGAATAACACCCCAAAACACATTCTCCTACTTCTTCTGAGTATGGGGATACTACATGTGAGAGACTTTTTGGCAGCCTAGCTATATGCAAGCCCCCAAAATCCAATGACCACCTCCAGGCTTTCAAAGGGCATATTTCCTCATATCTCTTCCCCACTACCTATCACAGTTTCAGAGGCTCTAGAATGCAAGGATAGTACAAACCCCCCCCCCCTTTTTGGAAAGTAGACACCCCAAGGAATTTGATAATTGGCATGGTGAGTGTTTTACAGATATCACTTTTGTCACAGGTTTTTGAAAAACCTTTCTTTGTTTTCCAAAAAGATGTGGCAACAAATGAGACCTGCAATACACTCAACTTAGCATACCATGGAGTGTCTGCTTTCCAAAAAGGGGTCATTTGGAGGGGTTACCTCTACTATCCTGGCATTAATAGATACCAAACATGACATGTTTTAAAATTTCTCATGGCCGTGTAATGGCAACAAAGTACATACATTTTTATTATTGATAGGTGATGCTTTAAAAGCCTTTACAGATCATCATATTTACACAGGAGGTCTAGTGCTAGAATTACTGCCCTCAATCTGACGTTCGCAACAATACCTCACACGCATGGTGCAACCGCTGTTTACATACTGGCACTGGTCAACGCTTGCACATGCAAGTGCCTGCCTGCAGGAAGGCAAGGGTGCTTTTTTTTTCTGTTATTTTGATTTTGTTAAATTATAATTACACAGTCCCTTTAATTTTTTTATCACTTTTAATGCTATCATTGTCATAGATTCTTTTTTGAGAAATCTGGGGTCTATCACACTCTAGATATCTCCTCTGCCCTTACATTATCTAATCTCACCAAGATCGGTGTGATCAGATGCTTTCCCAATTTACAAATGGCGTTGTTTATATCCTGAGAAACTGAAGTGATGAAATGCTCGTAGCTTCTGATTTCTTAGACTATAGAGATGACTGGAGCCATTCTGGCCTCTGACCAGCTTTATGGTCAGCCAGCGGAACTGCGGGCTGCATTCTCGGATTCCCCTGTGGGGCAGGAGAGCCCAAGAAAACTGTGGAAGGCAGCAGTAAGGGGGGGGATGTCGATTCCCACTGCTCGTATAATCAATTCAGCAGTTAATTGGCCACTAGGATTGCTTTTACATGAAAGCTGACTGCCAGCTGAAAAAAACAATATCAGGATGATGCCTGTAGTTGCAGGCATCATCCCGGTATAACCACTCAAAGTCCAGTGACGTACCAGTACATTGCTGGTCCATGCTGGCCATATATGTAACAACAGAGAACACCGACATACGATGAATTGGCTCTGTGGACCAATATGACCGTAATTCATCTTTTTTGTAATGTCCATGTTGAGGGTTAGGCCCCAAAAGAGATTTAAATTCAGAAACCGTGATCAGTGTCCATGCGAATTGTCTGGCAAGAGCTGAGTTTGGGTGGGCGGCTATGTATTGTTGTGCATATAAATTGCTTTGGCCCGCAATCAATTGATACAAATCTTCCGTGAAAAACATCGGAAGGGCTAAACGCTAGTGCTGGTAGCGTACTGGGCCGATCCTGCTAACTCTGCATTTTTGGGGACACTATACAAAGGAGTCACTAGTATATTTCTGTACGTGATCCGTACAAACACTATACTAGTAATGACGGTGATCAGTGACCTATAGCGTGAGTGTGATAGTGTGCGGGCAATCTAACGCTAGCTGGCCCTGGCTGGGAGGGGAACTAACTGACCCTGATGCTATCTGATGTCGCTAGTGGCAGGAATACAGTGATCAGTGAAAAATTCTATATACTGACACTGTACTAATGGCACTGGTTGGGTGACGGGATGATCAAAGGGTTTAATGTGCTAATCTAACATGTGTGTGTAAAATGTAGTGGTGTTTTTACTTGGTGAGGTGTTCTCTCTTCTTTCCCTGGACCATTGGGTGGGGGGCGTTTACACCCCAAAATAAATTTTGACGCAAGTAAACAGCTGCTGCCTGCCCGCAAAATGTGGGTGTTTGGCAAATAGTTAAAAAAAAGCTTTAAAAAACTTTTTTTTTAAATTCTCAATGTTTTTTTTTACTTTTTTTTTTAATACTTTTATCAGAATAGTACAATGTTACTGTAGAGATTTGCTGGTTGCTTTAAATCTTAAACAGCGGTTGCAAAGCATTTTCTTTTCTCTCTTTGTGAGTGGCAGACAGGAAAAGCAAGACTGTGCTCTAATTGGTTGTTGCTACAGCTAAAAAGGATCCACCCATAGCAGCACTGTTGCAGCTGAACTTATGATTGGCTGTGGAGAAAAGGAGAGAGGAAAAAGGAAGAAGAAGCACATGTGGGGAAGCAGACATTTTCAGTGGACCGCATGGAGTAAGGGCTCCTGGTGTAAAGTCACAGAGTCTCACTCTCTGTGCTGCTAGAGCCCATGGGCTGGGCAGAGGAATTGTTGCAGGAGGACAGTGTGCAAATCAAGGATTGTCCTGCCTAACACTCAGGATTACAGCCACTCAAGTGCATGTGTCTCTCAAAGTCTGGAGCTGCTGAAAGAGAGAGGATTTCTACTACTGTCTAATGCTATCTAGAGGACAATCCAGAAACAGTGAGTACTCTGTGATGAAAGGGGATTTTGATTTAAGTTTCATCCCACTGGCCAGTGGTTAGGTAGGACATTTGTGCTCTAGATAGTACTGCTATAGCAAATGTCAATAAGCTGCTAAATCTCATTAACAGTTATTGTTTCATGTGTCAATGTCACTCTCATGTGTCACCCTAGTCAGTGTGATACTAGTCAGTTTTTGGAGAATTTGGCGAGTGAATTGTGACTTCTTACTAACTGTGTTATGCAAAGTGGTATCTGTGTTTTATGTACATTATCTGTGTTAAATCAGCTAGTTCTTTTTCAGGGTTTGTCTTCTTCAATAAAACCCATAAAAAATATTCTCAGAGTGTCGAAGTGTTCTGGGTATAATTGGAGGTGTCACCAGATTCAGGTGGGAGCTGAACCTATACATCTAGCCAAGCATCATCCAAGGGTGTGATACATTACCATAGTAACATTGTACTACTGGGAGGGGGAGATCAGGGATTTTTTTTTACACTTTGCTTTGCAAATAAAGATCATTTCTCCTGCAATGCAAAGCTTGCTGTCATGAACCTAACTCATTCATGAACTGTCATGAATGAGTTACATTTTGGCAGCTCAGGATAGTGATCTGTGATTGGCTGGAGCTGGTCACATGGTACAGGGTGCTGTGATTGACACCATGTATCATGTGACAGCTGTGGACCAATCACAGCTCACTAGGAAGAGGAGCAGAGCTGTTATGAATGAGACTGATTCAAAACAGCTATGCTTACATTGTGGTCATGTGATCGCATAGCGGTTCCCGTTCACCAGGATCTTCATTCTGCTGTGTTTGCTGGACACAGCAGTCACGAGGGGGGAGCGCAGCGCCCCCTGTGTTATTATAGCCGTACGTACTGGTACATTGCTTTGCCTGTAGCTGCTGCCCTGCCGCAGTACATTGCGGTGCAGGCAGGAAGTGGTTATTATACATTAATTTATTTATTATCTGATCAAATGACAAATCTATTTTTGTGATGTTCTCCATATACCAGTTCACCCAGTGTGGTTTAAAAATACATTAAATTAAAAAGAAAAATATTTAATTATGTGAAACAGATATTCAAAATTACATAGGTATTCCTATCAACTTATAAAACCCCTGAAAAATTATCAATATAGGGGAAGCTGGGCAAAGTCAAAACTTAACCACCTGCCCTCCAGAGGATTTACCCCCCTTCCTGACCAGGCCATTTTTTGCGATATGGCGCTGCATTACTTTAACTGATGATTGCGTGGTCATACAATGCTGCACCCAATTGCAATCCATGTTCTTTTTTCCCACAAATAGAACTTTCTTTCAGTGGTATTTGAGTGCCTCTGCGTTTTTTTATTTTTTGCGCTATGAATAAAAAAAGACCGCCAAATTTGAAGAAAAAAACCAATATTTTTTACTTTGTGCTATAAAACATATCCAGTAAAAAAATTAAAAAAATCTAATTTTGTCATAAGTTTAGTCCAAAATGTATTCTGCTACATGTCTTTGCTAAAAAAAAATCCAAATACATGTAAATTTAGTTTATATGAATGTTATAGTGTTTACAAATAGTGATATACATACTAGAATTTCTTTTAAATTTTTTTTTTAGTTCTAGTAATGACGGCGATCAAAGACTTATAGCAGGACTGCAGTGGGCATTCTGACACTGGGTGGGAACCAGGGGCGGACTGACAATTCATGGGGCCCCCGGACAATAGGGGATCATGGGGCCCCTGTGTCCTTGCCTACACTCAAGCCACATCCAAAAAAGCCTATGAAGGGTACCAGGGGCATCTTCAAGGGGCCCCCTGCTGACCTTGGGCCCTCGGGTGGTGCCCGAGTTCCCAAATGGTCAGTCCGCCCCTGGTGGGAACTAACTGTCACTGACATCCCAATGACACTAATACAGTGATCAATGTTAATAAAAAGCACTGACACTGTACTAATGACCTGGGCAGGAAGGGGTTGACATCTGGGGCGATCAAAGGGTTAACTGTGTGCTGTTTTACTGTGTGCTGTGTGTGTTTTACTAGGGAAACATGCTCTTTTGTATTGCTCTGCTATGCAGAGCAATACAAAGCAGCATGTCGGCGCTGACAGGAAAGATATGTGATGTTTACACACAGACCTCTTCCCTGTCACTGTTCCTTGGCAATCGCCAGGTGCCAACGGGAAATCTCCTCCCGGGACTCGGTGATCCGCAGCAGTAGCCGAAAATGAAAAATCATATATATATATATGTGATTTTGTGCAGCCCAGCCACCCTGTAGCAGTAGTTCTGCTATAAGGCGGTGGGGAACCAGTTAAAGGAGAACTGTAGGAAAAACATGAATTCCGCAAACAGAAATAAACGGCTTCTGGGTGTCTTTATTTTTATGTAGCCCATTGAAATGTTATTACTTGCAGCACATTAAAATGGATATTAGATGTTAGTTGTGGTCTTTTATTCAGGGTCACTCACATAAACAGAACAGCCCTCTGGAACTTGTATGCTGTATAGCAGGACTCAGCTGGAGAGCAGGGCAGTCAGGGGCTATATTTCACAAGAGAGGTAGCTTGTGGGCATAAGCATATAAATATCTAAGCCCAGGAGATTGGACAGGATAGTGCAGAGAAAGACTGAAGGAGAAGGAAGTGTGCTGACGGCTGAAATTCTGAACTAGGCAGCAGAGCCTGGGTTGAAGAGAGGAAGAGCAGAAAAAACCTACCGACCGCCCATTCTGCCACGCTGCCTAGCAGGCCAATCTGGCAGCAAAAGAGCAAATGGGATGCGAGTCTGAGCTGGAGAGTCCATGGACTGACTCTTTTTCCAGAGAAAGACAGACTGCTTTGATCTGCCGGATTACTTTGATTGGGTGAGAGAGACCCATGCACCCACTAACCACATGTATACTGATAGTTTTGCAACTTCAGCTATCTACCTACACATAGTTGTGAACATTACATATAGTTGCCTCTGTTTGCAGCCTAGTTCTCCCAGTTGCCTTTGTCAAGATACATCTACATTGCAGTTTATTGTAAAAGCTGACTGCAGGACATACTGTTGCAGGCCAGGATACAGCAGTGCCAAATGAAACAACAAGTTTTCCTTCTTCAACAATGCAGGATTCCCATTACTGTTAATTTTTTGCCTTTGATGTACAAGGTAGCTGTCTTTGCCTATAGACATTTATGCCAATTGTTGCTATTCATGCCAATTCATGCTATTCTAGCCTGCCCATGTTTAGTGCCTTAAAGGGGACCCCGCCCTAATTAGCTACCACCAAGAGGAAAAATGTTCAATCTCCCTTGTTCCTTCATTATTCTTGTGTTACCATCCTAAGGAACTATGTTCCACACCTCAACTGAACTTATGCCAACTGGACCCCAACAAGCGCTTAGAAGACTTTGTAGTGTTCTTAAAGGGACAGTGCTCAATTGCAAATGAGAATTCTCTTTCCTTCTAATCCTTCTCATCTAGTTTAGAGGACACACAGTGAGCTTATCTGTTTCTTGTTAGTTGTTTTCTGCTCACTGGGGATTCAGTCAGTCCCCTCAGATTAAATATAATCAATAATACAGAGCAAAAATGAAATAAATAAATACAAAGAATTTTTATGTAATAAAGTTCACTGTCCCAAAAAAACAGTGATTAAGTGCTCCAATCAAAAAAATCCATGCCAAAACGAAATGTGTTCTTTGAATAATGTCATTAGACAGTGCTCCGTGACCACTTTCCAATATAGTCCACACTCACCAGATTTGATGGGCTCTTAGCTTGTAGAATCAACAAGGCTTTCACTGGTGAAATGTGTTCCCAGGAATATCCAGGATTCAGAATGGAGGCAGTGGATTATTTTTAGCAGGCCTGCTATCAGTTATTGTTTTTGCTTTATGGTGAATGTCTTTAGTTTGCTCACAATTACCAAGAGTGATTATATTTGCTGCATATTTCAATGTCATTTTGTTCTTTCTGACCAGGTTACCTTTAATTCCAACATAAATTTCATATTGGTTTACACTAACTTGTGTGTGAGTCCATAATAGAGTTGTGATTTACCTTGATCACAGGAGCAGAGTTGTATCAGCAGAGGTTGAGCTTGCAACAAGAGGTTCATATTGACAGGGAACCCAAAATCATTACTAAGCAACCCTTAAGAGGGTAGTGCTACATTTATTATTATTTTTTGTATTGTTTGAAAGCGTTTTGGGTAGCAAGTAAAACCGATATGTGAAATACTAATGTTATCCAACAAATGTTGCAGCTGGACTAAATAATAATAATAATAATAAACTTTATTTTATATACAGTTGCAAGAAAAAGTATGTGAGCCCCTTGGGATTACGTGGAGTTTTGCATGAATTGGCCAGAAAATGTGCTCTGAACGTCATCTAAGTCACAACAATAGAAGAACACAGTCTGCTGAACATAATACTACACAAACATTAGATGTTGCCATGGTTTAATTGCACATAACATGTAAACATTCACAGTGCATGGAGGAAAAAGTATGTGAGGCCCTAGCTTAATGACTTCTCCCAGAGCTAATTGGAGCCAGGAGTGAGTCAACCTTGACTCCAATCAGTGTGATGATATTGGATGTGTTGCTGACAGCTGTCCTGCCCTTAAAAAACACACACCTGTTTTGGCTTTACTGGTTTCAAGAAGCACTGTCTGATGTGAACCATGCTTCGCAGAAAAGAGCTCTCAGAAGACCTACGATCAAGAATTGTTGACTTGCATGAAGCTGGAAAAGGTTACAAAAGTATCTCCAAAAGCCTTGATGTTCATGTATCCACGGTAAGACAGACTGTCTACAAATGGAGAAAGTTTAGCACTGTTGCTACTCTCCCTAGGCGTGGTCGTCCTGTAAAAATGACTGCAAGAGCACAGCGCAGAATGCTGCATGAGGTAAAGAAGAATCCCAGAGTGTCAGCTAAAGACCTACAGAAATCTCTGGCACATGCTAACATTTTTGTTGACACAGCTACAATAAGGAAAACATTAAACAAGAGAGGAGTACATGGGAGGACACCACGGAGGAAGCCATTGCTGTCCAAAAAGAATATTGCAGCACGTTTGAAGTTTGCAAAAGAGCACCTGGATGTTCCACAGCACTACTGGCAAAATATACTGTGGACAGATGAAACCAAGATTGAGTTGTTTGGGAAGAACACACAACACTATGTGTGGAGAAAAAAAGGCACAGCACACCAACATCAAAACCTCATCCCCACTGTAAAACATGGCGGAGGGAGCATCATGGTTTGGGGCTGCTTTGCTGCCTCAGGGCCTGGACGGATTGTTGTCATTGATGGGAAAATGAATTCCAGAGTTTATCAAGACATTTTGCAGGAAAACATACGACCATCTGTCCCCCAACTGAAGCTCCGCAGAGGATGGGTGATGCAACAGGACAATGACCCAAAGCATACAAGTAATTCAACAAAACAATGGCTGCAACAGCACAAAATACGCCTTCTGGAGTGGCCCAGTCAGAGTCCTGACCTCAACCCGATTGAAATGCTGTGGCATGACCTTAAGAGAGCGATTCACACCAGACATCCCAAGAATATTGCTACACTGAAACAATTTTGTGAAGAGGAGTGGTCCAAAATTACTCCAGATTGTTGTGCAGGTCTGATCTGCCACTACAGAAAACGTTTGGTTGAGGTTATTGCTACCAAAGGAGGGTCAACCAGTTACTAAGTCCAAAGGTTCACATACTTTTTCCTCCTGCACTGTGAATGTTTACATGTTATGTGCAATTAAACCATGACAACATCTAATGTTTGTGTAGTATTATGTTCAGCAGACAGTGTTCTTCTATTGTTGTGACTTAGATGACGTTCAGAGCACATTTTCTGGCCAATTCATGCAAAACTCCACGTAATCCCAAGGGGTTCACATACTTTTTCTTGCAACTGTAGTGTCTTTAAAGGTAGCTTTTCAAAGCACTTACAAAGAAATACACAGGATAAAACAAAGGAAAAAAAAGGAAAATGACATGAAAGCTTTTCTAACGAAAAAAGTTTTTAGTTTTGATTTGAATTACTTTAGAGAAGATGACTCTCTGATGTTCTTTGTAAGTGAATTCCAGAGTTTGGGGGCATAGCAGGAGAAGGTTCTGTCTCCCATCGAGTGTAAGTCAGTAGGGGGGGACACACAGAAGACCAGAATTTGAGAAGCAGGTTACAAGGAGGGAAGTAAGTTGATAAACGAACTTCAGACAGATAACAGGGCGCCAAGCCATAATGAGCTTTATAGGTGAGCAAGAGGATCTCAAAGTCTATGCAAAACCTGATGGGTAGCCAGTGCAAGGAATCCAGGATAGGGGTAATATGGTCATTTGTACCAAACCTAGGGAGGATTCTGGCTGCAGAATTTTGTACATATTGTAGTCAAGTATTAGTGGATTCAGGTAAACCAGAGAGTAGAGCATTGCAGTAGTCAAGTCGTGAGAACACAAATGAATGGATCAGCTTTTTAGCTACAGTGCATGGTAGCATAGGAGCTGTGCTGTTTCAGCTGAGCAATGTTTCTGAAGTGGAAAAAAAGATGATCTGACAATTTTTTGTACATGTAGATCAAAGGTTAAACTAACATCAAATATCACCACTAGATATTTCAATTTAGACTGAAGATCAAGTACGGTACCATATAAAGACAGGCATTCAGGACTGGTCTTACATACAGTAATTGATGGAGGATGCAAATAAGCATGACATCAGTCTTGTCACAGTTTATTTGAAGGAAATTGTGGGCCATCCAGGATTTTATACAGAAATACAGTTAGGATAGAATCTGCCAAAGCAGAATACTGTTTAGTGTGGATATACAGTATGTCTGAGTGTCATCAGCATAGAAGTGATAATTGAGTTGGCCAAGTGGAAATATGTAAATACTACAAAGTAAAGTGACCCAGGAATGAGCCCTGAGGAACACCAAACTTGACTGGACCAATTTCAGAATTTCAGAATGGAATCCGCCAAGAGAAACAAAGTGACAGCGATAAGTAAGATATGACTTAATCCATTTCAGAGCCAATTCTGAGACTCTGAATATGGTTTCAAGGTAAAAGAGTAAGAGATTGTGGTCTACAGTATAAAAGGCAGAACTTAGATCCAGTAGAATCAGAATAGTTAGGGAAACAGAATCCGAAGCTAAAAGAACATGATTAGTGACTTTGGGCAAGGTGGTTTCTGTGCAGTTGCTGAAAGTTGCCGAAAACCAGACTAGAAGGGTTCAAATAGGTTATTTAAGGTCAAGTGGTTATGTAATGGAGATATCACAGGCAGTTAAAGGATCTTGGCAAGGAGGGGAATGTTAGATATAGGGTGAAAGTTGTTTAAATTGACCAAAGCCTTGTTGGGTTTCTTTAATACTGGGACAATAGCTACAGTTTTGAGGATCGTTGGTACAAATCCAATACTAAGGGAGTAATTTATGATATTGAGAATAACGGAGCATAGAGAACTCAAACAGGATTTAAATAAATGAGTGGGAATAGGATAAAGTATGCAGGTGGAAGATTTCATATTAGAGACCAATTTAATCAGAGATGCAGAGTCAAGTAGATGGAAGTGGGGGAGAGAAGAACTAGTAAAACTGGGTGGGATATGAGTTTGATTCCTTATTTTGCCAATTTTTGTGGAGGAAAAAATCAAATAATGTGCTACAGAGATGTGCTGAGGCTGGTAATGTGAAGGGACAGTGAGGTTTTAATAATCTATCATCGATGCAGAAGAGTTGTCTAGGGTTGCTAAGATTTTTTTCAATGGCATGGAAGAAATAGTTTTTCTAGCAGTCTCTATTTGACCCTAAAGTCAAGAAGTCATTTAATTTCAAGTTAATTTGAGTTCTCCATATTCCATTGCAGCAAGGTTTACAAAGCTCAGCTTCTCACATGCCGGAAGTCTGTATTTCCTTCCTGATGCCCAAGCCCATGTGTAGTTTCCTGTCTGTTTTACAGTAAATGTCACCAGGAAATTAAAAATTTTAAAATATTGGTGATGCCCTTTGCCATCTAATTGAACATGATTTGTTGAGGTAGCTTCCAAGAATACTTTGTTTTATTCATTAGGTTTAAGCTGGCCATAGATGGATCAACATTTGGTTTAGCAGGGACTGGCTGAATTTCAGTGTATCTATGGGCAGGCTGGTTGTACAGACATCAATCTCTTCAATCGACTTATGTACAACAAGCCTGGCAGTTTTTTTTTTTGCATGATCAGCATCCTGGCTATACCGGCAACAATGAACCTTGTATTCTGACGGTGGGGTACTCTCCCAGTTGTCAGAATACAATAGCTTCAATGAAGGGATTCCCCCATTAACATCAAGTGTGTTGGTGGTGGAATTTAATCATTTTTTTTGTTCAACTCACTGGTTGAACAGAAAAAAAATGCATCATCTATCAGTTGCCCTAAGCAGCCCTTAAATTATGCTGGGGGAATACCTCCTGCAGCACTATTGTGTTCTGCCTGCAAGGAACCTTCTCTGCCGACAGAACACAATGATCGCTCTTAACGGCTATAGCTGCCAGCAGTGATCTCATAAAAAATCCAACTGATATCAATACAACATGGATCAACTTCAGTACAACCAGCCTGCCCATAGATGGATTAAATCTCGGCCAATCCCTGCTGAAGCGGCCAAGATTCTATGCTTCTATGACCAGTTTTAAAGGCATATGAATAAATGAAAAATCTCCTACAGTTACACAAATACAGTGGGCATCAAAAAGCAAAAGTTAATTAGGAAAGTAGATCTAGATAAGACATAGATACAGATCAGTGAAACAAGAAAGTTCTTTTCAAATGAGTCCAGACAATAAATCAAAGGTGTGAAATAAATACCTTTGATCATGACATTTTGGCCCTTTATCTTTTATCTGTCGAGCAGCAGACACTGTGAGCTACAAACAAAGGTGACAGCTCAGTTAAGGTCCTAGTGAAACTCCTCTCTCTATTTAGACCATTATACAATGTATTAGACGTCTGCAAGAATTTATGTCCCTGTTGACCTTTAGCTTCTCAATACTGTTTTTTTGAGGATATCCACTGACAAAGTGTTCACCCCATGTCACTCATATAAAGCCCTACAGTGGGATACTGCATGCACATAATCAGATACACCACAGTGGAGGACCTGCAGAACAATATACAGTTGCAAGAAAAAGTATGTGAACCCCTTGGGATTACGTGGAGTTTTGCATGAATTGGCCATAAAATGTGCTCTGAACGTCATCTAAGTCACAACTAGAGATGAGCGAAGAAATGAAAAATTCGATTCGGCTGATTCGGCGAATTCCAGTGTGAAATTCGATTCGATGCGAATTTCTCCGCTACGAAGATGACTTATTTAAAGGGTTTCTAGGCTTCAGAGAGCCTTTAAATTAGTGCAGAACACTGTACCTTTAATTTAAATGCCCTTGGAGATGAGGAAGGAGAAGGAGAAGGAGAAGGATGAGAAGAAGGAGAAGGAGAAGGATGAGAAGAAGGAGAAGGAGAAGGGTGAGAAGAAGGAGAAGGATGAGAAGAAGGAGAAGGATGAGAAGAAGGAGAAGGAGAAGGATGAGAAGAAGGAGAAGGAGAAGGATGAGAAGAAGGAGAAGGAGAAGGATGAGAAGAAGGAGAAGGATGAGAAGAAGGAGAAGGATGAGAAGGAGAAGGATGAGAAGGAGAAGGATGAGAAGAAGAAGGCTGAGAATAAGGAGAAGGATGAGAAGAAGGAGAAGGAGAAGGATGAGAAGAAGGAGAAGGATGAGAAGAAGGAGAAGGAGAAGGATGAGAAGAAAGAGAAGGATGAGAAGGAGAAGGATGAGAAGAAGAAGGATGAGAAGAAGAAGGATGAGAAGAAGGAAAAGGATGAGAAGAAGAAGGATGAGAAGAAGGAGAAGGATGAGAAGAAGGAGAATGATGAGAAGAAGGAGAAGGATGATAAGAAGGACAAGGAAGAGAAGAAGGAGAAGGAGAAGGATGAGAAGAAGGAGAAGGATGAGAAGAAGGAGAAGGATGAGAAGAAGGAGAAGGATGAGAAGAAGGAGAAGGAGAAGGATGAGAAGAAGGAGAAGGATGAGAAGAAGAAGGATGAGAAGAAGGATGAGAAGAAGGAGGAGAAGGATGAGAAGAAGAAGGATGAGAAGAAGGAGAAGGATGAGAAGAAGGAGAAGGAAGAGAAGAAGGAGAAGGAGAAGGATGAGAAGGAGAAGGATGAGAAGAAGGAGAAGGATGAGAAGAAGGAGAAGGAGAAGGATGAGAAGAAGGAGAAGGATGAGAAGAAGAAGGATGAGAAGAAGGATGAGAAGGATGAGAAGAAGGAGAAGGATGAGAAGAAGGAGAATGATGAGAAGAAGGAGAAGAAGGAGAAGGATGAGAAGAAGGAGAAGGATGAGAAGAAGGAGAAGGATGAGAAGAAGGAGAAGGATGAGAAGAAGGAGAAGGAGAAGGATGAGAAGAAAAAGGATGAGGAGAAGGAGAAGGATGAGAAGAAGGAGAAGGAGAAGGATGAGAAGAAGGAGAAGGATGAGAAGAAGGAGAAGGATGAGAAGAAGGAGAAGGAGAAGGATGAGAAGAAGGAGAAGGAGAAGGATGAGAAGAAGGAGAAGGAGAAGGATGAGAAGAAGGAGAAGGATGAGAAGAAGGAGAAGGATGAGAAGGAGAAGGATGAGAAGGAGAAGGATGAGAAGAAGAAGGCTGAGAATAAGGAGAAGGATGAGAAGAAGGAGAAGGATGAGAAGAAGGAGAAGGATGAGAAGAAGGAGAAGGAGAAGGATGAGAAGAAAGAGAAGGATGAGAAGGAGAAGGATGAGAAGAAGAAGGATGAGAAGAAGAAGGATGAGAAGAAGGAAAAGGATGAGAAGAAGAAGGATGAGAAGAAGGAGAAGGATGAGAAGAAGGAGAATGATGAGAAGAAGGAGAAGGATGATAAGAAGGAGAAGGAAGAGAAGAAGGAGAAGGAGAAGGATGAGAAGAAGGAGAAGGATGAGAAGAAGGAGAAGGATGAGAAGAAGGAGAAGGATGAGAAGAAGGAGAAGGATGAGAAGAAGGAGAAGGAGAAGGATGAGAAGAAAAAGGATGAGGAGAAGGAGAAGGATGAGAAGAAGGAGAAGGAGAAGGATGAGAAGAAGGAGAAGGATGAGAAGAAGGAGAAGGAGAAGGATGAGAAGAAGGAGAAGGAGAAGGATGAGAAGAAGGAGAAGGAGAAGGATGAGAAGAAGGAGAAGGATGAGAAGAAGGAGAAGGATGAGAAGGAGAAGGATGAGAAGGAGAAGGATGAGAAGAAGAAGGCTGAGAATAAGGAGAAGGATGAGAAGAAGGAGAAGGAGAAGGATGAGAAGAAGGAGAAGGATGAGAAGAAGGAGAAGGATGAGAAGAAAGAGAAGGATGAGAAGGAGAAGGATGAGAAGAAGAAGGATGAGAAGAAGAAGGATGAGAAGAAGGAAAAGGATGAGAAGAAGAAGGATGAGAAGAAGGAGAAGGATGAGAAGAAGGAGAATGATGAGAAGAAGGAGAAGGATGATAAGAAGGAGAAGGAAGAGAAGAAGGAGAAGGAGAAGGATGAGAAGAAGGAGAAGGATGAGAAGAAGGAGAAGGATGAGAAGAAGGAGAAGGATGAGAAGAAGGAGAAGGATGAGAAGAAGGAGAAGGAGAAGGATGAGAAGAAGGAGAAGGATGAGAAGAAGAAGGATGAGAAGAAGGATGAGAAGAAGGAGGAGAAGGATGAGAAGAAGAAGGATGAGAAGAAGGAGAAGGATGAGAAGAAGGAGAAGGAAGAGAAGAAGGAGAAGGAGAAGGATGAGAAGGAGAAGGATGAGAAGAAGGAGAAGGATGAGAAGAAGGAGAAGGATGAGAAGAAGGAGAAGGAGAAGGATGAGAAGAAGGAGAAGGATGAGAAGAAGAAGGATGAGAAGAAGGATGAGAAGGATGAGAAGAAGGAGAAGGATGAGAAGAAGGAGAATGATGAGAAGAAGGAGAAGAAGGAGAAGGATGAGAAGAAGGAGAAGGATGAGAAGAAGGAGAAGGATGAGAAGAAGGAGAAGGATGAGAAGAAGGAGAAGGAGAAGGATGAGAAGAAAAAGGATGAGGAGAAGGAGAAGGATGAGAAGAAGGAGAAGGATGAGAAGGAGAAGGAGAAGGATGAGAAGAAGGAGAAGGAGAAGGATGAGAAGAAGGAGAAGGATGAGAAGAAGGAGAAGGATGAGAAGAAGGATGAGAAGAAGGATGAGAAGAAGGATGAGAAGAAGGAGAAGGATGAGAAGAAGGACAGTTCTGTGACAGTTTCTGTCTATTTCTGACAGTTCTGGGACATTCACTCCATACAGCTGTTTTAACCGCTGTATGGAGGGAATGTCATGGAACTGTCAGAAATAGACTATTAATGACAGTTGTGGGACTGTCCTTCCATACAGCGGTTGAAACATTGTATGTATTTGTTTCCATAAATGGATCCATTTATGGAAACAAATACATACAATGTTTCAACCGCTGCATTGAAGGACAGTCCCAGAACTGTCATTAATAGTCTATTTCTGACAGTTCCATGACATTCCCTCCATACAGCGGTTAAAACAGCTGTATGCAGTGAATGTCCCAGAACTGTCATAAATAGTCTATTTCTGATAGATCTGGGACATTCACTCCATACAGCTGTTTTAACCGCTGTATGGAGGGAATGTCATGGAACTGTCAGAAATAGACTATTAATGACAGTTCTGGGACTGTCCTTCCATGCAGCGGTTGAAACATTGTATGTATTTGTTTCCATAAATGGATCCATTTATGGAAACAAATACATACAATGTTTCAACCGCTGCATTGAAGGACAGTCCCAGAACTGTCATTAATAGTCTATTTCTGACAGTTCCATGACATTCCCTCCATACAGCGGTTAAAACAGCTGTATGCAGTGAATGTCCCAGAACTGTCATAAATAGTCTATTTCTGATAGATCTGGGACATTCACTCCATACAGCTGTTTTAACCGCTGTATGGAGGGAATGTCATGGAACTGTCAGAAATAGACTATTAATGACAGTTCTGGGACTGTCCTTCCATGCAGCGGTTGAAACATTGTATGTATTTGTTTCCATAAATGGATCCATTTATGGAAACAAATACATACAATGTTTCAACCGCTGCATTGAAGGACAGTCCCAGAACTGTCATTAATAGTCTATTTCTGACAGTTCCATGACATTCCCTCCATACAGCGGTTAAAACAGCTGTATGCAGTGAATGTCCCAGAACTGTCATAAATAGTCTATTTCTGATAGATCTGGGACATTCACTCCAT
This sequence comes from Staurois parvus, assembly GCF_062004578.1. Taxonomy (NCBI): domain Eukaryota; kingdom Metazoa; phylum Chordata; class Amphibia; order Anura; family Ranidae; genus Staurois; species Staurois parvus. The sequence goes on from NW_028317825.1 coordinate 8,841,322, forward strand.
ACAGCTGTTTTAACCGCTGTATGGAGGGAATGTCATGGAACTGTCAGAAATAGACTATTAATGACAGTTGTGGGACTGTCCTTCCATACAGCGGTTGAAACATTGTATGTATTTGTTTCCATAAATGGATCCATTTATGGAAACAAATACATACAATGTTTCAACCGCTGCATGGAAGGACAGTCCCAGAACTGTCATTAATAGTCTATTTCTGACAGTTCCATGACATTCCCTCCATACAGCGGTTAAAACAGCTGTATGCAGTGAATGTCCCAGAACTGTCATAAATAGTCTATTTCTGATAGATCTGGGACATTCACTCCATACAGCTGTTTTAACCGCTGTATGGAGGGAATGTCATGGAACTGTCAGAAATAGACTATTAATGACAGTTGTGGGACTGTCCTTCCATACAGCGGTTGAAACATTGTATGTATTTGTTTCCATAAATGGATCCATTTATGGAAACAAATACATACAATGTTTCAACCGCTGCATGGAAGGACAGTCCCAGAACTGTCATTAATAGTCTATTTCTGACAGTTCCATGACATTCCCTCCATACAGCGGTTAAAACAGCTGTATGCAGTGAATGTCCCAGAACTGTCATAAATAGTCTATTTCTGATAGATCTGGGACATTCACTCCATACAGCTGTTTTAACCGCTGTATGGAGGGAATGTCATGGAACTGTCAGAAATAGACTATTAATGACAGTTCTGGGACTGTCCTTCCATGCAGCGGTTGAAACATTGTATGTATTTGTTTCCATAAATGGATCCATTTATGGAAACAAATACATACAATGTTTCAACCGCTGCATTGAAGGACAGTCCCAGAACTGTCATTAATAGTCTATTTCTGACAGTTCCATGACATTCCCTCCATACAGCGGTTAAAACAGCTGTATGCAGTGAATGTCCCAGAACTGTCATAAATAGTCTATTTCTGATAGATCTGGGACATTCACTCCATACAGCTGTTTTAACCGCTGTATGGAGGGAATGTCATGGAACTGTCAGAAATAGACTATTAATGACAGTTGTGGGACTGTCCTTCCATACAGCGGTTGAAACATTGTATGTATTTGTTTCCATAAATGGATCCATTTATGGAAACAAATACATACAATGTTTCAACCGCTGCATTGAAGGACAGTCCCAGAACTGTCATTAATAGTCTATTTCTGACAGTTCCATGACATTCCCTCCATACAGCGGTTAAAACAGCTGTATGCAGTGAATGTCCCAGAACTGTCATAAATAGTCTATTTCTGACAGTTCTGGGACATTCACTCCATACAGCGGTTTCCGGCAAAAAGTGTATGTGCAGAGTTCCTCTATTCTGCAGATACACTTAGAGGAGCTCTGCAGATACACTTAGAGGAGCTCTGCACATACACTTTTTTCCGGTTTGGAATTATTCTTATTTTCATCCTACTTCTTCTTCTTCTTCTTCATCCTCATCCTCATCCTCTTCTTCTTCTGAGGATGAGGATGAAGAAGAAGAAGAAGAAGAAGAAGAAGTAGGATGAAAATAAGATTAATTCCAAGCCGGCAAAAAGTGTATGTGCAGAGCTCCTCTAAGTGTATCTGCAGAGCTCCTCTAAGTGTATCTGCAGAATAGAGGAACTCTGCACATACACTTTTTGCCGGCTTGGAATTATTCTTCTTTTCATCCTACTTCTTCTTCTTCTTCTTCTTCATCCTCATCCTCAGAAGAAGAGGATGAGGATGAGGATGAGGATGAGGAAGAAGAAGAAGAATGAAAAGAAGAATAATTCCAAGCCGGCAAAAAGTGTATGTGCAGAGTTCCTCTATTTCTGACAGTTCTCTCACAGCTTCTTCACATGTACAGCGGTTGAAATATCTGTATCCTAAATGGAAACTAATAGATACAAATTGTATCTATTAGTTTCCATTTAGGATACAGATGTTTCAACCGCTGTACATGTGAAGAAGCTGTGAGAGAACTGTCAGAAATAGAGGAACTCTGCACATACACTTTTTGCCGGCTTGGAATTATTCTTCTTTTCATCCTACTTCTTCTTCTTCTTCTTCTTCTTCTTCTTCTTCTTCATCCTCATCCTCATCCTCTTCTTCTGAGGATGAAGAAGAAGTAGGATGAAAAGAAGAATAATTCCAAGCCGGCAAAAAGTGTATGTGCAGAGTTCCTCTATTTCTGACAGTTCTCTCACAACTTCTTCACATGTACAGTGGTTGAAACATCTGTATCCTAAATGTAAACTAATAGATACAATGTTTCAACCGCTAAACATGTGTTCCTTCTGTCAGAGAACTGTCAGAAATAGCGGAGCTCACTGCAGGGACACTTTTGCCGGCTGATCGGGAAATGTTCGATTCGCGCACCCGAAGTAGGCAAAATTTCGGTTTCGACACGAATCGAATATTTCCTGAAATTCGACTCGAATTCCGGTTCGCCTAGTTCGATTCGCTCATCTCTAGTCACAACAATAGAAGAACACTGAAGTCTGCTGAACATAATACTACATAATACTACACAAACATTAGATGTTGCCATGGTTTAATTGCACATAACATGTAAACATTCACAGTGCAGGGAGGAAAAAGTATGGGAACCTTTGGACTTAATAACTGGTTGACCCTCCTTTGGCAGCAATAACCTCAACCAAACGTTTCCTGTAGTTGCAGATCAGACCTGCACAACGATCTGGAGTAATTTTGGACCACTCCTCTTCACAATACTGTTTCAGTGTAGCAATATTCTTGGGATGTCTGGTGTGAATCGCTCTCTTAAGGTCATGCCACAGCATTTCAATCGGGTTGAGGTCAGGCCTCTGACTGGGCCACTCCAGAAGGCGTATTTTGTGCTGTTGCAGCCATTAGCTAGGACCTCACATACTTTTTCCTCCCTGCACTGTGAATGTTTACATATTATGTGCAATTAAACCATGGCAACATCTAATGTTTGTGTAGTATTATGTTCAGCAGACTGTGTTCTTCTATTGTTGTGATTTAGATGATGTTCAGAGCACATTTTATGCCCAATTCATGCAAAACTCCACGTAATCCCAAGGGGTTCACATACTTTTTCTTGCAACTGTACCCCCTGATTCTATTTACCAGCTAGAATTGTGGTGCATGCACGCGGTCAGCAGTTTCACACCTTTTTTGCAGGGAGGAATATGTGTTATTTTAGGTCAAAATGTTGCCCAAAGACAGGAGCAGATTATCTGATAAAATATCTTACAGAGTGTCATCTTGTGTAGTACTGGTTGGAGCGCCCCTATGATTTTGCATAGGTTTTTTAGCTGTGGGTAACAAGTGACCACCAAAGGGACAAGGGTCTCTCTCTTGGGTGGTCGATATCCATAGGAATGGAGGCCTTTAAGGTTTTCCCTATTAATGGAGAATGCCTGTGCATTGTAGCCATGTTGGATAAACTCGTTTCTTAGGCCCAGCAGATGTTTCCTCAATCTACAGTGGTAGAGTAGATACAATTGTAACATACTGCTTGATTGTACATCTTCGATTTGTTTGTGTGTTTGGGGTGAAAGCTGTCATATCTGATGCAGGCTGATCAGTTTGTGGCAAATACAACATTTTGTGTACTCTCCCTAAATCCCTCTGAACCCAAGCTGCTGTATAAATATCTGACCGTTATTAGAAAACATTATATACAACATATAGTGCTATTCAAAATTAAATAAATGTAAAACTAATAATTATTCATACTACTATTCATCACAAAAAAATGCTGTGCAAGTAAAGGTGCATCAAATGAATACGTCATTAGTCCACCCAACAAACAATACAGTGAAAAAGAGAAGTAAACAGATTGTGCAAAGTCCATCCACTGTACCCCCCACGGGGGGTAGGAGTCGCTGATTCAGTTCTTTGCCTACACCTTTTCCGAAAAACCTCAGTGCCTCTAACACCAGGTTGAGTGTACCAACATACAATATCACAAGAAATCACTGAAGGTAATATTTAGCATCAAATAGCATTCTATCAAAGAAAACAGGCACCCAATCAGATAGTAAAGGCAAACTTGATATATTGTCACCCTATGTGGTTGGTAACTAGGCAAGCATAAAATGGATTAGGAATTGTAATAACACAATTTAGCATACAAAGTGATTAACAGTAAGGACTAGGCATAAGGTGACATTTGTCATCCAGATCAGCATAGACAGTACCAAGGCCACTTCAAGTGCAGCAATGAGTATTAGTAAAATTTAATCTAGAGAGTGCTGGAACTATACTGCCAGAGCATATTTATGGTGATGATGCTAATCCTAAACTGACTAGATATACACTGTCCAAAAGGAAAATGGTAATGGAGGGGGCAGGGGAACAAAAGGTGCCTGCAGATTAATTATTATGGGAGAGGCAGTCCTTTCAGATGTTCTTCTGCAGGCTATTGTTGAGGCCCTTTATAAGTCAGTGCACTTAGCAACAGTCACAGTTAACCTGCATGCAGTATAGGTACAGTATATGTGCGGTATAGTTCCGGCACAGGTGCAAGGTTGATGTGGTTCAGATATGGTGAAAGTTCTGTATAATGTGGTACAGGGTTGGCATAGGTGCAGTCTAGGTTTGGAATAAATTAGGTATAGGGTGCAGTATGGATTTGGTATGGATTAGTTATACTTAGTGTCCTGCTCTGAGTGTCTCAGTCCCTGCTAGCAGTAGCAGCAGTGGGCAAATAGCCCTCCTATCAGTCCCCTCTCTGTAGAAGGTAGTCTCCGATGATCAGTGATGAGAAGCACTGGGCGAGTGGACACTTCAGTCTCCAGTCTAGCTGCAGCAGCGGTGCAGGTACTTTGATGTGAGAAGTGCTGCACTCCTAGTCTCAGGCTCAGATCTTTGCTGCTATGGTCTCTAGCTGGCAGGTGAATATCCAGACAGAGGTGCTCCCTCTCACTCTCCCCTTGGTGCCAAGCGGTAGAATGTTCCTGGGAATTTTTATAAAAAATCTTCTCTCAATTCCTCCCTCCTACACAGTGCATATTGGGATATGTATTGTAACCATTATAGTGTAGCCATTATATGGCTGAAGTCTTAAACTAGAGCTCCCAGGATTCTCAGCACTCTGCTTAGAAGTCTATAGGCTTGCTTGGCTTTAGCTCTCCTCCTGCTGGCCAGCGGAAGAGGGTGCAGCAAAACATCAGTATCTCAGTAGAGGGAGAGAAGAATAAAGGGCAATGTCTCCATCTCCATAGTGCTATAGCCTAAACCCTAGCCACACTAGTAAATAATAATCATTCCACAAGGCCATTAAGCCATGCATTGTGTAAACAAGCATCTTCCACAAAGTGATATGATAGCAAGTCTTTAGTGTGGTAAAGTGCCTATGTATCACACTCATCAAGATGTGCACCAGTGGTATAACTCATTCACCAGATTTGATTGACCACTTGATACTAAATGGTCAAACAGCACAGGATAACATTGCTCAAAAATTCAAGAATCCCTTAGTTCCTACAGTCTTCAGAACACTCATTGAAGAAGGTCCTGTTCAATAAAATCTAATCTGTCTGTGGACTTGTGGTCTAAGAGATGTTGGTAAACCTTTGCTTTTAATATATCTAATTTTCTGGCACAAATATTTATTTTTATTAGGAAGGGAGTTTCAGGTTTATTGTAGGGAGAAAGTTATTATTAGCCCTTGTGAAATTCAAAGATGTCCTCCATACTTGCTGTCCATATGACCAGAATATCATCACTATAGTGAAGGTGCTACCATGGTTTGGTGGTGAAGGTTGACAAGTATGCCCCTCACAGTTTACCCAGGGGCGTATTTACCACAAGGCAAACAAGGCATTTGCCTAGGGCAGCATTTTTTAGTGGAGCAGCACTACCCCCCGGAAGAAGGAACATATGTGGCATGAGGACCAGGTGGGATCTGAGAAGGGCTGCTTGATGGTGTATGCAGAGTCCGACTGTCATTCCCAGGGCTCTCTCAGGTGGGGGTGGGGATGGGGCAGGGGTGTTTTTGGTCAGTGTCAGGCTCTCCCGGGTGGGGGGGGGGGGTCTTTTGTTGGTCAGTGTCAGGCTCTCCCTATTGGGGGGGTCTGGTGTTGATCTTTGTCAGGCTCTCTCTGCTGGGGAGGGGGGTGTCTGATTTCTGTGTTGCCTAGGGCAGCACAAAACCTAAATACACCACTGAGTCTACCCATAGAAATGTTTGTATACTATGAACAAACTGTGATCTCATTGATGCTCCCAGTTGCTGCAGATAGATAATCTATCTAAATTAAAATAGCTGTTCATTTAAATGGAATGCATGACATGTGTGGCTGGTTCTGCAGGAATGGTATTCTGCTCCAAGTTTATGTGACATGCTACCTTCTATCCTTGTAAATAAACTAGGTTTACAAGGATTTGGCATCTTTAGTAACCAGGCTTGTACTATAAGGTAATGGGCCCATAGTGTTTAGCTTATTAAAAAGATTTGTTTTATCCTGTAGTTGGGTGTCTCCCTGTCTCACTGTATGTATTATCCACAATGGTATTGATGTTGGAAATGACATGTCTTCTTGAGTTTCTTACTTTTTGGGAAGTATGTACAAGCATCCCACCTTCAGATCTGCACTTCTACTGTTCTCAGATGCTGTCTGGGTACCGTTTAAAGTGGAACTAAAGTTAAAAAAAAAAATGTCAGCAGGAAGGTTTTTATTGCAAAAGAGACAGTAAATTTACCTGCCTGTTCGCAATCTTCTTAATTTTTCTTTTGAATGTAAACTGAGTTGTGCATGTAGAGCTTAGCGTACACTTTCAGCATGGTGCCAGTGTGCTGGGATGAGTGAAGTTAAGGGTGTAAGTGTTAGCAGCCTGTGAGGGATCCAACAATCACATCGCTGGAATGGATCTGAATATTATGCGGACTTCAACAGCACATAGTAATGGCAAAAACACTAGCCCTACCTAGTACCAATTAATAATATCTTCATGAACAACACATAACAATGATAGCCGTAACCAGCAGTACATAATGGCAATAATGTTAAAACAACAATGAAAGTCCCAACAGCAGCAATAATAACATTAATAGCTCCTCCAAGAGCATATCATAACGGTATTAATAACCTTTGTAAGATAACAGCTTCCTCAATTACATAAAGATCCCCTGTGGATGCTTACAGAAGACTTGAAAAAAATTTGGAAACACCCAAACCTGTTGAAGTCTATGTAGCTGAATCTTGTAATGTTTTCCTGCCCTTTTTAATGGCCATTTTGCAAGCTTTTGATGAAAGGGACATGGGCAACTGAGCACTGTCATGAAGGCAAGGGATAAAAAACTTTTTTTTAAAAAAAAAGTTCCATTCAGTAGGAAGCAGGTCTTTTAAAAGGGCTTAAAGGGCAGCAATAAAAATGCACAATTCCATAAATGACATGATTGGGAGATGCTCTAAACCTGTACATAAAGTACATGTTGGATGGACTCCCACAAAAGTGACATTAAAAAAATGACAGTTCCTTTTAAGTCTGTGTGTGTATATGTCTTTGGTATACAAGATGGAAAATGTATAAATAAAAGAATGAAAAGGAATGCAAGACATGAAGAGCTGAGAAAAACCCTTTACTACATCCCGTGTATGTAGTGCTACTCCTGCAGGATCCGCAGGAATACTGTCCAGATCTTCCCCAAAAGCTTTGGCCTCATCCAGGCACATAGGCTCATTCACACATTTCTTCAATGACCAGTCTAGAAGTGTTGTTTCTGTTGTTTTGTTATTTTTGGAGTACTTGGTTAGGGTTAAGGGAATTAGGTGAGATACTCCAAAAATAAGAAATACTGTATGTACACTTCAAGACTATAACGAAGTCCGTGCTTGCAACAAACCGTGGACTACAGCTTTAAGGCAGCAGTAGTAGTAGTAAGCTAGAACAGAGTCCTTTCAGATAGGAAATTAAGTGGACAAAGCTCTTTGGAACACCAGCCGGTATCTCCTTTATCTAGACCCACAACTGACTCCCTAGCACCAGAGGGGTTTTAGCAGTACAAAATCTCTAAGATCCTTTCAGACCTGTCTGTACTCACAAGGCCCAAGGACAGCTGGATGCTCTCCTCCATGATACCAGACCAGATCTTCAGTCAGATCTAAAAGAACCCGGGTCTCAGCATTCAGGCCCTCAGGTTGCCCAACTGTGGACTGCGACAGTAGATGCAGCAGCATTGCCTAGGAGGGCAGCATGCCCCCTCCAGGCTGGACCAATCCTATACAGGAAAAGACTCAGAGCCCAGTGTGCTCACTGACTATATACAATTACTCAGCATGCCATCGGAGCCTTTCTCAATGGGATAGGTCAAGGCTGTATCAATATCCATGCTTCCATTTGCATAGCTCCACATCTATCATCCAGAAACGTCTTTGTTGCAGAAGCTTTCTAGATGCAGAGTTGAACACACTGGCAGCAGTTGAACACACTGAGTTGACCTAACTAGCAGAACACAGCAACACTGATTACAATGTGCAAGCTATGCTTTTACGTATAGTAACAACAATCACAACCACACTGACTACAGTGTGACAACTAAATGTACCTATCAGAACACAACTAAATCTTATTTATCTATACCTAGCAATTATCTAGGAGGGTGCTACAAGTATATCAACAGGGCCAGCACAAGCAGGCACAAAGTCAGTGATTAGTCCATATATTGTATAAAAATATGCAGTCCCTACCCATCAGGATTTAGGGTGAAAATATATTGCCATATTTGGAGACAGGAAGACATTTTTCCCCTCTTGAAGAACATTTATCCCAATTTTCTCTAGAATTTTCATTTGGCTTCCTCTGGACAAGACCATACCTTGGAGAAAAACAGATACAAAGTGTTTTTCTAACAGTAAATAGATACAGCAGGTGTACACAGTGTTAAATAGATGAAACTGATTAACAGCAACTAGTATAGAAATCAGTAGCAGAAATCAGTTGTCTCTATAAAATCCATGTCTGTTGCGGCATTTACTAAGTTATTGGCTTCTGCAAGTCATTTACAAAGCAATTTATAGATGTTGAAATGATTTCAAATACATGTTTTGCGTACTAATTGGCAGAACATTAGTTTAAACACTTTACATAATGTAAACAGTAAATCACTATGACTCCCAATACAGCACTTGGAGAGTCTCATTTATGAAGGCTACATCATACAGGCAAAATAACAAATATTACTTGTTGCTCATGCACTTAGTATAAACCGGGTGTCTGCAACCCACGGCTCCAGAGCCGCATGCGGCTCTTTTTCACCTTGGCTGCGGCTCCGGAGTACACTGCCCACCAGGTGACAGGCAATAGGGCAGCAATGGGCAAACTACGGCCCGGCGGACCTTTTAATCCGGCCCACGGAGCTAGGCTCCCGCTAGGCTCCTCTCACAGTCCGCCCTGAAGACCGGTGTAGCATGAAAATCTGTCTCCTATGAGGATCTGTCCCCCTCTACGTATTTGCGCATGTGCCGGAGATCGCCGATCGGCTGCTAATGCCTGAAACTGGCACATGCGCAGATACGTCGAGGGGGACAGATCCTCATAGGAGACAGATTTTCATGCTACACCGGAACGGCGCGGGAACACGGCGAGAGGAACACGCGGAGCAAAGGTAAGTGAATTGACACAGGGGGGACTTAATATGGGGGATGAATTAATATGGGGGATGAATTACTATAGGGGGGATGAATTACTATATGGGAGATGAATTACTATATGGGGGATGAATTACTATATGGGGGATGAATTACTATATGGGGGATGTATTTTCAGTTTTAAAAATGTGGCTCTCAAAATAAATTTCAATCGTGGTTTTGGCGAGATTTGGCTCAGTTGAAAAAAAAGGTTGCCCACCACTGACCTAAGGCTATGATTGTGATTATGACGATACACTGTGGCCCTGATTAACCCTTTGCTTACTGGGCCCTTAAACCCCCTTCATGACCAGAGCGCTTTTTGCAATATATGCAGTGTCGGATTTGTTTTAAATGTTGCAATGGTTTTGCGGCTCCCAGTCTTTTTTTCCCTCTCGGAAACGGGTCCAATTGGCTCTTTATGTCTTAAAGGTTGCAGACCCCTGGTATAAACCAAAGGAAAAGCTGCACACCGTTTTCCCAGGCAAAACTTTAGTCAGCTGACAAGCTTCAGCACGTGCTCTTGCCCCCAGACCCACCCCCCCACCCCCTTTAACATATTTCACCAGATGGTCTTAATCATTAACAAATGCACTCTTCCTTAAAAAAAAAACTACTTGGGGGATTCCCTAAACTTGTCTGTAAAACGGGACATGTCTAGAAAGTATTCAAAGTACTACAGCAAAAGTGACATTTGCAAAGAAAAAACATTGCCATTTAAATTGCCAGCAATACACATTTCTTTTTAATATTTAAAAAAAATGACATGGGAACCCCCATGAATTCATACCAGGCCCTCATCAAGGAGAATGGAGACCATAGCAGGTTACATGCCCTCAACATGGGGGAAGGGGCCCATGTCAATGAGGACAGGAACCTGTCTATCTCACCAACCTGTCCACACCTGTCACACTCCTTGCCATCAATGACAGGTCCCCAGGCTTGCATGTGGAGTTCAGGCAAAAAGAAGAGGTGGTGGTGGGGGGGGGGTTGACAAGAGGGTGCCTGATAAGTGGCTGATAACATTTTCCTTACTTCCTATGTGGTCAGTGGGAAAGGAAGTGCAGAAAATCAGATTTTACTTGGAGCTCAGTCTCCATTGTTTAGTCAGGTGCTTGGCTAAGAACGGAGAGTGAGGGAAACAGTGGCTATAGCTGCTTTATGTAGCTGTTCCCCTGCTGTACTGAACTGGTTAACAACTGTTTCAGCAAGAGAAGGTAGCTGCTGAGCAGGAGGGGTTCAATAGACTGAGTCAGGAAGCACTGTACTGTGGGAACTGTAGTCCAGAGGAAAGAGACTCTACTGTGATCAAAAGCATTTTGAGCTGCCATTCCCAAAGAGAGACTGCCAGGAGGAGGGGAAATGGCTGCATTTTCTCAGGCTGTACAGGACACAGCTTCCTTTTGCCATAAGGAAGCCTGAAGAGTGCAAATCTCTGTCCAGTGTGCACCACCACTGCTGAGGGCTGAGTCCAGGTGTGTTGACAGGGAAAGTCACCTGGGTGCAAAGCAGAGAGTGCAGTAATCTCTGTGTGTGATTAGATGGTGAGCTGCAACAGTGACCACATGATCTTTGATTCTTCTCGTTCTCTGGGCATTTTGAGCTATTTAAAGTTTAAAGGGCCGCCGAGGCAGGTGGAAAGGGTTGAACTTACTATTAAATTTTGATACAGTTTAAAGCACAACTCCAAGAATTAGAAAAAAATTACATTTGCAGTGTTCCCTCCTCAGAGAAAATGACTTTACCCTAGTCCAAAGCAGTCCAATCCTTGTACCTTCTGCAAACAATCAGTCTTCCCCTGATGTTTTTCCTGGAGAGAAGTGTCTTCTTTGCTGCTCTTCTTGACACCAGGCCATCTTCCAAAAGTCTTCACCTCACTGTGCATGCAGATGCACTCACACCCGCCTGCTGCCATTCCTGAGCAAGCTCTGCAATGGTGGTGCCCTGATCCCGCAGCTGAATCAACTGTAGGAGATGGTCCTGGCACTTGCTGGACTTTCTTGGGTGCCCTAAAGCCTTCTTCACAACAATTGAACCTCTGCTTGAAGTTCTTGATGATCCTATAAATGGTTGATATAGGTACAATCTTAGTAGCAGCAATATCCTTGCCTATGAATTCCTTTTTGTGCAAAGCAATAATGACTGCACGTGTTTGATTGCAGGTAAATTGATATTTGTGTCATTCTCAAAACTTTTGGCCAGGGCTGTAGGACTATTAGGCCACATACACCCTGTATTCTCTCTGACACTTTTCTCCTACAGGAGTTTAGCAGTAGAAAAATGTGGTAAAAAGCCACATTTTTGTGTGTTAATGTTCATTCATTAGTCTGGTGTTAATGCATTCTACTGGACAGAATGTTAATTCATTCTGGCCATTAGAGTATGATAATTCATGAATTTTTAGATGCAGAAAGAAAACCACCAAAGTCATATTTAGGAGAGGAGTTTTTGAGCATAAAAAATCCTCTAAAGCATCTAAACGTGTCTAAATGTGTATAAATGAGTGTTAACACTAGGTAAAATTATGCACGTTTAGATATAGTTAACTCTTTTGAGCTTTTTTTTATGCTCAAAAGCTCCACTCCTAAATGTGACTTTGGTGAAGGGGGGGGGGCAGTTATGCCTTTAAACATATGTAAAGCCCATAGTGTACATGGACACATGGACTGCCTGGCACCCCGGCAGACCTATAGCTAATACCAGCCAATTACGCCAAGCATCATACATAGGCAAGAAGTTGAGATAATATCAAAGAAATAACTTTGTTGAACAGAAATACAGTTTTTTCTTTACACTTCAAAAATAGGGCTGTCACCACATTTACAATAAATACAAATATTACACATTGGAGTAAACATCCCTCAATGGTTAGGTAAGGAGGTAAAGTTGACACAAGACTAATCACATCCAGTAGGAATCTCCAGGAGGATTAGCAAAAAGACAGAAACAATAGGTTCCTCAATTAGCAATGGGAATTCACACTTAGGAGGCTCACAATGGGGAAATAACACAATGGGAGAAAGACACTTCACACCTAAACAGGATAGGCAAACACAGGTACACATTATACCAGTAAACATACAACACCTTAATAAATAGATTACAGTTAACAGCAGAAAACCCCAGCATCAGGTTGTTTTGAGCAAATTTTAATCTTCTGCTTTGAGTATAGGAGAGTCTAGTTTCTGGTTTGGACTGTTGATTCTATACCCCAACAAAACACAGAGGCCTCAAATCTGTAACCGGGGCTTCCAGTTCTTAGAGTCTGTGGGAGATATGGACTTGAATACAAAATAAAACTACTACAAAGGTCACATAGGCACACACCTGCCAAAGAATAGAGCCCCCTTCAATGCCAAGGCCCATAGTTAGTAGGCAAGAGGCTAACCTGCAGTCCCCTCCAAAAGCCCCTGTCCCAGTTGGGTCTGTCACTGGAATCTTCCTTTGAAAAATTAACTTGACTTTCTCCTTCTAAAAAAAAAACCATTGTAAATTAAATTCTGTTGAATATTTGTAATTTGTTAATCGTTTCCAGGTTTTTATTGTTATGTTTTGCAAATATTGGTCTTTCTTTTGATGGTTAAATGGTAATGGATATCTCCTTACTTTTTTCTTTTATTATCAAAGGAATACTGGCCCAAAATAGTAAAAGAAATTTTTTTTTTAATGTAGCTGTATATTTCTTGGTATTACAATAATTTACCACCAAAGAACAAGCAAAACTAAATTCTCCTGCTCCTAACCAGGGGCGGACTGACAACTCATGGGGCCCCTGGGCAATAGGGGATCATGGGGCCCCTGTGTCCTTGCCCAAACTCAAAAAAGCCTATGAAAAAGGTACCAGGGGCATCTCATGGGGCCCCCTACTGACCCCGGGCCCTCAGGCAGTGCCCGAGTTTCCAAATGGTCAGTCCGCCCCTGGTACAAAGTATATACACATTCTGATGTATTTTTGTATTTTAATATTTGTGTATTATTATGCAAGTGGCAAAATCTATACATAGTTCAGTGTCTGTTTCTTTTCTCACCTGCCATTTTTAAGCCACTGAACATGACCTAGATCAAACAAGAATGTGTCAGGTTTGCTATAATACCAGTAGCACACATTTCATTGATATAAGGATATCTAATAATACAATGATGGCTTAATAATTGAATATTTTCCAACAACAATAAAATAAATAGACGCCCATTTAAATCAATTAATCATCTGCTAACCTCCCTGTAATTCTATTTTACACCAAGACTCCCAAGTGAGCTCTTGTGCCCTTTACACGTAACCAAAGAAAGAGAGAAATAAGAAAATCACTAAGCTTACAATTAGGGAGTTGAAGCTGACAATACAATGAGATGGCCCATGTTTAATGAGCACCATCCAACATTACAGAAAATCTATTCCCCCAGCGTCTGTGTGTGTGGTTAGGGTAATATATACAGTATCAATCTAAATATAGACAAATTTCAGACAGGAAATAAAGAGGGATTGACAGTCATTGCTCCAGGGATTTATCAGAGAGGGATAGCAGGAAGCGCTGCAGGGCAGTATTACAATTCATTGACAGAATGTTTAAGAAAGATGTGCACCTTATGACAAAAATAGCAGGGGTGCCGCATCTGGAAAGCATGGAGGACAGAGTTGGGCAGGTGATTATTATTGGAGTACCATGGATAAGTAACACTGGGTATGATGAGCATTTGCAAAAAAGAGAGCCCGTTGCCTTGGTTGCTATAAAATGAGTTAATGACAGTTTTATCACATATATTTTTGTTCTGCTTAAAGCGACTGAAATCATTTGCTACATGTTTCAAATTATATTCTATGATGGAATACATACATCAACACATTACTTTATTATTGTGTCATTATATTGCTTTATTAAAAGCCGTTAGGAAAATGTAAAACTCCAGGCACATAACTAAATATACAGCTGAAATATATTTGCCTGCCAAAAGGATTTGTATTATTGTCCATTCATTTCTGAGGTTTACATAGCTCTGGCACACAATACAGCCCTGTCTAGCAGGGCATGATACCTGGTTTTAATCATCTGCAGTTCACGGACACTGGTCAATGGGACATTGAAAGGACATGCAGATGTGTAATGATATTTTCTCTATGTATTTCTGCTTTCTCCTCCTATCAGCATGCTTCTCTCACTTCAGCACACCTTAATGGCATCTTTATATTCATTTTACTGGCCACTGAGGCACTGTTACTGGACAGTGGAGTGGCAACAGATAGTTTTTAGCCATGCTGTAAGGTAGCTGACACCCTGTGGCACTCTCTTGTAGGTAGGACTTTGTTGGGTTTTTTTTACAAATTTAAAATGAAGTACAGAATCACTTCAAGCTGCACCCTTCCTTCCAAACATACATTTCCGATAAAAGATATATCTGTAAAGAATAAAGTAAATACTTACCTCTCCTGCAGTCTGCACCACCAAACATTACTCCATTGAAGAAAACAGGAATACAGGAATGGATGAATCTTTTCAGGTTTGATTCATGGGGTTCTTCAAATCCTGCTTTAAATTTGCAAGACC
The DNA here is from genome assembly GCF_062004578.1 of Staurois parvus. Lineage (NCBI taxonomy): Eukaryota > Metazoa > Chordata > Amphibia > Anura > Ranidae > Staurois > Staurois parvus. The sequence continues at coordinate 8,856,478 of NW_028317825.1, forward strand.
TGAACTTAAAGGCTAAATTCACTCTTTGAACATGTTACACCAGTATTTAGAAGAGCTCCTGCCTCCTCTCCCTCTGATCCCCCTCTCCCTTTGACAGCGGGTGGGGGATCCTCTCCCTGTACACACTGTCAAAATTTAAAAACAGCACACCCAGCCTGGCTGCATCATTCATTCACAGAGTTTACCTGTGTTAGCAACAAGTGTAGGATGTTGCAAAATAAGATAAGCCCCCCCCCCCCAAAAAAAAATAATAAATAAATATATATATATACATATATATATATATATATATATATACTCTGTATATATATGTACATTATATTGCCAAAAGTATTGGGATGCCCGTCTTTACATGCGCATGAACTTTATTGGCATCCCAGTCTTAGTCCGTAGGGTTCAATATCGAGTTGCCCCACCCTTTGCAGCTATAACAGCTTCAAGTCTTCTGGGAGGCTGTCCACAAGGTTTAGGAGTGTGTCTATGGGAATGAGAGCTAATTGTTCCAGAAGCACATTTGTGAGGTCAGGCACTGATGTTGGATGAGAAGGCCTGGCTCACAGTCTCCGTTCTAATTCATCCCAAAGGTGTTCTATCGGGTTGAGGTCAGGACTATGTGCAGGCCAATCAAGTTCCTCCACCCCAAATTTGCTCTTTCAAGTCTTTATGGACTTTGCTTTGAGCACTGGTTCGCTGTCATGTTGGAACAGGAAGGGGCCATCCCCAAACTGTTCCCACAAGGTTTGTAATGAAAGTATGAAATTGTCCAAAATGTCTTGGTATGCTTACACCTTAAGAGTTCCCTCCATTGGAACTAAGGTGCCAAGCCCAACCTCTGAAAAAACAGCCTCGCACCATAATCCCCCCTCCCCCACCAAACTATACACTTGGCACAATGCAGTCAGGCAAGTACCATTGTCCTGGCAACCACCAAACCCAGACACATCCATTGGATTGCCAGACAGAGAAGCGTGATTCGTCACTCCAGAGAACATGTCTCCAGTGCCGGCGTGCTTTACACCACTAACGATGCTTTGCATTGCACTTGGTGCTCAGCCATGGAAAGCCATTTGATGAAGTTCTCTGCACACTGTTGTTTTGCTAATCTGAAGGCCGCATGAAGTTTGGAAGTCTTTAACTATGGATTCTGCAGACAGTTGGTGACTTCTACGCACTGCGTGCTTCAGCATGTGCTGACCCTGCTCTGTCATTTTACATGGCCTATCACTTTATGGCTGAGTTGCTGTTGTTCCCAGTTGCTTCCACTTTATTATAAGACCACTAACAGTTGACTGTGGAATATTTAGTAGCAAGGAAAGTTCACAGATAGACTTATTGCACAGGTGGCAACCTATCACGGTACCACGCTTGAATTCACTGAGCTCCTGAGAGCGACCCATTCTTTCATAAATGTTTGTAGAAGCGGTGTGCATGCCTAGGTACTTCATTTTATACACCTGTGGCCATGGAGGTGATTGGAACACCTGAATTCAATGATTTAGAGGGGGGTATAAATACTTTTGCAAATATAGTGTGTGTGTATATATATAGTGAGAATATATATATATATATATATATATATAGTGAGTAAAATAAGTATTGACCACGTCACCATTTTTCTCAGTAAATATATTTCTAAAGGTGATATTGACATGAAATCTGTTACCATACGTCGGTAACAACCCATGCAATCCTAAAAAACCAAAGAAACCAAAAATTAAGTTATGTGCGATAAAATGGAATGACACATGGAAAAAGTATTGAACACGCATGCCTTGCTCGGTTGTGATTTTGGCCCATTCTTCCACACAGTCTGATTGGCTGGGCCATTCTAGCAGCTGTATTTTCTTTCTTTGAAACCAATTGAGAGTTTCCTTGGCTTTGTGTTTTGGATCATTGTCTTGCTAAAATGCCCACCCTCATTTTATCATCATCATCCTGGTAGATAGCAGCAGATTTTTATCAAGAAGGCACCTTTTAAATAGTCTGTCTGGCGCGATCGTGCATTTCTTTGCGCATGCGCACTTCTATTCGCCAATCGTCTCACCGGGATTCCCTTACACTATGGCAGTTGAGTGCATTACTTATTGTTTTCTTTGAAACAATTGCACTGTTATTCCATGTCTTTGTGAAGCTCTCCACAAGTGGTCCTTGGCTCTTAGACAACTCTTCTGATATTTGCTTTAATTTCTCTGTTAGAAATCTTGCGAGGTGTACCTGGTCATGGCTGGTTTATGGTGAAATTATGTTCTTTCTACTTCCGGATTATGGCCCCAACAGTGCTTACTGGAACATGTAGAAGTTTAGAAATCCTTCTATAACCAATGTCATCAGTACATTTTGCAACAATAAAGTTGTGAAAGGCTTGAGAGAGCTCTTTGCTTTTAACCATCGTGAGATGTTTCTTTTGTAATGAGGCACCTTTTTATAGGACATCAGTTGAAACTGAACCAGCTGAAATTAATTTGCACTGACAAGAGGAAGGATTACTTTCTAATTACTGATAGATTTCAGCTGGTGTTTTGGCTTTCCATGCCTTTTTGCACCTCACTTTCTTGATGTGTTCAATATTTTTCCCTGTGTCATTCCATTTTATTACACATAACTAAATTTCTGAACATATTTGTTTTGCTTTCTCTGTATGTATGGATTGCATAGGTTGTTATCGACATGTGGTGACAATTTCATGTCAATAGCACCTTTAGAAATATTTTTACTGAGAAAAATATATGACCTGGAACCCAAATCCCCAGCCCAATATGAATTTTTTTTTCATAACCTGAAATTTCTTGAACTGTCAGTTCCTCCTGTGCTCATGGATTCCTCCCACTGACCACTATGTTACTTGAGCAGTAACACAGGGGCCAGTGACACTGCCTCTAAGCACAGCAGGGGACCAGGACAATGACGCTTCCAGAATTATGAGTTTTGTATAGATTTTATCTATCGAATTACCTTTAATGGATCAGAATTCAGTGGTGCAGGCTGCAGGAAAGGTGAATGCTTCCTTTCTTCTTTTACAGGTACATCTTTGTTTGGGACCATCAACTTTCTGACAAAGTTGCTTTGAACATCATTTGTGAATTGCCACACTTGTGCAATGTACATGTTTATATTTGGTTTTAGGAACGTGACATTTGGCAAAAATCTAATTGCCTTGAAATAGTGTGTGGATTGCACAAGGCTTGTTCATTGGCTGAAAGTGTTTTAATTGTTTTTAGCCTTTGGAATATATGATTAAATAAGAGTGACTTGCCATGAGTGCCCTGGACTTTGTATTTTTCGATATCTGTACTGGACACTTACTTACCAGGAATACTGAAATCCACAGCTATGATTTCACAGCAGTCAGAAGTGTGGGATCTTTAAAGGCAATCACTTCAATATACACTAGTCCATGCTCTCTCAAGAGTTACTAACGATGAGGGCCCCACATCTATTTTACCTGAAAATTTGGTATAGCCATACCTCCCAATTCTCCCTCTTTTGGAGGAACTGTTCCTTCTTTGGAACCAAACCCCTCTGTCACTCTTTCATCCTCAACCGTCCCTCTATTTGGTTTATTGTAAGAATCTCTATAAAAATTATTATTGAACTATTAAAATGTCTTACAGCACTAAATTTTTTATCCAAACTTTATTCTATTTGTTGTTTTGAAAAACCAACATAAAGAAAAAATACAAATGGCAACTGCACCAACCAATATCTGGCCATTGCAGCAAGAAGCACATGGAAGGGTGATGCATGTTAAATAACAATAAAGAAAAAATCCCAGCTCAATTTACCAGCCAGCCTGCAACAAACTGAATAGTCCCGTCTACCTGTTCATGTTAAAAAAAGGGATTGAGTTTGCACACATTTGCAAATTCATACGTAAGATAGATTGAGGGCAGGTATACCTGGAGGGAGCCCACCCCTCCTTCAAGGCACAGGGGCTTACTGGAAACCCAGCAAATAGCACAATGATAGCGGAGGTGATGCCTTTGCTGTCATTGTGCTATTTGCTGGTTATCCAGTGCACCCCTGTGCTTTTAAGGAGGGGTGGGCTACCTCCAGGCATACCTGCCCTCAATCTATCCATTACTATATATGTCCTCCTACTCCTACTATGGAGGTTCTCGAATTTTATACAAGTAGGACTGCAGATAATACTGGGGTGCTGTGATGTGGCCTCTGGAGCTTACGCATGTATTTGCAAATGTGTGCAAACTAATCCCCTGTTTTTGATGTGAACTTTTAGACAGGACAATTCGGTTTGTCACAGGCTGGCTGGTAAGTTGAGCTGGGAATCTTTCTTTGTTGTTGTTTTGATAAAGAAAAAATAGTAATCAAAATTGGATTAAACCAATCATTTTTGTACATTAAAGGAGCAGTAAGGGTAACACTCTTTTGGCCCTACTTCTCTTATGGATCACAGAAGTGCACTTAGATGGGCACTCCTGTGATCTGTTTTCAGGCTAAAGCCCACTGTTGACTGACGTCACAGACCCAGTCCAGGCTCTGGAAAGATTCCAACTTTAAAGCTGGGATCCAGCCAGCTGCTTGGACCAGCAGTCGGGCTCAGCATCTCAGAGAGCCGCTGAGAGCCTGAGCCAGCTGCTCCCGCCCCCTCCACAGCTTAGCACTCCAGTGAGCGCTGGAGGTGCAGAGCAGAGAGCCAGTGACTAACAATCACTATCTCTCTGTTCAGTGAAGGCTGAGAACTGAGCTATCAGTGTTATTTGATCTCTCAGTTCTGTTTTAGAGGCATTGGGGGACAGATGCAGCATCCACCCAGGTGAGTATGTATGTTTATTTTTTGTATCCCCAAATTCTTTTTTAAATTTTAATACCCTTATTAGTGGAGGCATTAGCAGGGTCAAGTCATTTGTGCTATAACATGTCCCTCTTTCCATTCTTACAAAGTTGGGAGGTATGGGCATAGTTACTAAGTCAGTAAATATCTGCTACTCACTAGTCATATTTACTGAATTTCTCAAAAATAAACATTTTGGGTACAAATTTTGAAATGTTATTGGATTCCTTATGCCTAGTCTACCAGATTTTCAGAGAGAAAAAAACACATGCTCTTTGAGATCTATACTTCTTATCAATGTGCGCCTAAGAGAATAAACAGCAATGAATTACCTGTTGATGTCATGGTGACGTTTGTCACTGGAAAATATGTGGCTACGATGTAGGTGGCATACGGTTAATATTATATAATATTACTGTGCATTATTGTGGAGATGGCTATTGTAAATAACATAACAGGACAACATCATTATGGCAACATATGCTGTCTGCCTTACTTGTTTTTTCCATGTCACAATGTACATTAAGGCAATATTCGGAATCTGTTTTCCATTTGTTAGCTAGTGTTCTATTATCACATGTTGCACTGTCATTAGAGGCCCGGCACTGTAGGAAACTTAAACACTGACATGAAATCATTAGGTTAGCAAATTGTTGCACGGCACAGAAAAAGCCTGGTACCATTAATGTCATCTGACAACAGGCACTATTCTATGTGAATGTTCTGCTCAGCTTTTATAAACAGCACAAATTGAAGATGTGTCTAACAACACCAGATTGCATTTTGTTGCGACTGACTTTTAGTGGAAACAAGCTATTGTCCCCTTACTGGCAGCGCAATATTGATCACATCAAACTAATGTGGTGACAAACGAAAGCCGCATCCAAAAACAACTTAGGCTGATCTTTAACATAGCCAGCATTATCCTCTTGTCAGTGGATGACACGTGTTGTTAAATGAATGCAATCTTTTAACCCAAGTCTTATCCTTTTGCCTGAACTCTGGAACTGATAACTGGTCTGATTTATTAAAACTGGATTACAACAAGGAAAAAGCAAAGTTATAGTCTTTATGTGTACCTGGAAATCTATAGCAATCCAACAAAAAATATACCGGTACTTTTCCATATAATGATTTTCATCTTAAATTACCTATCATGCCTTTCAGTAGATTGAAAGCATAGAAACTCCTGTGAATGACTCTCTGAAAATTTCTGCCAAATAAATCAGTGCTTTGTGAAGGAATAAAGTGATATTCACTTATGTGTTATCCCTTCAAGGGTAAGAAAATGTGTGTGAATGTTTCCTTACCCTTTTAGCCGGGGTACACATGGACCAAAAGTTGCCCGGTTCTGCAGGAACTAGCCAACTTTCAGTCCATGTGTACTCCACTCTGTTCAACAGAAACCTGTCTAACAAACAGCTTCTGTCGAGTGGTCATGCTGGAAATCCAGCATTTGATCAGCCCATGCAGCCAATGGCTGCAGTGTAGATCTGTGTATTCTGATAGGGAGGAGCCCCTGCTGTTAGGATACAATAGAGTGCAGGGGAGACCTCTGCATCCACATCACTTAGCTGGATGCGTGGACATGTAAGTTTTTTTTTTTTTTTTTCAACACACTGGTTGAGTGAACAAAACTGTGCATGTATACCTTGCTTTAGATAATAATAATCAGGAGCTGGGGTAGGCAACATCGGCCCTCCAGCTGCAGTGAAACTACAAATCTCATCATGCCTATGCTCCTGTGAGGCATGCCTGAGGCTGTCCATCTTGCAATGATTTATGGGATGTGTAGTTCCTCAATATCTGGAGTTCCTATCCCTGTATAAGAGCATATCCTTTGATATATATATTATATTTTTATTTCTGGGTTTAGAAACATCATAAAAGTTAAAGTGTTCTTACCCTTACCCTTTTAGATGTATCTTAACTCAACCCCCCCCCCCACCCCCAATTGCCACCCCCTTCTATCTCCATATTGACAAGATTTTTGCTGCTGGGACCTGATACTGCTGATCCAATGTCTGTACGGGCACAGCCCCTATCTATCTATCTACTACCTCCCTAGACATTTAGGGGGCCAGACTGTACTGATATTAGGTCAAGAAGCCAGCGAAGGAGTTTAAACAGTGCTGTGGGCCTCAGCTGCAAAAACTCTAAGTATACAGTAGATATTTGGTGGAGAAGAGGTAAGGAGCAAAAGAATAAGGAAACTGTAAAATTTTATTGCCCATTTAAAGCGTACCTAAACCCAAAAATTAATACTTAATATATGGCAACTTACTAGTCCTTAGATGTGGTGGCTGCATTAGTTTTCTTCTTTTTTTTTTTAAAGCTAATTCTACTATTAACAAACTTCCATTCCTAGGCTGACTGCAAATAAATGGGGATGACTGATTCCATGGGCTAACTCACTCACCTTATAACAGAAACAGAACTGGATAACAGGACTTTGCCACTGTCCATAACAAGGAGCTGTAGAGATCTGTAATCCCCGAATTAGCTTTGAATAAAGTAGCTAATAAGGTGGTGGAGATTGTGCTGTCAACTCCCATCCTCTCCATCTCATCCAGTTAGAAAATGCCTTGTACTCACATACATACTCAAATACAAGGGGCTCTAGAAATGGCAGCAGTGGCAGGGGCAACCCTCTGTGTTCAGTGTGCAGAAGTGTAGCTGCTCACACATGACCTGGAAGATTGTAGATATCACTGTAGTAGTGCAGGCTACTACAGTGATTATCAGCTTCCCCAGATGCCCCTCAGGTATGAGATATGCATACCTGCATTGGTCAATGACATTGTTGATCAAATATGATTATGTTCATATTTGGTAAATTACGTCACCTGGGAGCTTCGTGCGCTGGTTTGGACTTTTTTTTTGCTTTTGGTTTTCTTCTTGCATGGGTTCCTCCTAAAATCCATACAAGTCCCAACATTATTGTTTGAAGAACATGTGCCTTTATAGAAATCTATGGGGTTAATGACAAAAGTTGCATACTGTTATAGGTGTATAAAATATAAAGCCTAATATAAGAAGCAAGCAATGAGCCATTTTAGGCATACTGCACATTGCACAGCTAGAACGTTCTCATCAATGCTGTTGTTGAGCGCAATCTAGTGCTGCAAATCCTTGCAAGCTCCATATATATCTGAAGACGATATATGATAGAAAGTAAAATGAGAAAGGAAAGAGTGCACTGTATTGCGCAGAACATCACCTTTAATCAAAATGCAGGAAAAAAATCCATTGTACTTGCAAATGCAATGTACAAGGCTCATCAGAAAGACCCTGCAGACAAACTGTAAGCAGATATTCCAGCTTAACTCTCTAATGCCGATATAGGAGCATACTGTATATATGTAAAAAGTGTGCATAGAAGCACATTTCTATTTGCACTGTTAAGTATTATGTGTAACATAATTCAATTAAACATGTTGCACTTTATTTTTTCTTCAATATGTTGTGCTTTCTTTTAAGTGTTGTCCTGTAGCCTCCCCATAGTAGCTAAAGGACTAGGGTTAGCAAATGCTCTAGTATCTTCTGCAAATTGGATTTAATGGAACTACACTGCATCTGAGCACCACAAACTGAAAATGCTGTTTAGTTTATTTTTAATATTCAGAACAAACGCACTCATCTAGCCATGCCTTCATACTTTATTTTGCTGAAAAATCACTTTGAAAAACACCCCCCTAGCATTTTTGGCTATAGCCATCTTGAGTAAGGGCAGATGATGTCATGTAGCTTTTACTTTGTGGAATCCATTTGCCCTTAGCTCGTGCATGTAGGCAAGAGGGTGTGCTTAGCTGAGAAAACCCCTCCTCCCCTCCTGAAGACTCCTGGGTTGTATGACATTATTTGCCTAGGCAAGAAAACCAGGAAGTAACTGGAATTAAAAAAAAAAGTTTAAAACAAGTAAATATGACATATTTTCCCAATTTTGGCCCTGACTCCACCGTACAAATTACAAAAATATTTTCTATTGTTTTCTGTTATTACAGTTGAAGATGTATGGCCAGTCATTAAACGTACCAAATTTCTCTTAAAACCCAACTCCAGCCAAAACTGTTCCTTTTTGTTTTGGATAGAGCAAAGAAGACCTAGAACCTTTATTGAGTATTTACTGCAGGCTGTATTACCACTGGGGAGGTTTCCTCTCATTTTCTGTCACTGGGACATGGAATGAGAGGAAATCTCCCAAATGGTGATAGAGCAGAGAAGACCTAGAACCTCTCTTAAGTTTTTACTGCAGGCTGTATTACCATTGGGGAGGTTTCCTCTAATTCTCTGTCACTGGGACAGGGAGTGAGAGGAAACCTCCCCAATGGTGATAGAGCAGAAAAGACCAAGAACCTCTCTTGAGTTTTTACTGCAGGCTTTATTACCATTGGGGAGGTTTCCTCTCATTCTCTGTTACTGGAACAGGGAGCAAGAGGAAACCTCCCCAATGGTTATAGAGCAGAGAAGATCGAGAACCTCTCTTGAGTTTTTACTGCAGGCTGTATTACCATTGGGGAGGTTTCCTCTCATTCTCTGCTACTGGAAAAGGGAGCGAGAGGACACCTCCCCAATGGTTATAGAGCAAAGAAGACCTAGAACCTCTCTTGAGTTTTTAATGCAGGCTGTATTACCTTTGGGGAGGTTTGCTCTCATTCTCTGTCACTGAAACAGGGAGTGAGAGGAAACCTCCCTAATGGTGATAGAGCAGAGAAGACCTAGAACCTCTCTTGAGTTTTTACTGCAGGCTGTATTACCATTGGGGAGGTTTCCTCTAATTCTCTGTCACTGGGACAGGGAGTGAGAGGAAACCTCCCCAATGGTGATAGAGCAGAAAAGACCAAGAACCTCTCTTGAGTTTTTACTGCAGGCTTTATTACCATTGGGGAGGTTTCCTCTCATTCTCTGTTACTGGAACAGGGAGCGAGAGGAAACCTCCCCAATGGTTATAGAGCAGAGAAGATCGAGAACCTCTCTTGAGTTTTTACTGCAGGCTTTATTACCATTGGGGAGGTTTCCTCTCATTCTCTGTTACTGGAACAGGGAGCTAGAGGAAACCTCCCCAATGGTTATAGAGCAGAGAAGATCGAGAACCTCTCTTGAGTTTTTACTGCAGGCTTTATTACCATTGGGGAGGTTTCCTCTCATTCTCTGTTACTGGAACAGGGAGCGAGAGGAAACCTCCCCAATGGTTATAGAGCAGAGAAGATCGAGAACCTCTCTTGAGTTTTTACTGCAGGCTGTATTACCATTGGGGAGGTTTCCTCTCATTCTTTGCTACTGGAAAAGGGAGCGAGAGGACACCTCCCCAATGGTTATAGAGCAAAGAAGACCTAGAACCTCTCTTGAGTTTTTAATGCAGGCTGTATTACCTTTGGGGAGGTTTGCTCTCATTCTCTGTCACTGAAACAGGGAGTGAGAGGAAACCTCCCTAATGGTGACAGAGCAGAGAAGGCGTAGAGCCTCTTTTGAGATTTTAATGCAGTCTGTATCACCATTGGGGAGGTTGGGGACTGTAACAAAGACAGCAGTCAACTCATCTTGCATAATTTCTTCTTCTGGTGTCACAGAGGTGTTGCTGAGACACACAGTGATGAGAAATTTCCTCAATTAAGTCCTAAAACGTCTCTACTCTATGCAAAATTTAAAAACAAATAATTGTGATCAGAGCTGGACTTTAACTACAGATGTATATATGGTGCATTATTGCAAATACTGTACTTATGTCCTTTACTGGGATTAGACATTATTCCCATTTTATCAAGCCTTCTTCTTCCATTACAAGTGGTGGGGAGAAGCGCCTTAGTACTTTAAACAGTAAAGCTGCTACGCACAAATGAGGTACCAATACCCCTAAAAGTCCATGATAAAAATATACAGAGTGCAGCGCTCGACATATAACGAAAATCATAAATAGTGTAAAAAATATTGAAAAATAATATAAAAAGTCCTCCTGCAAAAAGATGTAAGAGAATGGGTGCTCAGGTGATCAGGTGACTTGATCCTGGTATTCGTGCACGTATGTGCAACCCCCCTCTGAAGACGTGCTGGAGCACGACACGCGTAAGGAGGAGCCATAACACGCCGTGAAGTCACGCCGTCAGAGCAACGCGGAGCTCTGGCGGCCATCTTAACTACTCAGACGGTTAGTTGTTGATCAATAACTGTCTGCAACGTTTTTATGCCTTGTCTTCAATAAACCTTGCTTTATTACCAACTACTACACTATGGGAGTATCTTTGTTACCCCCTGGGGGAGCATTTTGATTTGCAGACCTACTCCTGGATACACCGGAGGGACTTGGATCCAGACTATACCTCTCACTAGGGGGACTCCTAAGGGGGAGTGGACCACCAGCCTTACATACAGCTGAGGGAGGATCACCCAATACCGGATGACATCTGTACCATATATATACTAAGGCGCATGGTTTATGCGGGTCTGGTGAGTGCGCATTACTTTATCACATACGTGCACGAATACCAGGATCAAGTCACCTGATCACCTGAGCACCCATTCTCTTACATCTTTTTGCAGGAGGACTTTTTATATTATTTTTCAATATTTTTTACACTATTTATGATTTTCGTTATATGTCGAGCGCTGCACTCTGTATATTTTCTTCTTCTTCCATTAGTTTCTTTCCCACAAAGCACTAGTTGTTCTTAAACTTTGGCAAAAATAGGAGATTTCAACAAATTTTCACTATTTCAGGTTAATGCAATGCAGCCAATAAAAATGTGAAGCTTAGATATTTTTGGTAGTTTTAGTGCAATGGGACTTAAATGGCTCCTGAGGCTTATGGAAGCTCCTTTGAACTATTTTGGACCTGTTCTTGTATAAAATAAATAGCCTCTCAATAGCCTCATTATTTTATGTTTCTTTACACAGAAAACAAACAATAGACAAGTACAAAAAAACAGAAACACAAAAAAACACTAAATAAACTAAACTAAACGACCCTAAATGCACACACAAAACACTATAGCCTCTAAGCAAGACAAAAAAGCCATAGACCAAATTAAACCCAAGTTGCTCAATAAGTAAAACTGAGAATTCCTACTTTCACTGTTTATTAAGAGAAATTGAGAGTTTACATTTGTGTTGAATGTTAAAATGGCAAATCAATAATTTTGCAGCACAATTTTGCCAAAATCCATCCACTCTAATTTTTAATATGGGCATTATAATGAATGTCATTGTATTTTATACTAAATCTTCTAATTGTATATTGCTTTACTTTTCTATGCCAGAGAAGGTTTAATCTAAATAATATACCCAAAGTCTAAATATGTAATAAGATGCAGCACTAACAACCTTAAAGTCATTATTGAGGATTATTTACTAAAACTGGAACATTCAAAATCTGGTACAGTTCTGCATAGAAACCAGTTGGCTTCCAGATTTTATTGGCAAAGCTTAATTGAACAATCTGAAGTTAAAGGTTGATTGGCTACCATGCACAACTACACCAGATTCTGAGTGCACCATTTTTAGTAAATCTCCCCCACAGTCTCTCCTCTCACCTGAAAATCAGAGGAATAAAAATGCAAGACAACATAAGATTCACATAGGATTTCGTTCAGAGCTTAATGCAGCCCTCAAATATCCAAACTATAGTAGCCAAAGGGTGTTGATGGTGTAATAGCTAAGCCAAGTATCAAGATTGTTCTGGTATCTTCCCTATTGGCAACTATACTTCACCTGAGAGTCCATTCACACCAGCTGATGTTCATTATACTCTGTTTCATTCATTTCTCTGTGCCGCAGCTCATTGCAATGTGGTGTAATGCATCACAACATGCTGCAACATGTAAAATACAGCATGTTCTACTATTTTTTTTAGTACACACCAATGCAATGCGTAAGGGTGAATTGAACTGATAGGACATAAGGGCAGTTGCTTAGTCTCTGCTTTGGGACTGCAAAGGGCAGCATTGCTTTGGGCAGCCCAACTCATATGGTTTGACTGGGCCATTATTGTCCACTCTACAGCAAGACTGTGTGAATATGGAGATAAGGAGTATGTTTTTTTTCTCTTACTGTTTAATTAAATTCCAACAGTGTCAGGTCATTTTCAAAGACAACTGCAAAAATGGTTTTGAATCCTCTACTGAAGAAAAAGAACAAGACTCAACAAAGTGCAAAGGATTACACTGTATTAGCTGTTCAGTGCAAAGGTGACATGTGGGCTAAATCGGTTAATTTCAGCTAAAACACAATACTGAATTGGGTCTTGCTCTCTACCATCTTGGAAGGGGTTATGATCAAGATGAGTCACAGATGTTTCTTCCTTGGATATCAAAGGTCAGAATACATCTTTAATGAAGAGTTTCACTGGAATCTTCTGATATGTTTTGTTTTTTTCTCACGTTCACAAGGGCATGTGTGTTAGTGAAGTAATGTAAAAAGGTTCTCAACATATTGACGTAAATGTTGCCCCTTTCCAACGTTTCACCTTTCTTGTACATTACAAATTGTAATATACTAATAGTTGCAATCCTCACTAGGTTTCCAATCATTAGGATGTTATGATCCTATAACAAGCAATACAGGTATAAAGATGTCTAAATTCAATTCAGACATGATAGAAAATTAAAGTATACATAAATCCCAATCACTAAAATGCCATTACATTGCTTTAACATAGTAAAGAGGAAATTCCCTAACTTAAAGTGTTACTAAACCCACAGCCATAAAATCAGCCTGTGGTCAGGTGCAATGCTTTGGCCAATCACAATGCACTGTCAGGGCGCAGTGCATTGTGGGGCGCAGCGGGCAAACAGCCCGCTGAATGCCCTTGCTGTTTGTGTGTTTGCCAAACACAGCCAGTGTTTGCCGAACATAGCCAGTCCCTATCAATTAACTACCAGAGTGCTCAACAATGCTCTGGTAGTTCATTGAGAACTACAAGCCAACAGCTGCAAAGGCTTTCAGTACTGGTAGTTTCCCATTCACAGAACTCTGGCCGGCTGTCACAACGGAGGACTGGGGGTAGGGGGTTGAGGGGGCGGTGCTACAGTAATATATTACACCTGGAATATGAGTGTAACATGTTATGAAAGGTGAACTTATCCTTTAACCTCCCTAGCGGTCTGATTATGTCCATATTTCTGTGCTCAAAGCGGTACATTTTTTTGCACGGAAATATGTTTTTTTTTTGTTGTAGGCCTGTACTTTTTAGGAATAACTCACTGAAATCTGTCCGAACAAGAGTCTAGTAAACATCCCAGGTAGGATAAAACTTGAAACACGAAATCATAAATTATAATTTAATAAATAATCATAAAAAGTAATAATATAACAATAATACATTTAATTCAATAATATAATCAAACCAAAAACACTGAAATTTGAAATATAGCGCCAAGTTTGCACATCACTGAGCAAAGTCGCAAAATCGTTTTCAGTGTCTGATGACGAATTTCTCCACGAATCATTAACTCTCAATTCTGCAAGTGGTTCTGATTTACTATCGCTGTTCTCTAGCTGGTCTAAAGCCGCTTTTGACCTAAAGGGACGCTTTTTGGACGCCATGGACATTTCTCAGTTTCCAGGCAGAAAGAACAGTAAAAATGCAGGCAGGGCACAGGACAAAGCAGTAGGGACAAAATGTATAGGAAATGGTTTGATACAGTAATGTTTTACTATGTGATTTTAGTGAATGTCACTTTTTGTCATTTTCAAATTTCCCGCCGTTCCGTCCCCCATACGTCCCGACGCTCCCAGGGGACGGAACCCAGATGACAGATGCCGGCGTCCGCCGGATTACGTTGCCGGGGACACTGCAGGAGGGACATCGCGGAAGCGCAGGACAAGGTAAGTGATCGAGGGATCACGGAGCAGCGCCGCATCGTAAGCCCGAGTTTAGCTCGGGGTTACTGCTTGTGGTACTGAAACTTTACCCCGAGCTACACTCGGTAATACCGCCAGGGAGGTTAAAACGATTATATAGGTTCAGATTTTTTTTTTAAACAAACATGTCATACTTACTGATCCTCCTCTTCTCAGGTTTGCTGCCCATGCTCCTGGCTCTTCCTCTGGCTGGAGTTAAACAGCCAATGAAAGTCTATGATTCACATTTCTAGTGCAAGTTAAAGAATGAAAGGTAAAGTCTGATTGGTTGTTATAGGCACTTGCTCTGGGGGCACTCCCGAGCCATTTCTGTGTGTCTGTCTGTAAGACATACAGAGCACTGCTTGGCCCCATCCCCCACTCCCTTCTCACTGGCTGTTATTGACAGCAATGGCTCTCGCTGCTATGTCTCAGCCAATGAGGAGAGAGAGACCCGGGAGAGCTGCTGCTCTCATGCACATTGCTGGATCAAAATCGAGCTTAGGTAAGTATTAGGGAGCTGAGGGGTGAGCTGCATACTGAAGGTTTTTTATGCATGAAGGTAAAAATCCTTCAGCCTTTACAACCACTTTAATTGCCGTCCCCTCCTTATTTTTTTCTCCTAGTGACAATAGTCCCAAGGACAAATATTGAGGTTACATCTCCCTAAATGGCACACAGACAGAAGTGAAAACCAACCTTTCTCTGGGTTATTAAAATTGGAAAAATGATTTGGCTGGAATTAAACAATCAATGAAAGTCATTGTTTCACATTTCCAGTGCAAGTTAAAGAATGAAAGCTAAAGTCTGATTGGTTGTTAAAGAGAGCAGGCTTAAATGTAGTAGCAGTGTTCGTTAATCAGCCTACGTAGGAAATATGGAATAGAAACATATGTACTGTATTCGGTGGTACATACTGGTATTTTTCTCACAGAATCTGAACTTCATAAACACAAGCTTTAAAATTTGGGTTTATTTTAACCCTTTGGTCAAAATTATAAGTTATCTCTTTGAATTGAATTCATTCTGCCCGATTGCACTTCCTTGATTCACTGGCTATATTATAACACTAGCATATTAGTAGAAGAGACGGGCAGGATGATTGAAGTTTGAATGGATGATGCTCCTCATATCAAGCTGTGTATATTATCTTCCCATTAAACTGCTGTCAAATCATTCTCCTCTTTCCTTCTCCGATGGAGTTCATTCAAAGCAGCAGAATTACAACACCCGAGCCAACTTATTAGCGGTACTAGCTCTTTCCACAACTGATGCCAGTTTTCATTCGGTACCAAGGCACCTTTCAACTGAAAAACTCAGTGCCATATTCGACTGGCACTCAACAGCTGCTAACATTGCAGCCAGTTTGTCAGCACAAAGATGCTTGGGGGAGAGGAAACATCTGCGTCTAGGTCAAAATCTATTATATAGACGGGCTCTGAACTGCGAATCTGTTTATGGCAACATGTAAAATAATTTCGCTCTGCTTGTATGGAAAAATGTTCTGCAGACTCAAGTGGGATTTGTGGCTCCGGCGATGGTTTAGATGGAAGGCAGACGCCTGAGTTCTGAGGTCGAGTTCAGCTCACACAAATTCTTGCAGGAAATGAAAGAAGAGTGTAGAGAAATCAGCACTATTCAAGAATGAAAGCCTTTACTCATTCCGTGTACTGCAGGTATCTGCCGATAGCAAGTTAATATATGCCACTTGACATCATAAAGAATTTGGTCAGGAAAAAAAAAAAGAAAAAAGAAAAAAATTACTTATCAAGGTAGATGGTGTCCATAAGGACTGTCTTTAAATTCTGCACTTAACCGCTTCAGTGATGGAGATTCGGAAATAAATTTTTGCTCTCACAGTAATATAGTTTGCTAAGGATATGCGGGAAGACACTGAATCTGTCAGCTACTCTGCAGGCTGCGGAATATTAAGCGTACAACTTTAGTACCACATCGCATAAATTCTACAGCAGCTGTGGCATGAGACAACGAACTGGAGGAGAATTTATACCAGGCGGCATCAAAAGGGTTAAGTTTTCATACAAAACATGTATCATACATTACCTTTCAGATACAAGGTTTCCTGTTACATTTCTTTGGAAAGATTCATCTTTATATTCTGTGCATTTGACTTTTTCACTATTGACTTACAACTGCACTTTTAAAGCAGATGCAAACCTTAGCTGGGTGACATTCAGTTTGCTGAAGCTCTGTATATGAGAAAGGATTGTCATGTCTGATAGAATACTGTTTTTATCCTGTGCATCTCAGGGCTGCTGATCTCCACCAGCCTCTTTCAGACATTTCCTGTCTATATGCATAAACTCCAGTGGCAGCTGCACATGTTTGATCTAGACCTACCTGCTGATAGAGACAACGGTGGACCATATCTGTGCAATGTGTGTCAGTATGGACACTGGTCATTTCCACCTAGGCCATATGTGACAGACTAACAATACAGGATTACAACTGCTAGAGAGCTGTCACCCAAAATGTGCCTGATAAGGACTTTCAAAGCTGCATCACCAAATATTGGACTATTATTATATTATAGTCAAATTCCAACTTGGTCAAAAACTCGGAAATACATTCCCCTGAAGCTCTTAAAAATGAAAATGCAATTTCAGCATGGGATGGAGAACAATCTTATGCCCTTACCATGGAGGAATGGAGCAATATTTGCCGCTCTGTCCATAAGGGCTCCCTGAATGTTTCCGTCCAAGAACACAACTATAAGGTATGGACACTGGTCATTTCCACCTAGGCCATATGTGACAGATTAACAATACAGGATTACAACTGCTAGACAGCTGTAACCCAAAATGTTTCTGATAAGGACTTTCAAAGCAGGATCACCAAATATTATTTTAAACACTTGACCTCCGGAAGGTTTTACCCCTTCATGACAAAGGTATTTTTTGGTATACAGCACTGCTTTACTTTAACCGGCAATTTCTTGGACTTGCAACACTGTACCCAAATTAAATTTCAATTTTTGTTTCACAGAAAGAGAGCTTTCTTTTGGTGGTATTTGATCACCACTGGGTTTTTTTATTTTATATTATATAAACAAAAAAGATCTAAAATTAAAAAAAAAATTCTACTCTCTGTTATAAAACATCCAATAGAAAAAAAATTGAATTTCTTCATATAGTTAGGCCAAAATGTTTTCTGCTATTTGACTTTGGTTAAAAAAAAATCCCAATAAATGTATATTATTTGGTTTGTTTGAAAGCTATAGCATCTACAAACTATGGTATATACTGGAATTTGTGCAGCTATGACACTATACTGGTAATTGTGGTGATCAGTGACTTACAGTGGAACCCTTGCTGGGAGGTACACTGACAGTCATATCAATAGTGACACTAATACAATACTGTACAATGTCACTGTACTAATGACACTGGCTGGGAAGAGGTTAACATCAAGGGGTAATCAAAGGGTTAAATGTGTCTAACGAGTGTAATGCTTGTAATATGTGCTGCTTTTACTAAGAGATCTGGTTGTTTTTTTCTCCCTGCTTTGTTATTATATTATAGTCAAATTCCAACTTGGTCAAAAAGTCTGAAATACATTCCCCTGAAGCTCTTAAAAATGAAAATGCAATTTCAGCGTGGGACGGAGAACAATCCTATGCCCTTACCACGGAGGAATGGAGCAATATTTGCCGCTCTGTCCATAAGGGCTCCCTGAATGTTTCCGTCCAAGAACACAACTATGAGGTATTGACACACTGGTATAGAACTCCCAAACATCCTCACAAAATTTTTCCACAGGTCCCCATTACTTGCTGGCGCTGTTGCTCCATGACCAGCACGATGTCCCAAGTCTGGTGGGACTGTCCCAAGCTTATCACATTCTGGACCCAGGTTCACGGATTTATTGTTCTTACTTCCACATGGATTTTACCCCACTGCAATACTTGATTCACCACTCTGTCTCCATGGGTCGATCCTATCATAAATGTTTGGTCATGCACATGATCAATGCGGTCTGTATGTGTACCCCAGTACTCTGGAAGCAACCCACCAGTCCTTCCTTGAAGGACTGGTTTTTGAGACTCATTTGTACTCTTGAGATGGAGGAATTAATTGCCACATCATCTGACACTTTGGACAAATGCTGGATACACTTCCAGACCACTCCTGCCTACAAAACTGTCATGAATATCTGACTGGGCGATGTGGAGGTTCCCTTCTGGGCTTTTCACTTTCACCTGTTTTCCCCACTTTGAATGGTTCTGCTGTGAGAACTCATCCGCTTTTCTATGCTGCTTCTTCCCTCTTTGTCCTTACTACTTTTTCCTCTCATATCTTCCGTTTCCTTTTCTTATCTAAAACTGAAAATTGGATGATTAACTACACCTACTATACATCTTATCACCCAAATTTAAAATTTGTTGATGTTATATACGAAATTGCAAGATACCTCGTAGATGCCTGTTAGCCTCTATTTCCACTGGTTTAGCAAATTTTGGAAAGTCGTGATCATATCGGTACAATTATGTATTTTCACTCAGGAAATGATGCTGCTCAACAAATGATTGCTCTCTTTTTGTTAGCTTCAAATGCATCCTGCTGAACTGCTCTTCCTAAGCATTATTTATATATATATATATATATATAGTTTCCAGCAGCCTATGTCTGAACAAAGTGACCCATTCATTCTTATATTGTTGTATACTGCACTATATTGTTAATTGTACTGTATTATGATGTTTCCTCTGGCTTGTATGTCAGAGCTTTTCCAATAAAGCCTACTTTTGTGAACAAAAAAAATGTAATTGCAGCTCTGGCTATTGCAATCACACTATCTCTAGCCTGTCCTCTATAGGCTCACCCACTCAGCAGTTCCCTTCCTGGTTGCATGACACCCAGAGTCATTGTACCCACTTTCTGTGAGCCCGAGGTGTCATGGCTCTGACCCAGCTCTGGACTAACCCAGTGCAAGATAATGCTGCAGAGAGAAGCACAACCTCATGGCACGACTCTCTGTGGTATTTAGGAACTGTCCATTGCAAAAGTAACAAGACAATGAAGCAGACCTCTGACATTACTGAAAAAAAGTACATCATTACAAAATTATTATGGGCAGCTCAGTGGCTAAATGGTTAGCACTTCTGCTTAGTCGCACTAGGGTTGTTGGTTCAAATCCCAACCATGGCTCAACTTGTGTGGAGTTTGCATGTTCTCCCTGAGCCCGCATGGGTGTCCTCCCACACTCCAAAGACATGCTGGTAGGTTAATTGGCTCCTGTCTAAATAGTATATGTATGTATGAATGTGAGTTAGGGACCTTAGATTGTACGCCCCTTGAGGGTTAGGGACTGATGTGAATGTACAATATACATGTAAAGCGCTGCGTAAATTGACAGCACTGTATATGCACCTGTATTAATTTAAAAAAAAAAAATGTATTAAAGGGTCCGAGGTACTCTAACCAGACAGAATTGCAAACCTGAAAATGGGATTTAAAGCTTATATAAGATTAGTCATTTAGTTTAGATCTGCTTTCAGATTTCCCACAGATAGGAAGTGATTTTGATTGGTTGCTATTGCTTAATTGCTGCCCTTTGCACTGCACTATTGAAAAAGCCTCCAAACTTCTGAAGTAGCTTGGCACTGAAGTGCTTGTAATATGCGTCAATAGGAAGATATTAAAAGCAATATTATCAGTGACTAGTCAATTGACTACCGGCCTCTGCTGTGATGTGTAGGAGTATTTTTAGAATTTTATGTATGCGTGATCTATGTTTGACGCATACATTTCTCATCCTTAGATGTATACTAATTAGAATTCTGGAACAAAATAAGTAAATTCACGACTTGCATTTGAGTCTCTGGGCAGTTTGAAATGTTTTAGATTATACCTATTTACAACAACTGGAGAAGTTAAAATAAGGAAAAAAGGATAGGGGCTGACCACAGAGATCAATAACATTCATTGCTTCATTTTTCCAAAGAACAAAAGATGAAACCTGATTTTCTACTCTGGGCAATGACTCCAGTTCTGACATTTTCTCTTCTCCCTTTTTCATTTGTAGATGCCTCAGAGACAATTGCTATGCTACCTATTGTGCTGCTGTACAACAGAAGTGTTTACTTTGCAAAACAAACATATTCATCTGTTAGGTGGCAAAATTGTTTATCATTACACACAGTGTTTTCTGCCACTAGAGGCCACTCTGTTCCTAACAGCTTGCAAGCAATGGGTTTTAGACTATCCCAAAACGGCTGCCACAATATACCATTATGTATGGCATAGCTACCGAAATAAGGGACACCTGTGCCAGACTGGACTTAGTGTGACATCAGAGGGAGGGATGTTATGCAACACAGTCTTGGAGAAATGAGATTGGTTAGAGCAGTGGCACTCCGAGGCAGGTGCGGGAGGTGTGCGCCGCACCGGGTGACATCGACCGCACGGGGTGACACCGGACCCGCTCTACAAAAAGGTAAGTTGTAAAGCAAGCCGATGATCCCCGCAGGATGGATCGGATCCATCCTGCGGGGATCGTCGGCATGCAACCTATACAGGGTAACACCGGACCCATTCCATGAAAAGGTAAGTTGTAAAGAAAGCCGACGATCCCCACAGGATGGATCGGATCTGCGGATTGAGCATAATGGATAGGAGTCCGATCCATTATGCTCAATCCGCAGATCCGATCCATTCTGCGGGGATCGTCGGAGGGGGTGTCACCAAGTATTACCACACTGCGTGACACCAACCCTAGGGACGCCTCTGGGTTAGAGACAATCAGATTTCTCTTTGTTTAATGTTTAGAGGACAGCACAGAGAAGTTAGAGGGAAATCCATTTGTTTCTTCTGTCTGCCTAAGAGGACTGAGCAGAGTTGACTGCTAAACTGGAAGTGCCACGTAGCCTCTGCAAAGAATTTCCTTATGCTCTAGTGACTGTCCCTCAGATTTCTAAAATGACGTTATGCCTAGTACACACAATCAGATAATTGGATGATAAAAATCGCTTTCGGAGTGATCTTCGGTAATCTGATAGTTAGTACACAGCTTTCAACAGCCGATCATGACCATTCATCCAACAATATCCGAAGGGACATACACAAACCTTTTTCTCAGATGATAGCAGAGCGGACGACTATAATTTCCTTAGTATAGTATTCGTCCGCTGAAAACCGAGACACAGAGACTGCGTATAATCGAAAACATGATAATATCTCGGAAGAAGATGGGGCAATGTAAACAATGTTCGTAACCACAAAATGCTCCAGCATACGACAATAAAATCATGTGCAGGCTATCAAAATGTTTCCCACAAGTAAATTGACTGATAATACTATTGCAGTTATGTATTTATCTGCAGGTTCCATGAAAGTGTGATATTATTGTATTTATTATAGAATGCTGTGGCAGACACAGGGGTCACACGTACATGACATCACTTCCTTTACGTAGCTATGCACACAGGAAATTTTTACTGAATCATACAAGAAATACTGTACATTTAGTAGCACTGTTGGATTTGATATGAGAGTAGCATGCAACAAGAAACAAATGAAAAGTTATCTGAATATCTAATCGTGTGTACTAGGCATTAGGCCTAGTACATACGGGCTGAATGTCGAGCGGCATCGGCTGGTTCAATAAAAAGCAGCTGACATTCGGCCCTTGTGTAAGGTCAGTGTCTGTTGAAGGTGCATGACCGAAAAAGGTCTGCCGGTCGGCATCTGATTAGAGCTCTCAACCAATGGCTGAGTGCGCTGACCAGAGTGTTCTGGAAGGGGGGCTGCCCCCCTGTCTAAACACAATAGCTCAGCGGGGTAAATCACTATGCTAACATCTGATTGTTAGCCCATTGGGTTAAAAAAAAAAAAAACTGCTAGTGTGTACTAGGCTTTACCACACAAAACTCCCATATCTCCAGTTATTTGCTTATCTCATCAGCAGTTAGTGTGATAGACTGTATTGCATTGTCAAGGAAATACTGAAGATAAATACAGACAATTGCTTCATTGTAGTATCTGCAAAGATATTTATTTCAAGTTGAATCATCTACAAGGGACCGTACACATCTCAAAACCTTAAGCCAGGGACACACGATGAGAATATCGCATAAAGAATGATCATTCATTTTTTTTTTATGTTAGTCTTATATCAAAAATAAAGAGGTTACTAAAGTCATGAAAATTCTCATATGACAGAATACAACTTTGGACGTGATGTAATATGTTGTATTGTATTGTAATGTGTTCTTTCGTTTCTGAACATGCATGGTCTTGCTCTTCCGAGGTGATCAAACAAAAATCATATGGTTGTGTAAAAAAAATTTTGGTGTTTGTCCCTTTGAAATATTTCGGATGAAAGCTGTATACTAACAACCAGCTTATCATATGATCATTTTGAAAGAGGTATTTTTTTGTCTGATTTTCTGATCATGTGTACTAGGCTTTACAGTTTCCTAAGGGCATGGAAGGCCTTTAGGTTTATGTCTTTTCTTCCCAGTTTCATCACTTGGCTGGCTGCAATGAGGTTAATTGTTCATCCTCGTCCTATAATAGTTTCTCACTTTCTGCAGGGTCTTTCTCCATTGGAAAACAACAGCTGTGTCAAAGCATATGCTAGTTGGCCTACTCTATATCTTAGGGGAAAAGGATGGAAGGCTGCCAAACTTCTCCTGAGAATTAGGAATCTAAGTGCACTCCCTATGGCTTTATGACTCTCTCCCAGGACTCTTTAAGCTTGGGATCTTTCCTCAATTTCAACAGGCTAAGGCTGACATGGTGTGAATGATGCCCTAAAGTAATTTCACCAAATATGAACAGAGTTTAAAATTAGTAATCCTTTTACCAATGTTTATAACTGTGTCTTGCCCTACAAGCCCAGGGTAGAATTAGAGCTAATAAAAATGTACCCTATCCCAGCGTTAAATACTCCAGTCCAGGAAATTACCAGATTGACTGCATTATTTATTCTACATAGGACATACTGCACACCCCAGTTTTTATTTAAAACTGGGTCAGGCACTGTCTCTAATTGCATCAAGTGCAGGAGAGCTGAAGCCAACTTGATTCATCCTTTATGGAAATGTTCAAAATGGTTTCATTGCTGGAAGGATGTCATTTCTTTTACATTTCTTTTATTCTTTTTATCTTTTTTTGGGATTTTGCAAAGGTAAATCACTTTACACAGAAAATGGGTATTAAAAACAAGCACAGAATACAAAATGTAAAGAGATAATTGTTGTAGTTGGGGAACAGTTGAACTTAAATGGGTTGAATGGTATCAGAGACAACCAGTATATTAAAAAAAAAACAGCACTAGACCTACAGTAGTTTCCGAGTTGTATGAATGGGTGCATATTGTCCTAGCGGCATTCTGAAGCTATGTTAGCAAATATGTCTCTATCTAAGGGTAGGTTGAGCGCTACGGGGGTTGTAGAAGAGATTCTTGGTTTCTAAACTAAACACAACATTCTGTCTTTCTCTAGAATACAACCCCCCTTATGGGTTTACGTGATGATTTTGCAACATCCACTTTGGAACAATATAAAGTAGATGCTCATGGCAGAACACTCTTTACTGCATGTAAATTATTTGCTATAAGAAGCATCTCCCCAGCTCCTTCCACTACAGAAGAATGGTTCCAAGAGATGCATTGTATACAGTCAATGGAAAAGCTTTGCACTGATAAGGACTATCTGCTAAAATTTCAGAAAGTATGGTCTCTGTGCCTGGAAAGGTTTGATCATTTCCTTGGGCTGAGCTCTTCTCCAACAGCTATCCCTATTTGCTTCGATTGTTTATTACATGGACCCCTCTGTTCCAGGCAGTGGTGGAAGACATGGGAAGTGAAGACCCAGTGCACAATGTATCAATTTCTGGGATCTCAAGTTTATTATTACATAAAATAGAACAGTGTTTGGTCTCTTGGGCTGAGATGACGATGCTTTTGTAATACACTCCTATCTTTAGACTGGGTACTTGTTTTTGTAGATGGTTACTGTAATTCTTGTTTGACCCTTTTCCCCGTATACTGCTCATGATGTCTGTTACTCTCTGTTTATGATGTACTTTCTTTCTATTCTTTGTTGTCTTTTGTTCTGTTAAGCAATCATCAATGAAAATACCTGATTTTAAAAAAAATGGATCATTGTTCCTCTCTGTGTGTAGTAAGAGACAGGACTACAACACAGATCTGTGGGATCAGCATGTAGGTGGCAGAAAGGCCAGGTGGTAGACACTCCCAGGGGAAGAAATGACATACAAAGAATTTGGAGATGCAGAAAATGTATTGTCAAAAACATTCCAACATACAGCAACAGATTCTATGCAGCGGCTTAGAACTGCTGGTAGCACTTACAGATGATTATATAGTACTGCAGAGGGCAATGCTCAGAGACCAACAGCACCTGTCACAGGGGGCAGCTGGTAGGCAGTGAGCAGCAAAGAACTAGTAGTGGAAAGGTGACCCACAGTAGTACTAATGAACAGTCCCTATGCTGTCCCTCCTCCTCTAGAACCTCTTTCTTATGCTTCGTACACTCTCCCTGTCTAGTGAGTTCCTGTCCATGACCTAGCCACATACAAAATGCACCCCAACTGTAGTGAGCCAGTGCTTTTTATAAGCACTGACCTCATTAAATATGACCAGGGGGTCATCCAGAGCAGCAGTGTCCAATCAGACAGCAACCCACTTAATGACACAAACAGAAGCCTAGAGGAATTTACATTCCCCTTATCGTCCACTCTCCCTGCATGGTGGTTGCAACAGTGCCTCTTGTGTAGGGAGGTCAACCTACATCTGCCTACAAGCAATGGACGAGTTTGGACATGATAATATAGTTTAGCTAGATAAGGGAAAATGAACTGTTATATCACAATATTGATGTTCTTAGGCCTATACTGTGATTCAACTTTTATTTATTGAATTGAATTAATGAAAAAAGTAGCATATTACTTCCAATTGTCTATTTCACTGTGTCATGTAATTTTGAGGGTGTCGCCAGATTCAGGAAGGAGCTGTACCCATATACTTAAAGTATCACAGCCAGCACAGGTTGGCACTACTAAGTTAATGGGACATTTTTGTAAAGATGGCTGCACAATGGGACTAGTCAACTAGTTATGTCCTCTGTAAAAGTCTGTATTGTACATGGTTTATTCACATTTCAACTCAGGATGTGTCAAACCTACTTTGTCTTTAGAGTGGCTCTAAAGTCATAAAGTCAAAATCTTTTTTTTTTTTTTTTTTGCAATTTTTGTAAAGAATGGTTATAACACTTGTCAGTTTTGGTTACCATCTGTGCCTCGTTAGTGAGATTTACTTTAACTTTCAATCTTGAACACACAACAAAAAGAGAAATTGTCATTGGAACAAGTTTGCCCATTGGAAGATTTTTCCTCTATTCCTGTTCAATTGACAACTCAAGACGAATCATTAAAGCGGATTTCTCTAGCAGGATCATGGACAGCAGCAAAAACCTAACCTAACCTGTTATAATCCTTCTTCACTTATAAAAATACAAAGTTTTTGGTTTTAGACATACCTTACAGTTTGAAACATAGCTGCAGTACTCCTATATAATTCTAAAACTGGCACCAAAGAACACTCCTTCCCTCTTAGTTAATGTAAAGCACTCGGGACTTCCAGATAAAACATCAGAAAAATACAGTCCAAAGCCTGTGCTCTATACAGAGATTCATTTGTCTACTTGACCTTTTCAGTGTTTCATCTAGATCAATAGCCACCACCCAACATCAGTGCTGTCTGTAAGTAAATGAATAGATTTATTTTTAAAGAAATGGTTGTGCAACCATGTACTGTATATATATATGGTATTGTATGGCTTACAATGCCCTTTCAATTGTATTACCTATTGACATTAACAGAAGCAGCCCAGCAGACAGTCGTACTACAAATGAATCACTAGGACATGGCACAGCCATACAAGGGGTATAGTTTCATTATTATCTTTCTGTGCAGTCTTTCTCTAATGAAAGGAAAATCAGCCATTATTCTGTTCTAGGGCCAATTTTTTAAAATGGAGCCAATAATTCTACAACGTATTCAAATGATTTGATGTGAATGGTGTGATTCTGATTTAACAATCCCTTGATTATATGTCTAATAAAACCTTTGATTAGTCAAAAATCTGAGCACTCCAAATGGATTCAAATAAAATGTGTAGCGTGAATGAAAGAAATGTATTTTTGTGTATCATTATTATCAATTTGATTCACACTACAGTATACCTCATATTTAAAGTGGACCCTTTGAAAATCTTTTTATACTTAAAATGATGTTATTTTGTTGCTGCTTTTATGATGTGCGGTGTAGAAAATTAAATGCTGTCAGATTTGATTGCCTCATTTATTTCTTTATAAAATGTTTGTGCCACCCCTTGCAGTCAAACTGGTGCCAAGCTGAGCACCAGAAATAAAGCTGACCAGAGCTCTATGTAAGCTTAAATTCAGGTCCTGAGAGAACGAGGATACATTGACAATAGGTCTCTACTTTTCTCTGCGCTTTGAAGGAATTCCAGATACCAGGAGCTCATCACTAAAGAGCTCATTGAAAAAGAATTCAGCTTAAAGAACACCAAATGTTCCTACAACTAGTATATGTAATTAAAGCTAAACTCTAGGAGGAGATGAAAATATAAATGAATGCAAATATAAGTAGTGCAGCGCTAAAAAATTAAATATGAGAGTTTACCAATGACAATATGCAAAATAATAAATACGCAGCAAATATTAAAGCAACGCAATATGTCCTTAGGAAATTGTGGCAATGGTAAAGCTATGTCAAATACCTTCACTGATATTGTAATACAATAGTATAACACACAGGGCAAATAATAGTCCAGAATAACTATGAATGGAAAACCACAATATAATTGAAAAATGGTGACTTGATAGAATCCCAGTGGAACCTGTGATCCAGTGCAGTGCAGGAACAATAAATAAATTGCACACTCACCAGAGGCACAATTTAACTGCGCAATTGTGTCATATACACCAGAGGTCCCTTTGGTTGTAGATAAAGCGTGGCCTGGATTGGATAACTCCGCGGTAGGTAATGGAATGTCTGGGGATCCCCTAGATGAGTTTGGTTCACGATGGATTCTGCCGATTACAGCTCTCTTCTAGGCCCTGGGATGGTCACCTGGTGGTCCTGAGGAATTAAATGCTCGTAGTGGAGCAGAAAGGAGTACCCATAGTGTAGTATTTTAGTTGAATCAAAAATTTAATTTATTCAGGATAAAAATAGAAAAGACACACTTCTCAGGTACTGTAATAGAAAAAACAATCCTCGTGCACAAAGGATATAATAAAATTGAATGCAGCATAACACTGAACAGCTGGTGAAAAGGGGGGGCGCCGGACCTCCCTGATCCGGCAGCTTGACATCACGGCAAACACAGGCTACTCCTTCCTTTAAGGTATTTGACATAGCTTCACCATTGCCACAATTTCCTAAGGACATATTGCGTTGGTTTAATATTTGCTGCATATTTATTATTTTGCGTATTATCATTGGTATACTCTCATATTTCATTTTTTAGCGCTGCACTACTTATATTTATATTCTAGTGAAGGTTTATGGTTTCCCTTTTTAGTGTATCAGCTGCTGTCGTTCATTAGCGCTCACTGAACTACACACAACTATAAATGAATGCAGCTCTGCAATCAATTTTACATTATTAAATGTATTGTGCAAATGCAAGCAGTGTAAATACTTTTATTTGCTTTGGCCTTAGCCTCTTGCAGTCCCTGTACATCAATGCAGGATTGTGTGAGAAAAAAGAAGCACATGGAGCCAATCAAGTTCATGTGCTAAAAGAAGCATGCTCATAGAAAGAGAAAGCAGAGTGACAGAGAGATGAGCTCATCACTATGCTGCTTGTCCTTTCACTTTTTAGTCACAGACTGGGGTGAACATCTATAAAAAATATTGGTACTTGTAATAAACAGGATAGTTGAATTGAGAAAAGGTATTGGCGTGAAAGTACACACGGTGTGATGGCACAAGTAATAATAGCTATGTCCAGGTTTAAGGTTAAAATGTAGGGTTAGGCCAGAGTTAGTTTACCATTAGTTTTTGGGGTGTCCTGCCCACTCCTTCGCTATCCTGCATTGCGATCTGTAGGCTTACACCTGGCTATTGTTACCTATAGCCAGAACTTGATATATACTGACTGGTTGGAATACACATGGTTGGAGGACTGGAGCCTTTGAAATGAAAATGCTACCCTGTTCTAATTTACACTTAATATTTCGGAGGGCAAGGCTGTTGGATATGGAATGTTACTCATTGCGGTCATCCTTTAAGACAGGGTTTCTCAACTAGGGTTCCATGGACCCTTAGGGTTCCTCCAAAGATTGCTACGGGTTCCTTGAGAAATCAACAATTTATGCCTTTCAGATAATTGACACTGACACCATTGATCTGTTCAGCTATCTGTAAGGGGTAATTCTTCCAATAACCACAAGTTTAAGAAGAATTCTTCCCATTGACCATTACCTAATATACAATGCATTCAGAAAGTATTCAGATCCCCTTCACTTGTTTCACTTTTGTTATGTTGCAGCCTGATACAGTTGTTTAAATTCATTTTTTAGCATTAATCTACACTCAGTATCCCATAATGACAAAACAAAAAACAGAATTTTAGAAATGTTTGGAAATTTGTGAAGGAAAAACTGAAATATCATATTGGCATAAGTATTCAGACCCTTTTGCAACAACACTTGAAATTTAGCTCAGGTGCCTCCCATTTTTCTTGATTGTTGCTGAGATGTTTCTACACCTTGATTAGAATCCACCTGTGGTAAAATTAAATTGATTGGACATGATTTGGAAAGGCACACACCTCTCTATGAAAAGCCTCACATCTGACTCTAGGGGAGATTTACTAAAACTGGTGCACTCAGAATCTGGTGCAGCTGTGCTTGGTAGTCAATCAGCTTCAATCTTCAGCTTGATCAATTGTTTTGGCAATAAAACCTGGAAGCTGATTGGTTTCTGAGCAGAACTGCACCAGATTTAGCGCCATGCAGTTTTAGTAAATAGTCCCCAGTGCATACTGTATCAGAACAAAAGCCATGAGGTCCAAGTCAGATTGACCATCGGGTTCTTGGTCAGTCACTCTTACTAAGGCCCTAATCCTCGACTGCTCAGTTTGGACAGGTGACCAGCTCTTGGAAGAGTCCTGGTTGTGCCAAACTTCTCCATTTGAGAATTATGGAGGCCACTGTGCTCTTGGGAACCTTCAGTGCAGTGGATTTTTTTCTAGCCTTCCCCATATCTGTGCCTTGATCCTGTCCTTCGCAGGCAGTTTTTTTTTACATGACATTTGTTTTGATATCTGATATGATGCATTGTCAGCTGTTAAGTCTTTTATGGAGAGGTGTGTGCCTTTCCAAATCATGTCCAATCATTTTAATTTTACTACAGGTAGACTTTAATTAAGATGTAGAAACATCTCAGCAACAATCAAAAGAAATGGGAGGCACCTGACCTAAATTTCAAGTGTTGTTGCAAAGGGTATGAATACTCATGCCTATGTGATATTTCAGTTTTTCCTTCATAAGTTTGCAAACATCTGTAAGATTCTGTGTTTGTTTTGTCATTATGGGGTACTAATAATAGATTATAGAGAAAAAATTAATTTAAACAATTGTAGTATCAGGCTGCAAAATAACTAATTTGAAAAAAAGTGAAGGGGGTCTGAATACTTTTTGAAAGCACTGTATTATGAGTTGTAGATATAGTAATTTCGGGTTCCTTGAGACCAGAAAGTTATTTAAAAGGTTCCTGCATGCTGAAAAAGTTTAGAAAGGCTGCTTTAAGAGATAAGTTTTAATTGATTGCTATGGATTGTATACTTTGGATATCACCACTTTATTAATTAAACCCTCTTGCACAGAATCCACTGTGATATTTTTAAAGCTTCAGTAGTTGTGGGGGGCCACAAAATAAGAAAATGTTGCTGCTAGAATGTTATTTCTAATTATATTTATTCATTTCAGGTACTTATATAGCATCATCAATTTATGCAGCGCTTTACATACATATATTGTACATTCACATCAGTCCCTAACCCTCAAGGGGCGTACAATCTAAGGTCCCTAACTCACATTCATACATATACATACTAGGGACAATTTAGACAGGATCCAATTAACCTACCAGCATGTCTTTGGAGTGTAGGAGGAAACCAGAGTACCTGGAGGAAACCCACGCAGTCACAGGGAGAACATGCAAACTCCAGGCAGGTGGTGCCAGGGTTGGGATTCAAACCAGCAACCCTAGTACTGCCAGGCGGAAGTGCTAACCATTTAGCCACTGTGCTGCCCTATATGGGAAGTAAGAGGAGGATACAATGTTTCTTTATTAAAGTAGAAAAAAATGGTATTTAGTAACCCAGAGGAACTAATCATAAATCCAATTTCAGAAGCTTAGATCTGCAGAATAAGTAAAGCTGATTTCAAACCAGGTGTATTGTACTAATACCTTTATATTGTGTTACAATAAATTGTACTCACATAAGACAGAAGTCTAGTGAAAGTAAATTGTAGACAAAGGTGAAAGATGGATGTTTGTCTCTTAGAATGATTGCTGTTCAAGCAAGACCTGAACCGACAGGTATTTGGCTGGAATACCAAAAGTATGACCACTGTATTTATCGTGGGCGAAAGATGCTTACTACTCACAATATATTCAATTTACAAGGCAATTCCAATTTCATGATTTTCGAGACACATTTGCAGGACACTAGTTTTGCCTTGGATGAGTAAGCAATAGTAATACAGAAAATTATTGGGATCAAATTATTATTGTAAATTCTGCATAGTGGGAAGGCATCTAATTTTGCAGGTAAAAGATCTTGATAAGAAAGATCTTGATAATAAATCTTGATAATAAAAGATCTTGATAAATGATCCCCATAGGCTCTAGGGATATATTCATTGATGTATTTGTGAAATAAAAGCCCAGTTATTTATCACAGAATGCAGTGCTTTGCAATACTGGTGACAGTGCACTCCAAAGAGATGCCAGTGAATAACCCCAGGACGTTCTTAGACTGTCGCTGCTAATCTGGGACCAATTAGCTACCCAATGTAAGTGGCATTATAAGAAGCATTCAAAAAAGCCTATTTATCAAAGTCACTTGCCCATAATACAGCTGGTAAAAGTGGAACAGAAAAGCACCATATTTATTGAAGTCAAAAAGTCCCAAAGGAGTTGCCTTGGTTAGATTCTCCCTTTTAGAAAAAGAGACAAAAAAAAACAACTGATGGCAAGAGTGGTGTCTTTCTGGTGGGTAGTGTCCTTAAAGGAGGATTCTGGCAAATGCAGAAAACATTGCAGAATTCTTGGTAACTATATTCTAAGTTCTATTTGTAATTTATTTTAGCTTTTTTCAATATATATTGCATTTCATTACCATTTGAAATTTCCTATTAAGTTGTGGTAATACTCACAATGGATGCTTAAAAGGTATGAAGGCTATAACAATGAACTTCTTTTACATCGTCACTTTTTGATCCATTATAATTAATATTAAAAGCGTTTTCCTATATCTCTTCCATAGGCTAAAAAAATGCCTGTTGATCCTGCCAGAAATTCAATGAGCTGCTAACATCCTGTGCTTTCTACTTGCACTGCATTGTTATCAGTTATTATTGTTCTTTCACAGTTATAAGAACTACAAAACACCCCCAGCATGTGTTATGGAGATGAGAAGGGGGTTCTGAAGTCCAAATTGGGAGCAAGTGGCATGGGGAAAAATCCCTGTTCCTCAACAGATGAAGTACAGTGAGTAAACATTGCCACCCTAGAAGTCTGTTACTGGCAGGATCGCCAGGTGAAAATAAAAAAATAGCATGAAAAAGAAAACGAATGCAGCCCCCACATCTAAAGGCTGATAAACTGCAAAATAGTTGGGTTTAGATACACATTAAATTGAGAAGAAAAGAAGAATATAGGAGATAATTTAATAAAATAATAATTTTAGTCTGTGCTCATGGTTGACAACAATCTAGAAGTTCATGGAAAGTAAGTAAAAATAAAAAAAATTAATAATGCCAATAAACTAAAATAAAACAAGCTATGTCCATAAAGAATATGTTTATTCTCCCTGCTTCTTTTCCCAGCATTTGGGCTAAAAATAAGACCGTCATATCATAACCCTATCAGCAGTTTAATACTGTTTTTTTTAGAAAAATGTCCACACAAATATACATTTTGGGTTGGCAACCCTGTCTATACCATCTACCACAATGGCTGCTACAATAAATGCACAGGTTGTGTAGACATTTCAGAATGGCAGAATCAAAGGTATGCACTAGGGAAGTGAATGGTGGATGAAAGGAAGGACTAACATGATAATACTGGCTCAATGTCCAATGAGTAGGTTGAAGGCAGAGAGCTGCTATGCCTGGCTATAAAGTATGGCAGATATATGTAAATCACAGACCTGACCAGGGGCGGACTGACCATTCAGGCACTTGGGCGCTGCCCAAGGGCCCAGGTTCAGTAGGGGGCCCCATGAGATGCCCCTGGTACCTTTCATAGGCTTTTTTGAGTGTTGTTTGGGAGTGGGCGAGGACACAGGGGCCCCTTGATCCCCTATTACCTGGGGGCCCCATGAGTTTTCAGTCCGCCGCTGGACCTGACTCTATAGCAGGGGTCTCCAAACTTTCTAAAGAAAGGGGCAGTTTACTGTCTTTCAGTCTTTAGGGGGCCAGACTGCGCCCAGTGGGAGTAAACAATGCCCCATCTTCGGTATTAGGGGGAGAAATAGTTGTTATCCCATCGTT
The DNA here is from genome assembly GCF_062004578.1 of Staurois parvus. Taxonomy (NCBI): domain Eukaryota; kingdom Metazoa; phylum Chordata; class Amphibia; order Anura; family Ranidae; genus Staurois; species Staurois parvus. Next base: position 8,889,907 of record NW_028317825.1, read on the forward strand.
GGTGTCAGTGGAAGGAATAGTGCCCCATTGTTGGTGTCAGTGGCAAGAGTAATGCCTCAAGGGCTGGATAAGGGCAAGAAAAGGGCCACATCTGGCCCCAGGGTCACAGTTTGTAGACCACTGCTCTACAGAATTGAAAATAATTAGGGAAGTGAAACAGTAAATGTACTTCAACTGTATATTTAGCTTTTTTTTTTGCTGTTATGGTTTATGTAAACCAAGTGACATAATGAAGACCAGTAATAATACAGATAACATTATTTTTTCCAAAACCATGTGCAGGTTAAAACACGAATACTTATTTGTAGTGTTGCAAACCAATTTAACATCTTTTATTAATTAGCTAATTTTAAAATGAGGCTAAAAAAATAGTAAACTATAACTATGTATAATTGTATAACTTTAAAAAACTAGAAAAATGAATGATTTTAATAGCTGAAGATAATAAAATGTAACACCACTGAACTGCTGGAAAAGTGTGATGACTCCTCTGTAGTCATTTTAGCTTATGTCATTGTTTCTACAGGAAGTAAATTGTAAAAAGACTTCACTGTATTAGGCGTTCAGTGAACAATTACTTACCCTGGGCAGTACGGAGAAATGTGTTACCATATCAAACAGCATGGTGCCATCTGTAATAAAATTATAGACACATTCTTGCCAACAAATACCTATATTCCAGAAGTTATAATAGTTATTGTCTTTCTGAATTGTGCATGCAATATGGCTGATTTTTGGGTAGGTCTAACAATATTTTTTTTGAGACTAGAAACAGTAATTTAGGGTACCTAATCCCCATCCCCTCACACAACTGCCTGAACTAAGTATGACCTTATATATTAGCAAAAGCAAAACTGTATCAGGGATGCTGGATTACTCTTTTAAAGAACATGTTCACCCTTAACTAGGGGTCCTCTATTGATAAAAGGGTCACCGCTGCACAGCAGGAGATGAGTGGGGACCGTGGTCCGTGACAGCCCTGTCATGTACCGCGGCCATGCCATGTAGCAGCCTGTGTCTATTCTCCCATGTCTCCTGCCTGGCCTCCGATGTCATCCTATCAGCAGGGAGGAAGGTGGGAGGAGCTGCAGATCAGGACAAATAGCAGGAAACTATTCATATTAACAAGAGGGTAATCACTTGCTTGTTAAAGTAGAACTACATTGTATCTGAAGACCAAAAACCAAAAAATGCTAATCAATTCATTTTAATTATTCAAAGCAAACTCACCCATCCAATATATTCCCGAATTAAATTCAAAATCCTAAATATAGCAAATAATATAGATACACCAAATCAAAATAATCCAATGTGAAATCCAAAATATGTCCAAAATACGTCCAAAATAAGTCCAATACAGTGTCCAAATTTCAATCTTTTTCTCCAAATATGGAAATTATTCCTCCAAACACGTACCTCGAAAAATAAAAATAAACAATCTAGTGCAATTCAATTAATTAAAGAAAATCACCCCATGAAACTCCACACTTCATTGCAAAAATTATCAATTTGTGAGAAAAAAAAAAAAAAAATTTATATTTAAATTAAATTTTACCAATCTTAATTTGTATTAGTGCATAAACACATCAATTCAAAATGTGCACACTCTGTGATCACTGCTACACAGTGAATACCTGCAACCACCACACAATAATACCAAATACTATTACCCTCTGTGAATGTTATAAGAGCTCTACCAACATTATGGATCAGTAATCCTCCAAAGATCTTCTTTGAGAATATTTCCCAGGTCCAGAACTACATACAAAATGCGCGTTGTATGTATATACTCTGTAAAGGACATCAGGGTCTGGTCACTGGTATGCTGTCATCAGAGCGCCCTAGCAGACTCCCAGAGATGCTGACAAGACACACTCCCGGTCCGCCTCAGGACTCACCAATGGGTCACCAATGGGTCCACCGTCGCTCAGACTCCAGATGTCGATCCACCTTAAGGAGGCTCGTGCAATAACAAGCCAGGGAGGCAAGATAGTGCTGATAGTGTAATATAGCCTTTATTGAGTAAAATCCAAAAAGTATTCAAAAGGGACACTCACTCAAAGTATGGTATCCTGTAGTCAATCCTTATGCATCAAACAAGTAAATTCAGCAAGGTCAGCGTCACATTGAGGGATCCCCCTGACATGTTTTGTGTAAAACACAAGTTTTCAAAGGGGTGACTTTGAAACCCCGTATCACAAAAAGGTTTATTATATATTTAAACACTTTCTAGGGTGGAAAGTATTAACTTTTTGAAGGTATAAGGAGGACATACATCTAATTAGAAACTCACCCATCACGTTTCCATGCTTTTTTTTTTTGCTGAGAAATAACTTTGAACCCCCCCCCCCAAACATTTCTAGCTGTGGCCATCTTGATTAAGGGCAGGTGATTCATGTAGCATTTACTTCCTGTAATCCATCTGCCTTAGCTCAGGCATGCAGGCAGGAGGGTGTACTTAGCTGAGAAGACCCCTTCTCCTGAAGACTCCTGAGATGTATGACATCATTTGCCTAGGTCTGGGAATCAGGAAGTAACTGAAGAAATGTAAAAAGTTTAAAACTGGTAAATATGACTTACTTTCCTATTTATTTACTAATTCTAGCAGCATAAGGATTCAAAATAGTCAATGTTGATTGGGAGAGTGAAGTTCCACTTTAACATGATAAGTTTGGCAGCTCCCACCCTCCATCCTGATCTGCAGCTCCTCCCGCCCTCGCCCTGCTGATAGGATGACATCGGCGGGCTGGCAGAAGACCTGGGAGAATAGACACAGGCTGATAACTCCTTCTACACAAACAATATTTTTTAAAAAACCTGCATTTAGGTGTTACAAACCAGAAGAGGACGAGCTAAAACAATCAATAGGCAAATAATTAAATATAAAACTGTTAGAGTAGCGCTTAATTGATGATACATATAACTACTATGTGTAACCTGCCATCCACCAAAGGTGAGAAGTAGATAACACAAATTACATATGAAAAAAGTCCACATAATCTGGAAGTACTGATGCTTTAAATGAAGCCGGAGATAAAAAGGATAGAGAAAGTCCTTCACCTTCCACCCAATCACACAGCCTCTTACCAGAAAATTTGACCACCCAAAGGACTGGTTAACAAGTTGTAAAAGTTGTACCAAGGACTGGCAGATAGGTCCCCCAGAAAATCCAGACAATACACAGAATATCCTCCAAATCATATAGCTCTTAGATGGCAGATGATTCTCCACATATCCGAGTCTTCAGTGATATACAGTAAGATTTCTGCTTGTTTTCAAATACCTTTTTCAACCTAAATGAGTTGACCTATAGATGCTACAGGTCAATATGCGCTCTGTCACAGATGGGTACTCAATAGAAAAGAAGGGCTCTTCATAATGTAAAATGTTTCTTTAATGCTTTGTTAGTAAATCTTGCCAACTTCAGCTCACATGACCCCAAGAGACTGCGGGACCTGCAAAGTGCCTATTGTAGATACTTGTGTTATCCTGATGAAACTTCTCTGATAGGGATTAGTGCGCTTATTTTGTTTTGAGTACCCATCTGTGACAGAACACATATTGACCTGTAGTATCTATTGGTCAACTTGTTTAGGTTGAAAAAAATATTTGAAAACAAGAAATCTTACTGTATATCCTACTGTATATCATTGAAGACTGGGATACTATGTGGAGAGTCATCTGCCATTTAAGAGCTATATGATTCAGATGATATTCTCTGTATTGTCTGGATTTTCTGGAGGACCCATCTGCCAGTCCTTGGTACAGCAGCTGAACCTGATAACTGTGCTGTTTAACCAGTCCTTCAGGTGGTCACATTTTCTGGTAAGAGGCTGTGTGATAGGATGGATTTTTCTTATGTTGATTTGTGCTATCTACATCTTACTTCTCACGTTTGGTGGGTGGGTGGCAGGTTACAAGTAATAGTTATATGTATCATCAATTAAGCACTACACTGACAGTTTTATATTTAATAACTCCTTCAGCCCTGCCAAAGGTAAGACTGTGCAGGGGAGGCAGAGATTGGAAGGGGAACTGTGTTGTTAAAGAGGAAAGGGTGGGCCATGACTTCAAGGAGGATTGTGATGGGGGAGGGGGCAATGACTGCAAGGTGCACTGTGATGGCAGGAGCATGACTGCAAGGGGCATTGTAAAGGGGGGGGCATGACTGCAAGGGGCACTGTGATGGGGACCCATAACTGCAAGGGGTACTGTGATGGGTGGAGCTGTGATTGCTAGGAGCACTGTGGCTGTGCGGGACTGCACTGTAAAGGGGACTGCACTGTAATAAAAAAAACTGAGATTCCTGGAGGACAGGTCTTCTTCCTGAGATCATGTCTGAACCTTCATCTTGGTCCCCACTGTAAGAAACAACTTCCATTGTCTGTTGCTGCTCTTTTACTGTCCAATCCAGGATGGAGATAGGGAGGTTTCTAAACTGTACTGCCTCACCTCAGCAAAGGAAAATCAGGCCAACAGGCTGGCTGTGCTGTTTGACAGGGTTACACAAATCTCAGAACTGGATGGACAGAAATACAAATCTTTGGTGTGTTAAAGAAGCTTCCATATGTGAATTTCAGCTGTTTGTCTGGGGGTATGCTCTAAAGAGACATAAGATTAGCACCTTTTGTATCGCTAGTAGGAGATTTATCCTAACATTTAGTAAGAAAGTGAAGGGATAGTATAATAGTATTTTATGTTAGGCATGGGGTTGTGAAATTTTTGCCATAAATTTGGTGGAATGTCTTAAAATAAGTTATATAAAAAAAATATTGCATTATTTTTATATTAAAGCAGTAGCAACCCCCTTTTGTATATATTATTATTATTATAAAGGATTTATATAGCGACAAAAGTTTGCTCAGTGCTTTACAATATAACGGGAGACAATACAGAAACAATACAGTTCAATACAAGAGGGATAGGAGGGCCCTGCTTCTTTGAGCTTACAATCTAGGAGGGAGGGGCTAGTGGTACAAAAGGTAGTAACTGTGGGGGATGGACTGGTTGGAAGAGTAGAAGATTCCATTATTAGCTGATAGGCTTCCCTGATGAGATAGGTTTTCGGAGAACGCCTAAAAGTGAACAGAGTAGGCGATAGTCTGATAAATTGGGGTAGAGAGTTCCAGAGGATGGGGGAAGCTCTGGAGAAGTCCTGGAGATGAGCATGAGAGGAGGAGACAAGGGAGCTAGAGAGTAGGAGGTCTTGCGAGGAGCGGAGAGTACGGTTTGAGTGATATTTAGAGACAAGATCGGTGATGTAATTTGGAGCAGAGTTATAAATGGCTTTAAACGTTATTGTTAATGTTTTGAATTTTATCCGTTGGGCAATGGGAAGCCAGTGGAGGGATTGGCAGAGAGGGGTGACAGATACAGAACGGTTAGTAAGGTGGATGAGTCTGGCAGCAGCATTCATGATAGACTGAAGAGGGGATAGCCTGAGATTCGGTAGGCCAATGAGGAGGGAGTTACAATAGTCAAGGCGAGATATACCAAGGGAGTGAATACGTTGCTTAGTGGTTTCCGAGGTTAGGAACGGGCATATCTTGGAGATGTTATGGAGGTGAAGTTTACAAGATTTGGACAGTGATTGGATTTGGGGGTGAAAGGACAGATGGGAGTCTAGGATTACACCTAGTACCCTGGCATGAGTGGAAGGACTGATGATTGTGTTATTAATCTTGATGGAGAAGTCAGGGGAGGGGCACGGGCTGGGGGGAATACTAAGAGCTCAATTTTGGAAAGATTGAGTTTGAGGAAGTGGAGTGACATCCATGCCGATATGTCACTTAGTAGGTTAGTAATGTGAGAGGAGACTGAAAGGGTGAGGTGAGGAGTAGAAAGATAGATTTGTCTGTCATCAGCATAGAGATGGTACTTAAAGCCATGGGAGTTTATCACGTGACCAAGGGAGGAGGTGTAGATGGAGAAGAGAAGGGGTCCAAGGACAGAACCTTGAGGGACCCCTACGGAAAGAGGAAGTGAAGAGGAGGAGAAGCAGAATCTGCTGCTTGAAGCCAGATTTCTGTAATTTCTAGTAGGTTAAGGGAGCGGGAGACAAAAAGGTCATGGACAGAGGTGAGCTTATTACAGACAGAGCGGGCATTCCAGAGCGAACATGAACAAGGGAGGGTGGTTTTTGGGAGCATGGGGACCGATATTAAATTGAGGGGATTGCGGCTATTCATGGAAGAAAGAGGATGCTTGGGGGTGAGACACTGGAGGACCAGGGTTTGGGGAGCTATCCCCAGAGGTTAGGAGAAGAAGAAGGGTGAGGAAGGTAACATGGGAGTGGGATGTACATGGGCGCACATGCTTTCCAGTCCTGGTGTTTGGGTCAGGAGGAGAGTAAAGTATCAGCAGGAGGTGATGAGAGCAGTGGTAGGGAGATGGTAGCAGTGAGGGTGAGATGTACAAGTTTTGGGGTGGAGCAGAGGGGTAAAGAAGTGAGATTTTGGGAACGCAGGATAGTAATATGAAAAGGAGGAGTAGAGGGGACATATTAGAAGGTACACGGAGTGGGACTCAGACTTGTAAGAGATGTTTCCCAGGGTGTTTAATTGCAGTCTGTCCAGCGTGCAGTAGAGTTTCTTGCTGTTGTTGTATCTTCCTGCTGCTTGAGTTATCCTGCTTTAGTTAAACTGCTGTGTTCAACTGCTCCTTAGCACTCTATCGCAAACAGCACTCATGCAGAAACAGCACCCCATCTGTGACTATGCCCCCTGATCTGTGATCACCCCCCATGAGCTGATCTAAATTTATAGGGAGATGGTCAAATAAGCACTCATCTCCGCCCCAATTAGGAACTGATAAGGATCACATGAATAGGGGGGATGTTTCTCAAACACAGACCAGACACAGGCCACAGTCATAAAAAGAGTGCAACAGGAGGTGAGAACTAATCAACATAGACAAAATATATATACACTATTGTATATATATATTATACCTACAGGTAAGCCTATAATAAGTAACTGTAAATATCTCCTAAAAGTGCACTGTATAGAAGATATTTACCTCTGTATCAGCCAGTGATGTCACCGGAGCATGCGCACTGCACTCTCAATGCTGTCCATTGAGAGAGCAGTGCCACGGTCATGTCTCCCACGCACATGCATGGGAGTTACGTCATTGTGGCTTAGCTGGTCAATCAGCCGGAGCCAGCAAACCAGGAAGGAAGACCGGGTGAAGATGGAAGCCCTGTCAGCAGTGACAGTGCACCTCTAGAGGGCTTCGTTTTAAGGTAAGTCTTTCATAATGTGCTAGTATGTGATGTATACTATCACATTATGACATTGCCTTGCAGGGGAAAAGCTTTTTTTTTTTTGCAGACACTTTACTACTGCTTTAAGTTGAATAGTGCTGGAAATTATGGTAAGTATTCATCATTCAGCCTATGGGTCAAACAGGGTAATTGAAAAATGCAGAGCTCTACTTGTGAAAAATCTAATGAATCTTTCAAAGTATTACCAAGAAGAGGCAAAACCTCTGACCCTATAGATTTGGATAATTAATAATACCTCACTTATGTGTGGAATACAATTTCTGACTAAAACATTTTAAAAGATGTGATGAAATCTGGAATGGTTGGACTTCTTTGACTTTACTCAAGAAGATACAAATTAAAAATATAGTGTCAATTAATGCCTGTATGTTGCACTGCTTTCTTTTATACCAAAGGTGAAAGTGAATATAAAGGCATTACTTTTTTTTTTAAATAACAAACATGTTATAGTTATATTCCTATGCAATGGTTTTGCACAGAGCAGCCCTGATCCTCCTCTTCTTGGGTCTCCTACCGTTGCTCCTGGCTCCTCTCCCCGCTTGTTATAGGGACACTGGTGTGGGCTTGTTCCTGAGCCAGTTCTGTGTGTCTTATGGATAGCTTAACACCGCCCCCTCGCTCCTTACTCACTAGCTGTGATTGACAGCAGTATTAAGGTGTTTTACCTTAATACAGAGAATGCACTAAATTAATAAAACTTCAGCCTTCACAACCAACTCTAAGCACATACAAAGACATAAATTAATGCAGATTTTAATTTACCACTAAATGTATTTTTAATGCATACAGTGTAAGTACCTGAATTTGATCTGGTATCAGCCTCTTAGCCCTGGTTCACATATATGCAAATTGGATGCATTTTGCAACCGATTCACATGACATGTGCACCAAACCAGTTTTTTATGGAACTTGCACATATGTGCGGGCCAGCAGCAGTGCAATTTTAAAAAGATTCAGGTTCAATTTGCACCTGAACCACTGAACGAAATCGCACCAGACTCCTTTAACAAATCACACCGAAACCGGCCTCACACATATGTGAACCCGGTCGTACAGTCCCTGTAAAGCAGAGCTGGAGTGTCAGAGAAAGAAGCAGCACAAGGAAACGTGAACACTGCTAACTATAGGTATCATTCTGTTGTTGTTTCTAGTACCTTTGCAGCAAAGTGTTTATTGCAGGATGGATTGCTTTATCACAGTAATCACAGTATTGGACCCACAGCCAGCCCACAGAATACACCACTCAACATCAGTATGTCAAGGTGTTCTATCACAGAGCTTGTAGACACTCATGTTTGCCGGGCACTATGCTTAAAATAACCAATTGGTGGATGAGCTGCCCCACTGAGGGACTGCCAGTCCTAGCCTATTACTGAAGTGGTCTGCAGAACACATGTAGAACAGATTAGGGCAGATGAAGAAAAATACTGGGCATGTTCTAAACTTGCATTTTTATTGTCTGGGTTTTTACAGACAGGGGCCCTGGGCACCTAAAAGAAAATGTAACAGAGAATTTGAATCTTAAACCCGTCTAGCAAGAACAGACAAGGCGACAACCTTTCAGGCTTGATTTATACAATATGGCCAACATTATACAAGCCTCCCTTCTAATTAAAAGAACTGGCTATCTAAGCACACCAATTGCTGATTCATTTGTATAATTAAGTTAACAGCCATACAAACTCCAGCAAAGAACATTTGGAAAATAAGAAGAGCTCTGTTACTTTCAGCGAGACAACATTATAGCTTCCTATCTTTCCAACCAATTAGTTTGTCAAATGTTTGCACTGCTCGAGCTGCCCCAATCAACTGTAAGCAAAATTACTATTGAGTTCTACAAAATACATTCATTTAGCCTTACAGTGCTTACAGAACTCAGTGAACTTCTAAGGCATAATAACTGCATGTTTTCACTCAATGCAGAGTTTCAAAATGTCTTTGGAAAGTTGGGAGAGAAATATGAGTTGAGAGCTTAATATCCCAGGTTTGCATTTGATCACCAGTTGAAGCTGTTGGCTGGACTGATGTAAAACTTGTTACCAATTCAGTTTTCCTAAACCAGGGGAAAGTTAATCCATATGTGATGAATCCCAGTTTACCAACTTGCAGTCTAACACACATGCCTTGGCTTGGTGGACACCAGGAGAACACTACCTATCTAAATATGTAATGATGAAAGCAAATGCAGCTGAAAAATAATGGTGGCATGGGCCTGATTTTCCATTTGAGCGTAGGCCTTTGGTAGCAGGGAAAAGATGCCATATATGAATTTGCTGTGTTTCCTACATACCACTTTGTGATAACAGGTTTGAGCAGTTCCTTTCCTATTTTAATACAATACTGCTCCTGATACAGAATTGGGTTGATGGGCTATGGGAAGTAGATACACTGATTTGGCATGCACAGAACTCTGGCCTCGTCTTAACTGAACATTGAGGGATGATTTAGAATACTGCCTGGAAGCCTAGCCTGATTACCAGACCTAGTGTCCAATCCTACTAATGCACATGTGACTAAACGGGGAAAAAAATCCCACCAACTATATTTCAACATCCAATGGAAAACACCCACAGAAAAGTAAAAACTGTTACAACATAGAAGCAAAAGGTTGGAGGGAATTTAAATAATTAAAGTGTTACTAAATCCAGTAACACACAGCATGGAAATGCAATTATGTTAGTAGATATAAACTGCTAAATACCTTTTCTCATCAGCAGTGTATAGCAGTCTTGTGACTTCTATCAGTGTCCGGTTTAGCACTGGTTACAGCTTGTAGGAGGAGTTTTCATTGTCCTCTGACTGTCCTATAAGGCTGCATGACCCCTGATCCTCTATCTGGACAGTGCAGATTTGCCCTGTGCTGATCACATGCACCCTCCCAAAGAAAAAAAAATATCTAGCAACACACACCAAACTGAGCATGTGCAGAGTGTCTCCTAGGGCTTTGTACTATCAGCAGATGGAATGGGGACAGTAGAAGAAGGGGAGGATCAGAGAAGACAGGATCCCAGGTTTAACTCCTTAGGTTCCACATACAGCATGCTTTACTGTATATACAAACTGATTTTACTGTTGTGGGTTTAGTAACACTTTAAAACATAAGTTCAATCTAAAACCCTTTGTTTCAGGATGATATGGTTGGCTTGTTTTCTTAGCAGACTGAAAGCGTAATGTATGTTATTTGCAAAGTGAATGTTAGTAAATAAGGGGAGGTTGATTACCTTGAAAATCCAATCACATATGAGAAAAATGAAAAAAAAAAGATTTTTACTGACACAACTAGATTAAAGTGAACATTTACTACAGACAAATAGACTGCGCACTTTGCAAGTGCAGTTGCTCCAGAGATTAGTAAATGAGGCAAAGCTTCACTTTGCAAAGAATACCCAATCACATGCAAGGGAAATAAACTAAAATAGCATTCTCTTGCATGAGATTGGATGATGGAAGTCATTTGAACTTCTGCTCATTTACAAAGCTCTGGAGCATCTGCACTTGCAGAGTGCACAGTCTATTTGTATTTGTCTTTAGTAAACCATCCCCTAAACTTCACCTAATTTGCTAAGTGACATTCTGTAATTCTGTTCATAAATTAGCTCCACTGTCTTTGTGCCTTATTAGAGGAGTGCAGTAGAAAAGAAAAAACTTTTTTTTCAATGTAATGAACTACAGTCTACTGCAGTAAGATTCCACAATGTTTCTTACATGTGCAGTGGAAGTGTTTGCTTCCTAAACAAGTGTTTTTCAATTTAAAAAAGAAAATACTTTAACAGAATCACTGCTGCAGAGTGTCAGGGCTGCGCAAAATCATATATATATATATATATATATATATATATATATATATATATGTGTGTGTGTGTGTGTGTGAGTGATTTTGCATTTCCGGCTAGGGGACACGCGTGCGCACGCCGCCCTACCCGTACCGCCATTAGCGGCTACAGCTGTCGATCACCGGGTCCCAGTCGGGGATTCCCCGTTGGCACCCGCTGATCACCGAGTATCACTGACAGGAGAGACTTGTGCAACACAGGTCTCTCTCCTGCAAGCAGTAACATGCTGCTGTGTATTTCTCTGCACAGCATAGAAATACACAGCAGTATGTTTCCCAAGTAAAACACGCACTTCACACTTAGCAAAACAGCACACAGTTAACTCTTTGAATACCCCGGATGTTAAGCCCTCCCTGCCCAGTGTCATTAGTACAGTGTCTGTGCTTTTTATTAGCACTGATCACTGTATTAGTGTCACTGGGGATGTCAGTGGCAGTTAGTCAGTTCCCATCCAGTGTCAGAATGTCCGCCGCAGTCCCTCTATAAGACGCTGATCGCCGCCATTACTAGTATGGAAAAAAAAATCCAGAATATATAACCCCATTTGTAGACACTATAACTTTCACGTAGGCCAATTAATTTACATGTACTGGGATTTTTTTTAGCAAAGACATGTAGCATAGTACATTTTGGCCTAAATTTATGAAGAAATTAGATTTTTAAATTTTTTTTTACTGGATATGTTTTATAGCAAAAAGTCAAAAATATTGTGTTTTTTTCAAAATTGTCAGTCTGTTTTTGTTTATAGTGCGAAAAAAAATAAAATGCACAGGTGATCAAAAACCACCAAAAAACATTTTGAGGGGAAAAAAAAGACATAAATTTAATTTATGCACAGCATTGAATACCTGCGCAATCGTCAGTTAAAGTAGCACAGCACCGTATCGCAAAAAATGGACTGGTCAGAAAGGGGGATAAATCCTCTGGAGGGCAAGTGATTAATGGTTTTGATCAATTGTGTCATAAATGCATTTTACGTTTACATGTTTAGAAATCCTGTTACATAATTTTTCATCTACAGTATTTCTATCAAACCTCAGTATTACAAATAAGCATTTATTACAGTGTGCCTTCAAGACAAATTATGTCAAAAGCAATACACTGATACTTTCTGGTAGGCTAAGGCAGTGTTTCTCAACCTTTTTTGCCGTTAACCTTTTTTGCAGTTAAGGCACCCTTTAAAATTATAGACAGTCCTGAGGCACCCTTTAAATTTATGGATAGTCCTGAGACACCCCATTCTAAAATGGGGTGCCTCAAGGCTGTCCATAATTTTAAAAGGGCACACCTGTCTAAAATGTGAAAAACTATTCTAATAGTTTTATATAACACAGCAACATCCAGATATGTAGGACACCCAACATTAGAGTTGATTTATTCTTCCAAAACAAATACACTTTTGCCCACTGGTACTGACTAGTATTCCAATGTTTCTTTTCTCCCTCAGCTTTTCACCATCACTGAGCTAATATGACCCCAGCACTGATGGAGAGGGGCAGAGAAGGGTCAAACTAGGATGTTGTGCAGGCAGCTGACATCCCCCTTATCAAACTGATGATGTCATTGGTTGTCAGGACGCCGGCGGCTAGAAGGTCATAATGGTGCACAATGAAAACCTGTGGCTTTGTGGAACTAAAATGTAGGCTTGTTCCACCCGCTGACTTGTATACAAGTTTTGGGCAATTTTTAGTCATTTTGCGAAAGCACCCCTGAAGAAACCTCAAGGAACCCCAGGGTGCCTGGGCACCCTGGTTGAGAAAGGCTGGGCTAAGGCAATTTAGTACAATTTTGCTGTCTTTGCTAGCAGAGGTGGAGTTGAGTGTCGGTCTTCTGCTCATTCAGGTCAGCTTTGCTGATAGGAAGGTAAAGCCAGCCCTCCAGTACCAGGCCAGGAAAAGAGGGGACTCTTTAAATACCTTTGGGTGCATGCACAGTAGTCCTAAGGACTGTTGCTATTTTCGATTAAATAGAAGTTCCCTGGACCCTATGAGTTCAGCAGCAGAGGCCAGGGACATTTTTGGAAGCACGTGGAATAATCCTTCATTCTGTGTCCCCCAACAATTAAATTAAAGATCTGGCCTCTTCTTCTATATCAATCTGCAGGGGCAAGCCAGAACTTTAATGCAATTGCCAGAAGCGCCTTAGCACGAAGAATTACTCTGCCTATCCCAAAAATGAATAAATATACCCCTCTCTATCCCTGGCCCCTGCTGCTGAGCAGATATGGCCTAGGGAACTTATTTAGTTGCTAGGAGTAGCGGCTGGTGGGATTACTGTGTGAGTACAATAAAGTGTTAAATGTCCCTACTCAGTGTGTGGTGGGGAGTGGTCGGCCCTGTCAGACAGGCTTTATGGGGCACCTCAATTTCTAATAGTGGTGCTGATTCAGGTTATAGCTGCCTGAAAAAAAAAGACTTCACATAGTGAGCTGGTTGTAAGTGGCAAATATAATTTTGTTATAAGTAACATTGCATATGTACCCGATTAACAGGAAAAGGTATATATTTTAGTGTCAAGATAATAAACAAAAACATATAAACAGACTGTGGATTCCGAATAACTTTCTTCCAGAACATGATTGAATCTGTCTGGTGGCTATAAAAAAAGATTGCCACTGAATTCAGAATATGTTTTCTGAACTAGAAAGACTTGTGTCTTATTTTAACATGGCTAACCATGTAACTAAAAACATGTACTCTGTATGTGAGAAACAGCAAAGGGCCTGTCATGGGTGTGTTTGTGAATATCCTATCTTCATCTTAAACTGGAAAGCAAAAGGGGTTCCCAGATAATAGGATTACCAATAAAAGGACGAGTGGTAAACAATCTAAAAAAAAATAACCAAATAGGCTGTGTTGTATTTTAAGGCTTAATCTTCAAGTTTTACTGAATTGAACGTTGAATGCTTTTCTACCTGCAATCTGTATATTAATGTTTCCCGACAGAATTCCCCCATGCTGGGGATATGGTAATAAATATCCTCCCCTTGAAAGCCACAAGCCAACCCTTTGAGGGTCCAGTGCCTATCCATCCTGGCAATCAATGACAGCTTCAGTCCCCACTGAGTGACAACTGGGAACAAGAGTAGCTCCATGACATCTGCAGTGGAATCATATTTAATACTGTAATTGTTCAATACAATGAGAGAATAAAAAAACATATTCTTCATTTTTGCACAATTGTCAGCCTATGAAAAACAGGAGTGCATTTTTATTAAGCCAAATAAAAGCCATATTTACACTATATTACCAAACGTATTGGGCCATCCCTCCAAATCATTGTATTCAGGTGTTCCAATCACCTCCATGGCCACAGGTGTATAAAATCAAGCACCTAGGCATGCAGACTGCTTCTACAAACATTTGTGAAAGAATTGGTCGCTCTCAAGAGCTCAGTGAAATCAAGCGTGGTACCGTGCTAGGTTGCCACCTGTGCAATAAGTCCATCTGTGAAATTTCCTTGCTACTAAACATTCCACGGTCAACTGTTAGTGGTATTATAACAAAGTGGAAGCAACTGGGAACAACAGCAATTTAGCCACAATGTGGTAGGCCACATAAAATGACAGAGCTGGGTCAGCGCATGCTGAAGCGCACAGTGCACAGAAGTTGCAAACTGTCTGCAGAGTCAATAGCTAAAGACCACCAAACTGCATGTGGCCTTCACATTAGCACAACAATAGTGCATAGAGAGCTTCATGGGATGGGTTTCCATGGCCATCCAAGCAGCTACATCCAAGCCTTACATTACCAAGTACAATGCAAAGCATCAGATGCAGTGGTGTAAACCATGCTGCCGCTGGACTCTAGAGCAGTGGAAATGTGTTCTCTGGAGTGATGAATCACACATCTCTGTCTGGCAATCCAATCGGTGTCTGGGTTTGTTGGTTACCAGGAGAATGGTACTTTCATGACTGCACTGTGCGTTTACAACAACGTGAAAAGTTTGGTGGAGGGGGATTATAGTGTGGGGTTGTTTTTCAGGGGTTGGGCTTGGCTCCTTAGTTTCAGTGAAGGGAACTCTTAAGGTATCAGCCTACCAAGACATTTTGGACAGTTTCATGCTCTCAACTTTGTGGGAACAATTTGGAGATGGCCCCTTCCTGTTCCAATATGACTTCACCATGACCAGTGCACAAAGCAAGGTCCATAAACACATGGAGGAGCAAGTTTATGGTAGAGGAACTTGACTGGCCTGCACAGAGTCCTGACCTCAACCTGATAGAACACTTTTGGGATGAATTAAAGAGGAGACAGTGAACCAGGCCTTCTCGTCCAGCATCAGTGCATGACACACAAATGTGCTTCTGGAAGAATGCACTTCTGGAAATGCCTTTCTGGAAGAATGGTCAAACATTCCCATTGACACATTCCTAAATCTTGTGGACAGCCTTCCCAAAAGAGTTGAAGCTGTTATAGCTGCCAGCTCTGGTGGGCTAACTCAGTATTGACCTCTACGGACTGTGGGATGCCATTAAAGTTCATGTGCGTGTAAGGGCAGCCGTCCCAATACTTTTGGCAATATAGTAAGTATATACACTGCTCAATAAAATTAAAGGAACACTTTTTAATCAGAGTATAGCATCAATTCCATTAAACTCCTGGGATATTAATCTGGTCAGGTAAGTAGCAGAGGAGGTTGTTAATCAGTTTCAGCTACTTTGGTGTTAATGAAATTAACAACAGGTGCACTAGATGGGCAACAATGAGACGATCCCCAACACCATGGAATGGTTTTACAGGTGGTCACTGACATATTTTTCCCTACTCATATTTTCTGACTGTTTTTCACTAGTTTTGCATTTGGCTAGGGTCAGTGTCACTACTGGTAGCATGAAGAGATACCTGGACCCTACAGAGGTTGCACAGGCAGTTCAACTCCTCCAGGGTGGCACATCAATACGTGCCATTGCTAAAAGGTTTGTGTCTCCCAGCACAATCTCAAGAGCATGGAGGAGATTCCAGGTGACAGGCAGTTACTCTACGAGAGCTGGACAGGGCCATTTACCCATCAGTAGGACCGGTGTCTGCTCCTTTGTGCAAGGAGGAACAGGATGAGCACTGCCAGAGCCCTACAAAATTACCTCCAGCAGGCCACTGGTGTGAATGCCTCTGATCAAACAATCAGAAACAGACTTCATGAGGTTGGTCTGAGGGCCTGATGTCCTCTAGTATGCCTGGCACCATAGAGCTCAATTGGCATTTGCCATTGAACACCAGAATTGACAGCTCCGCCACTAGTGCCCTGTGCTTTCCACAGATGACAGCAGGTTCACCCTGAGCACATGTGACAGATATTAAAAGGTCCGGAGAAGCCATGGAGAACATTATGCTGCCTGTAACATCTTTCAGCATGAGCATTTTGGTGGTGGTTCAGTGATGGTTTTTGGGAGGCATATCCATGAAGGGACGCACAGATCTCTACAGGCAAGACAATGGCACCTTGACTGCCATTAGATATTGGAATGAAATCCTTGGACCCATTGTCAGACCCTACACTGGTGCAGTGGGTCCTGGGTTCCTCCTGTTGCATGACAATGCCCGGTCTCATGTTGCGAGAGTATGCAGGCAGTTCCTGGAGGATGAAAGAATTGATACCATTGAATGGCCTCCACACTCGCCTGACCTAAATCCATTAGAACACCTCTGGGATATCATGTTTCAGTCCACCCGACGCTACCAGGTTGCACCTCAGACTGTGCAGGAGCTCAGTGATGCCCTGGTCCAGATCTGGGAGGAAATACCTCAGGACACCATCTGTGGTCTCATTAGGAGCATGCCCCAACGTTGTCAGGAATGCATACAAGTACGTGGGCGCCATACAAACTACTGAGTACCAATTTGAGTTGCTGCAATGAAATTTCAGCAAAATGGACTAGCCTGCTGCATTATTTTTTTACTTTGATTTTCGGGGTGTCTTTGAATTCAGTTCTCTGTAGGTTGATAATTTTCATTTCCATCAAACAATGGGGCATCCTTACATTCCTAACACATTACCCAGCCCATATCAGTATAGATATCGAGCATGATATTTTGCCCCATTGAGATCTGATATGTTTTCAAAGTGTTCCTTTAATTTTTTTGAACAGTGTGTATATATATATATATATATATATATATATATAAATATATATATATTTTTTTTTTTTTTTGTTTTTTTTTTTATTATTATTATTTATTTATGTATTTATTTATTTTAATCATGCAAATTAGCGATAGTGCTATTGTCAAGTTACTTAACAGATTCTAATGTTCTAATGTCTGATCTAGGTAACTAATCATCAATGTAGTTATTAGCAGTATTTTTTAGGGCATCTGATGATGCCCACCCTGTGAGGGCAAGAGAAACAGTGGCTCCCAAGATATAAATAAGGCACTGGTTCTCCTTTATCTTTCTAAATACCTCATGTCAGAGTCAGTAGTAAAAATCAGCTTTTTTAACAACACTCAACGCACCTTTCCTAAGTCAAGAATGAATACCATGCTTTATGTTTTATGCTAAGCACTGTGCCTGTTTCAGTTTCAGATATACATAGAAATTGGGCAAGCACAATAGATCCTTGCCTCTGGAAACTGGAATCGCTACGTCTCTATACTTAATTTAAAACCCAGGTTAATCAGAACTCTTCGGCTTTAACTGTGTTTCCAAGCTGATATTATCAATGGCTGAGAACATTTTTGAAAGCAGTGTGTGCATATGCCAATAGCACATTTTGGCCAACTGCCCCATAAAAAGCTTTAAAGTGTTTAAAAAATGGACTGATCATACTTAAGATATTCTATACATTTTAAAGTCGTTGATTAAGTGCATTAAAGCTCCATCTGGTGTGAACACTGATAGCAAATGGCAGCTGGACCAGCGAATAGGCAATTCCTCCAGTACTGGAGGGCTGCCAATGACTGGATGCAATTTTATGATCACTTTGGAAACATATTCAGCATGTAATGGGGATTTAAATATGGCTGGGATCATATAATGAGGTATCCCCAGGCAGCTCCTCATCTTCTGCTCTTCCTCTGAACACAGGCTTCTACTAAACACAGTATTTGTAAGCTGCGGGGAGCCTGGCCACATTGTGCAGCAGTCACATAATAATCTGTAGCACAGGCACTAAATAGTCCTTGTAGAATGAGGTTTCGAGGGACTATTTATCAAGTGAGAGAATAAGGAGCCACAAGCAGAAGTTATGTAATTAGCTTAATATTTTGTTTGTGTTTACCATGGGTAATTTACTAATGGAAAGTGGATCATTTTTTTTAACAATTCCATGAAATTATAGTACTTTGCAGTGTGCCGGAGGCTTTACACTTAATAGTTTTCTGCTGCAAGGGCAAGCCAAAACAGCATGTTTTACACTAAGGTCTAGTCTTTGTTGCTGCTAATATCTGACACATGCTTCTGTTTGACAGTGAAGGAGACTAAAAAGGATCTCTCCAGCTAGAAGGACTATAGCCTCAATAAAAATGCTATGGTGCTTCTGCCCTTTTATTTCCGTTAAAATATTATTATATTTGTATATAAATACATACACTTTACATATACTTCTCAACTTACGTAACTTAAAGTGTATGTTAAATCCAAAACGTGTTTTGTTTCAATAAAGTAGCAAAGCATTATAACCCTATCAGTTTTTTTTTTTGCCTTAAAGGATAAGTTCACCTTTTGCACAAAAATCATAAATGCACATTTTTTTGCAGGTAAAAAAATGTGCATTTATTATATTTTGTCCAAAGGAGCCTGGAAAGCATTGCACCAGCGATCAGTAGATCACTGATGCCATGCAGGTCTCCTGCAGACCTGTCAGAATATCTGTTTGTCAAACAGGGATGTATGAGCAAGCAGATATTCTGACTGGAAGTTTCAATGAACTACCACGGCACTCCACAGTGTTAATTCATCGAAAACTAAAAGCCGACAGCCACTAAGGCTGTTGGGACTTGCAGTTCATTCATTCAAGGAAGTCCGTGAATGAATGACACAGCCGTGTGGGTGGAGCCCCACCCGTGTTGTTTTCAAATCTGACAGATAGTATGTGGAGACTTCTCCCCGTATTATCTGTCGGGGGGGGGGGGTACAGCTGCATCATTAGGAACATGTTACATGTTCCACCTTAAAACGGGTGGAACATGTAACATGTTCCCAAAGGTGAGCTTATCCTTTAATTCACATTTTGTTATATTTTATTTTTTTAGGTTCCATAGTTAAAGTGAGCCTTTCATATTTACATAGTTAGTCTGGCTGAAAAAAGACAAAAGCCCATCCAGTTCAACCATAGAAAAAAAAAAGTTATAATCCTATACCCACAGTTGATTTCCTTACCAAAAATGTCATTAAAGCCTAAAAGTAAGTTATTGCACCTGTCAAGGTATCTTTTATGAATTCCTGAAGCCCAAGGCAGATTGGCACACTAATATGCAACTCTTGTCTAGAAAGTTGAGGTCTGGCCTCCCCTGTTCCTCTTCTCACATTTTCATTAGGTCAGTAAAGTGAGAGATGAAGGGAAGCTAGCCCCTAAATGTGTCAGCAAAAGTCGTCAGTTGCTTAATTTAGAACCCCAAAATTTAGAGCACTCAGGCTGCCACCTGGCAGACATCAAAACTGTGTGCAAAGCCTTAGCTCTGGTTCACATGGGTGCTATTTGTCATGTAATTTGACTGTCCCAGATCGCATGACAAGTTGCACCCCATTGCCAGCAATGAAACCTCTCAAATCGGTGCAATTCTGATTTTGAGCTGTGGCACCAATTTTGAAAAAAGGTTCCTGCACTACTTTTGGCAATTTCATATGCAACTTGCATCACGTCGCACAGATGTCAGGCATGCTACACATCAAATCATCAATTGTGAAATCACGCTACTTCAAGTGAAGTAGTGCATTTTCAAAGCCATTCAGTGTGAACCAGGGCTTACAGCTGTTTTTCTTTAGCCACTTGCTGACCGTGCTATAGCCAAATGACAGCTACAGTGCAAATGTCCAGTTCTAGGAGGACGTCATGACGTCCTCCCAGAACCGAGCCCCCCTCCGCACCCACTGTGGCATGCACCCGGTGCGCTCTGTGGACGCTGTGTCCATCGGACACAGCTGATCACAGTTCACGGTAAGGGGCCAATCACAGTGGCCCTTTACCACGTGATCAGCTGTGTCCAATCACAGCTGATCACGATGTAAACACAGTTGCCGGTTACCAGCAGCACGTTCTTCACACTGTCAAAGAGTGAGGAGAGAAGAAATGGTAACCAGCAACTGTGAAAGGGGACATTGACACTGATAATCAGTGCCCATCAATGCAGCCTATCAGTGCCCATCACTGTTGCCTATTAGTGCCCATCAGTGTAGCCTCATGAGCACTCATCAGTTTAGGAGAACAATTACCTGTTTGCAAAATTTTATAACAGAAACTAAGAAAAACATTTTTGTTTCAAAATTGTTGGTTTTTTTTCTTTTGTTTAGCAAAAAATAAAAAACCCAGTAGTGATTAAATACCACCAAAAGAAAGTAGTATCTGTCCCAAAAAACGATACAAATTTAATTTGGGTACAGTGTTGCATGACAGCGCAACTGTCATTCAAAGTGCGAAAGTGATGAAAGCTGAAAATTGGCCTGGTCAGGAAGGGGGTATAAGTGGTTAAAAAGCCTGTAAGAGTGGTTAGTGAATAGCTGGAAAGTTCCTACCTGGCTACTTTCCTGTTAAAATAGTGACCCTCCTGCTGAGGCTTTAACCCTCTGCCATCTTGTGCCCCACTCCTTGCCAGAGGCTTCAACCCGACATTTCTGGACAATACCATTATATCCAAAGGAAGGAGTGACCACACGCATAGTGTTGCTGCACTTTACTGATGGTACTTTGAAAATGGCACAGTCAAATCACACCGACGTACTATCTGGTTTCACATAACAGCACATTGTCAATCACATTTAATGGACGGTCCACTGTAGTCGCATTTGAAAGTATTGTGCAGTCATTAAAGTAAGCCATCTTCCCTTACAGTCCCTCTCCACCCAGGGTCATTAGTATTCACTTATATAGAATTTCTGCAGTCATCTCCTCCATAGGTACACTTCTCCCAGGATCCCCTAGGGTGATACACTTACTCAGGGAATTCTTGCCCTGGTCTAAAAGGCTTTTTGCAACCCGTCTTAGCCCCACCTCCATAAGGGTCAAGAAGTCTACAGCCGGCTCTTCTGAGTGCAGGTCCATCTATCTGTCCCCGGCCTCCAGCCCTGTCCAGGGACTTCACTTGCTGACAACATCCACATAGGATTGGGGTGTTTGGCTCCCGTGCCCCAACTGCTACTAGGGCTGTAGTAGCTGTAGCACTTTGCATACCTTTTGTTTTGATGCACCTGGATTTCCTTGATTAAGACTGAACACTCAGTTGATCTTTAAGTAGGAAAGGTCTACTTAAAATATGAAAAATACTAACTACTATGTACTCTGTTATTGTAAAGCAGTCTGCTCATCTCTAAACAGTTGTGAGAAGAAGATCATGTTTGGGTTTGGAAAAAAATAACATTGTGGCCTAGTTTTATGAGCACATGGAGATGTATAAGACATGCCGGGGCTTACAGTTATCAGTGACAATAGAAATTACTGCTGCTTTAATGACATTGTGAATATCATTATTATTCAGTTTAATCACATTGTGTGACTCCTTTGTTCCTTAAATTGAACAATAGAACTGGAGTGCACAGAGTATACGCTCTTGCATTATCAGTGCTCGGTAAATATCACCATATAAAGAATGTTTACATTTAATCACTCAGTGGAACCCATTTTATCATTTGTAAAAATCAAACAATTTTGCCAACAGAATTGTAGGCCTATTTAGCCAAGTGTTGGACTACAGAAACATGGAGAAGGAGATATTATCCTCTTTTCAGTCAGTTTTACTTTCACTTTCTATTATTATCCTGGATGTCATGCTGCACTATCCTTTCCAGTCAGCAGGGAGAGAGCTATAGCCAGGAAAGCCTATGGACTTCCATGCAGAAGGCTGAGGATGATGGGAACTGAAGTTCGGGACAACAGCCATAGAATGAAACTCATGGACTGTACACAATTCCCAGAAGACACCGAAGCAGAGGAGGAGTTGTGGAATAGCTTTGCTGGACTATGCAAACAACTTCTACCTCTTGGTGCAAAGGGAGTCCATGTGAGCGCATCTGCCTGAGTGCCCACATTTTGACAAAAGACCAATTCAGCAGGGATTGGGCCTGGGAGCAGAGACAACTAAAGCAGAGCTGCACAGACCACAGCATCTGCACCATTGCCACAATGAGACTGGAGCATCGTCTCACCCTCTTCTTCCCATTGCTGATCACCAGAGGCATTCTGTGAGAGTTCACGGCCAAACCACAGGAACTGCTGGGAGAGCTCACTGCTCATTGTTCACACTTCTTGCAGTTACTGAGCCACTAGAGTTAGGAAATTGATTATACCAGACCTATATCTCACCTATATCACATCGATCCAGCATCTATCCAGCATCGTTACTGCAACTATGCTGCAAGCTGGTTTACCAAGACTGATGTTAAGTGCACCAATACCTCTTAAAGGGCCCCAACTATAGCCAGCAGTAGAACAACATAAAGTACTGCCCCCCTACGCACACACACAACCACATACACTAAGCCATTCCACTAGCTCTTGTTCATTATTCATTTAGTGCCTCTGACCAGTGAGCCTAGGCCTAGTATAGTCACCAGCAATGCACCATGGCAGTATAGTCTCCTGAACACAGTTAAGTAAGTTACATTACTGTCCATTACTTCCCTCCGATTACCTTGTTACAGTTTATGCTGATCTGACTCAAATCCATTTTTATATTCTCTTTTCTTATGATTCATATTGTATAAAATTGCCATTGTCTACGACAAACATCAAATATCTAAGATCATCCAATCAAATATATTGTATCAATTTGATTGTGCTAAAATATTGATTTTGAAATAAGCTGGGGACTCTGTCAAAGCAGTATCTCTCTGTGGTCTGTAATCCATTGCATCCTACCTCTGCCCTCCTACTCTAGCATAGCACGGCCTACCTCCTAAATCTCAGTGACACATATGTGCACACTGGGAAGAACCTGTGTAGAAAAACAACTCTAGATATTAATGTCAGATAGAAATAGTTTTCACCCCTTAATAAAAGGTTACAATACCTTCAAAATGAAACCCGGGGACACCCTACTGATCATGCCCACAAAACCACACCCTCATCTTTAGCCACACCCACAAAACACCCCCCCCTCCATTTGTTATACTGATCAAATTGAGTAGAAAGGAATTGTTGCATCAGGGTTTGGCCATATTCCGGTAAAAGTGGGTGGGACTTAAGAGAGTATGGTTAAATTGAACCTGAACCTATGGAACCTGAACCTTGACCCTATGCTATGGGTCAAGAGAGTGTAAAGAACAGAGTGCAGGATCAGAATTAAGTAGCATTCAGAGTTGAAGGCCCAGGATTAAGTAATGCAGAGAGTTCTGAAGTCTGATTACGTAACACACAGAGGTCAGAGTTACAGTGGTTCTAAGGGCTTAAGGCTTTTGTATGCGTGAAGGTAAAAAACCTGTTGTGTGCAGGGCCCTGCCCCTCAGCCACCCTAATACTCACCTGAGCCCGATCTCAGTCCAGCGATGTGCATAGGAGGCTCGGCTTTCCCGGGTTTCTCACTTCTCATTGGGTGAGGCTGTTGATTACAGCCTGTGAGGAGGAGTCCAGGGGGTGGGGCCTAGTTTCCCTCTGCTGTGTCTTATGGATGCAGAGAATGGAGCTTGGGGACAAGCACATACCAGTGCCCCCATAGCAAGCAGCTTGCTATGGGGGCAATGCTCAGGGGGAAAGAGCCAGAATAGTGGATGGGGGACCTGAGAAGAAGATGATAGGGGCTGCTCTGTGCAAAACCACTGCACAGAGTAGGTGAGTATGTTTGTTATTTAAAAACAAAAAATGAGGGTTTAGTATCGCTTTAAAGATTAGGTAGTGTACAGATTTTGGGGATCTGGATTAGGTAACATACAGAATTCAGAGATAAGTATTAGGTAACATACAGAGTTCAAGGATCAGGATTAGGCAATGTATAGCATTCACACAGAGGTCAAAGTTAAGTAGCTCACAAGGTTCAGGGGTCAGGACTAAGTAATGCACAGAGTGAGTTCAGGGATCAGGATAAGGTAAGGCACAGAGGTCAATGTTCAGAATGAAGTTCGGGGATCAAAATGAAGTAAAATACAGAGTTAAGGGGTCAGGATAAAATAGCACACAGAGCTCAGGTGTCAGGATTAGGTAACATACAGAGTTCAGGGAACAGGATTAAGTAAACTAGAGAGTTCAGGATTAGGTAACACACAGAGGTCAGGGTTCAGAATTAAGTAACACACAGAGGTTGGGATCGGTATTAGTAACGTACAGGATTCTGGGGTCAGGATTAAGTAACACACAGAGTTCAGGGTTCAGGATTAAGTAACACACAGAGTTCAGAGGTCAGGATTAAGTAACACACAGAGTTCAGAGGTCAGAATTAGGTAGCACACAGAGTTCAGAGGTCAGGAGCAAGTAACATACAGAGTTCAGGGGTCAGGATTAGGTAGCACAGAGAGTCCAGGGGTCACACACAAGTTCAGGGGTAAGAGTTCCAGAATGAGGTCAGCAGTTACAGTCAGATTGGAGCATTGTCCCCAGGAGCTGCCGGGTAGTGTGAATTTTACAGTGCTCAGACTCCAACTCACACTATGCCAAGCACCAATCTAAAATGGACGCCTATTTCCTAGGGACAGATCCATCACTACAGGAACTGTCTCCAGAAAACAGGGAAGAATAGCAACCTACTTGCTACCAAGTGTGCAAATAAGATCAGAATATGCAAGTTGTCTGTAGAAATTGAAGACAAAGGATGATATGAATGTTTTTTACAGCAAACTTTTGCTTTTTTTTTTAAATTAGAGTACCTAATAGTTTTTTTAATCAAGATTCAAGTATAATTGAGCAATATCATCTCTATTCTATTAGACTATCCATGGAGAATCAGGTTTTGTGCAGATTTGGTTACTAAGGCTCACCATAGATTATTTTTTGATTCCCCCACGAACATGGATGGATCAAACCAGATGATTTTGATCCATCTATGGCCATCTTTATTGACAGTAACATATATGGGTAGTGGTAAGGATGCCAATAGATGTACTGGTATTAACACGCAATGGTCCTGGTTTTGATGTGTTATGATTTACTAAAGTAATAGAGCATGTTTGCATTGGTAAGTGTTAGCTCTATGAATAAGACAACACCCTGTGCACTTCTGTCGTCCAATCAAATGAAAGCAAAATTATGTTTTTTTTTTAATTTACTTGCCCATGATTGGGTATTTAAAGTGAATGTTTACTAGGGGGTATATTTAGAAAAAAAAGCATACCTCTCCATCCAAGGAAACAAATTTTTGTGCTATTTTCTCTCAAATTCGATTATTTTCAATAATGAAATGAGTGCTTTGGGAGAATGACCACTAGATGGCACTGATGATCATAAGAAATACAGTATACACTAATTTCCTGTGATATTTAGCACCATCTAGTGGCTATAATGCATCAAAAACTCGAATGGAGAAAATAGCCTAAAGAACACTATTTTTTGTCTAATTCACACAGAGCAAATGTGCATGCAGATTCACTTTACAAGTGGTTCTGCTCTTTTTTATAAATATACCTCTAAGTGTTCTATCTCGCCTATGTGTATTTTTTCTGTTGTAGTATTGAGCTGTATGAGTTTGCTATTGTTTTGTAGAATGCTGACATATAAAGATAATTTATGGTCACTACAGCTTATTTATTTTGTGATTTGGTTTCTTCCTCTGCTTCTTCTCCTGTTTGGGGCAAGTTAGTTCCATCCCAGCTTGTCCTTCCCTGTTTCTTAACATTAAAAGACAACTTCTGTGTCCTAATGAAGAGTTAAGCTGCCTCTGGATGGTGCCAAGTCAGCAGGGGACCATACAGTCCAGACAGACTGGGTCTATGAAGGTATGTCAATGTATAAAGAGGTATTTGAAACAGAACACTAGGTAAACATTCAAGTGATCAACCTCTGCTCCTTCACTAAAACAACCCCAATGAGTAGCACCTCTAGAAGTCAGATATGCTCATTTCTAGACTGTTAGAAAATATGTCCAGGAAGCAAGCCGGGAAATTCACTTTTCTATGTAGCAACATAGGTAGATATATACTATACATGTGCTACTTTCATCATAAGGTGAAAATTGCAGCAGCCCTAGTCATGCCCAGGTCTATTATGCTCCAATTGGTCATCCCTTTGAATTTTTTCTCATCTGAATCAATTGCTGAAGGTGACTGCATTTTCTAAAGATCTGCTCCACTACAGTCCTCAACTTTGCCACTTGGGATGATTCAGGTCAAATCCCAAGCTAAAATAATAAAGGTCGCTCTCCCCTACTGAACTTATGATATGTTTTACCTCCATGATTTGAAATGATGAATTCAGTAGAATATCCTAGGTCACCTTCCTGCATCCCATTGGTTTTAGGTGTTTCAGGCACAACCAGATTTGGCAATTTATCACTGCATTAGTGCCAAGTGAATGCTGCTTTCCTGGTGTACATAAATTATTAGCTATTCTGAAATATATAACTGATCACTATTATTACTCAACTGATAATTATAATGGATTTGTCAGAACACTTTGTCCCTGTGAGTAAAGACATTTTATAAATGAGGTCATTAATAAACTTTTAAAGTGTGTGAAATTCAGTGAGACTGGAAATATGTAACTCCCACGTATAGTCAGTGAGAGGTGCTACGTCCAACTGCTTCCATCCAGCTATAGAAACAGGTCTCTTCGTTCTTTTCTTTTCTATTTTCATAGCCTGAAACAGCCTCTGGTGCCACGCAGAGTACATAATTTTGTGTAGAAAAAAAAATAACTGGGATACCATTAGCAAAGTGTTTTTGACAAATGCAGGCAAAATTTCCAGTCTAATTACGAGTGTCTTGCTTTTAGCTCTAATTCTCACGCTTGATAAATAAGCCCCATAGTTACCACCTTCCGAGAACAGTTAAATGCTGTCTTTGGTCTGGAAAAAATGACTTTTTTTCACAAGGCAGTGCCTGTGAAAGAAACAGTGGGAAATCAATGGGCCATCAGTTCTTTTGGCATTCACCTCTCACAGTTTCAGACATTTCTTCTTTACATGGGGTGAAATATGAGTCTTAATCACTTGTAAGCTAGGAAATGAAGGCTCCAATGTATTAACCCATTTAGAGAGTTAGCAATGCATTCCAATGCCTGTGGTCTTCAGAAAAGAAGGAAGCCTTATGTCCAGGTTGTACAGGCATTTTGTACACATGGAGTTGTTGAATTGAATTTCCCGAGTTTTTAACTTGCACATTTTCATAATAATATTCACAATATTCACAAACAATGAGAACATATTGGAGGCTGCTATTGTTGACCTCAATCTGAAAATGCTGGTTACCTGCCTGTTATTCTGTGCATCTAATTTTAATATTTTATGGGTTACAGACCTAGAATAAGTATGTTGAAAAGTCAATAAAAGTCACATGTCCTTATCTGCATACTTGATCTAGGTAATGAATTCAAAGTTTCCAGTAAGTGGCTCAACATGACAGCCAGACAACTGATATTTCCAGCCTTTAAGTTTTTCTTTTAGTTTTGGACCCATATCAGTTGTGGTGTGTTTTAGTAACGTGCATGTTACTACCATAATGCATGTTACATGCGTAGGCAGGTATAGTATGTCTTCCCCACTGTAGTTGGTGATGTTCAGCTGGCCATTGTGCAGCAGAGAATAGAGGTTGAGAAGAACTTTGTTCCTTTGAAGTCTCTGTAGATGTCCTCAGGGCAGCAGTGGACCGGTTAGGCACTGCTGCCCTGGCTGACTTCCACAGATATCTTTAGAGAGGGAAACGCTAATAAATATCACTGTCCCACTGCAGTTGGCACTCATTTCTGAAGTGTTTTGGGTAGGGACAAGATCCCCACTGCTTAGGACAGTGTATTGAACGCTAGGGAGAGGTTCCTGTCAAAGAGAGAAAAAACAGAAATACCGCAACTGGTTCCACCATCTGGGGACTCTAGACCTGGGTCAAATATAATTTTGTTGATTTGCTAAGTATTCCTGCACTGCTGCTCTGCCTATCAACCACCCATTCACTAAGATGCAGCTCCGGTATTGTAAACATTAGCTCAGGTACTGCCAACACTGCTGAGAACTGTTGTATCAGAGTCACCTGTTATATCAAGACTGATGCCATATTGTTTTGGGACTCTTAAGTAAGTGCCTTACTGATGCCCTCCACATGTTATTTGTTACTTTTAATTAACCAAATAATAACGGTGCCACTTTACTTGGTCTCTTTTTGGCTTTACTTCATCTTGGGTACCAACCAACTTACCCCACTTACACATGCATTACCATTAATTTCCAATAGCAACACATTTAGGCAATGCACCATCAAAGCACATATGTTGCATTGCATGCTCAATTTTTTTTTGTCTGTCCTGGTGCATTGGCAATACAATCACTGTAATAGTCTGCTTTAAAGCAATGAACATTATTGCACATGCTGTACATTAGTATAATGCCCCAGAGAAGTAACTGTCAGCTCTGCTCACAATAGGCATAGTACATAGCACCAGGCTGACACCAGCACCATGCTTCCCTTCCACTGTTATTCGCAGCTTGAGCCCAAAAGACTTCTGGTGCAACCATGGACACTGTGAAGTCCCCCTTCCTCTTTATCACTCCACACAGCTCAGCTTGGTGATCTATTCATTAGGCTGAGCATTGTTCAATTTGGGTTGTGGGATGTACTTAGCCCTATGAAAATAATGATTTTCAGAATGCTGTCAGGGGATAACTCAAGGTGGTGGAGGAGCATGCTGAAAGTAGGATCAGGGAATTTATGTGGCCTGCTGTACATCTTTGTGTTGCTTTAACTATGAACAGAGTACAGGGTTACATAAACTAATTTTTTTTTATGTATTTCTTTATTTTATTTTGACAGCATGTTAAACAGCCAGACAATGCAAATTGTACAGGGCTGTCCAAACAAATCAATCATGGATAAAAGGCATCTATATGCAGAATTCTGACAACAGTAAAGTTTAAGATAAAAGACAAAGAAAGTGAATATACACTTTGGTAGATGTAAGATCAATTAACCAAAAAAATGTTTTAGTTGCATCTATGAGTACACAGGTAAAAGATCTTACTGCCTAGTAAGTGAGTAGAACAGCTTTAAAGTGTACCTATACCCCAATTGTTTTTGTTAGTTTTGCATAGATCTAGGAAAGGCTAGAAACACTGCCAGGTTTACTTCTATCCAGGGCTCTGGTAGGCTATGTCCACACTATTGTGTTTTGTGGTTGCTGTGTTTACCTGTGGGAAACACAGGGAAAAGGTCCCTGCACCTTTTCTAAAATTCAGCCAAATGGAGACCACATGGATGAGTGCAACAACACCAAAATATGTAGCTGCAGAGTAATGATTTTAGCTCCTATATTCAGCTTTAAATGATTTATCCACCCTAACATTCAGTGTCTGGTAGATGTTGGAAAGATAAAATGAAGTGGCTAGAAATATGCTATGGATGACTTGTTTTTAAAGGTTCTGGCTCTGGTTTTCATATCTAGTGAGCCACTAGCCTGAAAAGCTTCCAGCCAATGAAAATCTTGTACTTGGTCCAAATCAATACCTTACTAGGTACTTAAAGCCACAAGGAATGCACTTTTATAGGCTAAATGCAGCCAAAATAAATAACAGGAAAAGCAGCACAAGGGATATAGCTTACAGTCAGTAGGATTTGTGCCCTGTGCTGATACCTCTTCTTTTTGTTGAAATGCTCCTTCGATCATTCCTCTGCAACCCCACTGTCCAGGGGCGGACTGACCATTTGGAAACTTGGGCACTGCCCGAGGGCCTGGGGTCAGTAGGGGGCCCCATGAGATGCCCCTGGTACTTTTTTCATAGGCTTTTTTGAGTTTGGGCAAGGACACAGGGGCCCCATGATCCCCTATTGCCCGGGGGCCCCATGAGTTGTCAGTCCGCCCCTGCCACTGTCGTAATCTTTCAGTGCGGTGGGGGTTAATGAAATCAAGGAGATGTCACAGGCCCTCATCAAGAAAGCCTGAGTATGCCCGCACTTTCTGCACAGTTCATCCAGTCATGGAAACTGTACTACAGCTTCTGTGAATGAAAAGTTATCTGTGAATGGAGAGGGTGGATCTATCAAACATTCGCCTGTCCTCTATTCTGTATTGCAAAACAACAGGATCACCTTAATGCTAAACCAACCATTTGCACATACTTATCTAGCTTCACTGCCTCAAATCCATTGTTCTGCTGGGAGTGTAGGGAATGCAGGGAGAGAGCATGAGCTTCAAGTTTTGACTGCATGAGAACCAATAGTGGCTGAGGAGCTCTCATTGGGCAGATGAGTGGATGGGGCTCAGCCCTGAAGTGGGCCTTATCTCTAAAGTTTAAGATGAACTTAAAGAGGTAATAAATGTGGCATTAGATGGCAGTATTAGCACATCAGGGGTGTCCTCTATCCCCTCTGCTGTTCATTTTAATAATGGAAGCATTGTTGAAGAAAATTAAGGCTAACCCAGACATCTCTGGACTTAACAGTGGGGTCAACATAGCACAAGCTTGCCACTTTTGTGATTTTTTTTTTTAATCACATGACTCTACATGACTATACCTAACCACCACATAGATTTTGTGAGATTTCAAGACCTCGCCAATTTAAAATTAATATGGGTCTGTGATCCTCACTATTAAAGTGTCTAAATTAGAATGTGTCTAAATTAGAATGTGAGTCCATGGAGGTGTCCTTCCCTTTTATGTAGAAAAACACCCCTATTACTTATCTTAGGTTTAAGTTGACTACTAAGATACGAGAGCTATGTAAGGTTATTTATTTATTTCAGGTACTTATATAGCGCTGTCAATTTACGCAGCTCTTTACATATATATTGTACATTCACATCAGTCCCTAACCCCTCAAGGGGTGTACAATCTAAGGTCCCTAATCCACATTCATACATACTCATACTAGGGCCAATTTAGACAGGAGCCAATTCACTTACCAGCATGTCTTTGGAGTGTCAGAGGAAACCGGAGTACCCAGAGGAAACCCATGCAGACACAGGGAGAACATGCAAACTCCAGGCAGGTGGTGCCATGGTTGGGATTTGAACCAACGACCCTAGTACTGCCAGGTGGAAGTGCTAACCATTCAGCCACTGTGCTGAAACTTCACATCACTTTTACAAAGGATTAGAGAAGACCTGAAACAATGGGATAAGTTACATTTTACTTGGCTTGGTAGGATAAATATCCTGAAGGTGGTGATTCTCCCTAGATTCCTATTGTTTAATGCTCACCATTAGAGCCCAGGTCCTATTTCCATCATGGAAAACGGGATTTTATAAGGTTTGTATCATGTACCTGGTGACAGAGGCCAATGGAGAGAGGGCTTCCCTTGCGGCTAAGCTCCAGACTCCCCTGAAGGTGAGACAGCAGGAGCACAGAGTAGCACAGGTCGCCTGTGGGAGTGCTTGTTTGGTGGTCCACCCAGGAGCACGGCTGATGCGCTGAGATGGGATCTGCAGGCAGGGGCGCCTGTGCAAGGTGTGCAGCTCTTTCAGAGAACAGAGGATCACAGGATAACCAGTTCGAGCCAAGGTCGGGTGCCAGGTAGGGATCAGAGCAGACATAGTCAAAAGGGATAGCCGAGGTCATACACAGAGAGCAGGAGAGAAGATCCTTTAGACAAGCCGGGGTCAGGTCGGGGTTAAACAGAGCAGATAGGTCCAGGAGCAAGCCCAGTCATTAACAGGAAATCACAAATCAGGATAGCAAGGGAACGAAGGTACTAGGGAGCCAGAGATCAACCAGCACCTGGGAGTAGTGCAGGGCTTCCTTATAAAGGCCGTTTGGCGCCAAATTTGAGCTGATGTGAACTTCTGTGGCCATGCAAGGTACTGGCAGGCTGCGAGGACAGAGCCCTGACAGTTTGTTTGAGGGAGGAAAATCCCCCAGGCTTTTCTATAATCTATTACGTAGGACTAAACAGAAAGGGGGTCTGGGTCTTCTAGATCTCTATATGTACTACCAGGCTAATGCATTAATGTGGATAATGAATTGGTGTCTTCATTTTCAAGAAAAACTGCAAGTCCTTCTAGAAAAGACAATGGAGAACCTGTCCCTGCTCCCTGTGTTCTCAGGGAGCATAGAGGCTTAGCAAATTCATCTTCACCTCTGACACAAGCAATGTTAGGGATCTGCAACTGAATAATAAAGGAAGTTTAGTACCCTTACCTTCCACCCCTGCTTATGTAGGCCGTGTACCGGGGTGGGCTCCCCAGGATACAGTGAAGTCACGAACGAGGAAAGCAACCCCAACACCAGCTTTTGCCACAACAGAATTTTACTTCGATGTGGCAAATAAACACAACCACAAATGCTGGGAACATACAATAAATTTACATACACCCAGCCCAATGGCTGAGACCCTTGTGCTGCACAGCACGGCGTCTTCTGATGGATGAAGGTAGAAAGAGTAGTAATTTACCTACTGGCGGGCACAACTAAGCTGCCACACCTTACCCGTTATTACCCTAAAAGAGCAGGAATCAGTGTATGGGTGGATGGTATGGGCTAGCCTGCGGTGCAGCACAACAGCTTACAATCTTACACAAATCTACAGTATTCCCCCTCCCATAACTGGTCCTGTAGCACATGCCTGAGTATTCCTTCTGAGCAAAACGCCAGTCTGGCTTGAGTTTGTAGGATTTTATCAGCTCTTCAATGTGAAATGTCACTTTAAGTTGTGGAGTCCTTCCAATGATCAGTAACAACACTTGTGGCCTGACGCAAACAGAGACCCTAACTAACTAACTATAGGCCTGGACTCAGTCTCAAGGCGCCAACACTGAAATGAGGTGCGTGCACGATCTTACCGACCCGGGTCTGCTTTGCATACACTGGTGACTCTGAACAGAACAAATGTCTCTCCAACAAGCATGCGGTCTTGCCGTATATGTTGCTTAGTTCCTCTGCTCTCATCAGCATTCCTGGCAGCAATCTCATCAGCTTCCTGGCAGCAATCTCATCAGCTTCACTTAGCTGCATCTCTGGTTACTCTCACACCTGGATGTCATCAGATTCTCAGCTCACACGGCCCCCCTCATTCACCATTCTCCAGAACATGGCTGCTCTCTCTCCTCTGTGTGAAAACTCCACCTCTTCATGAATATAGAAATCTCTATGCAGTCTGAGGCTGTGTTAGAAAAACAGTGACATCTTGTGGCTAAACTGCAGAACGTCAGTCAAAACATTTAATTTACTCCACACAAGCAGTATTCAAACAATGAGAGCTGTTTCCCCATCTCACAATTATACCCATGGGAGGCTTCCCCTGGTTTACAGCTGGGAGAGAGCTAGCATTCTTTAACTCAAGGGGAGGTAAAACAGAAGTAATGTGCTTTAAATTTTTAGAAGGTCCTGACCTGAAACCTCTTTATGCTTTCGGGTGGTGGTGGGGGGGGGGGAATGGGGTAGGACTGTCATGGCATGGTTAGCTGAAAAATATATTCACATTCAAGTTTTTTTAAAATAGTTTAGGTACAAAAGCTGAGACCAGTAACTTCTTTCGAACCCTTGTGCATCTCAAGAGATCCAGCCACTAGGTTGCTCTCCACTTCTTATATACTGTATTGCTTTTGGATTTAGCCTCACAAATGGTTCCTTATTATATTATGGATGGGCAGAAAACTGGGTGTGTGTAAAAAATTATAAAAGCTAGCACACTAATCCTCCATCAGTTATAGAATACAGGAATCTTGTTATAAACTCTTCGCAAGGTGGTATAGAGTTCCTGAAAAGTTGACTAGAAACAGAAATTTTTCCTCTGTGTCAGTGAACTGCTGGTGAGGGTGTGGCATGAAAGGGACCTTTTTGCATTTTTGGTGGGACTGCCCATTAATAAAATTATTTTGAAAGGAGATCTGCAGCTTAATTGGTCAATTACACATTATTCCTTAGTCTCGGTTCACACTACTGCTATCTGAAAGTCACGTGACTTGCAGTGTGACTTTGCCAGGAAATTTGAGTACTACTTTGAAGTGACTTTGAAGCAACTTTGAAGCAACTTTCTGGGAATTCCTGGGTAATCTTCCTGTCAGGAGCAGACTGACCATTCGAGCACTCAGGCACTGCCCGAGGGCCCTGGGTCAGTAGGGGGCCCCATGAAAGGCCCCTGGTACCTTTTATGGGCTTTTTTGGGTATGCTTTGAGTGTGGGAAAGAACACAGGGGCCCCATGATCCCCTATTGCCCGGGGGCCCCATGAGTTGTCAGTCCACCCCTGCTTCCTGTAATGTCGGATCAAAATCACATCAATATAGAGTCGAATAGACGTCGCCTTGAAGTAGTACAGGAAGCTATTCTAAAGTTGGAGCGACTTCAGTAGTGCTAATTAAGACAGCTCTCATTGACTAAAATGGGATTTCACATGTCATGCAACTTGGGGTCTCACAAGTCGGATCCCAAGTCACCACAGTGTGAACCGAGCATTACTGAACGATCCTCTAATGGTATTATTCACTGCCTCATCTTTTGAATACAGAGAAGACTTTAATACCCTTGAAATCACCTAAGCAGGACTTCTCCAGGTCCTCCCCCATCCTCTGGAACTCACTGCCCCAATCCATCAGACTGTCGCCTTCCCTATTCACATTCAGGCGCTCCCTCAAAACCCATCTCTTCAGGGAAGCCTACCCCACCCTCACCTAACGGCCATCCTCCCTCATTCCTCCCACCACTTCATCCCCCTCAGCCACTTCCTACTGTACCTTTACCCCCTCCCTCCTAGATTGTAAGCTCATAAGAGTAGGGCCCTCTTACCCCTCGTACGTTGTTTGTTGTTGTTGTACTGTGCCATGTATTGTCCCCCCTATTGTACAGCGCTGAGCAAACCCTTTGGCGCTATATAAACTCGTAGTAATAATAGTAATAATTGTTTCATCAGTGAAGGACTGGACAATAAAAGTACAAGAAATTATAGAAGCAGAGGAAAGGGGATATAGATGTAATTATGAATTTAAAAGATTCTGTGATCAATGGACACTATGGATAGAGTTTACATCTTCTGATACATTTAAACATTTGTTTACTTAGATTTGCAATTGGTTTCAGTTTAATTATTATTTGTGTTATGTTTGCAACTGGCGATAACACATGGTAAGCAGGTGTCGAGAGTTGCTGACAGTGACGTCAAGTTTGTCTTTTTTCCTTTTTGTGCTTTTTGTATTCGTTGCTTGGATATATTATTTATGTGGAATTAGGACTGTATGTGTGACATTTTATGCAAAATTATAAGTATTAAAAAAAAATAAAATACCGATACCGATGTGGTGGCTGCATTTATTTTCTTTTTTTGTGGATTTTTGTTTCCTTTGTTTCACCTGATGATCCCAGTACCACACTTTGTGTCTTAGGGTGTCTGCATTCTGGATAAAAAAGTAAAGCAGACACCTTTGGATATCAGCATTGTCAGTGTGGGGGGAACAATAGTGCTAGGCTAGCTGATGTAGTTGGATTTGACTAACAAAATGAAGCCAAACTCCAGCTAAAAGCAGTTTCAGCAACAATTTTGTATTCCTTTTGGGATAAAGGTTATACAAAAATAAATAAATCTGACCTTTGTAAGTGTTTCTGTTAGTGTTAAATGATTTGTCTTAACCCTCTAACTGCTACTTTGTCTAGACAGCTTGGTCTGTTAAAGTAAGTTGAAAAATACTCTAAAGTCCAGATTAATCTCTTCACATTTTTAACCTGTGACATATTTGCTACGTCATGTTCTTTATTTCCTCAGTATGTATTAAAAAGGAAGAAAACACCCACTCACAGTCTCTTTGGGTGGAGCAATAAAAAGCAGCTAATTAATTTTATATTTAACCCTTTCATGCCAGGTCCGTATGTCGTATGAACCTGACATTGGGGGGTTTTACACACAATCCGGTGGCTACAGCCACCGGGATTGTATATAAAACTAACAGGTAGACTCCTGCCTGTCAGATGGAAGCAATCATACAGTTGCCCTGATACCCGATCGTTTCCACAGCCCCCTGGTATCAATGCCTCCCCCCCACGAGAGCTTCCGCCATGTATCCGGGCCCCACTTGCCCATCTGCAGGCTCGGGGAGCACCATGGCATGTGCTTGCAGATGGAGGGGAGAGAAGAGAGCGGTCCCCCCCTTCTTTCTGTGACCCAGAAGGCAATGTGTGTGATGT
Source organism: Staurois parvus (assembly GCF_062004578.1). NCBI lineage: Eukaryota > Metazoa > Chordata > Amphibia > Anura > Ranidae > Staurois > Staurois parvus. Next base: position 8,926,352 of record NW_028317825.1, read on the forward strand.
CATTTCCGGGGTCACCCCGTCACTTTCTTGGCTAGCACAGCTGAGAAGCAATGTATTGCAATGCAATCTGCATTGCAATACATCCAGTGGAGCCCAGAGGAGACATACAGGATCTTTTAGACCCCCACATGTCTCAATAAAGAGAACCTGTCACCTAAAAATCATCATTTATTCTCAGAAAATAACAGCTCTGGCAGTGAAAGGGTTAGAAAGGGTAGAAACCTAACTACGCTTAAACCTACTCCTACTCCCAATCTAAGACCTATGCTAACTACCCTGTTAAAGAAAGGTTTGTATCCTTAACTAATCTAAGAACACTCTGCTCTGGTCATGTGATTGGGCCCCAACATTGGCTTCAATGTAGAAGAGTCACAGTAGATAACAGAAGCCCCATAGTAAGTCATTGGGTGATGTCACCACCCAAGTTCTGTAGCCATTGTCACTGCTCTCTCCTTATCTCTGAAGCTGCTAGGAAAAAACGTGAATGGACCAGAGCACCCTTAAATTAGGTAAGTATACACATCTTTCCTTTACAGGCTAGTTAGTACAGCGCTTAGAATGGAGGTGGGAGTTTTAATCAGCTAAATGCATTCCAGGTGCATCAAAACAAAATGTGTGCAAAGTCTTTCGGTTTCTTTTTTTATAGAAAGTAGCCACAGACTGGGTAGAAAAGCCTGTCCTGTACAAACATGAGGGGTTTTTGTTATCTGTGTAGAAGCTGTGGTCCAACACATTCTTTCCCCCATACTAAAGCTCTCCAGTTAGCAAAGCTCATGCTCCCTGCTGCTTGGAAAGCAATCTATTCAAGTTACACATGATGTTCCTCGAATATATGTTTTTTTGCTACCCAACAGTGCTCTGGTAAGCCTTTATTTAATGTTAATCTGTAAAATGAATGCCTGTAACAGTAATAAAATAAAAGTTAAAAAAATTAAGAAACAAAGTGGCATTGGTATATATTCTAAACAGAAGGCTGCAACACACTTCAGTGATTTATATTATTCAGTAACAGAAGTGTCAGTTTCATGCAGCCATGCTTTTTTCCAAGTTAATTGCAATTGAATCACATATGCACACATATAGGGACAGGCAGGAAATGGCATCAGCAACACGTGTAACACAACAAATCCATCATAAAGGGCAAGGATACCAATTGTTAATATATTGATGTAGCAACAAAGTATTTAATCCAAAATACAAGGGAAATCTGAAAAGGAGTATAAAATAACAAAATCAATAATCATAGCACTTCAATAGTATGATTTTCAATCATACTCAAATGAATTAAAATATATCATAATCAAGATTATTTACCCTCTTGATGTACATTTATCCAGGGAGTGGACCCCGTGTTATCAGGGGAAAAATCCTGTCCCCACCATGATGGGATTGCAGCATGATCAATCAGCTGAAATTTCAACTGCCCGGGTACATGTCCTGCCTCTAAAAAATGACACAACACAGACTGTTTTTTTCAAATTAGATTGAATAGAATATTTGTGCTGTGTGTTTCTATTGCAAGCTTTGTAACCTCCCCAATGTATTTGTAGCCTTGTGGGACTTAAATAAATGACATATGAAGATTTACAGAAAGTCAAAGTTAGTATATTCCTTGATATTGTAAAAATTACAGAAGGTAGAGACCTTCATCATTTTACCATATTCTGAACATGAAAGACATGGAAAAGAGCCAGATCTCTTGCTACCACTTAAAGTGTTCTTCTGTGAAATAGATGGAAGAATCTTTGCCCTAACTAGGGTGTCATGCAGGGTTTAATTTCTATAGAAAGCATAAATAGAAGGAGCCTGAAATTCAGGAATGTGCTTCTCTTAAGGATAACCAATTATAATTTACAATAGAAAAGATCCCTCTAAAAGATTCATGATATTAACAGACAAAATGTACTTTCTTAATAGTGCTGGTAGAATTAGAAACACTGTTTTTCTTGAAATAACCATTGGATAGCACTGAAGCTCACTACTGGAGAGAAAGAGACTGCCAAGATCAAGAATCTGTTTTCCTGCAATCACCTAATGTCAGGAGTCCTGTTTGCTAAGGAAATTATGCACAGCTATACAGGAAGCTAAGTGACTTTTAGTGCATCCTATACAGACGATTGAATCCAAGGCTGTAAACTCTGCGACAAAACTTGACCAGGCACACAAACAACTTCGAGACATAGTGGGAAAGAAAACCAAGCGTAATTTTACTTTATCTCAGAAACTTTTTATGAACATGGAAATAAGAGCGGCAAATTTTTAGCCAGGGCCTTGCAATCTAAAAAAGCGTCTCGCACCATTCATCAACTCCACTCCCAACAAGATCACTTACTTAAAACTTCTGCGGAGGTCATTATTCAGACTTTTCTCTCCCAATATCTTCCTAAACTTATCTCCCAATCACAAGCAAGAGAAGTAGATGGAGCTTTGACACTGACAGAACTACAACAGGCTATCGCTCAACTAAAACCAGGTAAAAGCCCAGGCCCAGATGGACTTATAACCACATATTACAAATCCTTCATAGACATCCTCGCACACCCATTCCTAAAGACTTTCAATTCACTAGATACCCCAGGGCAGTCCATGCGCCATCTTTCTGAACCCCACATCACGCTTATACCGAAAGAAAACAAGGACCAGACATTGCCAGCTAACTATGGTCCAATCTCCCTCCTGAACGTTGAATACTAGCCAATCATTTACTACACATCATAGACCCCCTTATTTCCACTGACCAGGTAGGTTTTGTACCCGGTAGAGAGGCAAGAGACAATACGATCAGGGCAATAAATGTATATCATTGGTTGACACAGAAGAAACAATCTGGCTTCTTCCTCTTTCTAGACGCTGAGAAGGCCTTCGACAGATTGGCATGGGACTACATGGAGGCCGTTCTGAATGGCCTTGGGCTTCCTCCACGTCTCTTGAGCTTTATCATATCTTTATATACAACACCAATGGCAAAAGTTAGAGTCAATGGCCTCCTTTCAGACGCCTTCTCGATATGCAATGGGACCAGACAGGGATGTCCATTATTCGCCCTTCTATTCATTCTTACTTTGGAACCTTTTTGAACAGCATTAAACAGAATGACAACATCAAAGAAATTTTAATCAATGGCAAAATCCACAAAATAGCTGCCTTTGCCGCCGACATCTTACTTTTCCTGACAGACCCACATATTACGCTACCTAACTTACTACACGATTTCAAATTATTCCAGTATTTGGCCAATTTTAAAATTAACTTCAATAAATCCCAGGCCCTCAATGTTTCCCTAACCCAAGATATGGTCAGACAGGCAAAAAAGAAACTTTCCTTTCGCATGGCAGTCCAAGGCCATTACATACGTAGGAATCGAATTACCGACTCACCTTACAGAACTCTAGGCCAAAAACTTTTTACCCATTTTGCATAGCATCACCAAAGATCTACAGACATGGGACAAACCATTTTTCTCTTGGTTTGGCACAGCAGCTATTCTTAAGATGAACGTGCTTCCCAGACTACTGTACCTGATGCAAATGATTCCAATTAAACTGCCCAATTCCTTCTTTAAGTCCTATAAAACATTATGTACCTCATTTCTATGGTGTAATAAACGCCCCAGAATTGGTTTTGAACAACTTACCATTCCTAAGATGGGCGGAGGTATTGGACTGCCTGATATCACCCGCTACTATAGAGCCTGTGACATGGCAAGAATAGTAGATTGGTCTACGAACCGCAACCATAAGGCTTGGGTTAATCTGGAAGCTTCATTTTCGGAGACCCCGCTCGCCACTTTCCCTTGGCTGATAAATTCCCAAATCCCATCTGAGTTCAGGGAACACCTTCTTATAGGCCCTACTCTATCGTGTTATCATCTGATAAGTCAGAAAACAGGTTTTTCTTCAACCCCTGGTCCACTCACTCCTATCAAAATGAACCCAGACTTCCCCCCTGGTATGTATCGTGCCTTTCTTGCTGGGTCTAACCCCCCAGACAATTTGACTCTGCATCAACTCTTCAAAGATGGGACATTCTTACTCAGAGACCACCTTTTGAACAAATGGCCATTCCTAACCCTGACGCCGTGGATGTACAGACAGCCCTACCACTTTATAAAAAGCTCCTCACATCTAAAAGATTATACTAGACCACTCACCCCATTTGAAAAACTTTGCTCAACAGACTCTCCCCAGAGACATGTTATATCTAAGCTCTACACATGCCTCGAAAACACCATTGACTTTCCGTCTAGGAAAGCTTGCAAGGCCTGGAGCTCTGACTTACAACTCCAACTATCGCCAGAAGACTGAGATCACATTTACGAACATATACACAAAGGATCCATATGTGTCTCCACACAAGAAAACAATTTTAAACTATATTCTAGATGGTACAGAGTTCCGTCCCTGCTTCACAAATTTGACCCTAACATCTCAGATTCGTGTTGGAGATGTCAACAGGCGACGGGTACACTCTTGCATATCTGGTGGGACTGCCCATTGCTGCAGCCTTTCTGGGAGAAAATCCAGCCCATAATCATACAAATAACTATGTACTCCCTAGACCTCTCCCCCACACAATTCTTGCTCCATCATTCCACACAGGACGTACCGTAAATCACTCGCCATGCACATGGTAAACGCGGCAAAACAATGTATCCCAGTCCACTGGTGCTCAACACATGTTCCCACTATTCAAGAATGGTTTGCTAGGATCAACAAAATTGAGGAAATGGAGGAATTGATTTCTGTAGCAAAAGACCATTCCGAGAGATTCAGGAAGACATGGGCCTGTTGTAGTCATTTCAAAACCACCACTACCTATCACCTATTATTGCATGAACAGCCTACACCCCCTGACTAAATAATTGGACACAATGTTATCTCAAAAGACACCCTATCCACCAGTGATGCATTTCATGCACAGTTAGATGGATTGAGACTCAACATCATGGCCTGCCTTGCAGGTTCTTGACCCACGTATTGCCCCATTGAATGATCTTGCACATATTGAATCCTAAGCTATATAGCTATCTTTCTGGCTCGTATAAAACAATGTGATTTGATTTGTTTTGTCTGCAGCTACCCATTCTAACATCCCCTCTGCTCCTTTCCCATTCTCCCCCATCCCCCCCTGCCCCTCCCCGTCCTCCACCCCCCCTTTGTTTTTCTTTCTTTTTATATATACCTCATATTCCCCCCTACTACCTCATTCTACATCTCTTCTTCTATCTTTTCACCTCTCTGACTTCTCTTTATCCCACACCTTTTGTACGCCTTCATCATTCATATGTTCCCAACAAAATATAGCACTTAAGCTCTCATACAGGTGTGACTAATTTCACGCGGAGCACATGCCCCCGAAATGGGCACACAAATCATAACACACATATCATCATGTGCTATTCTTTCCCAGCACTTCACATTCCCTCAACATAAGGGCTTACAAGTAGATAGGTCAGTAATTAATATACCTATAACGATTTATCTATTACACTCTTTGTAGCTGCTGGTTTGCTATACACCTTTGATATAAAGATATACCTCACCTCGATGTGTACTACAATTCAAACCCATAGCCCGTCTGCGAAACGGGATGCTACATATTGTGTCTATGTTCGGATTGTAATCTATATTTGCATGTACATTGATCTGCCTTAACTTTTCCAATAAAAGTATTTTTGGAATATACAGATGATTGAAATGTTCATTTGCAAGGAAAGGATAGAAAATCTGTGTTAGAAATCGTGTGTGTCTGTATGTATATTGGTACCACTCTGTGTGTCTTGCATTGTTTTATTGTAAGTACAGTAGTATGTAGATGTATCACTATTGATTACTAAAAGCATATCAATAGACTATTGAGTGGGATTACAGCGAGAATCCAAAAATTAGCTTAAAAAAAAGCAAAATACTAAATCCAAACCTTTTTTAGCGTTGGATAGCGCAGTGGTAGGTTAAAAACCCTGTCAGAATTATGTCCTATTGGTATTATTTTCCTTCACTTACTATCCTTTCCAGTGTTCCTAGCCATAACAGGAAGCAAGAGGACATATCACTGCAACAGCTGTCTTCTTTGAAAGGTTTTCTTTACCTTCTGTTGCAGTGCCATCTGAAAATGTAGGATTTACTATCATGTTCTATCCTAGTGACAATGATCCCCAGATCATATAGAAAAAGTAAATCTCCCCAGTGGAGACACAGACAGCATAAAAACCTAAAAGAGACTCTAACCCTAGTATAAAGAAAAACTAAAGTTATAGGACTTTGCATATTAGTTAACTTATCAAAGAAAAAAGTAGGCAGGTGCTTAGGTAATCAACTAAATATTCAAACATATATATTGACTTGATTTTGTTCCAATAAATAAACCCATCCACAAATAGACTTTATACGCAAGAGTATTTTTGGACTTACTTAAAATTGACTAAAACAAAGTTTCCTTTTTAAAATATGTACAGTATATGAAAACAGTCTACGATTCTGTTATTTTATAGGACAGACTATATAAGATTTACTTCAGATGATGTAATGTATTAGCTAATTAACCCTGGGTAACACATGATAGTAAATGAGTGCTGATCTCATCATAAATGACCTAATTGTGAGTGAAAGGTCATTTTTATTTCTACCTATTGCCTCTAAACTATATTTTTTACACTGAGGCGCAAGATACTGCCATTTTTATAGTTGTCGGAAACCTGGAAGATAACAAACAATCTTATTTCAGCTTATCAGATAAGAGATATTCAGGATGGAGGTCCTGTACTAACACACGCTCCAGACACCTTGTAACCTGAATGAAGTAAATACAATCTCCTGGGAATACACTAATCTCCTTTTTTTATAAAATCAATCTGATGTATAAACTATTTATCTAGAAATCAATGGAATAACTGTTGTCAGACATTTTATTTAATCTGTAACAAGCACTTTCTGCAGCTTAGTATTGTGAGAACAATGAATAATACAACCAATATAAGCAGATACAATAGCGAGTCTTTAGTTTGTTTCAAAAGATGTTACAATAGGGCTGTGTTGGATAAATAAATGTTCCTCGCACATTTGGACAAAATAATTAGAGGTACTTTTTTTATACTGGCTAAACATATTTGAAAGCAGTTAAATTGCCTTCCTCTGAATTTACTGCCAAAGGACATAATTGGCTGCAAAACCACTGATAACCTTAACGGCATTAATAGAAATAAAAAGGAACTGCCAAATTGAATGGGAATCTACAGGCTGCTTGTCACAGACTGAAGTTTGTATTTGCTAGGAACAGGACTGACCAGGAATCAGAGGAGTGAAACCGGAGCTGCATGGAGGCACAAGGCTCAGGGGACATACTGAGAGATATTGCTACCCCAATGACCACCCGCAGACACTGGAAGTTTGAGTCATGGAGTGGCAAATTCCTCCTGATATTTGTCAGAGCACCCCACAAGGGGTGATGGTCTTTGCTGTATGACAGCTCTCAGGTTGCAGCCCTCTGACTCACCTATGAGTACAATAGTGACAAAAGGGTCACAGCATGCAAAATGTCAGTGAGGGCATTGGGGTGATGAGATCACAGGATCAAAGGAGTGTGAGCTTCTGAGAGCACTGGGATGCTGAGGTGCTCAGAACATAGGATATAGAGTCTCTAGGAGCATTGGGGTACTGGGACCACAGGAACACAGAATAAGAGTCTATGGAAGCAATGGAATGCTGGGATCACTGGAACAAAGGAGTGAGAGACAGTAGGAGCACTGGGATCACAGGAATGCTTACGTAGATTACACAGGAGTCCTAACTAGGCACCAATGCAAGAAATCTGAGTTTGAATGGAACATAGAGGCACTTTTTGCAGGAATGCAGGAAGCCACTGGAGATTCATGAAATTCCAGAAACAATCTCTAGAGACACAAGGGCTCAGCAGCTAACACACAGATGCTTTGTTCAAATCTCAAGCAACACTTGCGCTAAACCTTTCAGAGAATGCCTGGCAGCGAATTGGATGAGGCACCTGCAGGTCTCTAATTTGCTATATACTGGTTGTCTTGTACAGAGGGAAAGAACCAACACTGGAGCAAGGTATTGTAAAAACAACCTGTGCGCAATACTGGTTTGCAACAATATATGAATGAATGGATGAGTAGGATAATCTGCTGCCGCTAAGTCCTCATATGATCACACCACATATCTAAAAAGTAATATAATAGGCAACACAGCGCTACAGACAATGAATAATAAAAGTCCACAACAACTCTATACAGAATCCTCTGTACATATCATGATTCCCGCTGGAATAATAAATATATCATAGTAATAATGTAACCATTCATCAGAATGACATATAAAACATTCAATTGAAAGTCTCAATCAATAGGTATGAGAAAGTTCCCTTCCGTCCAAGTGTTCAAAGAAAACGGAAAAATGGAATCACCACTAGTGAGGAGCCTTCACCTTCAGCCACTCACCTGATGGTTAGAACTACTGAACTTTGATCTAATCACGCTGTTAACCCTATTGACCCTGGGTTAAGGGGATATCCCTTGGGTGTAGGTCCTCCAAAGTGTCGATAAAAGGTGATTTACCGGTTATATGGAGAGAGAAGCTTACATAGTGTGTACCTATATAAAATTTATTGAAATAGATTAAAAAACAACACTCACAAGTAAAGTGCACATGCCTGGTGCACTACAGATAACAGCGGCATCAGGTGTGACACTGCTGAAGACCTTAATGAAAAAAAAGACATTCCGCACCTGCCAGTTTTACTAGGATAGGGAGTTCTACATTTAAACTCCATCGGAACTTTTTAGTTTATGTACATTCCGCGTGCATCAAAACAAAATGTGTGCAAAGTCTTACTGTTTATTTTTTTATGAAAAGTAGCCACAGCTCGAGCAGAAAGGCCTATTTCCTGCCAGCATACCGTAGATGTGGGCACTTGCTCTCTGTGTGGAAGCAGTGGTCTTTCTGCTGAGGTCTGACCCAACAACCCCTGTATCCTGTTGAATCAGAGCTAAAGCTCTTAATTTAGTAAAGCTCATGCTCCCTGCAAATTGTAAATCTGTAATTACATCTATTCAAGTTACACATGATGTTCCCTGCATGTATGTTTTTACAAAGGAATCAGCTGTTTTGTTTGTGCAGCCAGGTGCCTGCTGGCTGTGTGAATCCTCCTCCAACTCACCCCCCTGCCAGTTAGCTGCTAGCTGAGAGGAGTGCCAGGCTCTGTGCTCTTCTGTTTGCTCTCTCTCCTCACTTTCTTGTTGTGCAGAGCAGTTGTGGGCTGTCTGTCCCCTCTGCCTCATCACTGAAGATTGGAGCGGGTTGTGTGTTTGATCCCCCACTCGCTCTGCTTCTCTCCCTCCTTTCTGGCAGCAGCCAAGGACTTGCTTCCTGGGCATTCTGAATGAGGGGAGCTTTATGTGCAGGTATCAGAGAGTGTGCGGACAGCTTGCCATGTCCTGTGTCTACACCAGAGGATTAGAGGCTAGAGAGAGAGAGACTGAACCACTAAAAAGCTTTTGTCATGAGGGAGTCATGAGTTTGGGAGTGCTGAAAGACAGAGCCACCGTGCTTCATAGCAGAGAGTAGACTAATTGGTGTGTACGACCAGATGGTGAACTGCAATATTGCTCAGACTGCTGTTGGGATTTACTAACCACTGTTGGAAAGACTGAGCCCTTTAAGAACTGACCATATGACCATACAGCCATCTAGTAGCCTTATTGCTGTCTGAAGGCTTGACTAGGACTATTCTCATGTGCAATGGTACAACAGGGCCCCAACGGTAGGCGGCTGATGAGTTAGAGCTAAAGACTGCCCCTTTACTGTTGCTACACAGAGACCTTTACCTATTGCTTATGCTAAGAGGTACCTCTCAGAGGACATTGCACCATATCCTAGCCATTCTCCTAGAGTCTCTGGACTCTAGAGTAGTTATAGTTATAGTATTGTTATTCAAATTGCAGTTAATGCTTCTATGCCCTGTTTATTGCTTGCTTTGCTGATTTATGTATTAATTCCAGTCTAGTGGTACAGAACTCTGTACTTTGGCACAGTGATCATACTGTCTAGTAGATTTTGTCCGAAGTTACCTTTTGTATGCTCATTTCTGCTCTAATCACCATTCATTTTAACCTGTATCAGTACATTTACCATTAAACAGTCTTAGGCCTAAGACTCTGGCACTAATTCACAGCCAGGTTAAAGGTATCTATACTTATGTTCTTATACATGTTTGCAGTTCGTTTAACCAAGTGTGTCAGAGAGACTGAGGTTGTTCTTGGGGTCAAGGCATACAACAGAGAATCCAAATTACTAAGCAGCCCCTGCAGAGGTTGAGCTACATATATATATATTGTTTATTTGTGTATTGTGTGTAGGACAACTTTTTTAATTTTCTTACATGTAATAGGAAAAATTACAAATGAATATTTTAGATTGATGACTTCCAGCCAGCAGAGGGGGGCAATACGCTTCTTGTCACATTCACCAGTCTAATCTTATATGATTTGCTGAAATCCAACTGTTACAGTGTTCAATATCTGAGGGTACATTCACACTATATGCTGTCACTATGTTCTGTACAAGAAAAATGCAGACCACCACTAGAGCACATAGAAAACTAGTGTTTTCTATATGCCCTTTTTTTACACCACAATGCTGGGGTATTGTACAGTGTGGTGTGGCATGAAAAAATGTAGATATGCTGTCTTTTTCCACAGAGCACTGGATGGTATCTCAGGTCAAAATAGAACAACTTACTGTGTTGCTCTGCAGTGATACAGATGAAGTGTCCTAATGCCAACCACATAATATGTGCAGCAGCATGGTGTGTGGGCAGGGGCGAACTGACAACTCATGGGGCCCCCGGGCAATAGGGGATCTTGGGGCCCTGTGCCCTCGCCCACACTCAAACCACACCCAAAAAAGTCTATGAAAGGTACTAGGGGCATCTCATGGGGCCCCCTACTGACTGAGTTCCCGAATAGTCAGTCCGCCTCTGTGTGTGGGCCATAATGTACACACACTGCACACATGTGACCATGGGAATCAAAGTTTCTGAGCTGAGATTCCAGTCACTGCAAACTCTCAGCACAGTGACTGAGCTGTCCCAGACAGCTCTTGGTCTATGTTTGTTATTGAGAGTGGTCAAGATAAGCTCCTGATCATGTGACCACTGTGGCAGCCAATCCCAGTGATCACATGATCAGGAAGTTGGTCCTACCCTGAACTCGCATTAAGATCCACTTTAAAAGCCACCAGGAAGGAGTTAAAAAGTAAACAGACTGGACCTCACAGACACTAGCCTACATAGAAAAACGCAGCATGTGAATGAGCCCTGAAGCTCAAATTACATGCAAATGAATAAATTAGAGGAGGGACTGTTTTTTTCCTAAAATAGAAAACATGTCATACTTACCTGTTCTGTGCAATGGGCAATCTTCTGGGATCCCCCTCCAGTGCTCTGGCCTCTACCTCCCCCCACATACACACACACACACTTGCTCTGAGGGCACTCATGCATGCTCACTTCTGAGCCTTGTTCTATGTGTCCATAAGACACACAGAACAGGTTTCAGCCCTCCTTACAGGCTATGATTGACAGCAGCAGCAGCCAATGGGTCCTGTTGCTGTATCTGAGATAATGAGGAGTGAGAGAGCCGAGACAGCCTCAGCTCTCGTGCACATCACTATATCCAGATCCAGATATCAGCTATGTATTTAGGGGGCTGCAGTGGAAGCTGCATGCAGAAGGTGTGTTACCTTTACCATGCAGTTTATCTGCAGTTAAAATGCAGATCTTTTTTTAGAATACAAGGAGGAGTGTAGATTTCATACTACACTGGCCTTGAATTCTTTGATTCCACTTCAAGGTTGCCCTTTTACTTTTTGAGGGCAAAAGACACCCAGTCGAGCACAACTCTAAATTACCCCAGACTTTCTAGAGATTCCACACTGATTATGCATTTTGTTGCTCATTTTTTTGTACTATGCATCTTTGAGTTCTAAACAGCCTCTTTGATAATGTACAGCTTTGTTGCTGGGTGCGAAAAGAATGTCTATTTTAAACCTTCCGTTTGCATCTGTCATGAAAAGGAAAGCAGAATGGGGGATTGTGTGTCACTCTTTGTAGCACTGCTGTCAGTATCAAACACTTGATGTTCTCTGAGCCATCTTTAAGAAAAAAATCTTCAACAACAGACAAATGAATCTTCAAGAAGACTTTGGACTTAATTTATTAATTTAACATCCCTGTGCCATTGCGTTCTCCTTCAAGTCATACTCCTTTGCACACACCTTTGTTTCCCCCGAATGTGAAAAGGCGTGAACTGTAATGTGCTAATTTCAAGAAGCAGAAATATTGTCTGTTCTCACTTATATTCCATCAAACTTTTATTAGTTGGAAAGAAGACTGGAGGAAACTGTTGGGTCTAGGGAGTTACAGTAATTCAAAATGCTGTGATCCTAGGGCATGGAGGTCGGAATTGAAAACAGATTATTATACTGAACAGGAGGTGACTGCGGCACAGTCTAAACTGTTAAGTAACTAGAGCCTTGTTCTTACACAGCCAGTGGGATGAGATGTCCATAAGATCCAAAGGTCATTACAAAAGGTTGTGGCTGTCTGAAAGCTTTCCAGAGACGTTCTCCACCCCCTTTAATATTAGAAACTCAAAGACAAAGTGGCCATTCAGCCCTTTCCTAACTAGATAAGGTAATATGAACAGGCAGCACTTTTATTTAATAATCTTTATCGGAGAGAAGAACTACGTAGCGATTGCCTTTTTCAGCCAGGAAAGAAGAGATCTTGATGTCTCCCACCGATTTCACTAAATGCTGTTAGTGCAAGGTGATAAGAACATTTATTATGACATATATATCTAGAAAATCTTGCTTGTAGCCTAGCTATCAAACACAATGCTAAATTCATTTTGTCTGAGGATGTGAAACTGTGATAGTAAATGAAAACACGAGGGTCACAGAAACCTTGTCTGGTGTAAATTACACTCTAATTAGCTTGTGGCATTAAAGACTTTTCAAGCTCATTGGCGTAAGCAACCTTTAATCACGCCTTTTTCTTTCTTTGCTTTTTAACGCTTTAAGCCTTTGAAAGGTATGAAGAGCATATTTTTATGATTATGCCGTTTTCCCAGCCAGAATAAAGCCAGATTTTGTTAGATCTGAACAATTGTGTTATTTTCAACTCTGCCACTTTTTCTTGACAGTGGAAATTCTGTAACCTGTGGAGTAAGTTTGTCATCTGGCAGTTGTACATCCAATTATCAGGCAGGCAGCAGCATTTCTTTGTGTCAGGAGGGAGCTGTCCAGCACACACTGCTGCTGGGGTTAGTGTAGGTAACATAAAGCATCTTTTTTAAAAGGAAGCTCTCCCCTACTCCTCAGGCTGCTTTTTAGTTAAAAAAAAAAAGAAAGACACAAGTGGAATCATAAAAATGTCACTGTAGAAAAATCATTAGAGCAATATGATATTTTTTAGATGAATTGCAAGCTCTCTTGCCAGGTACCATTTAGAAAGCGATAATGGATCTCAGTTATACTTACTTTGTACTCACAAACATGAATAGTGATTCTGTTAAATGAAAAAAAATTTTTTAAATGTCTGCAAATGCTTCTGGTGCTTTCTGAAATATATATAAAAAGTAATAGAATCCCAGCATGCTTTGCTAAGGAAGAGATGGAAGGTATGTTATATAACACTTGGAGCTCCAGGGATCTCTGTTTCGGTGTTAGAGTAGAGATTACCATTCAATGCAAGTGGGTAGAGTACTTGCTTCACAAGGTGAAATTTCACTTAGGGGCCCATTTATAAGTGACCATACGGCTGCTTTAAAAATACAAAATCCATTTGTACTATAAATCAGAGCTGTTTGCTTTACAAATCTGATTAGCTGTTTGTTTGCTTTGCATTAGAATGACTGGGGCTCTGAAGCAAGCGAGTCCTAGTCATTCTAATGAATTGGGGAAAATGTGTCCAGAGGAGGAAGAACTTGTCATTTGTTTATAGTTAGAAAAAAAAAGTTATATACACCTTTTTTCCTTTTTTTTTTCTTAAATAAAAGATCATATTCACTTCTGTTCTTAGCTGCTTAGAGCTGTAGGAGGAGAAACAGCAGCACACTGAACTTCCCAGTGAAAGACTATGCATGGGGGGGGTGTCAGGAGGAAAAGTCTGATCAATTGGAAGAGAGCAAGCTGAGTTCCCAGCATAGCTAGAGAATTGACCACAGTGTGTTCTCCTGCCTAGTATGGTCAGTTTTTAATAGGAAAGCAGAGGGACTGGCAGTAACACCGGGGATTTCACACAAAGGAAACAATACAGAGAGAACAAGATACTTTTTCATACAAGTACGTGGTACAACAGGCACATATCAGGATTATGAAATGCTGGGTTTACTAATTCATTAACTTTGATAGGTCATGTGATAGGTCCCTTCTCCCATCCTCTAGTATTCTCTGTAGCATTATACAGAAATCCATTCCGCAGGACACCACAGGCTCTAAACCATGGACTGCAATCTATGAATCTATCATTAAATGCAGCTGAAGTGTGGAGTATTTATACCGCAGTGCCTTGTAGACAGTAGATATTATCTTCTCTTTAGAAATAGTGCCCTTGCTTTACTGAATATGACAAACCTATGTTCACTAATAATACAGTCATGTGCAAGCAAAAATACTGTTTTCCTTTTTTTTAATCAATTGCATATAATTCAAAGTGAACATATATTTTTCACTAAGTCAATGAAACATATACTTTACAAATTATATTGCATGCATAGCCAAAAGCTGTTTTTTTTCTAATTTAGGAAAGTGCTGGTTGTGTCATGTTGTGAAGATTTTCCTATACATCCTATCCTGAAAACACAACAGGAAGTGAAATGAAAACTCTCCAAAGTGAAGTGTAATCCCCACAATATATGTTCTCATTGTAAGATTTCCTTTGTTGACAACTGCTATATTTTGGATTTCCTATCACTTTCCATCTCAGTGATAATGGTCAACAGGACAAATAGAGAAGTAGAATTTCCCCAGTGGGGACACAGGCATCAAAAAAACCTGACAGAAATTCTAACCTTTTCCCCACACTATCAAAAACAATAAAAAAAAGTTAAAAACATTCACTTTGCAAAATGAAAACTCTATAGCTTTAGTAAACCAGCTTTATCGTCTCTATTGCACATGTTTACATCTTCTCATTCTCACCTTGGTTTGCTTTTTCTCACATTAGGTTCCTCTTTCCATTAGAAAATAACAAGTACTGCACGTAAAGGGAATTTTTGTGTCCATGACAAAGCGTAGGCAGAGATGGGAAAAAAAAGGAAAAGTTGAATGACATTTTCATTGCACCGTGTTTAGCTTTCAACAATACAATACAGCTATGAAAAAAAGACTTTGACTTTCAGAGAAAGCATGAATTAACGGTGGTCTGTTGTAAAAGCTTCGTAATCAAACCAGTTCTTGTAGCTAAACAAGGCTAAACATTTTTCTTTTAATAACTTACAGTTTTTTAAATAATGAATTAAGCAAAAATACATTAATAAATAAAACAGTGAGATGATCTAAATGAGCCTAAATATACCTCAAATCCATGTATGTGTCTTGGGTCACAACCCAAAATTCTTTTACTAAAAGTGATTCCTATTGTGGACCACCATTGTTGTCTTCATCCTCAGCAATCTTCTTTAGCAAATGCTGTTAGTGAATTTGAACATTTGACTTTATATATACTTGTTTTGTGGTTAAATATGAGAACGGTTAGTTATCTCCGGCTTTAGCCCACAGCTATACTATTTAATGAGACTGCAAATAAACCAAAGATCAACTCCATGGTCAAAACTTTATAGTTTATTTACATCATTTTCATTGATACCTGGCAGATATTTTCTTCAAAGAACATTGCAAGAAGGAAAATGCAATGGTGGTTAGATCAGGACTACAGTGATCCTTTGTGGTTCCCTGCTATCTAATGATTACTGAAGTAGCTTCACATGATTGTAACGTTTAACAGCACAGGGAGCAAGTCAAAGGGTGTGTAACAGAAGTGTATTAAGAAAGTTGGGGAAACAAATTGCTGGTCTCCTAAACACTAGCCTCCTCTGTGTCTCTGGCTTTAATATTTTCTGAGTTATGGACTTAGAAATAGAAGAAAGAAAAGAGATCAGGAGTTCCTGTTTTATTCCAACTACACTTGCTGCATAATTGCCCTGGGTTGGTGATTGAGAAAGTAGTTTTATCAGTACAGGCCTTTTTTTAATTTGTGTGTGCATTGTTGCTCTGCATGGAAAGGCTCTGAGGCTTCTACCATTGCTGAGGGTTCACTGATGACTTCTCAATGAAGAATACAGGGTCTCAACATTTCACTCTCCTTTAAAGTAATAGCAGTATGAAATATATACTGGGCAAACGTCTTTTCTGTGGTACTGCAGCCTTGTATTACCCACACTGTTAGCCCATTTAATTTAATCCATCACTTTTTATCTCCAAAGTATAACTTACAGCTATTTTCTCTTCCTCAGAATGTATTCATGCCTTATTTGGTCCTCTACTGGATTTGCCTTAACAATAGTTTATGATATTATTTTGCCCATTTGCATTGCATAGCCCAGCCATCTAAGATGCTGGCTTCTTATATCTGATGCAGTAGGTGGATAATTATAGCAGGTGTGCAATTCTGTATTTGTTATTTATTTATTTCAGGTACTTATATAGCACCGTCAATTTTACACAGCACTTTACATATATTGTACATTCACATCAGTCCCTCAGCCTCAAGGAGTGTACAATCTAAGGTCCCTAACTCACATTCATACATACACATACTAGGGCCAATTTAGACAGGATCAAATTCACCTACCAGCATGTCTTTGGAGTGTGGGAGAAAACCAGAGTACCCGGAGGGAACCCATGCAGGCACAGGGAGAACATGCAAACTCCAGGTAGGTGGTGCCATGGTTGGGATTCGAACCAACGACCCTAGCACTGCCAGGCAGAAGTGCTAACCATTTAGCTATTGTGCTGACCAGTTATCGTTTGTATTCTCCATTTACCAGTGTCCCTCAAACATCCTCCTTAAAATTACTTTCTCCCATCTGCCTTATCTATCCACCTCTGCTTGCATTAGGGCCCAGGTCTCTGTTGGATATGTTACGATATGTTTAAGGCTAATTATATGAATCTTAATGTACAGGGAACTGGTTGCTAGTGGGCTTCTGTTGTATAACAAATCTCCAAAATCTGAAGGTCAGGCTGGAAGGGCAGTCTATCTCCGGTATTGATAACATTCACTATAAAACTGGTATTAGCAAAGGTGGTGCCAGAATAAATGAAAGAAAACTAAACTTTTTGTTTTGATAGTTGATAGATTTACCATCGTCCAGCACAGAATGGGGTTTATTTACTAAAGCTGGAGAGTCCAAAATCAGACTACCTTCTGCATAGAAACCAATCAGCTTCCAGGTTTCAATGCCAAAGTTTCATTGAACAAGCTGAGGTTAGAAGCTGATTGGTTTCTATGCAGAAGGGAGTCTGATTTTGGACTCTCCAGCTTTAGTAAATAAACCCCAATGTGTCAATTCAGCCATTGCTTTACAGGTTCTGGTAGGAACAGAATACAACTGAATAACAGCACATATCTATTTGTAAGATGTGGGTTTGTTTTTTTGGATGCCCTATCTGTGCTAGTTTTCATTTAATAAGAATGTAACATCACTTTCCAGCAACTTCTCTCTCTCTCATTTTTAATGTACACATTGTCATTTTCATTTATCATTCTTATATATTTATTTTCTCAACATACTATTTCCGTTTTTCTACTTGTTACTTCCAAATAAAATCGGTGACACTTGACAATTGAGATTAAAGAAATCTTTGTTGATTTGCTTAATAAAGAGACAAACTTGTAGCCTCTGATCTATGTAAATGTGAATGCGCCCAATCTGAAAGAAAAGGACATTGGTCATGTTTTACGCCTACAGATATTCATCAGATACTTTTGAGGCTTCTGTGTTTTCCTTTCCATTGGTAACAAAGGTCAGTCAAGATTCTATCAAATCTTATTGCAGAAAAGCAAAGGACATATCTACTCATTTCTTCATATTCAAGTGAATCTATTAGTCAATAGTTCCCATATGCAAATCAAGTCATAGATAACAGCAAAGGAAAAGTTATCTTTGGCAGGACATTATCAGGAACAACAAAGCATACATTTTCTGTACATCAATAGGTGCCAGTAATATAGATAACTGATATTTTCCGGCAGGAAGTATGTAAAATGTTTCCATGCTTACTATAGAGCTGTTCAACTTGAACTTTTTAATGAAGAGACTTAAAAAGTAATTAAAAAGTTTCATTGAAATGTATATTTTCCAAGGCTTAGAGGATGTACCTTTAACATGCCCTTCTGAGAAAAGGTAAAAGCTAAATTCTGAAAGAAAGGGCAGCAACTTTCCCCTGCTGCTTATTCTTCTTAAGTGAATACTTCAGGGACTACTGTGCTCATTAGTTAAATACCAACACTGCCATTGAAATAACAACTGTCTAAAGGGGTAGGGAGGCTGAGATAAATAATTGCGTCTTAATCCTCTTTCTCTGCAGGACTTAGTGCTGCGTGTCCGAAAATGAGTTTGTGGCATTGATCCGAGGCTTGAATCCTGGCTCTGCCAGTGTCTCCTCAGCAACTGAAACCAAGGGAATCTGTGTCATGTTTATACAGCACACAAGGGTCTTCTGTCTTGGCTTGGGGGGATGTAAGAGAAACAGTGGGATATAGACAAATCACTTATAGATTCTCCATCGGTGTGTTCTCTTCCATTAACTATACCAGTCAATGTTGCTCTCTACTGCAGAATGTTGTTATACAACTCCTGTGGTACACATTTTCATTGGATTGTGGAGAAATCTGCTTTTTAGAGAATGCATTTATACTGCTGAGTGTCACTTAAAGTGGTATTAAACCCTCTGTTTTTTTTAACATAACGTTTATTGGATGGCAACAAAATTACAGCCAAAGCAAGTAGGCAAAAATAGAACAAAAAGAAATGGCATACAGGTTTACAATACCAAAATAGAACAGGTACAGATGGTAAGTGGACTGATCAGTACAAATAATCTGCAAACAACATGTCAATATATAAGCAAGTAAACTCAGAGTAGGCTAGTAAAACATGCAAATATTCAAGTCATCTCTAGGTGTCAAAATAGGAAATAAAAAGGAGAAGGGAGAGAATAAGGAAGTGGAGACAAAGGGGAAAGGAGAAAAGAGAGAAAAAAAGATAGGAAAAAAAGGGGGGGGTTAAAGACAGGGAGGGGACAGAAGAGGTAACCCCGTAGTGGTCAGAATAGAACGATTCACAAAATGATAACAGTGGATCATAGTGTTAGGTCCCTGGCCCTGATCCAGGCTCTCCACATTTTTGGAAATTTTGTGGGGCTGTTTCATCCCAAGTATGTGAGCTTATATAGGGGCAACACTTGGTTAACCAAAGTACACCACCGTTGCAGCGTGAGGGGAGTGTCCAACTTCCATTTGAGATGAATAGATTTCCTAGCATAGAACAATGCATAAAACAAGAACAATCGATTTTAATGGGTCATATTAAATGAATCACAGATGCCTGGGAGGAGAATTAACAGGTCCAAAGGTACCACCAATGCACTCAAAGTACTTAGGTCAGACACCACCTCATTCCAAAATGCCTGTATAGTAGGGCAAGACCAGACCATGTGTAGAAAAGTACCAACATCCCTCTTACATTTAGGACACGTGGGGTCTAACATCGGATATATATATATCCGAAGAAACACGTCGGGGAGAATAATATACTCTATGTAGGAATTTGATTGAATCCATCTATCCTTTAGCTGAGATCATAAGGGGGATGTATTATTGAATACCCTCTTCCCAGTCCAAATCCGTCAAGGTGCCAAGCGTTGTAAAGACGAGTGACCTTAGAAGTATTCACTTGAGCCAAGCAAAGATATACAAAAGAGAGTGGCTTGTCTAATTGTTCCATGATCAATACATTTTCAACCGCATGGGAGGTCAAAATGAATGGAAAGCTAAATTGGGACTAGGTAGCGTGTCTAAGTTGGAGATAACTAAAGAGCATATGATTGGGTAACGCAAACCAGACCTTAAGACTATCAAAAGTCAACAACTGACCACAAAAGATTATATCTCTCACTGTTTTGATACCATGTTTAGCCCAGAGAACTGGGTCAGTTACTGTCAGGAAGTGGGGCAGTTGGGGATTTCCCCAAAGTGGAGTGTATGGTGACACCTCCCCCTCAACTGCCACCAGGAACTCGGCCTGTCTCCATACCAGCAGAGTAGTTTGCATGGATTCAGTTACATTGGGGTTGGAGCATGGTCAACAGAAAACGTAAGACCCTAGCAAGGCCACTTCCAAGTCCACCACCAGATTGCCTTTCATCTGGGCAAACCACCAATGGACAGTGACCAGAACCACAGCCGCAGCCCAATAGTATTTTGGGAAACATGGGAGGGCGATGCCCCCCAACTTGAGGGGCAGTTTTAGAGTGGTCTTGGCTACTCTAAGGGTGGCACCCACTCAAATAAAGGAGGAAAGAACTTGATCTAGATTCTAAAAAAAGGATTTATCTATAGGTACTGGTGTGTGGTGAAACATATACAAAAACTAAGGAAGGAAGGTCATCTTTATGACATTGATCCAACCTACAGGAGTAAGAGGCAGGACCCTCACGCAGAGCATCTCTGAGTCAGCTGGGACATCACAGGTTACAAGTTTAAAGGTAGGTAGGCCAGAAGCTCCTTCTGGATGTTAATTCCTAAATACTTAAATTCAGTAACCCACTGGAGGGGGGTAGAGGAGGGCAAGAGGACTCAAGGAGAACAGAACTGATTTATCCCAGTTCATTCTAATGCTAGAGAAGCGCCCAAACAGGTCTATCAATTCCAGGGCCGCAGTCAAGGACTGGGAGGCATCTCCTAGATATAGCCAAGTGTTGTCCACATAAAGAAAGACTTTTTCCCCCAAGGGGCCAACAGATATCCCCCTAACCCTCTCAGAGGAACGCAACAAAATGGCTAGGGGTTCTAGTGCCAATGCAAATAAACCCGGAGATAATGGGCAGCCCTGCATACTAAATTCTAGAGACAGTTATTCCCTGGTTCATACACGGCCTTTAGGATCAGCATAAAGAATTTGTAACCAAGAGAGAAACCAGGGGTCAAGCCCAAAACATCTCAAGACTGTCCACAGATAGGGCCATTCCACAGAATCAAAAGCTTTCTCTGCATCTATTGAGACAATCAATAGGGTAGGTGGAGGCAGAGGAAGCTATTATAGTAAACAACCTTCAGAGATTAATATCAGTACCCTTGCATGGCATTGACCCCGATATGAATCAAGGACAGAATATTATTATTAAGTCGGGTGGTCAACAGTTTCGTCAATATTTTGGCATCCACATTCAAAAGTGAAATAGGGCGATATGAAGAGCATAGTCTTGGATTCTTCCCTGGTTTAGGAAGTATGATAATCATCGCCTGAGGCATAGAAGCTGGGAGACACCCAGTGTGGGAGATAGAGCTATACAACTCATGTAATTTGAGGGCCAAAATTTCAATATGGGATTGATAAAATTCAGATGGAAGACCATCCGGCCCAGGAGTTTTCCCAGGGTGCAGGGAGCATATAGCTTGTCTCCTTCACCGTTACAGGAGCATCCAACTCATCCCACATGGTTGGTAACAGATAGAGATGAGCGAAGAAATGAAAAATTCGATTCGGCTGATTCGGCGAATTCCAGTGTGAAATTCGATTCGATGCGAATTTCTCCGCTACGAAGATGACTTATTTAAAGGGTTTCTAGGCTTCAGAGAGCCTTTAAATTAGTGCAGAACACTGTACCTTTAATTTAAATGCCCTTGGAGATGAGGAAGGAGAAGGAGAAGGAGAAGGATGAGAAGAAGGAGAAGGAGAAGGATGAGAAGAAGGAGAAGGAGAAGGGTGAGAAGAAGGAGAAGGATGAGAAGAAGGAGAAGGATGAGAAGAAGGAGAAGGAGAAGGATGAGAAGAAGGAGAAGGAGAAGGATGAGAAGAAGGAGAAGGAGAAGGATGAGAAGAAGGAGAAGGATGAGAAGAAGGAGAAGGATGAGAAGGAGAAGGATGAGAAGGAGAAGGATGAGAAGAAGAAGGCTGAGAATAAGGAGAAGGATGAGAAGAAGGAGAAGGAGAAGGATGAGAAGAAGGAGAAGGATGAGAAGAAGGAGAAGGAGAAGGATGAGAAGAAAGAGAAGGATGAGAAGGAGAAGGATGAGAAGAAGAAGGATGAGAAGAAGAAGGATGAGAAGAAGGAAAAGGATGAGAAGAAGAAGGATGAGAAGAAGGAGAAGGATGAGAAGAAGGAGAATGATGAGAAGAAGGAGAAGGATGATAAGAAGGACAAGGAAGAGAAGAAGGAGAAGGAGAAGGATGAGAAGAAGGAGAAGGATGAGAAGAAGGAGAAGGATGAGAAGAAGGAGAAGGATGAGAAGAAGGAGAAGGATGAGAAGAAGGAGAAGGAGAAGGATGAGAAGAAGGAGAAGGATGAGAAGAAGAAGGATGAGAAGAAGGATGAGAAGAAGGAGGAGAAGGATGAGAAGAAGAAGGATGAGAAGAAGGAGAAGGATGAGAAGAAGGAGAAGGAAGAGAAGAAGGAGAAGGAGAAGGATGAGAAGGAGAAGGATGAGAAGAAGGAGAAGGATGAGAAGAAGGAGAAGGAGAAGGATGAGAAGAAGGAGAAGGATGAGAAGAAGAAGGATGAGAAGAAGGATGAGAAGGATGAGAAGAAGGAGAAGGATGAGAAGAAGGAGAATGATGAGAAGAAGGAGAAGAAGGAGAAGGATGAGAAGAAGGAGAAGGATGAGAAGAAGGAGAAGGATGAGAAGAAGGAGAAGGATGAGAAGAAGGAGAAGGAGAAGGATGAGAAGAAAAAGGATGAGGAGAAGGAGAAGGATGAGAAGAAGGAGAAGGAGAAGGATGAGAAGAAGGAGAAGGATGAGAAGAAGGAGAAGGATGAGAAGAAGGAGAAGGAGAAGGATGAGAAGAAGGAGAAGGAGAAGGATGAGAAGAAGGAGAAGGAGAAGGATGAGAAGAAGGAGAAGGATGAGAAGAAGGAGAAGGATGAGAAGGAGAAGGATGAGAAGGAGAAGGATGAGAAGAAGAAGGCTGAGAATAAGGAGAAGGATGAGAAGAAGGAGAAGGATGAGAAGAAGGAGAAGGATGAGAAGAAGGAGAAGGAGAAGGATGAGAAGAAAGAGAAGGATGAGAAGGAGAAGGATGAGAAGAAGAAGGATGAGAAGAAGAAGGATGAGAAGAAGGAAAAGGATGAGAAGAAGAAGGATGAGAAGAAGGAGAAGGATGAGAAGAAGGAGAATGATGAGAAGAAGGAGAAGGATGATAAGAAGGAGAAGGAAGAGAAGAAGGAGAAGGATGAGAAGAAGGAGAAGGATGAGAAGAAGGAGAAGGATGAGAAGAAGGAGAAGGATGAGAAGAAGGAGAAGGATGAGAAGAAGGAGAAGGAGAAGGATGAGAAGAAAAAGGATGAGGAGAAGGAGAAGGATGAGAAGAAGGAGAAGGAGAAGGATGAGAAGAAGGAGAAGGATGAGAAGAAGGAGAAGGATGAGAAGAAGGAGAAGGAGAAGGATGAGAAGAAGGAGAAGGAGAAGGATGAGAAGAAGGAGAAGGAGAAGGATGAGAAGAAGGAGAAGGATGAGAAGAAGGAGAAGGATGAGAAGGAGAAGGATGAGAAGGAGAAGGATGAGAAGAAGAAGGCTGAGAATAAGGAGAAGGATGAGAAGAAGGAGAAGGAGAAGGATGAGAAGAAGGAGAAGGATGAGAAGAAGGAGAAGGAGAAGGATGAGAAGAAAGAGAAGGATGAGAAGGAGAAGGATGAGAAGAAGAAGGATGAGAAGAAGAAGGATGAGAAGAAGGAAAAGGATGAGAAGAAGAAGGATGAGAAGAAGGAGAAGGATGAGAAGAAGGAGAATGATGAGAAGAAGGAGAAGGATGATAAGAAGGAGAAGGAAGAGAAGAAGGAGAAGGAGAAGGATGAGAAGAAGGAGAAGGATGAGAAGAAGGAGAAGGATGAGAAGAAGGAGAAGGATGAGAAGAAGGAGAAGGAGAAGGATGAGAAGAAGGAGAAGGATGAGAAGAAGAAGGATGAGAAGAAGGATGAGAAGAAGGAGGAGAAGGATGAGAAGAAGAAGGATGAGAAGAAGGAGAAGGATGAGAAGAAGGAGAAGGAAGAGAAGAAGGAGAAGGAGAAGGATGAGAAGGAGAAGGATGAGAAGAAGGAGAAGGATGAGAAGAAGGAGAAGGATGAGAAGAAGGAGAAGGAGAAGGATGAGAAGAAGGAGAAGGATGAGAAGAAGAAGGATGAGAAGGATGAGAAGAAGGAGAAGGATGAGAAGAAGGAGAATGATGAGAAGAAGGAGAAGAAGGAGAAGGATGAGAAGAAGGAGAAGGATGAGAAGAAGGAGAAGGATGAGAAGAAGGAGAAGGATGAGAAGAAGGAGAAGGAGAAGGATGAGAAGAAAAAGGATGAGGAGAAGGAGAAGGATGAGAAGAAGGAGAAGGATGAGAAGGAGAAGGAGAAGGATGAGAAGAAGGAGAAGGAGAAGGATGAGAAGAAGGAGAAGGATGAGAAGAAGGAGAAGGATGAGAAGGAGAAGGAGAAGGATGAGAAGGAGAAGGATGAGAAGAAGGAGAAGGAGAAGGATGAGAAGAAGGAGAAGGAGAAGGATGAGAAGAAGGAGAAGGATGAGAAGAAGGATGAGCAGAAGGAGAAGGATGAGAAGAAGGAGAAGGATGAGAAGAAGGAGAAGGATGAGAAGAAGGATGAGAAGAAGGATGAGAAGAAGGAGAAGGATGAGAAGAAGGACAGTTCTGTGACAGTTTCTGTCTATTTCTGACAGTTCTGGGACATTCACTCCATACAGCGGTTTCAACCGCTGTATGGAGGGAATGTCATAGAACTGTCAGAAATAGACTATTAATGACAGTTCTGGGACTGTCCTTCCATGCAGCGGTTGAAACATTGTATGTATTTGTTTCCATAAATGGATCCATTTATGGAAACAAATACATACAATGTTTCAACCGCTGCATGGAAGGACAGTCCCAGAACTGTCATTAATAGTCTATTTCTGACAGTTCCATGACATTCCCTCCATACAGCGGTTAAAACAGCTGTATGCAGTGAATGTCCCAGAACTGTCATAAATAGTCTATTTCTGATAGATCTGGGACATTCACTCCATACAGCTGTTTTAACCGCTGTATGGAGGGAATGTCATGGAACTGTCAGAAATAGACTATTAATGACAGTTCTGGGACTGTCCTTCCATGCAGCGGTTGAAACATTGTATGTATTTGTTTCCATAAATGGATCCATTTATGGAAACAAATACATACAATGTTTCAACCGCTGCATTGAAGGACAGTCCCAGAACTGTCATTAATAGTCTATTTCTGACAGTTCCATGACATTCCCTCCATACAGCGGTTAAAACAGCTGTATGCAGTGAATGTCCCAGAACTGTCATAAATAGTCTATTTCTGATAGATCTGGGACATTCACTCCATACAGCTGTTTTAACCGCTGTATGGAGGGAATGTCATGGAACTGTCAGAAATAGACTATTAATGACAGTTCTGGGACTGTCCTTCCATGCAGCGGTTGAAACATTGTATGTATTTGTTTCCATAAATGGATCCATTTATGGAAACAAATACATACAATGTTTCAACCGCTGCATTGAAGGACAGTCCCAGAACTGTCATTAATAGTCTATTTCTGACAGTTCCATGACATTCCCTCCATACAGCGGTTAAAACAGCTGTATGCAGTGAATGTCCCAGAACTGTCATAAATAGTCTATTTCTGATAGATCTGGGACATTCACTCCATACAGCTGTTTTAACCGCTGTATGGAGGGAATGTCATGGAACTGTCAGAAATAGACTATTAATGACAGTTCTGGGACTGTCCTTCCATGCAGCGGTTGAAACATTGTATGTATTTGTTTCCATAAATGGATCCATTTATGGAAACAAATACATACAATGTTTCAACCGCTGCATTGAAGGACAGTCCCAGAACTGTCATTAATAGTCTATTTCTGACAGTTCCATGACATTCCCTCCATACAGCGGTTAAAACAGCTGTATGCAGTGAATGTCCCAGAACTGTCATAAATAGTCTATTTCTGATAGATCTGGGACATTCACTCCATACAGCTGTTTTAACCGCTGTATGGAGGGAATGTCATGGAACTGTCAGAAATAGACTATTAATGACAGTTGTGGGACTGTCCTTCCATACAGCGGTTGAAACATTGTATGTATTTGTTTCCATAAATGGATCCATTTATGGAAACAAATACATACAATGTTTCAACCGCTGCATGGAAGGACAGTCCCAGAACTGTCATTAATAGTCTATTTCTGACAGTTCCATGACATTCCCTCCATACAGCGGTTAAAACAGCTGTATGCAGTGAATGTCCCAGAACTGTCATAAATAGTCTATTTCTGATAGATCTGGGACATTCACTCCATACAGCTGTTTTAACCGCTGTATGGAGGGAATGTCATGGAACTGTCAGAAATAGACTATTAATGACAGTTCTGGGACTGTCCTTCCATGCAGCGGTTGAAACATTGTATGTATTTGTTTCCATAAATGGATCCATTTATGGAAACAAATACATACAATGTTTCAACCGCTGCATTGAAGGACAGTCCCAGAACTGTCATTAATAGTCTATTTCTGACAGTTCCATGACATTCCCTCCATACAGCGGTTAAAACAGCTGTATGCAGTGAATGTCCCAGAACTGTCATAAATAGTCTATTTCTGATAGATCTGGGACATTCACTCCATACAGCTGTTTTAACCGCTGTATGGAGGGAATGTCATGGAACTGTCAGAAATAGACTATTAATGACAGTTGTGGGACTGTCCTTCCATACAGCGGTTGAAACATTGTATGTATTTGTTTCCATAAATGGATCCATTTATGGAAACAAATACATACAATGTTTCAACCGCTGCATTGAAGGACAGTCCCAGAACTGTCATTAATAGTCTATTTCTGACAGTTCCATGACATTCCCTCCATACAGCGGTTAAAACAGCTGTATGCAGTGAATGTCCCAGAACTGTCATAAATAGTCTATTTCTGATAGATCTGGGACATTCACTCCATACAGCTGTTTTAACCGCTGTATGGAGGGAATGTCATGGAACTGTCAGAAATAGACTATTAATGACAGTTCTGGGACTGTCCTTCCATGCAGCGGTTGAAACATTGTATGTATTTGTTTCCATAAATGGATCCATTTATGGAAACAAATACATACAATGTTTCAACCGCTGCATTGAAGGACAGTCCCAGAACTGTCATTAATAGTCTATTTCTGACAGTTCCATGACATTCCCTCCATACAGCGGTTAAAACAGCTGTATGCAGTGAATGTCCCAGAACTGTCATAAATAGTCTATTTCTGATAGATCTGGGACATTCACTCCATACAGCTGTTTTAACCGCTGTATGGAGGGAATGTCATGGAACTGTCAGAAATAGACTATTAATGACAGTTCTGGGACTGTCCTTCCATGCAGCGGTTGAAACATTGTATGTATTTGTTTCCATAAATGGATCCATTTATGGAAACAAATACATACAATGTTTCAACCGCTGCATTGAAGGACAGTCCCAGAACTGTCATTAATAGTCTATTTCTGACAGTTCCATGACATTCCCTCCATACAGCGGTTAAAACAGCTGTATGCAGTGAATGTCCCAGAACTGTCATAAATAGTCTATTTCTGATAGATCTGGGACATTCACTCCATACAGCTGTTTTAACCGCTGTATGGAGGGAATGTCATGGAACTGTCAGAAATAGACTATTAATGACAGTTGTGGGACTGTCCTTCCATACAGCGGTTGAAACATTGTATGTATTTGTTTCCATAAATGGATCCATTTATGGAAACAAATACATACAATGTTTCAACCGCTGCATGGAAGGACAGTCCCAGAACTGTCATTAATAGTCTATTTCTGACAGTTCCATGACATTCCCTCCATACAGCGGTTAAAACAGCTGTATGCAGTGAATGTCCCAGAACTGTCATAAATAGTCTATTTCTGATAGATCTGGGACATTCACTCCATACAGCTGTTTTAACCGCTGTATGGAGGGAATGTCATGGAACTGTCAGAAATAGACTATTAATGACAGTTCTGGGACTGTCCTTCCATGCAGCGGTTGAAACATTGTATGTATTTGTTTCCATAAATGGATCCATTTATGGAAACAAATACATACAATGTTTCAACCGCTGCATTGAAGGACAGTCCCAGAACTGTCATTAATAGTCTATTTCTGACAGTTCCATGACATTCCCTCCATACAGCGGTTAAAACAGCTGTATGCAGTGAATGTCCCAGAACTGTCATAAATAGTCTATTTCTGATAGATCTGGGACATTCACTCCATACAGCTGTTTTAACCGCTGTATGGAGGGAATGTCATGGAACTGTCAGAAATAGACTATTAATGACAGTTCTGGGACTGTCCTTCCATACAGCGGTTGAAACATTGTATGTATTTGTTTCCATAAATGGATCCATTTATGGAAACAAATACATACAATGTTTCAACCGCTGCATTGAAGGACAGT
Source organism: Staurois parvus (assembly GCF_062004578.1). NCBI lineage: Eukaryota > Metazoa > Chordata > Amphibia > Anura > Ranidae > Staurois > Staurois parvus. Next base: position 8,955,082 of record NW_028317825.1, read on the forward strand.
CCCAGAACTGTCATTAATAGTCTATTTCTGACAGTTCCATGACATTCCCTCCATACAGCGGTTAAAACAGCTGTATGCAGTGAATGTCCCAGAACTGTCATAAATAGTCTATTTCTGACAGTTCTGGGACATTCACTCCATACAGCGGTTTCCGGCAAAAAGTGTATGTGCAGAGTTCCTCTATTCTGCAGATACACTTAGAGGAGCTCTGCAGATACACTTAGAGGAGCTCTGCACATACACTTTTTTCCGGTTTGGAATTATTCTTATTTTCATCCTACTTCTTCTTCTTCTTCTTCATCCTCATCCTCATCCTCTTCTTCTTCTGAGGATGAGGATGAAGAAGAAGAAGAAGAAGAAGAAGAAGTAGGATGAAAATAAGATTAATTCCAAGCCGGCAAAAAGTGTATGTGCAGAGCTCCTCTAAGTGTATCTGCAGAGCTCCTCTAAGTGTATCTGCAGAATAGAGGAACTCTGCACATACACTTTTTGCCGGCTTGGAATTATTCTTCTTTTCATCCTACTTCTTCTTCTTCTTCTTCTTCATCCTCATCCTCAGAAGAAGAGGATGAGGATGAGGATGAGGATGAGGAAGAAGAAGAAGAATGAAAAGAAGAATAATTCCAAGCCGGCAAAAAGTGTATGTGCAGAGTTCCTCTATTTCTGACAGTTCTCTCACAGCTTCTTCACATGTACAGCGGTTGAAATATCTGTATCCTAAATGGAAACTAATAGATACAAATTGTATCTATTAGTTTCCATTTAGGATACAGATGTTTCAACCGCTGTACATGTGAAGAAGCTGTGAGAGAACTGTCAGAAATAGAGGAACTCTGCACATACACTTTTTGCCGGCTTGGAATTATTCTTCTTTTCATCCTACTTCTTCTTCTTCTTCTTCTTCTTCTTCTTCATCCTCATCCTCATCCTCTTCTTCTGAGGATGAAGAAGAAGAAGAAGTAGGATGAAAAGAAGAATAATTCCAAGCCGGCAAAAAGTGTATGTGCAGAGTTCCTCTATTTCTGACAGTTCTCTCACAACTTCTTCACATGTACAGTGGTTGAAACATCTGTATCCTAAATGTAAACTAATAGATACAATGTTTCAACCGCTAAACATGTGTTCCTTCTGTCAGAGAACTGTCAGAAATAGCGGAGCTCACTGCAGGGACACTTTTGCCGGCTGATCGGGAAATGTTCGATTCGCGCACCCGAAGTAGGCAAAATTTCGGTTTCGACACGAATCGAATATTTCCTGAAATTCGACTCGAATTCCGGTTCGCCTAGTTCGATTCGCTCATCTCTAGTAACAGACTAGGAAAATAAATATTTGCCAAATAAAAACAGATCTTATCCTCCGTATAAGAGGCTCTGGAGGAGTACAACCGGTCATAAGATTGTGCGAAAAACCTATTAATAGCAACTGGGTCCTTAGCAATGTCTCCTATATCATTCCTAATGATATAGGAGACATATGGGGGAAAATGGGGCAGCTATAGATGTTACCAGTGGCTGTTCCTTAGACATTGAAGCTAAGAGGTGCCCCATTTTGTCCCCCTGCTCAAAAATGCACTGCGTCTGGTAAAGCTGTTGCCTCTTTGCACACTCCACATGAAGGAACCTGATCTCCCTATGTGCAACTTGCATATCTAACAAGGTAACAGGGTTACGGATGGCTTCAAATACCTGCTCTAAATCCCTAGCCCTGACTTCCAGAGCTTCCAGGGTACTAGCAGATTCCTGTTGAGCGTCAGAGATAATGGTCTGGTATTGCTCTCTGATGTAAGCTTTAAATGCATCCCATACTATTTGTGGACTTGTAGTGCCTGAGTTCAATGGCCAGTAGGCCTGCACTGCTTCCACAGCCAGCATGGCCACAGTGTCATGTATCCAAAAGCAGAATGGTCTCCACACTCTATTCGTAGGGGCACAATGAGTTTCTAATCTAAGCAACACAGGTGCATGATCCAATATGCCCCTTGGCAGTATAGATACCTCCCTTATCTTGTTCAACAGATTAGCAGAGACAAATATCAAGTCAATACGAAACAAAGTTATAAGTAGTAGAAAAACAAGTAAAACATTTTTCAGTGGGGTGTTTCCATCTCCAGGCATCCCAAAATCCAAACAAAGTTGCCCATTTGGATAGAGCACTATCGTTAAAAGTATCAGAGTTTAGTTTGTCCAAACTAGGGCAAGGTGGCATTTTGATATCACCTGACACCACTAGCCTAGCCATAGGGAAGTCCACGAGTAATGGAACTAATTTGTGAAAGTGGGAAGGATGTACTTATGGGGGAAAATACACACCCAAGATCACCATACCAAGAGAGTCAATATTTGCATGTAAGAGAGCATAGTTGCCCTCTGGGTCCAATTTAAGATCGAGTAAGCAAAACCGCAGGGACTTGTGGACCAATATACTGATGCCTCCAGCAAAGGAGGAATATGTGGCATGATAGTAATGACCTACCTATGTTTTTTTAAGCAAATTACCTTACTACCCAACAAATGGGTTTCTTGTAGGTTACAGATATGAGTATTGTACTTCTTGAGATATTTAAAACCAGGGAACATTTGAATTTGACATTAAGCCCTCAGATATTCGAAGAGATTATCGTACGTGGAGCCATAGTCATCTAAGGAGGAAGTATTGCCATAACGGATCTGCCAAAGAAACTATTAGACTATCACACTCACACACACACAGTTTTATTGACTTAAGGTGACTTGTCCATCTCCTCAGGGGAGAGTGCACAAAGGTGACAGAGAGCAGAGATGGGAGAATTTTCAAAGAAGGATTCAGCAAGTGGTCCACCTCCTGAAGACGTCACAGATGAAACACATTTTTTCAGTTCTGGTGGCAAATAATGATGTCAGTTCCAGTGGCAAACTTCCAATTTCATTAACTGGAAATTACAATTTCCAGTTTAGTGGAATGCACACCTGCTTTTTTGTGATATAAGCAGAGCATTTAACAGGCTCAGGGGTGGTTCAAGAGGCTCCCTTTTGTACGATTCAAAACCTAGAACTGATCAGGATATAGTAAAAATTGCCACTAAATACTCAATGCACCATTCTACATTGAGAGCCATAATATCTAAGCATTGGCATTCACCCAAATATGTTCATTCAATGCCTGAATTAGTGTTCCGTCAAGTTACCTCTCTGAGGAACCAACTTACAGCAAGTCAATAAAAAACATAATAAGGAGGCGCCCACCAGACCAACGGACACTTTCCATTGTGGTGAATGCCCATGATGCCCCTGGGTACTGGAAGGCAATTGTATCAATTTACATAATGGTGAATGGTATCATTTACGCAAATTTGCAGACTGTACAATACAGGGAGTGATCTACCTTATGATTTGCCATGTCTGGCATTTTATGTCGGAAAAACAAAATGCCAGTTTGGCCAGAGGATTAGGGACCACATTTATTATTCTGGCAATGACAAGATATTGACTCCTATCACTAGACATACTGTCCCCCATCACATAACTCACATCACGTTCTATAACCATAATTCATATTTTTTGTGTAATTCAGTTGTGACTGGCTGCTGCTAGTGCTATGCCATTTCTTGTCCCATCTCTCCCCCAATTTTCCCCTCTTATTTCCCTTGCCATTACCCCCCCCCCCCCCTTTTATTTGTTGGGGTTTGTTTCCCTTTAACATCTGGGAGAATTGAGATATAACCATTATTTTTTATCTATTTTCACCTTATCTTTTATCGACGGGCATGTAATCCTATGAATGGGCGGCCCTGGTTTGTGGGGCCAAGTGTTCTGCTTCCCAGGATCCCCCCATTTACCTGGATTGGCCACCTGGTTTTGGTTTTTTCCCATCTCTGGTGCAGTATCACGTTGGGCACTGCACATGTGTGGGCACTTCCATGTATGCTCAGTTGAGAATCAGGCCTGGTAACATCATACCCCACCTCCTATCCCTGAAGAAGCCACGTGACTCATGGCGCAAAACTTAGAATGGAAGCTTGTGACGTCTTTTCTGGTGCGCGCAGGAGCCGCCATCTGTGTTCACCCTGTTTTTCCTTAAATGTTTGCAATAGGTTCTGTGAACATTGCATCTATGTGAGTGACATTTTTTATACATTTTTAAGGTAATAAAGCCTTACTACACTATGAGACGTTCTTTGTTCCTTATCTTTTGAGCACCTATCCATCGGAGTGGGGACGTAAAGGATTGTTCCTGAGAGTGCCTGAAGAGACCTGTGGAAGCAGAGGATCCAGTGGGATTCATATTGAGCACATGTTGACCTATATTTTGTTATGGATCAGCTGTTAAGGTGAGTGTGCGTGCCTGAAGGTGGAGGAGCACAATAGATTTGCACACCTGTTGAAGTCACTGGTGCATTATTTTATATGTTGGAAGAAAGAGACTGGTATATCACTTTTGGACTGCATTTTGCACTTTATTAAGGTTTATCTATCATTCACCATTTATCTGTTTTTTTTAATATATTCAGTAGAGCTGCGTATCTCTCTCTTTTTTACGCACTTTTTGTGAATATCTAGCCCAGTTGAACATTCACTTGACTCATCACATATTTATTCCACTGGGGGGCTGATTGCTCAGCCGGGCATTTGTTTTACACTCATTTAATACTGTTTTTGTTGATTTTCACACTTTATGCTTCAGGTCAGCCAGGTGTTTACTGCTATTGTGATCATGTTTTATTTCTGATATACGTTTCACATATTTTACTGTTTTTGTTGTTTTTTACACTTTATTCTTCAGCTCAGCCAGGTGTTTATTATATAAGAGTGCAGGATTCAGGAGTGCGTTTTATACAGAGTGCAGGATTCAGGAATGTGTTACATAAAGAGTGCAAGGTTCAGGAGTACGTTTCATACAGAGTGCAGGATTCAGGAGTGCATTACGTACAGAGTGCAGGATTCAGGAGTGCATTACATACAGAGTGCAGGATTTAGGAGTGCGTTTTATACAGAGTGCAGGATTCAGGAGTGCATTACGTACAGAGTGCAGGATTCAGGAGTGCGTTTTATACAGAGTGCAGGATTCAGGAGTGCGTTTTATACAGAGTGCAGGATTCAGGAGTGTGTTTTATACAGAGTGCAGGATTCAGGAGTGCATTACGTACAGTACAGGATTCAGGAGTGCGTTTCATACAGAGAGCAGGATTCAGGAGTGCATTACGTACAGAGTGCAGGATTCAGGAGTGTGTTTCATACAGAGTGCAGGATTCAGGAGTGCATTACGTACAGAGTGCAGGATTCAGGAGTGTGTTTCATACAGAGTGCAGGATTCAGGAATACATTATGTGAAGAGTGCAAGGTTCAGGAGTGCATTTCATACAGAGTGCAGGATTCAGAGATGTGTTGCATACAGAGTGCAAGGTTCAGAAGTTAGTTAAACCACAAGAACACCATTTAAACATACACTTACGTTCTAAAACCTTGGTTAACAGCATACAGGAGCCTAGGCAAGAATGCCGGCATCAGATGGATAAAAAATTAATGCAGCCGAGCAGGACCTGCAACAGTCTGAGCATCTAGCACAACCAGGGATTGGAGAACAAGCAGGTGGGGGTACAGTTGCAATGAGAGAGAGTGCAGCTGTCGAGTCCAATCTGTGATGTCAGGGATGGGCTGGGCCAATATATGTTTCAGGGGCTCTGCCCCCTTTTAAAAACAACCCATTCAAAGGAAAACAGCCAGCATTTATACAGTGCGAACTGGGAAAAAGGTGGCTAGGGGCAGGACTAATTGGAACTACTGCATGTGCAACCGCAATGGTGTATAATACACCTGAATTATACATCGCTGTGGGTGCACATGCAGTAGTTCCAATTGGTCCTGCCCCTTGTCACCATCTTCCGTGACCAGCAATGTATAAATGCCGGCTGTTTGTCTATGCAGTGCTAGCTTGAAAAAGGGGATGTAGCCCCTGAAATGCATATTGGCCCCACCCATCCCCGACATCACAGGTTGGAGTTGAAAGGTGCATACTCTCTCTCATTGCGGCTGCAAGCCCCCCTGGCTTGCCCGCCAATCCCTGGCTGTATTAGATGTGCACACTCTTTTCACTACTGCAGGTCCTGCTCAGCTGGAAGTTAGCATTTAAAGAATAATACTGAACAAAGCCCCTGTAAGCTGGGACCATGGGACAAAGGTAAAAATGCGGGAAAGTCTTGCCCAATCCGGGACTGTTAGGAGGTATGACAAAATCCACAAACTTTCTCACTTTTTTACATGTTTTGGAACTGCTCCTACTTATTCGCTTGGATGTGCAGATTTTAGTTTTTAAGCTCTTTTCAGCAGGAGAAAAGAAACCAGATAATGAAAAAAAAACTAGAAAAGATAGACAGGGCATGCAGTTTAGATAAATGTAGCCAGGTCACCTAGATTTGTACTGCTTCACATCATGGAAATATTCTTGGACAATTAAACAAAACACAGCAGAATATTTTCAATCCAACTAAACTGCCCTTTGTCTCTCTAGCTTACTATAAGAATTGCAAAGTTGCTCATGTTTTTGCTAAATTGTTTAAAAGAATTGTAAAGGTAAGATCTCTTTACAGTTAGGATAAATTTCTTCTTAATAAAAAAGACATAGAAGCAAAATAAGTACAGTTTGCAATGAAAATAAAATATCCTTGAATAACCTAATTATAATGCCTTGAGAAAGGAGAATTGGAAACTAGTAAATTTCAGACTGATGTCATGGTAAATAGCAAAAATGTTAATGGTGTTCTAGTTTATTGTTCTGGCAAACATTTTGCTGAATGTGCCTAAGTTGTATTCTTTAGAGCTTTGTGCTATTGGATTTTAGGGACCACGCTTTACTCATTTTCTGGTGGCAATGCACACAAATTTTCTTCTGTGATTGTACTAGTTTGTATATATTGTCCTGTTGGAAGACGCTGCATGTTGTGATAATAACTGGTAACACAACCTGCAGAGAAAACTCATTAAGATGTCTCCAGTTCTGCACAGTTTGTGTTATATGGCTCCTTCATGCTGCCATGGCAGAGCAGTGCACTAGTATCAGACCTGCTCTCTAAAGTTTTATGATTGTTGTAGAAGACATAGAAATATAAAATACACAGTAATAACCTACAACCTGCATACACAGACACTATTAGCAGTACTATGGGTACATTTTTCAAGGTTGTCAAATATATGCCATTGCTTCTACTGTAATTCTAAAATACACAAACATTTAGCAAACGGTTTTAGAAAAAAAAAGTCAAGAAAAAAAATAATCTGCTATACCTTCCTTTCTCCTAATAAAGTCTTATATATGGGTTAAGGCAAAAGCCTCGAAGACATGACTTTGTTCATGAAAATGGAGACACAATTAGCCTGATATACTTAAAGCGATTGCAAACGCTCATATTTACAAAAAAAATGTAAATAATAAACATGTCCTACTTACCTGCCCTGTGCAATGGTTTTGCACAGAGCAGCTCTGATCCTCCTCTTCTCAGGTCCCCCACTGGCGCTCCTGGCTCCTCCCCTCTACTGAGTGCCCCATGGCAAACAGCTTGCTATGGGGTTACTCCTGCAGACTCGCACTGCCTCCGCTTCCTCCTCCCTGGCTGTGATTGACAGCAGCGGGAGCCAATGGCGGAGAGAGAGCCTGCTGCTCTTATCTCTGGATCGAGACTGGGCTCAGGTAAGTATAAGTCGGGGCTTGGGGGGAGCTGCATGCAGAATGTTTTTTACCTTAATGCAGAGAATGCATTAAGGTAAAAAAAATCCTTTTGCCTTTAAAACCACTTTAAAGTGGTTATCCGAAAGATCGGCTGGCCTAGTAGAGGTAGAAATATTAAATAATTTAAATTATAAGCTCCTTGATGATAGGGAGAGATGTAAATGTACAGTATGTAAAAAAGTCTGTAAATTGCCATCACTCTATAAATACCTGTAATACATAAATAGGGGCAATGGTATCTCAAGGGTGGGAGCAGCAGCTGTATGCAAAGGACAATTTTGGCTCCAGAAGTTGCATGCTGTGACCTATGTTTCCTAAGGCCCCCTTCACATGGGTGGACTCTGCCAAGCTGATTCACCTGCTCAGCAGGGGAATCTATCCACTGATCCCCACTGAGCAGGCAGATGGCAATTTCGCTGTTCTCTATGGGGCAGTTGGATGTAAATGGACCGCCTGTCCTTTTACATCCGACTCTCATCTAATCCAATTCGACAGACGGATGGGAAATGGATCCCCATCCATCTGTTTTTAGCGGATCAGATGCAGGTGGGTGTAAATAGAAACATGTTAGTTTACATGCGCCTTCCCATAGAGAACAATGGGTGCTCTGATCGGGTCCGCCTGAAAAATGGACAGGCGGACCTGATCGGTGTGCAGGGGTCCTAAATGTGAAAAAAACAGCTCAGTTCATTGGTGGAATTATTTCTAGCCATTGAGCCCAGTATCAAGGAAAAGCTACTCTGAGATTATCCCCTTTACCCTGCCTCCCCCTTTCCATTCCGTGTCCTGCGGAATTATTCCAGGACTTGGCCAGACCATATCCAAGTAGCACTGCCTGGCCTACAAACTCAACTGGCTTAGAAGAGCCAATAAGGGTGCTTTTGGGAAAAATTAGTGTAGGGCTTGAAAACACCGACTGGTCTTAAAAAGTAGATGTAAACCCTTACTGAATGCCATGTAGGCAGCAAAATGCTATGTATCTTAAAGAACTGGAGGGTGGGGAAGGAAGAGTTTTTACCTTTTTTTCATCCTTTCTTACATCTTAAAGCTGTTGATGACCTACAGCCTAACCTGTCCACATGCACTATACAATAATAACAGGCTGCATGTTTTTCCCCCACGAATCAAACCCAGGCAGGTTCACCCAACTCTACATACAAGCCTCCTCTGTGTCTATTCACATGCCACATGTATAAATGTGTATGATAGCACTGCATACTGCAGTTGATATAAACATATCCAAAGTATGTACAGAATCTATGATTTCTCCTGCACATAATACATAATGAGGAAGCTGTGCTTGACAGGTATGTGACAATCAAAAATAACTTCAGACTCATTTTGACACATCCTATTCAAATCAATTCTACAACCTATTCATTCAATTGTGGAACTAGTAGGTGTGCATCTTTTGGTATACAGTAGCATGTGCAATATTGTCAGAACAGAACACATCATATACAGTTGTATTTCAAATCATTTTTACATATGTTTTATCTAATCCACATTCATGTTTAAGTTGCATGGTATGGCTGGTAAGCCAATAAGGTAAAACAGTAAAAATACAGACAATTTTATCTGTAAGCAAACCAATATCCCTAAACAATTCAGGTAATATCATCAAACCAGCTTCTAGCAAAGCCCTCAGCTTTAAGACGGTTAAGTGAGAATGCCAAATATCTACTCCCGTAGCTCCCATATGCACATCACATATCCCAGGAGGCTGCATGAGCAGGGACTCACAGTGACCAGTGGGCAGGCCTGGCACACATCATGAGGGGCTGGGTGCCTGAACTAGGAACAGACATCAGGGTACCCAATGACATAGGGACAGAAGGAAACATGGCCACACAGGACCTCGGCTACAGCACCTGAACAGCAAATTGCAGCAGGACAGCGCTGGTTCCAGTGGATAGGCGGCAGATGAGTATCAGAACTGAGCAAAAAAAACAAAAATGGGGGGGACTAAAGTTCCTCTTTAACTCTTCTCCTCTTTGTTAGTTGTATTAACCCAATATGAGGCAAAGGCATGAGGACAGAAAAATATTTTCAGTGAATAGTATGCAATATTTAAGCCAGTCTAAAATAACTTCAAAGTCCAATCTGCAGAGAATCATACAATTCCTTGATCTAACTTTCAGCTCTGATCCTGCACTATGCTAGCCTTGATGATTTATTTTGGCCCTCCTGGTTTTGACCCTTGAAAACTCTTATGACTGCTCTCTAGCAACATAAATGATGGTTGCCTTTTTGCTTGATCCCTAGCATAGCCCAATACATTGGTACTTTCCTGATTGTTCTGGTCTGCCTTTGGTCTGTATGAGCTACAGTCACTGTATGAGCAAAAGTCACAACTAGTCTGCCCTACAAATACCTTGGAAAATCAAATATCAGACCACACATAAAAAGTGTACCAGAAAAGTGGCTGCTAAAAACCAGCTCTAGCGTTTTTTCCACAGCGTACCAGCCTCATCTACAACATTGTGATATTGCTTAATAGTTGATAGACTTACATAAAACTCCGGGTAAAAAAAATTGTGTCTCCCCCTTCCTCATCACACACATTTACCTTTACCTAGCGAATCAGTTATTTAAAAAAATAAATTAAGAAACCCATACAAAAATCACCTGAATTCACTGTTACATGATCTGGGGTGCCTTTTCCAGTTGCAATGCACAGTAAACTAAAGCAGCTCTATGTTCTCTTCACCTGTCCCACAACCAGTCTTGTGTTTTCCCCTCTTGATATATCACTCCTAATGCAGAAGAACACTATAAGAAACCCATGATGAATCTTTCAAATAGCCAATGGGCAATGTCACCAAGAATGATACAGGCTCCGCAGACCTTAACATCCTTCATTTCAGAGAAAGAATTTTAATTATTTGGTGCTTCTAGATACTTTTTTAGATTATATATATATATATATATATATATATATTGGATACATAGGGGCTGATTTACTAAAACTGAAGAGAACTACATCTGGTGCAACTCTGCAATGAAACCAATCAGCTTCCAGGTTTTATTGTCATAGCTTAATCGGACAAGGTGAAGTTAGAAGCTGATTGGCTACCATGCACAGCTGTACCAGATTTGCACTCTCCAGTTTTAGTAAATCAACCCCATAGGGTAAAGTAGATAGTTGTTTTTTTGGTTTTTTTTTAATCTTCCTGGAAATTAGTTTTGAATTATCTGAACACTCATGTAGGAGATGGATCTGGACAGAAACATTTTCCATTAAGGAACAGAAGTAGCCAACAGAAACTATTAAATCCTAAAATATATGAATGTGCAGGAATTTTGCCAAAAAACAAAGTTCCCTCTGCATGAGATACCTTGTTTTTGGTAATCACGTCACACATACGCACTTATTAGGTGATATCACAGTGTTGTATAAGTGACTGCTACATTTTTCGAAGGATTGCATATAACAGAATGCAACCAATCTAAGGAGAACCAAGCACAAAGTAATTTGTGTTTAGGTGTCTTCTGTCTCCTTAACATTCATTTTTTAACTAATTGTAGGTTTACTTGAAATAACAAGACAAAGCCTCTTACTCTGTGCTATCAACTAATAAACAAACCCAAAGACTTAGACAATGCAAAGAGCTTATATAGAATTTTACAGCTGGATAGAGAAGAAAAATGGAGTCAAAGTACTATTGAAGCTTCACAATGCAGCACATCAAAATATCAGTAATATATTCGGTGTAGCTCATCTCTATGTACAAATGTTAGCAAGCTTAAGTGGCTTTTAATACCTGCATTAATTAACATGGTAGGCCCATCTCTTTTAAAGAGTTACAGCAGCTGTCAGATGGATGAGAAGGGACATGTAGTTTTGGTGGATAAGCAAAGATATTAGCTGCACACAGGTAAGTACATTAGAGATCCCAGTGCGTGGGAAAAAGATAATTAATAGTGTTGGTGAAAGGATAGCGCAGCGATTAGTGTTGTTGTGTTATTAAAATTCTTACTTGTAAATTGAGCTTTGACAACAAGCACTAAGAGCGTGACGGGGATTGATAGGTGGAGGACAAGTCAGATAAGGAGGAAAAAGCACAGTGACTCTGGTTCATGTGGGATTTGATTTGGTTAGTTAGATTTAAGTAAATCCCACACAACTAATGCATTTTACATGTAGTTCCACTGAGAAATTCAACATCCACAAATTAATTACCATTTATTTCAAAGCTCGGCCTTAAGAAGCCCAGTACAATGTGTGAGTCCACACTTAAAAGCTATGATCAGTGTGAAGCACTGGTTGACAGGATTAGGAATGTTTTATATCTAAATAAAAGATTGCCCAAGGGACTTCATGAGTCACACAAAATATGTTAAAAGAATCGCATTTTAATAAAAAAGAGACATATTAAAAACTTTCAAAGAGTCACTGTAAAAATCATGCTAAACACATAAAGCTCATAATATATGCAAAAGTAAAGATGATAGCACACACACAATCTGCACCGTCAGTGTGTTACATAAGACAAGCTCTTGCAAAAGATCTCGACTCGTTTCGTAAAGCAACGTTCACTCCCACAAAATGAATATGTGTCAAAAACTGATATAGTCAAATGAAGGGCTAGAGATGTGCCCAGAAAGATAGATGGTGACTAAAAGGCAACCACCCAGCAATAACCATCCTGGCCGGTATTGCTTAGTTTTGTTCAGGTGTAACAGCCATTAAAAGCAATAGTGCCAATCTGCTCCCAGTGGATTCTACTCCATTTAGGAAGAAAATACATGGAGCAAAAAGCTGAAAGAGAGGGATTTTTTTAAAAACCCTGTAGGAGAGAGCAGAAACCCAAACCACTATGGTAAATCTTGATAGTGATATCCTTAAGGGATAGAAGGACATAATAATTCAACTCACTTGGGTCAATCCATATTGCAAAATCAGCTTTAAAGGGTAAAGGCCTTTTTGTTCTCCATGTGCAATGTTGCTTTTTAACCACACCCACATAACTTTTGCAAATGAACCTGCAAAGATTAAACAAATGAAAGTGTTACTTCAACCACAGCATCCAGTCTATGTCCTAATAGAAAAACATAGAAAATACAAATATACAGTAGTTCACATAGTTAGATCTACTACTTTTTTGTAAAATTAGGTATCCTAATGCCCATATGAAACACAGTAACAGTCAGTTTGCCTTCACCATCACAGGAGCAAGCCCTTTCTCTGAATTAACCCACTCACATGCATTGAACTCAGTAGCTCTGAACTCATCGTTTGAGAACTCACTCCTATGATGGTGAAGGTGAACAGTAGAGATGAGCGAATCGAAGTAGGCGAAGTGGAATTCGTTTCGAATATTAGGAAAATTTCGATTCGCGTCGAATCCGAAAATAAGCAGACTTCGGATGCGCGAATCGAAATTTTTCCTAAAATGGCGGCGACATGTGCGGCGACGGAGCGAGGATGTCTGGGAAGGCGCGCAGACAAGGCGCGCTGACCCATAATGCATTCATTCATGACATGTGATCGCATTAGCCAATCAGCAGCCAGCCAGCCAGCACAGTGTAATGGTCGAGCTATAAATGGCGGCCATTTTAGAATTCTCCATTTGCCTCCAGTCATTCAACAGAGGCAGACCTGGCTGTATGCAGGGAGAGAGTTAGGGACAGAGAAACGTTACTTAGGGACAGAGAAACGTTAGTTAGGGCCACAGAATCGTTACTTAGGGACAGAGAAACGTTAGTTAGGGCCACAGAATCGTTACTTAGGGCCATAGAAACGTTACATAGGGCCACAGAAACGTTTACTTAGGGCCACAGAATCGTTAGTTAGGGCCACAGAATTGTTACTCAGGGACAGACAGAATTGTTACTGAGGGATACAGAATTGTTACTGAGGGCCACAGAATCGTTACTTAGGGCCACAGAAACGTTACTTAGGGCCACAGAATTGTTACTTAGGGACAGACACAGAATTGTTACTGAGGGACACAGATTTGTTACTGAGGGCCACAGAATCGTTACTTAGGGCCACAGAATTGTTACTTAGGGACAGACACAGAATTGTTACTGAGGGACACAGATTTGTTACTGAGGGCCACAGAATCGTTACTTAGGGCCACAGAAACGTTACTTAGGGCCACAGAATTGTTACTTAGGGACAGACACAGAATTGTTACTGAGGGCCACAGAATCGTTACTTAGGGCCACAGAATTGTTACTTAGGGACAGACACAGAATTGTTAGTGAGGGACACAGATTTGTTACTGAGGGCCACAGAATCGTTACTTAGGGCCACAGAAACGTTACTTAGGGCCACAGAATTGTTACTTAGGGACAGACACAGAATTGTTATTGAGGGACACAGAATTGTTACTGAGGGCCACAGAACCATTACTTAGGGCCACAGAAACGTTACTTAGGGCCACAGAATTGTTACTTAGGGACAGACACAGAATTGTTACTGAGGGACACAGATTTGTTACTGAGGGCCACAGAATCGTTACTTAGGGCCACAGAATTGTTACTTAGGGACAGACACAGAATTGTTATTGAGGGACACAGAATTGTTACTGAGGGCCACAGAACCGTTACTTAGGGCCACAGAAACGTTACTTAGGGCCACAGAATTGTTACTTAGGGACAGACACAGAATTATTATTGAGGGACACAGAATTGTTACTGAGGGCCACAGAACCGTTACTTAGGGCCACAGAACCGTTACTTAGGGCCACAGAAACGTTACTTAGGGACAGACACAGAATTGTTACTGAGGGACACAGATTTGTTACTGAGGGCCACAGAAACGTTACTTAGGGCCACAGAATCATTACTTAGGGCCACAGAAACGTTACTTAGGGCCACAGAATTGTTACTTAGGGACAGACACAGAATTGTTACTGAGGGCCACAGAATTGTTACTGAGGGCCACAGAACCGTTACTTAGGGCCACAGAAACGTTACTTAGGGCCACAGAAACGTTACTTAGGGCTACAGAAACGTTACTTAGGGCCACAGAATTGTTACTTAGGGCCACAGAATCGTTACTTAGGGACACAGAAACGTTACTTAGGGCCACAGAAACTTTACTTAGGGCCACAGAATTGTTACTTAGGGACAGACACAGAATTGTTACTGAGGGATACAGAATTGTTACTGAGGGACACAGAATTGTTACTCAGGGACAGACACAGAATTCTTACTCAGGGACAGACACAGAATTGTTACTCAGGGACACAGAATTGTTACTGAGGGACACAGAATTGTTACTCAGGGACACAGAATTGTTACTGAGGGACACAGAATTGTTACTGAGGGACAGACACAGAATTGTTACTGAGGGACACAGAATTGTTACTGAGGGCCACAGAACTGTTACTTAGGGCCACAGAAACGTTACTCAGGGACACAGAATTGTTACTCAGGGACAGACACAGAATTGTTACTCAGGGACAGACACAGAATTGTTACTGAGGGACACAGAATTGTTACTGAGGGACACAGAATTGTTACTGAGGGACACAGAATTGTTACTGAGGGCCACAGAACTGTTACTTAGGGCCACAGAAACGTTACTCAGGGACACAGAATTGTTAATCAGGGACAGACACAGAATTGTTACTCAGGGACAGACACAGAATTGTTACTCAGGGACACAGAATTGTTACTGAGGGACACAGAATTGTTACTGAGAGACACAGAATTGTTACTGAGGGACACAGAATTGTTACTCAGGGACAGACACAGAATTGTTACTGAGGGACACAGAATTGTTACTGAGGGCCACAGAACTGTTACTTAGGGCCACAGAAACGTTACTCAGGGACACAGAATTGTTACTCAGGGACAGACACAGAATTGTTACTCAGGGACAGACACAGAATTGTTACTGAGGGACACAGAATTGTTACTGAGGGACACATAATTGTTACTGAGGGACACAGAATTGTTACTGAGGGCCACAGAACTGTTACTTAGGGCCACAGAAACATTACTCAGGGACACAGAATTGTTAATCAGGGACAGACACAGAATTCTTACTCAGGGACAGACACAGAATTCTTACTCAGGGACACAGAATTGTTACTGAGGGACACAGAATTGTTACTGAGGGCCAGAGAATCGTTACTTAGGGCCACAGAATCGTTACTTAGGGCCACAGAAACGTTACTTAGGGCAACAGAAACGTTACTTAGGGCAACAGAAACGTTACTTAGGGACACAGAATTGTTACTCAGGGACAGACACAGAATTGTTACTCAGGGACAGACACAGAATTGTTACTCAGGGACACAGAATTGTTACTGAGGGACACAGAATTGTTACTGAGGGACACAGAATTGTTACTGAGGGACACAGAATTGTTACTCAGGGACAGACACAGAATTGTTACTCAGGGACAGACACAGAATTGTTACTGAGGGACACAGAATTGTTACTGAGGGACACAGAATTGTTACTGAGGGACACAGAATTGTTACTGAGGGCCACAGAACTGTTACTTAGGGCCACAGAAACGTTACTCAGGGACACAGAATTGTTACTCAGGGACAGACACAGAATTGTTACTCAGGGACACAGAATAGTTGAATTAAAGAGTATGTCAGACAACATGCAGAGGAGTGGCAGAGGAGGCAATGTTTTAGGAGCGAGCAGACGTGGCAGCAGAGGAAGGGGTCGAGGCAGCACTATTCGCAGCCAGAGGCCAGTGCTCCCGGTGTCATCCAGTACAGTGAGGAAGAGCTAACAGAGGGCGGTCAGGAACGGGGGGAGACATCCGCCTCTTCAGCAGCCAGGTGAAGAAGTAGTGGCGAGGAGAGTGGCTCGGTAGCCGGTCTAGAGACAGGTCTGTCTCCTGACCCACACGCAGCCGAGGGGGCTAGTAGTGAGGCGGAGACCCTAATTGATGATGATGAGGCTGATCGCACTTGGCAGCCTTGTCGTCATCAGGCTATTGCTTCCGCATCATCAGGAGAAGAGGGTGGCAGCTTGGCAGCGAGCAAAACAGTCGGTGGGTTGTCTCCATCGCCACACTCTGCCATGTGCCACTTTCAGGTCTCCTCACACACTGCTGGTGTGTTCCATTTTTTGTCATAGGGTGCTGGCAGATTACGGGCCTCCCATAGCTGCTGCCAGGCCCCTAATCTGCCATGGGCCCCTGTACTGCCTCCTCATGCTGCTGCCAGGTCCACAGTGTCTCATGCCATGTGCCACTTTCAGGTCTCCTCACATTGCTGGTGTGTTCCATTTTTTGTCATAGGGTGCTGGCAGATTACGGGCCTCCCATAGCTGCTGCCAGGCCCCTAATCTGCCATGGGCCCCTATACCGCCTCCTCATGCTGCTGCGAAGTCCAGAGTCTCTCATGGGTCCCTGTACGGCCTCCCATTGCTGCTGTCTCCATCGCCACACTCTGCCATGTGCCACTTTCAGGTCTCCTCACACACTGCTGGTGTGTTCAATTTTTTTGACATAGGGTGCTGGCAGATTACGGGCCTCCCATAGCTGCTGCCAGGCCCCTAATCTGCCATGGGCCCCTATACCGCCTCCTCATGCTGCTGCGAAGTCCAGAGTCTCTCATGGGTCCCTGTACGGCCTCCCATTGCTGCTGTCTCCATCGCCACACTCTGCCATGTGCCACTTTCAGGTCTCCTCACACACTGCTGGTGTGTTCCATTTTTTGACATAGGGTGCTGGCAGATTACGGGCCTCCCATAGCTGCTGCCAGGCCCCTAATCTGCCATGGGCCCCTATAGCGCCTCCTCATGCTGCTGCCAGGTCCAGAGTGTCTCATGGGTCCCTGTACGGCCTCCCATTGCTGCTGTCTCCATCGCCACACTCTGCCATGTGCCACTTTCAGGTCTCCTCACACTGCTGGTGTGTTCCATTTTTTGTCATAGGGTGCTGGCAGATTACGGGCCTCCCATAGCTGCTGCCAGGCCCCTAATCTGCCATGGGCCCCTGTACCGCCTCCTCATGCTGCTGCCAGGTCCACAGTGTCTCATGCCATGTGCCACTTTCAGGTCTCCTCACACACTGCTGGTGTGTTCAATTTTTTTGACATAGGGTGCTGGCAGATTACGGGCCTCCCATAGCTGCTGCCAGGCCCCTAATCTGCCATGGGCCCCTATACTGCCTCCTCATGCTGCTGCAAAGTCCAGAGTCTCTTATGGGTCCCTGTACGGCCTCCCATTGCTGCTGTCTCCATCGCCACACTCTGCCATGTGCCACTTTCAGGTCTCCTCACACACTGCTGGTGTGTTCAATTTTTTTGACATAGGGTGCTGGCAGATTATGGGCCTCCCATAGCTGCTGCCAGGCCCCTAATCTGCCATGGGCCCCTATACCGCCTCCTCATGCTGCTGCAAAGTCCAGAGTCTCTCATGGGTCCCTGTACGGCCTCCCATTGCTGCTGTCTCCATCGCCACACTCTGCCATGTGCCACTTTCAGGTCTCCTCACACTGCTGGTGTGTTCCATTTTTTGTCATAGGGTGCTGGCAGATTACGGGCCTCCCATAGCTGCTGCCAGGCCCCTAATCTGCCATGGGCCCCTGTACTGCCTCCTCATGCTGCTGCCAGGTCCACAGTGTCTCATGCCATGTGCCACTTTCAGGTCTCCTCACACACTGCTGGTGTGTTCCATTTTTTGTCATAGGGTGCTGGCAGATTACGGGCCTCCCTTTGCTGCTGCCAGGCCCCTAATCTGCCATGGGCCCCTGTACCGCCTCCTCATGCTGCTGCCAGGTCCACAGTGTCTCATGGGTCCCTGTACGGCCTCCCATTGCTGCTGTCTCCATCGCCACACTCTGCCATGTGCCACTTTCAGGTCTCCTCACACTGCTGGTGTGTTGAATTTTTTGACATAGGGTGCTGGCAGATTACGGGCCTCCCATAGCTGCTGCCAGGCCCCTAATCTGCCATGGGCCCCTGTACCGCCTCCTCATGCTGCTGCCAGGTCCACAGTGTCTCATGCCATGTGCCACTTTCAGGTCTCCTCACACACTGCTGGTGTGTTCCATTTTTTGTCATAGGGTGCTGGCAGATTACGGGCCTCCCATAGCTGCTGCCAGGCCCCTAATCTGCCATGGGCCTCTATACCGCCTCCTCATGCTGCTGCGAAGTCCAGAGTCTCTCATGGGTCCCTGTACGGCCTCCCATTGCTGCTGTCTCCATCGCCACACTCTGCCATGTGCCACTTTCAGGTCTCCTCACACACTGCTGGTGTGTTCAATTTTTTTGACATAGGGTGCTGGCAGATTACGGGCCTCCCATAGCTGCTGCCAGGCCCCTAATCTGCCATGGGCCCCTATAGCGCCTCCTCATGCTGCTGCCAGGTCCAGGCGAACGTAGTCACACAGGGGAGGAACTTCTCAGTGTAATGAACAGAGAAATCGACAGATGGCTGTCTCCGCGCAAACTGAAAATCGGAACCATGTTGACCGACAACGGAAAGAACATGGTGTCTGCTCTGCGTCAAGGAAGGTTGTGCCATGCGCCATGCATGGCTCACGTGTTCAATCTGGTTGTCAAGCGGTTCCTAAAATCCACCATCCCACTGCAAGACATCCTTAAAATGTCACGTAAACCTTGCATGCATTTCAGCCATTCCTACACCGCAAAGCACACCCTCCTTGAGCTGCAGCGGCAGAACGGAATTCCACAGCATCGCCTGATCTGCGACGTTGCAACAAGGTGGAATTCAACCCTACACATGGTAGACCGCCTTTACGAACAGCGAAAGGCCATCACCGATTTCATGATGTTACAAGCGGATAAAGGTACTCCCCTGTGTAACTTCGATGTCAGCCATTGGCATCTCATGCGTGACACCTGCCGCTTGCTCAGGCCCTTTGAGGAGACCACGCTATTCGTGAGTCGGCAGGACTATGGGATGAACGACGTCATTCCTCTGTTGCACGTCCTGGAACAAATGCTGTTAACAATGGCTGGTCAGGGTGCGGTAGACGTGGCGCACAGATCTCAACGCCACATGACCCCTGTGGGGGCAGGACAGGAAGAAGAGGAGGAGGTAGAGGAGGACATTTGTGCTCAGGAATTATTGAGTGAAATGGTTGGTTTTTCCACTCAGCGGACAGGAGTGGAGGAGCAGGAGCATCTGGTAGAGGAGGAGAAGACAGAGGACCCAGACGCACCGTGGCAGTATGCTGTGGAGATGGAGTCAGGGAGTCCCTCGCATTCCTTGGCACAAATGGCCCATAGCATGCTCGGTTGCTTGCGTAGCGACAGCCGAATAAGAACCATCAGACAGAGGGATGACTTTTGGCTGTCCACCTTGTTGGACCCTCGCTACCGTTCAAAAATGGTGGCCTTTTTCACACCTGCTGAGAGGGAGGCCAAAATAACGTACTATAAAAACCACCTATGTAGTCAGTTGGTCTCTGCCTTTGTGCGCCAACGTCCATCCTCAGACACTGTGGGCCCTGTGCGCTCGCGTTCCGCTGCCATGGCAGCAAAGGAGGGGTGGGGTGGTAGGAGCAGTGGCAGCTCCACCAGCAGCGGCTGACTCAGTCTGCAGTCGATGATGAGTAGCTTTCTTCACCAGCGCAGTGAGGAAACTAGTAACCAGCCGCAGCAGCAGCAGCATCAGGTGGACCTGGAGCAGAACCTCAAACAACAGGCTTGGGCCTACTTGGACAGCACCCTGCCAACCGAGGTAGACAATCCCCTTGACTACTGGGCAACGAAACTTGACCTTTGGCCCCAACTAGCTGAATTTGCTCTTGAAAGGCTGTCATGCCCGGCCAGTAGCGTGGCATCGGAGCGCGTGTTTAGTGCGGCAGGAGGTATTGTAACTCCGCGGAGGACACGACTGTCCACCCAAAGTGTGGAGAGACTCACGTTTGTGAAAATGAATCAGGCGTGGATTAGTCTGGATTTCAAACCACCAGTTCCTGACACAACTGACTAAATCCGCCATGAATCATGCCCCAAACATGTGCCACTTTCAGGTCTCCTCACACTGCTGGTGTGTTCCATTTTTTGTCATAGGGTGCTGGCAGATTACGGGCCTCCTATAGCTGCTGCCAGGCCCCTAATCTGCCATGGGCCCCTGTACCGCCTCCTCATGCTGCTGCCAGGTCCAGAGTCTCTCATGGGTCCCTGTACGGCCTCCCATTGCTGCTGTCTCCATCGCCACACTCTGCCATGTGCCACTTTCAGGTCTCCTCACACTGCTGGTGGGTTCCATTTTTTGTCATAGGGTGCTGGCAGATTACGGGCCTCCTATAGCTGCTGCCAGGCCCCTAATCTGCCATGGGCCCCTGTACCGCCTCCTCATGCTGCTGCCAGGTCCACAGTGTCTCATGCCATGTGCCACTTTCAGGTCTCCTCACACTGCTGGTGTGTTCAATTTTTTGACATAGGGTGCTGGCAGATTACGGGCCTCCTATAGCTGCTGCCAGGCCCCTAATCTGCCATGGGCCCCTATACCGCCTCCTCATGCTGCTGCCAGGTCCACAGTGTCTCATGCCGTGTGCCACTTTCAGGTCTCCTCACACTGCTGGTGTGTTCAATTTTTTGACATAGGGTGCTGGCAGATTACGGGCCTCCTATAGCTGCTGCCAGGCCCCTAATCTGCCATGGGCCCCTGTACTGCCTCCTCATGCTGCTGCCAGGTCCACAGTGTCTCATGCCGTGTGCCACTTTCAGGTCTCCTCACACTGCTGGTGTGTTGAATTTTTTGACATAGGGTGCTGGCAGATTACGGGCCTCCCATAGCTGCTGCCAGGCCCCTAATCTGCCATGGGCCCCTATACCGCCTCCTCATGCTGCTGCCAAGTCCAGAGTCTGTCATGGGTCCCTGTACGGCCTCCCATTGCTGCTGTCTCCATCGCCACACTCTGCCATGTGCCACTTTCAGGTCTCCTCACACTGCTGGTGTGTTGAATTTTTTGACATAGGGTGCTGGCAGATTACGGGCCTCCCATAGCTGCTGCCAGGCCCCTAATCTGCCATGGGCCCCTATACCGCCTCCTCATGCTGCTGCCAAGTCCAGAGTCTGTCATGGGTCCCTGTACGGCCTCCCATTGCTGCTGTCTCCATCGCCACACTCTGCCATGTGCCACTTTCAGGTCTCCTCACACTGCTGGTGTGTTGAATTTTTTGACATTGGGTGCTGGCAGATTACGGGCCTCCCATAGCTGCTGCCAGGCCCCTAATCTGCCATGGGCCCCTGTACCGCCTCCTCATGCTGCTGCCAGGTCCACAGTGTCTCATGCCATGTGCCACTTTCAGGTCTCCTCACACTGCTGGTGTGTTGAATTTTTTGACATAGGGTGCTGGCAGATTACGGGCCTCCTATAGCTGCTGCCAGGCCCCTAATCTGCCATGGGCCCCTATACCGCCTCCTCATGCTTCTGCCAAGTCCAGAGTCTGTCATGGGTCCCTGTACGGCCTCCCATTGCTGCTGTCTCCATCGCCACACTCTGCCATGTGCCACTTTCAGGTCTCCTCACACTGCTGGTGTGTTGAATTTTTTGACATTGGGTGCTGGCAGATTACAGGCCTCCCATAGCTGCTGCCAGGCCCCTAATCTGCCATGGGCCCCTGTACCGCCTCCTCATGCTGCTGCCAGGTCCACAGTGTCTCATGCTATGTGCCACTTTCAGGTCTCCTCACACTGCTGGTGTGTTCAATTTTTTGACATAGGGTGCTGGCAGATTATGGGCCTCCTATAGCTGCTGCCAGGCCCCTAATCTGCCATGGGCCCCTATACTGCCTCCTCATGCTGCTGCCAGGTCCAGAGTCTCTCATGGGTCCCTGTACGGCCTCCCATTGCTGCTGTCTCCATCGCCACACTCTGCCATGTGCCACTTTCAGGTCTCCTCACACACTGCTGGTGTGTTGAATTTTTTGACATAGGGTGCTGGCAGATTACGGGCCTCACATTGCTGCTGCCAGGCCCGTAATCTGCCATGGGCCCCCGTACCGACTCCTCATGCTGTGACGTTGCAACAAGGTGGAATTCAACCCTACATATGTTAGACCGCCTTTACGAACAGCAAAAGGCCATCACAGATTTCCTGATGTTAAAAGCGGATAAAGGTACTCCCTGTGTAACTTAGATGTCAGCCATTGGCAGCTCATGCGTGACACCTGCACTTGCTCAGGCCCTTTGAGGAGGCCACGCTATTCGTGAGTCGGCAGGACTATGGGATGAACGACGTCATTCCTCTGTTGCACATCCTGGAACAAATGCTGTTAACAATGGCTGGTCAGGGTGCGGTAGACGTGGCGCACAGATCTCAATGCCACATGACCCCTGGGGGGGCAGGACAGGAAGAAGAGGAGGAGGTAGAGGAGGACATTGGTGCTCAGGAATTATTGAGTGAAATGGGTGGTTTTTCCACTCAGCGGACAGGAGTGGAGGAGCAGGAGCATCTGGTAGAGGAGGAGGAAGAGGAGACAGAGGACCCAGACGCACCGTGGCAGTATGCTGTGGAGATGGAGGCAGGGAGTCCCTCGCATTCCTTGGCACAAATGGCCCATAGCATGCTCGCTTGCTTGCGTACCGACAGCCGAATAATAACCATCAGACAGAGGGATGACTTTTGGCTGTCCACCTTGTTGGACCCTCGCTACCGTTCAAAAATGGTGGCCTTTTTCACACCTGCTGAGAGGGAGGCCAAAATAACGTACTATAAAAACCACCTATGTAGTCAGCTGGTCTCTGCCAGTCTGCGCCAACGTCCATCCTCAGACACTGTGGGCCCTGTGCGCTCGCGTTCCGCTGCCATGGCAGCAGGGGAGGGGTGGGGTGGTAGGAGCAGTGGCAGCTCCACCAGCAGCAGCTGCCTCAGTCTGCAGTCGATGATGAGTAGCTTTCTTCACCAGCGCAGTGAGGAAACTACTAACCAGCCGCAGCAGCAGCATCAGGTGGACCTGGAGCAGGACCTCAAACAACAGGCTTAGGCCTACTTGGACAGCACCCTGCCAACTGAGGTAGACAATCCCCTTGACTACTGGGCAACGAAACTTGACCTTTGGCCCCAACTAGCTGAATTTGCCCTTGAAAGGCTGTCATGCCCGGCCAGTAGGAGCGCGTGTTTAGTGCGGCAGGAGGTATTGCAACTCCGCGGAGGACACGACTGTCCACCCAAAGTGTGGAGAGACTCACGTTTGTGAAAATGAATCAGGCGTGGATTAGTCTGGATTTCAAACCACCAGTTCCTGACACAACTGACTAAATCCGCCATGAATCATGCCCCAAACATGTGCCACTTTCAGGTCTCCTCACACTGCTGGTGTGTTCCATTTTTTGTCATAGGGTGCTGGCAGATTACGGGCCTCCCATAGCTGCTGCCAGGCCCCTAATCTGCCATGGGCCCCTATACCGCCTCCTCATGCTGCTGCCAAGTCCAGAGTCTGTCATGGGTCCCTGTACGGCCTCCCATTGCTGCTGTCTCCATCGCCACACTCTGCCATGTGCCACTTTCAGGTCTCCTCACACTGCTGGTGGGTTCCATTTTTTGTCATAGGGTGCTGGCAGATTACGGGCCTCCCATAGCTGCTGCCAGGCCCCTAATCTGCCATGGGCCCCTGTACCGACTCCTCATGCTGCTGCCAGGCCCGTAATCTGTCATGGGCCCCTGTTGTCGCTTGTTGGCATATTCCGCTCGTTCAGATGCTCCTTCTCCTGCTACTCCTCTTCACGGATTCCGTCAGCAGTCTTTCTTGGAATCCGTTTCCAAGAGACAACAGTTTGCGAGCACGCACCCGACGGTGCAGAAGCTGAACGTCCTCCTGTCCAAGTTGCTGCTGCCAGGCTCGTAATCTGTCATGCGCCCCTGTACCGCCTCCTCATGCTGCTGCCAGGTCCAGAGTGTGTCATGGGTCCCTGTACGGCCTCCCATTGCTGCTGCCAGGCCCGTAATCTGCCATGGGCCCCCGTACCAACTCCTCATGCTGCTGCCAGGCCCGTAATCTGTCATGGGCCCCTGTACCGCCTCCTCATGCTGCTGCCAGGTCCAGAGTGTGTCATGGGTCCCTGTACGGCCTCCCATTGCTGCTGTCTCCATCGCCACACTCTGCCATGTGCCACTTTCAGGTCTCCTCACACTGCTGGTGGTTTCCATTTTTGTCATAGGGTGGTGTATGTTCTCCCATTGCTGCTGCCTCCACCGCCACACTGTGGCTCCACACTCTGGTTTTGGCCCCGTGACTGCCCAAATGAGTGAAGTGTGTGGTGATTCTAAGATCGACGGCACTCATCTGCATGTCATACTGACTGTCAGTATTATTTCTCTTCCCCAGCAGACTCCAAGGGCATTTAAATTAAAGGTACAGTGTTCTGCACTAATATAAAGTCTCTCTGAAGCCTAGAAACACCCTTTTATAAGTTAAATTCGCAGCGAATATATTCGACTCGAATCAAAATTTTTCCACGAATTCGCCGAATCAGTCGAATCGAATTTTTGAATACTTCGCTCATCTCTAGTGAACAGTAAGAGCTAGGAGCTGTGTGGTTTCATCCAGTGAGATGCAATATTATGCTGCATAATATCACACCTTACTGCATCACACCACTGGGCTGCAGTGTAGTGAGAATGGGACACATAGAAAACAAGTGTTTTCTATGTGCACCAGCGGTGACTGGCATTTTTCCACTGTGGAAAATTGCCAGTCACTGCTCTAGTGCATACGGGCCCTAAAGCTGACCCAATAAAGTTGTAGTCAAATTTTGGATGCTCAGTTTAGCTATAAACCTTTTAAGTACTGCCCTGACATCAAGAAGAAAGGGTGCATTGAGCTGAACCATTGACTTAAAGCTGAACTCCGGGCAATTTCCTACTGATTTCCTACCTTCACTGAATATGTCATCCCTCTTCTGGGTCACTCAGTAATTGCTCTGAAATAGCCTATTCATTTTCAAATCAAACCATTAATCCTCTTCGGTTTCCTGTTTGTAGGACCAGTGACTGCTATGCCTCCTGTTCCCTCAATCATATCCCTTCTGTAGTTTTTTTCTCCAGGAAGCAGTGATATGTCTGCCCCACTTGCAGTGTTGGCGGACCAAGACTCTCAGAAGCATTCAACATGTACCCGCCCACATTAACTATAACTCCTTGTGGTTGATGGGAACTGTAGTTTCCTTTTACTGCAGAGAGAGGTGAGAGGATATGATGTAATCCCTGCTGTTTCACCTCTTCCTTTGCAGAGCAGATACTGTTATCTTTTGAATTACAGAGATGAGGTCATGAAAATTCATTTAGACTTTTCTCCTAAATGGCAAGGATTTTCAAATTGTTATTAACTGTTTAATGTTTTGTATAGGGAGGTGTACTAATGGGTGATTTTTTGCCTATCCAGGAGTTTTGCTTTAAATTATTTCCTGCATTCTGCTACTCAAACATTGGGTGCAGTATTGGGACTGGGCCAACTGTTGCAGGGCCATTGACTTTTACTGTCCCCATCCAGCCTTTTATGATCAAAGTGGGGATTGTTCATATGTCTGCAGGACTTCCTTAACACCACTCATTAAGTCTTTTCAGAAAGGAGGTTGATTGGCCAGCAATAGAATTGTCTTGCCCAGTCATTCTTGTTTTCCTCTGATATAGGCCAGTACTGAGGGTGTTAATACAATGCTTCCATATCCATAAGTATGCATGTTTCCCAAATGCCAGCACACAACCTTGTTTCTTTAAAGGCTCTCTGTTGACAGCCCAGGTGCCAGCCTTCCCCTTTGGGTCAATAATGATCCAATCATGGGACCCTGTCTGGTAGTTGGATCACTACTGTCAGTGAATGCCTTTAGTCATAGTTCTGATTTATATCAGATGAGAGAATTTTCTTATCCATGGCAATAGCTTCTTTATTCTATACTAGATCAAAATAGAAGAAAAGTCTATTTTGTTGCAATGTAACTAAAGTGTTAAAAGATAGCAGAACATATATCACAGGCGACAAAAACCAGACACACAAGGGATGAAGTCAATTCACTCTCCAAGTATGTCAAAAACAAAACCATTACCACAAATATAAATGTACTTTAAATGTTTCTCTTTTTCCTCCATCTGAGAACAAAGTTGGACAAAGATAAGCTTTATGGTTTGTCAAGCAATAATCTATTTCTGTAATAAAGCAGCGTCTTCATTATCTTTTCTAAATTGTTATTTTTATATGATGGAGACCAATTAAGCATGTACCAGTGTATTTTTTAAAAGACAGTGATATCATGTGTAGTATAAATTATTGTATTTGAATCACTGTTATTTTAAATTTACTGTTGTTTAGGACTTGCTAAAGTGTATGCTTACAGTGTAACTAAAGGCAATTGGTTTTTCATTTTGGATGGCATAAAGGAGGGTTACAGCATAACCCTTGTCAGTTTTTTTCGCCATCTGTGTCCCACTGGGGAGATTTTCCTTCACTTCCTGTCTCATATACAAAACAGGAAGTGAGAAGAAATCCCGGGGTTTCACCAGGGTCACCAATACTATTGTTCCCATTGGAAGATTATTTTTCTATTACTGTTGTCAACCTAAAATTTGGATTTTTATTTTACTTTCATGTAGTAATCACCCTCGAGGGGCTAGTGAGAATATGCCCAGGTTCCCATTGGTAGTACAGAGGCTGCCAGGCACAAGCACAGCCTCAAGCACACCAACAATAATAGCTCCATCTAGAGAATGTATTTTTAATATTTATTGCTGAAGACCTTGAACAGGAAAGGGGTTTAGTGTCACAGGATACTCCAAAATGATAATAGCAATCAATGGGAGGACAAGCTTCTTAGTAGAAAATCCTTTAACCACTTGGTAACCGCACTATAGCTGAATGACGGCTACAGTGCAGTTAACCAGTTCTGGGAGGACGTCATATGATGTCCTCCCAGAACACGACCTCCCGCGCACCCCCAGGGATGCACACCTGGCAATATCAGTGAACGCGGATCTACGGACACAGCGGATCATATGATGAGGTAAAAGCTCAATCACAGCAGCCTTTTACCACGTGATCAGCTGTGTCCATTGACACAGCAGATCATGGAGTAAATACAGTTGCCAATTATCGGCAGTACTTTCCTCATGCTGTCACAGCTTGAGGAAAGTACTGCCAATAACCAGCAGCTGTCACAGAGCAGATCGGCACTGATGATCAGTGCCCTGCAGTGCCCCCCAGCAGTGCCACCCACCAGTGCCCAGCAGTGCCTCCCACCAGTGCCCATCAGTGTCTCCCACTAGTGCCCTGCAGTGCCACCCATCAGTGCTCAGCAGTGCCTCCCATCAGTGCCCCCCAGCAGTGCTGCCCAGCAGTTGCACCCATCAGTGCCCAGCAGTGCTGCCCATCAGTGCCCAGCAGTGCTACCAGACAGTGCCATCAGTCAGTGCTGCCAGTCAGGGCTGTCAGTCAGTGCCGTCAGTCAGCACCACCTGTCAGTGTCGCCCATCAGTGCCCATCAGTTCCGTCTGTCAGCGCCCATCAGTGCCACCTATCAGTGCCCATCATTGCTGCATATCAGTGTATCATCATCAGTGCCTCCTCATCAATGCCCACCAGTGCTGCCTCTTCAGTGCCACATCATCAGTGCAGCCTATCAGTGCCCATCAGTGCTTCCTATCTGTGCCACCTCATCAGTGCCCATCAGTGTTGCCTATCAGTGCAGGTTCATCAATGCACATCAGTGAAGGAGAGAAATTACCTGTTTGCAAACTTTTATAATAGAAACAAAGAAAAACTTTTCAAAATTTTTCAAAATTTGTTGCCCTTTTTTTGTTTAAAGAACAAAAAATAAAACACCCAGTGGCAATTAAATACCACCAAAAGAAAGCTCTATTTGTGTGAAAAAAAATTATAAAAATTTCATATGGGTACAATGTTGCATGACCGCGCAATTGTCATTCAAAGTGCTACAGTACTGAAAGCTGAAAATAGGCCTGGGCATGAAGGGGGTATAAGTGCCCTGTAGGCAAGTGGTTAAGGAACAGGAACACACTGTAGTCCCAATCAGGTCTTACTCACAATGACCCAGGAGCTGTCTGCCCTCCAGCATACACAGGCAGATCCTCAGTGAGGAAGGCAAATGATCTTCACCAGACCAGGACTTCAGGACACTTTTGATGATAACGATAAACAGGGCAAGTAGAGAGGGTGACACAGACAGCAATAAAACCTGACAGGTGTTCTAATCCCCCTTCACTCTCTTCAAAACTAATAAAAAGTTTTGCCTTTAGTTACAATTACACCAAAACTTTTTTTGTTCTATTTTTAGTTTTTGTTAGAGTAGGTAAGAGTTAATATGATTGTAAAGGGTCAGTTTTTCTTTTCAATTAAAATAACAAACATGTCATACTTACCTGCTCTGTGCAAAGGTTTTGCACAGAGCAGCCCTGATCATCCTCTTCATGGGTCCCACCACTGGCACTCCTGGCTCCACCCCCTGCTGAGTGCCTCCATAGCAATCCACTTGCTATGGGGGCATGCATGCAGGCTCACTCTTGTCCATAGACACCCAGAAAGCTGCACAGACCCACTCCCTGCTCCCTTCTCATTGGCTGTCATTAGTCATTGACAGCTGCAGGAACCAATGGCTCCCACTGCTGTGTCTAAGCCAATGAAGAGGGAGAGAGCAGAGAGATCCGACGCTCTTGAGCACTTTGCTGGTTCGAGATCGGGCCCAGGTAAGTATAAGGGGGAGGGAGCTGCACGCAGAAGGGTTTTTACGGAGATTTAGAAAAAAACCTTCTGCCTTTAGAACCACTTCAACCCCCATGGCAGTTTTTTTTTTTTGCTGTCATTGTATCACTGGGGAAATTTTCTATTACCCCCTGTCTGAAAGATGCAACAGGAAATTAGAGGAAATTGCCAAAATGGGGGGAATTCCCCTATTATACAGTTGTCCTTTGAACAGATGTCCCCATTTGAAGATTCCACCTTTTGGGGGGACAACTCTGGAGTGAATCCGCCCAGTGGAGACACATTCAACAGTGAAAACTTGACAGATGGTGTAACCCTTCTCCACTCTAAATATAACCCTTCCCCAATCGAAAACTAAAAGAAACCATGAAGTTTTGCCTATGGATACCCTTTTATGTGAGCTGTGAGCTGAATGTTGCAGATGTAGCAGCTGTTCTGCACGTCTTCATTAGCTAGACTGGCCTCCCAGCACAAAAGACTGCATTTACAGTATTTCTGTGGAAGAACAGAGCTTTCTGGTACAGGTGAGCATAGAAAGAGATATGCAAAGATGCAGTCATGTGCATTTGCTAATCACTATGCTCGGTCATTTATGGATCATTGTTCCTCCCTTGAATATATAGTATAATGGTTTTCTATATATTTCATTTTTTATTGTAATTAAAGTCCAAACTAAAGCTCACTGTTGTCCCTGCACAGTTTGTGCATTTTTATGGGTGGAACAATATGCTGCATACTCACAATTTATGTGTTTCCGTACACATACTGTAGGACCGAACTGCTAGTAGACTGGGTTGACAGTCTCCTCAAAAATATATTATAATAAACCTGCACTTGGGAATATGCAAATAGAATTAGCAGCTAACAAAATATAGGCAACAATATACAAATAACAAATACTCAGTGTAGCGCTTATAACAAATAACAATGAAGACCAAATCACCACAAATGAAAAGATATTGGTGAAAGTAACATAATAAATATAACAAAAGTCTCTGCAAAAACTCTTCAAATCTAGTGATAGTGGTGCCGAATGAAACCAGAACCAGAAAGAGAGAATCCTTCACCCTTCACCCAATCAGTTGGCCTCTTACTGAAAAGTTTGACCACCCAAAGGACTGGTCAAACAAAGCAGATATTAAGCCCAACAGATGAGTCCAGGACTCCCAGAAGGATCTCCCCAGATATCAGAATGAGTTAGAAGCTTCTTACTGAACACTGTGGCCTAAGATTGCAAATATCTCTCCACATAATTAACACCACATAGAGAAAAAAAATATCCAATCATAGTGTAGCATTTATATAAAAGATACAATTTATTCAAGTATTGCACTTACAACAAGCAGAATGAAAATCAGCAGATATGAGTATTGTTTCCAACCAACAAGTCTGTAGCGATGCGCGATGACATCACGCGTCATAGCTCCACCCTACGTGTTTCGTCACTCAAAGGACGTTGTCAGGGGCATGGTCAACACGCGACATCGCGCCTATTAAGTAGGGACAGGAATAAACCACGCCCCACCTCAATTACGCTCCACACACTGGAACAAACCATAATGACCAAGAAATCTAACTCTTAACAAAGGGTCTGACTGGTCAACAGACCAATATATGTGCTCCAAATACTGGAAGCAAGACCACTAACTAGAAAAGCACAGAAAAGAAGGGGGTAAAAAGGGTATGGAATTATTTAAAAAGACACACTAAATACACAAATACCACAATAATAACTAACCAATAGAAGCAAAAACAAAGTGTATTTATAAAAATAGAGATCACCAATGATTAAATAATAAATGAATTACGCCTATGGACAGTGCCATCTTGTGGTGGAAACAATGTAATGCATCTGGAAATAATTTTTAAAAAATTACAAAAAAATTTAAAATACATGTAAAAATAATATAAACCACTAAAACTTAAATTCTAAACAAAATATAACTATAGAATCAGGAAAATTAACCATTATTAATAAAAGCATTCATGTCCCATTCAATATTAAGTCCATGCAGGATGTATGTTTTTAATAAATAAATCCAAAAAGTTTCTTATTTAGAGATTTCACATCTCACATAATTCCCTCTCCAACTAGGGGTAACTTTATCGATGGCTGGAAATAAAGTTCCCTCTGGACTTTTATTATGGTTCAGTGCATAATGTTTGGACACACTGTGATCGGAAAATCCCTTACGTATATCCTTGATATGCTCATTACATCTAGTATGTAACATACATGGGTACGACCCACATATTGTAGGCTACATGGGCACTGAATCAAATATACCACATTCCTAGAGGAACATGTAATGAACTTTCTAATATTATAGACCTTAAAAGTGCAATTTGATAGAAAAGAATTAGCCTTTCTACAACCTTGAGAATTGATACCACAGGCTTTACACTTTCTACAAGGATAATAGCCATTTAACCCCTGAAACAATGTAGGCCTCAAAGGGGGAGCTCCCCTGAAAGTAACCAATGGAACCTCAGGTTCTATTGGTTAGTTATTATTATTTTTGTATTTAGTGTGTCGATTTAAATGTTTCCATACCTTTTTAACCCATTTTTTCCTGTGCCTTTGTATCTAGTGGTCTTGCTTCTGGTATTTGGAGTGCATATATTGGTCTGTTGTCCAGTCATACCCAGTGTTAAGGGTTAGATTTCTTGGCCATTAAGGTTTGTTCCAGTGTGTGGAGAGCAATTGAGGTGGGGCATGGACAAATTGTCTCCTTGGACCTCTCTGTCAGGGCCTGAACTTGAATGCAGGGTCTCTGCTGTGTCTGGCAGCAGAGTGGACAGCACTCTACCTGATCCATTGGCCGATCCTGTCTTGTTCCTTGTCTTCTGCTGAACCTTGAACCCTGTGCTCCTCCCATGAACATCCTGATTTAAGCCATGTTTATGCACTTCCTGTTTGTCAGATGTTTGTGTCTTCCCCAGCCAATATCTCGTTCCTTTCTCTCCTGCTGCCGTCCATACTTTCACTATCACTATTTATCGCCCTTTGGCTTGTTCCTCGACCACGCTTCTGCCTGATCCCAACCTGCAACCACTTGTTACCAACATTTGGCTTGTTTACTGACTAAGCTTCTGTTTTATCCCTACCTGCTATATCTGCTACTGGACATCATCTGTGAAGGTGATCTGCTTGTATACCATCCTGCTTGTTGGTAGAAGCGTCTCTGCTGCTATAGCTACTGGTCTCCAAGCCTGACTCCTGACCTTGACACTCTCTGTCCCCAGCCTCAGGGTGCATTGTATGACTTTGATTTATTCTTTTGTTAGTGAGATAATAGGGCTAGTCAGCAGACTGGGGTACGAATTTCATCTGACAGAGTGCCAACATAATGTCCTTAAAATATCAGAGGACTGGTTGTCATGTCATTATCATTTTTATTTTGGAGATATGCACCGCAGCATTTTATATGCAAAAATTAGTGATGAGTGAATCAGCTTAGGATCAATTTGTGGGCCATTCACTGTACCCAGCTTAAAATCAGTGAACCTCAAACATAGCACCCGAACCCCAATAAAGTCTATGGGAAATGATTCTTGTTCTATTTTTCTGGCTTTTTTCAAGACTAATTTGTAAACGTTTGGGTAGAAAATAGCATGGGTAGCTGGGACCACCATGTACCAATTGCTGAGGTTAAGGTATGGAATTAAATGGGGAACCCATACAAAAATAAAATTCTGAGATCCCCAAAATCCATACAAAACCCTTTCCAATGCATGCAGCCTGGCAGGCTAGGAAATGGGAATACCAGGTCACATGCATGGAGAGGGTGCCCTGCCTGGGGGTCACACAAGACCCTTATCTAGGCCTCCAACTTGCCTGGCAAGGAAATGACCATAACAAGCCACATGCTCTCAACATGGGAGGTTCCACCTGGCAAAGCACCTTACCTTAGCAACCAATGACATCATTGATTACTAGAACATAGGCCAACGGCAAGCACAGCATCTTTGTTGTTTAGAATGTTGATGGCATCCAGCATCCTAGCAACTAAGGAAAGGGAAGCTGTCATTTTATGGCAGTGATGATACCACCACTAATTGAATTACTTCTGGTCTGTAATAATTGGGTCGAACTCTCAGCACAAACTCAATTCTCATGCCTAGTAGATATATAAACTGGCACTAATATGAATATTTGCTGTGGTAAGGATATGGGAACACACAATAAAACCCTACATGAAGTATATACAAAGGAACATTGACAACTAGTATATGGTATACCTATTTAGGGAACCTTCCAGGCACCCAGGAATGAATCGCTAGACCTGGCTTAAGATCATAATTCACTAGTTGTCCACTGCTGACCTAAATCGAAAAGTAACAGGTCTGACATGCCTCACTGACATTTGCTAAATATTTATAAATCAAAGAAATATGTTTAGCTCCCCGGTGTCACCTCTGGGTTCTCTCATGATGCATAGATGTAGCCTCAATCACATAAAAAGACTAGTTGCAGACGCATCTGATTATAGGGAATGCCGACCTGTATTTCTATGAAAGAAAAAAGTTTGTCTTTGTCAGAAAACAGGGACAACCTTGTTGTTACAGCAACCAGAGATCCAAAACAATGGGAGCGAGAGAAATGTGTGCTAAAAGCACTGAAACAGATAATTATAACAATTATTGTTATGAAATGAAATTTTAAGTAAAATATAGGATCACTTGAAGTTGTTATGGCAACCAATGTTCAGAAGGAAACTGCAGTTGTGAAAATATTCCTACTCTCATTTTTTTTTTGTTTCACCTCCCTCTTCTTTGTTTCATGTGTAGGAACTTAAATAACTCGGTGCTAAAATTAGACCTTGTTAATTTTAATTAACTGAATATATATCTTATCCTATAATCCTTTACTACCTAGATATATTTTCTCATTAGTAGAAAATTACAGACAAACAGCCTGTGTCTACTAAAAACCAGTCACCGTTACAAAATCAGCCAATATATTTCGAATGCAATTTATCAATGAAAGGGAATCGCAATGAGAAATGTGATGCAGTAATCTATTAAAGCCTAGAAATGGTTATTAAAAAAATGACTTGGCAAAGGGCCGAAACCTCTGTGCACCAAATGCACCAAGCTCTCCAGGTCTTATCAACACAATCTGTGCTCATTAATAACAATAGTGGTATTGGCTAATTTAACCCTTCCGCACAATGTTATGATTCCATTGTGAGGTGACCTTTACATGAGATATGGAAACTAGAAATGTCAAGTTTTTTTTTTTTTTTTCTCTGTAACTTTCATTGATATTTACTGTAGCATACATATCCGATAAACATTACTGACGCCTCATTAATAAAAGTCACCTCTTTGCATTTAAAATACCATTATTGTGATTTGAATTCTCTAAATTATAAATGGAAGATGGTATAATGACAAGTATTAACGTCATATTTAGGTCATACTGAAAATAAAATAGAAGCCAGAGAAATATGCAAAGCTGTCACTACCTTGAATAGACAGATGTTGTGGAAAGTGTTTTAAAAGATGGAATGTACAGTGCTGGCATCTATGTATGATGGAAATGTAGCCTATTTTCACTACCTATTTCTATGTTGCCAACGCAAAGGCTTACTTGTGTAGGTTAAGAGAAATGTCCATTAAGATGGCTGTAAAACGTTGTTTCATCTGATTACCAATAATTTTTGGGTTTTATTCCCATGCAGGTAAAAATACAGAAAATCCAGTATTTTAAATCCTTACTTTCAGCATTTTTCCTTTCCTTTAATCTACTTACAATGTTCCTTCAAACTTGGTAGTGAATTCGGCTACTTCAGCAAGAGCTGATTCTTTGGCACACACATAATTCCATCTCCTTCCTGCCAGTTGAAGGTCCTCTCCTCATTTAGAAGTAACTAGTTAATGTCTGTGCTGGCTAAGCTCCTCTGACCCTCTCATCAACATCCTATATAACTTTTTATGGGGCTACCGAGCAGGAGAAAACGGAAAAACTATAGAGTGCCATTGGAATGACAGCTCTGAGTTTGCTGGGGTTGCTGTTATCGCATCCAAGACGGCAGCACCCAGCAGCAGCCTCAGAGTTTTTGATGTCAACACAAGAGATGCTTTTACAATGAAGATCAGAAATCCAGAATGGAGTTCTACTGATGAAAGTACCCTCCAATTAAACATGCAACTTTGTTGACAGAAGCTTTGAAAGCTTATCTGTAAACTGACTGATGTTGAATTTGGTAATGAACAAGTGGTTTACCTTGTCCATCTCTCTACCCTATCCAGGTACAGGTACAAAAACTATTCTCTAATCCACCTACTGAATACTTCCAGGATATGTAACCCTCTTTGGGGACATGATTTACCCCAGACTCTCGTCTTATAGTTCTCTAAAATTAATGAGATCAGA
Organism: Staurois parvus; assembly: GCF_062004578.1. Lineage (NCBI taxonomy): Eukaryota > Metazoa > Chordata > Amphibia > Anura > Ranidae > Staurois > Staurois parvus. The sequence goes on from NW_028317825.1 coordinate 8,990,779, forward strand.
CCTATGGAAGATCTGACAGCTTTTTTTATGTACCAATTAGAACAAATTTAGTATAACTTGGTTTTAATGGATAGAGTTTACAGGCCTCCAAGAATACAGGGACATGCTTTCCACCTGTTGAGTTCCCAGACCTTTTGTAATCTGGTAATCTTAGAATTTGTGCTTGTAGCACAGAAAAAATGTTATTTCTAAACATACCCACTGAAGCTCCCATACAGAAAGTTTTTATTTAAAACATTATCAAGACATTTCTCACCATCAAATTCAAACCTGCCTTGGAATTTTGAATGTATTTTCAGATACATCAAAAATAGAGACTAGGAAGTAGAACAGCACAGATTCTTAAAGAGAAAAAAACTGCTCCCTCATGGATTTCTTTTTCCCAGCACAACCAGAGGGTGCTAAACCTTTGAACAATTAAATAACAAGATGGTCCATGAAAGGAGGGAACTTACCCTCCCTCCCCTTCCCCCTTCTCTCCCTCTGTAACCCATCTGTCCTTACCTCAAAATATGACTTCTCTTTTTTCCTAACTTTCTCACTTCTCTCTTATTTGAAACTCCACAACTTTCTAAGAAGACCTCAAAGGCTTAGTCAGATGTTGGATTGATATATGCTTGCTATGACTTGGTACTCCTGTCTCTTTTCCCAACACCATACACTCCCAATGTATTACTTGTAGGCGGGTTGCAATTTAGCTTGTTAGATGCTGTTCCATATGAGAGGATTAGGATTAATGTTTTTCCACAGTCTTTTGCTTGGTGGGTTTCTTTGGGTCCGGCCCACTAGTCCTGTGATATGAAATAGGGACAGTGGTTTGGAGCAGAGAGCCCTGAAGGTGTGGACAGATAGACTAGAGATCACTTCTGGGAGCCTGTCATGATGTAGAAGGTCATCAGGACCTGGGGTTTGCCCCAAAGACACCAGCGCTGGGGAATGCCACTGATGAACCTTTTAGCACATGAACTTTTAGCATATGAACCAGGCAGCTTTGCTGGAACAGCACATAACCTGAGTTAGGGTAAGGGATGTAGTGAGAAGAACTGTTTTATGATATTATGGATGTTGTATGCTCAATTTCTTAAAGTAAAGTGTTAAAACCTAGCCTTCTGCCTGGTCTGAAGTCATTTAAAGTAGTGTAATGCAATTAGCTGGCACATTTCCACAGATGTCGGGTCACTAACATACTGGGGTATGAAGAGAGGAAACGTAAGAGTCATTTGGTTGCCATGGGATACAGTCTCTAGCAGTGAGGGAGATGTTGACGGCACTCCTTCCATAGCGGTCTGTCTCCCATAGCAATGAACTGCCACAGCAGAGGTCCTCAGCCTGTACAGAGGTACAGAAGCTCAAAAGTCAAGTCAAGTGCACATGTGGAGCCCGAAATAGGTGCACTGCAGGGCCCACTCTGCTACTGGGAATGGTAGTGGAAAACGCTAGACAAGTGGTTTTGGACAAGGCTGAGCATGTCCCTCCTAATTGCAATTTACAGTAGAAGGATGTACATTTACGTACATGATGACCCAGAAGTTAAATGAAGAACAGTTGTAGTGCAGATGGTTCATCTCTAGGAGTAGAGGCCCCTCTTAAGGTTGAGTATTCCCCCACGGCAGCCTCAGCCTTGTCTCAGGCCATTGAAGAAAATGGCACAAGAATAAAGGTACCCCATATGTGTAGTAGAGTGATCTTGTTACAGGTGCCTAGGGCAGCCCAGAAGAACCCATGCTCTGGGGCAGCCCTCTTATGTTACTCAGACTTGACATCCAATAAGTTAATTGGGGAAACATGGAGGTTAGCAACACCAGCCCTGCCCTGCCACCAACATACTCATAATTACATGATGTAAGCGGGATATCTGTGACTGTAACTAATTTGATAATGGCATTTACCTTTAATACATGTTATTGTATATACTTGACTATGGATGCACCATTTAGGGGAAAAAGCACTCAGGCTCCAATACTCGCCTTTAATTCACAGCTGTCCTACAGTACCTTTTGTTTGCTGCAAGTTATCCTCTCTCTTCTGGAATTTACTGTGAATGCAAGGTGTCAAGGGCCTGCCCTCTGAGTGGCATTACCCTGGCGTCCTTTATTAAATGCTCCATCATTGAGAACCACCCACCACTGTGAGAAGATAAAAAAGAACAAAGACCCAGCAAGTCATATGACTGGCCTAAAGAAAAAAAATATACCAAAAAAGCATGACATGCATACTGGGGGCCTCCAGGGGGCATAGGGGGCAATTGGCAGTAAAGAGGCTAGACAACTGGATTTAACCAGTTACCGCCAACTTGGCACATAGATGTGGCTTCTTGTTGGATGGTCTTTGTTGCTGAGTGGCCACATATATGCATGTATTGGTAAACACTTCAATTTGCTGAGAGCAAATTCCCATCACAGTAAAATACAGTTACTGGATAACTCCCAATGAATACTTGAGTGGTCACATGATCAGAATGCCAGCCTCCATCTCCTGGCATTGAGATCTACTTAAAGGCCCGGGAGGCAGCTGCAGGACGTGGTTAAGCAACATTGCATTATTTTTATTATATATGAGGTATTGCCTCGAAAGGCATAGCGAAAGCAATACTTCTGAGGCCATACTTCATGGCTAACTGTAAACTGTTATCCTGTAAAGTCTTTTAATGCATAGCCTATGAAAATTTTTAGGTATGGTAGTTTGTAGCTGTTTTATGGGTGCGTGCAGTTTTGAGTCTTGACATGTTTGGTATCTATTTACTGAACACAACCCCATCTTTTATGTTTTACAAAAATATGTATTATGTATTGTGTTTGTGTGCTAAAATCCATTTTAGTGAATTTTTTTCTGAAAATATGTGTTTGATAAATGGCTGTGGAAATATCATGCGCCATGAAAAATGTCAACAGCTAACATTTTATTCTCAAGGTGATTTGCTTTCAGGAAAATATAAAATGTTGAAAGTTTAACTATTATCACAGACATTATTAAGTGGTTAAGGACTGTTTAGACATTTGTACGAAGATCTATATACCCACTAGCTGAAAGGCAAGAAATGGTTATTTTTATTATAAGACGTACAGAAACAGCGGGGCATTATGTAATGAACATTTCCTAATCTCTTCCTGCAGTCCCCAAGCACATGTATACTACTGTACATGTTAACATACAAACAGACATTTGTGGGAAACATCTCCATGCACTGTCCTAGTCTGAAAGTTAATGAACAAAATTTCCATCTAGTCAAATTGACTGTTCATCCAATTACCATACGCAGTCAGTTGTCAGAAAATGCTGGAAATGAATCACACATATCAAATTATAATTTGCACCTGCGTGCATGCCTCTTTTTAGGCACAAGAGCTTGCAACCTGTATTTTAGTAAAGGGACTACAGGCATTAATTAGGTAAATAGATGTTATTCTACAACAGGGTCAAAGAGCCCTGTGTGGTATTTTAATGCAACTAAAAAAAATTCCATTAAGGTTTCAGGAAAGGAAGGCAAATCTGCCAAAGTATGCTAAATGTCTATTGTTTAACATACTGACATTTCTGCTTTTAAACAGTCTTTGGCATAACAAACAAATGGTTTAAACAAAATGAGCCTTCACATGCTGGAAAATTAGATGACGAGAAAAAAATGATGAAAGCCTGCAAACTGAGAAAAGATGTCATGGAAGTGATTTACAAAATCAGGGGGAAAAGTTTATGGTATGTTTCTATAGTGGGCCTTCATGTATGTACTGTATGTGTGCATAGTGACCACAATCCCTGAACCTATTTAGCTGATCATAGACTGATATTCAAAGCGTGCACTGTAGACTTCCATGGACTGCCAGGGACGTTGAGCATCCAAATATTTGCTGCCGTTGTACCTTCTCTGCCTATAAATTGCACTATGGAATGAGCTTGTCAAGATTTTACCAAACCAAAAAAAATCCTATATGCTATCCTTTCATAGGGAAAACAGGCAGGGTATACATGGGTAATTATCTTTCCAAGCACAAATGTATGAAATCTTAAAGCGGTAGTAAAGTCCACTTTATGACATGTACCTACAGTTAAGCCCATAATAAGACTTACCTGTAGGTACAGTGAATTTCTTCTAAATGTGTACCTTTTATGAGATATTCACATTTGTAGAGGCCAGTGATGTCACTAGCACATGTGCACAGTGCACTTTATGGACAGCACACAGGAGTATGCAGTCCATTTAAAAGCTCTATATGTAAAATGTATATACACCATTAAATATACAGTTCATTAGGTGACAGTGCGGAAAGAATGCACACACACCAGAACGCGCAATTTAATGAGCGTTTATGTATATTTCCTGATGTCATCTGCCAATCTGGATAGTATCTAGAATCCTGTGAACTCCCTCCTATGGACCTGGATGTTGTTGATAGGACATCACGGTGGTCCGGAGTTCCCCTCAGGTGATAGTTTGGGTACTGCCCTCTGGAAGTTATAGAGGCTCCCTCTCCGATGGTCAGCTGTAAATTAATACTCCCCAGGGGAGTCAAAGCAAAGACATCTGCATAGTGTAGTATAATATAGGATTTATTGAAGCATATGCGAATATCCACGTGAGAATGCTGTTAAATGAGCAGAGTAAAAACAATGTGGACTAACCGTGCCATGTGTAAGATGGCCGCCGGAGCATATAGGGAAAAATATATTCTAAAGGGTCAAAAGCAAACTTCAGTGGGAAATTTATAAAAGCTCATAGGCTAAGTTTACAATTGCGCCAGACCTTGCTGTCAATGTGAAAGGCGATTGTGGTGGACTGCTTCCTGGACAATTAACAAGCGACGGCGATGAGGCAAAATGTCACCTCCTCACCGCCTGTTTTAAACCTATAAAGCCACACTACTGTACCAAAACGACATGCATTACACACAGTTTCAAGTCATTTGCAGCGTAGCTTCATTCACTTGAGCTGGTCGCATTTTGGGGCAGTACTGCCTGTCAAATGTGACTAGGGGCATAGATTTTGTTACATGCATACAAACCTGTCTAGCTGCCTTTGCATTTTGGGGGGGGGGGTCAGTAAACCTGTGGCTTACATGTCCATTTTAACTGGCCCCCCAACAAAAAGCATAAGCAAGTCTTTAGTTTAGCAACTTTTCCTAAAATAAAGTTATTTCTTTTTAAAACAGGTCAAACAATGCAATTAGTATGCAATTGGTTGCTGTGCTTATTGCCAATGTTTCATTTTCTGCAGGATTTTCTCATGAGCCCTAATGTTGGCACCAGTTTAGATTACTACAGGAAAGAGCTGTCACTTGTAGAGACTAGTGGTCGCTGTCCTACCGAAACTACTCTGCCAATAACAAAGTGACTTAGCATGCTAATCTATATATACAACTGTACTGTGTGCTGGGGTGATTAAAGCCTTCCAGCTGTAAAACTAGAACAACTACTGATATCCTGCATTTATTAAAGAAAATAGTCCCATTGGGAAAAGATAGTCTTCTTTGATAAATAGTAGTGTACTTGTTTGCCAAAACTATTTTCAAAGTGGCGGCAAACGAATTACAGAGGAAGATGCATTATATACATCTGTTATCTGCTTTAGTGTCTCTGAAATCTATTTTCTGAGAAGCAAAAAAGGCAGACAGAGGGAATGGACATTCGAGAGTACACACGTCAAAGCTGAATTATTGTAGCAAAAGCTCTTAGTATTGGGTTGTGATATATGCATCTTCCTGTGGCATGAGGCTGTGTTGTCACACATAATTTAAGTGCACTGTGCAATCTAAACATCTGATAGGATGACATGGTAGTCATACATATCTTTTATTTGAGAGCATTTTTTCTAACTTCCCTTGTGGAAATAGCCATGAGCAAAGAATATTGGGATGGAGGTACATTTTTAAATTATATTTGCATCTTCATCTTTTTTTTTATCTTTATGAAGGCAAATGTAGCACTACCCCCAAAAGGTAGTGCTGGATATGTTTTGTTCTCTGTTCTTTGCCTTGACCTCCTCAATGACTTTAGCCTCTCTGACACACTAGGTTAAGAGAACAAAGCTTGCAACATCACAGAAATTGCTGAAGGCAGTGCCAGGTACACAATATTGATGCTGGGTCAGAGATCAGACACCAAACAAATTAGTAAAAGCAAGTCTCAAAATATTGTCACACACTATGATTGGTACTCATAGTGTGCATGAAAGTGGATTAGCAATAGCAATAGTACAACTCAACACACAATATGATCAGTAGTCAGCAATAGATATAGGATAATACTATGCACCAGGATCAGCATAGAAGGTGGCAAGATCACTATAAGTGCAGCAATGGACAGTAATGTGGGTACATTTACTGCATTCAGGAGACTATACTCTCAAAGTGCATTAAGGGTGACTATGCTAGGCCTAGGCTAACTGCACAGATATAACCATTATGTGAATAGTAGATAGGGAGCTTGTAGAATGGGTGGTCCTTTACTGTGTTCTTCCACTGGCTATCGTTGAGGCCCAGAAGCAGCATTGGTGCGCTTAATGACAGTTTTGGTGAACCAGCATACACTGTAGGTACTGTGTACTAACTGTCCTGCTTCCAGTGATTTAGTTTCTGCTATCAGTGTGCAAATATTGGGCAGTGGACCTTTTCACCAGTCCCCATGGTGCAGCTGTAGATTCCCGCTGTAGGTAAGGGGTCCCTTTGCCTATCCACATTTGACTTTGGTGATTTGAAGTGAAGAAGGGGTGAGTGAAAGATAAGTTCAGTCTCCCTGCAACAAGGGCCACATTGATTGTGGTCCATGCAGTGCAGCTCCAATGTCACCACTATAAGGCCTCAAGCTCTAGTTCCCTCCAGTCTGGTCTCCTGCAGAGATGTGTGCTCAAAGGTTGATGTGCTAACATCGACTCCTGCACTGCCAAAAGGGAGATGTTTTCAGAACATTCCAGTAAAAGCTATTCCACCACTCTCCTTCCCTATGTGAACTGTAATGTAAAGATCCATGATTCCCATTCTATGGTTGATGTCCTGGACTTCAATTCTGCATAGAAGTCCATAGGCTTTACTGGTTATGACTCTCCCCTTCGTGACTGTGCAACATAGGATCCAGAATAGCAGTATAAAGTGAAAGCAAAACTGACTTTAAAGAGGACAATGTCTCCTTCTCCATGATTCTGTAGTAAAGCACCTGGCTACACAAACAAGACACCTTTACCATTGCATATGTAGTACTACCCCCTTAGAAGTTGCAAGAGATTTCCGGTCCTCTTATAGCCCTGCACAGTCAGGCAACACGCATTCTCACTCAGGATTGCATCCAGGAATCAAAGATCAGTCCTTGAGCTTTGTTTTTTGTGATTTTATTGGAGGGGGGATTTGAACTGGGATAGGGTTAGGTGTGTACAGAATGCCCAATGGAACCGATGAACTGAGGACATCTTCCTGGAACAACTTACAAGCATCCACTGCAACACAATCTCTGTTGGAGAGCTAGCTGCTTCTCCTAATATACCACCCCAGACCCTAGATAAACTCCTCTTCCTCCAGGAACCTGGGGGTATCCCTGAACAGGGGATCTGGTGCCTGTTGCTTTAACCACTTGCCCATCGTGCAATTTTGAAAAAAAAGTTTTTCTTTGTTTCTATTATAAAATTTTGCAAACAGGTAATTTTTCTCCTTCACTGATGTGCGTTGATGAGGCTGCACTGATAGGCACTGGTAGGCGGCACTGATGGGCACTGATAGGCGGCACTGATGGGCACTGATAGGTGGCACTGATGAGGTGGCACGGATAGGCAGCACTGATAGGCATCACTGATAGATGGCACTGACTGACGGCACTGATTGGCGGCACTGCTGGGCACTGACTGGCGGCAGCGCTGGACACTGACTGGCGGCACTGCTGGGCAGCACTGATGAGCAGCACTGATGGGCACTGGTGGGTGGCACTGCTGGGCACAGGTGGGTGGCACTACTAGGCACTGATGGGCACAGGTTGGTGCACTGCTGGGCACTTATGGGTGTCACTGCTGGGCACTGATCATCAGGGCACTGATCATAAGTGCCCTGATGATCAGTGCCGATCAGTCCTCTGACAATTGCTGGTTATCGGCAGTACTTTCCTCACGCTGTGACAGCATGAGGAAAGTGCAGCCGATAACTGGCAACTGCATTTACCAGTGATCTGCTGTGTCATTGGATACGGCTGATCATGTGGTAAAAGGCCGCTGTGATTGGTCTTTTACCACATCACGTGATCAGCTGTGTCCGTAGGACACAGCGATCACAGAGATCGCTGGATGCGCACCCCGGGGGCGCGTGGGAGGGCGCGTTCTGGGAGGATATGACACCCTCCCAGAACTGGCCAGCCACGGTGAAGCCATCATTTGGCTATCTATGGTCGGCAAGTGGTTAAGAAATGGACAGTCCCAGATTGGTGGCGAATTTGGTTTCCTACCAGAGTGGCCCTTTTCCTATCCGCCCAGGGGGTGCAGGGGTACTCACTCAGATCCTCTCCTGTACCCCTGATGAGTTGATAGCTTCTACATGGCCTTCTAGCTGGGCCACTCCTTCCCCGCTGTACAGGTGGTCCTGGCTCTGGGGGCCAGTGAAGCTCTGAGCTTTCTTCCTTTCCAGCTTCACTGCCTGTAGGTGAGCCCCTTTCTCCGTCTGGGCTCTCCCCCTCCCAGGCTCCTGCCTTCACCCTCACATTTTCCTCTCTGTCTTCCACCCGAACTCTCCTGCAGCTGAATAGGCTCAACACTTTTAAGGGTTGTCCTGACCCCTTGCCAAGCCTCCTGTTGAGTATTGGCCAAGATCCCTTAAGAGTACAAGCCGGCCATTCCTCAGATCCACTTACTGCTTCTAGAGCTTTCTCCAAAACTCAAGAGCAGGGGGAAATTCTAGATGGGCTGGCCTGCAGAGCTTCTCAGCCCTGTCCACAATTTGACCTCCTGACTATTGCACCCAGGCTGCTTCTCAGCCCTCCTCTCTAAAAATAAGGACTCTAGCTCCCCCTAGCTAACTAGGAGGATGCTACATATATATTTGTGAATATGACTATGGTACAAACAACATGCTATTCTTCAGTATATATCTTGAATGTTGCATTTGATTGTATTCAAAGCTATAATTTCAATTTTGTGTCCCCTACTTTTTTTGGTCCCCGATTGTGACTTCTGTGGCCCCACATCTTTCTACTTCTCATAAAATGTTTGCATATAATGATGCTGTAGTAGCTTGATTTAAATGTCCTAACTTACATGAGAAAGAATTGTAACCCAGGTCCTAGATTCTCGGCACTGGGTGTCATCTCTGCCTCTTTTGGCTTGAACACTGAACCCAATAATGAAAATCTTATATGAGCTTTAACATGTAATTTCAAAATCCATTAAAATATTTCTAAATCTGAAGTTTTCATTACAAAAACACCAGATGAGTCTGCAATGAAGGTCATTATTCAGGCACTTCCTGTTATCAGTTGACAATGATCCAATTGCCCTCCTGCATTGTCACTTGAGCCCCTGGTGGAAACTACAGACAGCCATGCAATCATATACTGTGCAGGCATAACCTACTGTTGTCACTATTAGTAAACCTGTCATGGACAATAATATGGAGCTGATGCCTGAGTTAGTGCAAGTAAACAGGAAGCAACTAAAAGAGGATGGAGAAGATCAACAGCACAAAGAGGCAAAAAAAGGATGAAAAGGGTAAAAATAGGTATTTACAAACTATTATTTAGGGGTAAGTAAAGTTACATCCTGGGGCATTATTAATTGGATATAAAGCAATGGATTTTTAGTTCTTACTTGGTTTGGATGCCTTGTATATGGGTCATAGTATAAAGTCAAATACGGTCCAGCAGAGTTTTCTTATTGATGGCCAAATACCTTCTTGTTAAAGAATAGAGATCACTGTAGTCTTTTCGAAATAGTTTCAGTACTTCAATGGGGTTATAAATAGGTTCCCCTGTTAAAAGTGTGACTGATGTTATTACTGGAGGCTTTGAATTTGTTCATAATTAGATAGGCCAGTAAAGAGCCACAGTGTTCATCAAGTTCATAAATTTTCTGCTTGAGACAGAAGTTTTTACGTTTAGCTTTGATTATGTGTATGTGCTGGTATATTATAACTTTCATGTTCCATTCAGATTTATTAGCTCCAGGAGAACGTCATATAAAATGTGATTCACCCTCTGATAATACGTGGACAGCTGCTAATATCAAAGCTCTGGATATTTTTTTTTGCATGCATATTTATTTCTTAATGTAGAAGAAAAGCCTATTAGACATGAGCATTTTCTTTCATAATGAATTGATTTTCGGATAAAAATTAGATTTTAGGATTTTTGGATGTAAACTAATCTCTAAATGGACATAGTAACGAATGTCAACAAACCTGAGAAAAGTTATAACAAAATGAATAGACTATGTGAAAAGAATTTGCGCCACCACACCAAGGCAGGAAGCAGAGGAAATCACCCCGCCAGTGTTGAAGAAGGGAGCAGCATCAGTGAGTCATTCCAATTACCAAATTCAATCGAGAGGTAGATGCCACTCTAACTGTTCCCTGAAGTCCGGTGTATGTAGGATGGCCTCAGCCACTGCTCCAGCCATGGCCTCTGACGTGTTTCGTTCTTCCCACCGGGACTTGATCACAGAGGCGCCTCTGATCAAGTCCTGGTGGCCGGGGTGAAATGCATCAAAGGGCTTGGCTGGAGCGGTTAGAGCGGCATCTACCCCTCTACTGAAATTAATAAATGCATTAATTTCATTCGGATGACATCACATGATGCAATAGTAGTTCAGGCCCATAGGAAAATGAATTAGCTATTAAATTATTCAATTTAATTTTCAAATTCTTTCAAGAATTCCAAATCATGTAAATGTGTGATTTAAATTGAATTTGTAATTGTCAGTCAATTCAGTTCTTCAGTCTAATGCACTTCTTAAATTTGAAAAATTCAGTGCCTCCGAATTTTGCATTATTTATTCAGTTGCATCTGAAAATATTGAATCCTTCCAAATAGTTTGAATATATTAATATTAAATTCCCCCCTAAAATATCAAAACAGAAAACTAATATAAATAGCAATTTTCTGAAAAAACTTTTTCAAATCCACCCAGACTAACACATATACAAAACGAATGCCTGAAGATACAAAACGAATTCCGAAAACAAATTGGTTCAACATAACAAATATGACTAAAAAAATCTTAAATGAACAATTGCATCTGAAACTAAACAAAATTAAAATTTGCAGTGTGCACATCTACCTACTATATCTATTCTTAAAAAAGTTACCTCCTTTCTTCTCCTACCTGTCCTGCCTTACCTTTATAAGTGTGTACTTACCTATATTTAATCTGCTTCAGTCTGGTCACGTGATTCCGCAGCTCAAGCTCCCCTGTGTCAGTGAGCAGCTGCTTCAGGGGAGAGAAGGGAGCTGCAACAACAGCTAGGCCATGGGAGCCTAAGGGTTACATCATGGATCCTGGAATTTAGAGCTGTTGTCAGGTGCTCCCTTACACACAGCTGCAAAATAACATGACCGTATCAGAGCTGTTTGAAAATAGGTAAGTACACATATCTTTTTCATACAGGTTAGGCAGGATAGGCAGGGGGGAACATTTTTAAGAATATATATATATATATATATATATATATATATATATATATATATTTGTTTTCTCTTCAAAAAGTATCAAAAGAAAAAAAGAATATGTGTTCTGGTCTGAAGAAGGGCGTTAACATAATAGCCTGAAACTGTTTGTTGAACACTATGATGTATGGCTTTGTCCATTTTTTTGGATCACCCTTCTGTATGGTGATTTTTCTACAATAAAAGTTTTTATGTGCAGCAATCCAATTTTCATATATATATATATATATATATATATATATATATATAGATAGATATATAGATATACTGTATATATACTGTATATATGTGTGTAGAAACTTTTTGAAGACCTCTCGTATACAGTTAGGGTTTTCTTGCACTTGAAATTCACCTTAAATGTCTCCCAGACTGCAATGGTAAGCTGTGGAAAAATTGTTTCTTTCTTAGTCCTCATGCACATTGGACATTTTTACAGCTGCTGTTTTACAGCTGCTGTTTTTGGCTTGTGGCGTAATACACATAGGCTGTAATCAGTGGTTTTTGGCAACATCATTTTTTGGCTGGAAAAAAGATCTAGAACTAGTGGGTTTCTAGAGGAGTTTTTAGCTGGAAAAATGTTCTGACACTGAAAAACGCAGTAAAAAGCAGCAAAACGTGGTAAAACGTAGCAAACCAGCATTTTTGGACTTTTTTTGAGCAAAAAAAATGCTAAAAATTGCAAACATGGAAAAACGTGGCAAAACACGGCTAAATGCTAAAACGTTTTTAATGTGACTTTACACAGCTAACGCTACCAGCATTATTAAAACGCGCAGTGTGAAAGGAGCCTTATTGGTAAAGCTGTGGATTTAATTGATATTGATCTCCACGGTTGGTTATGTTTCCAGTTTAAAGAGGACTTCTAGTCCAGGATATTTGAAGCCATAGAGTGATCCACGAGCATATTAATAATGTAATAAAGTAAAGTAAAGCTCGTAGTGGCTCTGTCATGAGAAATGATGGGGGTTGCCAGTGCTGTCTTCTCATTTGACAATATGACAATGGTAGTCCCCTGGCTTTCTTGCTGATGCTTTTGCCATACCTCTGAGTCTCTGACCTAGAACAAAAATAAGTCATTCTGACACTCATTTACAACATGCTTGTTCTGCATCTATGACATTAAAAGTATTGAAGCCAGGCAACTTGTATTTTCATAAGAAGACCAAAACTGCATCCACTATACTTCTTTTATGCCAGTTTAAAAATTGTGGCACAGAGATTATGCCTGGTCTTGATAATCAGCTGTGAGAGATGGAGTAGGGTTATTCTTTTTTTTTTCCAAGAAATTTTATTGAGATATGAAAGGCATAACAAGTCATAAACAAATACGGATCGCAGTCCGCGCAAGTCTGTAAGCATGTTCTCCCGTATCGCAGACGGGTTCAGGACATATAAGTAAATCGTAGCTCAACCTGAAATACAGTCCTAAGGGGAAGGCATAGTATATACCCATAGCAATGATGTTAGCAGTATGTAATTTATAGAAATACGGGGTACATTAGTCCTTGTGTAGGGAGATCTAAAGAAACAGGACAGTGAGGTATATAACAGTAGTCGTGTCAACTCAAGGCATATATGTCTTAGGTTTCCGTACCTGAACATTATAGATTGGATTTGAGGAGTATTGTTACACCTGTGTGTCTGTAAGTACTCTGTACCTTATGAAAAATATAGTTAGTTAGAATATGGTAAAGAGGTGAAACAGAGAGAAAGAAGAGATGGGAATGAGACGAGCAAGGGAATGGAGGAAGAGTAAGGGTTATTCTATTATGTAGTATGGATGTGGCCATTATCAGGGGTTCGCCAGCTCCATTTTATCAGTTGCAGTAGAAGAGGAAGGGAGTGTGGTGTGATGGGTCATGGAGTCCCTGTCTATAGAGTGCTCTAAAGCAACATAAACATCTCTCTTCAATGTTGCTGGACATAAATATGCTGAACTTTTAGAACTGAAATCTGCAGTAAAGTGGAAGGATGCAAGAAGATGCCAATGTAAATAGTAAAATAGTATGTATGATGCCAAAAATATGCAGGTATCTCTAATATTAGAAACAATTATACTATTCAAGCCTTCATTTATTGCAGCTATTCCATCTTTGTCATCAGGGCAGCTGTTAGAAATCATGGGGTCCCATACAGTCTACCTTCGCCCCCGACCTTGACCAGGGGCGTATCTACCGCAAGGCAAACAAGAGAGAAGAGAGAGAGAGGGGGAAGAGAGAGGAGAGAGAGGGAAGAGAGAGGAGAGAGAGAAGAGAGAGGGGGGGAAGAGAGAGAGTGGCGGGGAGAGAGAGAGGGGGGAAAGAGAGAGGGGGGAGAGAGAGGGGAGAAAGAAAGAGAGAGAGAAGAGAGAGATGAGAGAGAGAGAGAAGAGAGGGGGGAGAGAAGAGAGGGGGGGAAGAGAGAGAGAAGAGAGAGAGAGGGGGGAGGGGGGAGGGAAGAGAGAGGGGAAGAGAGAGGGAGAGAGAGAAGAGAAAGGGGGGGGAGTGAGGAGAGAGAGAGGGGGGGAGGGGAGAGAGAGGGGGGAGAGAGAGAAGAGAGAGTGAAGAGAGAGGAAGAGAGGGGAGAGAGAGAGGGGGGAAAGAGAGAAGGAACGAAGAGAGAGAGAGAGAGAGGGGGGGGTAGAGAGAGGGAAGAGACAGAGGGGAGGGAAGAGAGAGGGGGGAAATAGAGAGAGGGGGGGTGAAGAGAGAGAGGGGTGAGCGAGAGAGGGGAGAGAGGGGGGGAGGGGGAGAGAAATAGAGGGGAGAGAGAGAGGGGGAAGAGAGAGAAGGAGGAGAGAGAGGGAAGAGAGGTGGGGGAGAGAGAGGGGGTGAGAGTAAGGGGAGAGGGAGGGGGAAGAGAGAGAGAGAGAGAAGAGAGAGTTAGGGGGAAGAGAGAGAGAAAGAAGAGAGGGGGGGAGAGGGGGGAGAGAGGAGAGGGGGGGGCGAGAGAGAGGGAAGAGAGAGAGAATCATATATATATATATATATATATATATACATACATACACACACACACTTATTGACTCTCTTGCTCTCTCATTGGGGGGGGTGCAAAGTTTTTGTGTTGCCTAGGGCAGCAAAAAGTCTAAATGCACCACTAACCTTGACCCCATCACTGGCCTTGCCCTTGGCCCATCCCCTGACCCTGCCTCAAAACAAAATGTAAATTTGTCTTAAAGTGATATTTATCTTTCTCCAGCCTGTTATAAATTTGAATTATCATACTGTTTTCAGATGAGAACAGTAGGGCTTCCTGATTGCCCTATAGCAGAACTACTGCTACAGGGTGGCAGGGCTGTGCAAAATCACATACATATACGTGACTTTGTAGTTCTGGGTAGGGGGTGCGCGGCCCACCTGCGCCCCCATTGGCGGCTTCAGCTGTCGATCACCGGGTCCTGGACAGTCCAAAGTATCACTGACGTGGGGAGAGGTCTGTAGGTAAACAATACAGATCTCTCCCCTGTCAGCTCCAGCACGTGCTTAGTATTCCTCTGCATAGCAGAGCAATACAAAGGAATGAGCTTACACAGTAAAGCACAGCACACAGTAAAACAGCACACAGTTAACCCTTTGATCGTCCCAGATGTTAACCCCTTCCTGCCTAGTGTCATTAGTACAGTGTCAGTGCTTTTTATTAGCAGTTAGTGACAGTTATTTAGTTCCCTCTCAGTGTCAGAATGCCTGCCGCAGTCCCCCTATAAGTCGCTTATCGCTGCCTTTACTAGTATAAAAAAATAAATAAATAAAAATTCCAGTATATATACCGCCATTTTTAATGCTATAACTTTCACGTAAACCAATTCATTTACACATATTGGAATTTTTTTTAGCAAAGACATGCATCTTCTCCTAAACTTATGACAAAATTTGATTTTTTAAACATTTTTATGGATATCATTTAGAGCAAAAGTAAAAAAATGTTTTTTTCAAAATTGTCAGTCTTTTTTTGTTTATAGCACAAAAACCGCACAGGGGATCAAATACCACCAAAAGAAAGGTGCATTTGTTGGGGAAAAGGACATAAATTTTAGTTGGGTGCAACTTTGCATGACTGCACAATTGTCATTTAAAGTAACGCAGCGCCGTATTGAAAAAAAAAATGTTCTGGTTAGGAAGGGGGGTAAATCCGCTGTAGGGCAAACGGTTAATCTCTGCTGTATATCTAATAACAAAAGCATGTCAAGATTTAAAATTGAGCATGCCTGTTAAACAGTCACAAACTGTTGTACCTAAAATTGTCTATAGGCAATGCTTTAAAATCATTTACAGGTTACCAATTCAGAGTTAAACATGAGCTCAGGTGCTTAATTTTTTTTTGTTAAACTTTATTGCTATTTCAAGCAATGAATATCATCCCTTGTGATAGTTCTGGCAGTGACAGGTCCTCTTTATGGAGAGATCAGGGATCTAATAGACCCCTGATCCCTGCCCCACCCTCCAAGGCAACTGATCAAACACAGATCGGTTTAAATGGCTGCTTCCCTGGCCAGTACCAGCCAGGTAAACACAGAACTGAAACCAGAAGTAATGTAATTCTTGTAGCTTCCAGCTTCATTCGTCACATAGGGGATGGAGAAACAAATGTTCTTCCCACTCCTCTGTATTCTGCAAACCCAACCATTTACAGCAGGAGAGTCCAGGAAAACAAGGACAGGCTTGGGGGGGTACCCCAGCAGTGCTAATTTTAGCTGCACAAAAATCATCAGGGCCAGAGTATGTTATCGCTTTGCAGTAGAAAAGGGAACAGTTAGGGGTGGTAAAAAGGGCAGCTGAGCCACACATTTTTACCACCCCCCCCCCCCCAAACACAAGTGTAAATGAGGCCTAAGGCTACACACTGGCCAATTGTAGAAGCCACTGCGAATTGTAGGAGCAGTTGCTCCCGCGACTGTCAGCAGGTAGGTGACTGTAATGACAGGTCACCTACGGCTGCACCTTTTCATGGTTGTCTGCACAGCCAGCGATTACCTGGGGTGACCACTTCTGGACACACCTTGTTTGCACCCAGCAGCGATCACAGCAGGTAATTGGACTGTGCAGAGAGCAGCAAATGTGAATTTAGCCTTAGGATGCATTTCATTGTCCTTCTATGATCATCATCATTATAATCACACAGTACAGTTACTGTGGCTCAAAGCACCTATACTGTGTGACTATCATGATGATAATGACGGCGTCCCGCCGGCAGAACACAATAGTGCTGCAGGAGGGATTCCCCCATTAACAGTGACTGTATTGATGGGGGAATCAAGCAATTTTCTTTCCTTCTATCCATGGTGTAAGGAAAGAAAATTGCATAATCTATGGCCTACCTTAGGCCTTCAGATATGTAATCAGCATGATGGTAGCATGAAGCAGCATTTTCTCCTGGAAAAGGCAAGTATTTCTATGATAATGATCATTAATCCTGGTGATACTGCTGATAAAGGTTGATTTTAACATTTGAGCGTACTTTCACACCAAGCAAGGATGCTGCAACACTCCAACATGCCAAATAGAAGGGAGATCTACAGCAGACTTCAAACTAGGCAACAGAAGGCATTTATAAATATGGGAGCCCAATTAAAGCTTACTTTCAGCTAATTATTGCAATAATTACTCAAAGTATGTATTCACAATACACCATTGTATCCCTTTAAAATGCCGGGACACATGAAAGTTTTACCCGTATGCATCATAAAAACATCTGCTTTCCGGAAGACAGGCCTGCTGTGCAAAATTCTAACATTTCTTTGTTGCTAAATGGCCAGCTAACTAGATCCTTGCCACGATCAGGTTTTAAATATAATTGACTGTTCGTACCATAAAATGAAGTGTAATACTGAACAGTCTATTTTAAGTTGTGTATTGAAAGATCTTCGATGGTAGTGAAGGAGCTAAATCCGGGTTCTCTCTCAGCTGGTACTTTTCTTATTTTCTTTCTAATGTGTCCCAGGGATGACTTGTCGATGTGATATTCATCTCAATGTATCTCTCCTGGCAAACATCTTAAGGAAAATACAATAACAAAATGTCCCATTATTATTTATTCGCAGATATTGCGGCTGTTTACACTAAACTGCACATAACAGAACAATATAGAACAATAAACACGGACTGTTTTTTTATATACTAAATTTTAGTGGCTGATGCACAGGACATTTTTTTGTTCTACCAGTCAGTCTAGACAGATACAGGTAATTTGTGTTAGTTACCTAGGCTTAAAGTGAACCGGTCAACCATTTCATTAACAATAAAAAACTAAACGTCCTGCAGTGCCGCCTTAGTAGCATTATGGCAAAGTAGTGCACTGGGGCCCCTACCAAGGAGATGGCGACTTAACTAAATATGCTACATATTGGGTTTGGCTTTCAAGTCTGATTAAAAATGTTAGTCTGTTTTTTTTTACAATACAGTACAATAGTAATTTTTGGGGGGTTTTGTTGTTTTTTTTAAGTTTAAAATACATTTTTACATTTTATTTTTTACAGTGGCGTTGGCGAGGTCTTTGGTGAGATATCAGATGTCAAAATACACCCCTGAAGTCTCACTTCTGAGAGGGACTGAGAAAACACATTTCTAGTTCCTTTCTGCAGCCTCAGCTGCACTGACGATGATTGAACAGGAGAAAGAGGCTCCTGTTCATTCATAAACAGAAGCATAGTAAACTATGCTTCAGTTATGAATGAATACAGTGAATGACCAGTACTGATCACTTACTATGTTCAGTTATAAAAGGAATGGGGGGTAAATTACATATTTACCATCCCCTTCCTCCACTCCCCATCCTGAATATCCCCGTGTGCCTGCAGCTGCTGGTGGGAAAGAAGGGAAGCCAGCAGCACTGCAGGGGACTACAAAGGGAGGCCCAGGCATCGGGGGGGGGGGGGGATCTGATAGTGGACAGGAGGATCAGTGCAGCGGGTAGGGGAAATTACTAGAACTGATCTTTTGTGGCTCACTCTGCAGCAGCTGAAAGTTGGCAGGAGGGAGGAGAGATTCCGTCTTTCAGATTCTGCAGTGAGAGCCACATGGAAGATCGGTTCAGATTTTTCTCCCACCCACTACACTGATCACCCGCAGTGTCTATTTGTGATTCTCTCTGCTGGGGGGGGACTGCAGGGTCCCCTGGATAGTGCCCAGGGGTGCCCGTGTGATAGGACTGCCCTGATGTCCTGTCTAAGAGCAACCAGGCATGGTGTCCTCTATTACCTTGGTTACCAAGACATGCCTCTACTATGCATCCCTATAATTCTGGCTCCAAATTTATTTTTTTTTCAACCAAGGACTCGACTCTTCTTGATTAAACACCACTTATTCCTTTTCCCTTGTTTAGTGTCCATTCACACTGTTGCTTAACACACCACAAAAGGTGCATGTACCTGAACACTGAAGGTCACTAGATTGAGAAGGTGGTCCTATAGAGTCAGAGTGGTGAGACAGATATACTCAGGGGCGGACTGACAACTCATGGGGCCCCTGGGCAATAGGGGATCATGGGGCCCCTGTGTCCTTGTCCAAACTCAAAAAAGCCTATGAAAAAGGTACCAGGGGCATCTTATGGGGCACCCTACTGACCCCGGGCCCTTGGGCAGTGCCCGAGTTTCCAAATGGTCAGTCCGCCCCTGGATATACTTCTAGTGGTTGGTCTTGTGACAAGCCAGTTCCTACCTATTCTTCTCTAGTTGGCTGTGGTTGGTCCACAGTGCAGCAAAGAACAGAAGTCATGTTAGGATGAATCAACAATATCTATGCGGCATTGTACTTTTTATAGGCTGTGTGATGACACATGGGGGTGGATTTACTAAAGGCAAATAGACTTTGCGAGTGCAGTTGCTCTAGAACTCAGTTAATGAAATGAAGCTTCACTTCACAAACAGTACCCATTCACATACAAGGAAAAAAAAAAAAAGGCAGCAGTTTTGCTTGCATATGATTGGATGATAGAAGTCAGCAGATCTTCCCATAATTTACTTAGCTCTGGAACAACTGCACTTGCAAAGTGCACAGTCTTTTTTGCCTTTAGTGAACCTACCCCATGGCATATCATTGACACCTTTAACTCACAAAAAGTGGGTTGAACGATGCTGGGGCTCATTCAGCCTGAAAGCAGTGTGGTGGAGGAGCACTGGAGCATGAGAGGGTTAGTAGTGCTATTTTTGATAGGACAGGGGATTCAGTAAAAACTAGAGATGGTGTATCATCTACACCAAATACGTAACTGATTCTATGAACACCTTATGGTACAAATCCAGCCTCTACATGACAGATTTTTACTGGTTGATAGATTTTTTTGGTAACAATTTTATGGGACTTCTTTCATCATTAGGGTTAGCTTCCACCAGGTGACAAATGATACAGTATATAACACATTCTATTACACATAAATCTCGTGCAGTTGTAGTCACTTGTCTGTCAATAAGCTATCACTACTCTCTGGAATTCTGCAGATAATTGTAGTTTGGTGGCAAGGACAGATAGTACCCTTTAATGTTCTGGTCAGTGCAGTCCATCAATGGTCTATTATTTCCTAGTCTACCATTATATTTTTCTGGCTAACATCCTGAGGGAAAATATTCCTATAACATACTCTCAGTAGTTTATTATATAGATACTGATTTTCTTTGCTTCCTTTCAAGTTCCCCCTTGAAACAGGTGCAAGCAACTCCTTGGGAAATGTTTCCATGGAATGATTAACAAGATACTACAGTAATATTACAGAATTAGTTTACCTTCCTTAATATCCTAATAAAGATACTAAATCAAGAACATACTAAAAAAATCATTATATACAGAAGGGGCAAAAAAGTATTTAGTCAGCCACCAATTGTGCAAGTTCTCCCACTTAAAAAGATGAGAGAGGCCTGTAATTGGCATCATAGGTAGACCTCAACTATGAGAGACAAAATGAGAAAACAAATCCAGACAATCACATTGGCTGATTTGGAAAGAATTTATTTGCAAATTATGGTGGAAATAAGTATTTGGTCAATATCAAAAGTTCATCTCAATACTTTGTTATATATCCTTTGTTGGCAATGACAGAGGTCAAACGTTTCCTGTAAGTCTTCACAAGGTTGGTAAACACTGTTGCTGGTATGTTGGCCCATTCCTCCATGCAGATCTCCTCTAGAGCAGTGATGTTTTGGGGCTGTCGCTGGGCAACACGGACTTTCAACTCCCTCCAAAGGTTTTCTATGGGGTTGAGATCTGGAGACTGGCTAGGCCACTCCAGGTCCTTAAAATGCTTCTTACGAACCTACTCCTTCGTTGCCCGGGCAGTATGTTTGGGATCATTTTCATGTTGGAAGACCCAGCCACATTTCATCTTCAATGCCCTTGCTGATGGAAGGAGGTTTGCACTCAAAATCTCACAATACATGGCCCCATTCATTCTGTCCTGTACATGGATCAGTTGTCCTGATCCCTTTGCGGAGAAACAGCCCCAAAGCATGATGTTGCCACCCCCATGCTTCACAGTAGGTATGGTGTTCTTTGGATGCAACTCAGCATTCTCTCTCCTCCAAACACGACGAGTTGTGTTTCTACCAAACAGTTCTATTTTGGTTTTATCTGACCATATGACATTCTCCCAATCGTCTTCTGGATCATCCAAATGCTCTCTAGGAAGGTTCAGATGGGCCCGGACATGTACTGGCTTAAGCAGGGGGACACGTCTGGCACTGCAGGATCTAAGTCCCTGGCGGCGTAGTGTGTTACTGATGGTAGCCTTTGTTACGTTGGTCCCAGCTCTCTGCTGGTTATTCACTAGGTCCCCCCATGTGGTCCTGGGATTTTTGCTCACCATTCTTGTGATCATTTTGACCCCACGGGGTGAGATCTTGCGTGGAGCCCCAGATCGAGGGAGATTATCAGTGGTCTTGTATGTCTTCCATTTTCTAATTATTGCTCCCACAGTTGATTTTTTCACACCAAGCTGCTTGCCTATTGCAGATTCAGTCTTCCCAGCCTGGTGCAGGTCTACAGTTTTGTTTCTGGTGTCCTTCGACAGCTCTTTGGTCTTCACCATAGTGGAGTTTGGAGTGTGACTGTTTGAGGTTGTGGACAGGTGTCTTTTATACTGATAACAAGTTCAAACAGGTGCCATTGATACAGGTAATGAGTGCAGGACAGAGGAGCCTCTAAAAGAAGAAGGTACAGGTCTGTGGGAGCCAGAAATCTTGCTTGTTTGTAGGTGACCAAATACTTATTTTCCACCATAATTTGCAAATACATTCTTTCCAAATCAGCCAATGCGATTGTCTGGATTTTTTTTTCTCATTTTGTCTCTCATAGTTAAGGTCTACCTATGATGCCAATTACAAGCCTCTCTCATCTTTTTAAGTGGGAGAACTTGCACAATTGGTGGCTGACTAAATACTTTTTTGCCCCACTGTATTTGTTTTTATTTTGTTTATCTTATCAGTGCAACAAAATAAATGCATTCTGAACTTCTAAACTGCATGTATTCAGAGATGCTATAATGACCAATAGAAACATCATTCAGTTCAAATTCTTCATTTGCTGGAGGACAGAAAAAAACAAGAGTTGTACTTGTCCCTTATCTAGTTAATAGATTACAACATCTGATGTTTTATTCAAATGGATGTTGTTTTGCTGATAGTTGTGTTTAGCGTAGACCTTTTGCTCATCACTGCTGCCTAAGGCTAGACTTCGCTTGCCCTTGCTACCATAAGTTCCTCATCCAAGTCGTCTTATTACTGCTATAATTGCTGCGTTGCACTGGAGGGAATGCTGGTGACTGCAATTACAAAACATTTCTTTATGCCGGTAAACAGCAATAACTGAAGAACTATAAATTTAGGTGGTGCTTGCTTGGACCAGGAGACAAGGTGCTTCATTTTTTTTCATTCATCTTTATTCACCATAGCAGTTGTGATGCTGTGTAATGCATTGCAACTAGTAGTGCTTGTCTCACATTTTTCAGGACATACCACTTCAGCGCATTGGTGTAAACCAAACCAATATTTAGGCAGCGTCATCTTCGCCCTGCACGTTGGGGTACCTTGTCAGGCGTATCACTCTCATCAATGCTCGGGACCAGGCTGAGACTGCTGTCATGTTAAAGGTCTAACATAAAGAAAGTTCCCAACTTAGAAATGAGCTTTCACTGTGTGCAGTAAAAACAAAATGTTCCTCTGAAAAAGTGGTGTCACATGTCAATACTCACTGTACCTTAACCACTTCATGTCCAGACACTTTTACCGCCTTCCTGTCCAGGCCAATTTTGAGCTTTCAGTGTTGTCGCACTTTGAATGACAATTGCGCGGTCATGCAACATTGTACCCATATGAATTTTTTAGCATTTTTTAAGACAGATAAAACTTTATTTTGGTGGTATTTATTCACCACTGGGATTTTATTTTGTTTGCTATATAAATTAAAAAGTCCAAATATTTTGAAAAAAAGTGTTTTTCTTATAAAATTTTGCTAATAAATATTATTTCTTCATAAATCTTGGCCAAAATGTATTCAGTTACCTTTTTAGTAAACAAAAAATAACTCAAATTAGTTTATAACCAAAAATTATAATTTGCAAATTTTTTTACATTGTTTTTTTTATATTATTATATATGTTTTTTTAACATACTGTCACCCTAGCAGTACAGTGTCACCATATTGACACTGTACTGCTTGTGGGGGGTCATGAAGATTTTTTTTTTTTTTTACACTATATGCTTTTACACCCATAAATGCTGTAAAAGCAATAATTTCTCCTTCTCTCTGGCTGCATTCTTGCAGCCATTGAGAAATACTGTGTGAGCTGTGATTGGTCACAGCTTGTCACATGGTACAAGGCTGCTGTGAATAGCCTTGTACCATGTGATCTCTTTGATCATTCACAGATTTCACACGTAGTTAGCAATGATGTCAGAAGTGACATCTTGCTTACACCTATTCATGTGATCACTGATTGGTCAATCAGTGATCACATGATCGGGACTTCACACAGAGGTCCCGTACAGCGATCGGTAATCGGGCACAGCAGGCACTGGAGAACATATGATTAAGTCGATGACGAAACGCGTCAAGGGAAAGTGACGTCAAGATGTTTTACCGGAACCGGACGTTTACTGGTGGCCATCTTGGAGAAGGGAAAAGATCGTGGAGATACACCTGGACGTTTCCCTGGATGGCTGTGAGACTCCTTTCATTCCCTAACAAGCGATTTTAAAAGCTTAACTATGTGAGCAGTTTAATTAAAGTATATTTGGTATATCTATTTGGCAGTATGTTCTGTATGTTCTCTTGGAGACAAATTAAACAGAGTTTCTGAGGAGGTCAGAGAGTACCGTGACAACAGGAGAGTTCTGAGGAAAAAAATCTATAAGAGGGCTAGCCTGTGGAGTTCCTTAAGTATTTTGAAGCATACTTTATTGGGATGGTTGGTAAGGGTACCCTTACTACAAATAGAAGTGCGCACCAAACTTTGCTGTGGTGTTGATGTGGCACTGCTGAGTGTTATATACACTTATTTTTCACTGATTCACATTTGTTTCACGTTTTTTCACCATTTTTTCAGGAATATTCACTATATTAACTGTATGAACTTTTTATTTATGAAAGGTAATGCAATGTGAATTTTCTTCTTTTTTGAGGTGGATGATTTTTGGATATCGTTGGAAGAATTGTTTGGACTTTCATTTGGTGGATTGTAAAGAAATTTCACTGGATTTTATTTTGTAGTGGACTTTATATAAAAAATATTATTTATTTTTATTTGGGGATTAAGGCAAATAGTGATGGATGATGTAGATATTAAATTTCACAGTTATTATGTTATAGGATGAATTTGTAAAAACACTGTCACTTTATATGATTTTGTACACCTTCAGGGGAGGCTGTTGATTGTGTTGTAGGGCATTTATTAAATTTGGAGGTGGTTATTTTATAATTAGTTCTAATTTACTATCACTGTTCTCTAGCTGGTCTACAACCGCTTTTGACCTAAAGGGATGCTTTTTGGATGCCATGGACTTTTCTAAGTTTCCAGGCAGAAAGAACAGTCAAAATGCAGGCAGGGCACAGGACAAAGCACTAGGGACAAAATGTATGTGAAATGGTGTGAAACAGTAATGTTTTACTATGTCATATTCGTTTATTAGAAAATTACAGTTTCTAAAATTTTTAAATTTGCTGCCGGTGCCGACCCCCGTACGTCCCGTACATCCCGACGCTTGCAGGGACCGGAACATGGAAGCTGGATGCCGGCATTGGCCGGAGGAGATGGCCAGGGACGCTGCAGGGGACACATCGCGGGAGCGAAGGACAAGGTAAGCACTGCAGGGAATCCCTGAGCAACGCCGCATGGTAAGCCCGAGTGTAGCTCGGGGATACCGCTTGTGGTACTGAAATTTTACCCCGAGCTACACTCGGGAATACCACCAGGAAGGTTAAGCCAAGTGGTACATTTCTGGCACATGTCATCAGTGGAAAGGAGCTGCCCCATACCAATTCTTAATGTGCCTACCCACATGTCCCAGCTGAGTATAAAAAAACAAAGTCAGCTGAGTCTACAACTGAACAGTTTTCACAACACAGCAAGTTCCCCACCCTGCTTCCCTTGGCTTGGCATTTCTATGTGGTTTGTCTTCATTTAAAGAGTATGTAAACCCTAACTTTGAACTTCTTTTATTTGGTTCCTTTTGCTCACTTAAATGTCTAATTGAAGGCTTTTGTTATACCTGTTTAAAGACGAACTTCACCTAAAAATAACAACATAGTTACCTATAGAAATGTTTAGTAATGGAAATCTACAAATAGATACTTATAGATAAATTAAATTGAAACAGTGCAGCGCATGAAATATATATATGTAAATATGTCTCTACCCAAATCAATCAATAAATAAAATATTATAAATCAATATTAGCTTACAAATAGTGCTCATTAAAGTGCCATGTGCAATAATATACCATAAAGTCCTTCCAGTGACAGTCCAATAAGAATAACGGTGAAATAATTCCAAATAGTGCTAATCCCAAAAGGTGCTCCTGTCCTGTGCAGGATACTCCGCCACTATGCATTCACCAGAAGACCAGCTGGTCAATAGTCTGTACTACAACAACCCCGGCACCTCCGTCTCTCACTCTTCAAGACACTGATAGCCTAACCAGGAGCCTGAAGGGAAGTGCTCACTGCAGGAAGCCAATTAAAGCCATTCTAAAGGTTCATTTTTGGGGGAAACAAACATGTCTATACTTACCTACTGAGTGCAGTGGTTCTGCACAGAGCAGCCAGGATCCTCCTCTTCTCAGGTCCCCCACATGCTCTTCCGGCTCCTCCTGTCTGTTGGTTGCCCCCACAGCAAGCAGATTGCTATGGGGGGCACTCACTGATCCATGTGTCCATTCACACAGGGAGCCGTGGCTTGACCCCGCCCCCTCTCTCTCCTCATTGACTGACTGTCCATGATTGACAGCAGTGGGAGCCAATGGCTTTAAGCTTTTGCCTTGTAAAGATGTCAGCTTAAGAATTCAGTCTTCCCTATGCCTTGGGCTCTGTTAGCTGGTTTTCCCGAATTGTCCATATGCTAAGCCTTAGGTGCTTTTATGTATCTGAATCCAAAGCAGCAAGTGCGGTTCCGCTCTGTTCTCTCATCCCTCTGCTGTCTTCATGACTCACAAACTTAAATTTTGGGTATTCATGCACACAGTATTTTCACTGTCCAGGAAGTTACTTTCCATGCAGGGGAGATGTCCAGCTCAACTCCTTAATGATAACGCAAATGTCCCACCAGCTCTGGAGTCTGACTAAAGGCCACACACATACTTATAGATCAGGACTCAAACTTTCATATCTGGAGATACTAGCCAGGACTTAAGAGTTACTCGCCACCAGTTTCTCCACCCAACCCCTAACCTGCCCCGCCCCTAATTCAGCCCCTAAACACGCTCTTGTAAATTATCTCATGAAATGGCACTGTTAAATGTTTTATGCAGAATGAAGGAAGAGAAAAGAAGAAAGAAAGGAAATGGAAGGAAGGGAGGGGTTGAAGGAAGGAAGGGAGAAAGGGGGGGGGTGGAAGGGAGGAAGGGGAGGAAGGAAGGGAGGGGTGGAAAGAAGGAAGGGATGGAGGGGTGTAAGGAAGGAAGGCAGGGAGGGAGGGGTGGAAGGAAGGAAGGGAGAGATGGAAGGAAGGGAGGGAGGGGTGGAAGGAAGGAATGATCGTAGGTGTGGAAGGAAGGGAGGTGTGGAAGGGAGGGAGGAAAGGAAGAAAGGGAAGGAAGGAAGGAAGGAAGGAAGGAAGGAAGGAAGGAAGGAAGGAAGGAAGGAAGGAAGGAAGGAAGGAAGGGAGGGAGGGAGGGAGGGAGGGAGGAGTGGGTGGAAGGAAGGAAAGAACGAAGGAAGGGAAGGGTGGCTGAAAGGAACAGACAAAGGGAAAGGTGGAAGGAAGGAAAGGAGGAAGGAAGGAAGGGAAGGAAGGAAGGAAGGAAGGAAGGGAGTGGTGGAAGGAAGGGAGTGGTGAAAGGAAGGAAGGGGTGTAAGGAAGACAGGAAGGGGTGGCTGGAAGGAAGGGAGGGGTGGGTGGGTGTAAGGTAGGAAGGGAGAGGTGCAAGGAATGATCGGATGGAAGGGAGAGGTGGGTGGAAGGAAGGAAGGAATCGGTGGAAGAAAGTAAGGGAGGGTGGGTGGAAAGAAGGGAGAGGTGGAAGGAAGGAAGGGAGAGATGGAAGGAAGGGAGGGAGGGGTGGAAGGAAGGGAATGATCGGAGGTGTGGAAGGAAGGGAGGTGTGGAAGGGAGGGAGGAAAGGAAGAAAGGGAGGGAAGGAAGGAAGGAAGGAAGGAAGGGAGGGAGGGAAGAGTGGGTGGAAGGAAGGAAAGAACGAAGGAAGGGAAGGGTGGCTGAAAGGAACAGACAAAGGGAAAGGTGGAAGGAAGGAAGGGAGGAAGGAAGGAAGGAAGGAAGGAAGGAAGGAAGGAAGGGAGGGAGGGAGGAAGGAAGGAAGGAAGGAAGGAAGGAAGGAAGGAAGGGAGGGAGGGGTGGAAGGAAGGGAGTGGTGAAAGGAAGGAAGGGGTGTAAGGAAAACAGAAAGGGGTGGCTGGAAGAAAGGGAGGGGTGGGTGTAAGGTAGGAAGGGAGAGGTGCAAGGAATGATCGGATGGAAGGGAGAGGTGGGTGGAAGGAAGGAAGGAATCAGTGGAAGAAAGTAAGGGAGGGTGGGTGGAAAGAAGGGAGAGGTGGAAGGAAGGAATAATGGGAGGAGTGGAAGGAAGGGAGGTGTGGAAGGGAGGCAGGAAAGGAAGAAAGGGAGGGAAGGAAGGAAGGACGGAAAGAACGAAGGAAGGGAAGGGTGGCTGAAAGGAACAGACAAAGGGAAAGGTGGAAGGGGGGGTGGAAGGAAGGAAGGGAGGGGTGGAAGGAAGGGAAGGGTGGAAGGAAGGTAGGGTGGAAGGAAGGAAGGGAGTGGTGAAAGGAAGGAAGGGGTGTAAGGAAGACAGGAAGGGGTGGCTGGAAGGAAGGGTGCAAGGAATGATCGGATGGAAGGTAGAGATGGGTGGAAAGAAGGAAGGAAGGGATTGGTGGAAGGAAGTAAGGGAGGGTGGGTGGAAGGAAGGAATGGAGGGGTTGGTTGAAGGAAGGAAAGGGTGGCTGGAAGGAAGGGAGGGGTGGAAGAAAGGAAGGAAGGAAGGAAGGGGTTGGTGGAAAGCAGGAAGGAAGGAAGGAAGGGAGGGTTGGAAGGAAGGAAAGAAGGGGTTGTTGGAAGGAAGAATGTGGGTGGGTGGGTGGAAGGAAGGGAGGGGTGAAAGAAAGGAAGGGGTGGGTGGAAGAAAGGAAGTGGTGGGTGGAAGGAAGGAAGGTAGGTCAGACTCCCATGCTCATTCAGAAGCATCAGAGCTGTCGGCTGCTCTGTGTTCAATTTTCTGCCCACACATTCCCTGAAGCTGCATGGACTGGAGTGTGGGCAGGCACAGGGGGAGGCAGAGCAGATCCAGCCTCTCTCTCCTTCTCCTCCCTCCTTCTACAATGAAGCAGCTGAAAGCCGTGGGAGGGAGAGGAGGATAAACGGTTTCCAGCTGCTTCATTGAAAGCTATACAGGAGATCGCTCCTTGTCACTGCTGCACAGATCATACCTGATCATTCCGTTTCTTTCCTGCCCCCACCCCCCGCTGTGTGCACCTCAGTGCCCAGTCTCCTATTGGTGCGGTGGATAGAGGGAGGGGCTGGGGGGCCAGGAGATTGTTGCTTGTTGCCGTTCCTCCCACACACCCATAGTCCTGGCTCTGCTCGCCCCCACCTTATTTCCACTTGCCCAATGGGAGCAGGCGAGTGGAAATTTCGAGGGCTGTTATAGATAATTGCAGGCTGTGTATTCTTTACACACCTTATTTTTCTTTTTTCTCCTCATTCTTTTCACGAAGGCCAATTTCACTTAGAGCACATGAATCCATCTGCCTTTACTTCCTGGAACTCTGCCTAGAACTCTGGATCTGCCTCCTGAAACATGTGACAGGAACTTCCCAGGAGACATCTGTTACATTATCAGTGCCTCACTCAACCAGAAAGTGAAAAAAAGTAATTTCTAAATAAAAGCAAAATATGTGAACTTAAGATGATTTCATAGAAGCATGCAGAGATGCATGCTGGTGTGATTTTTCGTAACAGGAAGAGAGGTCCGCTTTAATAAGTGCAAAAATATACCTGTTTATTTTGCCAGAAATATCTCTGTGTTCCCTGCCTGTGCCAACTGTTACCAGTTACAGTGTTCCCAGTTTTCATTGAAAATGACTGAACCTATCTCCTTTATGTGATGGAGAAGAGGGAGGGGTTGTAGAGTCATCCTAGGATGATAATTGTTTCTTTACAGACATAGAGGTTGATTTACTAATGGTAAATAGACTGTGCACTTTGCAAAGTGCAATTGCACTCTTCCAAGAGCAGTTGCTCCAGAGCTTAGTAAATGAGATGAAGCTTCACTTTACTAAGAATACCCAATCACATGCAAGGAAAATGAAAACAAAAAACAGCATTTTTTTGCTTGCACATGATTGGATGATGGAAGTCAATATAGCCCCTGCTCATTTAATACATTCTGGAGCAACTGCTCCTGCCGAGTGCAATTGCACTTTGCAAAGTGCACAGTCTATTTGTCTTTAGTAAATCAACCTCATAATGCAATGTTTGAGTGGTTGCACCCAGGAAGGGTATTAATATCACGATCACCAAGTGAAAATAAAGGGAAAAAATCCTGAAAATAGAAAAGACTGTATCCACCACATATAGGCAGGTGCCTTCTGTTGGGGTGCACATTGCCTCATGTTATTGAGTTGGGTGAGTTCTTGTATACGGTTGGGAAGGAGTTAAGACTGCTCACTGCCAGGTGTTCATAGCTCTGCCCCTTTCTAGTGGGCTATACATATAATGGGATGCTGCCTATCGGGGGCTCTGGGCCTTCCTCATGGGATCAGACAAGAAGGAATTCTGCGGAGTGTAGTCCTGCAGTGAGCTTGTGGTCTCCCTTTTGGGGTACCCAGCTAGGGTACCAGGAGTCAGATCATGGACCTTACTGAAGGGGCACTTCTTATCTAAGAGCTATGAATTGGGCAGCCTGAGCTGGGATAAACTAGAACTGTGTATGGATAGTTTGTAAGAGACTGCATCATATTGATTCTGTATCTGCAAGAAGTTGAAGTAAAGGTTTTCAAAAATGCAAAGTGCCTTTTCTGAAGTTCCTACAAAGGGGTGCATGTAAGATGTACAAAGGAACAGGGCTTACATCAGGGGATAAGCACTACTTAGGGCCAACAAGTGGTGAACTCTGCAAAGTGAAAGACTAAGTTGTCAGCGCCATGAGCAATGAGCGTATGGTGCTAAAGCTGCCAGCCATTGAGAGAACATTGTGACTTAGCAGGGACAATGGAGTGGTCTGGTAGTGAGGAGGTTTCTGAGTGTAACTCCCTCCTTTGCTACTGGTGCCCCAGACCTGGCATTGACATTGTGGTACGAAGCCCCTATGTATTAAGCCTGTATGTCACGAAGAAGGACGTGAGAGAGGACCCTCAGAAGTACGGAATATTGGGAAGTCCATGCTTGATATTGGTGAGAGGTTTCAAGTACTGTATGTCACTGGCAGTGAGGTAGAATCAAAGCCTGGGGTGGAGGAGTGGGATACAGGCTCCACAGTATCCCCCCGGAAGTGCTGCATCATGTAAGGAAGCCTAAGTACGTTGCTGCAAAGTGAACTGTACTTGTTCTTAAGACATCAGCTTGAAAGAGGGTGGGGGGAGGCCATTTATGCAACAGTTTAGTTCTGCTTTAAGGTTTTTACATTTTGTGTATGTGTTTTGCAAAGTTAATTTTCCTCTATGTCATAAACCAATAAAGTGCTCTGACGATTTTGATTGCTGATCTAATCTGTTCTGGTCATTTATTTTATTGATATTTGTTCTAATTTATATGATGCTTTTTATGTGGGTGGTTGTGGTGTCCCATGCAAATCTCCTTTATATTTACCAACAACTATGTAGTTAGAGGGTCTACATATTCTGATATTATATGAATGAAATGGTTAGGTAAACTAATTCTATGGTTCAAACATTATTGATAAATCATTGGGTTAGTTTACACAGGCATTTGAGTGGTTACCATGACTTTACAGCATTCACTCTATGTTTATTATGCATTCATATTCACTTTTATGGGGTAATAAAAGCACAAACCAATCAACAGCAATGTATAGTTTTCTTAAAGAGATACGTTTGATGTAAAAAAAAATCTAATCAATGGAATTGATTTACTAAAAGTGGCCATGCACTGGCAGATTTTTGAATGAACATTCGTATAAAAAATAAAACCTCGGCAGAACATTCAAGAATTCCATCTTGATGAATGTCGTTCAAAAGAACTTTTGCTTTTAACATTTTATTTTGGTATGAATAGAATTTCCAAATAAAAAAGATATACACTGTTAGAAATTAATTCCTTCAAGAAAAGTTCTTCATCCTGCTTCTCTGTATTTTCTCATCAGGTAGAAAACAAATATCAATATGACCCCACTAACCATGAGAAAAAATAAACATTTCTGAACAAAATTCTGCTGGTGTATGACCAGACTTTAAATAGTAAAATGTTCACTTCAACCTGTGTTCACTTCAAATACCCAATCAAATGCATAGAAAGTTAAAGTGATGATAAACCCTTTTTTGTTATTGTAGTTCAGACTTACATGTAATGTATAGTCTGCTTTCTTGAAACTTTGCCTATCTTGGTTGCCCAGCCAATCCTAGTCCCTAATCCATCATCTCCCTGTTTGTAGGTGTCTTCTTTGCTTAATTGGCTGCAAAGGAAACAATCCTGCATGCAAATTCCCAGCTGGAGCTGTGTGTGGCTCATCAAACACACAGTGCCCTTGCCCCATCCTTGCAGATAGCTGCAGAAGCCAATTGTTCCCCAACTCTCACGGTCTGCTCTGAAGTTTGCAGAACAGTGCAGATCATGGAGGACCTGGTGGTGGTGACAAGGACAGCAGGTAAATGTTTGGGGATGGATGTTGTAATTATACTAGGGTTTTTATTTACATACAGCATATCCATTGAAGTGACTAGTCTCAGAGGATACACAGAAATTAAACAATTCCAAGTTGTATATGTTCATCTGCATCCCTCTCTTTTCTACATCTGATCAAAGTACAGAATTTATACAACTTGAATGAGCTTTCAGAAAGCAGGGGATGGGAAGCTGAAGTTACACTCATTGAGGATAGCTCTGAGAACTGACAGAAAGGAAGGAACACTCCCCCCTCCCCTTCACGCAGCACACAGGAACCGAGCTGAGGCTGTCAATCACAGGTTGTGTACTGGAGCTCCCTCCCCTGTCACTTTTTTATCTCCTGGTGTCAGAAAAACCTACACACTACAGAGGGATATATTTTGTTCAAAGTTCATGTCTGCGATTTACAACCCCTTTAATGCTGTGAATGTATTAAGGTAAAAAAAAACAAAGCATGTGACTGGAGATAATACTACTCCTTTAGTAAATCAAGTCAAATGCATGTTAAAGTAATATGCCCTTGAACCCCTCGTGTATTGTTTTGTATTGTTACTGTCTCGTGTACTGTCTCCCATTATATTGTACAGCACTGAGCAAACTGTTGGCGCTATATAAATACTGTATAATAATAATAATATGAAAGGCATTATTTTTTAAATACCAAACATGTCATGCTTACCTTCTCTGTACAGTGGTTTTGCACAGAGCAACCTCGATCCTCCTCTTCTCAGGTCCCCTGATAGCGCTCCTGGCTCCTCCTTCCTGACAAGTGCCCCCAGAGCAAGCAGTTTGCTATGGAGGCACCCAAGCAGGTTTGCTCACGAGACGCTGCTCTGCATGTCCATTCACACACAGAGTGGCGGATCTGCCCTGTCCCCTCTCTCTCCTCAATGGCTCACTGGCTGTGATTGACAGCAGTATGAGCTAATGGATCCCACTGCTGACTCAGCCAATGAGGAGGGGGAGTCCCCTGAGAGCTGAGGCTCTTCTGCATATCTTTGGATTGTGATGGGGCTTGGATACATATTCGAGGGCTGTGCAGGGAGCTGCACACTGAAGGTTTTTTACCTTCATGCATAGAATGCATGAAGATAAAATCCTTGAACCTTTACAACCACTTTAAGATGCTAAAAAGCTTGATTAACACAGAGACTTTCTTGCTTTGCTGTGCAACACAATGGTTTCGCTTATTACTCACTTAGTGCTTGTTATCACAATGTAAGTGTATAGGATTGATCTGCATTGTGAACAAATGACTGAATAAGTAATAAATGATAATGGATAAATGGGTATATAAGGTTCAAATGTGTTTACGTCAATCATCCAATTATGTGCAAGAAAAAAAAATCCATTTTTTTCATAAAAACAATGCACTGCCTTTTGTCTGAAATACCTTCTCAACAGTAAAGAAAGGAGGCAAAGTGAGTATGGTGGAGAGCCTACAAATCTCTATATTTAATACAATAACAAAACTACAGAAGAACAAGCTTGTAAAAATGTGAAATCCATATAAAAATTACTTTAAAGCTGTCAGTGTGAAAAATATCCAGATTAAAGTTCTTTGCAAGAGAAGAGATAGTATAGTCATTTCTCTGGTGATCAATCCCTCTTAAAGTAATATTAAACCCAAAAATAAAAATCTAATAGGTACAGGTATATGCAGCTTACCAATCCTTACATGTGATGGCTGCATTTGTTTTATTTTTATTTATTTTCATGTGGTGATTCGGCTAGGAACACACTTCCTGTCTGTCTCTAATCTGGACGGAGGAGTAATGGAGGCACATGCACCTTTGGACCACAGCATTGCCAGCCTGGGGGGAGGGTAGCAGGTGTAAATGAACTTGACTAACAAAAGTAGAACTCCAGACCCTTTTTTTAAGCAGTTATTGTTTTAAAGTATAGTTTTAAGCAGTGATGGTTTTTTTTTCTTTTTGGGATAAAGGCTTTAAATGAATTAAATGAATAAAAGCTGACCATTGTAAGCACACCTGTCAGTGTCAAAGTATATGTGAGCCCTCACATTGGAAAACAAGCCATTCAGTTTAACTAGCTGCCGACCGCAGATAGCCGAATGACGGCTGCACTGCGGCCGGCCAGTTCTGAGTGGACGTCACATGACGTCCTCCCAGAACGCGCTCTCCTGCGCGCCCCAGGGGGCGCGCACCCGGCGATCTCCGTGATCGCTGTGTCCTACGGACACAGCTGATCACGTGATGTGGTAAAAGGCCAATCACTGCGGCCTTTTACCACGTGATCAGCGGTGTCCAATGACACGCTGATCAGAGGGAAATGCAAGTGCCGGTTCTCGGCTGCACTTTCCTCACGCTGTCAGATCGTGAGGAAAGTACTGCCGAGAACCGGCAGTTGTCAGAGCGGGGATCGGCACCGATCATCAGGGCACTGATGATCAGTGCCCTGATGATCGGTGCCCAGCAGTGCCACGCGCAAGTTCCGCCCACCTGTGCCCAGCAGTGCGCCCACTAGCTCCGCCCACCTGTGCCCAGCAGATCACCCACCTGTGCCCAGCAGTGCACCCACCTGTGCCACTCTGCAGTGTCACACACCTCTGCCCAGAAATGCCACCTACCTGTGCCCAGCAGTGCCACCCACCTGTGCCCACCCACCTGTGCCCACCAGTGCCACCCACCTGTGCCCACCCACCAGTGCCACCCACCAGTGCAGTCCAGCAGTGCTGCCAGTCAGTGCCACCAGTGAGTGCCCAGCGGTTGTGCCAGTCATTGCTGCCAGTCAGTGCCCAGCAGTGATGCCAGTCAGTGCCGTCTATCAGTACCCATCATCAGTGTCACCTATCAGTGCCGCCTATCAGTGCTGCATATTAGTGCCGCCTATCCGTGACACCTCATTAGTGCTGTCTATCAGTGCCGCCTATCCGTGCCACCTCATTAGTACTGCCTATCAGTGCCCTTTAGTGCTGCCTATCAGTGCCCATCAGTGCCGCCTATCAGTGCCCATCAGTGCTGCCTCATCAACGCACATCAGTGAAGGAGAAAAATTACCTGTTTGAAAAATTTTATAATAGAAACAAAGAAACTTTTTTTTTTCTCAATTTTTTTGCATTTTTTTATTTATAGCGCAAAAAGTAAAGTGCCCAGTGGCGATTAAATACCACCAAAAGAAAGCTCTATTTGTGAGAAAAAAATGATCAAAATTTCATATGGGTACAATGTTGCATGACCGCGCAATTGTCAACCAAAGTGCGGCAGCGCTGAAAGCTGAAATTGGCCTGGTAAATAAGGGGGTATAAGTGCCTGGTAGGCAAGTGGTTAAAATAGAAATAAACGGCAAAACATTTATGTATAGATATAAAAATATATATTAATGCATCTTCGCCTTTCCTTTAATTGATCACATACCCTCTGTTCTCAGCTTCATAAGGAGCTCAGGGAGGAGAAACGGTGTCAAACTAATCTTCCCAGTGAATGGCTATGCAGGGTGTGTGTGTGGGGGGGGAGGGGGGGGTCAGCAGAAGTCTGATCACTGGAGGAGAGCAGGCTGAGTTCTCAGCACAGCCAGAAAACTGACCACACTGTGCTCTCCTGCCTAGCTTTGTGAAATTTTAAAAGGGGAGCAGAAGGGCTGACAGGAACACCAGAGATTTCACACAAAGCAAGCAATACAAAGAGAACCGGATACTTTTTCATACAAGTACAGCAAGCCTATATCAGGGATATAAAATGTAATTTACATTAGGAGTGAACCAAAACCCCTTTTTGATCAGTGAGTACCGATACTTGTGTCAATACAAAATGTATGGAAGCAAATTTCACCACAAAGAATAGCATGCGCTTTGAACAGGAATGCAATTCCTGTCCAAATCACATGCAGTTTCCCCACTGCTCCTGTGTGAACCCAGGATCGGTGAGGGAAAACTCCCTGTACCGATCCCATGCAGTCACAGAAGGAAAAGCTGGGGATTTGAAATCCCAGCAGCTTTCTCTCCTCTCAGTGCAGGGATGACAGTATGGGCTAGACGGCATTTGATTAGTCAGCAGTCAAAAGCAGTCTAGCCCGTTCTGTCATCCCTGCTAGGAGAGAAGAGAAAGCCGCTTCACAGGTCTGGGGATCTGAAATCCCAGCAGCTTCCTATGACAAGCTTGGGTTCACACAGGGGCAGTGAGGAAACCACATGCGATTTGGCCAGGAATTGCATTCCTGTTCAAATCACTTGCTATTCATTGCGATGCAATTTGCATCCATACATTTTGTATGGATGTAAATTGCATCACAAAGTATCGGTTTTAGGTATCGGAAGCATTTTCACAAGTACGAGTACTCGTGAAAATACTCAGTATTGGCACCTATACACAGTGCATCCCTAGTTTGCATACTCTTTGATATTGTTTTACCTGCCCTCTATTCCAGCACTGCAGCCTCCATCAGTGTCTTCACCATTCAACATCTCCAGAAGTGTCAGATGCATGTGTCCCCCACCATGTGCCATAGCTCCTTATCCTGATTCCTACATCACTACAAGACTCAGCAGGGTTGCTTTTAAGGACATTTGTGCAATAAAAATCTTTAATATACTCAGTGAAAATATAATGTATCTCTCTTTAACCAAATTAATCATCCTGCATGCACAAATCCTAAAGGAGACAACTGGGTGGCTTTTGTACTAGCATTTCATCCACAAGGTCCAAACCTCTCTGCTTGCCTGCTCATTGATTGCCAGCCATCTTAGGTTAGCTTCTTGAATTAGCATCAAGATAATAATTTTGCTATGCAAGCAAATGTCTGAACAAGTGAAATCATGGTTCATTGTGGAAGTGGAAGACATGGTTCATTGTGTGAGATCTACAAATGTAGTTTAACTACATGTTTACTGTCTTGCATTATATGTTCACACCAGGTTACATCCTATGCAGGTCATGTATTATTTGGTCATATATTCACACTTTTTAGATGAACACATAATTATATTTTATTATAAATATTTATATTCTATCATATCTGCTGTATTTGACATCTGGGCAGATAAATGTAGCAGACCCCGTTTTCACAAAGTCATCATTTGTCACATTTTATTTTTAATGCTTATAAAAAGGCAATGTATGAGATAATTTATTTAAGAAGACCTGAACACATTGACAACTAGAGATCATTTAAACATCAGATTTGTGTTCACCTTGTGCTGTGTCACATGTAAGAAGCTTTTCTAATTAACTTTCTAAGACCAGAATCTTGGAGATCTGCAAGCTGGGATTACACCTGGTCTGCTGGTGATGTTTGAGCTTGATAAACTCTATTATAACAGTGCCACGTTGCTTTAACTCGCCCCCATTTCAGCTCCAGATGATGCAATATAGCAATCTGGGAGGGGATTTGGGGGTCTTATTTCAAGTGAACAGACCTGACTTCCATAAATAATGCTTAACTGAAGAAGCAGTTACTGAATCCACGATGATTGCCTCTCAATTTATCAGCTGCTACCTACTTATAAAAAGATAGAGCAATAAGAGGGTATATTGAGCATATGTCTATCTATCTATTTATCTATCTATCTATCTATCTATCTATCTATCTATCTATCGATCTATCTATCTATCTATCTATCTATCTATCTATCTATCGATCTATCTATCTATCTGTTTAAACTTGACAGTGGTTTCAAAACCCTATTTTATCCAAAGCTAAGAAAAAACATTTCACCTTTAGGCCACACTGCATGTTTTTGAAGCTGCTCTGAAGGGCGTCTGGCACCTCCAAGCGCCCCTGCATGTTAGTCTACATGTCCAAGCACATAAAGTATAGTCATTTAGCCCAGGCTCACATATATGCGTTAATGTACATCGCATGTGAATTGTGTGCGGTGCAATTGGAGCCATACATTTTCTATGGCTCTAATCGCACCAGCACCAAAATGGCGCAGGACCCTTTTTTTGGTCCGCACTAGAATCGGATTGCATGGGTATTCACACCTATGCGATCTGATTCTGCACACCACACCGCGTTTTGTGGACTTAACATACACACCCGCAGCGGTTCGCATTAACGGGGTTCGATTTTGATGCGGTGCGGAATTCGCACAGAAAACGCTGCAAATTCCGCACCGCATCAGTGTGAACCCAGGTTCAGAGGAGTTTAGAGGCAGAAAAAAAAAACACTGCCGCTTGTAAACACGTATTAACACTTGACGTGTTTAGCTCTTGAGCATTAATTCATATCAAGGGTCAGAATGAATTATTATTCTGGCCAATGAGATGAATTAACACCCAAGCAAATGACACACCCAAAGGTGCCTAAATGCGTTACTCATCAAGCATTTTTTTCTGCCAAAACACTGCCTCCAGGAGGAAAGACATCTAAGAGCAAAGATGTCCAAAGTGCACAAGGCCTAAAATAACTTAAAAATTTTGCATTGGAACTTAATTTTCTTGTTTCAGGCCAACGGCTACATGCTAACTATTACCTCTAGTCTCTTACTAACATGCTATTAAAGTGTTACTAAACCCAAAACCCTGCATTCACTATATCTGGTCTCCTACAGTACATACAACTTGGAAATGCAATTATTTTAGTAAATATAAACTGCTAAATACCTTTTCCCATCAGCAGTTAGAAAAGTCTTGTGACTTCAGCTGAGCACTGGTTAAAGCTTGTAGGAGTTTTCTTTCTGCTCTAGGAGGATGCAAAACCCCTGACCCCTGTCTGGACAGTGCTGATTGGCCCTGTGCTGATCACATGCACTCTCCCAAGAAAAAAAAAAACCCTCTCTAGCAATACACACTAAACTGAGCATGTGCAGAAGGGCTACGAGTTCAGTCTGTCTTATCAGCGGGGACATTTGAACAAGAGGAGGGGCAGAGAAGTCAGGATCAAACAGCCTTTTTGCACAATGCAGAGGATTAACCCCTTAGGTTCCACAGTGAGTATAACAAGCATGCTTTACTGCATATACAGACTGATTTTACTGTTGTGGGTTAGTAACACTGTAGTCTCCCTGACGGTATTCCCGAGTGTAGCTCGGGGTAAAGTTTCAGTACCACAAGTGGTAACCCCGAGCTACACTCAGGCTTACCATGCGGCACTGCTCTGGGATCCCTCGTGCACTTACCTTGTCCTGCGCTCCCGCGATGTCCCTCCTGCAGTGTCCCCGGCAATGTAATCCAGTGGATGCCGGCATCTGTCATCTGGGTTCCGTCCCCTGCGAGCGTCGAGACGTACGGGGGATGGAACGGCGAGAAATTTGAAAATGACAAAAAGTGACATTCACTAAAATCACATAAAAACAGTAAATCACACATCACAGTAAAACATTGCTGTATCAAACCATTTCACATACATTTTGTCCCTAGTGATTTGTCCTGTGCCCTGCCTGCATTTTGCCTATTCTTTCTGCCTGGAAACTGAGAAACGTCCATGGCGTCAAAAAGCATCCCTTTTAGGTCAAAAGAGGTTTTAGACCAGCTAGAGAACAGCGATAGTAAATTAGAACCACTTGCAGAATTGAATGATAATGATTCGTAGGGAAATTCGTCATCAGATATTGAAAATGATTTTGCAACTTTGCTCAGTGATGTGCGAACTTGGCGCTATATTTCAAATTTCAGTGTTTTTGCTTTGATTATATTATTGAATTAAATTTATTATTTTTATATTATTATTTTTTATGATTATTTATTAAATTATAATTTATGATTTCGTGTTTTAAGTTTTATCCTACCCGAGATGTTTATTAGACTCTTGTTTGGACAGATTTCAGTGAGTTATTCCTAAAAATTACAGGCCTACAACATAAAACGCCAAATTTCCATGCAAAATAATGGTACTGCTTTCAGCACCAAAAATCTGAAATAATCATACCACCAGGGAGGTTAAGGTGAATACACACAATAACAAGTTATAATAATGTATAGGAATGATTTCCAGATGTTTCTGACAATGACTGCTTATAATTGGATGTGTAGGCAATTTGACAAGATACAAATTTGTCTCTAAGTTTTTTACTTCTTATACACGCTTTTACCTTCTTCCCCAGTCCCTCCGTTAAAGCGGTAGTAAACCTCATCCAAAAAAAAAATCCCCTGCAAGGTAAAGGCCGAATGTGCTAGTATGTATTGCGTACTAGCAGATTATGTAAGACTTACCTTAAAATGAAGCTTTCACTGCTGACAGGGCTTCCATTTGGTCCCGGTCCTTCTTCTGAGTTTGCTTGCTCCGGTGTCTTGAATGGCCGAGCCACGATGACGTCACTCCAGTGTATGCGCACGGGAGTCTCAGGATATGGCACAGTGCTCTGAAGGAACGGTATGCTGTTTCTTCACAGCACATGCGCCAGCTCTAAAAAAAAAAGCAAAACTAATATCTCCTAAACGGTACACACTTAGGAGATGTTCATTTTACCTGCAGGTAGGCTTTATTATAGGCTTACCTGCAGGTAAAGATTGACAAAGTGGCTTTACTGTCACTTTAAGTCAGAATGACTGAGTTAGAAAGAGAATGCAGGAGTTTTAAGCAAGCTCTGAGTATCTGCCTGAATTCATAGAAGCATGAATTTCAAATGTTTTAACACATCATCAGTTGCGCTCTCTGCTCTTATTCTCTGGCTCCCTAATAGACCAGCCTTTCTGGGATTTCCCAGGTATCACCACAGTCAAGGTGCACAATTCAGCTAAAAATTGCATTTCATTTCTTGATTTTTTTTTTTTTGCTATAAAGGTGGAAATATGGCATCCTGGCTTTGAATTCCATCAATGAAATGCATCCAGGAAGTGATGTCATCATGCCGGAACCAAAAAATATGTCACCGCAACCGGAAGTCACAGTGCGGCCATCTTTGATAATACTAGATGAATGTGGTGAATTCCTTTGACATGTGTAGTCAAGTTCTGACTGGTTCATCATTACCACCAAGGGACATTTTGTATACAGACTGCCATGAGCTTATTTCCTTCTAGTGATCAGCCTCGTGACTGTAACATTATGCCTTGGAAGCAGTGAAAGAAGGACCACTACTGAGAGCAGGGAATTGTGGGACATGTAGTCTGTGGCATGA
Organism: Staurois parvus; assembly: GCF_062004578.1. Classification (NCBI taxonomy): domain Eukaryota; kingdom Metazoa; phylum Chordata; class Amphibia; order Anura; family Ranidae; genus Staurois; species Staurois parvus. The sequence goes on from NW_028317825.1 coordinate 9,031,892, forward strand.
GTCTTTACATAGAGTCAGTGCTGCTGTTAACTACAAGGTCTAACCAACATAAAAGGAAGGGGGAATGCTGGGAGAAGACATATATAGCCTAGCCCGGGGAAAGCTCGCTCTCATGGGACCACCATCTGAGGGTGAAAGGAGGGCCCTGGCCTGGCCTTGCGGCCTAGACAGCATGGGGGATTTTTTAGTGGGTAATTCATATACCTGAAGGCAGACCATCCATTCCAGCTCCCTCGTGGTTGAGTGACTGTGGAAGGTCACTTACATCGTCACTGTGACAGGCCCAGCTGAGACCCAGCATTGTCAGGTGCACGGTTGAGGCACTTCTCACTGGACATGGATTTTTCAAGAGCCTGACCCAGGATGTCTCTTTCCCTTGAGCCTCGTTATATTCAGGATTGGTGAGCGGGCAGAAGCCCACACTGATTTCACTCTTCCTAAGGACACTGCATGCAGACACCTCTACCTCATCTCCCCAAGGCTTCTAACAGGAAACATTTGCACATTCTATTCATTATTGCTGGTTGACTTTGCACAGCAATCCCTTTGGATCTTGATTGAGCTAGCTGAAGAGTATGGACATGTAACATTGGCAAAACTTTTCTCTCTTGTCTTCTCACCTTTACTTAAATGACTCCATCACTGTGTACATTAGGGGGAATTCTCATTCAGAAATAGTTTACTGCAATACTTACATATTGACTTGTTATAAATTGCGTTGATATATTTGGGCTCGTGGCATCAGGATTGACACAGAAAAGCCTGCCTTCTTCCTTTTATATCTGGGGTCATATGTCCTTCAAGTGCCTGCTTATAATTGCTTGTTTGATTCACCTTCATTGCATATCTGTGACCTAAATCCTCAAAGACTAAATGATTCACACCAAAGATATTTGCTTTAACAATTCTTTGTCTTCATCTGTGGACTTGAGAACTTCTAGTACATACCTTATGTGCTTTACTACATTTTGGTATTGTTTCAAGTGTAATTTGTGAACTCTATATGAACCATGTCTGAACCCAGGATGTCAGAGCTTTTGGAAGGCTTGCAAGGTCAGGGCAACATTTGGGGACCATCATCCTCCAGCGGCACTTACGGGGGTGGGATTACAGATGTAAATATACAGTTGTGTTCAAAATAATAGCAGTCAGACATCACTAACCTGATCAGTCACTGTTTTTGGTAGAAATGATATTTCTACATGGCAAATAATTTACTATCAGGTGTAGTAGAGTAATAGAAATCCAACAGACCCAACAGTCATGACATGCATGCTGCTGATTCTGTGTAATTGAATCACTAATTGGAAGGGGCATGTTCAAAATAATAGCAGCGTGGAGTTCTATTAGTGAGGTCATTCATTCTTTGAAAAACAGGTGGCAATTATTGCCCTTATTTAAGGAAGGAAGGCAGCAAATGTTGTACATGCTGGTTACAGTGCATTTCTCTCTGAAATTCTGAGGAAAATGGGTCGTTCCAGACATTGTTTAGAAGAACAGTGTACCTTGATTAAAACGTTGATTGGAGAGGGGAAAACATATAAAGAAGTGCAGAAAATGATAGGCTGATCAGCTAAAATGATCGCAAATGCTTTAAAATGGCAACCAAAACCTGAAAGACGTGGAAGAAAGCGAAAAACTACCATTCAAATGGATAGAAGAATAGCCAAAATGGCAACTACTCGGCCAACAATCAGGTCCAGGAAGATCAAAGAAGGTTTAAAGTTACCTGTGAGTACTGTTACAATTAGAAGACGCCTATGTGAAGCCAAGCTATCTGCAAGAAGCCCCCGCAAAGTCCCACTGTTGAAAAAAAGACGTGCTGAAGAGGTTACAATTTGCCAAAGAGCACATTGATTGGCCTAAAGAGAAATGGCGCAACATTTTGTGGACTGATGAAAGATTGTTCTTTTTGGGTCTAGTGGCTGGAGACAGTTTGTCAGACGACCCCCAAACACTGAATTCAAGCCACAGTACACTGTGAAGACAGTGAAGCATGGTTGTACAAGCATCATGATATGGGGATGTTTCTCATACTTCGGTGTTGGGCCTATTTATCGCATACCAGGGATCATGGATCAGTTTGAATACATCAGAATACTTGAAGAGGTCATGCTGCCTTATGCTGAAGAGGAAATGCCCTTGAAATGGGTGATCCAACAAGACAACGACCCCAAACACACCAGTAAACGTGCAACATCTTGGTTCCAGACCAACAAGATTGACGTTATGTGGTGGCCAGCCCAATCCCCGGATCTTAATCCAATAGAAAACTTGTGGGGTGACATCAAAAATACAGTTTCTGAGGCAAAACCAAGAAATAGAGAAGAACCGTGGAATGTAGTCCAATCATCCTGGGCTGGAATACCTGTTCACAGGTGCCAGAAGTTGGTTGACTCCATGCAACACAGATGTACAGCAGTTCTCAGAAACAGTGCTTATACAACTAAATATTAATTAAGTGATTCAAAGGAAAGCAAAATCTTCAAACATTTTTCAGTTTATATAGTGAATGTTTGAGTTTGTAAAGAAGAATACAAACACTGCTATTTTTTTTGAACAGTCTAATATTCACTCTTCTTCAATTTTTTTAGAGGAACAACACAAATTTGATCTATTTTTCTTCATGTTTTGATTTGGAATAGAATGTGTAGTGTTCCCAATGCATTTGTGTGTATGAAAATAAAAGCTATTAGAAGGATTTTGAGCTTTATTCACTTTTTTCCACACTGCTAGTATGTTGAACACAACTGTATATATATATATATATATATATATAATAGTGTTTTTTACAAAAAAATACTACACTTCTTTATGAAAATAACGGATGGGCAGACATCTGGGAAGAGCATGGGGGATTTATGCTGCATAGGACCCATTGAGGTCACTGGGCCTCTGGTGAGACTACAAGACATCTGGGTGACACCTGGTAGTTGGAATAGGTATGAGTACAGTGTGTTGATCTGAAATCTGGATTATTTCACATTTATGTGAGCACATTTAAAAGGGTTTGGGGGACTGATTCAGTTTTAGCATTATTCCACAATGATGTTTCTATTTGTTTTTGCACATTTATGAGGGGACTAGATGAGAAGAAATACAAAGAGTGGAAGGGGGAAGAGCGAACACATGCTTAAACTGACCCAATATTGCATAAGGGTCTAAATCTCTGGTGAACATCTAAGAGACTGGTGTGGAAGTTTTATAAAAAAGAATATTGATTTTTGTTATGGGCAATTGGTGTGGCAGAATTTAAAAATATGGATTATTGATTTCTGGGGGAAGAGCTAATTCCAGCTGCTGTAAAAATATTTTCAGGATTTTTTTTGGGATATATCCCAAGCGCTGGTTTGCAAAGGGTTATATCACCTCAAAATACACCTGTACTTTGTACTTTGTCCATGCAGAACAAAACAATAGGTTCACTAAAATGTTGCCTCTAATGCAGGCTCCCTGCTGTCTCTCACATACTGAAATGAAAATGTTAGTATTCAATGGCTTTTTCATAGTCAACATGCAATATCAAACCTGCATTGGATGTGTGAATCTGATTTGTGATACTATAAAACAGAGAAATAAAACGTCACAGCACAGAGTGCAGGAAGCAGACCCACCACTTCATATCTAATGAGATCTCCTGTGATTGCAAAATATTTAGGCTTAAAGTGTTACTAAACCCCCAACAGTAAAATCAGTCTGTATATGTAGTATACAAGTATGCTTGTTATACTCGCTGTGGATCCTAAGGGGTTAATCCTCTGCATTGTGTAAAAAAGATGTTTGATCCTGTCTTCTCTGATCCTCCCCTTCTTCTACTGTCCCCAATCCATCTGCTAATAGAAGAGAGCCTTGGGGGCAAGTCGCACATGCTCAGTTTGGTGTGTATTGTTAGAGAATTTCTTTTTATTGGGAGAGTGTGTGTGATCAGCACAGGGCCAATCAGCGTTGTTCAAACAGAGTGGCAGAGGTTATGCAGCCTCATAGGACAATCAGGGGAGAATGAAAACTCCTCCTACAAGCTTTAACCAGTGCTCTGCTGGACAATAACAGAAGTTACAAGACTGCTCTCACTGCTGATGAGAAAAGGTATTTAGCAGTTTATATTTACTAAAATTATTGCATTTCCATGTTCTGTGTACTGTGAGAGACCAGATATAGTGAATACAGGGTCCTGGGTTTAGTAACACTTTCATTTACACATTTTACACATTTGATGGGCAGCACTGCTAGCAAATATGATCCTATCCCAAGCAATGGGTATTCCTGTTTAATTACCGCATTTGGCTGTCAAAAAAAAACAGGCATTCAGAAGGGAGTATCACCTCATGAATTCTTGGCAGCCACGCCTGTACCACTCAGTGAAAAGTGGTCCACTGCGGATCGCTCTTCAGGAAGCAGCATAGGTGTAAACAACATCACACAGTGCTAAAAAGTGAAATTGCTGACTGTGGTACAGCTGCTCAGATACCTTCTTTAAGACTGCAATTGTATGCAGAAAATAAACTCTATGCTGAAATCATATATTATGAATGACTTTTTGCTAGCTAAATTCTAAAAAAATATGTCAGTGTTTATTATCTATATAAACTGAAAGCATACCATTCAAATTGTGCTTCATAACCAGGATCCAAGAACAAAAACAATCAAAAAGGGATTTAAATCATCATAAACAGAAATATTTCATATACAAAATCAATAAATTGCAATATCAAAGTCAACTGCAGAGAACTACTTAGGCTATCATAGTAATTATAGTATGGTAAATCCCCCCCTTCCAATATACTCAGTATATATTATTACAATTCATTCAGTCCAAACTTCAGGTCAATAGAATCCCTCATAATGATTGTGTAGCTAGGACAATTCAGATCAATAGCACGTTCATAAAACGGCATGGCAAAACTACTGTTTTGATGTGCAATGAAGAGGGTAATGAATCTGGAAAAGAAGCTTGTGATTGGGGAAGAATAAAATGCAGAAATATTTTGACATTTGGAATCTGCAAAAGCTGCCACTAGAACATATCACTAATCAAATACATATACACTATACTGTACATAGTGTAAGTATGGCAGTTCAAGTGATACTAAAGGTAAAGTTTTTGTTTTTTTGTTTTTTTTTTAATAACAAACATGTCATACTTACCTGCTCTTTGAAATAGTTTTGCACAGAAAAACCCCATCTTCCTCTTCTCTGGTCCCCCTCCGGAACTTCTGGCCCTTCCCTCCTATTGAATGCCCCCATAGCAAGCCTCTTGCTCTAGGGCACACGTGCTGGCTCACTCCCAAGCCCCATTCTGTGTGTCCATAGACACACAGAACATGGCTCAGCCCCACCCCCTGCTCCCTCACTGGCTGTAAGTGACAGCAGAAGGAGCCAATGTCTCTCAGCCAATAGGAGGAAGAGAGCTGGGAGAGCAACTGCTCTCATGCACATCGCTGGATCGAGATCAGGTTTAGGTAAATATAATGTAAATATACATAAATGGATACATATCTTCACGCAGAGCCACCCAGTCCAAGGTCTTGTTGGTACTGCCCACTTGCTCCCAAGTCCAGTCCTGTCGAGTCCCAGGCCAAATGTATATAATGTATAGTGTAGAATGCATGAAGGTAAAAATCCTTTAGAACCACTTTAACTGAATGGTCCAGGTATATCTCATAGACCACAGGATAATGGTGTGGCAACTGTACAATCAGGAATGGCATCATAACCAGTTGTATATGTTTGACAAGTTTAATAAAGGGGGTCCCGAGACAGGAGGTCTGGGCACCTAAGGCCTGGGGGGATATACAACCAACTAGCTCTTTTATGGCAGGAATAGATTCCTGTGGAGTTACAAAGTATTTGTCATGCAATGTGTGCCATGGTGCTACATTAGTAAGTTGGCATGGTGAAAGGTGAATGTGCCTAAAGGGCATTGTTTATTGTAACTCAGCTTTTCATATTTTCCAGCATCAGCTTTTTTTGTGGCTCCCGATATTCAGACACATGATATATGAGAGCTGCAAGGTAAGTTGGTGCTGAAAGACTTCCTTCTGTCAGATGATGTGAATGGAGGTTCACATGGGAAGCAGGTGGCTATATATTTCTTAGCATGTGTCACTGACTGCAGATCCCATTATGATTGATACATAAATGGATACATATCTTCACGCAGAGCCACCCAGTCCAAGGTCTTGTTGGTACTGCCCACTTGCTCCCTAGCCCAGTTTTCTCGAGTCCCAGGCCAAATGTCACATGGATTAGCATTGTTTAGTCAAATCCATTACTTTTTTTGAAGGGGGGGGTGGCTGTTAAATTATGATGTTTCTCTCTTTGGCTTTATGATATCATCACTGGTTATACCGGGATGATACCTGCAGCTGGCATCATCCTGGAATCTTTTGTTTTGGCCGGTGGTTCTCTTTTTTTGTAAAAGCAATCTGCTGCTTTCCCAGACTCGCCCGTCCCATCGGGGAACACGGGATTACAACCGACAAGTCACTTCCAGTTTCAGCTTTGCGCTTACTGGCCAGGTGCCAGCCAGTAAAGCAGTCAATCAGACCAATCTGTGTCTGATTGGCTGTTTTGAAGAGAGGTGCTTTGGTCATGAGGGTTGTTTACATTGACAGCAATAAAAGTGAGGCAAAAAAAAAAATATATATATATATATATATATATATATATATATATATATTTATATATATAAAGAAAGAAAGAAAGTGTAAAAATAAAAATTTAAAAATTAAATAATTTTTTTAATAATTGTAAAGCGCCCTTGACCCCAGGCTGGTGCGCAAAGGCCAATGCATATGTAGGTCGCACATGCACATGTTAAAATTGTACATTTTAGAGGAGAGATGTGGGGTCTCTTAGTTCAGTTGCTCCCATCAGAGTACCTCCTTGTATCAGGTGTCCCCATCATAGTGCTCCCATATATCAGCTGCCAAAAGCACAGTGCCCCCTTACATGGGATGTCCCCATCAGAGTGTCCCCATACATCACGTGTCACTATCAGAGTGCCCCCATACATCAGGTTTCCCAATTAGAGTGCCCTCATACATCAGATCCCCCCATCAGAGTCTCACTAAAGATCAGTAGATTCCATTAGAGCCAAGCAGTGGCAGGAGCTGGGAGGAGAAGTGTGTTCTGGAGGGCGGGCACACATGTGATGTCATTGGTTGCTATGATGCCAGCAATCATAACAACCAATGACTGCAGCTTAGTGAGGATCCAGCACAGCAGAGTGGCAGGCTGATGGTCAGGACTGGGCAGGTTAGTAGGTCTGGATCCAGACCGAGGTTCAACATTTAGTGAAGGCTGCTGTAAAGGCTTTTCAAGCTCCACTTATGGAGCCTATGGAGATTTGTAGGTACTGTAGCTTGGTGCCGTTCCACGGGCAGACGCAATTTTAAAGCATGACATGTTAGGTATCTATTTACTCACCGTGACATCATCTTTTATATGGTACCAAACAATTGGGTATTATATTGTGTTTTTATACATTAAAACTCATTTACTTGTATTTTTTCCCAAAAAAATTGCATTTGAAATACCACTGTGCAAATATCATGTGATATATAAATATGCAACATCCACCATTTTATTTTCTAGTGCCCCTGCTTAGAAAATATATAATGTTTTGGGTTTCTAAGTAGCTTTCTAGAAAAAAAATGATGATTTTTACATGTAGGATAGAGGTATCAGAATTGGCTCTATGGGCAAGTCGTTAAGTAATGTTCAATTCCTCCACTTCCCACTGATACCATTGATCTTTTTAACTACAGTATCTGCAAGGAGGTAATTCTTCCCAATGACTACAAGTGTAAGGAGCATTTTCTCCACACCATCACACTAATGTATCACGAGTTGCAGATTTAGTCAGTTTTAGCAGGAGTTCCCTGAGACTGGAAAGTTATTTCAAAGGTACCTCTGTGTTGAAAAGGGTGAGAAAGACTGCTTTATTCAGTAAGCTAGGGGAGAATTTGATTACAAAGTAAAATCTTGCAAAGTGATCAACTTACAGTATATGCATTTAGTAATTCAACCCCAACATGTCATGCCAGAGACAGCCAGGCAACAAACAAATTCAGAAGGAGGTCAGCAATGTTCTTCTCAGTACAGGCTTTCTTTAACCCAACAATGTGCCATAGAATTGCAGCTCTGATAGAAGTACAACTATAGAAAGGGAACACTGGCAATCAGTGGTGGCTTAAGCAGCGCTCAAATATTTTCAGTGGCACATGGAGAGAGACGGTAATTAAGAAAAAAATTACTTTGCATTTCCTCTCCATCCAGCTCATGTATGACATTTTAGGAAATAGTGTTGAGTTTGAAATTCAGCATCAAAAGTGGTAAAAAAAATAGCAAAAGAATGATGAATGGCTTTCCCCCCCCACAAGTGTAAAACAGTAATTTCAAATAAATCATAATGTAGCTCTTTTTATGGCTTATATGTTGCACTGAGGTCTCACACATGGGAGACTGTGATATATAGCAGTGCCAGCCTCCCAGTGCTATAATCTAAAGAAGCAAGAAGACATCTCAGGTCACTAGGTTCCAGTCCAGCCTTGGCAGATGATGACGCTCCTTGCTGACTTCAGCTGTTTGTATTGTTCAGAAACCAGCGGTTTCATTATGGGAGAGGAGCTCACTCCTGTGGTATGCCTCTTGTTGTTTTAAAAGTGGTGTTACATAATTTAACATCTATTTAGCAGCATTTCAAGGGCTGGCTCTGCAGTGAGTGAAGGCCAGCGATGCATCTTATTTAATCGCTTTTCCTGGAAAAGCATTAAAGCTGGAGTCTGGGGAAATTACAAGACTACCATTGCTACGGGGCTCCCTTGCACTGCAAGGGTTAAATGCTTGTTTTGTCTAGGGTGCCTTAAAAAAAGCAGTTTTGGTTATCTTATCCCTCATTCCCCCTGTTTTACTCCTCTCCATGCGACTGTTCCTCAATGCCTCTTCTCTGTGGCACTCTGTTCATCCATTGCACTTTGATGCCAGCATGTACAATGTAGGACCAGCACCAGTACCACAACCCTGAATGTCAGAGGGAAGAGAATGGCCACCTTTACACTAGAAATAATGTGCATATACTGGATTCCAGCATCAAGAATCAGCATATCCTTGTGGCTAGGATGACGGGTGTATGCATACATTGGCGGCTGCTTATACAAAGCTATGACAGTCTGAAAAAAGCCATCGCTGTGTGCATACAGTTGTGGCCAAAATTATTCAACCCCCACTGAAATTGAGTGTTTTGGCCAGTTTGACATTGCTTTTGATCATTCAGTCATCTTGCTTACATTTACATTAAAGAGGCACTTGTAGGTCAGACAAATATAACATAACAGTTATAATGAAATAACCACAAATGTCTTTTCTGTGCTCACAGCATTATCAGTTTTATTCAACCCCCAAGTGACATTCAATCTTAGTACTTAGTACAGCATCCTTTTACAGTTATAACAGCTTTTAAACGTGAAGCATAGCTTGACACAAGTGTCTTGCAGCGATCTACGGGTATCTTCGCCCATTCTTCATGGGCAAAGGCCTCCAGTTCAGTCACATTCTTAGGCTTGCGCACTGCAACTGCTTTCTTTAAGTCCCACCAGAGGTTCTCAATCGGATTTAAGTCTGGTGACTGCGATGGCCACTCCAAAATGTTCCAGCCTTTCCTCTGCAACCATGCTCTAGTGGACTTGGAGGTATGCTTGGGATCATTGTCCTGTTGAAAGGTCCAACGTCTCCCAAGCCTCAGGTGTGTGACGGACTGCATCACGTTTCCATCCAATATCTCCTGGTACTGAAGAGAATTCATGGTACCTTGCACACGCTGAAGCTTCCCTGTACCTGCAGAAGCAAAACAGCCCCAAAGCATGATTGACCCTCCACCATGCTTCACAGTAGGCAAGGTGTTCTTTTCATCATAGGCCTTGTTCTTCCTCCTCCAAACATAGCGTTGATCCATGGGCCCAAACAGTTCTAATTTTGTTTCATCAGTCCACAGAACACTATCCCACAACTTTTGTGGTTTGTCCACATGGCTTTTGGCATACTGCAGTCGACTCTTCTTATTCTTTGGAGACAGCAAGGGGGTACGCCTGGGAGTTCTGGCACGGAGGCCTTCATTACGCAGTGTGCGTCTTATTGTCTGGGCTGAAACTTCTGTACCCACATCTGACAAATCTTTTCTCAGTTCCTCAGCAGTCACACGGGGACTTCTCTCCACTCTACGCTTCAGGTAGCGCACAGCAGTCGAAGTCAGCATCTTCTTTCTGCCACGACCAGGTAGCGTTTCAACAGTGCCCTTTGCCTTGAATTTGCGAATGATGCTTCCTAAGGTGTCTCTTGGTATGTTTAACATCTTTGCAATCTTCTTATAGCCATTGCCCTTCCTGTGAAGAGAAATCACCTCTTCTCTTGTCTTCCTGGACCATTCTCTTGCCTTCACCATGTTTGTAACCACACCAGTAAATGTCTAGAAGGAGCTGAGTATCACAGTCATTTTAAAGCTGCCTAATTGGTGCTTATTATGCTTGATTGCTGCTCGGTGACATCCACAGGTGTTTTCAATACCTGATGGAAAGCACCTGTATGAACCTCTGTTCTTCAGAGTGGTAGTCTTTAAGGGGTTGAATAATTGTGGCAATGAAGAAACCACATAAGAACCATTTACTACTGTATTACATAAACAATTGATGTCATTTTAGTTGCATTTGGGTAGTTACAACGTCCTTGTAGGATTTGATTCTGAATACAATTCCAAATGTACACTATAGTCCCTAAACCCCTTTACAGCATTGGGGGTTGAATAATTTTGGCCACAACTGTACATGCAGTGGTTATCTGTGGCTAGGGAGCATATCCAAGCCTGAGTGCATCTTTCTGTGTCCAGCGGCAATCATCCATCCCAAACTGCAGGTACTCGCTGCCTGTTCATTTACAGGTGGATAGCTATGGCCGCTGTTAGATTGTCATTTATTCATATAGGCAGAGCAGCCGCAAATATAACCAAAAACCAGTATTTCTGGCTGCAGGAATCTGTTGATTCTGGCCACCGGATTTCATAGACCCTGATGGCCGATGTGAATAAGGCCTACGTAGGTAAGTTTAAGGGTAAGTAAAACTGTTTTTAAGGTACCCTAGACAAAAAAAGCAACATTTAACCTGTGTGGTGGGGTAGTTTTTATTTCAGCTTTAACAATCTATGTGATTGTTGTAGATACCAAAGTGTGAAGATGAATTCTCCATTTTGAGCACTTATTAGAAAAGTCCGAAATGCTGTTTTAAACAACTTACATATGAAAAAAAAAGTTAAAGAGAAGGGTATGTGCCATAGTCTCAAAACACAGTTCTCCCAGTTTTACCAAAATTTAGAAATATAATTTTAATGGTCTACTGTAGTTGTAAGTGCATCCAATAGTGCAACCATGACAATGCAGCAAAAATGACAATGGATTTAAAAAGTGAAAGTCCTACTTAAAGACAAATTCCAGGATGCACACTCATTGAACAATCCCATTCCCTTATGCCAACTGTTTACTCTTCTGCTGAAATAATTGTTATTTCTTGCATGCGAATACCTGTAAAACCTTTTTTTGTGGCCATCACCTTACCAGCTCCCTGCAGCCTTCACTTACATAGAGCTTACGGGTGGAAAGGATGAAACTGCTCCCACAGTATTATTACTGCATTAGTCTGCTTTCACGCTGATCCATTTTTCTTCCGCTTTTTGCATTCAAAAAGAGCAGAAGAAAAATATGTGACCATGTATTCCTATGGAACGCTTCACATTGATCAATTGCAGGTCTGGTACGTTTTTTTAAATTCTGATGCTACACTTTTGGTGTAGGTTTGGTGTGGTAAAAACACACACACACACCAAAAACACACCTCCCCATTGAAATCAATGAAATATGCAACAAAAATGCACCTGCGTTGCATTTTTGGTATGGTTTTTGAGCCACATGTCCTGTAAAAAATGCACTGCAAACACAGTAAAAGTGTTTCTGCTACAGATCAGTGTGAAAGTAGCCTTACTGCTTCTGCTATGGGATTATGCATTGCAAATATCATTGCCTCAATGGTGGGGGTGAGTGAAGGTTTTGTGTTTGGGGAGACCATAGGTGAGCCGATTTCTCTGAGTGATGACCATTGCCTCCCTCTCATACATTTCTGGTGCTCAAAGCAATGAATGATTATGGCACCCCCTAGGGTGGCTGGGCAGGCATGGGCTGAATGTTCTATACAGTACATATTATTTTCCACAAAAAATGCAATTTCCTGACTCTGAGATACTACAAGTGAAAATACATTTCTTTTTTCCTGCATCCAATAAACCATATGGCCCAACTTTGATGACTCCCTTTGGGATCTCTGGTAGGCTAAACTTTTACTTAAAGGATAGTTAAACCCCAAAACAAAAATGTGATACATTGCAGTTTACAGCCCTTATTTGGGGTGACTGCATTTTAGTTTCTTTTTTTCTAGTTTTTTTTTTCCTTTTCTTTTTTTTCTGTAAATACATTGCTGTGAGCTGCCCCAAAGAATATCTTCTTTCATAGAGATCTTCTGTAAACTACCAGTTCCCCCGATGTAACAGAGTTGACGAAATATGGATATTTTAATCCATATCAGAAGAGCAGCCTACGATGATGACCATGACTTACTCAATAGATACAGTGGAGGAGTGATGTAGCCCCCCAGGGTCAGGATGTATGTTATTTGTAGGATCACCAGGGGAAAATAAAGCAAAAAAAAAGATTAAAAAAGAAAACAAATGCAGCCAGCACACCAAGAGCTAGTAAGCTGCAATATATTACGGTTTTGGTTTTAGGTTTAGGTAAACTTTAAGCCTCTAGTGAATAAAATATCTCTCTTTAATATTTCTTTTATCTAAAATAGCAACTTTATTCATATTTTGTGCAAACATGTTTGATGCGTTTTCTGATTAGTACAAAATATGCTTAGGTTATATAAAATGTATTTTAGTGTTTGCACTTTTTTACTTTTGTGTAACATGCTGTATGTTGCTACAATTTATTATACCTACAGCTGGCTTGAAAAAGCTAAGATTGGTCCAAACGGCGGACTGTACTATCCAGACTTTTGTCAGTGTCCACATAGTAAATCCACAGAACAACAATGAAAGAGCAATACACAGATTTAAACCTGGTCCTCGGAAGTCTTTGGTAAATACCACACTGGACATTTTACACTGCTTTAATTAACCACACAGAAACCTGCTTAGCAACCCTTGAAAAGTCAGACAAATCTCGCCTGATCCTTGAATATAAAGGAGGTTTTCTTTTTTTTTGTTTATAGAATAGTCAGCTAAATGGAATTCCTGCAGAAGACAAGAGATGTCATATTTAAGCCACTGAGCCTCTTTATCATGTGTTCCACACTAGAAATACATTAAATCCAACATCTCCATATGCAAATGGAGGAAAAGATTTAAAGCACAATAAACCCACTTATTCTAACAAATATACAGACATTTGTGTTTTTTATTTATTCATTTATTTGAATTATTGTTCTCAAAATGTATTAAGCAGCTACAAGTTAAGGCCCTTTCACACCGATCAGTTTTTCTTCCATTTTTGCCTTACCAAAAGCCAAAGAAAAATGCATGACAATTAATTCCTATGAAGCTCTTCACACCAGTCAGTTGTGGGTCAGTTGCGTTTTTAAAGGTCCTGCATGCTGCATTTTTGTTGCCTGTTTGGTGTGTTAAAAAAATGCACTAGAAACCCACCTCCCTATTGAAATAAAAAACCCACAACAAATGGATCAATTGTGGGTATAGGATTATACTTTTTTTTTTGGTTGAACTGTATGGACTTTTGTCTTTTTTCAGCCAGACTAACTATGTAACTATGCAAAAATGCATCAAAAGCATCTACAGTTGTGTTTTGGTGCATTTTTGGAGTCACGTGTCCTTTTTTCACTGCTTCAAAAAGCACCATAAATGTGTACAAAAATGCATCAAAAAAGCATATGTGTTTATACCGTGTTTTTGCAATGTAGCAAATGTCTAAAGCCTAAACCTGCATCACAAGCTGAAATTTCCAGGACACATAAAGTGGAACTTCACAGTAAAAATGGACATGCAGGATTTTTAATGCAGAAGAGACATGCTGTGCCTCTTCTGCATTAAAGCTACTTACCTGCCTGTCCGCCCCGTACAGCAAGTCGTGCAAGCGCCGGTCACTACACAAATTTGTCAATGCCATGCAACCTCATTTGTATGGATGGAGATCCCTTGTCATGTACAGTCAATCTGTATGTGTTTTTATTATATATTGGATTTATTTGTTTGATGGTGTATTGACAAGTGTTGTTTTTTATTCTAGTGGTATTTCTTGCAGTATTCATAAGTCTCCTGAGGAAGTCAAAATTGTGGCGAAACATGTAGAGCTGAACTATACTGCGCAGATCTTTAAGCCATATTAGAATGTTGTGGTGGTTTTATACTTAATATTGTGATAGAGTTGTTTTTAATGTTTTGTAATAAAATTACTAAAAACATTTTATAATACAATATCTCTGTGAGTTTTGTGTTGTGGCAACAAATTTGATTTATGGATATACTAGCGCAGCACTGTTTAATATTAGGTCTCAGGTTGCTGCCTCTCTGAAAGCCATGGAAAGATTCTCAGCAGGATAAGAGGATGAGTGTAGAGGCGCTCTTATAATAAAGGTTCCTCACATTTGTGGTTATATTAATCGCTTGCCCGCCACCCTATAGTGGAACTACTGCTACAGGGCTGCGCAAAATCACGTATATATACGAGATTTGCATTTCTGGGCAGGGGGCACGCTATTGGCAGCTATGCATGTCAATCACCGGGTCCCAGCCGGAGATTCCCCACCGGCATTCGGCAATCGTCAAGTAAAACTGACAGGGGAGAGACCTGGGTGTAAACAACACAGGTCTCTCTCCTGCCAGCAAGAACATGCTGCTGTGTATTTCTCTGCACAACAGAGAAATACAAAGCAGCATGTTTCCCTAGTAAAACACACAGCACATTATGTAAAACAGCACACAGTTAACCCTTTGATCGCCCCAGATGTTAACCCCTTCCTATCATTAGTAGAGTGTCAGTACTTTTCATTAGCACTGATCACTGTATTAGTGTCATTGGGATGTCAGTGTCAGAATAACTGCTGCAGTCCCTCAGTCCCGCTAAAAGTCAATGATCGCCGCCATTACTTATATAAAAAAATTTAAAAAATTTAAATTCCAGTATATAATCCGCTATTTGTATTGGGATTTGTTTTAGCAAAGACATGTAGTAGAATACATTTTAGCCTAAATTTATGAAGACATTTGATTTTTAAAATTTTTTTACTGTTTTATAGCAAAATGTCAAAAATGTTTTTTTTTTTTCAAAGTTGGCGGTCTTTTTTTATTTCTAGCACAAAAAAATAAAAAATGCACAGGTGATCAAATACCACTGGAAGAAAGTTCTATTTGTGGGGGAAAAAAGGACATAAATCTCATTTATGTACAGTGTTGCTTGACAGTTAAAGGAACGCAGCGCCGTATCGCACAAAATGGCCTAGTCAGGAAGGGTGGTAAATCCGCTGGAGGGCAAGTGGTTAAAGAAGTGTATCAAAACAGTTAGTTCACAGGTGATAGGTAAGGCCCACATGTTTTGGAGAAACTGCTTCCCCCCTTAATCAGATTTATGGCAGTGGAGGTGGTCAGAAAAGGACCTGGATCCAGAAAGCTGCTGCTGGTATGACCCTTTCAGCACTGTCAGATTGTAGAGAGCTGGCATGTGAGGTAAGAAGATATAAACTTTATGGTGAGTGTGCCTCTCCAATCATCCAAGGTAATCCAATTTATGGTATTACTGCCGTTACTTTACTCTTAAAGTGGTATTAAACCCAAAATGTACTATTTTGCAGCTTATCAATCATTAGATGTGGTGGCTGCATTAGTCTTCTTTTTTTTATTCTTTTTATCTTCTGTTTTCCCCTGGTAATCTGGCCAGTAACACACCTCCTGCTCCCACTCTGGATGAAGAAGCACACCTTTGGACTAAAATATAAATATAATGCAAGGATCCCAGTGGGGCACCACTTGAAGGAAAGGCTAATCTGGTCATAGCAGAATAGCAGTCACAGCAGAGGAGGCATTTATATTATTGACTCTGACCTGAGCTAAAGATTACAGAGGACCCCAGAGGAATCGTGGCTGCAGAGGAGGCTTGTGTCCAGAGGAGGGATTCTTGTTCTAGGCTGTCTGACAGATCTACTTAAAGGGGCTCCCTGCAGAGTCATATTCAGCTTAATGCACATGTTTTATGTGCATCTGGTGAGTGCGCATTTTATAGAGTCTCTTGCACGGATTGTATCACATGGATTTACTGAAAGGCACAAAGTATTATATGTTGATGGAGCACAAATTTGCTGACCTGATCACGTCAAGCCTGCACTATCATTGAACACTTTCTTGGTTTATAGACTATTCATATAACCATGTTCTTGTTTGGTGATTGATAATACGCCACATTCACTTATATTTATGTTATAATTGTGATTATCAACACTGATTTCTGAGGTTATTTTCATTGATAACCAAATTTAAATTAGTATATTTTTAGGGCTGCACTGTTTCTATATTTATTGATGTTTTAGGGTTCCTACGTTGGTGCATATGCAGCTGGTGACATATAATTTATTTCTATAATTTATTTATTTTGTTGTGAACGCTCGCTGTATTTTTATCATTTTTTACACCTTTGGACTGTAGCATTGTCAGTAAGAGGGGGGGGGGAGTTAGATGCACTACCAGATTTAGATACACTAACAAATTGAAGCCAAACTCCGGCTCACACTTTATAAGCAATTACAGCAAACAGTCTTGGTGCTTTTGGGATAAAGGTTTTAAATCAGTAAATAAAAGCTGATCACTGTAAGCACCCCTGTCAGTGTTAAATGGTTTGTCTCAACTCCCTAACTGCTCCATCTGCAGGACAGCTTACCCGGTTGAAAAATAATAGACTTACTGGCAGGATAATCAGATGAAAATAAAGGAAAAAAAGCCTAAAAAAGAATGTATGCCTATAAAAATGAATGTAGCCCGTAACATCTAAGAATTGGTAAGCTGAAATATAATAAATATTTGCTTTTGAGTTTAATGTTGTTTAACTTGCACTTTTCAATTATTTTTGGTATTATGCTTTATTAATAAAATGCTCATATATTATGCTTCAGGGCACATTAAATAATAAAGGAAGCCTAATTACAAACTGCAAACAATATCAGTACACAAACACAGATGAAGGGGCAGTTTTTTAGGAGTGGGATAAAGCACTGACTTTGTAGGTGAAGCCAGTGGGGGTTATTTATTAAAACCTGAGAGTGCAAAATAGGGGGCAACTCTGCATAGAAACCAATCAGTTTTCAGGTTTTATTGCCAAAGCTTGATTGAACAATCTGAGGTTAGAAGCTGATTGGCTACCATGCACAGCTGCACCAGTTTTAGTAAATCTCCCCCAGTATTACATGAAAGAACTCTCCAGTTTGTAGGGCTGTTGGGACAGATGCCTGCTCTACCTGTATAGAACCAGCTTAATAATGCTGAGATCAATACAAGTTTCATTTCAATGACCAGTTTTGTGAGCGTCTTTTCCTTTTTTTGTGTTTCTCTGCATGGTGTTTGCTGACAGCCTAAGCCATTTATGGTACTGTGGCCATTCACAGGCCTTCTTTGCCATGCTCCCTGAGAGCCTAAAATGCTGCTAGCTAGCAAAACATATGACTTTCATTGTTTCTTCTAGTTACTGGCATATGACTATAAATTACTCAACTGAAGCAACTTTGTAGCCTCAGAACATTTTATACTGAAGGATTGATGAGTTGTGAAAGGCAGATCTGAAATCTTAGCAGCTAGGAATGATTATAAAGCTTATAAACAGATTCTAAGCATACAAGAGAGAGCTATTTAGTTTATAAAAGAGTAAAACTTTTTTTTTCAGTTTTGAATACAGTGATAAAAGGTTAGACCCTGTGCTAGGTTTTTAATGGTGCTTATGTCCACATTGGGTAGATCCACCACTCTACTTTCCCTGGTGACCATCATCGCCAAGACAGAAATTAAAAGGACATTTTTGTTACCAGAAGACGTAAGAGGAAATGCTCCAATGGGGACGAATGTTCTGGTTACAAATTTATAAGATGGCAACCCCATACATTTGTTAAGATTTCCTCTTACATCCTACTGCATCTACTACATGGGAAATTAAGGTAGGACTCTTCCCTATTGTATTAAAGTGATATTAAAGGCAATTAAAAAAAATAAACAAACATGTCATACCTACCTGCTCTGTGCAGTGGTTTTGCACAGAGCAGCCCTGATCCTCCTCTTCTTGGGTCCCCCAAGAGCCCCCAGAACAAGCAGCTTGCTATGGGGGCACCTAAGCAGGCTTGCTCCCGAGCCACTGCTCTGTGCATCCATTCACACACAAAGCCGTGGCTTGGCCCCAACCCACCCCCTCTCTCTCCTCATTGGCTGCAGGGGCGGACTGATAACTCATGGGGCCCCCGGGCGATAGGGGATCATGGGGCCCCTGTGTCCTTGCCCAAACTCAAAAAAGCCTATGAAAAAGGTACCAGGGGCATCTCATGGGGCCCCCTACTGACCCCGGGCCCTCGGGCAGTGCCCGAGTTTCCAAATGGTCAGTCCACCCCTGATTGGCTGTGATTGACAGCCATTGGCTCCTGCTGCTGTCTCAGCCAATGAGGAGGGAGAATCCCTGGAGAGCTCTTGTGCACATCGCTGTATTGTGATAGGGCTCAGCCAGGGGCGGACTGACCATTTGAGCACTTGGGCACTGCCTGGGGTCAGTAGGGGGCCCCATGAAATGCCCCTGGCACCTTTTACAGGCTTTTTTGGGTGTGATTTGACTGTGGGCTAGCACACAGGGGCCCCATGATCCCCTATTGCCTGGGGGCCCCATGAGTTGTCAGTCCGCCCCTGGGCTCAGGTAAGTAATAGGGGGGTTGGGCATAGAATGCATGAAGGTAAAATACCCTGAGCCTTTACAACCACTTTAAAAAATATTTTGGTTATACATACACTTTAAACTGGATATCTCCAATAATAAAGTAAGAAAAGTAGCAACATTCAGTATTGATTGTAATACAGATCCCCTTACAGTGAATGTTTACAAAATATCTCCAGGAAAAAGAAGTAATTTTAGGTAAACTGTTACTTTGACTATCAGCCCTATCTGTCTCAATACACACACTGATTTTGGCATACATTTGGATCTGTCAGACCCTGAAATGCACACAATTTTAAATATGCTGCATGTCTGCCTGGCTCCCCTCTTCCTGTGATCATCACCGCCGGGAAAGGCATTAAAAAATAGTGAAATCTGGCATCCCTTTTTCCTTAAAAAATGTTTTTTCTTTTCTTTGCCAATAGATAATGATTTCAACATAGAAGGTATAGGATCTGCAGCAGCAATAGCAAAAACACATGTCTTTAAGATGCTGGGATTCCGGAACTCCGATTTCTTCTTTCCTTTATGTCCTCAGAGAGAACTCATGATTCATGTGCCAACAACTCATTTTCCTAAAAAAAACTCATTTGCATGTTGAGAGCTTAAGCAGATTTCAGTACAAAAAAATAATTATGGCAATATGTTTACAAACATATATAAAGCATAGCCATGCAATGTATATAGCCATTCTGGCTAACTCTGGAGCCCTCCTTTAACAATTAGCTAAAAGAGTATACTATGTATGCATTATGTCTCTCTGTTTGCTGGGATTACCAAGCTGTTTCCCGAGTATGAAAATAAATAAAAAAATAAATAAAACAAGTATGAGACATTTACAACAGGTCTAATGTGAATGCTGCTATAGCTATTTAAATTGTTTTAAATTATGCACATGGTAATTTGAAGCTAATCACCCAGAGCCCATTTCAGCATTTATTCTTTATTATGCCTCCACTTTGGGAATGTAAAGAGCTGCAGATCAGTTGCTGTGTCCATAGAAACTACTGCACTGATTTTAACTCCAAGGACTAAGTCAGCATCTCCTTCTGCTGCCTGTCAGGGGGTGGTAAATGACTCTTTAGGGTGTGCAGGTTGCTCTTCATTTGTCAAGCCCATGAGCTTCTGGTGTATAGCACAAACAAAATTAGCCACTGAAGAGTTTATTCAGTAAAGCAATAGGAAGGGCATTTATGATGTGCCAAGGGATATGAACCATAGCAACCAGTGATCAGTTTAGTATTAGGTCAGTAAAAGTTTAAAGAGGACCTGCAATCAGTGCCGATATATAGCAGCATGCTTTAAACTCTCTGCATTTTGGAAAGCTGATTTGTGCTGCTGCTGTAGTCTCCTCCAAAACCGAAAATGGAAAAAAACATCAACCTTGTGCAATAAAAGCATACATATTTATTCAGTACAATAAAAATTTACAAGAGTTGCTGGAAGAAGCGCTTGTAAAAACCTCTCAACTCAGTATGAAGAGCGTCAACACCATGGCCAGTGATGGGGCTAAATGTCAAATGGTCCAGTTGCTGGAGTGGAACAAGCAGCAAAAGTCTTGTTTCAAGAAGGCAACAGAATAACATTGCTGATGGATGGAGAAACTCTCTGTTGGAGAAATTTCACATTATCTCCCATCCTGGTAACATGGCAGGCAGAGAGGCAGGGTGGTGACATCACACTCTCCATCTTGCCCAGACAGTGAATGCTTGACATTCATTTGGAAAATACAAAGCATTCTCTGAATGGCGCCTGTACTGAGCGACAAACTCTTGTCTTCATAATTCATCAGGTCAGCAGCTCAGCACAAGACTGGGAAGCAAGTGGAGACCACTGGAGTAGTAGTGTCTACTTCATTTATTTCCAGTTTCCAGGGGGATCGGCCAGGTATTGTATACACATATTTAGATCGGTCCAAGCAGGACCAATGTAGCTATGTATAAAATATCAATAGCTGAAATTCTTCTTTAACCATAGTTAAGAGCAGAGATTGCCAATAATATCCCCAAAAGAGCAACTGTCAATATTTAGATCTATCATAACTATCTAGCACTTACAACTATTTTGAATATATATACTGAATAATGGCTCTAGGTGAAAGAGTGCAAGAAACTTTCCAACATGATACAGGTAGCAATAAAAAAGAGACAAAGACCGTAATCATCTCAACAATATCTCAACTAAAAAGAAGAGTTTGATTGGCGTTCCACCTAAATTATTTCCTACTACTTGTTAAAATATTTCTAAAAGAATAAGAAAAATATAAAATAAAAAAAGCAGGTTTGGCATTAATAATCTTCAGAAGTATCCACGGTGTAACGAAGCGAAGCAGATCTGTTTTTCCATGCGCTCCCATGAAACAAAAAAGACCAAGTTAATATGGCATTTGCGTCTTTTTTTATTTCTGTATGCAGGACACACTGGATATGTACACTTGTCTCCCCGTAGTTTCATTACTAATACACTTGTTCTACATACTGCAATACACATTAACATATTTGTAATTTCAGAATCCTTAATTAACCTCAGCTATCTTGACAGATCTTGCGTATGCTATTATTTGTGGCATACAATGCGATGCTGCCTCCCTCTTCTACGCGGTGCTTTGATTTGTCCAAAACTACTACTATTAATATGATAATAGCCATCTTAAGCAATTATCATGTTGTGCTGATCAAAGTTCTAAATACAAATAGACTACAAGATTCACTGGGATGTAATAGAGAAACTGTTATACAGTGGAGAATAAAGTAAAGAGAGGGAAAAAAGCATCCTGCCTCAAAGCTTTTACAGTCTTTAACACTGACCCTGCAAACAGTAATCGCCTTGTAAACACCCACACTAAGCAAAAGAGATATAGATGTAACAAAAATACATCTAGTAGAATGGTATGCTGTGATACAAAGCATCCTGGTTTGAAAGATGGTTGAACAAAGTGATCTGCTAACACAGACACACAAGGACAAGACAGTTAAATGGCAGTTCATTAAGAAAGGTCCATTAGCAATGGCAGACTGTCTACAGTGTCTAAGTCATTAGCTATTATAGGGTCAAGGAACACATAATATTTGCTCTGTATGAGTACAGAAAAACTGACTTGACTGTCCTCATGGAATTTCTTTTTTTTTTTTCTTAGTATTCATTAGGAATCACAAACTTGTCTCTGCTGAGGGCTAAGCACTCCAGGCTGAACATCTGGGTAAGCCTAAAGCAAGGGGATTGTACTAGATTAGGGAAATCAGATAAGGTCAGCTGGACTTCTTTGATAAATCTAGCTCTTTTTTTTACTAAAACATAATGGGTAGAAAAAGCAAAAGCTGCTGATCATTTTCAGTTTGATGTACAAGATGACATACATGTCACAGTCCCACAATTTAAAAAGTAAAGTTTTACCTAAAAATAACTGAAAAGCTTTCTTAAAAAGTTTTTAAAAACATCAGGTTCACCAGACTCAAATGTTCTAACTTTCATTTCTTCGCAAGAAGAGGAAAAAAATGATGGAAAACACCTAAATTTTACCTTAAATGTATACAAGAAAGGGAAAAAAGGTTCTCAGTGCAAAACTTAAATCCAGACTTCAGGTATATATGAAACAAAAACACCCTTTAAAGTGCTTCTAAACCATTTTTTAAATTTTTTCATTAAAATAACAAAACCTGTTATACATGTTATAAAATGGTTCTAAAGGCAGATGTCTTATTTACCTTAATGCATTCCATGCATTAAAGTAAAAAGCATAAAACCTTCCCCCTCAGCCCCCCCCCAATGTTTGCCTAAATCCCATCTCAGTCAAGTGATGTGCATGAAATCCACAGCTCAGTCACAGCCAGTGACATGCATGAGAGCTGCGGCTTAATCGCAGCCAGTGAGCCAATGAAGAAAGAGCACAGGGCAGGGCCAGACAAGGTCCATTCACAGGAGCATGGCTCGGGAGCGAGCCTACTCGAGTGCCTCAATAGTAAGAGGCTTGCTATTGGGGACACTCGGCAGTGGGGAGGAGCTAGGGGACTCAAAAATAAGAAGATTGGGGCTGCTGTGTACAAAACTATTGCACAGAGCAGGTTAGTAGAAAATGTTTGTTATTTTTTACAAAAAAAATTATAGCCTTTAGAATCACATTAACTGCTCTGTGCAATGGTATTGCACAGAGGGGTCTTTTACCTCCTCTTCTGGAGTCTCCTGCTGGTGCTCTCCGCTCTTTTCTTCTCTGAGTGCCTTATCAGCAAGCCATGGGCAATGCCCCCTGGTCCCTGGCTCCTGCTGCTCTGAGAGTCTCCTGTAAGACCAAGAAGAAAGAACAGCACTTCTTTCACACAGCAGGGGGGAAGGAAGAGGGAGTGGAAGGTTTTTTTTATCTTAATGCAGAGAATTCCTCCCCTCCCTTTAGATTGTAAGCTCCATGAGTAGGACCCTCCTATTCCTTCTGTATTGAACTGTATTGTAATTATTGATGGTCTGAATACCCCCTGTTTAGTTTGTGGTAGAACATTTGAACCTAAAGAAAGTTCTACTGCGACAGTCTATGGGACCAGAATTTGTAAATTCAAAAGTGCCCATTTTGAAGACCTATATGCAAGTTATTGGCCATAAAAGGAGTATGGGGACTCGGTTACTGCCCTGAGGGATATAAATCAGTGAAAAAAAAATTTCAAAAAGTACAGTTTTTAAAGAGGCAGTCATTTTTCATTGCTTCAAGTAAAAAAAAAAATTAAAAATCCCCTTAAATATCATGCCTCGGGGGTCCCCATAAACTCCCTGCAAAGTTGCACATCTGTACATAGACTGTGTATAGAATCTCCTGCAGCAGGATTGACATTTTTAAAAAAATGGCATTGTTATTAAAAAAGAAAAAAAAAACAGCGTGGGGTCCCCCCTCCTAATCTATACCAGACCCCTTAGGTCGGGTAGGAAGGTTAGGAGGGACTCCACAGTAGAAACATGTTTTTTAAAAAGTGCGTGGGGTTCCCCCTAAAAGCCGGGCCTGGTAGGACTTTTAAGGGGAACCCTACCCCAAAAAAATGGGGGGAAATGTGGGGGTTTCTTATAAATTCCTACCAGGCCCTTGATCTGACCACAGGCCTGGCAGGCCAGGAAAGAGGGGATAAACAAGCACCCCCCCCTCCCTGGGCCTTACAAGGCCACGTGCTTTCAGCATTGGAATGGTGTCTCCATGCCACTGAGGACAAGGACCTCTTCCCCACAACCCTGGTCTGGTGGCTATGGGGGTCTGTGGACAGGAGGGCTCATTAGCATCAGGGTACCCCTTTAAATAAGGGGGCACCCTGATGCTGCCATCCCCCCTTGTGAATGAGTAAGGGGTATTTGTACCCCTACCCATTCACTAAAGGGTTAAAACTGTGAAAAATAAAGACACCAGACTTTTGAAAAAATCCTTTATTGAACAAAAAACAAAAAAACAGCTTTTGACAAATCCTTGATTAAATAAAAAAAAGGTCCAAAAAATGGTTTCAGCGTTGTAATCCATCGTCAATCACGGCGTCCAGTATTGTCACGATGATGTTGACTCGCCAAAATAAAAAAAAGCGACCACAATCTGACATTTGCAAGTCAGATGTACACAATTGGCCGGAGCTAGCAGTGACATTACCGCTAGTTGTGGGCAATTGTGTACGTCTGACTGTCAACTGTCATAACTGTCACTAACAATTAGGCGGAGCTAGCGGTAATGTCCCCGCTAGCTCCACCCAATTGCCGTGATCCATGATTGGCCACAGTCACTGAGACTTTGGCCAATCATGGCTCTTGTTGTGAACTGAGCTGTGATTGAGTTCACAACAAGAGAGCATTGCATTGTGGGGTGTGTGGGCGAACAGCCCGCCGAACGCCGCAGATGTTCATGTGTTCAGCGAACACAGGAACATCCTATGTTCGAGTTGAACATATAGACCATCGCTATTTGTAATTGTACTGTCCCCCTTTATTTTGTAAAGCGCTGCGTAAACTGTTGGCAATATATAAATCATGTCTAATAATAACATTAATAAGGTAAAAAAAATGTAGGGCTTGTTTACACTTGCTTCAAAATGTGGCATTGGACAAGCTTTTTTAAAGCTTACTGAATGTCAATCAAAGCACCTGTCACTAAATAGAATGGTAAGCTTACAGTCCTCTTCACATGAGAAATCAACCAAACCAGAAAGACGTAATCAGCATTCCACTTCCAGTTCATGTGTATATATTCTGGATGAGCGTGGTCCGGACTGGAACAGAGCAAATAGGAGACGGCACACGTGGTGTGCAACATGGGAACGCTATAGTGTGAGGTGAGTGGGGATCAAAGAGAGAGGACTGAGCGGCAAAGAATTAGCAGAGCTGTGGGTCTTAGAGCAGGAGAAACTAGCAGATGTCACACGTGGTGAGGAGCAGGGGAGCAATTTAGCTGGAGGTGAGTGGGAACCAGAGAAAGAGGAGAATCAGAGTTGGGGGTTACTACTGAGTGGGGGATCAGCAGAGCAGGGGGTCATTACTAAGCAGGAGATCAGCAAAGCTGGGGGTTATTACTAAGCGGGGGATCAGCAAAGCTGGGGGTACTACTGAGTGCGGCATCAGCAGAGCTAGGGGTATTACTGAGCAGGGGCTCTGCTGAACAAGGGGGCAACTGAGTCAGGGTTCTACTGGGTCCTTTTAATATAAATAGAAAATCAACACACACAGGGTATTTGTCAAACTTCATTAAATCTTCCAAAAAGCATCATCAAAGCATTAACAAAGCATCATTGAAGTGTCAAAAACACATCAAAAAACATGTTGAAGTGGAGGGCACTTAAATGTGCGTTAAAGTCGAAGCGAGTATAAATGAGCCCTTTAGCATTTAGAACCACTGTAATATAGTTGTGTTTCTTTTAAAATTAACTTTTCATACAATTAGCATTAGTACCTGAATCTGTCTTGATGCCAGCTTCTGTCTTCATCCACACAATACCAGGAAGAAGGGAACAAAAGCAGCCAGTCAGGCTTTGCTGCAAGACATTGAACATACTGACCGGGGAGAGCAAAGTTCGCAGAATTGGTGAATTGATGACCGTGTGTTGCTGCAATTTCATTGTCCAGTCAGCAGATTCTGGCAAGGATGTGACATCACTATGATTCCAATAGGAATATAAGAGGAGTGGGAGGGTTCTTTAGTACTGAAGCTAGCTCAAATGGAATGGCCCAGAATGCTGCCAAACTAGGTTACTGAAAGCTACTGAAGGTAAATGCAGGCACCATTAGAAATGTAGGAACATTTACATACAGTTATGACCAAAAATATTGGCACCCCTGCATTTCTGTCAGATAATGTACCACTTCACCCAGAAAATTGTTGCAATTACAAATGTTTAGGCATTCTCTTATTTATTTATTTTGTTTGTATTGGAATGGCACAAAAAAGTGGAGAAACAAAAATCCAAACCTGACATACTCCATGGAAAATCAAAAAAATGGACTGAACAAAACTAATGGCACCCTCAATTTAATATTTGGTAGCACACCCCTTGGAAAAAAATAAATGAAATCGATTGCTTCCTGTAACCATCAACATGTTTTTTACACCTCACACTGGAATTTTGCACCACTCTTCTTTTGCCAACTGCTCCAGGCCAGTCATACTCTCCAGCACTGTGTCAGATGGTGACATACAGTGCAAGCTGACACAGTTGTACCCTGTTCCTGAAAGTCAGCTTGAATTTTCCTAGAAGTTGATTGAGGTTCTTTATCCACCATTCGAACAATCCTTCATTGCAATCTTTGATCTATTTTTCTCTTTCATTCACGTCCAGTGAGATTAGCTACAGTGCCATTGGATGTAAACTTCTTGACAATGTTGTGCACAGTGGACACAGAAACATTAAGATCTCTGGAGATGGACTTGTAACCTTGAGATTGTCAATGCTTTTCCACAATTTTTGTTTTCAAATCCTCAGACAATTATTTGCTGCATGCAGAGACACACAACAGAAAGGTAAATTTTTCACCATTTTAATTGGTTGCTGGTGTGATTTCTATATTGTCAGCACCTGTTAATTATACAGGTGAGTTTAATTACAAATTACAGGAGCATCACAAACTTAGAATGCAATTATTTCTTACAATTTTGAGAAGGTGCCAATAATGTTGTCCAGTCCATTTTTGGGGTTTTGCGTGGAATGTCTCAGATTTGGCTTTTTGTTTCTCCACTTTTTGTGTCATACCAATACAAACAAAATAATTTTCTGGGCGAAGTGGTGCATTATCTGACAGAAATTCAGGGGTGCCAAAATGTTTGCCATGGCTGCATGTGTAGTTCAACTGTGTATTTAGACTTTAGTCTGGAGTTGGCTTTATACCCTTAGTCCATCAAGTTACACCAAATGGTTTCACAAAGTGATACGTTTCAAAACAAAAGAAGGGATTGTTAAAAATGTTTAAGTTGGCCTCTAAACCTGACTGCATTAATGCAATGTATTAAATAAAACCAGTAAAAAATATAGGATTTGCTACAGTTCCTGTGAAAAGAATGCTAAGACACCAGTTACACTGATCAGCGCAGAACAGCTTCTGATATGGGTCTCCAAATCACAGCAGGGCTTAACAGCTATACCCATATATGAGGTTCTATACTGGTTGAGCTCAACTAGCCTAGCCTGGGCCGAGGAAATAAGGGACTCCACAGGGACACATGGATGAACCTGTGCCTGCACTTACACTCATTTCCTAAGTGTAACAGTTCTTCTCTGCTGTATTTTTTGGTTGCTGCATGCCATCCTTCACCACCATCCATTGGATCCTCTCCATGTAGAACCACTCTAAAGTTTATGGCATCTGCCCCTTATATACTTTTTCCTGAACTGCAGAGAACCTCTTTGCTATTTCTCTCACATGACCTCATTAGTAACCTATAAAGTGAGGTCAGAGCTCCAAGTTTGTGCCTGATCAACAGGTTTTGCTTGATTCTGGTCTGTGTGCACCAGCATGTTTTACTCTCCTAACTTTGTGTGTTTGTATAATGAATGCATACCTGCTTCATACTGAGATTTTCTGTTCGAGTTGTCTTCCTTCTGCCCTTGATACCCTGGCCACCTGTCTGGAACCTGTGGGATTGTGTTTGGAGTAGGTCTGCACCCAAAGGTGATGCAGAGGGTCCAGGGTTCATGAAATAGGGTACTTTTTAGCCCAAAAAAGGTTCACTTTAAATTAGATGACTACTTCCAGCTAGTCAAACTGGTTTCGAAGAAATTCAGCGTTCATAATTTATTTTTCTTACTACAATTCAATTTTAGTTTTTCTTAAACTTTTCTAAAGTATAAAAAAATTACTAGAATTAGCAAAATGCATTGCAACAGTAGGTAATAGAAGCATAAACCACATTTCAAGACTGCAAACAAGTTCATCTTTTTGGTGGATACAGATGCACAATTTTATTTAGACTTTGTAAATATTGCTTCCTAGAAAATTTCATACTATAATACATAGCTGTAAAAAGAGTAATTGCAAACCACACAAAAAAGTTAGAATATACAGAGATTTGTCATTACAACTGTCTGAGAAACAGCTCTCCGGTCACAGGAGAAATAACCCCAATTTGGATTCAGCTTCCTAGCCACCCTTTTGCAGAAATTACATTTATCTTGTTATTATGGGGAATACTCCATCCTGCCATATCTCGGCACTGGCAAACTATTAATCCCTAGAATAGAAAGAGAGTGCTGTCATCAGCCAGAGGATCGCAATGTAAAGATGTGCTTAATACGATATTGACTAGACTGGATAGCTATCTACACACAGCTACAATAGTTTTGTATAGTTACCAACAAGTAAAAGGGCTAGTTAAAATGCTGTATGGTGTTTTTTCTTTCAAAAAGCACACTAAGAGGGCTAATTATAAAGCTTCTGATGTCAAATTCACCCGTAAAAATACTGAATTAACCCTATACACACTGTTATACATTTCTACAAACCTTTGCATAAAAACAGCAGTTCTTGGTTTGCATATATTGCAATATATGTTCAGCCTAGCCATTTGCGTTAAAATGTTCCCTCTTTTTCCAGTACTACTCTACTATGGAAAATATCGGAGCCAAAGCGAAGGCGGATTTCAGAGCTTCAAAAGCTAAGATGGCCTCGGATGACCACCACTCGTGGGGATTACTGCCCTTCTTGGTCAGATCTGAGAGAGGCTTGGCCAGAGTGGAGAAGTTCCTGATAAACTTCCAGTAATAGCTGGCGAATCCCAAAAAGCGCTGAATGGACCGAAGACCACTGGGACGAGGCCACTGCAGGACCGCCGAAACCTTCTGAGGGTTCATGGAAAATCCCACAGTGGAAATGATGTAGCCCAAAAGGGCAACCTGGGATCAGTGAAATTCACACTTCTCGAGCTTACAGAAAAGCTTGTTCTCACGTAACCATTGCAGCACCCGCTTAACATCCTGGATATGAGACTCCATAGACGCAGAGTAAACCAGGATGTCGTCCAAGTAAACCACCACACACTGCTGCAACAAGTCACGAAAGACATCATTAATGAACTCCTGAAAGACCGCGGGCGCGTTACACAACCCGAAGGGCATAACCAGGGATTCATAGTGGCCGGTTCTGGTGTTGAACGCGGTCTTCCACTCGTCGCCCTCCTTGATCCGTACGAGGTTGTACGCAGCCCTAAGGTCGAGTTTAGTAAAGACCGTTGCTCCCTTGAGGCAGTCGAACAACTCTGTAATCAACAGAATTGGGTAAGCATTCTTAATCGTGATTCGATTGAGACCCCTAAAATCAATGCAAGGCCCCAATTCACCGACCTTCTTTTTCACGAAGAAAAAGCCAGCTCCTGCTGGAGAAGTAGACTTGCGAATGTGCCCCCGGGAAAGCGCATCCGCAACGTACTCCTCAATGGCCTGATTCTCCGCAACCGAAAGAGGATAGACCCTGCCACACGGAGGAGTGGCACTGGGTTGTAAGGTTATGGCACAATCGTATGGACAATGAGGAGGCAGAGCACCAGCGCGCACCTTGTCAAACATGTCCAGGTACTCCCCATAGTCAGTAGGCAACACAGAGTCCGAGGAGGCACACAACACCTTAACAGGTCCACGGATGCAACCGGTCCCACACTGTGGAGACCATGAGAGAATCATAAGGTCGGATTGTGCTTCTGAAGCCAGGGAAATCCCAAAACCACAGAGTAGTGCGGGGAAGAAATTACCTGGAAACAGGCCAACTCCCGGTGAACAGCCCCAATAGCTACTTCAACCGGCAGTGTCTCGTGGGTAACCTGCGGCAGTTGTAGGGGCCTGCCATCTATCGCCTTGAGGACCAATGGAGTAACTCGAGCCTGCAGAGGAATGGAGTACTAGGCAGCAAACAAACTGTCCATAAACAACCCGCCAGCACCAGAGTCTACCAACGCCTGGGCCGTCACCGAGCCTTCCGCCCAAGAGAGGACAACGGTGATTAGCGGTTTATATTTGCGGGAAACTGGGGACGAGGAAACTCCACCCAAGATCTGCCTCCGACAGGATCTCAGGTACGAGCGTTTCCCGGACGGACCGGACAGGACTGTCGAAAATGCCCACCGAGACCACAGTACAGGCAGCGACCCTTCTGACGCCGAGAGGCCCGCTCCCCCTCAGAAAGGCGAGGAAACCCTAGCTGCATGGGCTCGCCGCTAGACAAGCCATCCCCAGGAGGCGTGGGAGGAGAGGGAGGAACGGGTGGGACAGAAAACTTAGGCGCCAATCGGTTAGGAGGTGTCAAGGTCCTACCTTTTCCCTGAGGTTATGTTACTCCATGTGCTGGCGTCCATCTTGGATTCTGCTGTGCATGGTGGGAATCCTTTTATGCCTTCAGGTCTCTGAGGTCCATCCCCCAGAGGGGTGTGGCTGATGACATATAAGCCTGTGGCCCGCACATGCTCTTTGCACTTGTGTCTTGTGTCTTTGTGTTGCTATTACACTGTTCTGACTCTCGTGACTCTCCTGGTATCTGATTCGGCTTGTGACTCGACTATTCTTTGTATTCTCCTTTGATCTGACCCTCTGTTGCTGAACCCGGCTCATGACCTGTGATTCTCGTCTGCTGTCCTGTACTGTTTTGTCCTGTTGTTGTTGACCCGGCCTGTCTGACTACTCTTTTGTCTCTTCCACCAGCTACACGCCATTGGCGGCGGCCATTACTGCAGCTGAGGTGTCTCGGGGGCCGCGACCTGGTTCCTGGCTGCGTCAAGTCCATCCCCACCATCAGGGGCCCTGATGAAGGGCAGCCTGGGACTTAGACTCCGCGCCCTGAGGGACTTCGGTCTGTGGGTGGTGGTTGTCGTCAGCCAGTGCGTTACATTGTTAGGCCTGCCTGTCCGTTCCTCGGCCCCTGCCCTGACAGGAGGCCTCCGCAGACGCTCCTTAAGTGAAGGCCTCTCCCTGAGCCTGGTGTCAACCGGAGCAACAGCGGGAGCGACCACATGAGTGACAACCAGCCTAATAGCACCTGGAGTAAGGTGCGCTGTGCGTGCAAGCAGAGTCTGCAACGCCTGAGCGAACTGATCCAACAAGAGATCCTGCTGATCAAGTCTGGCAACCAACATAGGGAGAGAGGGTGTACCTGCACCATCAGGATTCATGGCAATCGTGTAGTGTGAGGGAGCGTGGAGCCAGACACACAAGGAGGTGCAATTAAAGGTAGGTTTATTATACAAAAACAAGACAGAGTCTATGCAAGTCCAACAGCAACAGCGGATGACTTGGTAGAACAGTAGCCAGGAAGGATAGTCGCCAGAGCTGGGGTCAGAAGCCAGGAAGGATGGTCTCCAGAGCCGGGGTCAGAAGCCAGGAAGGATGGTCGCCAGAGCTGGGGTCAGAAGCCAGGAAGGATGGTCGCCAGAGCCGGGGTCAGAAGCCAGGAAGGAGTCTTGCCAAAGCTGAGTTGGTATCCAGGAGAGCAATGAGAAACTAAACAGGAGCTTGCTGCTGTGCAACAGACAGGACACGAATGCAAAAACTGTGCATTTCAGCTTCGGTTTTCGGCCAAGTGCACTTTAAATTTTCACTTTCAGTTTCGGCACCAGAATTTTCATTTCGTTCTAATATACACAAATATTTAGCCTTTTGTTTCTATTTTAAACTGAATAGGTTGTTTTACAAGGTAAGGTTCACATATACGTTAAATAATAGCAAAGACAGTTTACAAAGTGGTTT
Source organism: Staurois parvus (assembly GCF_062004578.1). Lineage (NCBI taxonomy): Eukaryota > Metazoa > Chordata > Amphibia > Anura > Ranidae > Staurois > Staurois parvus. The sequence continues at coordinate 9,064,059 of NW_028317825.1, forward strand.
AACCCTTAACAATAAATCACAATTAATATCCACACTTTGTGATAAATAAATAAATAAAAAACACAAATAATAGCGCAACCCCTACACCTCAATAATTAATTTAATTAATTAGATAAATTAATTAATAGATTAAATAAATAAATACATAACATTAATCCACCACCATGCATGTGCACAAATAATATATCATTACTTAAATAATTAAATAAACCCTCATAAAGTCCATTCACAAAAGTCCATATATATTCCAATATGATCCTCAATAAATTAAGTTATGGTATCTTCCTTCACCAATGTGACATCCAGTGCTTTAACACCCCATCAAAATACACACTCACCAGATACTGGTGAGAAACCAGCATATCTGTATATAACCAGCATTCCACCACTGAGTTCCAGTTTATGGGAACCCATAATACTCCACAGTAACCATGTAGATAAAAAAGACATTTGCCATAGTGCAAATAACGTTTTCAGATTTATTCCAATTAATTCCCCCCTTAAAAAAAGTTTAAAGTGCACCAGTCCCCCTGTGCTCACACGTAGTGGTGAACCCATACATAGGCCATGCCCACATATGTAAATGGTGTTCAAACCACACACCTGAGGTATTGCCATGCGCATCAAAGACAGTTTACAAAGTGGTTTAACCCTTAACAATAAATCAGAATTCCCCTTTCTACTGTCAGAAATGTGGACAGTGATCGGTTGCTGTAGATTACTGAGCTTTACCCATCATCCTTGCTTTTTTCACTACTTGTTTTATTATTATTTTATTTCTGGTACTTACCGGTAACTAGCACCATCAATTTACACAGTGCTTTACATATATATATTGTACATTCACATCGGTCCCTAAGCCTCAAGGGGCATGCAATCTAAAGTCGCTAACACATTAATACATACACATACTAAGGCCAATATAGACAGGATCCAATTAACCTACCACTTCATTGCATAAGCCTGATAGGGAGCTAAAACTGCTTTGAAGGGGTTAAAAGACATCAGGCGCATTATGCACTAAAGCTTCTATGAAACTTTCCTACCACTAAACAGTCCAGAAAACCTGCCATAATGGCAGGGAATCTGCACTCACCCGCCATGCAGATCTGGTTGGATTAACCTCAGAAGAGTAGGCCAGGATTCTAAAATTCTCAGTTTGTAGATTCAACTTTAGCGATTAGGAGTCAAGAGGATACATTAGCATTAAACTTAGCAAATCCTCTCAAAGCAACTGACAGCAGCAGCTTTCCTGTTTCCTCATTGCAAAGTCAATCTTGGGGAGGAAAAAAAGCGCAGTTATACAAGATGTATCTGTGACATGGCAGCTGGTTTAAAAGATAAACTTTATGGGGTGCATTAGAAGACTGTGCTTCAATCTGACATTAAAATGGCAAAGTGGCATTCACTCATTCCGCACTGTGTTTCCAATGTACACTTAAAGAATAAGTGCACGCCAATATGTTATCTCTTTCAGCTTTTGTGCAGTAATGAAGATCAGCCTAAAATGCAACATTTATTCACTGAGGATTTTTTTTAAAGGACTAGAAGAAGCCTAAAAATAACTCCTAATGTAGGGCAGACACAGATGGCCATCTAGTATGTCTGCCAGTTGTTTTTTTACTTTTTACTGATAGAGAAGAACAAAAGACAAGTGGCTGATGTTTTCCGACCAAGTAATTCCCCGTTCTTGTCTTGATTGTATTCTGATGTGGTTATTTATTTCTATGTTCAGTGCTCTGCTTGTAAAGATGGCCACAGACAGATCAAAATTTGGACAGTTTTCGAATTTCAGTCCATCTATGGACAGTACTAATCCCTTTAAACCCGAACACATAATAATTACACAGGTTCTGAGGCTAATTTAATGCATAAGGCACTAAGGTGTCTGTTTATGAACCAGCAGTAAATGATCGCTGCTCAGTTCTCCGGCATTCTCAGAGAACACAGTTCTCCTGTGAATGCCTTTTATAAAGCGGTGTAGATCAGTTCTCCGAACGAAGGGAGAACGATCTACAAACGCTGGAAAACGGCTGCTTTTACTATAATCTCGCGAGATTACAGTAAGAGATCAGTTTAATAAGCAGAGGTAAATTATTGCTGCTTAGTTTGCGGTTCCTCCGATTCTCCAGCTCTGGGCTGGAGAATCTGGAGGGAGAACACAGATCTCCAGTGAAGGGTTGACATTGCTCCTCGCTGATCTCCTGAGTGTCATAAACTGTGAATGACCAGAGAATAGCTGCAATCCTCTGAATCACAGCTATTCTCTGTTTCATAAACGGACACCAATGTGAGTTTATTTACCACCTTAATCAGCCACAGAACCTGTGTAATTAATATGTGTTCGGGTTTAAAGGGATGAGGCCCCTAATGGGCAGGCTGGTTGTACTGAAGTTAATCTATCGATAGTCTTCAGTACAACCAGCCTGTCTGTTTTTTTGGGGGGTTTTTGCCCAATCACTGCTATAGCTGCCAGCAGTGATCGTTGTATTCTACTGGCGGGGAAAGTTCCCTGAGCTCCCCACCTGCAGAACGCAATAGCGCAGTGGGAGGGATTTTCCCATCAACACAATCGAGCAGTTTGCATTCCTTCAACCTATGTTTGAAAGAAAGAAAATTGCATAATTTATGCCGTGCCTAAAGCCTCATTCACATGGGTGTACCAAAGAGCTGTCTTCAGGCACCCTGGGACGCTCACGTTTTTTTGTGCAGACAAATGCAGACAACCTGATGAAATCAATGACAGTCAGCTGGCTGCACTTACCTGCACAAGCCTCCATGCACATCCCAAAGTGTGCATTCATGCCGGTGCAATGCACAGATCAAAATGCAGTCTGTCTGTGTCCACATCCGTGCATCAGACCCACATTCGGGATGAGAGTAGAGGTCCATGCAAGTCACTGAATTGAACAGGCTACCTGCATGGGTGTTAACGGAACACCTGTGCTTTCTTCACATGGATCAGTACACTTATGTGAATGAAGCCTAATAGTGGCATTTTGATCACAGGCACTCATTCCAGCATTCTATTTATTGCATCAGACTTTACTCACTTCATGCTTCAAATCGAGGATCAGGAAAACAAAACTGAAGCAAGAGAAGTATGGAGATTGGCATTGCTGACCTCGTTCTGAATGGGTTAATTGCCTGCCTGTATGTTGCCTCATTATTTTCCCTGATCTGAAACATGTACAGTGAAGGAAATAAGTATTTGATCCCCTGCTGATTTTGAATGTTTTCCCACTCACAATGAAATGATCAGTCTAAAAATCGAATGGTAGGTATATTGTAATACTGAGAGACAGAATAGCAACAAAACATTCAAAAGAAATGCATGACTAACAAATTATGCACTGATTTGCATGTTCATGAGGGAAATAAGTATTGATCCCCTATCATTCAGCAGGATTTCTGGCTACCAGTTGTCTTTCATACAGGTAACAAGCTGAGATTAGAAGCAGTCTCTTAAATGGAGTGCTGCTAATCTCATTTTGTTACCTGTATAAAAGACACCTGAGCACAGGAGCAATCAATTAGAATCCAAACTCTCCACCATGGAAAAAGACCAAAGAGCTGTCCAAGGATGTCAGGGACAAGATTGTAGATCTACACAAGACTGGACTGGGCTACCAAACTATCACCAAGCAGCTTGGTGAGAAGGTGACAACAGTTGGTGCAGTCATTCGCAAATGGAAGAAGCACAAAACAACTGTCGGTCTCCCTAGGTCTGGTACACCATGCAAGATCTCACCTCATGGAGTGTCAATGATCATGAGAACAGTGAGGAATCATCCCAGAACTACACGTGAGGATCTTGTCAATGATCTCCAGGCAGCTAAGACCACAGTCACCAATAAAACGTGTTCCAGCATGACGATGACCCAAAACACACGGCCAAGGCAACAAAGGAGTGGCTCAAGAAGAAGCACATTAAGGTCCTGGAGTGGCCTAGCCAGTCTCCAGACCTTAATCCGATTGAAAATTTGTGGAGGAGGCTGAAAGTTTGAGTTACCAAACGTCAGCCACCAAACCTTAATGACTTGGAGAGGATCTGCCAAGAGGAGTGGGCCAAAATCCCTCCTGAGATGTGTGCAAACCTGGTGGCCAACTGCAGGAAACGTCTTACTTCTGTGATTGCCAACAAGGGATTTGTCACCAAGTACTAAGTCATGTTTTGTGAAGGGGATCAAATACTTATTTCTCTCATGAACATGCAAATCAGTTCAAAATTTGTTAGACAAGCATTTCTTTTGAATTTTGTGTTGCTATTCTGTCTCTCAATGTTACAATACACCTACCATTCGATGTTTAGACTGATCATTTCTTTGTGAGTGGGCAAACATGCAAAATCAGCAGGGGATCAAATACTTATTTGCTTCACTGTATAGGAAAAAGAGTAAAGGCAAAATTCCTGAGGTGCATACATGTAGGCAGGTGCAGCCTACTTATTCCACTGCTCAACAATATATTTTTCACTATGATTTCCAGGGTCATCGGGAAAGCTATCCAGTTTGATGCTGCCACCCCACATGACCCTAGCAGCCATCTTGGGTCAGGCAGAGTGTATTTAAGACCCTGACTCCCGAGCTTGATGTGCATTTCTGTAAGTGGGTAGTGCAGGGACAGGTCACCCGTCTATCAGGAATGGTGAATAGTGGTAGGGAAAGGTTTCAGACAAGTAGGGAAAGGATAGGGACATGCCTTTCTTCCTGGAATCCTTCCAATTGGGTATAGACTGGCCAGGCCGCATTTTTCTCTCTGAGATAGACACTGTTGGCACATTTGAGACCTATTCCACTCCACATTACTGTTGCATCTATGAGTTCCCAGTTGGGTGTCTGACTTTAATACAAGTTCCATTTACTGCATTTGGAATGTGTATTTACTGCCACTGCACCACACTGCACCTCCCCACAATGTTCCAGATAAGCGACCCTGTAAGTCCTAAAGCCATGGGATCAGCTCAAATACCACCAACTAGCATTTTCAGAAAGATAAACAAATGACTTTTACTCCCCGTGTTCAGGTTTTCTTCAATAAATAATATAAGGCATTGTCTGACAAGTTGGAGATCACCAACTTTTTTTTTTTTAAGTCCGCAAACGTGCAAACTACAACGAAAAACCCGTAAGTGATCACAAAAAAAGTGCAAGTGCGAACACCACACGAAAAAGTGCACTTAGGGGTGTGTTTGTCCTACCCCCGAAAGGGTTGGACCGTTCACCTGATCCCCCGGGGCACGAAGCTCTTGACAGGGACAAGGTTCCCATTTGGTCCTCCTGGCCAAAAGGCCTGGTGGACCACCGTTCCTTATGCCCAGCCGAAGCCGGACATCCAGTACTAGGCGAGGGGGTTCTCCCGAAGAGAAAACCCCCTAGGGATCAGGGGAGGAAGGAACCGTATGGCCACACATCCTCCCCCTAGACTTCAGGTAAGGCCCGAGGACCCACACCCTCCATCCGTGAAAAACACACACATAAGAACAGAAAAAGTGACAAACGTGGGAGTGCATAATAAATAAAGTAAAGATAAAGTAAAAAAATAATAAAAATGGTACCGTGCCGAAATGTGCACAGACCAGGCCCTGAGGCCTGTAGCAAAAATTGCCCTGAACTTAGCCAAAAGGCCTGGTCCTTAGGGCGCTGTGCAAAAAAGAGTGTACAAACAGTGACCATGTGTCATTTTCACACCGTGGGGTCCCACACCCAGGTGTTACTAGTGACACCCCTGAGCGCGTCTCCTCAGGGGGCACTGAGTTTGCGGACTTTTTGCCTCCTCAGCCCCAGGCCAGACCAAGGTAGCATGTTCAAATCAGGAGGTACTGGGTCTTTCCGGTCTCCCCAGAGGAATTACTCCCAAGGCCCCAGAACGAATCATGGCGCTCCCTGGTTTCTGTCCCTCCGGTACTAGCCTTCCGGACCCCCATCATACCAGTGAGGGTACTATACAACAACCATCCCCGTAAACTAGAATGGTCGGGAGCACCCCCACTGGACACTGATAAGAACAGATACTACACTTGATCTTAGCCAAAAGGCCGAGAAGCATCACCAACACTTTATTCAATCAGAGAACGCTTTATATTCATTGAACAAAATTCAGGGAATTCTTTGAATGGCGGCAGTGCTGAACAAATGACGTCTTCTGGTTAGTGTGAAGAGGGGAAGCCACTCTCAAGACTTGAAAGACTGCATCTATCACTGTAGTAGTGACAACTTCTACAGTGATCATCAGCTTCTGCAGTGGCCCCTCAGATATAAGATATACAACCCTACATTGTGCCAAGATGGACCTATGGAAGTAGGCAGTAAAGATCGCTCTTAGAATTCAGCTTTATAAGCACTACAGCTATGGATCCAGATGTGGGCAGGAATGCTATAATTTACTCTAAAGAGCACTGTTCTCATGTCTGCAGCTTTGTTGCACAGATGGTCAGCTTATATGGCCCCCAACCCATAAAATACAGAGACCACAGAGCAGAAAAATGGTAACCTGAAGCACTCCAGGTACATGGACACAGAAGTGATTGTACAGCGGTGATTATATTTATTGGGAATTGCATACTAATTTTTCACTTGACTAATATTTGCATGTAAAGCTGTCTTATCTACAGTCAAATTAGGAATCCAGACCTAGCAAGATGCATTAATTGTATCGATCACTGTAGATTGGCGAAACCTTTAATTGTATATAAAAGTGACTCAAAATGTGTAATTTACCAAATTTGCATGAATGGTTGCAAATCAATTCCGTTATCATTTGCAGTAAACAACCTATACTATAAGCTCTATAAGCCCTATAAGCTCAACACAGTCCACACCTTGGGGCTTTACAGAGTGTTTTTGTAAAAGGGTCAATCCCCCAAAGAACAATATTGATTTGGGCTAGCACTGGCAGACTGACAACCATTTTTTATGCATCCTTTATTTTCAGAAGAAAAAAAATAAAATATTTATTCTAAAACACATTTTGCCAGCAAAGTAAGGAGGACAATTAGAGATGAGCGAATTTTTCAAAAATTCGATTCGGCTGATTCGGCGAATTCCAGGAAGAAATTCGATTCGATGCGAATTAATTCGCTACGAAGTTAACTTATAAAAAGGGTTTCTAGGCTTCAGAGAGCCTTTAAATTAGTGCAGAACACTGTACCTTTAATTTAAATGCCCTTGGAGATGAGGAAGGAGAAGGAGAAGGAGAAGGATGAGAAGAAGGAGAAGGATGAGAAGAAGGAGAAGGAGAAGGATGAGAAGAAGGAGAAGGATGAGAAGAAGGAGAAGGAGAAGGAGAAGGATGAGAAGAAATAGAAGGAGAAGGATGAGAAGAAGGAGAAGGAGAAGGATGAGAAGAAGGGGAAGGAGAAGGATGAGAAGAAGGAGAAGGATGAGAAGAAGGAGAAGGAGAAGGATGAGAAGAAGGAGAAGGATGAGAAGAAGGATGAGAAGAAGGATGAGAAGAAGGAGAAGGATGAGAAGAAGGATGAGAAGAAGAAGAAGGATGAGAAGAAGGATGAGAAGAAGGAGAAGGATGAGAAGAAGGATGAGAAGAAGGAGAAGGATGAGAAGAAGGATGAGAAGAAGGAGAAGGATGAGAAGAAGGAGAAGGAGAAGGAGAAGGATGAGAAGAAGGAGAAGGATGAGAAGAAGGAGAAGGATAAGAAGAAGGATGAGAAGAAGGATGAGAAGAAGGAGAAGGATGAGAAGAAGGACAGTTCTGTGACAGTTTCTGTCTATTTCTGACAGTTCTGTGACATTCACTCCATACAGCGGTTTCAACCGCTGTATGGAGGGAATGTCCCAGAACTGTCAGAAATAGTCTATTTCTGACAGTTCTGGGACATTCACTCCATACAGCGGTTTCAACCGCTGTATGGAGGGAATGTCCCAGAACTGTCATAAATAGTCTATTTCTGACAGTTCTGGGACATTCACTCCATACAGCGGTTGAAACATTGTATCTATTTGTTTCCATAAATGGATCCATTTATGGAAACAAATAGATACAATGTTTCAACCGCTGTATGGAGGGAATGTCCCAGAACTGTGAGAAATAGTCTATTTCTGACAGTTCTGGGACATTCACTCCATACAGCGGTTGAAACATTGTATCTATTTGTTTCCATACATGACATTCTGCAGATACACTTAGAGGAGCTCTGCAGAAACACTTTTTGCCGGCTTGGAATTATTCTTATTTTCATCCTACTTCTTCTTCTTCTTCTTCTTCAACCTCATCCTCATCCTCTTCTTCTTCTTCTGAGGATGAGGATGAGGATGAAGAAGAAGAAGAAGTAGGATGAAAATAAGATTAATTCCAAGCCGGCAAAAAGTGTATCTGCAGAGCTCCTCTAAGTGTATCTGCAGAGCTCCTCTAAGTGTATCTGCAGAATAGAGGAACTCTGCACATACACTTTTTGCCGGCTTGGAATTATTCTTATTTTCATCCTACTTCTTCTTCTTCTTCTTCATCCTCATCCTCTTCTTCTTCTGAGGATGAGGATGAGGATGAAGAAGAAGAAGAAGAAGGAGAAGAAGAAGAAGAAGAAGTAGGATGAAAATAAGAATTCCAAACCGGCAAAAAGTGTATGTGCAGAGCTCCTCTAAGTGTATCAGCAGAGCTCCTCTAAGTGTATCTGCAGAATAGAGGAACTCTGCACATACACTTTTTGCCGGCTTGGAATTATTCTTATTTTCATCCTACTTCTTCTTCATCCTCATCCTCATCCTCTTCTTCTTCTTCTGAGGATGAGGATGAAGAAGAAGAAGAAGAAGTAGGATGAAAATAAGATTAATTCCAAGCCGGCAAAAAGTGTATCTGCAGAGCTCCTCTAAGTGTATCTGCAGAGCTCCTCTAAGTGTATCTGCAGAATAGAGGAACTCTGCACATACACTTTTTGCCGGCTTGGAATTATTCTTATTTTCATCCTACTTCTTCTTCATCCTCATCCTCATCCTCTTCTTCTTCTTCTGAGGATGAGGATGAAGAAGAAGAAGAATTAGGATGAAAATAAGATTAATTCCAAGCCGGCAAAAAGTGTATCTGCAGAGCTCCTCTAAGTGTATCAGCAGAGCTCCTCTAAGTGTATCTGCAGAATAGAGGAACTCTGCACATACACTTTTTGCCGGCTTGGAATTATTCTTATTTTCATCCTACTTCTTCTTCTTCTTCTTCTTCTTCTTCTTCATCCTCATCCTCATCCTCTTCTTCTTCTTCTGAGGATGAGGATGAAGAAGAAGAAGAAGAAGAAGAATTAGGATGAAAATAAGATTAATTCCAAGCCGGCAAAAAGTGTATCTGCAGAGCTCCTCTAAGTGTATCTGCAGAGCTCCTCTAAGTGTATCTGCAGAATAGAGGAACTCTGCACATACACTTTTTGCCGGCTTGGAATTATTCTCATTTTCATCCTACTTCTTCTTCTTCTTCTTCATCCTCATCCTCATCCTCTTCTTCTTCTTCTGAGGATGAGGATGAGGATGAAGAAGACGAAGAAGAAGAATTAGGATGAAAATAAGAATTCCAAACCGGCAAAAAGTGTATGTGCAGAGCTCCTCTAAGTGTATCAGCAGAGCTCCTCTAAGTGTATCTGCAGAATAGAGGAACTCTGCACATACACTTTTTGCCGGCTTGGAATTATTCTTATTTTCATCCTACTTCTTCTTCTTCTTCATCCTCATCCTCTTCTTCTTCTTCTGAGGATGAGGATGAGGATGAAGAAGAAGAAGAAGAAGAAGTAGGATGAAAATAAGATTAATTCCAAGCCGGCAAAAAGTGTATCTGCAGAGCTCCTCTAAGTGTATCTGCAGAATAGAGGAGCTCTGCAGATACACTTTTTGCCGGCTTGGAATTATTCTTATTTTCATCCTACTTCTTCTTCTTCTTCTTCTTCTTCTTCTTCATCCTCATCCTCTTCTTCTTCTTCTGAGGATGAGGATGAAGAAGAAGAAGAAGAAGAAGAAGTAGGATGAAAATAAGAATTCCAAACCGGCAAAAAGTGTATGTGCAGAGTTCCTCTATTTCTGACAGTTCTCTGACAGCTTCTTCACATGTACAGCGGTTGAAACATCTGTATCCTAAATGGAAACTAATAGATACAATGTTTCAACCGCTGTACATGTGTTCCTTCTGTCAGAGAACTGTCAGAAATAGCGGAGCTCTCTGCAGGGACACTTTTGCCGGCTGATCGGGAAAAATCCGATTCGCGCACCCGAAGTAGGCAAATATTCGGATTCGCCGCGAATCGAATTTTTCCTGAAATTCGTATCGAATTCCGGTTCGCCTGGTTCGATTCGCTCATCTCTAAGGACAATATTCAATACAAAATCTGGGACAGCGCTGTCCTGGACTTTGTATGAATATTGTAACATATGTGGGGTGATCATATGGGGACTTAGCGGCAGCATATTCTTTTTCTTCTTTTTATTTAGAGTATATTATTGTTAGTTGTGTTTATTGAAAGTGATTGCGCAAAGGTTTTTTATTTATTTATTAAGGAATTACAGTACGTGGTCATCATCATGGTAAAATGATAAATGTCATTTTTGTATACACCAATGCCTCATTATACGGAAGTTGGGTCATTTGCAATCAGCAGATATTTGCATGACTCTCTAATAGAAAACTAAAGTTAAATACTTGGGTTAAGTAGGATATCATTTCAGGGTTATAGTTGTATGGATAGCATCCTTGTGACCTCGTATTGAACAACCCTTTTTTATTTCTAGTGAGATCTATCTGATGACTCTCTGATTTCATTTCTTTTTCATTAACCACTTAACAACCACTCAATGTAGGCAAAGCCACATACCTGTACATCGCTGCCTACTTACGGGTATCGGGCACACACATGCACTCCCTCTGAGCCTGCATCCACTTGATTGTACACAGCGGGAACCTGTCAGCAAGTCACAGCCAATGATTCATGGCCAGGACCTGCTGATCAGCTGTGGAGCTCTGTGCAGAGGGAATGACCTCTGTGTTTTTGCAGGGATAAGAAACTTAGAGATCAATTAGTAAATGCAGCACACTTTATACACATTACACATAGTTAGGTACACATTTAACTCCTTGATCACCCTAGATGTTAACCCCTTCCTACCCAGTGTCATGGTTTCTGCCAAGCCCTCCACTGGCTTTCCATTGCCCAATGAATAAAAGTCAAAACATTAACAATAACATATAAAGCCATTTATAACTCTGCCCAAAATTACATCACCAATCTTGCCTCCAAATATCACCCAAACCGTACTCTCCACTCCTCACATGACCTTCTACTCTCTAGCTCCCTTGTCTCCTCCTTCCCTGATTATCTCTAGGACTTCTCCAGAGCCTCCCCCATCCTCTGGAACTCTCTACTCCAATTTATCAGACTATCACCTACTCTGCTCAATTTTAGGCGATCTCTTCTGCAAAGCCTATCCTGCCTTCAGCTAATAAATGAATCTTCTCTTCCTCCTACCAGTCCATCCCTCACAGTTATTACCTTTTGTACCACTAGCCCCTCCCTCTTAGATTGTAAGCTCCAAGGAGCAGGGCTCTCCTAACCCTTTTGTATTGTTGCTGTATTGTCTCCTGTTATATTGTATAGCGCTGAGCAAACTGTTGGCGCTATATAAATCCTGTATAATAATAATAATTTGTATAGTGACAGTGTATAATATCACTGATCACTGTATTAATGTCACTGGTGATGTCAGTGACAGTTAGTCAGCCCCCCCAAAGTGTCATTTAGTGTTAGATTTCCCTCCACACTATCACAGCCGCTAATCACCACCATTAGTAGTATAAAAATAAATAAATAAAAATTCAAGTATATATACCAAAGATTGTAGGCGTTATAACTTTCACACAAACCAATCAATATACACTTATTTTGCATTTTTTTTAATCAAATACATGTAGCAGAATACATTTTGACCAAAATTTAGCAATAAAATATTTTTTTTTTATTATTGGATATGTTTTGTAGCAGAAAGTAAAAATATTTTTTTCCCCAAATTTTCAGTCTTTTTTCGTTTATGTCACAAAAAAATAAAATACCTAGGGGTGATCAAATACCACCAAAAGAAAGCTCTATTTGTGTGAAAAAAATGTGCTTGGATACAGCGTTGCAAAACTGTGCAATTACCAGTTAAAGTAACACAGTGCGGTATAGCAAAAAATGTCCTGGTCATGAGGGGGGTAAATTCTTCCAGAGCTCAAGTGATTAAAGAATATGTAAACCCAACATTTCATATTCCTGATATGTGCCTGCTGTACCATGTACTTGTATGAAAAAAAGTATCCTGTTCTCTTTGTAGCATTTCTTTTGTGTGAAATCCCTGGTGTTCCTGCCAATTCCACTGCCTTCCTATTAAAAACTGATCACACTAGGCAGAAGAGAAAAGTGTGGTTGGTTCTCTAGCTGTACTGGGAACTCAGTCTACTCTCCTCCAATGAACAGACTTTTGCTCACATGCCCCCCACCCTGCACATCCATTCACTGGGAAGTTCAGTGTGCTGCTGTTTCTCCATCCCCCAGCTCTCTGTTCTCAGCTGCATATGGAGCTTAGAGGGTATGTGATCAAAAGTACAGTATTTATAATGTTTTTTATATATATATATATATATATATATATATATATATATATATATATACACACAAATATTATGCTTTTCATTTCTATTTTAAACTGAATGGGTTGATTTCGAGGTGAGGGTTCACGTAAACTTTAAAGAGAATACAACAGACGGAGCGAGACTCCATGATGAGTTTGGCAGAGCTGAATACTCCAAAGGGAACATCTTGCCTCTGAAGTCTCTAAGAGAAATGTATACCCAGTGGATGCCAGCTGGAAAGGAAAACTCTGTTCTTAAAAAGCCCAATTACCGGACACATAGCAACCTCAGGAGACAGCACTGATTATAATTAGACTTTAATTTTAGAAAACCAAAGAATGTCTTACTCGAAAAAAAAAAATCATTATTAAAGTGTCCCAACACAAATTATATTTACTCAGTTCCTATTACTTATTTCTACAAATCTCCATAGCATTAAGAACAAGCCGTCTTTTAAAAAAACAATCTATACGCAGAAGTGAGACAGTGAAGCTCTTTTGCAGAGACATCATTTCAGGTGCTGGGTAAAGTGGAGCACACTAATAAAGTATGATAATAATGAGCAGAAATGCAGTGTTGGGCTTTTGTGGTTATCATTAGATGAGCACATGAAGCCTGTAGCCATATCACATAACCTAATTCTCTGTCTGCTAGGAAGAAACAAAAAAAAGTTGACTTTATTTATCTTTATAATTAGAAAGGCATGAGTACAATACATGGCATATGCTATAAATACCTCTTTATATTTGTTTATGGGTATTTGCTCACAGAGATGCAGACCATTGTGTTACCTTTCTGTCACCTATTCACACATTGCGTCTTGTAGTGTTAAGCAGGCCATAGACAGGTCGTGTATCGGTCGAATTTTCACCCGGCCGAAAAATCGGCCAATATTCACACCGTTAGTGGGGCAATGCCATCGGCTGTTTTTCGCGGATCTTCTCGTTTCTTTTTATCAGTCATGCTGGAAAATCCACAAAAAACTGCTGTTTTTCGTAAGCATTGGTGGCAGCATCCATGGCAGCAACGACCGATTTTTTGTTTATCGGCCGACAATTTGGCCGATAAACGGCCCGTCTATGGCCAGCCTTCCTGTATCCCTATATGTCCTATCTAATCTTTCTATATCATGGATATCAGGGATATTTTATGGGCCATCTGGCTTGTCCACTTTTCCTTCTCTTGCTACCCCATATGCACTATGTAATCTCATTACCAAGCCTTTTGAATATAGGCTGTGCCCACTAAATGAAATCAATGTCATAGACCAAATTCTGGTTGCTGCTTTGTTTAAAAAAGATTCCCTGCATGCTTGTTTACTTGTTTACTTTAAATCTCTAAGAACTACATATCCCATGGTACCTTACTGTCTGCATGCAGTGATTACTGTACTGACTCCACCTCCTGAAACTCCTCCACTCAGCAGCTCTGTAGTCCAGCAGGCAGGCTCTGTGCAATGTGTGACACTGCAGTGACTATTCACAGGGCATAGTGATTTCATGTCACATGTTACTAAACCCACAACAGTAAAACCAGTCTGTATATGCAGTAAAGCATGCTATACTCATTGATGAACCTAAGGGGTTAATTCTCCGCATTGTGTAAAATGGGCAGGTTGATCCTGTCTTCTCTGATCCTCCCCTTCTTCCACAGTCCCCAATCCATCTGCTGATAATACAGAGCCCTAGGAGACACTCTGCACATGCTCAGTTTGGTGTGTATTGCTAGAGTTTTTTTTTGGGGGGGGGATGCATGTGATCAGTAGAGGGCTAATCAAAGCTGTCTGGACAGAGGGTCAAGGGTCTTGCAGCCTCATAGGTCAGTCAAAGGATAATGAAAACTCCTCCTATGAGATTAACCAGTACCGGACACTGATATGCGTCACAAGATTGCTATATACTGCTGATGCGCAAAGGTATTTAGCAGTTTATATTTACTAAAATAATTGCATTTCCATGTTCTGTGTACTGTGGGAGACCAGATAGAGTGAATGTAGAGTGGGGTTCTTAGCAAAGTAAGTTTACAAACTGCAAGATCATTCAGATTAGTTAGAATAGGATAGCAATATTTGAAATACAATGTGAAAATGAATGTATTATTTAAAAATTGTATCATAGAGGTGCAAACCTGGGACCTCTGCTGTGTCTGGCAATGTCTCTTCTTGCTGAGCCACCTGGAATGCTGGACAGCTGCCTGGACAATTCCTTGAATGACCTTGTTTGTTGTGAACCTTGAAGCCTTTGCTCCTCCCATGAACTTCCTGATTTAAGCCATGTCTCTGCACTTCCTTTTTGCCAGATTATTGTGCCTTCTCCAGCCAATATCTTTCTCTTGTCTCTCCTGCTGCCATCCATACCTTCCATACCACGCTTTAGCAACTTTTGGCTTGTTCCTTGACTACGTTTCTGCCTGATCCCAACCTACATTCCTGCAACCACTTTGGCTTGCTTACTGACTATGCTTCTGTTAGGGTTGCCACCACATCCCTTTAAAACTGACCACATATTAATTACACAGGTTCTGTGACTGACTAAGGTGGCAAATAAAGTGGAGTTCCACTCACCCTGTCAAAAAATAAAAGTCAGCAGCTACAAAAACTGTAGCTGCTGACTTTTAAAAAACAGCCACTTACCTGTCCCTTGGTGTGTCCCCCACAGCCTGTTTCACTGGCAGTCCTGTATTCTAGGAGGCCAGCATCTTCAGTGTGGGCACTCGGCTGTGATAGCTTGCATCTTCACAGCCAGGTACCCACTGCACATGCGGGGAGGGAGGGCACCTTCCGCTTACAATCGTCTAGGCGAACGGACCGGAAGTGGGAGCGGATACCTGTCAAAATCGGGTATCCGCTCCCCACCCCCAAAAGGTGCCAATCCTTAATGGGGAGCTGTCCTTAATTCGGAACTTCCCCTTTTGGGTGGAGCTCCGCTTTAAACTCACATGATGCTTTATCTGCAACAAATTTGCTTCAAAACCTGTGCAAATAATATGTGTTTGGTTTTAAAAGGATGAGGTGGCAATCCTAGCTTCTGTTTGATCCCTACCTGCTATATCTGACACTGGACCCTGGCACACTCACCTCCTGGTGGTAAAATCATGAGGACTGTGACCTGGTACTAGCATGCAGCAAAACCGCATTCCAAATTATTATGCAAATTCTATTTAAGTGTCACAAAGATTAAATATTTTGTTTTTCAGTGTAACTCATGGATGGCATTGTGTCTCAGGGCTCTTTTGATCACTGAAAACAATCTCAGACACCTGTGATAATTAGATTGGCCGGTGAGCCCAATTTAAGAAAAAACTACTAAAGGAGGGTGTTCCACATTATTAAGCAGAGCACCATTTTCAAGCAATTTGGGGAAGAAAAAGGATCTCTCTGTTGCCGAAAAGAGTGAAATAGTTCAATGCCTTGGACAAGGTATGAAAACATTAGATATTTCACGAAAACTTAAGTGTGATCATCGCACTATTAAGAGATTTGTGGCTGATTCAGAGCACAGACGGGTTTTGCGCGGATAAAGGCACATTGAGGAAGATTTCTGCCTGATCCATGCATCGGATCAAGAGAGCAGCTGCTAAAATACCATTACATAGCAGCAAACAGATATTTGAAGCTGCTGGTGCCTCTGGAGTCCCACGGACATCAAGGTGTAGAGTCCTCCAGAGTCTTGCAACTGTGCATAAACCTTCTATTTGGCCACCAATAACCAATGCTCACAAGCAGAAATGGCTGCATTGGGCAGAAAAATACACGAAGACTAATTTTCAAACACTCCTGTTCACTAATGAGTGCCGTGCAACCCTGGATGGTCCAGATGGATAGAGTAGTGGATGGTTGGTGGACTGTTCCCTGTTCCAACAAGGCTGCGACATCAGCAAGGCGGTTGTGGAGTCATATTTTGGGCCGGAATCATGGGAACAGAGCTGGTCGGCCCCTTTAGGGGCCCCGAAGGTGTAAAGATGACCTCTGCAAAATATGTGGAGTTTATGATTGACCACTTTCTTCCCTGGTACAGAAGGAAGAACTATGCTTTCCATAATGTGGTGGTTTATGTAAGGATATATTTTATTTATAAAGGGCGTGTCCCTTTCCCTTAGATGATATATTACAGTGCCTCCAGCCGTTAAAATACGGCAAATATTTAGTAAACCAATAATTTGGACACCTTGATAATTTGATCACCACTTATTATTATACCTTGAATTCTTTTAGCCAATATGATTTCGTACCATACACACAAAATTTGCCTTATAATAGATAAATATAAAAATTTATTTATGTACAAAAATTATATATATATTAACACAAAACGCAAAAGACTGGTGATAAATGAACATTGGTACACACAATCAAAAATATATCCTACCAATGTAAGACACAATAATAAGGTTTCTAACTAATTACATCAATATCACAATTTTTAAATGATCTGATTATTTATTAAATTTATTAATAATTAATAATTTCGAGTATCTCAAAGGTTATATTCTCACAAGCCGTGGCCATAGGATTGCAAGAAGCTAGCCCTTGATATTTTATACTCTTGATTATTAATATTCAATAAATTATGAAATATGAAAAAACAATTATAATATGGCAACAAACAATTTTTAACAGTAAAACAGGATCTCTCTACATATATCTAACTACCCAATATTGTTGTGATACACTAAGATAATTTTATGATTCCACACAACAGAGAAAATAGGTAATATAAATTCAAATAAACAATCTCACCGCACCCGGCATTCAGACTAGGCAACTCTCCCGTGGATTTAGCTGGCAGTGGAACGCCTTTAGACTGATATTATAGGGCAAGTGATAGGTATTCAGTATGGGAGAATGTAGGAAGTTATAAGGATAGAGGTTTAGAAATTTAGTTAAAGTTTTAGGAAGTTTGAAAGTATGGAAGAGTAGTTATTCAGCAGAGATCTTCTTCAGTCAGGTTTTCTTTTGCTGAGGTCTTTTCTTTTGATGAGTTTTTTCTTGATGAGGTCTTCTGATGAGGTTTTTTTTTTTATCTTAAAGGTACAAGGGCTTTTATATCCACTAATCCATTGTTCTAAGATACCTTCCCACCAGGCTTCTTGATTGGCTAGTTGAGAAATGTGTGTACATAAGCTATTTCTCACCTGCCCGCCAGGTGGCGGTCATGTATCATAGAACAATTTGAGTGTTTGAGATGACTCATACCTCGGGTGGAATCTTAAGGTAATTTCAGGGATCAAATATACGTCTTTTTCCAGATATAAGTGATCATACCTATAATATTCTAAATAGGGACCATGGAATATAGGTGTATATTCAGTTATTCCTTCTTGAAATACCATCCTGTTTGTTTCCTGATAAGACATGTAACTAATGCTAGTTTATAATACATCTTACTTCCCATCATCTCAATACTCAAGTTAGTGATATATAGTTCCCATTGCTGAATATTTAGTGGTGTGTAAAATCTATAACATCTTATTTATAATATGCTTTTGTAGTATAACTTTGTAATTATATACAGTCAATTTTTAGATTTAAATGTCCTGAATTTCACCTCTTTGTTTTAGAACCAACATTTTCTATGTGTAGGGAAAAACTCTCTGTTTGCCTGGCTCTTGTATTGGAATCATGGTAAACAACTGTTAATGCTTTCACCCTTGGTGAACAATAGTATATTGTAATAGTTTCAGAGGTCTGTTGGTTCATCACACTCTGCAAGTTTTGGTTAAGCTTTCAACCAGTTGAGTTCCCGTCTCATTATTGTTAAAATGTTTGAAAGTCGAAGTCCTATCTGGCTATTTGTTTGACTTTCTGTATATGCATTCTTCTCAACCTCAATATACAAATAGTCCTTGTTGACAGTCCAAACAGTCTTATTGTCTTGGAAAAGTCTTACTTCCCCCATTCTCTCCATTTCTTTAACTAGAATCCTTGAGGGTTCAACCAAGACAAAATTAACTCTTAGCATCCGGCTATACTGAGCTGTTTGTCATATAATATTATGTCTTGATAAAGTCATATTTTTGAGACATAATTCAAAAGGTCCACAACAATAATAAAATCATCTTCATGCATGACAATGCACCATCTCATGCTGCAAAGAATACCTCTGCATCAATGGCTGCTATGGGGATAAAAGGAGAGAAAGTCATGGTGTGGCCTCCATCCTCCCCTGACCTCAATCCTATTGAGAACCTTTGGAGTATCCTCAAGCAAAAGATCTATGAGGGTGGGAGGCAGTTTACATCCAAACAGCAGCTCTGGGAGGCTATTCTGACATCTTGCAAACAAATTCTAGCAGAAAGTGTCCAAAAACTCACAAGTTCAATGGATGCAAGACTTGTGAAGCTGCTATCAAATAAGGGGTTCTATGTTACAATGTAACGTGACCTGTTAAAATGTTTAAAAAGTTAAAATGTTGTTAAAAGTTTGATTGAAATAGCTTTTGATTTCAGTAAATATGCTGCAAACACAACAAATGACAATTTTCAGTTCTTTACAACCTATAAAGTGTTTTGAAACTTACTGTGCGTAATAATTTGGAACAGTGCATTGTAAGTTTTTTATGTTAAAAAAAAATACTGTTATCATTAGGAGGTTTGTTCAATAAAATGTGAATTGTACTCATAACAGTTGATAACATGAGAATTATGCTGGCTGTTATTTACATCAATTATTTAGGTAACTGAGAAAAATATCATTTGCATAATAATTTGGAACACGGTGTAGTGCTTAGACCCCGCATCTCAAGAAAGCCGTATAATCCGCCAGGGGGACCTGCTTGTACAAAATACCTATTCTGCTGGTTGGTGGGCACCTCCCTGCTGCTATAGATACTGGCCTCTGAGCCTGACCACTGACCCTAACAGAATAATCTGGCAAACAGGAAGTACAGAGACATGGCTTAAATCACGAAGTTCATGGGAGGAAAAGAAGGGTTCAAGGTTTATGACAAACATTAAACCACCAAAATATTATGGTGGCATAGGTGGAAGGGAGAGGTCATCAGAGAAGGAAGATGTTTTATTAAAGAAGGACACAGCGGCACAAGGACACCTCACATTGATGGTAAGCATATCCATTGTGCTTATTCTTTTTTTTTGTCTCTTTGTTATTCTTTTTTTTCTTTTTTAACTAAATCTTAGGTTGTGTGTAACTTGATTGTTTCACAGCAGTGAGAGTTTCCCTCATCCTAGCCTAACAATTCAAGGCTATCATGCAGAGAAATAAGTGTGGCAAGCAGTTTATGGGACTGACATTCTCCACTTTAGTGTGCCAAGCAGTATGTAGGACTATCATTTGCAGGATAAAGGTTCACCACAGTTGACAATGTGACAGAACTGTCACGCTACAGTTAGGCATTTTAGTAGTGTATTCTTTCATCCTTTAAAGAACTCACGTTGCCTCAAAGCTGTGATCTGCCCTGATATTAAACTGTGGATTTTCATGAACGGATTTTCCAGCAATAAAGTGCCATGCTGTCACAGCTGGTGTATGTGAAATATTTCTTTACACAGGGGGGCTGATAACGTTGATAAAGTTATTAACAGGCATATGCATAGTTACCCGGGCTGTCTGAGAACCTGTCATGAAAAACACTAACACATCATGAATCCAGTCCCAGCTGCACACATGCAAAGGCTTAGCTATGTATGGACATGTGCATATATATATATAAATATGGTTGTGTCTGTGCATATCAATGCATCTTGATGTTACGAAATGCTCAGTTATGCTTGCTATAAAGCTGTCATGCTCCATGGATCATTGCTAACAGATCTCCAGGTATTCTTCTCATGTGCTTGGGTTACTGTGCTTCACTACTGTAAGGGATTTCCGGCAAGACGAATTGCAAATAGAAGTGCGCATGCGCATAGGAACGTCCAGAGAAGAGTGGTCGGTTGTGCGCATGTGCGCGGACACGTACGCACACATGCACACGCACAGCGACGGGCTATTTAAAGAGTGTCCCTGCCCATGTTAGTTGCTGACTGGTCTTCAGCTCCCCCGTATCCTGCTTGTTCCTGTGTGATTCCTTTGTTGCTGATCCAGCTTGTTCCTGACCCGACTCTGATTGCTCTCCTGATTGATACTGGTTCCTGACTTCGGCCCTGCTCCTGACCTTTGCTTTCCTTCAGATTCTGTATCGTGCTGCCCGGCTGTTGATGACCCTGGCTAACCCTATGACACTGCTCCTGTCTCTTATCCTCACTACCTGCCTTGCTCTGGTGCACGCCTGGCAATCTACAAGACCTGCTCTGCTTGTTACTACTGTGCCTGAATCAGAAGATCATCAGTCTTCCAGAGTCATCATCTGCAAGAGCTGAAAACAACAACTACTGGCGCTCTTGTCCCCGTGGTCCCTAGACTCCCTCTGTTCCAACTCCAGTGGGGTCAGGGCTAGTGACACAAGTGAGGCCGACCTCGTCATTTCAGTCTCCCATCAGGTACGTGGCAGTACCAGTCAGCCAATGATGGAGTCTGAAAGGGAGGCCTCTGCATTGGGGGACATTTATCGATCAGTAACTGCCTTGTTTTACTTGGTGCAAGATTTGCAAAGAAATCTTGAGCATCTGGAGAGTCAACTACTACCCGAGTCTAATGACCCCACAGCCACAGACCTCTCTGCAGTCTCAGATGCAACTACTCAAACAGAGTACAGTATGATTCTTGGAACTCCTCCTCTACCAGAACCCCGGGTGCCTACGCCTGAATTTTTCACGGCAGACAGCAGGAACTTCCAAACTTTTTGCAACTCCCGTGAGCTATATTTTTCCCTGCTTCCAAGAACCTTTACATCACCAAACACCAAAGTGGGGTTCGATATCTCACTCCTTAAGAATGAACCCCAATCCACCTTCTTGAGCAACACGATCCTGCTCTAACTTCGGCGGACTCTTTTTTCACAGCAATGGCACAACTCTATGCCGATCCTTTCCTGCGTCAGACTGCTGAAACTATGCATAGCAAGCTACAGCAAGGCCAAAGGCCTATTGAGGAATATGTTGCCAATTTCCACATATGGAGTTCTGACACTCAATGGAATGAGTCTGCTCTCCGCTACCAGTTCCATCTTGGCCTTTCTGACACCCTTAAAGATGAGCTTGCCCGAGTGGGGGTACCTACCCGGCTAGAGAACCTGATAGACTTGGCTACCCCCATTGATCGTCAGATCCGGGAGAGACAGGGTGAGAAGACTAACGGGGAGATCTTGATATGTTCAGAAATGGGGACCCCTGTGCCCTCTACGACTGTTGTCCCATCAGAGTTACTTATCAATAAAGGAGAACATCTTAATTCTTCTCGAAGGAGCTTTTGGAGACCACCGTTGTCCTCTGCAGAACGTCAGAACAGTTCAACCTCTGTCTCTACTGTGGTGGCGCAGGTCACTATGTATTGACGTGTCCAGTAAGACCTCATAGGCCCTCTCCTAGCTGGTTCTATATGATGCATCCCCAAGGAGCAAGCCGAACGCACCTCTCCTTCCACCTTCAATTACCACTGGCCGAAAGGACAATTACGGTCCCGGACATTTATAGACTCTGGTGCCTGTAGTTGTTTCATGGATGCAAAATAAGATTCCTCTCCATACTAAGGCACAAAGACTTTCGGTCCATCTAGCTGATGGCACCAGTATCAGTTCTGGTCCTGTGACAAAAGAGACCATGCCAATTTTATGCCACACCTCCTCGGGACACCAGGAATTTCTTCTTGTCTGGATATTATTACTTCTCCAATATTTCCGGTGATTCTCGGCATGCCCTGGCTAAAAGCACACAACCCATCCATCAATTGGTTGTCTGGAGAGATCCTTTTCCCTTCTGAATACTGTTTGAATCACTGCATTCCTAAAGAACCAAGTGCAGCAACTCCTCTTCTCAGTATCCATCCTGATCCCGAGACAATGAAACTCGTTCCTGTTGTTTACAATGATTATCTGGATGTATTTAACAAGAAGAGTGCCAATACTCTTCCTCCACATTGCTCCTATGATTGTCCTATTGAGCTTCTGCCCGGCGCCGAAATTCCTTTTGGGCGAATTTACCCTCTATCCGAAGTAGAATTAGAGGTCCTCCAGGGTTATATTGATGAGAGCTTGGAAAAAAGGTTTATCCGGCCCTCTACATCACCAGCAGGAGCTGGCATTTTCTTTGTTGAGAAGAAGGATCACAACCTCAGACCTTGAGTGGACTATCGTGATCTGAATAAGATAACTGTCAAAAATTGCTATCCCCTTCCTCTAATTCCAGAATTATTCCAAAGGCTACGAGGGTATGTATCTTTTCAAAACTGTATCTGAGGGGTGCTTACAATCTAGTTAGAATTTGCGAAGGAGACGAATGGAAGACGGCCTTTCGAACACGCTTTGGGCATTTTGAATACCTGGTGATGCCTTTCGGTCTCTGTAATGCCCCAGCAACCTTTCAACATTTTGTAAACGATATATTTCGGGACTTTCTGGATCTATTTATTATCATTTACTTGGATGACATCCTAGTTTTTCCTAGTTCAATTGAAAGACATCGGGATCATGTAAAAAAGACTCTATGCAAAGGCTGAAAAATATGAGTTCGAGAGGCAGACTATTCAGTTCCTCAGACTTGTGATCATCCCCGAGGGCATTGCTATGGACCCCCAAAAGGTGTCTTCTGTATTAGAATGGCCCGTTCCAAGAGACAGAAAAGCAGTACAACGTTTTGTAGGATTTGCAAACATTTACAGAAAATTCATTAAAAACTTTTCTGGGATCATAGCACCAGTAACACAGCTAACCAGGCAACATGCTACCTTCAGGTGGACTTCTGAGGCCCAAACAGCCTTTGAACAATTAAAGACCTTGTTCACCTCTGCACCTATCCTGAACCACCCAGATCCTGCTTTAGCCTTTGTCCTTGAAGTAGACACTTCTGAAAATGCTGTGGGAGCCATTTTGTCACAACAACAGGGACTCAAATCCTTTCTGCACCCTGTTGCATTCTTCTCCAGAAAGCTAAATGCCTGTGAAAGGAATTATGATGTGGGAGACAGAGAGCTGTTAGCCATCAAGGCAGCACTTGAGGAATGGCGCTACTTACTGGAGGGAGCTTCCCATCCTATCCTCATTTTCACGGACCACAAGAATCTTGAGTATTTGAGAACGGCGAAACGTCTAAAGCCACGACAAGCAAGATAGGCACTATTCTTTTCCCGCTTTGTCTTTCATTTGACATACCGTCCAGGATCAAAGAACGGTAAGCCTGAAGCACTCTCCCATATGTTTCATGATCCAATTGTACAGTCTGAACCTGACACGATTCTGCCAGCCAAGAACTTTTTACTTCTGCAGACAGATCTTGTAACACAAATAAGAGAAGTGGTGGTCAATCATCCACCCCCCATAGAGATGCATCTTCAGCTAAGAGACGGACTGTATCTTCATAAGGAACAAATTTTTGTGCCAGAACAACTCAGGACTCTTATCCTCAAAAGGTGTCATGATCACCCCTTAGTGGGTCACTTTGGGATCCACAAGATCTCAAATTTGCTCTCCCATTCCTTCTGCTCGTCAAATTCAATGAAAGATTGCCAGAACTATGTTAGATCTTGTTCAGTTTGTCTTTGAAATACGTCTGACAAAGCCAAGACCTGGGGCCTGTTGGAATCTTTGCCCATACCTGAAAAACTATGGAATATGATCTCTATGGATTTTATTGTGGAACTTCCCCCATCGGAGGGATTCACCACTATTTTTGTAGTGGTTGACCGCCTATCAAAGATGGCTCACTTCATTCCCTTGAAAGGGACTCCTTCTGCCACTGAAACTGCTTCTGCCTTCATCAAAGAAATAGTAAGATTGCATGGCGTTCCTATCAATATTGTGTCCGATCGAGAAGTACAGTTTACATCCAAGTTCTGGAAAGCTCTGTGTGAGGCATTAGAGATCGAATTGCGCTTCTCCTCGGCATACCATCCACAAACAAATGTACAAACGGAGAGAACAAACCAAACTCTGGAACAATATCTCCGATGCTTCTCATCTTATTCACAGGATGACTGGGTATCTCTCTTTCCGTTAGCATAGTTCGCATACAATAACTCCATTCACTCTGCTACCAAACAGTCCCCTTTTTACTCCAACTATGGATATCACCCCTCCTTCCTTCTGGAAATACCAGTGGAACCTGCTGTCCCGGCTGTACAAGAAAGAATGGATTTCCTCAGGAGGAACGGTCAAATATTGCAAAAAACTATTTCAGAAGCTCAAGCGAGTAACAAAAAATTTTTTGACAGAAGGAGAAGGGGCAACTTAAATCTGAAACAAGGAGATAAAGTCTGGTTATCCACGGCAAATCTAAAATTGAATTGTCCTTCAAGAAAGCTTGGTCCAAGGTACCTGGGACCATTTACTATTAATAGAAAAGTTAACCCTGTAGCTTTCGAGTTAAAACTACCTACAAATATGAAGATTCACCCGGTGTTCCTGCTAAAACCACATATTCCAAATGGATATCCCAATCGAGATCTGGAGACTCCTGCTCCACTGCTGATTGAGGGAAATGAAGAATACGAGGTGGAGGCTATCCTGGATTGTAGAAAGAAGGGCGGACAGACCCAGTTTCTCATTAAATTGAAAGGCTACGGTCCAGAGGATAATTCCTGGGAGCCGTCCACTAATGTCCATGCCCCATGGTTAGTTCAAGCCTACCTCCATCTTCACCCTGAAAAACGAGCCCTAGTGGGCATCCGGAGGTTGCCCCTAAGGGGGGGCAATGTAAGGGATTTCCAGCAAGACGAATTGCCCATGTTAGTTGCTGACTGGTCTACAGCTCCCCCGTGTCCTGCTTATTCCTGTGTGATTCCTTTGTTGCTGACCCGGCTTCTTCCTGACCCGACTCTGATTGCTCTCCTGATTGATACTGGTTCCTGACTTCGACTCTGCTCCTGACCTTGGCTTTCCTTCAGATTCTGTATCGTGCTGCCCGACTGTTGATGACCCTTATATCATGAGCCATCTCACATTTTTGAATGTTGCGAACAGAAAGGAGAATTCTTGTAGCAACTGTCTACTTTGCTGATAGCTGGATTATCCTTTGATATGTCATGAAGTATAGTGCTCTTCAAGGAACGTTAGCTAGTGATGTCCAGGAAACCTTATAGAAATAGTTATTGCTACTAGCTCTATAGTTAACACAAAGCTGAATTTTGGGCACTCACTTTGTAGCATTCAGTTAATTCCTGTGCATCCATTTCCTCTATAGGGGCAATATTTTTCTTAAATTTGCCCTTGCTGCTCAAGAAAATCATTAATTTATTGCTGGATAATTTAGCTATGAAAGCTGAATTTCCAATCACAAGTGACCTCACAACTGCATAGTTGGTTTCTGAAGCCATTACTGGTGTCACCTCCCCCCCTTGTGTAGGCTGTACTCTTGGCATGGGTTCTTATGAGTTATTCCTCCCCAACAACAATGTAAATTGCACATTATGCAGCCCAGGAAATCACATATCTACAACTTTAGAGAGGAGTAAGCCATTTTACATTCTGGAAGTTTAGCCTTAACCATAGTATTCTACTTTCTTATAGGAAATGTATAAAGGTTTTGTGCTTAAATTCTTTTTATACGGTCAGGACTAAAAAAGTTAAATATAATAACAAAATGAAAACAATTGTTTGAATGCTCCTTTTGAACCAGCAGGTAAAGCTTAAAGTATAACTAAAGGCAAACAGAGTGGAGAGGAATTAAAACACGTATTTTATGTGTCCTGTTAACCATTATCATCAAAAGTGAAAGTAAAAGAAAACCCCAAATTTTGGGCTGTCCCCAGAAAAGTAATAGAGGGGGCATTTTCCAATTGGGACACTAGTTCTGTTTGCCAGGGATTTCTATACTTTGCAGAGATTTTCTATCACTTGGCTATGGGACAGAAAGTGAAGATAAATCTCCCCAATGGAACACAGATGGCAAAAAATAAGCTGACAGGGTTATGACCCTTGCCTACTCTATCCAAAATAATAAAAAAAAGTTTTACCTATAGCTCTGCTTTAACCACTTCCTGCCTTGCCTATAGTAAAATGACGGCCGGGCGGGACTCCATCGATCCGGGAGGGCGTCATATGACGACCTTTCTGTATCGTGCCTTGCTCGTACCCAAAGGATCATACTGTGGCGAGATCTGTCACCGGCTGTGTACCACAGACACAGCCGATGACAGATCTGTGTGCCAACCCTGTTGCCAGTACCATGTAACCTGCTGTGACCAATCACAGCAGATCACATGACAGTTGTAAACAATGGATGGCTTACTTTCATGACATCCATTGTATACATGGATGGCTGTGAATGGTTATAGTGATCACATGCACAGGCTGGGCCAATCACAGCCCATCTGTGTCATGTAATTAGCTGTGGCCAATCACAGCTAATCACAAAAAACAAATCTGAATTAATCGATTTCATTCAGTTAAATGCTTGCTTATAGCAAAGAAATTCTTTGCTATAAGCAATTGAATTATGTAAAATTCTCCCTCTTTCCTCCCACCCCTCATTCCCCTCAGCCACTTCCTACTGTACCATTACCCCCTCCCTCCTAGATTGTAAGCTCGAAAGAGTAGGGCCCTCTTACCCCTCGTACGTTGTTTGTTATTGTACTGTGCCATGTATTGTCCCCCCCCCCCTATTGTACAGCGCTGAGCAAACCCTTTGGCGCTATATAAACTCGATGTAATAATAATAATAATAATGTAAAAAAAAAAATACTGATCACTTCCCCAAAGTAGTACAATGTTACTATGGTAACATTATATTACTTTGGTCATAGTGTAATATAAAAAAAAATCTTACAAAAGAGAAAAAGTGCAATAAACAAAAATTAAAAAACAATTATGACATTTTTTTTTTGTTCGTACTATTACCAGTCAGTGTCCCTGATCACTGCCACACCAGTTATATGATGACAGTGTACTGTACTGGTGACAGTATGTAAAAAAAAAATTGTGAGAATAATTGTTTTAATTTCTTTATTTTCCAACACATTATGACAAAAAAATTACAACTTCAAAAAACTTGCAATGCCTCTTATGAAATACATCAGATTGTCTACTTTGCAAAAAGGGGTCATTTGGGGGATATCTGTACTGTTCTGACATTTTTGGGCCTCAAGAAATTAGATTGACTGTCAGTATTAAGGAATTATCAATTTTAAGATATATCCCATAGTTTATGAACTCTATAACTTTCCTACAGACTAAATAATAAATACTGATTTGGGTTATTTTCACCAAAGGAATGTAGCAGAATACATCTTGGTCTAAATTTATGAAGAACAATTATTTATTTGCAAACTTTTATAACAGAACAAAAATGTTGGTCTTTTTTTTGTTATTTTAGCAAAAAATAAAAACCCCAGTGGTGATTAAATACCCCCAAAAGAAAGCTCTAGTTGTGTGAACAAAATGCTAAAAATTTAGTTTTGGTATAGTGTTGCATGACTGTGCAATTGCCATTCAAAGTGTGAGAGCGCTGAAACCTGAAAATTGGCCTGGGCAGGAAGGGGGTAAAAGTGCCCGGTATTTAAGTGGTTAACCACTTGCCTACAGGTCACTTTCACCTCCTCCCTGCCTAGGGCCCTGGACAATTTTCAGCTTTCAGTGCTGTAGCACTTTGAATTTCAATTGCACGGTCATGCAATACTGTACTCATACAAACTTTTTATTAATTTATTTTACACAAATAGAGCTTTCTTTTGATGTTATTTAATCACCACTGAGTGTTTTATTTTTTGCACTATAAATGAAAAAATACAGAAAATTTTGAAAAAAAAAGTTTTTCTTTCTTTCTATTTTAAAAGTTTGTAAACAGGTAATTTTTCCTCCTTTGCTGATGAGGTAGCACTTACGGGCACTGATAGATGGCAATGATGGATACTGATAGGTGGCACTGACTGGCAGCACTGACAGACACAGACTGGCAGCACTGCTTGGCATTGATGGGCATTGTTGAGCACTGATGGACAGCACTGCTGGGTACTGATGGACAGCACTGTTGAGCACTGATGGGCAGCACTGTTGGATACTGATTGGCAGCACTGCTGGGCACTAATGGATAGCACTGTTGGGCACTGATGGGAACTTTTGGGGCTGCACTGATAACCAGGGCACTAATAATCAGTGCCCTGATTATCAGTGTAGATTTCTGCTTTAACAGTTGCCGGTTATTGGCAGTACTTTTGTCACGCTGTGACAGCGTGAGGAAAGTACTGCCGATAACCGGCAAGTGTATTTACATGGTGATCAGCTATGATTGGACACAGCTGATCATGTGGCAGAAGGCCGATGTGCTGGGCCCTTTACTGAGTCATGTGATCAGTCATGTCCAAAGGACACAGTGATCACAGACAGCACCCGATGCACGCCGCTGGGGGCACGTTCTGAGAGGACATCATATGACGCCCTCCCAGAACTGGACAACCGCGCTGTAGCCGTCATTCAGCTATAGCGCAGTCAAGAAGAGGTTAATCTGTATATTTAACCTGTGTAAGAGAACACAGATTAATAGGAAGATGTCAGTTATGACAAAACATGAGCAAACATGTAGGGGAAGCCAAGCATCATGATGTCACATACCTAGATGGATTCGGACGTGCCTCTATGCAATTCCAAAAGGTAATTTTTATACAGAGCTGTTTATCAATTTCTAAGTGAATGTTTGTAATCTATTTTTAATAAAGATTTTTATTGATTTTATTGATTTCACACTGTGAATGTTTTCTTTTATTTTTGATGTACTTGCGATGTTTGGAGATTATCGATGCTCAGGAGAGGTGACTTTAGTTTGGCTTTGCAATCCGTGAATTCTCTCCATGTTGAGGGTAGAGGTAGGGTACAAGGTAGGGTACAACATTCTTTAAATATATTAATAGTATGATGAAGGGAAGTTGGTTACAAATGAAAAGGAGAAGGCAACTGCACTAAATACATTCTTCTCCTCAGTTGTTACTAAGGAAAGAAGAGGTATAGAATGTATCATTAGTAACACGTCACAGAATGTACCCTTGTGGCTAACAGAAGACGGTGTCCAAAAAAGTCTTGATAAGCTTAACAGAAATAAATCACCAGGTACCAGATGGCTTACACTCAAGAGTCCTCAAAGAACTCAGTCAGATTATAGCCACATTGCTAATCCTAGTTTTTATGGACAGCATGCTGAAAGGAATGGTAGTAGCTGATTGGTGAAGGGCCAACATGGTACCAATATTTAAAAAAGGGCAGAGATATTTCAGGAAACTATAGGCCAGTCAGTCTAACATCGATAGTATGTAAACTATTGGAGGAGATAATAAGGGATCCAAGATTTCGCTGATTAAAACAGTATCAGTAGTAGTATTCAGCATGGCTTTACAAAAGGTCATTCTTCCCAAACCAATTGCTAACATTCTATGAGGATGCGAGCTGCCATCTAGATAAAGGAAGGCCTGTAGATGTGGTGTACCTAGATTTTGCAAAAGCATTCGATACAGTCCCCCATACACACTTAATTAAGTAACTGAGGTCTGTATGCATGGACCACAGGGTTTGTACATGGATAGAAAATTGGTTACAGGGCTGCGTCCAAAGGTGTAATTGACGATACACAATTTATATTGTATTTGCACTACACATTTATGTATTACTTGTATAGTTTTGGATTTTCCTTTTTGATGATTGTATTGTATTCTTATAGGGTAGCGCTGCACTTGTTTACACCTTCTATTTAGACTATGGTGGGTATCCCATAGTATGCAATCAGCTTTTTCTACAAATCCACAATTGAGGTTATACACATCTTTTTAATACTAATTATTTAACC
This sequence comes from Staurois parvus, assembly GCF_062004578.1. Lineage (NCBI taxonomy): Eukaryota > Metazoa > Chordata > Amphibia > Anura > Ranidae > Staurois > Staurois parvus. The sequence continues at coordinate 9,094,467 of NW_028317825.1, forward strand.
TGTGAACAATGAAGAGAGCTGAAATCATGGTCTGTCGGTGACTTTTGGGAACTGGATCTAAAGACCTCCATAACGGAGAATCTACTTGGCAAATAATGACTAAAGTAAACAAGTTGAAGTCACTGAAGCCCTACTTGGGCAAATAGACTGGCATAAATATACAGCTGTAATAAAATCTGGCTGCCTGTGTATTTGTGCTGATGAGATTATCTACAATTTTTCATATAAATAAACAGTCAAATAATTCTCTGTGCTATGAAATGCCTTTATTTTGCAGTTTATTTTGGCAAAATGAAAACAAAATATATTGCTACTATTAGATCATTTTAAAGACATAAACTTGAGTTCTTATGAGCCAAACTTATTGTAGGGCTTGATTAATATGTCTAATTACTCCGCTGGTTCATAACTGCGTTATTGGTGGCATGTAAAAAAGAAGCAGACAAGCAGGAAAAAAGTAGAAAAAAAGAAAAACTGAAATCGGCTTCATGTCAAGAAATACTGCAATAATAGTGAGTCTTGCCCTATGGTGGTAAATGGGTTAATTAATTACTTTGCAAAGCGGTCAAACATTTGCCTGCACTAAATTTAGTAGATCTGTCAGACTGCCATTATGGAAACCATCTGATTTCCTGTGGTCCGGCTGTCCTGCTGCTACATTTGCTGCGGTATGCACTTATGTTCAGTACGAATGAAGCTATTATCCAAGCCTGGGTTGACAATGTAGAAGTGCATTTTGTCATTTCTATATTGCTATATTAAACCATTACCGCAGAAAATAATTTACATGAAAAATACATTAAAGGCATGCTAACTCTACTACAGTATCACTTTATTCTTGTTTTTTTACCAATCTATGGAAAAGAAAGCCAAACATTTAAAGGACCAAATGTTTATATAAATGTAAACTCCATTTTTAAGTTATAAGGCAACTCTAGCCAGAGAGTACAGTTAAAGGGTAAGTTCATCTTTTCACAAAAGATGAAAAGGTGAACTAACTTCAGTTATCCTGACCACCCCTTTGGACTCCACTGCACATAGTGGCCATGAAGCCCCATCCTGCCAATGTAGTAGTCCATATGACAGAGTGCGTATCCATCATAGTTCTCTCAATGGAAATGCTCATTAGTCAGCACAATCATGTGACAGCTTCCTCCTTGTGGGATACCTCAGATGTGCTTCTGTTTGGTCAGCATGTTCATGTGGCTGCACTGACCAATTATTGCTTACCATTGTGAGCACTATGATGGATACTCACTTCAAAGCTGTGTAATGCAGTGTACAGACTGCTCCAGGGGTCATTATGGATGACATGTACAGTGGCTTCCAGATATATTCTGAGTTAGTTCACCTTTTCATGTTCTGTGAAAAATGTGAACTTACCCTTTAAAGCACATTTATGGGAACTGTTAAATACTTTGTAATGTGATCATGTCCCACCTCTTGTGCTATGCTGCAAAGAATACAGAGGATGAAACAATATAATATAAAGTAATATAATATAAGTTACAAAGGTACAATATTTCGATAATGTGTTTGTTTTTTTTTACTCACAACATATAGAATATTTCACAGATCACTACCTAAATATTATTCCTTCTGAGACCTTTTCCGACTTACTTCTCGGTAAGCGTGGGCTTGGTCACCAACCTGAATGCCACTCAAGAACTTTAATAATATTATTGTACTATCATTGTTGTTCTAAGGAAGTGTATTAGAATTAGTGAATGCAATGTATAGATATGAAATAATGTAGGAATTCATATCTTTAAACTATGATTTACATTACAGATACCTCTGAAGTCAACCTTTGGCCTGGGAAATAAAAAAAGAAGTTCCTCCATCAACCAAGATATGGATATGAAAGTTATTATGTGAATTATATTCTGATTGTTATGCTATGCTAGAAGGATTGATGGATGGGTAGGAACATGGATGTCAGAGGTTGTATGATGTCTAAATATATGGAAAATATGTATTTAAACAGAAAGAATAGTGTATGTACTGTATATTGTTTTAGACTTTTTCAATAAGAAAAGATGCCATAAAAGAATTTAATTTTTATAGTTTACCGATGGCGTAAGTAAGTTACAAAATTTAGGTTTTAACAGTACAAGAATAGCAAACATCAGCTACAACATCATGTTTATAGTAGCGAGGTTGATTTACTAAAACTGGAGAGTGCAAAAGCTGGTGCAGCTCTGCATAGAAACCAATCTGCTTCCATTTTTTTATGTCAAAGCTTAAGTGAACAAGCTGAAGTTAGAAGCAAAGTGGCTACAATGCACAGCTGCATTAGATTTTGCACTCTCCAGTTTTAGGCCTCTGATGACGACACGTTGAAACATCTTAGGCAGAGCACTGAGTCCACTTTGACCCACAGCCTGTGTTCACGACTGGAGCAGGCAGCTTTACTTGTCTATGTGAATACTTCCTTAGTGTCAGGTATGACACATGGCAATGTGAGTGTACCAATGATGGTTTTTATTAATAAATAAAAGATTGTTTTACGCTATGAGCCTTCCTTTCTGTTTTTTTATATTTTGGCAAATGATTTAGAACTGTAAGAACATTGAAAGCCCATTAATGAAGAGAGTGGATCTATTAACCCATCGTTGGCTGTTAAAGATTGCACAGTGCTCCAACAGGATTGAAAGTAGATTGCATTGTGTATAATACCTTTGAAAGGAACACATTTTACTTTGCATTTTAAGTTGTGTTGAAAGAGGTGAGCCATTCACTTGAAGAGGTGAAGGACACTGGGTGCTTTGACTTCACATCTTTATGCAAAGAGAATTTTTGTACAAATTTATTTCACTATATATATATTTTTTTTGCACATATTGCAACTGATGGTGGATATTAAGGACTTTGTTTTTATCTATTTGGATTTAGGAATAATTATTATGGGCACATTTTTTGTGAACTGATCCGCACAATATTTTGAAAAATAATACTTTGTTGATATTTTTATGTAGTATTAGTTTTATTATTTAAACTTTTTCTTGTTTTAGGTAGTTTAACATTTGATAATATGGGGGGTGTCTTGCCAGGGGAGAGTCCCTCTTGAAAAGCACCTTTCCCCCATGTTGATGAGAACAAGGGCTTCTTCATCATAACCTTAGACCTTTGGTTGTGGGGGTCTGGGGTGGGCCTTATTGGAATCTGGACCCCCCCCCCCATAACAATAAGAGGGCCTCCAAATACCATCCCCTACAGGAAGGAGTAAGGAATACAAAACAAAAGTCTTGACACTACACCTTGCCGAATTACCATATTGGCGATATTTAGGCAGTGATGCTCTCCTGCCCAAAGGTGCTGATCACATTAGCAGTTGCTATCATTAACAATCATTAACAGTGGAAAGCTGACCTTTACAGAAACAGTAGAACTACAGCCTCTATATGATACTCAACTCCCACCAAGCTCAGTCTGAATGGTTGAACTAAACTGTTGGTTCAACCCTATCTGGGGATCATGGCCCTGACCAAATTGAACTTCTCATCTTCTGCAGACTGGGCATAATTTTTTGGTGCATTTTTGTAAAGCAGTGAATGTGTTCTGTATTCTTGGGAACATTATCTTCTTATTAGTATGTACAGTATGTATGCATGCTGCACAGTGCCATGGTGTTATGTCTCAGCTGATCAGCTGTGCTGTGGGGATGGCATTGAGAACAATAGGCAGCTGTAGTCCACGTGCTGCAGATAGCATTACAACCAGCATGACATCTTCTCTATGGTCTTACTACACCCTGTTTTGCTCCAAGATTTTCAGAGCACTTAGCAGGTGTACACAAGCTTGGAAGATTTGTATTGTGGACAAGCTCTTAGGCTTAGTTTACACTTGCCATGACCATGATGCTTGCATCATAACACAGCAAAAAAAGATACCTAAGTGAATGCAGCTGCGCTTCAACCCTACGCAACGCACACAGTTGTGACAAGGTTGTGTGGGATTTACAAGGCTAAAACAGGTTCTGCTAAGGGGACAGGACAACTGCACCACATCAAGGGGACGATGGACAGGGCAATATACCGTCAAATCTTGGGTGAGAACCTTCTTCCCTCAGTCAGGGCATTGAAAATGGGTCATGGATGGGTGTTCTAGCATGAGAATGACCAAAAACACATGGCAAAGGCAACAAAGGAGTGGCTCAAGAAGAAGCGCATTAACCTCCCTAGCGGCATTCCTGAGTGTAGCTCAAGGTAAAATGTCAGTACCAAAAGCGGTAACCCCGAGCTACACTCAGACTTACCATGCAGCACTGCATAGGGAGTCCCTGCAGAGCTTACCTTGTCCTTCGCTCCCGTGATGTGTCCCCTGCAGCATCCCCGGCCATCTCCTCCGGCTGATGCCAGCTTCTGTGTTCCAGTCCCTGTGACGTCGGGACGTATGGGCGCCGCCGCCACCGGCGGGAAATTTGAAAATGTTTTAAAAATTTCATTTTTTTCAAAACGAATTTTACATAGTAAAACATTGCTGTTTCAAACCATTTCACATACATTTTGTCCCTAGTGCTTTGTTCTGTGCCCTGTCTGCATTTTGACTGTTCTTTCTGCCTGGAAACTTAGAAAAGTCCATGGCATCCAAAAAGCGTCCCTTTAGGTCAAAAGCGGGTTTAGATCAGCTAGAGAACACTGATAGTAAATCAGAACCACTTGCAGAATTGAGTGATAATGATTCGTGGAGAAATTCGTCATCAGACACTGAAAACGATTTTGCGACTTTGCTTAGCAATGTGCGCTATATTTCAAATTTCAGTGTTTTTGGTTTGATTATATTATTGAATTAAATGTATTATTATTATATTATTATTTTTTATGAATATTTATTAAATTATAATTTTTTGATTTTGTGTTTCAAATTTTATCATACCGGGGATGTTTAATAGACTCTTGTTCGGACAGATTTCAGTGAGTTATTCCTAAATATTACAGCCTACAATAAAAAAACTACATATTTCCATGCAAAATAATGGTACCGCTTTCAGCACCAAAAATCTGAAATAATCATACCGCTAGGGAGGTTAAGGTCCTGGAGTGGCCTAGCCAGTCACCAGACCTTAATACGATTGAAAATCTGTGGAGGATGCTGAAATTTTGAGTTGCCAAACATCAGCCAGCAAACCTTAATGACTTGGATTGGATCTGCCAAGAGGAGTGGGCCAAAATCCCTCCTGAGATGTGTGCAAACCTGGTGGCCAAGTACAGAAAATGTCTGACCTCTGTGATTGCCAACAAGGGATTTGCCACCAAGTACTAAGTCATGTTTTGTGAAGGGGATCAATACTTATTTCCCTCATGAACATGCAAATCAGTGCATAATTTGTTAGACATGCATTTCTTTTGAATTTGTTGTTGCTATTCTGTCTCTCAGTGTTACAATACACCTACCATTTGATTTTTAGACTGATCATTTCTTTGTGAGTGGGCAAACATTCAAAATCAGCAGGGGATCAAATACTTATTTCCTTCAGTGTATACAGTCAGGTCCATAAATATTGGGACATCAACACAATTCTAACATTGTTGGCTTTATACACCACCACAATGGATATGAAATGAAATGAACAAGATGTGCTTTAACTGCAGACTGTCAGCTTTAATTTGAGGGAATTACATCCAAATCAGGTGAACAGTGTAGGAATTACAACAGTTTGCATATGTGCCTCCCACTTGTTAAGGGACCAAAAGTAATGGGACAATTGGCTTCTCAGCTGTTCCATGGCCAGGTGTGTGTTATTCTCTCATTATCCAAATTACAATGAGCAGATAAATTTCAAGTGTGCTATTTGCATTTGGAATCTGTTGCTGTCAACTCTCAAGATGAGATCCAAAGAGCTGTCACTATCAGTAAAACAAGCCATCATTAGGCTGAAAAAGCAAAACAAACCCATCAGAGAGATAGCAAAAACATTAGGCGTGGCCTAAACAACTGTTTGGAACATTCTTAAAAAGAAGGAATGCACCGGTGAGCTCAGCAACACCAAAAGACCTGGAAGACCACGGAAAACAACTGTGGTGGATGACCGAAGAATTCTTTCCCTGGTGAAGAAAACACCCTTCACAACAAGTAAAACAGAGTGCAGCGCTAAAATATATAAAGTGCAAAAGAAAATGGTATGTGATTAATATATTGATTCATATGAGCAAGTCCCAAAAGATAGCTGATGAAACCAGAAAACACCCTTCACAACAGTTGGCCAGATCAAGAACACTTTCCAGGAGGTAGGTGTATGTGTGTCAAAGTCAACAATTAAGAGAAGACTTCACCAGAGTGAATACAGAGGGTTCAACACAAGATGTAAACCATTGGTGAGCCTCAAAAACAGGATGGCCAGATTAGAGTTTGCCAACGACATCTAAAAAAGCCTTCACAGTTCTGGAACAACATCCTATGGACAGATGAGACCAAGATCAACTTGTACCAGAGTGATGGGAAGAGAAGAGTATGGAGAAGGAAAGGAACTGCTCATGATCCTAAGCATAATACCTCATCAGTGAAGCATGTTGGTGGTAGTGTCATGGCGTGGGCATGTATTGCTGCCAATGGAACTGGTTCTCTTGTATTTATTGATGATGTGACTGTTGACAAAAGCAGCAGGATGAATTCTGAAGTGTTTTGGGCAATATTATCTGCTCATATTCAGCCAAATGCTTCAGAACTCTTTGGACGCCGCTTCACAGTGCAGATGGACAATGACCCAAAGCATACTGCAAAAGCAACCAAAGAGATTTTTAAGGGAAAGAAGTGGAATGTTATGCAATGGCCAAGTCAATCACCTGACCTGAATCCGATTGAGCATGCATTTCACTTGCTGAAGACAAAACTGAAGGGAAAATGCCCCGAGAACAAGCAGGAACTGAAGACAGTTGCAGTAGAGGCCTGGCAGAGCATCACCAGGGATGAAACCCAGCGTCTGGTGATGTCTATGCGTTCCAGACTTCAGGCTGTAATTGACTGCAAAGGATTTGCAACCAAGTATTAAAAAGTGAAAGTTTGATTTATGATTATTATTCTGTCCCATTACTTTTGGTCCCTTAACAAGTGGGAGGCACATATGCAAACTGTTGTAATTCCTACACCGTTCACCTGATTTGGATGTAAGTACCCTCAAATTAAAGCTGACAGTCTGCAGTTAAAGCACATCTTGTCTGTTTCATTTCAAATCGATTGTGGTGGTGTATAGAGCCAAAACTGTTAGAATTGTGTCAATGTCCCAATATTTATGAACCTGACTGTATAAACAAGTATGAAAGTATTGGCAGCATTGTGATGATAAGATATAGCAGGCTGATGCTCTCGTTTAAAACAATAGAACGTGGCGATGAATGTATTATTTCTGTTTAGCTACTGTTTACCTATTATACCTTCAGATATCTTATTAGCTAGATGGACAAATTTTCTCCAGCGCCAAATTAGGGAATTGAACCTGATCAGCAGCTAGGCTCTTCAGTATGTTTTTTTTTTTTCTCAGATTGTTTTATACGTGCTTTGTTAGCAGCGTAGTTTGGGCTATTGTTCCTTAAGACATTGCAACGTTATCCAGTGTTATCCCAGAACATAACAGCAATTTAATAAGATTCAGTGGTGGTGGCGGTGCAAAATATCGCAATACATCCCAGTGTACTGCACCAAAGGGAAAAATTAAGCTTTCTTCATCTGCAAATAAAAATGAATAGGCTTCTCTTCTTCACAATCTATTTACCCTCCAGCTTTAAAGCTAAAACCTGGCTGACATTGCCCCCCTCCCCTTCTTCTGCAGATATTTTCTGTAGGAAGACACCTCATTAGATGTGTTCCTGTCTGCATTCTGAGCAGTTAATGACAAAATTCAGCAGTGCGGACATTTTTGTTCAAACTTTTGATACTCCTAAAATCATCAAGAGTGAAAAAAAAACCCTAGGCACCAAGATATCCTTCCATGATACACCTAATCTTGGCATTCTGGTGGAATGCGGACACTGTTTAGACATTTGTAACTATCCACTGTGTGTCCTGCTGTTCCCTAATGATGCAAAGACCCAAATGTGTTATACTAGTGCAGGGCCGGAGGATCGCTGACCAAGACTTGTAATTTGACAATTTTCGTATTTCACAGAACAAATGGTAGATTACCTTAAGTCAATCAGCCCCAATCCAACTAATGTTAATAAAATTAAGTGCACCTACATATTCTGTACACAGTCCACAGTAGACTTTAAAGCAGAGATCCAGTCAAAGCTAAAAAAAATGTAAAAACATTTTTATAGCTGCTGACTTTTTAAAAACAGATACTCACCTGTCCCAAGATCTAGCAGTGTACTCACCACAGCCATTTTCACCAGCCATTTTCACTCCCTGGACCTGGCATCTTAAGTTTGGGCACCTGATCGTGACAGCTTGCACCTTCACAGTTGGGTATCCACTGCGCAAAAACGAGCAGCGCTGCACCTTATGAATGGTCCCATAGTCTTCTGGGACCTGTCACACATCCCAGAAGACTACAGGGAGGGGGGAGGACAACCTCCACTTCCAATTGCCTAGGTGATCACAATGGAAATGGGAGTGAGTACCTGTCAAAATCAGGTAGCCAATCCTCCGCCCACTCCCCAAAGGTGCCAATTCCTCAAGGGGAGCTGGGGACCAGTACTTAAAGTGAAACTTCGCCTTTTGGGTGGGCTCTGCTTTAAGTTGACAGCGATGTCACTTTCTTGTCATTACCTCTCCACCAAGTTTGCCAAAATGTTGTAACATATACAAATTTGAGTAGTTAAGATTATTTTATCAGAAAGGACCAGAATAAGATGCAACACATAACAAAACAGAATTACTGGGTTATTCAATAAAACAGCATAAAACCACTGGTGCTGTTGTTTTTTTTTCCTGTGACATGCCACTGTCAGAGATCCCAACAGAATGCAAGAGCAAACATGAATGCCCACCTGATGCATATATATTGAGGAAAAATGTTTTCATACTTGCTGTCATTTTACCTCCTCATGTCAGACTACTATTGGTCAGCTCTGCCTCTCTGACCCCTCCAGGACAACCTCTAACTAGTCTATAAAGTGCAGCTGTTTCCCACAGCAAATGTTCCCTATATAAGCCTTGCGACAGAGACCTGAGTGGGAAATCCTAGGCTGACATGTGGAGGATCCAGGAAAGGAAAATTACAGTAAGTATGAAAACAGTTTTCCTCATTCCTGGACCTCCTCATGTCAGCCTACAAGCAAGGATGTAACAAGCAATGCCACTTAAGGATGGGAGGGAAAAAAGACCCATAAACAACACAAACCTACTGTCTACGCCTAAATTAACAAGAGACAGCCGCAAAAAAAAAGGATAAGAACATGTTCCTCAGAAGGCAGCAAATTCACATCCACTCTGTAGTGGCGAATAAAAATATTATATGCCCTTTAGCTTGATGCTTACACACCACTTCAGCCAACTCCCTGGTATATATTCCCAAGGAACTGCCATAGTTCCTGTGGAATGTGCTGTAACCTCTGACAGTGGAGGAAGCCAAAGAAGACTAGGACAACTGAATAATCTTGACCATTCAGGAAGAAATAACCCTTGCTAATACCATGAAACCTCCCTTGACCCACCTGGGGCACAAAGTGATTTTTTTGTTTCTTTTAAAAACTCCTTCTAGGTAGGCACAAAGAGAAGAACCAGATTGAATTTTCTGCATACTTCCTTTCTTTCATTATCTGGAAAGGCCAGAAGAGTGGTTTCCCAATTCACCTGGAATGTAATCAAGCCAGCTGTCCGACAGGTCTAAAAAAGACCTTGCTTTGAAGAACAAGGTAATCAAGAAATTCACATAACTTTGATACTCTGCATTTGGAAGCAATTACGTTAAGGAATATTGACTTCAGGTTAGACAGAGGAAAAAGTAAGAGGATATCATAACAAAAGGAAAAAACAATAAGGCCTTTAGGACAAAAGATAGATCCCCCTGGGGAAAGAATTGTCAGTGTCCTTATTCATTGCGGCCTTTTAAAAGAGAAAAAACAAAACTAGAGGATATTGCCATAGGCTATAGCCATTCTCTAGCCTACTTTGCTGGAATACATGAATATTCAAACCTGAAGGAGACAAGGGATTCCAATTCTTCTTTGAAGAATTACGCAAGAAAGCCTGCCACCTGCAATGAAAAGTTGAATAGTCGACATATCTTAAGTTTGCAATAAGGACGCCATTATGCCCTTTGGCACCCTCCAGGTCAACCATTTCAGCCTCCCAGAATTTCCAGAAAATACCTATTTTTTGGAGTAAGCAATCTTGGCAACCCAGGCCTATTCAGTACACAGGATAAGACGGCTAACGCACAGATTTTCTCCCATTGAATCTTTGGAAGCAGCTTGAGAATCAGCGGAGTTGCAGAAAAGAGATGCACCAGGTGGAACTTTCACATCTTGGACCTAGCCTATGTCTTGTGAATCCCAGAACTAGAAAATGTAGAAAGGACACTGGGAATTCTCTGCTACCATATCAGCCCTATGGACAGAGAAACCTGAAGTTTGAAGAACATCCGCAGGTATTCTAGGCTGAGAGCCAATATATAGGGATCTATGAACTTTCTTGAAGAAACAACACCACCCAAACCGAACATACACTGGGGCCAAGAAGATTTCAGCACTATACCCTCTAGAGCAGCAAACACTTGGCTCCCATTTGGTGGGATATGTAAACCACATGGTCCTGTTGTCTTGAAAGGACTTTCACCACCTGACCTTATAAAAGAGACTGGACCACTATCAGAATATATCAGACTGCCTCTAGTCCTTGCCTATTAGAACTTGTTGTTGGGCCCTGCCACCTCCAATCCTGGAGCTGATGACCCACACAACTTCTTGAGCTGACAAATTGTGATCCCTTGGTTTGTTGAAGGAGAATAAAATTGAAGTCTCCTTCTTCACCGCTTAGCCCTTGCCACCAAAGGCATGGTGAAGGATAGAAAGTCCAAACACAGCATACATCCCTTGCCAATAGACAGAGCCTGGACAATACCACCTTCATTCTGCATAACATGTTCAGGATATTCTACCCAGGAGGAGGTGACCTTAAGTGGTAATAAACAGTGTTCCAGGACTTAATAAGAGTGAACTTGACTTGTAGTCTAGAGCCTGATCTAGCAGGAGGGTTTTGATGGAACTATAAACCGGATGTCACTGATGTAATGAATGCCTTGAAGACCTTATATTCCTAGCGTTGCCATAACGGCTGACCATATCTTCAAGAAGGCTCAGGGTGCGGTGCAAGATCAAAAAGCATACAATGAACTAGGAAAAGTGCACTGTCTGCAGAAAACCTGAGAAAGTACTGGTGTACCCAAACTATAGGAATATGGAGATATGCATCTGCTAAATCCACCAAAGGCATACAGTCTTCTTTCCTCACCACTGAAATAATGGTTTGCAAGGATTTCATCATGAAGTGAGAAAACTTTATAACAAAATTCCACAGGTTTTAGAACTAAGACTGTTCCAAAGCCCCCCCTGATATGCGGTGACACGAAGAGGAGGAATAAATACTCACACTCCACTCCTGCATCTGCCTTGGAAGAATGCCCTGAGCCACTAATAACTTATTTAATTTTTTTGCATATAGCTAAACTTCTCTCTGTCTTCTTCTGAAACAAAAGGAGGGGAAACCCATGCTCCAGAAACGGATCCCTAAGGGGCTTGGCTTGGGGGCCAAGGAATTGTCCCTCTTGAAGCTACCCTCGATATGAGGCCTGTCATACAAAAGAGTACCAGATGGCTTCTGGCCTGGAGAGTTTAAATCCAAGACCAGAGAGAGTAAGTTATCGGTGAGGAAAAGCCCTCTGTTCTGAGCTGTGTGCCGGACTATACAGATATTCTTAAGGTGAGTCAGCCCCAGTGACTATCTCTGAAGGTGCTGGATCTAGAGATGAGCGAATTATTCAAAAATTCAATTCGGCTGATTCGCCGAATTTGAGGAAGAAATTCGATTCGATGCGAATTTATTCGCTACGAATTTAACTTATAAAAAGGGTTTCTAGGCTTCAGAGAGCCTTTAAATTAGTGCAGAACACTGTACCTTTAATTTAAATGCCCTTGGAGATGAGGAAGGAGAAGGAGAAGGATGAGAAGAAGGAGAAGGAGAAGGATGAGAAGAAGGAGAAGGAGAAGAATGAGAAGAAGGAGAAGGATGAGAAGAAGGAGAAGGATGAGAAGAAGGAGAAGGAGAAGGATGAGAAGAAGGAGAAGGATGAGAAGAAGGAGAAGGAGAAGGATGAGAAGAAGGAGAAGGAGAAGGATGAGAAGAAGGAGAAGGATGAGAAGAAGGAGAAGGAGAAGGATGAGAAGAAGGAGAAGGATGAGAAGAAGGAGAAGGATGAGAAGAAGGATGAGAAGAAGGATGAGAAGAAGGATGAGAAGAAGGAGAAGGATGAGAAGAAGGAGAAGGAGAAGGATGAGAAGAAGGAGAAGGATGAGAAGAAGGAGAAGGATGAGAAGAAGGATGAGAAGAAGGATGAGAAGAAGGATGAGAAGAAGGAGAAGGATGAGAAGAAGAAGGATGAGAAGAAGAAGAAGGATGAGAAGAAGGAGAAGGATGAGAAGAAGAAGAAGGATGAGAAGAAAAAGAAGGATGAGAAGAAGAAGAAAAATGAGAAGAAGGAGAAGGATGAGAAGAAGAAGAAGGATGAGAAGAAGAAGAAGGATGAGAAGAAGGAGAAGGATGAGAAGAAGAAGAAGGATGAGAAGAAGGAGAAGGATGAGAAGAAGAAGAAGGATGAGAAGAAGAAGAAGGATGAGAAGAAGGAGAAGGATGAGAAGAAGAAGAAGGATGAGAAGAAGAAGAAGGATGAGAAGAAGGAGAATTCCAAGCCGGCAAAAAGTGTATCTGCAGAGCTCCGCTATTTCTTAGCGGAGCTCTGCAGATACACTTAGCGGAGCTCTGAAGATACACTTAGCAGAGCTCTGCAGATACACTTAGCGGAGCTCTGCAGATACACTTTTTGCCGGCTTGGAATTCTTCTTATTTTCATCCTACTTCTTCTTCTTCTTCTTCATCCTCATCCTCTTCTTCTTCTTCTGAGGATGAGGATGAAGAAGAAGAAGAAGAAGAAGTAGGATGAAAATAAGAAGAATTCCAAGCCGGCAAAAAGTGTATCTGCAGAGCTCCTCTATTCTGCAGATACACTTAGAGGAGCTCTGCAGATACACTTTTTGCCGGCTTGGAATTCTTCTTATTTTCATCCTACTTCTTCTTCTTCTTCTTCTTCTTCTTCTTCTTCTTCTTCATCCTCATCCTCATCCTCAGAAGAAGAAGAGGATGAGGATGAGGATGAAGAAGAAGAAGAAGAAGTAGGATGAAAATAAGAAGAATTCCAAGCCGGCAAAAAGTGTATCTGCAGAGCTCCACTAAGTGTATCTGCAGAGCTCCGCTATTTCTGACAGTTCTCTGACATTCACTCCATACAGCGGTTGAAACATTGTATCTATTTGTTTACATAAATGGAAACAAATAGATACAATGTTTCAACCGCTGTATGGAGTGAATGTCAGAGAACTGTCAGAAATAGGCTATTTCTGACAGTTCTCTGACATTCACTCCTCAACCGCTGTATGGAGTATTGAATGTCAGAGAACTGTCAGAAATAGCCTATTTCTGACAGTTCTCTGACATTCACTCCATACAGCGGTTGAAACATTGTATCTATTTGTTTCCATTTATGTAAACAAATAGATACAATGTTTCAACCGCTGTATGGAGTGAATGTCAGAGAACTGTCAGAAATAGCGGAGCTCTGCAGATACACTTAGCGGAGCTCTGCAGATACACTTTTTGCCGGCTTGGAATTCTTCTTATTTTCATCCTACTTCTTCTTCTTCTTCTTCTTCATCCTCATCCTCATCCTCTTCTTCTTCTTCTGAGGATGAGGATGAAGAAGAAGAAGAAGAAGTAGGATGAAAATAAGAAGAATTCCAAGCCGGCAAAAAGTGTATCTGCAGAGCTCCTCTATTCTGCAAATACACTTAGAGGAGCTCTGCAGATACACTTTTTGCCGGCTTGGAATTCTTCTTATTTTCATTTTACTTCTTCTTCTTCTTCATCCTCATCCTCATCCTCAGAAGAAGAAGAAGAGGATGAGGATGAAGAAGAAGAAGAAGAAGAAGTAGAATGAAAATAAGAAGAATTCCAAGCCGGCAAAAAGTGTATCTGCAGAGCTCCTCTATTTCTGACAGTTCTATGTCAGAGAACTGTCAGAAATAGAGGAGCTCTGCAGATACACTTTTTGCCGGCTTGGAATTCTTCTTATTTTCATCCTACTTCTTCTTCTTCTTCATCCTCATCCTCATCCTCTTCTTCTTCTTCTGAGGATGAGGATGAGGATGAAGAAGAAGAAGAAGAAGTAGGATGAAAATAAGAAGAATTCCAAACCGGCAAAAAGTGTATCTGCAGAGCTCCTCTAAGTGTATCTGCAGAATAGAGGAGCTCTGCAGATACACTTTTTGCCGGCTTGGAATTCTTCTTATTTTCATCCTACTTCTTCTTCTTCTTCTTCTTCATCCTCATCCTCATCCTCAGAAGAAGAAGAAGAAGAGGATGAGGATGAGGATGAAGAAGAAGAAGAAGAAGAAGAAGTAGGATGAAAAGAAGAATGAAAAGAAGAAGAAGAATGAAAAGAAGAAGAAGAATAATGAAAAGAAGAATGAGAAGAATGAAAAGATTCTTCTTCTTCTTCTTTTCATTCTTCTTTTCATTCTTCTTCTTCTTTTCATTCTTCTTCTTCTTTTCATTCTTCTTTTCATTCTTCTTTTCATTCTTCTCATTCTTCTTTTCATTCTTCTCATTCTTTTTCTCATTCTTCTTTTCATTCTTCTTCTCATTCTTCTTTTCATTCTTCTCATTCTTCTTTTCATTCTTCTTTTCATTCCTCTTCTCATTCTTCTTTTCATTCTTCTTCTTTTCATTCTTCTTTTCATTCATTCTTCTTCTTCTTTTCATTCTTCTTCTTCTTCTTCTTTTCATTCTTCTTTTCATTCTTCTTTTCATTCTTCTCATTCTTCTTCTCATTCTTCTTTTCATTCTTCTTCTCATTCTTCTTTTCATTCTTCTTCTTCTTTTCATTCTTCTCATTCTTCTTCTTCATTCTTCTTGTCATTCTTCTTCTCATTCTTCTTCTTCTTTTCATTCTTCTTTTCATTCTTCTTCTCATTCTTCTTTTCATGAAGAAGAAAAGAAGAATGAGAAGAATGAAAAGAAGAAGAAGAAGAATGAAAAGAAGAATGAGAAGAATGAAAAGAAGAATGAAAAGAAGAATGAAAAGAAGAATGAGAAGAATGAAAAGAAGAATGAAAAGAAGAAGAAGAAGAAGAATGAAAAGAAGAAGAAGAATGAAAAGAAGAAGAAGAAGAATGAAAAGAATAAGAAGAAGAATGAAAAGAAAAATGAAAAGAAGAGGAAGAATGAAAAGAAGAAGAAGAAGAATGAAAAGAAGAATGAAAAGAAGAAGAATAATGAAAAGAAGAAGAAGAAGAATGAAAAGAAGAATGAAAAGAAGAATGAAAAGATTCTTCTTCTTCTTCTTCTTTTCATTCTTCTTTTCATTCTTCTTCTTCTTTTCATTCTTCTTCTTCTTCTTTTCATTCTTCTTTTCATTCTTCTCATGCTTCTTTTCATTCTTCTCATTCTTCTTTTCATTCTTCTTCTCATTCTTCTTTTCATTCTTCTCCTTCTTTTCATTCTTCTTTTCATTCTTCTTCTTCTTTTCATTCTTCTTTTCATTCTTCTTCTCATTCTTCTTTTCATGAAGAAGAAAAGAAGAATGAGAAGAATGAAAAGAAGAATGAAAAGAAGAAGAATGAAAAGAAGAATGAGAAGAAGAATGAAAAGAAGAATGAGAAGAATGAAAAGAAGAATGAGAAGAATTAAAAGAAGAATGAAAAGAAGAAGAAGAATGAAAAGAAGAAGAAGAATGAAAAGAAGAATGAAAAGAAGAAGAAGAAGAATGAAAAGAAGAAGAAGAATGAAAAGAAGAAGAAGAAGAATGAAAAGAAGAATGAGAAGAATGAAAAGAAGAAGAAGAAGAATGAAAAGAAGAATGAAAAGAAGAAGAAGAATGAAAAGAAGAAGAAGAAGAAGAATGAAAAGAAGAATGAAAAGAAGAAGAAGAATGAAAAGAAGAAGAAGAAGAATGAAAAGAAGAATGAAAAGAAGAATGAGAAGAATGAAAAGATTCTTCTTCTTCTTCTTTTCATTCTTCTTTTCATTCTTCTTCTTCTTTTCATTATTCTTCTTCTTCTTTTCATTCTTCTTTTCATTCTTCTCATTCTTCTTTTCATTCTTCTCATTCTTCTTCTCATTCTTCTTTTCATTCTTCTTCTCATTCTTCTTTTCATTCTTCTTCTTCTTTTCATTCTTCTTTTCATTCTTCTCATTCTTCTTTTCATTCTTCTTCTCATTCTTCTTTTCATGAAGAAGAAAAGAAGAATGAGAAGAATGAAAAGAAGAATGAAAAGAAGAAGAAGAATGAAAAGAAGAATGAGAAGAAGAATGAAAAGAAGAATGAAAAGAAGAATGAGAAGAATGAAAAGAAGAATGAAAAGAAGAAGTATTCCAGTACAGCAAAAAGTGTATCTGCAGAGAGCTCCACTATTTCTGACAGTTCTCTGACAGTTCCTTCACATGTACAGCGGTTGAAACATTGTATCTATTTATTTCCGAATAAAAACATCTGTATCCTAAATGGAAACAAATAGATACAATGTTTCAACCGCTGTACATGTGAAGGAACTGTCAGAGAACTGTCAGAAATAGCGGAGCTCTCTGCAGGGACACTTTTGCCGGCTGATCGGGAAAAATCCGATTCGCGCACCCGAATTATGCAAATATTCGGATTCGACGCAAATCGAATTTTTCCTGAAATTCGAAACGAATTCCACTTCGCCTGGTTCGATTCGCTCATCTCTAGCTGGATCCATCTAGATTACTGAAATATCTGGAGGATTATGTTGGATGGTCAGTAAAGCCCTTGCCAATTGTAACCTACCAGGACGTCATCTCAAGTTTCCACCATGAGAATGTATCAGTAAGACCCTAAGGCTAGTACAGAGTGTCAGGGTCCTGTCCACGGCAGAAGTTCTGGAAGATCTGGCACTTCTGCCAGTACCCTGCATGGCCGCAGAAGCACACATCAGACTCAGTTTGGTGTCAGACCAGACGGCCTTTATAAGGAGGCTCATCACTTCCTCAAGTTGCTGGATGAGCTCTAGCTCCCCGTGCCTTGTAACTTTTTCCTGTGTTATTGTGACCTGTGATTTCCTGATACCGACTCAGCTTGCTCTTGGACCTGTCTACTCTGCTTAACCCTTGATTTGACCTCTGCTGGGCTTACGAATGCTCTCTCTCTTGCTCCTCTGTGTATGACTTTGGCTATCCCATCTGACTACGTCTGCTCTGAGTCCCCCCTGGTACCTGACCTTGGCTTGAACCGGCTATCCAGTAAATCTCTAAATCCCGGAAGGGCTTGCATACCTCGCACAGGCGCCATGTGTCTGCAGACCTATCTCTGTACATCAGCTGTGCCACTGGTTCTTCTACGCTCATGTTGAACCTCACCTGCACTAAAGAAAAAAGGGTTAACAGGTGCGAAGCCACAGGCTGCATATAAAGTGCCAGATTAACTTTTTGGCAATTCCTTGCCCTCAGAAGCTTGCCTGCTCTCTGCTGTGGGAGGCTTTCTGCAGTTGGAACTAACAGTATTGCAATGCTGTTTGTGCTATCTGCAGTTACTTGGCTATGGTAACTTCACCCAGGGCTCACAGCAATCCTTTTCAGCTATGGGAACTGGTCAGAAAAACTTCTGTTGCTGTATTGCTGCAACTGGTGAGAGGACATTTTTCCCATTAACCTGTTACTGTTAGCAGTATATAGGGAATAGCCATCTAACTAGCAGCATTATTTACTGCATGTAGACTTTACTGGGAGTGTGCTCATGTGCACCACCACAAAGAATGGGCCCCAATAGTAGCCTGCTGAAAAACTAGGGCTAAACACTGCTCACTCAGATAGCTGCTTCAGAAGAACTTCGCCTATTTTTCTTAGAAAGAGGCACCTTTTTATGGATTTTTAAATTTCATCGCTGACATTCATATAGAGTGCACTCTAAAGTGGATATAGCCTACTATTACAGTTTTCTAATGCCCTTACTTATTGCTGATTTTGTGGCTTACCAAGTTTACTCAAATTTAGATGCATATAACTCCATTCCATGCTGCTATAGCCTTGTGAATATATTGTCTATTGAACTGTAATTGACCTAATCCTTTACTTACTCATATATGGGCATACTGCTATTTACTGCAACGCGTGACAATATATTGGGTTCATTTACCACTAACCAGTCTGATGTTTGCTTTTTTGATACTGAACCTTAGTTGTGTGAAGGGTTTCTATGTTTGTGCTTCCAGTAGCAGAGCAGTATCCATTTGGTTAAGCTGGTGTGTCAGTAGGGATGAGGTTGTTCTCAGGGTCAAGGCAGAAGAACAAAAAACCCAATCTACCAAAAGGCTCCTGTGGGGTAGTGCTACAAAAAAAATAGAAGTAAAGCAACACAATTTCCAGGAATGGGGTATGTTTTATGTTCACTTTTGGACCTTCCTGGAAACAGCTGTCTTTAGTTCCTGTTCATATGAAAGTTTTAATTGCCCAAACGTGGACTCTGTACAGGTAATTACAGGTGTTAGATAAAAAATGGAAACATTACATGATTTTCAGGTGTGAAAGTGACATGTTTTGCATTGAAACCGAAAGTGGTGTAGCAATCTTTTGCTTTCGCTGTGTGATGAGACACCTAGCTAACAGGTAGTAAGCCTCACTTTCGTCTTTCACTGCGTGTGCTGCTAGTAACACTGAGTCATGTCAGAGCTTACTGAGGTTCAAAGTGGGCAAATTGTTGGTGTCCACTTAGCTGGTGCCTCTGTAGCTGAAGTTGTCAATTTATTTGCCATGTCGTGACGTACGGTATCAAAGGTTATGACGGCGTATAAAGTTTCAGGGAAACGTCGTCTGATGAGCATAAGCGCAGACGATGTGGTCAACTGAATGAAAGAGACAAAAAAGACATTGCGCGGGATTGTGACCCTGAATAAGAAAACAACTGCTGAAAAAGTGACTGCAGAGCTCAATCTCAGTCCCGTGAAGAACAAGATTGAGCTCTGCAGTCACTTTTGCACTAGCTGTTTCCTTATTCTTGGTCACAATCCTATGCAATGTCCTTTTGTCTAATTCAGTGAGTTCACCATGTTGATCGTGCTTATGCATATCAAATGACTTTGTCCCAAAAACTGTATGGAGCCTGGTTCCAGCTATATCAATATGCCTTTCATGGACATTTACAGATAAGACTATGGTTAATCCTTTCACAATATTCACAATGCATATGTTCCTGAAAATGGTTGTTCAGTATAGCTGGGTGCTGCAGTGATCATAGGCTGGAAAACTTGTGCAGTGAATATGAAGAAATGTCACCAGCACACAAAGGATTCCTCAAACAGGTCCAAAGATGTATTCCATGGTCACATAGTACAAACAAAGGCAATGTTTCAGAGCCATACAGGGCCCTTATTCTAGGCAACATGCCTGATGAAGGGGCCCTGCGTGGCTTCGTAACATTGTGACCACAGATTAAAATTTAGGACCTGTTTGAGGAATCCTTGGTGTGCTGGTGACATTTCTACACATTGTATGGTTAATCCTTTTCCCCCTAGTGCCCAGTACTGGGACTGCTGCATCACTTCCTGTTAGCAGTGTATCCAGTTCTTCTGACAGAGAGGATCTTGGGACTTGTAGTCCTATAGCCAATGCATACTGTATTTCTGAGTGCTGATTGAACTAAAAGTACCAGAGAGCTGGCAAACCAGAAAGAAGAGCAGATATATTCTACAACAAAGGTTTGGCTCTTTCTCTTGGTGCAGGAGTAAGAACTGAATACAGGGGACTGTCATTCTTCTCTGAGACAGATTGCTGGCCTGATGCTACAGGACTCTCCACATCAGTGCAGCACAGACGGGATTGTCACTGTCCAGTCTTCACACAGACATCTCTGCTTGCCACGCTGACAGGCCATGCTATTCATAGGATTGGTGAGTGGGTGCCCAAACTCTTTCTGTCATCACTCTAGAGACACTGCATGCAGACACATTTATGCCTCAGTTATCAGGAGACCTTTGCTTTGAACAATCCCCCAGCTTATCTGTTTAATCTGTTTTACTTCATTGAATTACCAGTATTCACTAATGCTTATGGGCCCCACTATTGCTAGCAGAAGACAGCAGATACAACCATATCAGGAAGTTTAAACATCACAGGACTCAAGTCACAATTTCTAGTTAAAAGGACCTTTTCATTTCTAAGGCCATTGCTATTCAACTTAGGGTACATATATCTATTTGTGCCAGAGTATACATCTACATAATTCTCTGCATACCCCATTGCACCACTGGTTGTACAGAAGGAGCTGATAAGTCAACAATCCTTTTCTTTCCCCTCTTGCTGCTGGTGTTGCAATTAAATAGTTGAAGCTTACTACTCATGACTGTTAAACTTTGCTAATTGAGTATTCTTATTCTAACAGTGTTCTGCCTTTATGCATTAACTGGAGTTGTATATCCTAAACCCATTATTCCTGTAGCCTATTATTTTGAACACGTCTAAAATAGAGGGTTTTTTTTAATTCTGTCTCTTGCATTAATATTCTATACTGTTGAAATATGTCTGAACCCAGAGTGTCAGAGGTGTCGGGAGGCTTGCAAGGTCAGGGCAACCACTGGGGACAAGCATTATCTAGTGGCCCCTGTGGTAGTAGCACTACATGTATATGCCGTCATATCTTTTGATACTGTACCTCACGACACGGCAAATAAATTAACACCTTCAGTTACAGAGGCAGCAGCTAAGCGGGCGCAAAGAATTTGCTCTCTGTGAAGGTCACTAAGCTCAGACATGACTCCGCATTACTAGCAGCACACGCAGTGAATGAGGAAATTGAGGCTTACCACCTGTTAGCTAGGTGTCTCATCACACAGCGGAAGCAAAACAATGTTACATCACACCGCTTTCAACGCAAGAGGTTGTCACTTTCACACCTGCAAATCATGTAGTGTTTCCATTTTTTGTCTAACGCCTGTATGTACCTTCTGGAAAATGGTTGTCACACAGGCTGGGATCACACTTTTGTGTTGTGGTAACACATGATGCCCCAGTATGCACATGCTAGTGTGTCATGGTGCCATTTATTGTAGCCTCCCTAGTGGTCTGATTATGTCCATATTTCTGTGCTCAAACGGTACATTTTTTTGCATGGAAATATGTATTTTTTTATTGTAGGCCTGTAATTTTTAGGAATAACTCACTGAAATCTGTCCGAACAAGAGTCTAGTAAACATTCCGGATATGTTAAAATTTGAAACACAAAATCATAAATTATAATTTAATAAACAATCATAAAAAAACATATAATAATAATACATTTAATTAAATTATATAATCAAACCAAAAACACTGAAATTTGAAATATAGTGCCAAGTTCGCACATCACTGAGCAAAGTCGCAAAATCATTTTCAGTGTCTGATGACGAATTTCCCCACGAATCATTATCACTCATTTCTGCAAGTGGTTCTGATTTACTATCGCTGTTCTCTAGCTGGTCTAAAACTGCTTTTGACCTAAAGGGATGCTTTTTGGATGCCATGGACATTTCTCAGTTTCCAGGCAGAAAGAACAGTAAAAATGCAGGCAGGGCAGAGGACAAAGCACTCGGGACAAAATGTATGTGAAATGGTTTGATACAATAATGTTATACTATGTGATTTTAGTGAATTTAGTGAATGTCATTTTTAAAATTTCCCGCCAGTTCCATTCCCGTACATCCTGACGTTGCAGAGAACAGAACCTGGAAGACAGATGCCGGCATCGTCCGGAGGACATTGCTGGGGACACTGCAGGGGGGACATCGTGGGAGCACAGGACAAGGTAAGTGCAGAAAAGATCCCGGAGCAACGTTGCAAGGTATTCCCGAATGTAGCTAGGGGTTACCGCTTCTGGTGCTGAAACTTTACCCCGAGCTACACTCAGGAATACCTCCAGGGAGGTTAAATGGCACCCCAATGCACTAAGGCAATGTACATGTGCTGAAACCCACTGCAACACACGGCAATGGACTCCATGATCTGCATGACAAAAAGAAGGGTTAGATGCCATTTTGGCTGTCTATGGAGTGTTGTGTCTAAGAAGTGTGGTGCTTAACATGTGTGCATTAACGCACTACACAGGTGTGTTCCCAACAATAGGGATTAACAACAAAGTAGGCAAATATTTATGCAATCAAGACTTTTTAGCTTGATCAGTTTTTTACTTTTTCTTCTGTTTCAGATTGCTTTATGCATTGACTAACGTCCTTAGAACCAGTCTGGTTACCTACTGACTTGGCACCATCCACAGGAAGCTTAACATTTCAATAAGAAGCAGAAGGTAAATTCAACACAATTTTACTTCAGGCAATTGCAATAAAAAAGATGTTTTTCTAGTCTTTTAAAGTGTAAGAAGACAATGACTTTCCTGAGCCATGTCTCTTTAATAACTAACTCTGACTGAGGGAACATGGAAGAAGTGGAAAGGGTCTAGCTAAGACTAAAGTAACTAACACTAAACAGGAGAGGTGGACAGAGGAAGATACCAAACTCACATTGTAACCAGGTTGTTCCGTTGAGTCCGGGAGGAGGCAAAGCCATAGAAGCGGTTGAGTGCTGGGGAAGTGGGTGTGTGTGAGAGGTGCCTGGTGTACGTTCTGTCCCCATACCGAGCTCTACTTCCTGATTCCTGTAGAGAAGATGGTGCCGAAGAGCTACCCAGGTGGAGGCAGTACACAGACCCCTGCAGGACGAGGAGAGGAATACCTTATCCATCCACTGAGGCATAGTGCGGCCAGGAAGGAGTTTGGGAGACCCCCAGTGGGAGAAGGTTGGCAGTACGGTCTATCCATCAGATCCTGGAGATATCTTTTCAGCATTGAAAATACCATATGGTCCTTATAGGACAAAAAAGTGTTATTAGCCTTACTTAACAGTTTGGCTATATGTGAGGTGAGCGCATATATATTTCTCAGCACAGCAAGAGTTTCACGTCACATTTATTTTGCACAGAAAGATTGGAAGCACAGAGTGGACTTTTTTGATGGTTTCATATAATTAGTTTAATATTCATATATGATTTTCAGCACTTTTTTAAGCACTATTTAAAGCACTTTTTTTAGCATTCTTTGCACTATTGATACGACTAGTGTGGCATATTTCTTTAAAAATAAGATTGCCTTATTTTTGCATTAAATGTGTATTTTATGATATTTATTATATTATCATTATATCACTAATAATTAATTTAAATTTATTGGCATATTAAATATTTAATTTTATAAGTCATCATAAATTCACTGTGGAGCGCGACACATTTTTAAATTTTTATTAATATTTAATTTGCACAGTTTTATGAGTATGTGTTTTAGTGTTGATGCACCACTATTATAGTACTTTAATTTATTTAATTTTATATATAAAATACCACATTTTAGCTCACAAGCAGGTGATTTACTCGGACCAGAGGAGGGAAGCCTATGACCAGACCCTAATACAGACAACCCATTAAAGGGACCCTCTGATTGACATCTCTATTACTCGTACCAGGCTGTACCCTTTAGGAGACCTCCGGTCGATACGTTTGATCTATGCGCATTAAGATTGCACTTCCGGCGAGTGTGCAATCTTACCATTTTTCACCGGATATTATCTTATGTCACACTGGGATAGCAGAGCGGTCACATCTACTGTCACATATTTGGACTTTTATTGTCACCCTGCATATATATATTTTTAGGGGGACTTTGATGTCACCGATCATCATATATGTTTTATATGTTTATATATAGATTTATTGCATTTTGATTTCATCACCAGTCTTTCTATGAGCTTATAGGAGTGCTCAACCTCATTGATATACTGATATACTCACTGTTTTTAGCGCTGCACTGTATTTTTTATTGCTTGTCGGAAAGGTTCGTGGTTCCTTTTTGGTGCAAATAGCTGCTTTTGTATGCGCTCGCTAGGTTCCTACTTTGCTGATTACTATTACTATAGCTGAAATTCTTTGCGCACACTCCAATTCACTCCTTTCTCCAGACTGACAATGCTGCTGTCTGCTTTGTCCCCTGTGTTCCTTTATCCAGAGTGGGAACATTCTAATACATTAGGTGTGTTACTGGCCAGATCACCAGGTGAAAACAGGGAATAAAAGTCTAAAAAAGAAAACAGATACAGCCACATCTAAAGAATGGTAAGCTGCAATATAATAATTTTTTTGGTTTGGGGTTTAATACCACTTTAAACCTTCCATCTAGAAATACAACAATAAAAGCCCAACACCAATCTTTTTTCAGACCTGTTGGCATTTTAACTCATCGCTGCTTATCTTATGCTTCAATAAAGAGCTAAATGGACGGAATGATGTGATATAAAAGTTCTGCAGTATGCAGACGACTTTCCAGATTTTTACCGTAGCTGAACGTATATTTTTGCAGCGATGTGATGTTATCTTACCTGCCGTCTCAAATGGCATTCAGCATTGAGGTGAGATCACACATTGCTCTTACCTCAACATTAATTTCATCCAGTCAATTAACACTACTGATCTACTATCCACAAATGTGATGACACAAATGAAGATATTAGCACAAATGTTTTCATAAATGTTGATAAGATTAATTGATTTTGATAATTTATATTTCAGGTATGAAATCTCTCAGGCTACATGCTTACAAGTGCAGGTACCTCAAATTTTGGCCTTTTCCAGAATATTTGAACCTTGACATTTATTTCTAAAAAGACAGTTTTAAATACCGGGCAGTAGAATCATACGTACTTCCAAGGGAGTATCCATACCCATAGCAGACCATGAAACTATTATGAAGAGCAGAAACATGTAATTTGTGTAGGCAGCATATAATGAATGGTATTTATTGTGTAGGAACATGAAAATCACGTTTCCACAATGTGAAGCAATGCATTTTACATGTGTTGCGTTGCCATTTATTTTGAATGGCATCCTGAACAGGCTTAGGTGTAGCACCCTCTTAGTTAGGTTGCTAGGGAAATTTAGTTTTTGGCTCACTCTGTAGCCAGAGGAGCTGGATGGCTTGCTTTGGTCTCTTGTGGCTCCACAGGCTGAGGGATTGATTGTTTCCCCTTGGCTTTGTTGAGAAACTTCCAGAGCTTGGGATGAGAAAATTCTAATTCCCAGTCTGAATATTTACTACCCTATGGCCAATTCCTGAGCAGGTCTGCCCAACGGGAGGGGGGGAGAGAAGGAATAAATAGGTTGGAGCCTGGACCGATGAGATCTGTGGTGCTTGGTTGTCCTCCCTGCTGATGCCCCACGAGGCTGTTTGCCTTTGGAGCCCTTCGGGACTGGCTGCTGGACTATTACATGCTGTAGGCAGAGCCTGCAAACAGGATCTCCCTTCCTGGTCTGTGAGTAGAGCCTGAACACTGTGCTGCAGTTATCCATGGTCCCCAGCTGTATATGTGTGACTGTTCAAACTAGCCCAGATTGCCCAAACTTACTTGTGGTTGTAAGCTGCAAGAAACAGGGCTGTGATGGTCTGCTGTTTCTTAGAGACATTAACTGTCTTCTGGTTGTCAGCTGCAAGAGATAGATGCTCCAATCTATTCCAATTGTGCTAAAATTCATTGTTCATGGTCTTCTGCTGTGAACTTCATGACTGTACTACTGCTAGAGCGAGAAATGTCCTCAGCTTAAATTTGCACTCAAGCATTTTGGAGTATCTAATTCCCTATTGTTCTCTTTCTGTTACAAGTTCTACATCAATAAACTTCAAAAAAGACAACCCCTAGACTGATTACTGAGCTGAAGTGAATGAACTGTTGCTGTGCCTGGCTGCCTCTACATTGCCTGGGAAAGAACTTGTTCTAAATTCAGCAGGCCTTTCAATGGTAAGTGCATTCATTGCAGCACACCACAAAGCATGGCAATACACCATAGTGCGTTGGATTAGAAATGTAGTGACCCATTCAACTTTGTGAAAATTTGGTGCATTGGCAACCCATTCATTTCAATTACGCACCCTACAAATGCAAATGGGCTCTATAGAAATGGGGACTTTAATGGTTTTGCACTGGAGTCTCTTCACACATAGTTATGGTCCTGCCAACATATATGCTGAAATGTGCATCTGCCTTTCCCATTAGTTCCCTGCCTTTACTATCCTCAATGGATAGTTTAATAATGTATTTGAAGTAAAAATATCACAAATCTAAACAATTCAAAGTGAGCATATAATGAACGTATGAAAAAGGCTTCTTTTTTAAAGTAATCACTTATTGAGTGTGCAGCTTCTTTATCTTTTAATCCTTGCCTATGTATGGGTGTGCTGCCCTCTACTGTCTGAATTTGTAAATGCTTGTAAATATATTATGTATGCACTTCATGCCCCTGGTTGTTGGCTTGGAAGCCCCAGAAGGAGGATGTGGAGAGAGCGCTAGCTGCAAGACCTGTCCATGCTACTAAATCCTGGACCAGAAGAGACTACTTTACACAACTATGGGGGGAGGGTGACTAAAAAGCAGAGTAGATAGGCTGACTCTGAGTTCCAGTGCCACACTACAGTTCCTATTGGTGAGAAGTTCCATTCCAGGCCAGTTGGACAACAGCTGGGGGATACACCTGTGACCACTGATCTTGTCTTCGGGTCTCCAACACAAAGGCAAACACCGCATCATCCTCAAGGGGCCCCTGCAACTGGTCTTTGCTGCACCATATATCTAGAGGTTTCTCTATTAATAACTACATATACCCAGGTACCAAGTATATGTGCACAATTTCATCAGGACTTCTGTCGGGCCTGTTGCTGATAATGCCTGTTTGTACATCGGATGTACTGTTATTAATCTCTTCCTTTATTAAGCTTGTATTATTTCAATATTGGTGTGAATCTGTGTACTAAAGATTAATGTTATATGCTGGTTGCATTAGTTTTTCCGCTCGCAATTACTATGTTTAGATTGCTGGTTAATTTCCCAGGAAGGAAATCCCCTCTGTTCACCGTCCTGGGTGGAGGCACTGCCAACTTTACTATGAAACCCACTCTTCCACTTAGTGATGGTTCAGCTCCTCTTATTTACCTACAAGTTCACCACAATATCCTGTTTGGGGAGGGTCATTTCTCATATCATTCCCAAAAAAGGGCTACACCTATGTTCCTGTTTAAACTGGAGCCATGCTGCTGCACCACATTTCCTGTGTGACTCCATTCTCTTGCAGCATTCCTCGCATACAGGGAATAGAGCTGTGTCCCTCTACACTGTGCACGTCACTAGAAACACATAGTCTAGGATGGCAAGGCACTTCACTGCTCCTTCACCTTCTTCCTCCACCCCCCCCCCCCCCCATTCTCCACATATACAGACTGACTGGAGACTGCACTGCCTACTGTTAAGTCTACTGTTTCCTTCAAAGACCAGAGGTTCAGGGAAGCAGCACTGAGACAGCAAGAGCCACCAGCATTGCAAGCTGTAAATTGCAAGGGCTGGGGTAAGAATTTTTGCACATAGTTTACTGGAGAATGTTTATTTTATTGTGCTCAATGTGTTAAGCTAAAAAATGCTGAGGGTTTAATACTACTTTAATGACAACTGCTTGTTAAGGCCCAATTATACTTTCAATTTAAATTAGCTAAATACATTCCTGGTGCATCAAAACAAAAAGCCTGTCCCTTGCCAGCCTGCCGCAGAGAAGGACCTAAGGCCCCATTCACACCTGTGCTTTTAGCGTGCGCTGCCCAATTAACATTTTCATTAACATTAACCTGCATTTATCACAAGATTTAGCAATCACTCTGACATGCAGTTTATGCATTTTTCATTTTATATTTAGTTTTAATTGCCCAAGTTTGTGACAGGTTTACGTTAATAATACTGTAGCGATATATTACCAACAGCTGTTACAACCACAAAACGCACTTCAAAAGGAGAATATTTACTGACACAACCTAGTTGGTTCTTAAATGATGTTTTGGAAAGCCTTTTCTCCTCATTTACTGTGAATTATAATAGTCTCTTAACAGTCTACATTGTGTTTACAAAATCTAAGGAAAAAAAGAATTAATAACATTTATTTTTATTCAACATGCATCCTGCAATTTATGTGTGCTTGGTATATCTAAGCGGCTATAAATCTTAATGATTATTCAAGAGAGTGTGAACAATCCAATTGTTCTTTGAGAACCATTGCAGATGAAATTTCTCAGCATGCACCACAGACATGTGATTGGTTGTGAATGGTCACATGTAGTGAATGTTAAAGCTAAGCATTTCACACAGGTTTACGTTATATTAAGGTTAATATGTCCTACAAATTTTCTTTAAAGACTAACTATATGGCCTAATGCACACTGGACAGTTGCCCAGCCCTCCTGAACACCTTTCTCCTTGCAGGAGAGAAGCAGCCTCAAAAATTCGCCTGAAGTTGTCTTTTTGTAAACTCGTTTAGGCATGCTTAGAATCGTCAAGTGCTTTGGCGTTAATTCATTTCACTGGCCAGAATAATATTTTTTCTGGCCATTGAAAAGAATTACTGCTCAAGCACTAAGTGCACCTAGATTTAACACATTTAAAAGCATTTGGGCGCATCAAGCATTTTTCTCTGGCAAAACGCTGCTGTTTGTGGACACATTTGTAGTGGGGGGGGGGGGGGTTCTGCCTCCAAACGCCCCTACCTCTAAATGTCTATAAATGTCTATGTGTGCATGCATACATAGGCTAACATTGAGGAGTGCTTAGAGGCAGAAAAAAAGGCCAAACACTTATAAAAGTGGCATTTTTAATGCCCAGTGTTAATGAGGCCTACACATTAGCTGCTCCTATAACCCCTTAATAACCATATGCGGTAGATCTATAGCCTAGCTTGCTGAGTAATCACACAAAAGGACATGGATCTACAGTCTGTTTTGAACTTTAGATAATTGTCCCATCACTGGGCTGTTTGAAAAGCATTCGTAATTGAGACATTGCCACAATCAAATTGCCTTCCAGTTACAGATCTCTGTGACTGGCCAGAAAGATAACTTGAGTGACATATCAACACAATGAATGCATTGATCTGTCCTGATATCTGCCTCTTTATCATTACTCTAAAAGATAGCAGAGGGATATAGAATAATCTAAGGCCATGACTGTTGGGGGCATAAGCAATACTGCTCTAAACACCATACATGCAGAATATGCCTTTTCTGCCTATAAACCCCTCAAAGACACCAGAACTGTTCTTCATTTGAAGGGCAAGAATGTAAACTCAGCAATAACGTCCAACAGACTGATAACTTGCAGTTGACAGCCCAGACTAGCGCCAGATGCACTGTAGGTACCCAACTTAACATGGCTTCAAGGCCTGTCTGTAAGCGGGACCTATGAAGAATGCACCTGACTCTTGCATAAGAGAAAAAAGCAATAGAATAGCGGTAACAGAATATTCAGCTCAGCATAGATTGTGCCACCATTTCAAGTACGGAAGCAATGCTTCCGCTGTTACTGCAAAACAGTAACAGCGATAAAACAACTGTACTGACACAAAAGACAAACATCAATAGGGACAACACAAATTCCCAGGTCACAGAGGTTGCAGACAGACACAGCAGTGGATTGTACCACCCGGGTCTACAGCAAAAGCATGTAATAGTAGACATTAGTTGGTCCATACAGTGAATATTAACACTTACCAGTTGTTGGAAAACAATCCGGGAAGAGGAAGAATAAAATATAGGGAGTTTAGTGGAGCAAGGAGAGGGGAAGCAGGGAAAAAGAAAAGAGGAGAGGTATTCAGAATGTAAGGTCCCGAGATTTAACCCAGGAGTCCCATACCTTGTGGAATTTCTTGGGGGAAGTTACATTCTAAATATGTGAGATTGCACAATTGGAGAACATTATTATACAAAGTACGACACTGAGATATTTTAGGCGGTTCTGGCATCTTCCATTTAAGCAGAATAGCTTTCCTAGCATAATAAAAGGCATAAAACAGGAACAATCTAGTATGATATGTAGTGGCAATCCTGTCACATAATCCTAGTAAAAGCATAAACGGGTCCACAGGTATCACCAATCCACTTACGGATCCCACTTTGGAGGCCACCATCTCCTAAAAGATTTACAAAAGAGGAAAAGACCACAGCATATATAAAAATGTGCCAAATGAGCTACAGCAGTTGGGACAGGTAGGGTCTGCAGTAGTGTAGATGGTGGACAATCTGTGGGCAGAGTAGTACACCCTATGTTGGAATTTCAACTGGATCCCTCTATCTCTGGCAGAGATCATAAGGAAAAGATATTGTTGATTACCCGACCCCAATCCCCATCTCTTAGGGGATACTCTGGATGTATCAGACTGGGCTAGACCGTGGTAGAGGGAGAAAAGAGGCTTGTATCATTGCTCAGATAACAGCAGTAGTTCTGCCTGGTGGGAATTCAACTCTAGTGGAAAGGTAAATTGAGGCTGTGCCGCATACCTAAGCTGTAGGTAGTGGAAAAACATTTTGTTGGGTAGGTGGTGGGGAGCCTTAAGATTATCAAAGGTCCTCAGATGACCTCCAGAGATAATATCCTATAGTGGTTTTACCCTATATTGAGCACAAATAGAGTCGGGGATTGTCTGAAAATGAGACAGCCTAGGATTACCCCACAATGGGGTATGTGGAAACCACACCTCACAAACCCCCATGGAAACCTCAACTTGCCTCCACAGTTTCAAAGTAGTTTTTATAGGTACAGTTACATCGGGATTGGAGCGGGACCCCTAAACACTAGATTACTCGATTCAGAATAGGAGCCTAGCAGGGATGCCTCCAGATCCACAGCTGGGTTGTCTGACATCTGGAAGAACCTCAAGCGTAATCTCATTAGGACTGTGGCCCAATAGTATTTCTGGAAGCAGGGGAGGGCCAGGCCACCCAGGGAGGGAGGCAACTGAAGGGTAGCTTTGGCTATGCGGGGAACGCTACCTGCCAAAGCAAAGGACGTAATCATTTGGTCAAGTTTCTTAAAGAAGGATTTTGGTATGGAGAGAGGGGTGTCTATAAACACATAGGAATCTGGGTAGAAAAGTAATTTTAATCAGGTTAACTCTGCCCACCAGGGTCAATGGCAGGGATTTCCAGACAACTTAGAGAGGACCAGAGAAAGATTGCCTTGCAGGTATGCAGATAACTGCCTCTGAACCCCAATCCCCAGGTATTTAAAGTTCGACACCCATAGTAGTAGAGTAGCAGTACCCACAGAGGCCCCCCCTGGGCTTAGAGAGAACAGGATAGATTTGTCCCAGTTCACCTTTATACCAGAAAAAAGGCCAAATTGGTCAATTAATTCCAAAGCCACCTATAAGGATGAAGAGGCATCCCCCAGGTAGAGGAGGGTGTCGTCGCCATACAGCAAAATTATTTTCACCAGGGTCCCCGTAAAATTCCCTGGATTCTAATGGATTGCCTGACTCTAATTGCTAGACGTTCAATGGCCAGGAGAAATAGACCATGGGACAGTGGACATCCCTGTTGGGTTCCACGGAACAGTCTTAATTCTGTGGATAGTATATCATCCGTACAGATTCTAACCACAGGAGCTGTGTACAGCATCCGTAGGCAAGATATGAACTAAGGGCCGAAGCAAAACCTCCCACAGAAAGGGCCATTCAACTGAGTCAAAGGCCTGTTCCGTGTCCAGAGAGGCCACCAACCCAGGAGAGTCCCCGGACACCGAAGAACCAAAGATAGTAAACAACCGGCAGATATTAATGTCCATACCTTTACCGAGCATGAACCCCAATTGATCACTGTGGACTATGGATAGGATGACACCATTAAGACGAGTAATCAGAATTTTAGTTACTATCTTAGCGTCCTCATTGAGCAAAGATATAGGGTGGTAGGACAAACATAACTCAGGGTTCCTGCCCATTTTGGGAAGAACAACCACAATGGCCTGGGACATAGTGGCTGAAAGGGATGCCTCTTCCAGAGTTGCAACAAGCAGCTCATGAAACTTAAGAGCCAGTGTCTCAACATAAGTTTTATAAACTCAGAGGGGAGGCCATGTAGGCCAGTGTTCCCAGACTGCATAGAATATATAGCTTGTTGTACTTCCTCTAATGTAATAGGAAAACTAAGTTCTGTTGCTGTTCTATGGACAGGGTGGGGAACTCTATATCCACCAGTTAATTAGAAAGATCTACATCTAAATATTGGACTTTAGCTGAATATAACTCTTGATAGAATATGGCAAACTGAGCATTGATCGCTACTGCGTCAGTCAAAAGGGTGCCATCAGTATCACTAATACTTGCTATAGATGTGACAGGGGTCTTTTCCTTGGAAAGCCAAGCCATGCCCTGTTCAAAGATGTGCTGTGTTTGGTGCAGTCTCTGCTTCCTGGCAGTCTCCACCCTAAGGAGCTTAACCTTCCGATCTGAAAGCTGCATGTCTAGATAAGTCTCCACATACTGTTCTTCAAGGGTCTGGGCATTAGTATTTAAGGGACTCTAATGTGTGAGTACTAACTCGAGTATCAGCTATCAGGGTTTGGTACTGACCGCTCACATATGCCTCAAAGGCATGTCATAGTATCGTTGAGGGCACTGAGCAATCATTAAGAGGCCTATAAGCCCCCTCAGCAGCTTGAGTCTCAACTTTCTCATCTGAAATCCAATACCGGGAAAGTCTCCAAATCTTGTCCAAGGGTGCTCTATGAACATGCAGAGTCAACATGACAGAGGCATGGTCAGAGATACCCCTAGGGAGTATGGAGACCTCTTGTGTCTTAGTAACTCATTGAACACATAATATCAATGGTAGACATGGTGTTATATGAAGAAGAGAAGCAGATGTACTGCCTGTCATCAGGGTGTTTCCAGTGCCAGGCGTCCTGGAGCCCATAGAGGGCCAACCACTTAGACAATGCTGAGTCTTTAGCTGTATCTGGAGTCAATTTATCCACAACTGGGAAGGAGTCATGTTGAAATCTCCCGCTACAATAATATTTGTGGAAGGGTACAAAGCCAGGAGAGATATTAATTTATGAATGTGGATGGAGTGCACCAGCAGAGGAAAGTACACCCCTAAAATCACCATATCTATAGAATCAATCACTGTGTGAAGTAAAACATATTTGCCCTTTGGGTCCAGTTTAAGGTCCAACAGGGAGAACACCAAAGTCTTCCTAACCAATATACTAATGCTTCTTGTATAGGAGGAGTAGGTTGCATGATAATAGTGACCAACCCATGGCTTCTTGAGGCTAAGGACCTTACTTCCCGTGAGATGAGTGTTCTGCAATATGCGTATATGAGGGTTGTAGGTATTAAGATAGGTAGACTAGGAATCGTTTGGTCTTGACGTTCAACCCCCTGACATTCCATGATATCACTTTAACCACTTCCAGACCGGACACTTTTACCCCCTTTCCTGACCAGGGCAATTTTCAGCTTTCAGCGCTATCACACTTTGAATGACAATTGCACGGTCATGCAACACTGTACCCAAATGAATTTTTTACCATTTTTTTGAGACAGATAAAGCTTTATTTTGGTGGTATTTATTCACCGCTGGGATTTTTATTTTTTTTGCTATGTAAATGAAAAAGTCCAAAAATTTTGAAAAAAAGTGTTTTTTTTATAAAACTTTGCAAATAAATAATATTTCATCATAAATCTTTGCCAAAATTTATTCCATTATCTTTTTAGTAAAAAAAAAATCCAAATTAGTTTATAACCAAAAATTATAATTTTTAAACAGTTTTTTTTACATTTTTATTTTATTTTTTTATATTATTATTTTTTTTTATGATTTATTTATTTTTACATACTATTACCCTAGCAGTACAGTGTCACCATGGTGACACTGTACTACTTGTGTGGGGTGATGAAGATTTTTTTTTTTTTTTTTACATATTGCTTTTACACCCATATAGGCTGTAAAAGCAATCATTTCTCTTTCTCTCTGTGTGCATTCTTGCACTCATTGAGAAGTACTGAGTGAGCTGTGATTGGTCACAGCTTGTCACATGGTACAAGCCTGTTGTGAATAGGCTTGTACCATGTGACCTCTGTGATCATTCACAGATTTCACACGTAGTAAGCAATGATGTCACAAGTGACATCTTGCTTACTACTTTGCATGTGATCACTGATTGGCCAACCAGTGATCACATGATTGGGACCTCGTACAGAGGTCCCGTCCGACGATCAATGTTTCACTGTGTCCGGAGGACACAGCGGGCACCGGATCGCGGTGCTGCGCGCTCCCAGGGAGAGCGCACAAGCAGGGTGCGGGGAGGCCGACCCTGCACTGCCACCGTCCAGCCGTTTATATGCAACGGCAGGTCGGGAAGTGGTTAATAGGAGCCACGGTTTCAGAGCAGAAAATAAATTGGGGCTCCCAACAGTCAGTGTTGGTGGGGGAAAATCCCTCCTACTGCGCTATTGAATTCTGAGAGCCAGCCAACCGAATACAATGATCACTGCTGACTGCTATAGCAGCCAGAAGTAATCAAATAAAAAAAAACCTGATATTCTGGTTATACTGATGTACAACTATTTCAATCTGCCTACGGCTGGCTTTACAAACTCGCATTCTGTGAAGTTGCAGTAAAGCATAATCATTTTGTAGCAATATAAAGCAGAAAACAGAGCCTGTGTATATGATTAGCGCAAAAGGCTGCCCCTATTTACATATATAATTGCAAACTATACTTAGTTTTTAAAGGATTAAACACTTTTTAAATATTATTTACACTGAAGCAAGCTTGTATACATGTGACATACTCTCACCCCCATGTTTACAAAGCCTTATTAAAACATTGTTCATCATGAAAGTATTATAAAACACTACATAATCTACTTAACTATTGACAGATACACTTAAAGGCTAAGTTCACCTTTTTTCTTCCCTATGTACTAATATAGAAGTAATGTGCCTATTTTGAAAAAAAATAAAGTGTTCTGTAATATCTTGCACCAGCACTTACCTTGGCATTAGTCTGATCTATAGAGAACTTCTTTATTTCCTGGATGAACCTTAGGTTGGGAAAATCAGTAAGAAAGAGGAAGCAATTCACCAACTGACCTGTTTAACACACACCATGCCACTGCCTTCCCCACTCCTTAATATGGTCCAAACCCACCTCCACAGGTGCACGCAAATCCTATACAGTGAGTATCATTCCCACTGCTAACATAGGCATCTTACATAGATTGTTCATTTGCCAGAGTGTGCAGGAGCTGAGTGATCAGATAGCAGCCTATGTAGAGCAGGGTGGTAGTGTTGAAAACAGGGGAAGTATGTCCTGGAAGTCTGTATAGCTCACCCTGCACTATACAATCTGATAGTACAATCTCCGTTAAATCTACCATCAACTATGTAGTGCAAAGGCCTACCTGACTGGATATATAGTGATTGGATAGATGACATGTCCTCCTATTATATAGTTTTGGTAAATCTAAAGGAGACTGTACAGAGATTGGGACACAGCGGATCACCGATCACTGTAAAGAGCCGATGATGTCGGCTCTGTCATGTGATCAGCTGTGTCCAATCACAGCTGATCACATGTAAATAGGAAATGCCGGCTATCGGCAGCCCTCTTTTCACGCTGACAGTTTGTAAGGAGAGCTAGTAATCGGCATTCCTCAGAGGGGACATTACATTGATCATCAGGGCACTGATCATCAAGGCACTGATGATCAGTGTAGCCCATCAGTGCCACCTGTCAGTGCCCATCAATGCCACCTGTAAGTGCCCATCAGTGCACATCAATGCCAAATATCAGTGCCTACCAGTGCACATCAATGCCATATATCAGTGCCCATCAGAGCTGCCTTTCAGTGCCGTCTATCAGTGTCAGTCATTGCCGCCTATCAGTGCCACCTATCAGTGCCAGTCAGTGCTGTCTATCACTGCTCGTCAATGTCGCCTATCAGTGCTGCCTAACAGTTCCAATCAGTACCGCCTAACAGTGCCCATCAATGCTGCCTATCAGTGCCATATATGAATGCTGCCTTTCAGAGCCCATCAGTGATGCCTGTCAATGCCCACAAGTGATGCCTGTCAATGCCCATCAGTGCCACCTATCAGTGCCTTCTCATTAGTGCCGCCTATCAGTGCCCATCACTGTAGCCTCATTAGTGCACATCAGTGAAAGACAAAAATTACTTATTTACAAATTTTTTTTTATCAAAAAATATCAAAATTATGTGCAAAATTATTTTTTAGTGCATAAGTGATTTAAATAATTAAATTTGTGAATATAAACATTGTCCAATTCTGAATTTCTTCAAATGTCCAAACAAATCCTTTTCAAATTCAGGTGCTCTCAAAGAAATTGTGCCAAAATCCACCACCAAAGTAAAGTTGGGTAACTCACCAGAGCTCCGTGCTGATCAATCTCTAGATCAGCAAAAAACGCTTTTTGCTCTGGGAGCAGATGCAATAAATCAACTTCTCAGGTGTGATGATCAATAGCTACACAATCATCCATAAGGTAGGTATCCACCACTCAATAAAATGGTTCCAGGAGCATTATATCACTCTCTCTTTTTATATCTCTCCACCGAGGTCATGTTTGGGAATGAAAGAAAAAATCATGGTGCAGCCAGTTTTTTTATAAAAGTATCCAACAATTTAATAAAGATTTACACTCACAAAAAGGGTGTCTTCACCAACACCAGTATAACAGCATAAAACAGCAAATGGTATAACAGTCTCCTGTTCCCCGCACACTCACTACAGCGCTCGTGACTCAATCTTCTCCACAGACGTCAGCATCCAGCAAGCCAAGCCCTACTACTTTCGTCATGAATGACGTCTTCAAGGGGCAAAAAATAGTTTTGCACATAATTTTGATATTTTTTGATATTAATTGAGAATAGATATATATATCTTTTGCACTAATGTTTCTACACTAAATTAGGAATAGTTTGTGGTTTTAGCACATTCCTTTATTTAAGTTATAGCACTAAGAAATTTATTTTGTTTCTTTGAGGTGGAATTGCTGCTTTAAAGTATTAAGGGTGTGGTGCTTTTATTACACTTGTGTTACAAAATTTTATAACAGAAACTAAGAAAAAACTTTTGTTTTCAAAATTTTCAGTCTTTTTTAGTTTGTTTATCAAAAAATAAAAAAAAACCCCAGTGGTGATTAAATACCACCAAAGAAAAGCTGTCTCAACAAAATGCTAAAAATTTTGTTTGGGTGCAGTGTTGCATGACCGCGCTATTGTCACTCAAAGTGTGTCAGCGCTGAAAGCTGACAATTGGCCTGGGCAGAAAGGGGGTAAAAGTGCCTGGTAGGCAGGTTAAAGTGCAATGATATATTTTGTACAAAAAAAATCCAGTCCACCCTCTCTAGCCCCCCACCCCCCTTTCACCCGGGTGCACACTTACCATGGACTCACCATTAACAATAATGGAGCCATACTCCTACATTAGAGACACTAGGACCATGGCTACATTCAAGTCTATGGGAAGTTAAAGTGCTGGCACCAAGGATGTAAGGCTTCCGCTACCACAGGGAGGTATGTGTGCACTGGAGCAGGGGAGAGTCCTAGGTTTTATTAACCCAGAGGGCTAGGATGGGTGGCCTGGGGGTTTTTATACAAAAACTGTAGTTTTGCTTCAAATAAAACTCATCAAATTAGGAAATGGATACACTGTAAAAAAAACATTTTGGATATTAGAGTTAGTTTTACAAAGATAATCATACCAGCATGGTAACTAATTGGTAAACACTGACGTGCTGTCATAAAATCTGGGGTCCCCACTAGGACGTTTGTATGTTTTCCCTGTTGAGTCTCCTCACTGTGCTTTAAACGCCCATATTCCCAACCCATATTAATAGTTTAAGTGGCAGCCAACAAAATGACACTTAGTTATCTGAATGATTGTGATACATTATAGGCAAATTTTGTGGAAGAGACTGATGTGATTCTTTGTACCCTGCAAAGAACTACAGAATGTGTCAGTGCTAAATAAATATAAAATAAATCTCTCATTAGTAGGTGCTAAGCACAAATACAATCCATTTTGCCTATAAATGATTGTTTTTACTGCCACAAGCCTATTCTAGCTACAGCATTACCATACAGCTTCCCAGTACATGCTAACCTGCCTTCCCCTGGGTGTTGTTCCTCAGGCAAATGTTCTTCAAATGGTCCTTTAAAGACTGCTTCTCAACACAGGTAATTTTGGCTTCCAGTACACTTTTCAAATAACTGTCACATTGTATTCAACTTATACTCTAGCGTTCTACACTGCCCCACCTCCTAATCAAAGTCTAGATTCAAACACTGCTGTAAGTCTCCTGTCTAA
This sequence comes from Staurois parvus, assembly GCF_062004578.1. Lineage (NCBI taxonomy): Eukaryota > Metazoa > Chordata > Amphibia > Anura > Ranidae > Staurois > Staurois parvus. Next base: position 9,132,899 of record NW_028317825.1, read on the forward strand.
GTGCATGTTATGGCAGTGACAGTTTGAAAATCAGAATTTCACAGTAAAAGATTCCCAAGCTAACGCAGACATATTTTGCATATTTCACCATTTATTTTAAATTAAAAAAAGAAAATCCAATCAACAGCACTTATGTACTTTATAAGATAAGTTCACCTTTGGAAACACGTTACATGTTCCACCCGTTTTTAAGGTGGAACATGTGAATGTTCACACACCTGCAGCCTCTCGCTGATCCCTTCCTCATTGAGACAACGGACTGGGGATTTTCTCCCCACACTCGCTGTTACAATTTTAAAAGAACACAGCTGCCTCATTCATTCACAGAGATTTGTGAATTAATGAACTACAAGTACCGTATTTTTCGCCGTATAAGATGCACCTGACCATAAGACGCACCTAGGTTTTAGAGGCAGAAAACAGGAAAAAAAAAATTCTGAACTAATGAACTGCAGACACAGTACAGGGAATGACCAGAGACTGCGGACACAGTACAGGAGATGACCACAGACTGCAGACATAGTACAGGAGATGACCAGAGACTGCGGACACAGTACAAGAGATGACCACAGACTGCAGACATAGTACAGGAGATGACCAGAGACTGCGGACATAGTACAGGAGATGACCAGAGACTGCGGACACAGTACAGGAGATGACCAGAGACTGTGGACAGCACAGGGATGACCAGAGACTGCGGACAGCACAGGGATGACCAGAGACTGTGGACAGCACAGGGATGACCAGAGACTGCGGACAGCACAGGGATGACCAGAGACTGCGGACAGCACAGGGATGACCAGAGACTGTGGACAGTACAGATGACTGCTGACCTTTGGGGAGGTGGGGAGCGGGTACCTGAATTTGACAGGTACCCACTCTTACTTCCGCAGAGTTTTTGTTTGATCTTACCTGTTCCTCGATCCAGCCGCGCGCTGTCTTCCCGGCTTCTGTAATGGCGCTCGGCATGACAGCCGGGTGCCCAGTGCGCATGAGCGAGAAGCACTTGCGCTTTGTGATTGGTCCAGCAGCTTCTGGGATCTGTCATGTGTCCCAGGTACCGCCTTACCATTCACAAAAAGCACCGCTTCTTGCGCATGCGCACTTGGCACCCGGCTGTCATGCCCAGTGCCCACACTACAGTAGCCGGGAAGACAGCACGCCGCTGGATAGAGGAACAGGTAAGGTCCCGCTGCAGAGCTGAGCGGCCGGCCCGGTATTCTGACACGGCCGCGGTGGAAATACCGGACCGGCCGCTCCATATTCGCTCCACAAGACGCACTGACATTTCCCCCCCAGTTTTGGGAAAGAAAAAGTGCGTCTTATATGGCGAAAAATACAGTACATACAACCTTTGCGCCTTTGCCCTTGATGGCTTGTAGTTCTCAATGAACTACCAGGGGGCTGCTGAGTGCTCTAGGTAGTTCAATGAGTCTTCCTGTCAATGTGTAACTGCCTGCCCATATGAGGTATGAGCAAACAGACACACTGACAGTCTGCAGGAGCCTTAAATTGCACCCGTGATATTCTGATCATGGGTGCAATGCTTTACATGCTCCTATAAAAAGAATGTTTGTTATTTTTTTTTAGAAAGGTGAACTTTAATTTGTTACTGCTATCCCAGACACATTGTGAAAATATACTGTATAAATAATATAAGCTGCTCATTATTGGTGCAGTTGAACCCTACATAGAGTGGATAAGAGGCTACTCTTTTAAAGGCTTTTAATGGGACTACTATATAGAGTTACTCTTGTGTCTTGTAGATAGACAGCAAAGGAATAGAAAGAGGAAGCATAACTGAGGTGAAGAAACAGTAAAGAAAAAGCTGAAATAGATTGGTGGTATTGAGGCTAGAAACAGTGAGGCCTGTTCACACCTTAACTCACACAGCTGCACACTTTGCCACAATGTGTATTTTGAATATTCAAGATTTCATTCAGTAGACTTGAGAGGTCTACAATGATCATACAGGGCAATGCACCAAAAAGCAGTTTGTAGCAATTATTTTCTCATTGCTCTGCATCACAATAAAGTAGCATGAAGGAGCCCTATAGAAAACTCTAGAATTTGGCAATCCATGCATCATGTGAATGCAGCAATGGAACAAGAAAGGAAGAGACATCAAAGTGATGATGTGCCTTCTAGACTAAGATTACCATACCTTCATACTGCTCCCCAGTTTTTAACGTGTCATGAAAATATTGGCCACAGACGTTTGGAACAAGAGGCAGACACTGAAGGTACAAAGATGAAATGCCTTGGGCAATACAAGTGGAGAAACGATGTGGAGCATGTAGTGTGCCGCAATACATTGTGGGTGTAGCCAATTTGCAGTAACAGTGGGAGGGTCCTAATGGGGTATAGTAAATAAAACCTAAGTCTACTCTTTGGGTCAAGAGTGAATAATGCAAATATGGCAGAAAACAGGAGTGTGTACAGAGCACAAGGAGTGTGTAACATAAAATAATGAATTAGGAGTGCATGATGCAGAATGCAGGGATCAGAAGTATGTAAAGCACAAAGCACAGGGATCAGGAGTATGGGACACATAGAGCACAAGAGTCAGGAATGTGTAATGCACAGATCGCAGGGATCAGATGTGCGCAAAGGTTCGCTCAAAGATCAGAGGTTCTTGGGGAATAACACACCGAGTGCAGAAGTCGGGGTAGTTAACATACAGAGCAGAAGGACCAGGGGTGCATAATGCATGAAGTGTGGGGGGTCAGAAGTGCATAATGCACTAAACGAGTTGAGGGGACAGAAGTGTGTGGCACATGAAGTACAGTGGTCAAATATCTCCTTCCCAAATCTCCCCTAGTAGAGATCTCTCTCCACAATACAGACCCTACCTCTGCAGTACAGACCTACGCCCTCAGTACAGACCTTTTCTCCCTGGTACAGCTCTCCCCCATGTACAGACTTTCCCTCCTAGGACAGACTTTTCCCACCCGTACAGACCTTTCCTCCCCAGTAGAGCTCCACCTTCAGTACAGAGGCCCTTCTGGTTCACTTACCCGACCTCAGATACACTGGCAGGGCAGAGTGAGGGCGGGGGACCTCAACAGTGTCAGGGAAAACCGCACATCTAAGCTGAAGAGGAGCCTTCATTGGCTCTGTATAGATGCTGGGTCTGGGGTTAGAACAAGCTTGCAGCTGCAGTGAAGATGCTACTGCGGCACAGAAACGTACCAAAAAAAAACAAAAATTGGGTGACATCAGGACCTGAGGCACGCACCAAGAGAAGCAGGTTCCCCCCACCAGCAACTCTCCTTCTGGGGGGCACCTGGGATGACTCAGGGGACACTTATCTCCCACAAACAGACCCCTCAAAACAGGTACTGTTCCTGGGAAACGAGGATAAATGGTAATCATACTCATACTCAGTAGACATCTCATGGATATCGATCAAAAGATCTGGCAACAAACATATTTCAATAGTGAGGTGACCTGATGGATTTCAGCAGTGTAAATGAAAAACAACCATGGTTGGCTAGCCCATAACAAGCTGAATTATTCATTTCTGGTTAAATAACTGTTTAAAAAAAAAACATAAGCCCGTGTTTCATTTTTTTTCTATTAGACATAATTAGAAAATTAAAAAGGTCCAGCGTGTTAATAAAAATGCTAAGCTAAGTAAATAATTCAAACAGGATTAATGTTCTATGTTTTAGTCAAACTGTTTTGATATATGGGTCGGGATCAGCAGTCTTTAAGAAACTTCTTGCTCATCTCTCAGCTCATTGACTCCCTGTCATCTGGGACCCAAACAGAAAAGCAACAAGCAGCTGATTAGTATAATACCTGCACATATTTAATGACCAAGAGTGGCACCATAGCTACGGTCTCTTTGGGGAAGTGCATGTATTTAGTCAAGATCTATTAATTCGTGCAACCATTTCTAATCCTGGAAGATAGAGAGACCTTGATCATTGTCATTTTCTGTCCTTTCCCTAAACAAAGCATTAGCAGGCTGGGTGCTCCATGTGTCCCATTCACGTTGCCTACTGAAGACATTTTATCAGCAAAAAATGGTTTAAGTGCCATACCCCAGACACTGAAATAAGTTTACACAGATTACTTTCCACTGTCAGCTCCTATGTGGTTTTGGTAAAATCATTTTATCTTCCTGTGCTGAAGGCACCATAATCATTAGGTTATAATCTCTTGGTGACAAGAACTGTGTGTGCTTGAAAAATTCTGTGTTCAGCATCATAGATATTGGCAGCAGTGTGCTATATAAGACATCATTACCATTATTTATTGTCAGTATGCCTCAGCTTCTCTTTGAAAACTCAAGCCAGTGCTCAGAGTAGGAGAGGAGGAGCAATGCTGGGATCATTTCGGGCGTTATGGAGAATAAAGGATAAAAATAAGTTGATGAGCTGTTAGTGAATGATAATATATGTCTTACTCTGTGACTGACTGTAACTGAGACAAGTGAAGAGAATATCTCAGACACCACTGCAAATTTTGTTGAGTCTGGTCAGGCAGCTCCTTTAGTGCTAGGTTTATTGAAGAGACGACGTGTTTCTGATGAAACATAGGGAACAATACACAAATTCTGCACATTTTGGGTACTTGCACTATGATGTTTCCATTACTCTTGCATTGTGTTACAGATGTATTTGTGTTTGAGCTGTTCTGTTCTAGGTCACTTTAGACATAATTCATCTCTATTGTTAACACAGACGCAGAGCACATTTCTGCTTTTATTTTTTATCACATGCACCAGAATAGAACAAACAGTTTTCAGATGAATCTAAAAGGTGTAGCTTGTATTTTGTCTCTGTAAAGCTAAACTCTAGACAGATATAAAAGACACAGATAAATGCAGCTCTGTAAATATTAATACATCACTGACAGTATTTTTTTAAATACTCCAGGTATGATCTTTATTGCATGCTTATATTTAGAGATGAGCGAATCGAACTTGGCGAAGTGGAATTCGTTTTGAATATTAGGAAAAATTCGATTCGCACCGAATCCGAATATTAGCAAACTTCGGATGCGCGAATCGAATTTTTCCCGATCGGTCGATTTTCATCCCTTCTACAGCCGGCAAAAAGTGTCCCTGCAGAGAGCTCCGCTATTTCTGACAGTTCTCTGACAGTTCCTTCACATTTACAGCGGTTGAAACATTGTATCTATTTGTTTCCATTTAGGATACAGATGTTTTTATTCGGAAACAAATAGATACAATGTTTCAACCGCTGTAAATGTGAAGGAACTGTCAGAGAACTGTCAGAAATAGCGGAGCTCTCTGCAGATACACTTTTTGCTGTACTGGAATTCTTCTTCTTTTCATTCTTCTTCTTCTTTTCATTCTTCTTCTTCTTTTCATTCTTCTTCTTTTCATTCTTCTTCTTCTTCTTTTCATTCTTCTTCTTCTTCTTTTCATTCTTCTTCTTTTCATTCTTCTTTTCATTCTTCTTCTTCTTCTTTTCATTCTGCTTCTTCTTCTTTTCATTCTTCTTCTTCTTCTTTTCATTCTTCTTCTTCTTCTTTTCATTCTTCTTTTCATTCTTCTTCTCATTCTTCTGTTCATTCTTCTTCTTCTTCTTTTCATTCTTCTTCTTCTTCTTTTCATTCTTCTTCTTCTTCTTTTCATTCTTCTTTTCATTCTTCTTCTTCTTCTTTTCATTCTTCTTCTTCTTCTTTTCATTCTTCTTTTCATTCTTCTTCTTCTTCTTTTCATTCTTCTTCTTCTTCTTTTCATTCTTCTTTTCATTCTTCTTCTTCTACTTTGCATTCTTCTTCTTCTTCTTTTCATTCTTCTTTTCATTCTTCTCATTCTTCTTTTCATTATTCTTTTCATTCTTCTTCTCATTCTTCTTTTCATTATTCTTCTTCTTCTTTTCATTCTTCTTCTCATTCTTCTTTTCATTCTTCTTCTTCTTCTTTTCATTCTTCTTCTTCTTCTTTTCATTCTTCTTTTCATTCTTCTTCTTCTTCTTTTCATTCTTCTTCTCCTTCTTTTCATTCTTCTTCTTCTTCTTTTCATTCTTCTTCTCATTCTTCTTTTCATTCTTCTTCTTCTTCTTTTCATTCTTCTTCTTCTTTTCATTCTTATTCTTCTTCTTTTCATTCTTCTTTTCATTCTTCTTCTTCTCCTTTTCATTCTTCTTCTTCTTCTTTTCATTCTTCTTCTTCTTCTTTTCATTCTTCTCATTCTTCTTTTCATTCTTCTTTTCATTCTTCTTCTTCTTTTCATTCTTCTTCTTCTTCGTCGTGCCCCGTGACTGCCCAAATGAGTGAAGTGTGCGGTGATTCTAAGTTCGACGGCACTCATCTGCATGTCATACTGACTGACAGTATTATTTCTCTTCCCCAGCAGACTCCAAGGGCATTTAAATTAAAGGTACAGTGTTCTGCACTAATATAAAGGCTCTCTGAAGCCTAGAAACCCTTTTAATAAGTTAAATTTGCAGCGAATAAATTTGCATCAAATCGAATTTCTTCCGCAAATTCGGCAAATCAGCCGAATCGAATTTTTGAATAATTCGCTCATCTCTACTTATATTGGTCCATCTTTGCCCAATGTAAGAATGTATAGCTCATATCTGAGGGGCTTCCAAGGAAGCTAACAATCACAGTAATAGTCAGTGCTACTACAGTGATAGCCGCCATCTTGGATGTTCAAGCAGCTTCTAATCTGCCCACAAACCACAGGGGATCACTCACTACTGCTGCCATTCATAGAACACATATTATTTCAATGAATACAATTTTTTGCTGAAAAATATACTTTATTTATATATATGTAGCATCCTCTAGTGTGCTACTAGAATACTGTAGTGAATTGTAGGTAAACTCATTGTGTATTACTCATGGTAATTGTGTGAGTCTGTGATTGAGGTCGGGTTATTGCAGGTCAGCTGGCTGACTCAACAGGTTGTGGCTCTATTGCCTCCTCCTGACTCTGGAAGACCATAGACCAGCAATGGGCAAACTACGGCCCACGGGCCGTATACGGCCCGGCGGACCTTTTAATCCGGCCGCGGAGCTAGGCTCCCACTAGGCTCCTCTCACAGTCCGCCCTGAAGACCGGTGTAGCATGAAAATCTGTCTCCTATGAGGATCTGTCCCCCTCGACATATCTGCGCATGTGCCGGAGATCGCCGATCGGCTGCTAATGCCTGAAACTGGCACATGCGCAGATACGTCGAGGGGGACAGATCCTCATAGGAGACAGATTTTCATGCTACACCGGAACGGCGCGGGAACACGGCGAGAGGAACACGCGGAGCAAAGGTAAGTGAATTGACACAGGGGGGACTTGGGGACTTAATATGGGGGATGAATTAATATGGGGAATGAATTACTATAGGGGGGGTGAATTACTATAGGGGGATTAATTACTATATGGGGGATGAATTACTATATGGGGGATGAATTACTATATGGGGGATGAATTACTATGGGGGATGAATTACTATGGGCGATGAATTACTATATGGGGGATTAATTACTATGGGGGATGAATTACTATGGGGGATTAACCACTTGCCGACCGCGCATAGCCGAATGACGGCTGCACCGCGGCCGGCTAGTTCTGGGTGGACGTCATATGATGTCCTCCAGGAACGCGCTCTCCTGCGCGCCCCAGGGGGCGCGCACCCGGCGATCTCCGTGATCGCTGTGTCCTACGGACACAGCTGATCACGAGATGTGGTGAAAGGCCGATCCCACCGGCCTTTTACCACGTGATCAGCGGTGTCCAATGACATGCTGATCACAGGAAAATGCAAGTGCCGGTTCTCGGCTGCACTTTCCTCACGCTGTCAGATCGTGAGGAAAGTACTGCCGAGAACCGGCAGTTGTCAGAGCGGGGATCGGCACCGATCATCAGGGCACTGATGATCAGTGCCCTGATGATCGGTGCCCAGCAGTGACCCCCGCAAGTTCCTCCCAGCAGTGCGCCCACTAGCCCCGCCCACCCATGCCCAGCAGTGCCCCCACCCGTGCCCAGCAGTGCCCCCACCTGTGCCCAGCAGTGCCCCCACCTGTGCCACTCTGCAGTGCCACCTACCTGTGCCCAGAAGTGCCACCTACATGTGCCAGCAGTGCCACCCACCTGTGCCCACCCACCTGTGCCCACCAGTGCCACCCACCTGTGCCCACCAGTGCCACCTACCTGTGCCCACCCACCAGTGGTGCCCACCAGTGCCGCCCACCAGTGCAGCCCAGCAGTGCTGCCAGTCAGTGCCACCAGTCAGTGCCCAGGGGTTGTGCCAGTCAGTGCCGCCAGTCAGTGCCCAGAAGTGATGCCAGTCAGTGCCGTCTATCAGTACCCATAATCAGTGTCACCTATCAGTGCCGCCTATCAGTGCTGCATATCAGTGCCGCCTATCCGTGACCCCTAATTAGTGCTGTCTATCAGTGCCGCCTATCCGTGCCACCTCATTAGTACTGCCTATCAGTGCCCTTTAGTGCTGCCTATCAGTGCCCATCAGTGCCGCCTATCAGTGCCCATCAGTGCCGCCTCATCAACGCAAATCAGTGAAGAAGAAAAAATACCTGTTTGAAAAATTTTATAAAAGAAACAAATAAACTTTTTTTTTTTTTCAAATTTTTTGCACTTTTTTTAATTTATAGCGCAAAAAGTAAAGTGCCCAGTGGCGATTAAATACCACCAAAAGAAAGCTCTATTTGTGAGAAAAAAATGATCAAAATTTCATATGGGTACAATGTTGCATGACGGCGCAATTGTCAATCAAAGTGCGGCAGCGCTGAAAGCTGAAAATTGGCCTGGTAAGGAAGGGGGTATAAGTGCCTGGTAGGCAAGTGGTTAATTACTATATGGGGGATGAATTACTATATGGGGGATTAATTACTATGGGGGATGAATTACTATAATGGGGATGAATTACTATGGGGGATGAATTACTATGGGGGATGAATTAATATGGGGGATGAATTACTATATGGGGGATTAATTACTATGCTTACTATGGGGGAATATTACTATACTTACTATGGATGACACATACACATCATTCATCTACTCTTGGTCCGGCCCCCGGGTCCAATATATGAACCCATTGCGGCCCTCAAGTCAAAAAGTTTGCCCACCCCTGCCATAGACCCTTCCAAAAGTCGGTAAGCTGGAAGGGGTGGAGACCTAATCTGCATGCTCATGGTAGTCTGGCAAATCCCAGGTTTGGAGGCCCTGGTAGAGTGGTGGACTGACCCATAAATATGGGAGAGTCAGGCTGACAGGGGGGTCGGGTGGAAGATGGAGTGCTGAGGAGACTGTTGATACCTGGAAAAGGTCCCCTAGGTCTAGGCAGGCCGGCCTCCTGGCTGGGCTCAGGCTGGCTCAGGGGGATACATTCAGCAGTGAGGCGTGATTGGGATCAAGATCTGGAGCAGCAGGGAGCAAGGAGAACAGGGTACAGTACAGTACAGGAATCTACAAGGGGAAAGACAGCCACACATAGCAAGCTTTCTAAGGACAGCGCTGGGCTCAATCCCTTATCTTTGTCCCAGGAGAAACCAGGAGGGCTGGTGGTGTTTGCAGGCCGTGTAGCTGGGTACAGCTGTACGGGGGGATTGAAGACATCCCTGCATGTAGTTAGAAGTTAAGTTGATTCTTGAGGGGCTGTTAGTTCCTTGCCCATAAAGGGCTGTTGCTACTGATCCGCAACAACTGATGGCTTTCAGGAAAAGAACAGTCCAGGATCTGCCTTTGTACATAGGAAGGAAGTGTCCCCTTTTGAATGATTCAAGCCAAATGGGCATCCAGTAATCCCTATTTCCCTATCCAAGCTGATTTCCCCTAATGAAACAACAAAACAAATCCCATGGACTGGTTACTGTATCTTGGATGCAAATCTGTGTGAGAAATACCTGTTGTCTGGCTGTGCGGAGAAAAGCCCTCACAAGGGTAGCGCTACATACAGGGCTGCTGTTAGAAACCATGGGGCCCCATACAACCAACCTCACAGGGCCCCTTTTAAAGAGAAAAAAAACCACAGTTTACTCTGCTTCAGTTATGAATGAACACATTAAGTGATCAGCACCAATCACTCATTGTGTTCATTCAGGAAAGGAAGGGCTGGTTAATGTGACATATTTACTGAACCCTTCCACCACTCTCCATCCTGAAGGATCCTATTGTGTGTTTTGCAGCTGTGTCAGGAAAGTACTCACCGCTAGTGGTGCTGGGGCTCACCTGCTGTGCGGGCTGCAGCATCAGTTCTAACCAGCGGGTGCTTTTCAGCAGCCAGGATCTCACTCCTGCAATCAAGCCATCACCTGAGGCTGATTGCAGCAGGTGTATTTAAGCAGTACCAGGCCTGCAATCAGTGCCTTGGTGTTTTCCCATGAGCCCTTGTTGTTTTGAACTTGTATCCTGTCTTCTACCTGCTTGACTCTTCTGCTCGTTTCTGACCACGACTGAACTCTGCCTGTCCCGATTCTGCTCTCCTTTTTGACCGTCCGTTTGCGTGCCCCTCTGTGCCATATCTGCCCGATTGTTCCTGACCCGGCCTGCCTGACCACTCCACCTCTCCAGCCCTGACTACGCCTGTGTTCCTGTACATATTGATATTAGTTGAAGGTTTGGTTTTTGTTTACTGTGCATTTTGTATATTTGTGCTGCTCTTAACCTCCCTAGCCGTATTCCCGAGTGTAGCTCGGGGTAAAATGTCAGTGCCAAAAGCGGTAACCCCGAGCTACACTTGGGCTTACCATGCGGCGCTGCATAGGGAGTCCCTGCAGAGCTTACCTTGTCCTTTGCTCCCGCAATGTGTCCCCTGCAGCGTCCCCGGCCATCTCCTCCGGCTGATGCTGGCATCCAGCTTCTGTGTTCCGGTCCCTGTGACGTCGGGACGTACAGGCGCCGCCGCCGGCGGGAAATTTGAAAAATGTCATTTTTTTCAAAACAAATTTTTCATAGTAAAACATTGCTGTTTCAACCCATTTCACATACATATTGTCCCTAGTGCTTTGTCCTGTGCCCTGCCTGCATTTTGTCTGTTCTTTCTGCCTGGAAACTGAGAAACGTCCATGGCGTCCAAAAAGTGTCCCTTTAGGTCAAAAGCGGGTTTAGATCAGCTAGAGAACAGCGATAGTAAATCAGAACCACTTGCAGAATTGAGTGATAATGATTCGTGGGGAAATTCGTCATCAGACACTGAAAACGATTTTGCAACTTTGCTCAGCAATGTACGAACTTGGCGCTCTATTTCAAATTTCAGTGTTTTCGGTTTGATTATATTATTGAATTAAATGTATTATTATATTATTATTTTTTATGATTATTTATTAAATTATAATTTATGATTTCGTGTTTCAAATTTTATCATACCCGGGATGTTTACTAGACTCTTGTTCGGACAGATTTCAGTGAGTTATTCCTAAATATTACAGCCTACAATAAAAAAACTACATATTTCCATGCAAAATAATGGTACCGCTTTCAGCACCAAAAATCTGAAATAATCATACCGCTAGGGAGGTTAATAAATTATATTAATATTACATCATTCCTGAAGCCTGCTGTCAGTCCACACATCTCTGGTCATACCTGAAGCTGCAGGTGGGAAGGAGAGGAGGGAAGCTGGCACTGTGGGGGCCCAGGCAGCTGGGTGAATCAGATGTGCACTGGGAGGGTGAGCAGCATGGTGGGTGGGCAATTACCAGACCTGATCCCCTGTATGACTCACTCTGGTTTACTTTAAAACCAGCGGGAGGGAAAGAAGACTAATCCAACTTTCAGATGCTGCAGAGAAAGCCATACAGAGCATCAGTTCCAGTAATTGCCCCCCCCCCCCACTGTGCTGATCAGCCTCCCTGCGCACATCCGATTCACCCAGCTACCTGGGCCCCCCTGCTGGCTTGGGCCCCATACAAGAGGACCTTATCCACGGTCCTGGCTACATATAAAATATATAAAAACAATTACTTTATACACCGCATAACAATACAGTCCAATCACACAATAAATTACATTCATTCTGTGTTATGATGCTTACCATGTTGTGTGGAGTAAAGTTCCGCGAACTATCATGTCATGCAAGATGCCACTTTACTTCGTAAGCATCATGTCATCCCTTAGGTACCAACGAAGTACCTAGTACCGTAATGTCAGATGTGCAGTGTCTAAGCTGGATCCTTGCCCCACACATCCTACATGGCCCCACAAAAAAAACAAACAGTTCAAAAACACTTTAACAAGCAATAGGTTTGATTGGGGATAGCAAGGTTGGATTAGAGGGGAGAAGAGTTCACAAGCCCGAAGCTTTACTGAAGAACAAAGACACATAAGAGAGAATGGGGAAAGAGGAATATCTTCCCAAATGTCCTCTTCCTCTTTAAAATTCATAAGATTATAGTGTCTCAGCACACTGTGGAACAGTCGCCACAGTCCTCAATGGACATCCTCTCTCTCTGGTGGATGAGGCACCCTTAGGTACATCATAAAGTGACCTTAAGGCAACATGTTACCCGCCAGGTGTCATCAATGTCTTCTTGTGCAAATGCACCACAAAATAGTCTCTTTAACACTCCAAAGTGATGGCTGTTTTTAATTACCAGATCACCAGAGTGGGCAAAGGAAACACCTGTTTCTAGTCATGTTGCTCCTTCACTGACCAAAATGCTACAGAATCTCCATCACCAGCAAGGGAATTAGCCTCATTGGTCAAGCCAGCAAGAAAACTGGTGCCATAGAAATGCTATATGAATGATATGCACGGAAGGTCCAGAGTTAACTTTGGGGAGGCATTGCCTCTTCTTGCCTCTCCATGACTTGGGCTTTGACTAACCCCTTTCTTAGTAGCAATATGGCCTCTACAGCAATAGCTTCCACCACTGATTTAGAAATGTGCACTGTGTGTAGTTTCCATATATCTGGTAATAAAACCAGACTTGAAGCATGTAGAAATTTACAAGCTAAAGAGTAGAAATGAACAGAAAAAGTGGTAGCACTGCTGAAGTGTAGTCAGATATTAGTGAGATGCGATTTTATTATAAATGGTATCCTTCCATGTTATCCTTCATAAGACAGTCATAGCACAACTGACAGTCAAAAGCCCTCCCTGGACCCCTCTGACCCAAACAACCTCAGACCCATCTCCCTGCTGCCACTCACTTCCAAACTCCTGGAGCGCTTAGTCTACAACCGCCTAAGCGCCCACCTAACTGACAACAACCTCCTTGATCCACTACAGTCCGGCTTCCGTCCCCTACACTCCACCGAAACCGCCCTCCTCAAAATCACCAACGACCTACTTACCGCCAAAGCCAAAGGCGACTACTCTGTCCTCCTCCTCCTGGACCTCTCCGCGGCCTTCGACACAGTTGACCACCCCCTCCTCCTTAATAAACTATTCTCCCTTGGCGTCAGAGACACCGCTCTCTCCTGGTTCTCCTCTTACCTATCCCGACGCTCCTTCAGCGTTTCCTACAATGGTGCCACCTCCCCTTCCCTCCCCCTCTCTGTTGGGGTCCCCCAGGGCTCTGTCCTTGGACCCCTTCTCTTCTCCATCTACACCTCCTCCCTTGGCAAACTCATACACTCCCACGGCTTCAACTACCATCTCTATGCTGATGACACTCAAATTTACCTCTCCACCCCTCACCTCACCTCCACTTTCTCCGCCCGCATCACTCACCTCCTAAACGACATCTCTGACTGGATGTCGCTCCATTTCCTCAAACTCAACCTCTCCAAAACCGAGCTTCTCGTCTTCCCTCCTGCCCGCGCCCCCCCCCCATCCTATCCAGCACTACTAACATCACCACCATCAATCCCGCCCCGCAAGCCAAAGTCCTTGGGGTCATTCTGGACTCTAACCTCTCCTTCCAACCTCATGTCAAATCACTGACAAACACATGCAGGCTCCACCTCCGCAATATCGCCAAAATACGCACCTTCCTTACCCCAGACACCACTAAACTACTTGTGCACTCCCTGATTATCTCACGCCTTGACTACTGCAACTCCCTCCTCACCGGCCTACCCCAGTGCAAACTCTCCCCGCTTCAGACCATCCTGAACTCAGCTGCCAGACTCATCCACCTCACCAGCCGCTCCACCTCTGCCACCCCCCTCTGCCTCTCCCTCCACTGGCTCCCTATCGCCCAACGCATCAAATTCAAACTACTCACTCTGACCTACAAAGCCATTCACAACACTGCCCCTAACTACCTCACCGACCTGATTCCCAAGTACCACCCTACCCGTACCCTTCGCTCTTCACAGGACCTCCTTCTATCTTGCTCCCTGGTCTCCTCCTCACACGCACGTCTGCAAGACTTCTCCAGGTCCTCCCCCATCCTCTGGAACTCACTACCCCAATCCATCAGACTGTCACCTTCCCTCCTCACCTTCAGGCGCTCCCTGAAAACCCACCTCTTCAGGGAAGCCTACCCCACCCTCACCTAACTGCTGCTCTCCTTCATTCCTCCTACCACTCCATCCCCCACAGCCACTTCCTCCTGTACCACTACCCCCTCCCTCCCAGATTGTAAGCTCGAAAGAGTAGGGCCCTCTTACCCCTCGTGTGCTGTTCGTAGCTGCTGTAATGTTTCATGTATTGTCCCCCCCTCTATTGTACAGCGCTGAGCAAACCCTTTGGCGCTATATAAACTCAATGTAATGTAATAATGTAATAACTGTTTGGTTATATACCACAATTAAAGACGGCCACCTTGAAATACTACATACACATAATTTCCACAGCAGAGAATGACATCACAAACTGTCATTACGACTAGTCAAGGATGCTCATTAAGATAATATAAAATGAGCTTGTAGATGTTTCCAGAAAGAAAGCAAATGTACGCCTGAGTCTCTGGAAAGATATCACAGGATATTTTCTCATTTGTGTCTGTCCCTCAGGTAGAGCTGTGATGTTGTCTCCTAGGTTGCTCACCTGTGCCTGTGTAGTCATGCCTATGTTTTCCCCTGACACCATAATCTTTATTATCCTTCTCTGGCTCTGCTCCTTCACATGAGGGAAAATGTGATAGTGCTAAGAATCACTTTATCATACTTTAGCATCGTTTATACTGTCTGACTGGAGGAAATAAATATCATCCAATTTTGCTATAGGAAACACTTAGATTTTTATTTTCTTTTAACATGCATCTTTATTTTGACAAACATAAACAGGAGGACCTTGTATGAATATGTGCGCAAAAGGAAAACTCTTGTCATTAAAGTAGAACTATAGGCAAAACTTTTTTTTTTTCGTTTTGGATAGAGCTAGAGAGGGTATAACCCCTGTCAGATTTTTTGTTTCTGCCATCTGTGTCCATTTGCGGAGATTTCCCTTCACTTCCTGTCCCATAGCCAAACAGGAAGTGAGAGGAAATCCCTGAAAATTATAGAATATCTTGGGGACCCCAGGTAACCAAAACTAGTGTCCCGATTGGAAGATTTCTTCTCTATTACTTCCCTGGGGGCAATCCAAAATTTGGGATTTTCTTTTACTTTCACTTTTAATGATAATGGTAATCAGGACAAATAGAGAGGGTGAATCTTCATAACGGGAACAGACATTACCAAAAACTGACAAGTATTCTAATCCCTCTCCATTCTATCCAAAACTAGACTGTAGTTATACTTTATGTAGCACTACCCCCTTAGGGGTCACTGAGTTTTGGGTCCCCCTACAGCTCTGCACAGTCAGGCAACACGCACAGTCAGTAAACAGTCCTTGAGCCTGGATTTGTGATTTTTATTAAGGTGTTTATAACTTGGTTGGGTTTGAGGGGTGTATGGGATGTGCAAGGAAACTGCAAACCTGAGGACAAACCCCTTAGCAACTATGTATAGATGTGGACAAAATAGTTTCTCCTTTAAGAGCATTCCAGCCCTCTGGTGTACCTCCTCAGACCCCAGATGGATCTGCCTCTTCATCCAGCTGCACTGAGGGTATTCCCTGGGGACCCAGAAACTGCCAATTTAGCTCAGCAGTCCCAAGATGAGAAGCTGGTTGTGTTTTCCACCTGAATGCCCTCTCCCCTTATCTGGCCCGGGGGGTGTAAGAGTGCTCACACATTCCTCTCTTGATAGCTTAATGGGTTGTTG
Source organism: Staurois parvus (assembly GCF_062004578.1). NCBI lineage: Eukaryota > Metazoa > Chordata > Amphibia > Anura > Ranidae > Staurois > Staurois parvus. The sequence goes on from NW_028317825.1 coordinate 9,148,944, forward strand.
GCTGCCTTTAGGCCTTTCATTGGGCTGGCTCCTTCCTTGCTGCTCAGGATGTCCTCCCTTGGAGACAGTGGCACAGTGGAGATCCTCTTCTCCAGAGCCTGCTTGTAGGTATGACCTTTCCCTGAGCCCCCTCCCAGGCTCTCACTCCATATTCCACCTGACACTGCCCCTGCTGCACAGGTTCTGCCATGTCTAAGGGTTGCCTTGGTCACCATGCCTAGCCTCCTGCCAGGGGATTGGCCAAGGTCCCTCAACTATGCAAATCTGAGCTTCCTCCATCCCTCCTCCAGAAATCTCTCATGTTTCTGAAGAGGTGGAAGGGCTCCAGAAGCTCTGACCCACAGAACCCTCCTAGCCTGTCCTGAGGTAACCTCTCTACCTCACTCCCAGGCTGACTCATCCCAGGCTGCTACTCAGCCTCTGTCTAAAATAAAATATAGTAACAAACTCTCTCTGGCTAAGCTGGAGGGCATTACACTTCAAGAAAATTGTGATTCTAAGGTTTAAAACCAGCTCCAGTTAAAGTGATATTAAGACCCACCCTCTCTCTCAGTGAGCCAATGGATTCACTGGTTGTGATTGAGAGCAGAAGGAGCCAATGGTTCTCACTGCTGCTGTTTCAGCCAATGAGGAGTGAGAGTCCCTGGAGAGCCGAGGCTCTCGTGAACATCGCTGAATCGCGATGGGGTTCAGGTAAGTATTGGGGGGGGGGCTGCTGCACACTGAAGGTTTTTTTTACCTTCATGCATCGCATGCATGAAGGTAAAAAAAACCTTGAACCTTTTAAAACCACTTTAAGATAGAGTCCTCTTTGCTGCAGGTTGGGATTTCATTAACCCCATAAAGACTGCCATCCCACAATGCGCTGTGGACAGGCGGAAGCTATAGGCAGAGGAATGTACCAGTACTAACACAGCGGGGCACTGCGCGCGCTCGGAATGCAGTGCACTCCCCCCCCCCCCCTCCACAATCAATCTAATTCATAACAGCTTTGCTTCTCTTCCTAGTGAGCTGTGATTGGCCCACAACTAGGGCCAAAGAGAGCCCAATAGGAGGTTACAAGGAGGAGAAGGCTGCTTATTAATAAAAACAGGCTTTATTTCAATCAAAAAGATGCAAAAAAACATAAAAGAGTAATAGATTACCTTCACATTACTTCACATTACTACAATATCAGTGCCATTACTACAGTACAGTATCTTTTATGTTTTTTGCATCTTTTGGATTGAAATAAAGCTTGTTTTTCTTAATAAGTCACCTGGTCCACCTTGTAACCTCCAATCGGGCTCTCTTTAGCGCCTAGTTGTCTGCAGATTAGCTGTGCGTAACGCGGATCGCACTATTTACTTGATATATTATTTTTTTAAGTACAGTGAAGGAAATAAGTATTTGATCCCCTGCTGATTTTGAATGTTTGCCCACTCACAAAGAAATGATCAGTCTAAAAATCGAATGGTAGCTGTATTGTAACACTGAGAGACAGAATAGCAACAAAAAATTCAAAAGAGATGCATGTCTAACAAATTATACACTGATTAATATTAATACCATCAAATATTGGGTAAGAACCTTCTTGGGCATTGAAAATGGGTCATGGATGGGTGTTCCAGCATGACAATGACCCAAAACACACGGCCAAGGCAACAAAGGAGTGGCTCAAGAAGAAGCACATTAAGATCCTGGAGTGGCCTAACCAGTCTCCAGACCTTAATCCGATTGAAAATCTGTGGAGGGAGCTGAAAGTTTGAGTTGCCAAACGTCAGCCACCAAACCTTAATAACTTGGAGAGGATCTACCAAGAGGAGTGGGCCAAAATCCCTCCTGAGATGTGTGCAAACCTGGTGGCCAACTACAGGAAACGTCTGACCTCTGATTGCCAACAAGGGATTTGCCACCAAGTACTAAGCCATGTTTTGTGAAGGCAGCTGCTATGTGTTGGTCCATGGCGTCATTTTTAACTTTTGAAGTTGTGATTGTCCCACAGATCTCCCATGGTACATGGGTTATCACCGCAACTTATACCATTCATGACAGCTCAAATCAAGCATTGCATTGCAGGAGCAACAATCTTTATTGCTCCTGCAAAGAAAAGTGTAAAATCTGTGATCATCTCCCCAGAGAAGAACAATGTTACTATGGTAACATTGAACTATTCTGATCAAAGTACCTTTTTTTATTAATAATAATAAAAAATAATGTTTAAAAAAATTAAAATATTGAGAACATTTTTTCTTTTTAATTTTTTAAAGGTTTTTTTTTTAACTTCATGCCAATCGACTACCCGCAATGTGCGGGCACGGGACAGCTCATTGCTTTCTATCTCTGTGTGTGAGCGTGCATGCATGCACACCCCCCCGCTGCCCCCCTTATCAGTCCAGTAAAAGAAGTGAGAATGCCACACTGTGAGTAAAAGCACTACATTTTACACACACATTAGATTAGCACATTTAACCCTTTGATTGCCCCTATTAACCCTTTGATCACCCTGTCACCCAGCCAGTGCCATTACAACAGTATCAGTATACAGAATTTTTCACTGATCACTATATTACTGCCACAAGCGACATTAGATAGCATGAGGGTCAATTACTGCACTCATGCTCAGGTCACTGATCACCCGCATTACAAGTATAGTGTTTGTACGGATCAATATATTGATCATGAACAGAACTATACTAGTGCCCCCTTAATATAGTGTCCCTAAAAATGCAGTGTTAGCAGGATCAGCCCCTTTTGCTGCCAGCATTAGCATTTAGCCCCTCCGCTGTTTTTCACTGAAGATTTGTATCAGTTGATTGTGGGCCAAATAATATATATGTACAACAATACAACGCCATCCACCCAAATTCAGCTCTTGCCAGACAATTCGCATGGAAACCTATCGCGGTTTCTGAATTTAGAACTTTATTGGGCCTAACCCTCAATATAGGTATTTCAAAAAAGAATGAGTTGTGGTCATATTGATCCACAAACCCAATTTATCATATGTCCATGTTCTCTATTACATATATGCCCAACAAGGACTAGCAATGTACTGGTACATCACTGGACTTTGAGTGGTTGTACTGTAGCTGCAGGCATCATCCTGGTATTGGTTTTTTTTTTTTTGCAGCTGCTGGTCAGATTTCAAGTAAAAGCAATCTTAGCAGCTAATTAGCCACTGGATCACTTTTACAAGCAGCATGAAGGGACTGCCGCTTTCCACGACTTTCTCGGGCTCTCCCATCCCACCAAGGAACCCAAAAATGCCACCAGTGGTTCCACTGGCTGACCATAGAACTGACAGGAAACCGGAATGTCTCCAATAATCTCTATGGTCTAAGAAATTGGGAAAGCATCTGCTCAAACTGATTTTGGTGTGATCAGATGCTTTAAGGGCAGAGGAGAGATCCAGTCTAATAAACCCCAGATCTCTCAGAAAAGAGTACCTGTCACTTTACATTTCCTGTGATAACAATAAAAGTGATCAAAAAAAAAAAAAAATAAAGGTGACACTGTGAAAAAAAAAAAATCTAAGTAAAATAATAATTCTAGTTCAAGATCTCTTTTGTAAATCTAAAGAGGTAACCTGTAAATGCATCGCCTATAGATATTAAAAATGTATGTAGTTTGTCGCTGTGGCACAGATGTGCACAATTTTAAAGCATGTCATGTTTGGTATCTATTTACTCTACGTAACATCATCTTTTATATTTTATCAAACAATTGAACAATATATTGTGTTTTGTGCATTAACATTTAAAAAAAGTGCTTTTTTTTTTTAAAAAATCTGCGTTCGAAAAATCACTGAGCAAATACTGTTCGATATAAAAAATTTCAACACCCGCCATTTTATTCTCTAGGCCCTCTTCTTTAAAAAATATATAATGTTTGGGGGTTCAATGTAATTTTTCTAGCAAAAGAAATGTTTTTCCATGTAAATAAAAATTGTCAGAAAAGGCTTGGTCTTCAAGTTGTTAAAGTCTATAATATTATGTAAGGGCTATAAGTGCATCGCAGATGATCTTAAAGGGACTTGACATTAAAGTAGAACTAAATGTATTTTTCATTTTGGATAGAGTAAGGGAGGGTTATAACCACTGGCGTTTTTTTTTTTCTTTTTTGCCATCTTAGTCCCATTGTGAATAAGTCCCTTCTATTCATGCCCCATAGCCAAAACAGCAATTGAGAGGAAATCCCTCCAGAGTGAAGGAGTCCCTGCTTGTCACCAGGGTTACCAGAACTAGGGTTGAAAGATATTTTGAAGATTTCTCCTCTATTCCTGTTCTGATAACTCCAAATTTGTGATTTTGTTCCACTTCCTGTGCTAATGGGTAACAGGACAAATAAAATGGATGAATCTTGTTACATGGACACAGACAACAATATAAAAAATTGTCAGATGTTGTAACACCTCTCCACTTAATCCTTGCCTTAAGTTATTCTTTAACAGTTCCCAGTTTCGGGTGCCTCCAGAGTTTGGCCAGTCCTGCCACTATAACCACATTCACAGACATGGTTTGCTCATTTTCTCCTTGCAGCTTCCAGGCTCGCCACTTAATGAAGAAAGGATAAGGATCCTTTGAAATTGCACTTTCAAAGACAAATCAAATCATTAAGATGAATGCAATTTTCAAATAATAACCTTTCTCATTAAAATAGCAGACTTCAGATGCAAGCATATCATTCTCTCCACTGCTGTGGTCAGCTATGGGCCTGCAATGGGCATACTTACCTTATTCCTCACTCCCCTGGCAGCCAGTGCTCTTTTCCTCTCTCTGATGCTCTGTTGTGGACAGGTCTTCAGCGTCCTTGCTTACAATGTAGGACTGCTGGTCCTGCATTGACCACGATGACATCTTACTGCTTTGAGTGGACTGGACTGTTTGTGCAGCTAACAGCTGGAAGGAAGCCTCCAGGAGCAAAGGACAAGGTAAGTATAACCAGGGGTGGACTGACAACTTATGGGGCCCCCGGGAAATAGGGGATCATGGGGCCCCTGTGTCCTTGCCCAAACTCAAAAAAGCCTATAAAAAAGGTACCAGGGGCATCTCATGGGGCCCCCTACTGACCCCAGGCCCTCCAGCAGTGCCCGAGTTTCCAAATGGTCAGTCCGTCTCTGGGTATAACTGCATCCCTATAGAAAAAAAATCTGCATTTATCCCTTGCAGTGCAAAGGGACTCCCCTTCAAGAGTCAATTTCTTTTCCCAGAGTTCAGCTTTAAAGATCATCATTATTGGCATTACATGATGATTGGGGATGGGCTTGATGTTCGAGTTGAACATAAGTTTGAGTCAAACGTATGTTCGACTCAAACATCGGCCATTCATGTGTTCAGCGCTCGGTGGGCTGTTGGGCTGTTCCCCTTCTGAGTGCCCCACAATGCACTGCGCTCTCACAGTGCATTGCAAGAGCCATGATTGGCCAAAGCAATACACCTGACCACAATTCAAGTGCAATCCTTTGGCCAATCACAGCACAATTGGCTGGTGCTAGCAGTGACGTCACCGCTAGTTCCACCCAATTGTTTACATCTGACCTGCAAATGTCAGATTGCGGTGAGTGCTTGCGATCATTGAGACCATTTTTGGGCTTTTTTTTTTAATTAAAGGACTGTCGGGGTTTTTTGTTCAATTAAAGGAACTTTTCAAATGTCTGGCATCTTAATTTTTTCTAAATTCAACCCTGTAGAGAAAGGGTGAGGATACAAGTACCCCTTACTCATTCACAAGGGGGGGCAGCATCAGCGTGCCACCTTATTTAAAGGGGTATCATGATGCTAATGCCCTCCATGCTCGCAGACCTCCACAACCACTGGGACAGGGTTGTGGGGAATAGGCCCTTGTCCCCACCGGGCCATGAGGGCACGTGGCCTGGTAAGCCACAGGGAGGGGGGCGCTCGATCACCCCCCCTTTCCTGGACTCCAGGCTTGTACTCGGATCAAGGGTCTGATAGGAATTTAAAGGGACCCAATATTTTTTTCCCCATTTTGGGGGGTGGGGTTTCCCTTAAAAGTCCTACCAGGCCTAAATGACCTGGTATGGCTTTTAAGGGGAACCCCACACACTCCTCCCCCATTTTTGGAAGGTGGGGTTCCCCTTAAAAGTCCTACCAGGCATAAAGGGCTTGGTATGGCTTTTAGGGGAACCTCACACACTTCTTAAAAAAAAATGTTTGCTTTGGGGTCCCTCCTAACCTTCTTACCAGACCTAAAAATGGTACTTTCACTGATTCATGTCTCTCAGGGCAGTACCTGATTCCCCATATCCCTTTTATGGCCAATAACTTGCATATTAGCCTTCAAAATGGATACTTTTGAACTTACAAGTTCCAGTCCCATAGATTTGCATTGAGTTCAAAGTCCACAGTTGAACATTCATTAGGTCTGAATGTTCAACCACGAACCAAACACGGGGGTGTTCGGACATTAACTGACGATGATGCTAACACTAGATATATGTAGTGCTATGTGTGGAACCTATCAAATGAAAGAATCATTCTCTTTTCCAAAGAACAATTCAAACCATCGAAATTCTTTAAAAGAAATTATTTAGCAAACTCAACATGCTACCTGATGTTCATAAACAATGTTTAAATATTCAAAGAATCACTGATGGTAGGTCAATGTATGGTCCTTCTTCAACAGGCAGCACACGTCTACTTTGATCTCCTTTTTTTATATTCCATCTATTGTTGTTTATTTCTATTCAATTAAATAATTTAAAGAGACAGAAAATCACTATTGAAATCATTTCCTTATATTTTCGTTCAAAATATAGTGACATATGGGCACTAAAAATGAATGTAATAAATTTTAAAAAATTGCAAAAACCTGCAGCCATTCTCAAAATATTCTAAAACCTTAGCTGTAAAAAGCTAAAATACCGAGATGATCATATATTTTTAATGTCCATTCATAATTACTATGCAGTCTACAGGTTCATCAAAGAACATTGTTCCACCAGTGCCATTCACTAGATTATTAAAATTGCTTAAAATTGTATTACACACACACACACACACATATATACATACATACAGGACTTCTCTGAGGCCTGGGAACTATTTCACAGGTTCCTCTGGGGTAAAATGATTGAGAAAGGCTGGAAACACCTACTTTGTGTTTACATTAGAGGGCTGACACGCTGCCAAGATTCTGTTCCAGTGCTGTGAATTTTGAAAAATTGACTTCTCCACAATCCTTATAGATACAAAGATGAATAAAGACATTAAAATACCTTTTCTGTTTGTACAAAGTATGTAAATACCATAGTGCGTATCATCTGGGCACAGGTTCAATTTGAGGTACATTCATTCCTTTTTTTAAAAGCTGCTGCTTCTCCTTTGCTGTGTCAGGCTTTGTCATAATAAAAATAAATCATGTTCGTCTCTGCATCGTGTGTATATTTAGTGCTAACATGCAGTGTCTACAGATACAGAAGTAATAAGACTGCTCTGTGATGTGAACTCTGTGATAATGGATGCACTAATATAGTGATTATTGTCTCCAGCTTCAGCCTTCTCTAATTTAATTGTACGGAGGAAGAATACATGTTGTAGTGAGTGATCTCCCAGTTCACTGGACTATTATAATGGAAACATCACTTCCAGACCTCTGCGACAAAGTGGAAATGTTAATAGATGCATAAATAGGATTCATGCAGACAGATCTATGCTGAATTGTTTTATATAACAAAAGCCGTTATTAATGGCATTAGGAACGATCTGCAATGCTGAGATGAACAGAGCATCATGTTAAGACAAGGATGAACAGAAGTGTTATACATAAAAAAACAACATTCTTTTCTCTTACGCCTAGACCATCCTGTGAATGTCAAATTCATAGTTTATCAAAGCTTTATTAACATAAAGCACCCATAGACCAGTGTTCGCAGTATAAGTGTAAGAGTACAGCAATTACAGTTTGTGTCTATTTTACTAAAATTTGACCTTATTTGGTTGTTTAATAGTTATGGGGAGCATGAGAATGAATTGAAGGGGATACGAAGGAAAATCATCAGACTCTCTGAATCTCAGATATTTTGTGGCCATTTCATCTTTCTCTGCAGGGACTGATAGCTGGTCTGTACCACATAATGGCACCACTGCTTATAACTATGGTCTCCAAACTGTGCCCAGATGTGGCCCCTCGCTTCTTTTTATCCAGCACTTGAGCCCTTATTCCCCCCACTGTCAGCAACAGTGAGACATAGTTCCTGCCACTAACACCAACAATGACACACTATTCCACCCCGACACCAACAATGGGGCACTATTCCTCCCAATGACACCAACGATGAGGCACTATTCCTTCCACTGATACCAATGTTAGGGCACTATTCCTGCCATCGATACCAGTGTTAGGGCACTATTCCTGCCACTGGCACCACTGATGGGGCACTATTCCTACCACTAACACCACTGATGGGGCACTATTCCTGCCACTGACACTAACGATGGGGCACTATTCCTCCCACTGACAGCAATGATGAGGCACTATTACTCCCACTGACATCAAGGTTGGGGCACTATTCCTCCCACAGACACTAGAGATGAGCGAATTATTCAAAAATTCGATTCGGCTGATTCGCCGAATTCGCGGAAGAAATTCGATTCGAGGCGAATATATTCGCTGCGAATTTAACTTATAAAAAGGGTGTTTCTAGGCTTCAGAGAGCCTTTATATTAGTGCAGAACACTGTACCTTTAATTTAAATGCCCTTGGAGTCTGCTGGGGAAGAGAACTAATACTGTCAGTCAGTATGACATGCAGATGAGTGCCGTCGATCTTAGAATCACCGCACACTTCACTCATTTGGGCAGTCACGGGGCCAAAACCAGAGTGTGGAGCCACAGTGTGGCGGTGGAGGCAGCAGCAATGGGAGGCCATACAGCATCCTATGACAAAATGGAACCCACCAGCAGTGTGAGGAGACCTGAAAGTGGCACATGGCAGAGTGTGGCGATGGAGACAGCAGCAATGGGAGGCCGTACAGGGACCCATGACACACTCTGGACCTGGCAGCAGCATGAGGAGGCGGTACAGGGGCCCATGACAGATTACGGGCCTGGCAGCAGCAGTGGGCGGGCGGTGGATGCAGCAGTATTCGGAAGCCAAACACAGGCCTCGGTTAAAAAGCGGAAGCCGTCAGCAGCGTGAGCAGACGACAGAGGCACATGGCACAGGGTGGCGGTGTAGGCAGCATTATTCTGAAGCCATACACAGGCCTAGGTTAAAAAGTGGAAGCCGTCAGCAGTGTGAGCAGACGACAGAGACACATGGCGCAGGGTGGCGGTGGATGCAGCAGTATTCGGAAGCCAAACACAGGCCTCGGTTAAAAAGCGGAAGCCGTCAGCAGCGTGAGCAGACGACAGAGGCACATGGCGCAGGGTGGCGGTGGAGGCAGCAGCAATGGAAGGCCATACAGCACCCTATCACAAAATGGAACCCACCAACACTGTAAGGAGACCTGAAAGTGGCACATGGCAGAGTCTGGTGATGAAGTCAGCAGCAATGGGAGGCAGTACAGGGACCCATGACACACTCTGGACCTGGCAGCAGCAAGAGGAGGCGGTACAGGGGCCCATGGCAGAGTGGCGAAGCGTAAGCAGCTTAAATTGAAGGCCATACAGAGGCCTATGTTAAAAATAATAACATGTTTGGGGCATGATTCATGGCGGATTTAGTCAGTTGTGTCAGGAACTGGTGGTTTGAAATCCAAACTAATCCACGCCTGATTCATTTTCACAAACGTGAGTCTCTCCACACTTTGGGTGGACAGTCGTGTCCTCCGCGGAGTTACAATACCTCCTGCCGCACTAAACACGCGCTCCGATGCCACGCTACTGGCCGGGCATGACAACCTTTCAAGGGCAAATTCAGCTAGTTGGGGCCAAAGGTCAAGTTTCGTTGCCCAGTAGTCAAGGGGATTGTCTACCTCGGTTGGCAGGGTGCTGTCCAAGTAGGCCCGAGCCTGTTGTTTGAGGTCCTGCTCCAGGTCCACCTGATGCTGCTGCTGCTGCGGCTGGTTAGTAGTTTCTTCACTGCGCTGGTGAAGAAAGCTACTCATCATCGACTGCAGACTGAGGCAGCCGCTGCTGGTGGAGCTGCCACTGCTCCTACCACCCCACCCCTCCCCTGCTGCCATGGCAGCGGAACGCGAGCGCACAGGGCCCACAGTGTCTGAGGATGGACGTTGGCGCAGAAAGGCAGAGACCAACTGACTACATAGGTGGTTTTTATAGTACTTTATTTTGGCCTCCCTCTCAGCAGGTGTGAAAAAGGCCACCATTTTTGAACGGTAGCGAGGGTCCAACAAGGTGGACAGCCAAAAGTCATCCCTCTGTCTGATGGTTATTATTCGGCTGTCGCTACGCAAGCAACCGAGCATGCTATGGGCCATTTGTGCCAAGGAATGCGAGGGACTCCCTGCCTCCATCTCCACAGCATACTGCCACGGTGCGTCTGGGTCCTCTGTCTCCTCCTCCTCCTCCTCTACCAGATGCTCCTGCTCCTCCACTCCTGTCCGCTGAGTGGAAAAACCACCCATTTCACTCAATAATTCCTGAGCACCAATGTCCTCCTCTACCTCCTTCTCTTCTTCCTGTCCTGCCCCCACAGGGGTCATGTGGCGTTGAGATCTGTGCGCCACGTCTACCGCACCCTGACCAGCCATTGTTAACAGCATTTGTTCCAGGACGTGCAACAGAGGAATGACGTCGTTCATCCCATAGTCCTGCGACTCACGAATAGCGTGGCCTCCTCAAAGGGCCTGAGCAAGCGCAGGTGTCACGCATGAGCTGCCAATGGCTGACATCTAAGTTACACAGGGAATACCTTTATCCGCTTTTAACATCAGGAAATCTGTGATGGCCTTTTGCTGTTCGTAAAGGCGGTCTAACATATGTAGGGTTGAATTCCACCTTGTTGCAACGTCGCAGATCAGGCGATGCTGTGGAATTCCGTTCTGCCACTGCAGCTCAAGGAGGGTGTGCTTTGCGGTGTAGGAATGGCTGAAATGCATGCAAAGTTTACGTGACATTTTAAGGATGTCTTGCAGTGGGATGGTGGATTTTAGGAACCGCTTGACAACCAGATTGAACACGTGAGCCATGCATGGCGCATGGCACAACCTTCCTTGACGCAGAGCAGACACCATGTTCTTTCCGTTGTCGGTCAACATGGTTCCGATTTTCAGTTTGCGCGGAGACAGCCATCTGTCGATTTCTCTGTTCATTACACTCAGAAGTTCCTCCCCTGTGTGACTACGTTCGCCAAGGCATACCAGGTGCAGCACAGCGTGACACCGTTGCGCCCTGCACATGTGATATGCCGGTCGGGTAATGGGACTTGGCACGGGAGTGGCGGCTGAGGACACGGCGGAAGAAGAGGTGGTAGAGGCGGACATCTTTGCTGGACCAAGGACGTGCAAACGTGGAGGCAAAAGCGGCGTGACCTGTCCAAGTTGCTGGTGCGGCTGTGCCGGCACCACGTTCACCCAGTGGGCCGTAAATGACATGTACTGTCCCTGACCGTAGTTACAGCTCCACACGTCGGCGCTGCCGTGCACTTTGGCAGAGACCGACATGCTCAAAGACTGGCCCACCATCTCTTCTACATGTGAATGCAGGGCTGGCACTGCCTTTTTTGGCGAAGAAATGACGGCTTGGCACTCTCCACCGCGGCTCGGCACAAGCCATCATTTCTCGGAAAGGTGCTGAGTCCACCACTTGGAAAGGGAGGGACTGCAGCACCAGCAACTTGGACAGGAGGACGTTCAGCTTCTGCACCGTCGGGTGCGTGCTCGCAAACTGTTGTCTCTTGGAAACGGATTCCAAGAAAGACTGCTGACGGAATCTGTGAAGAGAAGTAGCAGGAGAAGGAGCATCTGAACGAGCGGAAGATGCCAACTCCCCTCAGCAGAGGTGTTGGAACCTTGACTGGTTGATAGAGGGCGATTGACGTCGGGTGACGGAGCAAGTAATGGAGCGGGTGATGGAGCGGGGGCTGGGGCAGGCAGAACCGCCGTATCTTTATCACGGTTTTCCCAGGCCACCGAATGGCGACGCTGCATATGCTGACGCAACGCTGTAGTCCCAACATGGGCCCCCTGGCCACGCTTGACTTTCTGGCCACATAGTCGACATACGGCTACGTTTACTTCCTCGGGCGGCTTGGCGAAAAATTGCCACACCGCCGAGTAAAAAACTTTGCCCCCGCTACTCCTCACTGGCTGACTGCTACTTCCTCCGTGCACACCGGCACCACTACTGGCCGTGGTGGTAGGCTGCAGTGGAGCTGGTGCTCTACTCCGTGGCCGTTTGCCTCCACTGACACTGCTGCGACCCTGCTGCCTCCTGGGCAACCCACCGACTGTTTTGCTCGCTGGCAAGCTGGCACCCTCTTCTCCTGATGATGCGGAGGCAATAGCCTGATGACGACGAGGCTGCCAAGTGCGATCAGCCTCATCATCATCAATTAGGGTCTCCGCGTCACTACTAGCCCCCTCGGCTGCGTGTGGGTCAGGAGACAGACCTGTCTCTAGACCGGCTACCGAGCCACTCTCCTCGCCAGTACTTCTTCGCCTGGCTGCTGAAGAGGCGGATGTCTCCCCCCGTTCCTGACCGCCCTCTGTTAGCTCTTCCTCACTGTACAGTGGGGCTGAGCCCACAGCATGCGATACTTCGCTTGGTGAGGGAACACCAAAGGACAGGGGCAGGTAGAGGACACGTGATTTCAGTGGGCTTGCTCCCGGGCCATGCCAACTAACGGTTGTGTCTGACGTACCCACCGACCGTTGGCTGTAGGTGTCAGAGGTGACCTGGGAAGAGGAAGACGACCGAGTCAACCAATCGATGACGGCAGGGTTGTCGGTGGAGACACGACCGCTGGATGACACCGGGAGCACTGGCCTCTGGCTGCGACTAGTGCTGCCTCGACCCCTTCCTCTGCTGCCACGTCTGCTCGCTCCTGAAACATTGCCTCCTCTGCCACTCCTCTGCATGTTGTCTGACATACTCTTTAATTCAATAGTGGTTGTGAAGCAGAAAGTAACGATTCTGTGTCCCTGAGTAACAATTCTGTGTCCCCGAGTAACGATTCTGTGTCCCTGAGTAACAATTCTGTGTCCCCGAGTAACGATTCTGTGTCCCCGAGTAACGATTCTGTGTCCCTCAGTAACGATTCTGTGGCCCTGAGTAACGATTCTGTGTCCCTCAGTAACGATTCTGTGGCCCTGAGTAACAATTCTGTGTCCCTTAGTAACGATTCTGTGTCCCTCAGTAACGATTCTGTGGCCCTGAGTAACGATTCTGTGTCCCTCAGTAACGATTCTGTGTCCCTGAGTAACAATTCTGTGTCTTTGAGTAACAATTCTGTGTCCCTGAGTAACAATTCTGTGTCCCTGAGTAACGATTCTGTGTCCCTGAGTAACAATTCTGTGTCCCTGAGTAACAATTCTGTGTCCCTGAGTAACAATTCTGTGTCTGTCCCTGAGTAACGATTCTGTGTCCCTGAGTAACTATTCTGTGTCCCTGAGTAACGATTCTGTGTCCCTGAGTAACAATTCTGTGTCCCTGAGTAACAATTCTGTGTCCCTCAGTAACGATTCTGTGTCCCTCAGTAACAATTCTGTGTCCCTGAGTAACAATTCTGTGTCCCTGAGTAACAATTCTGTGTCCCTGAGTAACGATTCTGTGTCCCTCAGTAACAATTCTGTGTCCCTGAGTAACAATTCTGTGTCCCTGAGTAACGATTCTGTGTCCCTGAGTAACAATTCTGTGTCCCTGAGTAACAATTCTGTGTCTGTCCCTGAGTAACGATTCTGTGTCCCTGAGTAACAATTCTGTGTCCCTGAGTAACAATTCTGTGTCCCTGAGTAACGATTCTGTGTCCCTGAGTAATGATTCTGTGGCCCTAAAGTCTCTGTGGCCCTAACTCTGTCCCTAATACAGACAGGTCTGTCTCTCTTGAATGACCAGAGGCTAATGGAGAATTCTAAGATGGCCGCGATTTATAGCTCCACCATTACACAGTGCTGGCTGGCTGGCTGCTGATTGGCTAATGCGATCAGATGTCATGAATGAATGCATTATGGGTCAGCGCGCCTTGTCTGCGCGCCTTCCCAGAGATCCCCGCTCCGTCGCCACACATGTCGCCGCCATTTTTGGGAAAATTCGATTCGTGCATTCGAAGTTTGCTAATTTTCGGATTCGGCGCGAATCAAATTTTTCCTAATCTTCGAAACGAATTCCACTTCGCCATGTTAGATTCGCTCATCTCTAACAGACACCAAGGATGAGGTACAATTCCTCTTACTGACACCAAGGGTGGGGCACTATTCTGCCCACTGACACCAACGATGGGGCACTATTCCTCCCACTGACACCAAAGATGGGATACTGTTTACCCCCACTGACATTTTCTACTTCCGCTGGCCACAATCCAGCCCTCCTAAAGTTTGAAGGACAGTAAACGGGCCCTTGGAAACCCCTGGCTTATAGCATAGATGGCAAGCTACTTCCACTAGCATAATTACATAATCTCATCTATGTGAGAGCTTATAAAAAATGGCACCATTGTTTACGTGTGCATATGCAGCATGATGTCTAACCACTGCTTTGTTTGTAATATACTACATTCTTTTTCTTTTACCAAAATATTTTTTAAAGAAAGGATTACAGAATGGGCCCAGAGACCCCAAGACAATTGAATCAAGTCAGTGTACATGAGCACAATAGAAATTTTTATACAATGAGTGTAGCCCACAGTAGGGTAATAAGAGAACAGTAAAGAAAGGATAACTAATACAGTATATATCATCAAGAGATCAAACATCCATGTAAACGAGCAAAGCTTCAAGATGTCATATGGCAACAACATAACCCTACATAGTGGTCTACTTGAGTAGGTCTGTAAAAATGAGACTAAATATCAACTATAAAAGGACAATGGAAAATGCACATTTCTGCATGAGAAAAGGAAAAATACATATGATGGGTTGAAAGAAAAGATGTTAGTAGAGGCAGAGCTCAGATGAGGAAGGGAAGGATGGAGTGGGGGTGGGACAGGAAAAATAGGGGTGGGAGAAGAGGAAAAGGGGAGGAATAGGCTGCAAGGGAAGGTAGGAAGAAGCTTGGACTAGGAAAAATAGAAACTCCTCAAAGCATAAAATTCAACAATGGGTTTTAGAATTCAAGTAGCCATGTGGTATGTTGTGAAGGTGGAGAGTAATGGCTGAGAGAAGCTTGTCATGCGCATCATCTAGAATAGCAGTTAAATTCTCATTGATAAGTGTGCTTTGTATACAAAGTCTAACCTAAAGATAATTAGGGATGTTGACTTTCACACCTGGGCAATAATCTATTTGGTTGCTGTAAATATGTATATGGAAAAAAACATTCATTTGGAGCTAGGGATGTTTTCAATAGATTCATGGAGAAGGGCTTCCCAAGGATCCTTACAAAGATTAAACATTAGGATTTTATTGATCATGGTATAAATCTATATACATAAATGACGGACCTTGGTATGGATCCACCAAATATTTACCATATTCCTTACATTTGAGCACCCTTGAAAGCAAGCGGCAGGGTATGCCATACTGCATTTCACAATTCTTGCCAAAGTAAAACACCAGAAAGACAGTACCTATTACACTCTTTTTCCTTGTTAATGACTATATAGTATATTTGAGCAGTTAAGTTTCCAAATGTTATGATGCAAAGTAAGTATCATCAAACTACAAATTGTGCATTTCCTAAAAAAGGAAAAACTAAAGTACATTAAATATTAAATAAATACACAATTTCAGATGTCTACATAAAAATGTCATGATCAGCTTAATCAAGCAAAAAGCAGTAGGTAGTAGAAATGAAAAGGCGATGATGTAAGAGAAATGCTGGTTTAGTTTGCATAGAAAGTGTTGCAAGGACACAGCTGATTGATAAGGGGGATAAGAGGAAGCAGTTTTGATTGGACCACCTGACTTCAGAAGACTGTAGTTAGCGTTCAGATTTAGTGAAATCAAAGCACTAAGTAATTTTGCAGTAAAAAAAAAGCTGACCAGGGTGATATCTATGACCTGTCTGGATATTTCTTGAGCTCCAAGCTTATAAAATTCAACATCATGAAAGAAATAAGCTAAAGATTCACTAGTGCAGCACAAATATTATCTTATTTTAAAAAATATATATATATTTCACTAAGTTCTACTGTTTGCTGGGCAAAGAATTCTGATAATCTTCCCGTACAGCCCTGCTTGGCACTGGACAGCCTTGACACAAAAAAGTCCCAGCCAGACTATTGACCACCATGACTTCATTCCCTACTACAGCTATTCCATAATGATGGAGGACTCGCTCATCAAGAGTATTCAGCTACAAAAGTTAATGAGGCAATAGTGCGGTAGGCACAGGGCCCAGTTAGAACATTTTTCAATGCTGTGATTGACAGGACCAGAAAGCGAAGATCCACAAAGAAGAGCAAGTATTTCTGAGGGGGGCTGTAAGAGATGCCCTCACTTGAAGACAAGTTATTGTCCCATAAACTGAAAAAGACTAAAATACTGGACATGTAGAATTTAAAAATATGGATTCTTGCTTTATAAAAGTACTATGATTATTTATATTACCATATTACCATTCTAGTTATTTTTAATTTCGTTGCAAAGTCCACATCTGTTCAGCAAGTGGAGTGCAACCCAATGTAGATATGATTTAAAAACCACTTCATGTAGATCTTGACAGTTTTTATGTATGCTGCCTACAATGATGTTCTTATCATCTGCAGCTGCGATGGTATTACTTTAGATCTATGATCCTATTTTGGCAGCAGCCACAGGATCCATAAAGAAAGCAAAGGTACTGATGTCTGAATTAATAATAGAGTTTATCTCCAGAGTTCCAGCTCTGAATAAACTGAGACATGAAATGACCTTTTATAAGAGGACCTGTCACTTAAGTTCAGTGGGCCATTTTGTGAGATATGTATTTCAGTTATGTGACATTATTTCTACTCATCATATTACCAGATACTTTTTGACTATGCAATCCAATGCACTTCAGCTAATATAATTAAAGTACAACTAAAGGCAAAACTTTTTTTTTTAAATAGAATGCAGATTGAACACCTGTCAGGTTTTGTTGATATCTTTGTTCCTATTAGAGAGATACCCCCTTTCAAATTTCAAATGGTCACCATTTAAGAAGGTGCAGCATTGCAAACACTCAGAGTCCAGTGGAAACCGAACTTGCAACAAACCCCGTGGGGTGTGCAGGCAACCGACCTGGACACTCACAGGCTGTAACAGCAATGTGTAGCAGAGCAGGTCTTGGATGTTCCGGCAGCTTCTATCGTGAGGGGTGGGAAGTAGCCTGGTTGGTCCATACCCAAATGAGGGCGCTTCCAAGAAGGATGACGTGTCCTATGTGGGAAGGTGCAGCGTTGTAAACACTCAAAGTCCAGTTGCAGGAAACAGAACTTATATGAAAGTTAAAGTTCACACTTCACAACAAATCCGGAGGGAAGGCACCCAACCGGGAACACTCACAGGATGTAACAGCGATGTGTAGCAGAACAGGTTACACTATCCAAATGAAAAAAAAAAAAGTTTTATCTTCCGTTCTACTTAAAGTGTATTTTGCATAGGAGGAAATGCTAAATATAAGCATTGCCCAGAACTAGTATTTGTAACGGCTGTGGGAATAGTGTTTCTGCTGCAGATATTGCACTGCTAAAGTCATCAATAGACAGAGGGGGGGTTATTTACTAAAACTGAAGAGTGCAAAATCTGTTGTAGCTTTGCATAGAAACCAATCAGATTCCAGGTTTTATTGCCAAAGCTTAATTGAACAAGCTGAATTTAGAAGCTGATTGGCTCCCATGCACAGCTGCACCAGATTCTGAGTGCTCCAGTTTTAGTAAATCTACCGCAGGGTGTCAAATTACTAGCAACTCAATTTCTGGTTTCTTCCACTAAAGAATTAAACTAGTAGGACATTTGCTAAGAAAATAATATTCCTCCCTAAAGGTTTGACACCCCAGGCTGTGTTTTTTCCCAGAAATTTGTGCATGGGACTATACCAGTACCCATGAAAATACCCAATAATATATAATTTATATACAATATAATATATAACAGGTCACAAATACAGCATTTGATTGGTCCCAAATTCATTCTGCAGCAGGACAATAACTTTAAACATACATCCAAACCTATAAAGAACTACCTTCAGAGAAAAGAAGCATAAGGAGTCCTGAAAGAGATGGTATTACCCACTGATCTCAACATCATTGAGTCTGTTTGAGATTACATGACTAAAGGAACTAAGAAAACCTAACTCATCATCCACATGGTCACAGTGGGCCACACTATGTATAAGGAGTATGTTTTTTGTGCCCAGGAGTGACAGATGTTTCAGTACAGTACCCTGAAGACTGTCTTTAAAAATCAGTGACAGGTTGACAGACTTCACAATTGCATGCATTTTCCCACACATTGGAGTGGTTATATACTGTAAATAGTGCTCACCCCCGGAGAGACTGCTGAAAATATGCCCAGGTCTCTCTTGCTAGTAGAGAGGCTGCCTGCCACAAAAACCATCCAAGCACACAACATAGGCTCAGTCTAGGGGATGTAATTTTGTAAATTTTATTTGCAGAAACTTGAACAGGAGGGAATTTGAGGGTTCGGGATACCCCAAATCAATAGTAGAAATTCCACTATAGACCAAATCTTTACTCCTCTTGAAACAACCTTGACTGGAGGTAATAAGGAAACGCCACTAATTCTAGGAGTCTGTAAGAGCAGACCCAGTCCCTCCAGTAACCTCTGGCACTCAATTCTCTCTAGCACATGCACACCTGAGAATCCAAAACCAGGTCTTACAATGTCCTAGGACAGCTGCTACCACCCAGCTTCCACATGATACTCTTCAGTGAGGGACACAAAAATTCTTCTCCAAACCTGACACCAAGATGATGTCCTCCAGCAAAAATCCTTTAGCATATCTTCTCCAGGCCTTCAGCACAGCAGTTGTTGAGGCCCAAAATGCAACTCCAGTACATAGGCTGCATCCCAAGGGCAGCAGCCCCAGGACATAAATACTCTGAGCAGACCTCTGAAGCATTTATAACCACTCCAGCCACCTTCTGGGTAACCATTTCACAGGGATTGATTGAAGTCTGATAAATATTCATAAATCATTGGTTGACCCTCCTATTCTATTTTCCTCCAGAAGCAGACATGAGCAATCAACCACTGACCATAGGGAAACCCTGACCAGATCAAAAAAACTGAGAAAAAAAGCCTAAATTTAGCCTACATTTTGGCAGAGAGCTACATCTTCATACAGGGACAGATGAGTGACCTTGGATGCAGATAGTTTGTGTCAAAGGCCGCTCATCTGTTCCCATACAGATGTAAATGCTTGAATGAGCGTACAGCCAGAACCATTGTCATTGATTTGTATAGGCTGCTGGCTGCAGCTGTATGCAAACACCTGTGACTCCCCATCACAAACATAATTCTCCTTTGTACAGTCCTCTTTTGCCGTCAGAATGAGGCTTAAAGTGGTTGTAAAGGCTGAAGGTTGTTTCCCTTCATGTATCTATGCATGAAGATAAATAACAAACAGTGTGCAGCTCCCCCACACCCCCTATTACTTACCTGAGCCGGATCTTGATCCAGTGATGTGCATGAGAGCAGCGGCTCTCCTGGATCTCTCCCTCCTCATTGGCTGAGACACAGCAACGCTATACAGGTGCTGTCAATCACAGCCAGTGAGGGGGGTGTGGGGTGGGCCCGAGCCATGCTCTGTGTGTCTTATGGACACAGAGAGGCGGCTCGGGAGTGAGCATGCACGAGTGACCCCAGAGCAACCAGCTTGGGAGGAGCCAGGAGCACCAGCAGGGGACCCAAGGAGAGGAGGATCGGGGTTGATCTGTGCAAAACCATTGCACAGAGCAGGTAAGTATGACATATTTGTTATTATTTTTTTTTTTAATCTGAACCTTTAGTATCACTTAAAATCTACAGAAGAGTTGTGACTCCTTAAAAAACTGTGTGTGACTGTACTTAGGACAATTGATTTAAAGGCAAAGGGTGGACACACCAAATTTTGATTTGATTTTGTCTTTTTGTTGTTTATGAACTTTTTAGGTTGTTACATAATAAATAGAAAATAATAATTGCATTATTTTTGAAAGCATTCTTACTTTACAGCATTTTTTCATAAATGTCTAAAACTTTTGCACATTTTTGCACAAAAAAATAGGAACTGTAACCACTCAGTCATTCCTCCATATTAAGTATTCCATAAGGTGGTAAAGCCACTGTGGTCACCAAGGGGTGTATACGGTGTACAGAAAAATGATATTTTAATTCTTTGGCTTCACAAAATCATGCTCATTAAAATCAACACAGCACAAAATGTAGATCATTCCTTTAAAGATCACATTAATATTCAATGTTCTCCCATGATATTAATAGCCAAATAAACAGATCTGTTAGACTGACTCATGAAACAAGAGTATCTGGTCAGATTCAAATGCCAACAGCTGTTTCATAGTTTCAAACCACTTTGTCATAGAAAGAAAATATATTCTCAATAATTTATTATTAACAGAATATTATGTTCATAACTTTTAGTGTTTTATCCAGTGAAGAGTACTTAGAGGGATCACTAGACCTACAGTTTTTCAGCTAGAAGAACTATGCAGCTAAGAAATATAGTGATATATTAGTTGATCTTTTAGGGAAGAACAGAACCAACAAATGAAAATTTCCTTGAGAGGAAGGAAAATTTACTGCACTAAGATAGTATGGACACTATGAGGGGGATTTACTAAAACTGGAGCACTCAGAATCTTGTGCAGCTGTGCATTATTGCCTATCAGCTTCTAACTTCAGCTTGTTCAATTAAAGTGGTTGTAAACCTCAGACATGAAATATGAACAAAGCGTACCCCTCTATAGTGTGTACAATTCAGAGCACTAAGTGTTATTTCTGTCTTCTGCCTCCTTCCTCTGTTATCAGCATGAATCACTTCTGATCACTTTTTCTGACACCAAGAGAAAAATGCTGACAAGGGAGCACAGCCTGTGATTGACAGCCTCAGCTCTGTTTCTGTGTACTGCGTGAAGGGGGATGTATTCTTTCATTCCAATAAGCTCCAGAGCTCTCCTGACGGAGTGTAACTTCAGCTCCCCACCCCTTGCTTTTCAGAGCTGAGATATCCTGTGTAAATCTTGCACTTTGAATAGATGTAGGAGAAATAAAGCTGCAGATAAACAGGTACAACTTATGTAAGAGGATATGTTTTATCTCCATGTATCACCTGAGGCCAGTCACTTTGCCAGGTACAGTGCTCAGCATATGAGTACACCCCTTTTGAAAAGTAAAATTTTAATCAATATCTCAATGATCACAAGAACAATTTCCAAAATTTTGACAAAACTGAGATTTATAGAACATTTGTTTAGCTCATTACATGTAAGTAAGGTTAATATAACTTAGATTACAAAATTTTCAGTTTTAATCAAATTAGTTGATGCAAAAATGAATACACCCCACAACAAAAACTACTACATCTAGTATTTTGTATAACCTTTAGACCTCTAGCCTTCTAGGTATGAAATAAAAAAGTTGGTGACATATTGCAACATCTATCTTTTTCCATTATTCAAGATTGACCTCTTTTAGAGCCTGAATGCTGGATGGAGAGTGATGCTCTCTTCAGAATTCCCTGTGGGTGTTCGATTGCGTTCAGATCAGGAGACATACTTGGCCACTGTATCACTTTCACCCTGTTCTTCTTCAGAAACGCAACAGTGGCCTTAGATGTGTGTTTTGGATCATTGTCATGTTTGAAAAGTAACTGAATATTAAAAATTTACTTGTGAGCCAATAAGGTGTATAATAAACAGCTTCTATCAATAAGATCGCAGGCTATCTTGCTCACCCTCATAAATGTGAGTTACATGTGTTAATAGTGAATAAATGTATTAGGAAAATATATATCAAAATTGGTGATATAAAAGAAAAAAAAAAGAAAAAAAGAAAAAAATAAATAATAAAAGTCTACAAAATTATTCAAATGTGTGTCCTTCGATGATTAAATAAATAATCCAATTAATAAATGAAAAATATGAAAAATGAATAAAAGGTGAGATTCAATAAATATTGTGCAAAAACACAAAACGAAATTGGTGTAGAGTTCAGCAAGGATGAAATATCTGTGTGCTCTCCTTCCAATCAGCCTGAGGTGATGCAGGTGAAGGTTGCAGATAGAGGGCTACTATGTAAGTCTGAATGGTCATATGGATCTCTCCCTCCTCAGATCTTTCCTTGATCCAGCCCTTTAGGCATTCCTCATACGGATCATGTAAATAGAGAAAAGTGCATAGTGCTTTATCGTTGATAAAAATAAACACTTTAATTTGTGCTCAATATGCACTCACATTGATTAAAAACAATCTACACTTTGTATAATAGCCGCTTAAAGCGGTGAAGACCAGCCTCTCGGGTGTGCTCGCATACACTACCAGTGCTCGCCATGTAAGGATGCAAGGTGATGTCACTGCCCCTCCCCAACGCGTATTTCCACAGGGATTCTGGCTTCGTCCGGGGGGATGTAGTATCATCGAATCCCTGTGGATACAAAGTGTAGATTGTTATTATTATACAAAGTGTAGATTGTTTTTAATCAATGTGAGTGCATATTGAGCACAAATTAAAGTGTTTATTTTTATCAACGATAAAGCACTATGCACTTTTCTCTATTTACATGATCCGTATGAGAAATGCCTGAAGGGCTGGATCAAGGAAACATCTGAGGAGGGAGAGATCCATATGACCATCCAGGCTTACATAGTAGCCCTCTATCTGCAACCTTCACCTGCATCACCTCAGGCTGATTGGAAGGAGAGCACACAGATATTTCATCCTTGCTGAACTCTGCACCAAGTTTGTTTTGTGTTTTTGCTAAATATTTATTGAATCTCACCTTTTATTCATTTTTCATATTTTTCATTTATTAATTGGATTATTTATTTAATCATCGAAGGACACAAATTTGAGTAATTTTGTACAGACTTTTATTATTTATTTTTTATTTATTTTTTATTTTTTTTCTTTTATATCACCAATTTTGATATATATTTTCTTAATTCATTTATTCACTATTAACACATGTTTGGGTATTGATTGGCATTACAATCATGTATGGTTACACACAAGAGATCATGCAGCTATTAGAGATTTAATGTAAATACAGTTTTTATACTATATACAGGTAATAGGTCTTGATAGATCGCGGCATCTATATTTTCTTCATTTGCATGTTTGAAAAGTGCACGACGACCAGGGGGCATGGAGTGATGGTAGCATCTTCTCTTTATCTTGGTTTCATCACTGCAGAGTACAGAGTCCCAATAGTCTTTTTTTTTCAGCATGGACCCTGGCAAAATCAAGGTGACTTTTTTGTGCATGGGCTTTAGGAGAGGCTTCCTTCGTGGACGACATCCATACATGCCATTCCTCTGCAGTGTATGCAATATTGTGCCATGGGAAACAATCACCCCAGTTTGGCTTTCTACTTCTTTAGCTAACTGCAGTGAACTTGCATGTCGATTTTCTTCAACCTTTCTCATCAGAAGACGCTCCTGTCAAGGTGTTACCTTCCGTGGACAGCATGGACATCTCTATGAGATGGTTGCAGTTCCATCTTTGTTAAATGTTTGTATCACTTTTGCTACAGTATTCTGATAGATAAGGAAAGCTTTGCTGATCTTCTTGCAGCCTTCACCTTTCTTGTGTATTAGAAATTGTTTTCTTTCTCAGGCCTTGTGACATTTCTCTTCCATGTGGTGCCATTGCTGACAGTATAAATTGAAAGGTGTTTTCTTTGTTAAGTAATGCCCTTTTATAATCAACTGTTTGCTGGACACCTGTTTATTGAATAAGAAGACTCACCTGTAGTTGAATTCTTGTCAGTTAGGATTTTGTTGTCTAAAATTTAGCTTTGTTCCTAAGACTTTCATTGGGGTGAATTCATTTTTGCAACATGGTCTTGAATGAATTTGTTACTGTGGAATGGGAGATTTGCATCATGGATGTGCAGCTGAGAAATCTGCAGAAACTGTGTGATGCTATCATGTCAATATGGACCAAAATCTCTGAGGAATGTTTCCAAAACCTTGTTGAATCTATGCCATGAAGAATTAAGGCAGTTCTGAAAGCAAAAGGTGGTCCAACCCGGTACTAGCAAGGTGTACCTAACAAAGCAGCCGATGAGTGTATGTGTGTAATATATCACTACATAAGCTCACCAGACTTTAACCCCCTGGCTTCTTTTTCTTTGGTATGCTAAAAGAGAGGATGTACTCAATGAAAATTACAGATCTGAATTACCTGATGGAACGCATCAGGAATGAAAGTGCTATAACTGACAGAAATGTGGAGTTACTACATTGGGTTCGTGTGAATCTTGCAAAGTGCATGGAACTTTGCATCACAAATGGTGGCAATCACATTGAAGATGTTATTGATTAATATTCCAATTAAATAAAATGTTGAAAAATCTACTGAAATTTATTGAAAATATGCATTTTGCCTTTGTGCCCAGGCTTTAGGTACACCCTTGGTTTTACCTACCCTGTGTAGTGGTTTGGCACAGAGCAGCCCTGATCCTCCTCTGATCAGCTCACCCACCAGTGCTTCTGGCCCCTCCCTCCTACATAATGCCCCCAGAGCAAGCAGCTCTGTGTGTCCATTCACACACAGAGCCATGGCTTGGTCCCACTCCCTCTCTCTCCTCATTGGCTCACTGGCTGTGATTGATAGCAGTGGGACCAATGGTTCCTGCTGCTATCTCTGCCAATGGGGAGGGACTGGAGAGCCAAGGCTCTTATGCACATACCTGGATCGAGATCAGGCTCAGATAAGTATTAAGTGGGGCTGCTGCACACAGAAGGTTTTTTTTGAGCCTTAACAACCACTTTAAGGTGGTTGTAAAAGCTGAAGGTTTTTTTACCTTCATGCATTCTATGCACTCGCACCCCCTTTACCACTATTCTGAACCAAGACAGTGCTCCGCAGCTAACTGACACAATAGACATGGGCTAGTTCAGATTTTAAATACATTCTGAGCCCCTGTTGCAGATTTTACGTCACTTCCTGTCTGGTAAAACCTTTGTCAAACCTGACAAAGGCTCTAATCCTTCCCCAATTAATAAAAAAATATATATATATCATTGGGGAAAAAAAACTTTCACTGGACACACACTTTAAAGCCTCCACGCCACATGAATTCTCCATAATCTGATGGCTGTAGTTGGCTCTCACAGTGGTTACATGATTAGGTGTCCATCTCGCTGCCTCCTAGTCAAAAAGGTGACCAAGAGGAGAACATATTAACCTTTGAAGCATATGTGCAGTGCTGTGCATTAAAGAACACTTTTTTCAATGCCACGTATGTGTTTCGTGGTTGACAAGAAGTTAGAGTGGCTGTAAAGGCTCAAGGTTTATTACTTTCATGCATTCTATGTATGAAGGTAAAAAACCGTCTGTATGCCTTTGGCTCCCGCTGCTGTCAATCACAGCCAGTCAGTCAATGAGGTGTAAGGGGGGGGGCAAGGTGCAGCTTCGTGAATGGACACACGGAGCAGCGGGTGCCCCCATAGCAAGCTGCTTGGAGCACCAGGTAGAAAGAAGGAGCCAGGAGAGACTGTGGGGGACCCAAGAAGAAGAGGATCCAGGCTGCTCTGTGCAAACCACTGTACAGAGCAGGTAAGTATAGACATGTTTGTTTTTTATAAAAAAAGAAAACCTTTAGTATCACTTGAAGTACCATATAATGAAAACAAGCGGATTACACATTGTGGTGTATTGTTTAATCAACAAGCATCATGGGTGATTGGTATCATAATTACTGGAGAGGTTCCAGGCAGATTCAAGCTAGGTACATTAGCATACGCTAATGTGATACTCAAATAGCAAGTAAATGAGGTTACAAAAACATAATGCACTGATATACACTCACCAGCCACTTTATTTGGTACACCTTGCTAGTACTGGGTTGGACCCTCTTTTGCCTTCAGAACTGCCTTCTTTCTTTGTGGAAAAGATTCAGCAAAGTTTTGGAAATATTCCACAAAGATTTTGGTCCATATTGACATGAGTTACTGTTGCCTTTCTATCATCTCGAACCAGTTTGCCCATTGTCCTGTGACCTCTGACATCAACAAGGCATTTTCGTCCACACAACTGCCGCTCACCGGATATTTTCACTTTTTCAGACCATCCTCTGTACACCCTAGAGATGACTGTACGTGAAAACCCCAGTAGATCAGCAGTTTTTGAAATACTCAGACCAGCCTGTCCAGCACCAGCAACCATGCCACATTCAAAGTTACTTAAATCCCCTTTCCTCCCCATTCTGTTGCTCGCTTTGAACTTCAGCAAGTCGTCTTTACCATGTCTACATGCCTAAATGCATTGAGTTGCTGCCATGTGATTGGTTGATTAGCAATTTGTGTTACCAGGTAGTGATGTGGTGGAACCTAACAAACGTTTGACTGCAAACTTCGAACAGAGGGGACAATTCACTAAGCAGTATCTTACCACATCTGAGCTACTAAAATACCACGAGTTACAGTTAGGTCCATATATATTTTTTATACAATTTTCATACTTTTGGCTCTGTATGCCACCAGAATACATTAAAAGAAAACAATCCATATGAATTTGAAGTGCAGACTTTCAGCTTTAATTCAAGGGGTTGAACATAAATATCAAGTACAAATTTTAGGAACTGCAACCATTTTTATACACAGTCCCTCCATTTTCAGGGGTTCAAATTTAACTGGACAAATGAATATAATCAGAAATAAAATGTTCATTTTAATATTTTGTTGAGAATCCTTTACTCTCAAATTGCCTGAAGTCTGGAACCCATGGACTTTACCAAAGACTGGGTTTCCTCCTTTCTGATGCTTTGCCAGGCTCTAACTGCAGCTGTCTTCAGTTGTTCTTTGTTTGTAGATCTTTCTGCCTTTAGTTTTGCCTTCAGCAAGTGAAAAGCATGCTCAATTGCGTTGACGTAATTGATTCAGCCATAGCAGAATATTCCACTTCTTTTCCTTCAAAAGCTCCTGGGTTGCTTTTTCAGTTTTGAATCATTGTCCATCTGTACTGTGAAGCACCGTCCAATCAACTTTGCTGTATTTGGCTGAATCTGGGCTGACAGTATATTTCTAAACACTGCAGAATTCATCCGGCTGCTTCTGTCTTCTGTCACATCATCAATAAACACCAATGACCCAGTGCCACTGGAAGCCATTGATGCCCATGCCATCACACTGCCTCCACCATGTTTTACAGATGATGTTGTGTGCTTTGGATCATGAGCTGTTCCAAGCCTCCTCCACACTTTTTTGTTCCCATCATTCTGGTAGAGATTACTCTTTCATCTGTCCAAAGAATGCTTTTCCAGAACTGGTCTAGCTTTTTTCGATTTTTGTTGCAAAGTCTAAGCTGGCTTTTCTATTCTTTGGGCTTATGAATGGTTTGCACCTTGTGGTGAACCCTTAGTATTTGCTCTCGTGAAGTCTTCTCTTGATTGTAGACTTTGACAATGATACACCCACCTCCTAGATAGTGTCCTCACTTGTCTGGATGTTGTGAATGGGTTTTCCTTTACCATAGAGACGATCCTGCGATCATCCACCACTGTCATCTTCCGTGGATGTCCATGCCTTTTTACGTTGCTGAGCTCGCCAGTGCATTGTTTGTTTCTCAGAATGTACCAAACTGTTGATTTGGCCACTCCTAATTTTGCTGCTATCACTCTGATGGAGTTGTTTTTGAAGCCTGACAATGACCTGTTTCACTTGCATGGACAGCTCCTTTGAACGCATGATGTAGGTTCACAGCAATAGATTCCAAATGTAAATAACACACTTAGAATCAACCCCAGACCTTTTACCTACTTAGTTGATGAAGAAATAACAAAGGAGTAGCCCACACCTGGCCATGAAACAGCTTTTGATTCAATTGTACAATTACTTTTAATCCCTTGAAAAAGGTGGGATGGCTACTTAAGAACTGTAATTCCTAAATCCTTGCTGCAATTTGGATGTACATACTCTCAAATTAAACCTGAGAGTGTGCACTTTCAGCCTATATCCATTATATAACTATAGCTTGAATATGTTTTGGTAAATACCTGAAAAAAACTAAAATTGTGCCTGTGTCCAAATATATATTGACCTAACTTTATATTATTAAATCATGCTGTATTTTAGTAGTGAAAACATTCTTTCATATTTCAGCTGTCAGCTGTCAGCAGGGTTCCCAATGACAATGTAAAAAGAATTGCCGACATTGCAAAAAAACAGGTGGGGTCCCCCCCATTCATACCAAGTCCTTCAGGTCTGGTATGGATTTTGAGGGGAACCCCCAAGCCAAATTTTTTTTTTAAATGCCATGGGAGTCCCCGTGAAAATACATACCAGACCCTTATCCAAGCATGCAGCCCGGCAGGTCAGGAAAGGGGGGGGGAATAGTGAGCCCCCCCTCCTGAACCATACCAGGCCACATGCCCACAAAATAGGGGGGTGCTGTGGGGCAGGGGGGCTCCCCCCTAAGCACCTTGTCCCCATGGTGATGGGGACAAGGGCTTCTTCCCCACACCCATGGCTGGTGGTTTTGTGGGTCTGCGGGCAGTAGACTTATCAGAATCTGGAAGCTCCCTTTAATAAGGGGGCCCCCAGATCCTGGACCCCCCATGTAAATGAGTATGGGGTACATGGTACCACTACTCATTCACAAAAGAAAAGTGTAACATAAAAAAATTACAGTAGACAGTCTTTGACAAGTCCTTTATAAAAAACAAAAATTAAAAAAATGTCCCCCGAAGTAGATCCAACATCAATCACGATGCCCACCACCACTGCCAACCCAAAAAAAGAAAAACAAAAGGTTCCACTCTAGGTACTGGATCCCGCCATCTGACAGCTGTGCGGAGATGACAGTTCTTAAATACTGTGATGACATCACACAGGGGTGGGGTCACCCCCGTTCCGTGTGACGTCATCATGTGCTGTGATTGGCCAAAGCTTTGCACCTGATGTTTGGTCAGGTGCATTGCTTTGGCCAATCACAATACACTGTTATGGCGCAGTACATTGTGGGGCATGGCGGACGAGTAGCCCGCCAAACACCCTTACTGTTCGTGAGTTCGACGAACACATGAATGGCCGATGTTCAACTCAAACTTATGTGCGACTCGAACATCAGGTTCAATACTATTACCAGGCAATTGAACAAGTGTACCTAATAAAGTGGCTAGAGAGTGTATGTCATAATATTAATATCATTTAAATACTCTATATTATAAATTATTATAACAGAACACACACAAATCCAAACCCATGAGACCACTTAAAAACACTTCATAATAATCCATAGAACAACCCATCCAATCAAAAAAGATGTTATACAATGTATCAATCATGGAATGATAGTCAATTCAGATAAGATACCCACCAGTTATATGAAACAGACAAAATTAAGTAATAAAACATAGCACCAAACCACTTGAGAAAATGATATAATTACTGTAAATAAACCAATTACATTATATCGACACCATAGAATATATTATATTACATAAGTATATTAAATTATATCAACAACACCGCCACTAGTAATTTATATGAGTATATCCATCGTCATTCTACATAGCTAGAGTACAATGAGATTGAAGGAGAGTTGGTGAAGACCCAAAGGAAAAGAAAATAATTAGCAAGGTAATGATGAAAGGGATCTCCAGTACATGGCTTCACGCATGGCCTCACTACCCCTTCTCCAGAAGCTGCTGTCCAGTATGCAGGATACCATTTTAGTGAGGCTATTGTCACTCTAACTGCAATGGGTAATTTATTGCCCATTCCTGTAGTAATTGAACCAGAAGACCATAGAGTTGTTAGGCTACATTTGTATTCCTGCATTTCCAATGTGTGCAAGTGTGTTTCCTTTTTGCCACATTTTACCTGCTGTTCCATAACAGAAGCGGAATCCTTAAACTACATTACACTAAAATGAATAGGTGTGACTAGCCTTAGTGTTGTTGCAAGGTACTAAACTGACTGGCAAAGGCCAGAAAGCTAGCCTGCTGTTTTGTTATTACACTTGAGAATACTACAGAAATTCTAGAAATAAAATCAAGTGTAGAGCCACAACATGTACAGAGGATTGGTGAAGTTAACACAAAGGTACCTAAAGCAATAGAAGAATCAATATCAATGTACCTGGAAATTTTTTAAAGACTTAGTTGCTTTATACAAAAATACCATATTCTCAATCTCCTTGAAAGCACTCCAAAGATCCTCCAATTCCCGAGTCACTCTCACCTTTCTACAGCCTTCTGCTTTACAGAAGTGTAAAATAACTGCTGAAGTTTAGAATTATTTTATGTACTGAGCATGGTTAAAAGCAGTTTTATTTGTTACCTACTTCTATTACAAAATGGGGGTGTTATATGGTAGAACCACGTTGAAGCTGAATTTCAGGCAACTATCTAAATACAATTTACATTAAACTACATTAACGTAACTGTTTTTCCTGCACAAGGATTTGTATATCCAACCATCCAGTCCTGAGATTTTTACAGCTTTGCTATTTCTCTTTTTCATTTAATACTTCCAGGTCTCCTCTCAGCTTCCCCAGGCTTTGACTGAATAGTGAGGTTCCTCAAGTGACCTCTCTAAGAGGGATGCTAGGATTGTTATAGACCTGGGACATGTGATCAGCACAGGACCAATCAGCACTGTCCAGACAGAGGTTAGGGGTTCTGCATCCTCCTAGAGCAGAATGAAAACGCATCCTACAAGATTAACCAGTGCTTGGCTGGACACTGATAGAAGTCACAAGACTGTTCTAACTGCTGATGAGAAAAGGTATTTAGCAGTTTATATTTACTAAAATAATTGCATTTCCATGTTCTGTGTACTGTGGGAGACCAGATATAGTGAATGTAGGGTCCTGGGTTTAGTAACACTTTAAACATCACTACAATTCATTAAAAAAAAATTAAACTCTTCCATTACAGATGCCCAGCCACACACACAATATAGGGCCTCCCGGCCCTTTAAGGGGTTTCTGGGAGGCGAGGTAGGGTTTAGGGCCATGTGACAACTGTGATTGACTGTCACAGAGGTCACAAAATGGGACACGTTTATTTACATTGGGTACGCAAATATGCGGCCTCTTAACATCAAGGCCTAGCCTTGGAGAGGCTGCATATTTACATACCGTCGGCACCAAGGAGTTAAAGTTTTCTCCCCTCCCCTCCCTTTGTTCCCCCTACTTTATATCCTGCCTCCATTTCCCTTGCCCCTTTTCTTTTTCTCCTTGTTTTCTCCTGCCAAAACCACATGGCTCCCTGCTTGAGGCAGATTTTGGAGTTTATGCTGCTTAAAATATATTTACCAAAGTTCAGTTCTTTATCTGGGATTGCATCTCTACATGCTTTTTATCATTGACTATTTATATTTATTTAGTATTTTTTTTTTTTTTGCACCATCATAATGTGACAATGTATTACCAACATTGCTTCTGCTAACTTGTACTTTACTACTGTACTTTACTCACCCGCTGACCCAAACACCAGGACCGGGAGGCATGTGCACTCATATACATCCCGCTCCCATCTTATTTACCTCACTCTCCTTCTTCTCCCAACCTCAGGAGATATCTCCCCAAAACCCTGGTCCTCCAGTATCTCACCCCCACACCAGGCACCCTCCTTCCTCCATGAATAGCTACAATCCACTCAATTTAATCTCAATCCCCATGCTCCTAAAAACCACCCTCCCTTTTTCATGTGCACTCTGGAATGCCCGTTCTGTCTGTAATAAGCTCACCTCTGTCCATGGCCTTTTTGTCTCCCACTCCATTAACTTACTAGCAATTACAGAAACCTGGTTTCAAGCATCAGATTCTGCTTCTCCAACAGCACTTTCCTATGCAGGCTTTTTCTTGACCCACTCACCCAGACCCAGTGGTCGGAAAGGAGGTGGAGTTGGTTTGCTTCTATCCCCACTGAGCACTGCATCCAGCTGTTTTCTCCCATTTCTCTGAGGATTACAGTGATCTACCTTCCTCCTGGACCTCTGTCATGCTTTCTTGATGACTTCTCTGTTTGGCTACCCTACTTTCTCTCCTCTGAAATACCCACTATAATTCTTGGATATTTTAACATCCCCATTATTTTAACAACCCAGCTACATCCCAACTCTTCAACCTAACCACATCTTTTGCCTTAACACAATGGATACAGTCCTCCACTCACTCTGATGTGAATACATTAGACCTTGTTTTTTTCCATCTTTGCACTCCCTACAGCCTCACAAACACCCCCTTTCTTCCCTCTGATCACAATCTCATCACCTTTACAGTGTCCTCGTTTTCAAACACTTATCCCTCCAAGCAGCAAACAATTACCCGCAGAAACCTTCACAACTTGAACCCTGCTCCTTTCCACTCTGCAACTGACCCCCTCTATGACAGAATCTCTCCCCTGTCCTGCCCTGACCTGGCCACTGCTGTCTACAACAGTTCGCTTTCATTCACACTAGACTCACTTGCTCCTCTAACTACACGAAGTATCAGGCCCCTACCTTTACAACCATGGCAGACTGATGACACAAGAAATCTTAAGTGACATAGTCATGCACTGGAGCAATTGTGCCGTAAAACCAAATCTCAGCATGTAGCTGGCCAGCTAAGACCAGTCCTAGGTTGTTAATATGGTTCATATATGTGTATACCAAACCTGCCAATAACCTCAGTATAGTATATATGTGCATATGTTAAAGCCAAAAGCAAAATCATTGCTGTAATTTATGTCTTTGATTGTTACATGACATTTCTATACTCATTGTGTTAGCAGAAGCAGAAAAGGTAAATATGCCTTTAAGATTTAGTTAAAGATGAGCCAATCACAGACAGCCTCATACTGTACAGAGCCTTAACCAATCCCAGCCAGTTTCACATCTATGCCTGTGTAAAACTCCCTGCTAGGATTTTCTAGAGACACATGCTCACCAGACAGAAGAGGAAACAGACAGTTCCAATCAGAAAAGCTTTATGGAAGTAGAGAAGGCCAAATAGGTATTTAATACACTTGTGTGTTCCTATATTGTTTAACAGTGCAGGTAGATCTGTGTGTAAAACTGTTGTGTGTGTTTTACTTGTAGTTCCACCGAATATAACGAACTTATCGAATATAACAAACTTATTGAACTTATCGAATATAACGAATTTATAAATCCAAGTGAATTTATCAATCTATCGAAATATACAGAACAAATGTATCAAATCAAACCACTGTAATATGAAAGAAATAAGCTACTGTATGATAAATGAAACAAGCCATTGTAAGCAGTGTTATATGAAGAAGATTGAAGTTATTAAAGAAGGTAACTAAAGTATTCGGTGTGCTCTTTAAACCTACTGCATCCATAGAGCGGCATTGGAGGAATTATAGAGTACAGTCAGTCTAATCAAACAAAGAAACAGCAATTGCATAAATTTTCTAATGCCACAGCGCACTAGGCACCAAAGGGTGCTGCGCCTGCCACACAGCAAGCAGTCACCCTATATAAATCTGCTTTCTTAACATACAATTCCTCCCTTCATGCTGCCAAACAAGCCTTCTTTGTCACTCTTATTAATACCTTGTCATACAGTCCTCGTCGTCTCTTCTCTACTTTTAACTCTCTACTTTCTCCACCTCCACCCAGTAACTCACTCATTGCTTACGAGATTGCAAATCATTTCAAAAACAAGATTGATACAATTCATAGGGGCATCTCCACTACACAGACATCTATACTACTTAGCATACCTTATACTAAACCTCTCTCAACACTTTCCTCTTTTGATCTTGCTACTGAAGAGGTCACCAAAGTTTTCTCAGAACCCTTTCTCAGTATGTGCCTCCTGGATCCTGTCCCCTCTGAACTACTATGGTCACCGTCTTCTTCTGTCCTTTGCTCCCTCACTCACATCTTCAATCTCTCCCTCTCTAATGGTGCCTTCCCTACCCCTCTAAAGCATGCACAGATCACTCCCATACTTAAAAAACCCTTGCTGGACCCCACCAACCTGAACAACTTAAGACCCATCTCCTTGCTCCAGTTTACCTCTAAACTCTTAGATATCTTAGTCTACAATCGCCTGAGCTCCTACCTCACTGACAACAACTTTCTTGACCCTTTACAGTCTGGCTTTCGCTCACTGCACTCCACTAAAACTGCCCTACTAAAACTCACTAATGATTTACTAACTACTAAAACCAATGGCCACTACTCCGTACTCTTACTACCATCCCCTCCTCCTGAAAAAAAACTCCACTCTCTTGGCCTCCGAGACTCTGCTCTCTTCTGGTTCGCCTCCTACCTATCTCAACGCTCCTTCAGCGTTAACTATAACTCTGTCTCCTCCTCTCCACTTCCTCTTTCAGTAGGGGTCTCTCAAGGTTCTGTCCTTGGACCCCTTCTCTTCTCCATCTACACCTCCTCCCTTGGTCACTTGATAAACTTCCATGGCTTTAAATACCATCTCTATTCTGATAACACACAAATCTATCTTTCTACTCTTCACTCACCCCTTCAGTCTCCTCCCACATTACTAACCTACTAAGTGACATATCAGCATGGATGTCACTCCATTTCCTCAAACTGAATCTTTCCAAAACGGAGCTCATACTAATCCCTCCAGTTCGTGCCCCCTCCCCTAACTTCTCCATTAAGATCAATAATACAACCATCAGTCCCTCCCCTCATGCCATGGTACTAGGTGTAATCCTAGACTCCCATCTGTCCTTCCAGCCCCAAATCCAATCACTGTCCAAATCTTGTAGACTTCACCTCCGCAACATCTCCAAGATATGCCCGTTCCTAACCTCTGAAACCACTAAGCAACTTATTCACTCCCTCGTTATCCCTCGCCTTGACTATTGTAACTCCCTCCTCATTGGCCTACCTAATCGCAGTCTATCCACCTCCTCAGTCTATCATGAATGCTGCTGCCAGACTCATCAACCTTACTAACCGTTCCATGTATGCCATCCCTCTCTGCCAATCCCTCTACTGGCTTCCCATTGCCCAATAAATAAAATTCAAAACATTAACAATAACATATAAAGCCATTTATAACTCCTCTCCACTCCTCCCATGACCTCCTGCTCTCTAGCTCCCTTGTCTCCTCCTCCCATGCTCATCTCCAGGACTTCCCCAGAGCCTCCCCCATCCTCTGGAACTCTCTACCCCAATCTATCCGACTGTCGCCTACTCTGCCCACTTTCAGGCGATGTCTGAAGACCACTCTCTTCAGGGAAGCCTATCCCGCCTTCAGCTAATAACAAAATCTTCTATTCCTCCTATCAGTTCATCCCCCACAGTTATTACCTTTTGTACCACCAGGCCTTCCCTCTTAGATTGTGTGCTCCAAAGAGCAGGGCCCTTCTAGCTCTCTTGTATTGAACTGTATCGTTGCTGTATTGTCTCTCTTTATATTGTAAAGCACTGAGCAATCTGTTGGCACTATATAAATCCTGTATAATAATAATCTATCTGGGTGTTTTATGCAGCATTATCCCCTTAGGAGTCGCTGAATTATTTTCGGGCTCTCTGTCGTTCTTGACCCCACTCTGGAAGCTCAACCCCTGCTGACAGCACAGTACACTTCTGGACAGGAGAAATCATCTGGATGTTACCAGGCAATAGATTCACACACAATTTAGAGTAAAACTTACATTCTGCTTATATTGAAGTTAAATGAAAGCACAGTAAAGCAACATAATGTAATAGATGTGTGAAAAGCAACAGTTACCAATCTTAGCAACTTTAAGCAAAAGTCAATACGCACAGCAAAAAAACTCAATCAATTCTAGAAGTCCTGCAATTCAGAATTTGATTAATAGCCTCAGCCCTGAGATGTTTCATACCCCAGTGAGCAGAGGAACTACCAATAAGCAAGGCTAGGTTACTTTGGGCTCTCAGAGGCTGGTGAAAAGGTTCACCTCTGAGGCGAGGAAAGAGCTCTTTACCTAGAAAAGGGAATGTCTCTTTGACTGCAGTGAAAGATTTTCTGCACACACAGTGGGGCCCAAGTTGATGCACTACCAGAATTCGGATCTGCTTGGATGCAAATAAAGTACAAGTTCCTTAAAGAATTAATGCAAAGAACAACACTACCCCTTTAAGTGGTATTCAGTTTGGACAGTACCCCTTTAAAACATAGGATGAGATGCAGGTTTTACACAGGGGGTTTTAAGGGGTAGGCAGAAGCACTTGGTGGTAAAAGTTAAGTCCTCTTTAGGCCTCAATGGCAAATGGCAACAATGACAAGTGTCCCTTAATGAATGTGTGGCAAAAATAGAAGAAGTGGTGATATGGCTTAGTCTGAAGAGGGCAGACACTGCAGTGTGCTCTTGTGACTGGATTATGCTGTAAGTATGTTTGCTAATAGGCCAGGTGAACAGGCCTCAACATGTGCAACTTGTAAACAAATGTCAGTAACTAAGTAGAGAATGGCCAGCTTGAACAATGTCAGTAATAATTCAAATGGCTTGGGAATGGGACTCTCTCACCCGATCTGTGGCATCCTTCAGGTAACTGGTGGTCTTTCTGTAGATGAGGGCCCTCAGTGGTCCTGCGGTCCCCTCTTCAGAGATCCCTCCTGCCAGTAGCCACCAACAGGATGGTCCTCCAGACTTGTTGGCAATCTCAGCTGTCAGCGGTTTTTCTCTTTTCCTCCACTATCTCACTCTGGTCTGGACCTTCAGTGTTCCACACAGCCTTATCTTCACACCTGCCTTCTCACTCTCCCAGCTCACTTACTGGCTCCAGGTTCCAGGGCTGCTGCATATTTCTCTCCCCACCCACACACCAGCTCCTCTGGGAAATGTTGTCTTTTAATTCATTGTTTTACAGCAAAGTCCTGTGGTCAGCCTACAAAGTCCATAAAGCATTTCACTAGAGTGCGCTTGCCACTGAGGACACTGCCACCTTGTGTCTCTTTTAACATCCTACAGTCTAAATAACAAAAGGCGTTACATTTATACTAGTTTTGTAAATAAACTTTGATGTTTTATATATTTGTAGTCTATTACCAGTGAGTAACCCTAGATCACCTGTTATCTTTTTATCTACTTTGTGCTGGAGTCTGTAAAGCTGCCTCCAGGGGCAGCAACCCCAAGAGAACTGGAGCCCTCCATGGAGAGGAAAACACACCCTGGAAAGGCCAGAAAAACATTAATCATCTCCACAGCCACCTTCTGGGAGCCTACTTCCAGAGATTGGTTGGGGGTGTGATAAATATTCATACTCGTCATTTGACTCTTCCTGCTCTATATTCTGGAAACTTCTTCCAGAAGTAGGTTGGGGAAATCAAACACCCAGTTAGGAAACCCTGACAAGACAAAAGCAATCTACTGCTGCACTACTGATTACAGTGAAGTCAAAAACTAAATTTAGCCTAAGATCCATGGGCTGTAAATATAATATTTTTTTCTGCACTACTAGAGCCTGTTAAGAGTGTTCTATGTGAACCTACAAAATGGCTATTCAAGGCTAAGTAACATTACCTGGATGTCAGGCCCCCCAACTGCTGGTATTTACCATGCATTCCAATGCTTCTATAAATTATCCAATAATAGTGAAAATGTAACTGTCTTGGTCTTCTTCCAGAAGGTGGGAAGGGGGTCCTTAGTCCTTTGTAAGATTAGATCCAACCCAGAAGATACACATTTTTGGGGGCTCCAACAAGTAAAGTGGAGCAGCTGGAAGCAATTGGAAGGTGAGGGTAAATACCAGAGGGTTGGGTGGGATAAGGCTGCTAACATCAAATGACATATTTGCCATATGTCTACTGTTGCCTTATTTATCCAGAGCATATAAACTTCAGAGATTAAGACAACAGCACAGTCCTAATTAGTATTGTCAGGGCCAGGTGCAAACGTTTGCTCTAGTAAGTGTTATGTTGTAATTCCAGGACAACAACAAGGGGCAGAGGATTGGTTTGAATCTCAATTTGTGCACAGATTATCATTCCTTAAATCCAGCCATCTTCTGACAGCCAAATAATTGTGGGGTTCTATGGGAAGAGAGCAGGAAGAGGAACAAGCTGAAGCAGAGAAAAATACCAATTCATTAAAAATAGAATCTTTGAATAGTTATTCATTTCATGTAAATAATATTAACCATTTGTCCTCCTGAGGATTTACTCCCCTTCCTGACCAGGCCATTTTTTGCGTTACGGCGCTGCGATACTTTGACAATTGCGTGGTCATGCGACGCTGCACCTAAATGAAATTTACATCCTTTTTTCCCACAAATAGAGCTTTATTTTGGTGGTATTCAATTATTCAATTTCCTGTGCGTTTTTTATTTTTTTGCGCTAAAAAAAAAAAGACTGACAATTTTGAGAAAAAAAACAATATTTTTGACTTTTTGCTATTAAACATGTCCAGTAAAAAAATTTTTAAAAAATCTGATTTTTTTCATAAATTTAGGCCAAAATTTATTCTGCTACATGTCTTTGCTAGAACAAATTCCCAATTCGTGTAAATTAATTTGTTTACATGAAAGTTATAGCATTTACAAATGGCGGTATATATACTGGGATTTCTTTTTTTTTTTACTAGTAATGACAGCGATCAACGACTTATAGCGGGACTGCGGGACTGTGGATAGCATTCTGACACTGGGTGGGAACTGACTAACTGCCACTGACAACCCAATGACACTAGTACAATGATCAGTGCTAATAAAAAGCACTGACACTGTACTAATGGCACTGGGCAGGAAGGGGTCAACATGAGGGGCTATCAAAGGATTAACTGTGTGCTGTTTCACTGTGTGCTGTATCCATGTGCTTCACTGTAAGCACACTGCTTTGGATGGCTGTGCTGTGCACAGCCATCCAAAGCAGTGTGCACAAGTTGACAGGGAGGAGAACTGTTTTGTTTACAAACAGTTCTCCTCCCCATTGGAGATGCTTGGCAATCACCAGGCACCGGCGAGTAATCACCGGCTGGGACCCGGTGATTAACAGCTGCATCCGCAAATGGCGGCGCGGGTAGGGTTCACGCACGCCCCCTACCCAGAGATGCAAAGTCACGTATATATACATGATTTTGCACACCCGTGCCACCCTGTTGCAGTATTTCTGTTAGAGGGCTAATAACTGCATACTATGTAATTTTGATATTTGTATTATGAACAATATGGCAACTTTCTAACTTGGAAGAATTCACAGGCAGCTTAACTCTTAAAAAAGTGCAATGGTTGAATCCAACACAATTTTACTTCAGCTAAATACAGTCAGATGTTTTCCAGTCTTTTGAAGTGTAAGCAGAAAACGATTTTCTAAGCCCTGTCTCTGCAATAAACTAAAACTAACTGAAGAAACATGAGAAAAACAGGGAGGACTGTACAAAGTGGAAAAAAGGGGCGGAAAGAAGGGAATAAATCAATGGAACAAATAAACATGTTGCAGTGGTATTAAATTCCCATTAGGTGTCAATAGACAGCACCACACCAATGACACCATGCAAAACAATAGAACAAATAGTATGTAGGACACAACAAAAGTGATTGCAATGTGAAGTAAAAACAGAATGGCTGAGGACTGCAGGAAAGGAGTAAGTGTGCCTTGTGTTAAAGTTACAAAATTATAGAATGAAAGTGGAGACCAAGATTAACAAGGAGAGAGAACATTTAAAAGCTTGTCTGGCATTCCCTCCACTTTTGCTTTGTGGGGAGTGAATTTCAGTCCTCCTTTAGCTAGTGGCATGCTGGGAAAATAACTATGGTACAAGGGAGGAGGGAAAGAAATGTTACTCTCAGGCTGGGGGCATACAAAAACTGCACCTAACATATAATATATGCTGTGCCAAAAGAAAGAAAGCATAAATGAGACATAAGGTAAAAGGTTTAAATTTAACAAGTGCCAACAGAAAACACATTGATGTCTTTCTGTTATAGTGGACGTTAATTTGGATGAAATAAATAATGATCAACAAGATCTAATCCTGTGTTAAATAATGAAGCACTTAATCTTAAAAAGGAAGGAACAATTTTCATTTTTTAACTTGTCTCGCATAAGAGTTCTCTGTAACACACACCCTTCCCAGACATCCAATAAAACGCAATATTTCATTCATCAGCTGAAACTTCACAGTGCAGGATTTAATTTGATTGGCTGTTTTGAGATAATGCAGACTATTCTTCTGTTTGACACATTGATAAATAAAGCAGGATTTGTTTAAATGTCCTTTTTATTGGTTTCCTACATAATATAAATATAGTATATATAACAGAATACTGGTAAAGTCAGCATATTCATTAGCATTAAACATTTGTAGAATAACATTGTGGTTCTAATATTTATTAATCATGCAAAAACTGATGAACTAAGCTGTACTTTTCTGCATCTACCCACGAATGAGGGCGGGCTGCTTAATGTTGCCTTAAACAAATGAGAACCATCCTCGGCAATGGGCCATTTTATATTTAATCAAGGACATCCCTTGTGCATCCTCCCTCATATTAAAAGAAGTAATTAGGATAAATTGTCTCAATTAGAAGGTGGTTTTTTTCGCTTTGTATTCAGAGATTTTCACTCTGCTCATATTTTGCTAGGAAGCCTTCGATAGAGCAGGCCACTTGGTTCAAGTGTCTTGCCTTTCATTAGCTGGTGAAGAACGGCAGGCCTATGCTGTCATTTAATTCTAGGCTTGCATAAGGACATGGCTGTGAAGTTGCTCTGAGGTTTTAAGCTGAGGGATATGGCCTTTACCCCTGCTTGAGTGGAGATACAAAATAGCAACGTCAAGTGCAACACGCCAGACTGGAAGAGGGAGGGAGGGAGGTGGGGGACTGTGACTGTTTTACATCATGCACCTTGGGAATGGAAGTGTTAAAAGAGGCTAAGCATGAAAAATTCATACTTCTGGGCTGCCTTTGTTACGTCCTTCAAACTGAATGCATCGTTCTTTCTGTGTTCATTGGTTTCTCCAAAAACAAAAAATGTAACAATGCTTATACACCCAGGCAGTGGAATATACTGTAAGTAAATATAAGGAGGTAATGCTATGTAAACTGTAAACAAAAAAAACAATAAAGAGAATTGTTAGGTCAGTGTAACATATGCATGTTGTCATAAGGGACTAAACTGTTCAGCATAAATTTATGAACTGAAGTTATGAATAATTATACTTATACAGTACCTGAGCAGTCAAGGGGCCCCAGAAGAAGAAGAAAAAAACTGTGCCGCTTTTAAAAAATGTTAAAATATTGGTTTCAATACTAATTCAAAACAAATAACACATTTAAATAAATGAAATAAAGTGTCATAAAACCCAAACTACGAAAAACTCTCATTACATATTATATAATAGACACCTAAAAAAATGACATTTTACTCCTTCACAACTATACAATATATGTAAATGTGAGTAATGTGAGAGCTGGAAGTCAGTGTGGAGGATCTGCGGCTGCATTCTTCTAGTGGGAGCTGTGGAGGACCCAGGGAGGGGAATC
Source organism: Staurois parvus (assembly GCF_062004578.1). Classification (NCBI taxonomy): domain Eukaryota; kingdom Metazoa; phylum Chordata; class Amphibia; order Anura; family Ranidae; genus Staurois; species Staurois parvus. The sequence goes on from NW_028317825.1 coordinate 9,190,536, forward strand.
CAGGCATCCTCTGCCCTGCACCCCCCTATGTGTCATGTACTATGAGTGAAAACCCGAGACAGGAATAATATTCCGGCAATGTTACGAACAAAGCAGTGTCATCATTCACAGTGCCCATCTGGAGAAAAGATGACCCTGATGGTGATATCTGGTAGCGGATTCTGGTGACCTTTTCTGTGGAGCTTGGATGGGGATTCGTATGGTATCCTGACCCGAGACCTGATGACCTATCTATGGCCTGGTGGCACAGGATTAATTATTGTGCATTTTAAACGCACATCTGGTGAGTGCGTTTTTCATCCATTCGTTTGGCTTGCACCTGTTGTCACTCCCGGATCAGGACGTCCACACACTTGGAATTGTGATCTCTTCATGATCCACACAATCATATTGAACTAATTATATCACTAATAATCACCTTAAGGTGATACCACGTATCCACATATGTTTGAAATGGCATGATATTGTGTATATTAAAGTGTATTACTATTTAGCGCTGCACCAACTTACTTGAATATATATGAGTAATACGTGCTACTGCTAGGGTCCAACTGTGTTCACATATAACACCATCCTTCTGATGAAGCCTCAGTGGTGGTGTAAAGCGTAAGGGGTAGGAGCTGGTGATGTATGGAGGGGACATGAGATCTGGGCAGAAGGTATAAGTCTCTGAATATACTTTTATGCACAGCTCTGTTTACTTTTTAAGGGGACAGTGGCAAGATAGTGCTACATTAGCATTCATGTTTCCACAAGCTGCAGACTCTTAAACTCATACCATCAGTTGTGGATCTGGGCAACATACAAGCTGGTATCTGTTGTGCACCAGTTATTGTGCTATTTTATTGCTTCTAAAACTTAGTTATTTTATGGATTATACTGTGATGTTTTAAAATATTCTCCAGATTTGTTTCAGTATATACAGTATATAATCATATGGAGGAGACACAGGACTCCAATAAGTCAATACAATGTGATTATCTCCCTTAAAGGGGCACTTTTTGACCGAAATTATAAAGTCATATATTTGAGGTGAGTTGCTTTATGGCAGTGGAGGGTACTTCACGAGGTGTTTGAAATTACTAAGAGTGTGGACACATGCGTGGTGCTTTATTTTTTCAGAAGAATACTATATTGATTATTGTAAGCAAAACAGTCACTATTGGATTATTAAGGAGAGAGTGAATTTGCAGCGATGAGTCAATTATTATTGATTTTTGTTATATATTAGAGTGTGCATACTCACAAAGCCACTAAAGCATTTGTTTTGTATAGAGTGAAATATACCTAGTTGATCCTGCCTTCAGCTGTCCCTCCTATCTTCTCTGTGTCCCCATTGAAGCCTGAGATTGTATAGACCAGCTGGTGACCTCTACTGGGCATGTTCATATTTCAGTTCCCCTCTAAGCTCTTTGATTCTTCCATTTTTTTATCTGTGCAGCCAGGTCTTTTTTCTCAGAGAATAGGTTCAGGAACTCGCACTGAGTCACTTTTTGTCCCCACCCCCTTCCCACCTCTGAGCAATGTTCCTTGGTTCCTCACACTATACACCTCCTAGTACCTTTTAGAGAATATACAACCAAGTATCATTTTGAGGTGATAAGAAATTTGTATGGAATTTTTTAATAACAATAATCCCCTGCAGCCAGCAACAATAGACTATCCCCAGCTACAATAGACCCCCCCAAAAAAAATACCCTACCCCAGCAACAATAGATCCCCCAGCAAAGACAGACCCCCCATAACAAAATACCACCCCAGCAACAAAGACCTCCCCCAACACCAACAGATCTCCAAGCAGCCAGTATCATAAGACCCTCCAGAAACCAGCAACAATAGACTCCTTCCTCAACAGTACATCCCTCCCAACAACATAAGACAGCCCCCAGCAACAATATATCCCCCACCAGCAACAATAGACCTCCGCAACAATAAAATATACCCCCCGTGACAATAGATCTCCCAACTGCCAGCATCAATAGACCCTCCAGCACCCCCCCCAGCACCCCTTTTCATAACATCCATTCAGTGCTGGAGGTACCAAAACTGCATTCCCCCACGTTCCTGCTGAAAAAAATCCCATATGACTATGGAGACACATGTGTGGGTGTATACATAGTGATAAATTACACCCCCTCCCTCCCTCCTCCTCCATGTCCTCCTATTGTTAAACACTCTGGGGGGGGGGCGTGACATAGTATGCTCATTGATTGCATTCACTAAGAGACTCACAAAAAGCTTTTAATATTTATCAGTATGAAAGTGATACTAAACCTAAAAATGTTTTTTACCTTAATGCATTGCTTGCAACTACACTCCAAAACACATTCTGCTACACTCTCTGAGTATGGCAATACCATATGTGGGAGACTTTTTTACAGCCTGGCCACATACAACATCCAAGGAGTACCTTCAGACATTATCCACTTTAATACCGGGCCTTTTTCTGACACTTTTTGTTTACAAGTACAATTCAGTATTTTTTCTACAAAATTACTTAGAACCCCCAAACATATATTTTTTTAGCAGAGGACCTAGAGCAGGGGTCCTCAAACTATGGCCCACGGGCCACATGCGGCCCGCCGAGGCCATTTATCCGCCCCGCTGGCAGGGGTGGGACAGGAAGGGACACTAAGTATAGGGGCGGGTAGGGGGCTGCTGTACCGTACCTGGCTCCGGTCCCAGTCCCATGACGATCTAGTCCAGGAAGCGCTGCTCCTTCATTCACTCTGGCCACTCCCTCACTCCTGCCGCTCAGCTCCGCCTCCTCACCGGTGATTGGGCGCCAGAATTGTAGCTCAGGAAAGGCAAACAGGCGGCCAATCACCTGTGAGGAGGCAGAGCCGAGTGGCCCCACGAACATCGAGTGAGAGAGAGGTCGGAGTGAAGAAGGACAGATGACAGGTAAGTGTGCCGTACTTATGGTGCTGCTGCAACCAGGTATGCTGGCTGCAGTAGCACCTAGGCTGGAGCAGGGGTCAGCAAGTTACGTGTCATTGGTGTCAGTGGGAGGAATAGTGCCCCATCATTGGTGTCACTGATACTAATGATGGGGCATTATTCCTCCCACTGACACCAATGATGGGACACTATTCCTCCCCCCACTGACACCAACGATTGGGCACTATTCCTCCCCCCCACTGACACCAACGATGGAACACTATTCCTTCCCCTCACTGACACCAACGATGGAACACTATTCCTTCCCCTCACTGACACCAACGATGGAACACTATTCCTCCCACTGACACTGATGTTGGGACACTATCCCCCCACTGACACTAATGACGGGGCACTATTCCCCTCCACTGACACAATGACGTACTATTCCTCCCACTGACACCAAAAATGGGGCACTATTCTTCCCAATGACACCAATGATGGGACACTATTCCTCCCACTGACACCAATGATGGGGCACTATTCCCCCCCACTGACACCAATGACGTACTATTCCTCCCACTGACACCAGTGACGGAGCACTATTCCCCCCCACCGACACCAATGACGTACTATTCCTCCCACTGACAACAAAGATGGGGCACTATTCTTCCCACTGACACCAATGATGGGGCACTATTCTTCCCACTGACACCAATGATGGGACACTATTCCTCCCACTGACACCAATATTGGGACACTATCCCCTTCCCCCACTGACGGGGCACTATTCCCCCCCCCACACTGACACCAACGATGGGGCACTATTCCTCCCCCCACTGACACCAATAATGGGGCAATATTCCTCCCCCCACTGACACTAATTCCTCGAACTGACACCAATGATGGGGTACTATTCCTCCCACTGACACCAATGATGGGACATGATTCTTCCCACTGACACCAATGATGGGGCACTATTCCTCCCACTGACACAAATGACGGGGCACGTTTCTTCCCACTGACACCAATGATGGGGCACATTTCTTCCCACTGACACCAATGATGGGGCACTATTCCTCCCACTGACACTAATAATGGGGCACAATTCTTCCCACTGACACCAATGATGGGGCACTATTCCTCCCACTGACACTAATGATGGGGCACAATTCTTCCCACTGACACCAATGACGGGGCACTATTGCTCCCACTGACACCAATGATGGGGCACTATTTTGCTCCATAAGACACACTTGGGGGGAAATGTCTGTGCGTCTTATGGAGCGGCTGGCCCAGTATTTCCACCGCCGTTGTATGTCCGCAGTCTCTGGTCATCTCCTGTACTGTGTCTGCATTTGTTCATAGTTTTTTTTTTTTTTTAAACTATAGTCCGGCCCTCCAACGGTCTGAGGGACAGTGAACTGGCCTCCTGTTTAAAAAGTTTGAGGACCCCTGACCTAGAGAATAGAATGGTGGGTTTTGCAAATGTTTATGTAACACAGTATTTGAGCAATGGTTTTTGAACACAATTTCAACACAATTTTACTAACAAAAAAATACACTTTAATTTGAATATTAATGCACACAAACACAATATAATGCCCAGTTTTTAGGTAAAATATAAACTATGGTGTTGTGCCGAGTAAATAGATAGCAAACATGTCACGCTTTAAAATTGTGCATGCTTGTGAAATGGCTCCAAACTTATTATTTAAAAATCTCCATAGGCGAAGCTTTATAAACTTTTACAAGTTACCAGTTTAGCGTTATAGAGGGGATCTGATGCTAGAATTATTGCTCTCGCTCTGACATTCATGGTAATACCTCACATGTGTGATGCGATTGCCAGTTATGTATACGTACAGGACCAACGCGTGTGTTCACCTTTGCACAGGAGCATGTGGGGACGAGGACGCTTTCAATTTTGTATTTTTTTATTGATGGGACACTGGTACACAGACAGATGTTTTTGTGCACTTGTACACTGTGACACACAGACAAACACCAACAGATATTGACGATCCACTAGTGACAGAGACAGATGTTGATCTTGCAGTGGTACACTATTGCAGATGTTGTTGTGCACTGGTACACTGTGAATGATGTTGATGTGTCATTGGTACAGATGTTTTGAGCACTGGTACTGGTAAAGGGTTTAATTCTGCTTTAACTATTCGAGTGGTGGCATTTAAACAAGCTCCCATCAGCTATAGCAGTCCAGAATTTGTACAAGTACCTATTTATACCTGGCTGCCAGATATGTACTGGAAGTATATCACATAAATATAATACTTAAACAAATTAAAATAAATGTATTAACCCATCACCATACCATCCTGATAACATTCAGTGTGATAAAACTCACTGGGCAAGGTACTGTGAAGCTGTCACACACGTGAGTGGCCCACACGTGCTGGAAGTTGAGATAGAGGTTTTTGTAGTGGTGTGGTTCTCAAGGCATATTGAATGCTGTCATTTTGCTGGGCAGAACACTTGTTTTGTGAGTACTCTTTGTTTTATTCTGATATTTTTGTGCTATGACGCTCTCTTCTCTCTCCTTTCCTTAATGAGATCATGAGGCAATATCAAAAGACTCCCTATTTATCATGCATCATCACACCACACTTTTTGATTATCTTTTGAAAACATGTCAAATAAATCTGGTGAAGGTTACACCGGGCCCTCTGACCCAATGGTACACACTACATCAGTACAGGGGTACACAGGGCCCTCTGACCCAATGGTACACACTGGGTCAGTCACATTAAAATAACTCTGGATCAATAAATATTTGTGATGTCCATGTGGACAGCAATATTCATTATATTAATTGGTCCATGTTGGACCAATGTAAGTATGCATATTGCATACCTGTGGCATCACAGTGGAAGTGGAGTATCATGGAGTATCACTATAGTACCTGCAATCACTACAGTTATCTTCACTATCTCTTTGATGATGTGCCAAATGGCTACCCTGCTGCATATAACCACAGGAAGTCGCCTGCATGGCATAGGTGCCATTCAGAGAGTGCACTGTATTTTTCTCAATAAATACAGGACATGCTCAGATCGGGCAAGGTGGGGATTGTGAAATCACTGCCCTGTTTCTTCACCTCATCCAATCAAAAACTGCTTTGCATTCATCAAGAAAAGTCAAGTAAAGTGTTCTCTGCATGGTGCCCATGCCGAGCGTGCAATGTCCTGCGGTTGCTATAAAGCAGGGTAGTCGCTCAGCATGGGACCTAGAAAACAGTAGAGATCACTGTAGTAGTGGCAGCCACTACTATTCTTTGCTTCCACAGTGATCCTGAGTGATCCTTGGTCCAATGTAACTATGAAAAAAAACATACCTGGAAATCAGCTTTTGGTTGTTCATGTTTGCTTATAGTTCTGCTTTAATATCATCTGAGCAGATTTTAATGACACTTCTTGCTAGGCTGCGTTTAATGTGCCATCCTGTATGGCCACAGATGTCTGTGGCTATACAATTCTGTAGAAATAAGCACATTCTACGTGTGATGAAATGTTAATTTTCTATAAACCTCACTCCCTGCTTGTAGCTATTATTTCTTTGGAGACCTATTCCAGCACTGATTGCTGTGCAGCAACTTCCTTAATGTTCTGTACACCAAGTTAAGACAATGCTCTTTTACTCGTATGCACTATGGAATAAAATGGGATTAAACAACACCCCTTATTTATTACATTATTCATTGACTCATCCAGGAAAAAGCATTAAGTTCTACTACTATTCAAGAGGTTCTAATCATTTTGGAATCAAGGGAGGATATACTATAGCAAATTACTTTGGCATGAAAGAATGAATATATATATATGGGTTAGTCATAGTAACTCCTTAGTGACTGAGTGGCTAATATACCTTTTTTAATGAACCATATCTTAGAGTATGTAGATCTTTTTCATTCATGTTTTTAAATCTTAGCTTAAGGCTGTAAAAAACACAATATAAAGTATATTAATGGGAAATATCAAAAATTTCATATTTGCAATTTCTTCTCTGCAATAAAACAAAATAAACTGCCTGTTCACAGTCATCTTTAAAATATACACAGCTCAGTGTACATTCCCGGCACACCTTGGTGCCAAGATGAACGAATGCTAGTGCGTTTAAGCAGGAGGTATGACATCCTGTGCCAGACAATGAAGACAGCCAAAGAACCTGACCCAGAACAAGCCCGGAACATGATGTCAGTACTGGCAAGGGAGCTCATGAATGTTGCATCGATGAGGTGGACATGAGTATTTGTAAAATTTTGTTCCCCTTTTAAAGGGGTTAGGTTGAAGTTAAGATGGACATAGATGACTCAGATCATTTGTATCATTAGGCTGATTGTAAAAAACTAAATAGATTCCCCCATCCACACAAACGGGCCGAAAGGGGGAATCTTCCTCTCTGTGCTATTGTATTCTGACATCAAGACTCCTCTGCTATCAGAATACACTGATGAGTATTGCAGCTGATCAAGTGGCTGCAAGCACTGATTGAATGATAATGTAACAACAGTCCACTTTGTGAGGAGTCGATCATTAGATCAACTCTTCTCAAACAGGAAAAGCCATAGATGGATCAAAATTCAGCAAGTCCCTGCTGAACCGGCCAAATTTGATCCATCTATGGCTAGCTTTAGGGTGAAAGCTTTTCTGATTCAAATTGTTGTAATGGTGACTTAGGGTCTTTGGTTCAAATCCTGACCAGGACACTTTAGTTGCTCACGTTTCCTCCCACGCTCCAAAGACATGCTGGAAGGTTAATTAACTGTAAATATGCCCAAAATGACTATTCCCTAGAGAGAAAAGTGCTAGAAATTCAAATTGTAAAAAAAATTAGTGAAGTAAAAGTAATCACAGGGTAGAAGCAAACCAATTTACTTGATGGCAATGCTAGTATGCTAGTAATTCACAGGCTGGGGAGGGTCCTAGACAATCCAATTTGAACCTCATCTCATGGTGGAACAACATAAATGATAGCAATATCTTGGGGTCATCCGCTCTCATTAAGATAGCCAGCACCTCCATGAGAACTCCAGACTGGAACACAACTAGAAGTTCCTCCAACCTGGAAGTCACGTCATGCTGATGTCATATCACCTGAGGAAAAAAAAAAACATTTTGGGGGTGTATGAACCCCCTTTCTCAAGCACCTCCTGCTGAAACATTGTTTTTTTTCCCTCCTCCTCTCTCTTTTCACTAGGGTCTGGCTCAGTTATCCTTCTCATTATTCCATTTTGGGCACTGAATTCCTGTATAAATTTCTGAACATCAGCTGCTAAATGAATTAGTGGTGCTCACTTTACCTATGCGCATGCATGTATTTGTGTTGGTTGGAAGTAACAGTAGAGCAAATAACTATGCTGTATTATGCTTGATGTGATATGAAATACTTGGATATTTGTACCTACCATATAATTCTATGGATATGCCTAATACAACTTTAATGCTAAAGCATTTGTTATGTGGTGCTTACTCTATATATTTACAAATACTGTACTAACAGATTGATACACTGTGGGGTGGTTTAGACACCCTGAAAAATAATCTATTGTTGATTGCCTAATGGTGTAGATCAATGTTTCTCAACCTTGTTTCAGTCAAGGCACCCTTTAAAATTATGGACAGTCCCAAGGCACCTTTTAAAATTATAGATATTCCCAAGGTACCATTTAAAATTATGGACAGTTTTGAGGCACCCCATTCTAAAATTGGGTACCTCAAGAATGTCCATAATTTTAAAAGGGCACCCCAGTCTAAAATGTGAAAAACTATTCTAATAGTGTTATATAAAGCAGCAACATCTACACATGTATTACACCCAACATTATAGGTGATTTATTCTTCCAAAGCAAATACACATTTGCACGCTGGCACTGACTAGTATTCCAGTGTTTCTCTTCTCCCTCAGTTTTTCTCCATCACTGAGCTAATATGACCCCAGCACTGACGGAGAGGGGTAGGTGAGGGTCAAACAAGGATGCTGGGCAGGTACCCGACATCCTCCTTATCAACTGATGTAATTGGTTGTCAGGACGTGGGTGGCTAGAAGGTTGTAATGGTGCACAATGAAACATCTGTGACTTTGTGTAGCTAAAAGGCAGGCTTGTTCCACCCATTTGCTTGTATACAAGTTTTGGGCAACTTTTAGACATTTTTTCCAAGGCACCCCTGAAGAAACCTCAAGGCACCCCAGGGTGCTGGTTGAAAAAGGCTGGTGTAGATAATAGTGGTGTGCAAACCTTTATTGCTAATTACGTGTGTTTTCTTTAGCATTATCATCAGTCAGATCCACCATGCGTAAATGAAGACAGATGCAAAAGACCAGAATCCACATAGCACTCCTTCCTACATCGCCCCTTTATTGGGATCCTCCTTCTGATTTTTTCTGCCTCAATGTAGACTGGACAGGACAGACCAAATAAATACAGCAGAACAAGAAAATTTACATTTAAGGAACCTCTAGCTCAACTTCAGATAATGAAATTAACATTTTCGTTCTATTACAACATAGCAAACGTATTTACAAATGAAATAAAGGGGTTTTCATTTTCAAATGCCTAACTAAAAAATAAGGGAACATACTAACAAAAATAAAGGTTTAAATATTAATGGTATAAAAATAGAAATTAGAAAAAATCAGCAGCATAATAGCAAAGAAGAGAAGGGGAGGAAGGAATTAATTAGGACTGATTTGGGCTAAGCATCACTAAGAGGTTGAGCATTAACACATGTTTTTCTTTTACTTGCAAAGTTTAAAAAAAGGTATTTATTTTCATTTCTTTTCATCAACAATTACAATAAACACAGAAGAAAACAGGAGCCCCATTTTACTTGCAAAGGTTGATTTAACTGACATCATATGCAGATCAAAGTTCATCTCTATCTAAAGAAGCTTCAAAGAAGCAACAATCACATTCCTTCACTGTAATTTCTTGACCCGGCAAACTCAATTCTTTAAGGGATAATTTATACAGTGTCAGAAGGATCTGCTCCTGTGTAATTAAAACAAGTCCCTGCTTTCATTTTGACAGCCGGGAGCTGCAGGGGAAGTAGAAGGGATTTTGCTGAAGTTTTGGTTTATTGTAACAAACCTTTTGACATCTATATGTTTAAAAAGGGAAATGCATATGGATGGATTGCAAAAGAGGACATACTTTATGAGTGTAGGACTACCCCCTTGGCAGTTGCTAAAGATTTGGGTCCCCCTATAGTCCTGCATAGCCAGGCAATCTTCATTCTCCACACAAGCTTGCATCCAGAGTCAGAAAATCAGTCCTTGAGCTTGTTTTTTTAGATTTATTAAGGGGAATTAGAACTAGGATAGGGTAAGGAGAGTATAGGATGACCAAGGGAACCAACAACTGAGGACAAACGTCCTGGACCTATTCACAAACCTTTCCTGCAGCACAGTCTCTGTTGTAGAACTAGCCAGCATCTTCTTGATGTACCACCCAGACCTTAGATGAACTTCTCCTCTTCACCCAGCAATCTGGAGACATCCCTGATCCATTTCCTGTTCCTTTAAATAGGTAATCAGTCACTAGTAGGGAGGTAATCTCATTTACCACCAGAGTGCTCCTTCCCCTATCCGCCCAGGGGTGCAGGTGTACTCACTCAGATCCTCTCCTGTACTGCTTGCAGGTTGGCTGCTGCTAGGAGGGAGCAGCCTCGGCCTATCGGCTGGGCTGCTCCTTCCCTGCCATACAGGTGGTCCTCTCTCAGGGGACCAGTGAGTTCCAAGCTTTCTGCCTTTCCAGCTCGAGGCTCGCAGGCAGGCCTCATCCCACTAGGGCTCCTTCCTCAACCTCACATCTTCCTCTCTCACTTCTCCACCCAACTCTCCTCTCCCACAATCCTGCCACTGAGCAGCCTCCAGCACTTTTTAAAGGTGGCCAGCCCCTTGCCAACATCTTACTGGGGATTGGCTAGGACCACTCAAGAGTGCAGCCAGCCGTTCGTCAGGTACACCCACTGCCTTCCTCCAAAAGTCCTAGAGCGGGGGAAATTCCAGAGAGGCTGGCCTGCAGAGCCTCTCAGCCCTGACTACAATTTGACCCCCCTCTGGCTATTACACCTGGGCTCCTGCTCAGCCCCTGTCTAACAATTGGAGTCTAGCTCCCCCTAGCTAAACTAGGAGGATGCTACATGAGCTAAACAAGATGGCGGTGGCATTCTTAAAATGGAATTTTTACCTAAATAAGAATTTGAAAAAAAAAAAGAACTGGTCTTAAAACATCTCAGAACCTCAAAAGGAAGATGATAGTAGAGAACTTGGCTCTGCCAGCTTGCATGAACATGATTTGAACAGGCAGGTCTGAATACCATGGAAGAAAACCCTATTTTTATCTATTCTTAAAAATGTTCCTTCCCCCCTCCTTTTACTTATCTTGCCTAACCGTATAAAACAAGACAAGCATACTTACCTACTTTAATCCACTCCGGTCTAGTGATCCTGCTCTCCGGTCTGGTCTAGTGATCCTGCTCTCCGGTCTGGTCTAGTGATCCTGCAGCTCTATAAAAGGGTGCACTCGATAGTCGCTGTAAATTTAAGGAGCAGTGAGGTCACCCATAGCTTTCTATGGCCCAAACGTTGTCAGTGTTCCCTCCTCCCCCTTGCAGCAGCCTTTTGCATACACAGGGGAGTCAGAGCTGCAGGATCATGTGACCAGCCTGGAGCAGATTAAAAATAGGTAAATATACAGATCTTTTTCATACAGGTTAGGCAGGATAGGTAGGAGGAGGGGGAGGGAACATTTTTCAGAATAGACATAGTTAGAATTTTTTTCCACTTCAAAGAGGAACTATGGTCATTTTTAAATGAGTCATACGTTTTAAGGAACAGACACTTACCAGTCCAGAAGTCCAGCGTTGTCTTCACCCTGGCTGGTTCTTTGCTGGTCTTTGGATATTTGGATTCTTGACTGTGAACACCGACTGTGATTTCCTGCTGTTTTACAGCAGGCTGCCCACTGTGCATGCCCAAGATCACCTGTGCTTTCAGGCTGGTCCTGTAGCCTCACCCTAGCGAGAAATGCAGAAATGGGAGCGGGTACCTGTGGGGGTTTACCCTGAAGGGGTGGGAAGAATGACAAGAAAGATGATTAGAATGTTAACCTCTTTGCGCCGGCCGCACACAAATGTGCGGCCTCTCGGCGTCTGGGCCTTGACGCCGAGCGGCCGCACATTTGCGTGCAATTAAGAAAAACATATCTCCTGCACGCTCCCAGCACACATGTCCGGTACTCACGGAAGGTCCCAATCCCCTCTTTCAATCGGGACCTTTCCCAATCATGTGACCGCCGTGACAGCGAATCATGGCGGTCACATGACCCTAAAACCCCGCCCCGCCTCCTGAAACCCTTAAAGGGCCGGGAGGTGCCGGCGCCAAGGGATTAACATTTAAATTATGTTCCCCTCTGAGGTTTGAATGAAGAATCAAGAGTTGGTTCTGGCCATCTCCGTGGGTTGCTTTAAAAAAGGCCTGGCTTCTTTCTTAGATACACAGAATATAACTGGATACTAACATTTATAGGTAAAGTTGATCCAGGGAATATCCAATTGCCTCTCGGGGGATCAGGAAGGAATTTGTTTTCCCAGCGGGATCAAATTGGATCGTGCTTTGCTGGGTTTTTTGCCTTCCTCTGGATCAACTGTGGGTATAGGAATATAACTTTTTTTTTATTATGGTTGAGCTGGATGGACATTTGTCAGCCAGATTAACTACGTAACTATGTAACTATGAATGGAGAAAATATCTTCACTTAGGGCCACTAGTTCAACATATACTACTTGTTTTGAACAGGGGGCCAGTGACCCCCAGTTAGGTTCTCCATCTTGTTTCATTTTATTGACCATGTTCTGGTAGCCTGTGCTGCTAAAGCAGTAAATGGTTTACGTATGAGAATCACAGAACCTCTAAGTCATGTGCAGGTTTGAATCATATAAACAGTGACCTCTGCTTTGCATGATTTGCAGCAGATTTCCTCACATTTCTTGTTCTACACCCAGAACTCTCCCTACAAGTAATATTTAATAACTATTTCCTCGCTGTATGCAATATTTAATTTTGATTACATTTTCCTCAATTTATTCAATGTAACAAGGTTAGACTCTCAGTCACTGTTATAAAAGCATTCATTGTAATAATAACAGTTTGCTTGTTGTGTAATTGTTGCTTAGCTACAAGCGATGATTAGTTTGAACAGTGCAATGTTTTTGTTCAGTCGCCCAGTGTTGTTTCACAAGAGCTTCGAGTGATTAATCTTATCCATAGAGTTTAATGTGATACATGATTAATGGCAGATTCGCAGAGATGCTGGCTGAGTCTTGGCAAGAAACACTCATTTAAAATACATAATGCTGATTTTTTTTTTTTTTTGTGTAGTGATTAACCTTGTTTTATTAATATTATAAACTATTATTTAATTGTAGTTTTTTTTCTAGCATAATTAATCTCATGAGATTTAACCTTGTGAAGGTACCCACCAGGGGCGGACTGACAACTCATGGGGCCCCCGGGCAATAGGGGATCATGGGGCCTGTGTCCTTGCCCAAACTCAAAAAAGCCTATGAAAAACGTACCAGGGGCATCTCATGCAGCCCCCTACTGACCCCGGGCCCTCGGACAGTGCCTGAGTTTCCAAATGGTCAGTCCGCCCCTGGTACCCACAGATATTCCGTAAGGTCATCCAATATGTGTTTGATAACTGGACAGTGTAGGATTTATAAACCACCACAGATAACAATAGCTGAGAATTTACTAGAAAACCTAGCAATACAGTAATTTAGCTGCAGCTGCTGGGTCATTATTATTTATTATTATTATTACAGGTACTTATATAGCGCCATCAATTTACGCAGCACTTTACACATACTGTATATATTGTACATTCAAACCAGCCCCTAACCCTCAAGGAGCTTATAATCTAAGGTCCCTAACTCACATTCATACTGTATATGCACATACTAGGGCCAATATAGACAGAGCCAATTAACCTACCAGCTTGTCTTTGGAATGTGGGAGGAAACCTGAGTACCTGGAGGAAACCCACACAATCCCAGGGAGAACATGCACACTCCAGGCAGGTAGTGTCATGGTTGGTTTTGAACCTATGACCACAGTGCTGCTAGGCAGAAGTGCTAACCACTTAGCCACTGTGCTGTCATTACCCAAATGGTTATATCCCTGGAATTTTTATTCTGGAAATGTAAACAAAGCACAGCACGTGACATCATTTCTCTGGGTAGCGCACACTGCACCCTGTATGTAATGGCTGCCAGGGGAGGACAAGCTGTGCCTGCCAGGAAAGGAGGCAAGGAGAAGGTAAGGAAAGGAGAAGGAGCTGTGCCTGTCAGGAAAGAAGGAGGGAGAGGAGGCGCTATGCCTGCCAGAAAAGGAGAAAATAGGGAAAGGTGGAGAAACTGTGCCTGTCAGGAAAGGGGGGAGAGGGGGAGGGAGAGGAGGAGGAGCTGTGTCTGCCATAAAAGAAGGAGGGAGAGAAAAGAGGAGGAGCTGTGCCTACCAAGAAAGTAGTAGGGAGGGAGAGGAGGAGGACCTGTACCTGCCAAGAAAGGAGGAGGGAGGGTAGGGAGGAGGAGCTGAGTCTGCCAAAAAAGGAGGAGGTAGAAAGAACAGGAGGATCTGTGCCTGCCAAGAAATGAGGAGGGTGGGAGAGGAGGAGGATCTGTGACTGCCAAAAAAGGAGGAGGGAGGGAGGAAGAGGAGAAGAAGCTGTGCCTGCCAAGAAAGAAGGAGGGAAGGAGAAGAGGAGGAGCTTTGCCTACCAAGAAAAGAGGAGGGAGGGATGTGGAGGAGGAGCTGTGCCTGCCAAGAAAAGAGGAGGGAAGGGGAGAAGAAGCTGTGCCTGCCAAGAAAGGAGGGAGGGAGAGAAGGAGGAGCTTTGCCTGCCAAGAAAGAAAGAGGGATGGAGATGAGGAGGAGCTGTGCCTGCCAAGAAAAGAGGAGGGAGGGAGAGGAGGAGGAGCTGTGCCTGCCAAGAAATGAGGAGGGAGAGGAGGAGGAACTGTGCCTTCCAAGAAAAGAAGAGGGAGGGAGAGAGGGAGGGAGAGGAGGGGGAGCTGTGCCTGCCAAGAAAGAAGGAGAGGGAGAGGATGAGGAGCTGTGCCTGCCAAGAAAGGAGGAGGGGGGAGAGGCGGGGTAGCTCTTCAGGGAAAGTGGAGAAGACAGGGGTGATCTGCCTCCTTAGGTTTTCAACCAGCAGGAGCATGGACATGGTCATGGACATGGGGAACTAAATATGCCAGCAGAAAGGTAAGTGCTTGTGTATGCAGTGTGTATGTACAGTTGTGTTTAAAATAATAGCAGTGTGTTGAAAAAAGTGAATAAAGCTCAAAATTCTAATAGCTTTTATTTCCATACACACAAATGCATTGGGAACACTACACATTCTATTCCACATCAAAACATGAAGAAAAATAGATCAAATTTGTGTTGTTCCTCTAAAATAATTGAAGAAAAGTGAATATTAGACTATTCAAAAAAATAGCAGTGTTTGTATTCTTCTTTACAAACTCAAACATTCACTATATAAACTGAAAAATGTTTGAAGATTTTGCTTTCCTTTGAATCACTTAATTAATATTTAGTTGTATAAGCACTGTTTCTGAGAACTGCTGTACATCTGTGTTGCATGGAGTCACCCAACTTCTGGCACCTGTGAACAGGTATTCCAGCCCAAGATGATTGGACTACATTCCACAGTTCTTCTTTATTTCTTGGTTTTGCCTCAGAAACTGCATTTTTGAGGTCACCCCACAAATTTTCTATTGAATTAAGATCCGGGGATTGGGCTGGCCACTCCATAACGTCAATCTTGTTGGTCTGGAACCAAGATGTTGCACATTTACTGGTGTGTTTGGGGTCGTTGTCTTGTTGGATCACCCATTTGAAGGGCATTTCCTCTTCAGCATAAGGCAGCATGACCTCTTCAAGTACTCTGATGTATTCAAACTGATCCATGATCCCTGGTATGCGATAAATAGGCCCAACACCATAGTATGAGAAACATCCCCATATCATGATGCTTGCGCAACCATGCTTCACTGTCTTCACAGTGTACTGTGGCTTGAATTCAGTGTTTGGGGGTCGTCTGACAAACTGTCTCCGGCCACTAGACCCAAAAAGAACAATCTTTCATCATTCCACAAAATGTTGCGCCATTTCTCTTTAGGCCAGTCAATGTGCTCTTTGGCAAATTGTAACCTCTTCAGCACGTCTTTTTTTCAACAGTGGGACTTTGCGGGGGCTTCTTGCAGATAGCTTGGCTTCACATAGGTGTCTTCTAATTGTAACAGTACTCACAGGTAACTTTACACCTTCTTTGATCTTCCTGGAGCTGATTGTTGGCTGAGTCCTTGCCATTTTGGCTATTCTTCTATCCATTCAAATGGTAGTTTTTTGCTTTCTTCCACGTCTTTCAGGTTTTGGTTGCCATTTTAAAGCATTTGTGATCATTTTAGCTGAGCAGCCTATCATTTTCTGCACTTTTTTATGTTTTCCCCTCTCCAATCAACTTTTTAATCAAGGTACGCTGTTCTTCTGAACAATGTCTGGAACGACCCATTTTCCTCAGAATTTCAGAGAGAAATGCACTGTAACCAGCATGTACAACATTTGCTGCCCTCCTTCCTTAAATAAGGGCAATAATTGCCACCTGTTTTTCAAAGAATGAATGACCTCACTAATAGAACTCCACACTGCTATTATTTTGAACATGCCCCTTTCAGTTAGTGACAGGGGCGGACTGACCATTTGGAAACTCGGGCACTGCCCGAGGGCCCAGGGTTAGTACGGGGCCCCATGAGATGCCCCAGGTACCTTTTTCATAGGTTTTTTTGAGTTTGGGCAAGGACAAAGGGGCCCCATGATCCCCTATTGCCCAGGGGCCCCATGAGTTTTCAGTCCGCCCCTGGTTAGTGATTCAATTACAGAGAATCAGCAGCATGCATGTCATGACTGTTGGGTCTGTTGGATTTCTATTACTCTACTACACCTTCTAGTAAATTATTTGCCATGTAGAAATATCATTTCTACCAAAAACAGTGATTGATCAGGTTAGTGATGTCTGACTGCTATTATTTTGTACACAACTGTATGTTGTATGTGTAAAAAGCCTAAGTAATGAATACCTATTTAACACCTGCACTCAATGACTATAATTATTAACTAAATAACTAAGAATGTTGTGGTATGTAACACTATGGTGCGCTTGCATAAAATTTCATTCTTAATCACAGTGCTTAAGCGAACAACCACCAATCATACAAAATACTAAATTATTAATAAATTGTTAATTTATAACATACCATATCGTGCACCTTGAAAGAAAAAGTCCAGTAACGTCCTTCAAGTGCTGTGTGCAGATATCCTTTATCTTGATCAATACAGTTCAAAAAGTGCTCTCTTCAGATTGTGCAAAGCAAATGCTAATGATCATGAAATGTCCTCTTGTGTTCAGCAGTGAGCCACCACCACATAGGAGAACTCACCAGACCCACTGCTAGAGTAGGTTAATCAGCACTTTCCCCCAAGGGGTTAATCATCCAAGGAACCACCACTCCTTCCTCTCATCACAATCAGAGATTTCATAAAAACAGGGGAGATAAAGGGCTCCAATAGTGTAAAAAAAACCTTTTTTATTTAGACAACTGACATATACAATTTAATATCCATAAACTATCATGCTCACATGTAACTGTTCATTCCACCCTCCACCTGTTTTATGTACCATTTTAATCATACACCACTGGCCTCACTATAACAAGCGCAAGCCCTGTTAGTGGATCCAAATATTCAGACTTCTCACCACAGCCAGGTGTCTCCAATGGACCAATGTTCCTTCCTATAACCCCACCTCAATGTACATTTCGTCATACTGATGTCATCAGGCGGGGATAGTGTCGTTTTTCTTTAAAGGTGCACTATATAGGATAATTTAAATTAACAATTTATTAATAGTTTAGTAATTTAGTATTTTGTATAATTGGTGGTTGTTGGTGTAAGCACTGTGATTAAGGATGAAATTTTATGTGTGCGTGTCTGTTGTGGCTCTGCTGAGAATTTCTGGTGAAGCCTTGAGTACTTTACCAACTGAGCATTCTCTAAGCTCCTAACACATGTAAAAGGAAAGCCATGCTATCTTTGACTATCTTACTGAAAAGCGGTTGTTATGGATAAGGTTCATGGATCACTGTCTTTTGGGTGAAAAAAAAACATATGCAAAAATTTTAAAACGTGCCTGTACAAGTGCAGATTCTAGGACTTGCTGTCTGGTAACAAAAATTGCCCTGGTCTAGGCCAAAAGGTCTAGCCAATGAGGAGTTGTGCAGAAAAAAAGCTTAGGTGTTGTGCCTTAGTGGACTCATGCAGTAATTAAATCCCCAACCCATAGTGCTACTACGGCACTCCTGGAATGCCACTCTCAGGAGATGTTTGAGATTGGTGACCGTCTGCTTTCCAAGACCTTGTCCAGACAAAGTAGCACAGTCAAATTAGGAGGCACGGAGCCCCTCAGAATCCTCCACCAAGGAATAACGCCTGGCTCCATCATACTAACAGAGATACTATACAGCTGGCCATCCCTGCCATAAGGCCAGAATGACAGTGGAGTATCCTTACTGGACGCTGTTAAGATCAGATAATACACTTGATCTTAACCACAAGGCGAGAAGTGATCCAACTTATTTTGCTAACTGAAAACAGTTGGAAAATAAAACATTGGTATATAGATGTAACAAATACTAACATTATATCCCCGCTTCTGGCCCACTTGCCTAGGTTAGGGTGCTGTCACTGCATCTTCTTGCAGATCTTCTCACCCTTTCATACAAGATCAGCTTTAATAGGTCAGAGGCAATATGCAAAGTACAGTAACTCAAACAACTGATATGTAAATATATCTCATTGATTTAGCTGTTATAAACAAATGGAAGATGAAATTTGATCGGCTTTTATGGGTTAGCACACTCAAATTTACATTGTGCTTTGCAAAGCACCATTAAATAAGCCTCATTCTGGCTTGAGGTTCAGTCACAGGACGGTACAATTCGTGTTTTGTTGGCCACTGTTTTGTAGGGTCCTATTATTCCATCTAACATTTGATGCCTCTTTTGTAATGAGCTGACACTCTGTGCTCACTTGTATAATGCAATGTAATGCGTGTTTTTAATTTGTGTGAAAACTGATGCTTCATTGTCTTTTAATGTGTATCTCTCTCTACAGTGTTTCAAAGCCTTTTGCTAATCATTGAAATGCTGCATCTTAATGCCTTGTGATACTTTAATCTAATGTTTCTTGGAAAGGTGCTTTTTTCACACCTAGTTTTCATTATCTGCCAGATGATACCATTTGAATAGTACTCTGAGATTCTCTTAGTATCCAGGGTGCTTATTTGGTTTTGGCACTGAGATCTTTTCTGCAGCTATTCAGAGACTAGCAAAAAACTTGCTTGCAGTTTGCAGGTCTATACAAAGCATTGGTATCTACAATGTTTTAAAATCCTTGGTTTTAGGTATAGCCAATAATTATATTAGTACATGGGGCCAGGGCCTTTTAAAACATTTGATCCCCAGGGCAAACATCTCATGGGTGAACCCTTTTCCACCCCCCCCCCCAAAGAAAAAGTCGCCTGAGAGTGCCACTTCCTGGGTGCAAAGAAATTCCAAATGTATCAACTTTAGACAAGTGTTTTAAATCGGTGGTTCCTCCCACTGCCACAAGACACTGTTCCTCTCACTGGACCCCAACCATGGGGCATAATTCTTGCCACTGACACCAACAAGGTGGCAAATACAAAGGATGGGACACTATTACCCTAACTAATAACAATGATAGGGCACTATTCTTCCTCCTAATGGAAACTGGTGCTTTGAATTTGTTTTACTTCCGCTGCCACCAAAGCCTGAGTCATTCTTTAGGCCTCATTCAGACAGGCATATTACAGAGTACACCTGTGCGAGGGCCGTGTTTAACTGCACAGGTATGCCGAGGTGTTTTGTGCATCCCCATGCAGGCAGTCCCATTCATGTCAATTGGGATGCATCAACTGCACAAACACATTTGACATCCATTTGACATCTATGCCGGTGCACTTGCACAAAGCCAAATGCAGACAGTGTACGTTCAGCGACGTGCACCCACATGTGTGAACCATACTTTACTTCCACATTTTCTACTCCCACTAGCCACAATCTATCTCTCCTAAAGTCTGAAGGACAATAAACTGGCCCTTTATTTAGAAAGTTTAGAGACCCCATTCCAAAACAAATCCTGGAGTAATTTGGCCTCTGAAAAGAGCAAGGGACAAAGTCCACCAAGCTACAGCAACCAATTAGCAGTCACCTTTGATCCTTCTAATTGCTTCAAATTCAGATTTTTTTTTTCTACCTGTTTCTGTTTTCTCTTCATTTATTATCCCAGAGACACAGCAAGAAGTGTGAATAAATCTATACAAAGTGAGAGGAAATATCCTCTTATCCCATTGAATATTTACCTCACCTCCTGCTCCTAAAATTATGGATGGCTGATGACAATGGTGACCAACAGGGAGTGCAAAACTCCCCATGGGGAACCCACGCAGCAATAAAAAAAACACGATTTTGCATGCTCCACTCCAATAAGAGGATCAAAGACTTTACACCTACAAATCTGCACCCTTAAGATTCCTTAATTATCCTCAGGCATTAAACACCCAACATCGGTGTAACACTCCCAGATGCTACTGAAATGTTAAAGGATAGGCTCACTTTGCGTAACATGTTACACCCATATTCAGGGTCTAACATCTTACTGTAGCACCAGCACCCGCACCCCTCCTCCTTCCTACCCCATTGTGACAGCTAGCGGGGGATCTTCTCCTCCTGCTAGCTGTCATTCATTCACAGAGTTCTGTGAATGGGAAATTACAAGTCCCGATAGTCTTTGTGGATGTTTGTCTGGTTTGTTTTAAAATCTCTAATGAAATTCTCATCATCTTAGGCACATGAACATTTTTTTCTGGTTCCCAAAAATGATCTTCAGGTCCATGTTTTTTTGACTGAAGCAAATGTAATTTGTTCCTGAAAATCCTGGAGTCAAGGCTTTTCTCAACCTCAAATTCTTCTTCACCTTGCACATCAACAGGTGGAAGGAGTGGAAGAACTCTCTCAAAACAAGATATTTTGTGAAAAGGTTTCAGTAATAAGTTATTAAAAAAGAGTGAATGTTCACCCTCCCTCCTAGATTGTAAGCTTGAAAGAGCAGGGCCCTCGAACCTCTCATATGTTGTATTGTTACTGTATTGTCTCATGTACTGTCCCCCACTATATTGTACAGCGCTGAGCAAACTTTTTGGCGCTATATAAACACTGTATAATAATAATAATAATAATCCTGTCGACAAGTTTTATGCAAAAGGTGACTGGAATTAATTTAGCTGATATTTGTTAAGGTCCCAAAAACATTTTGCCCAAAAAAGAAGATGGAACATCTTTAGAACCAGACTTTGTCATCTAGGAAAGGTACGCAGTGCTCTCAGAAGGCTTCTTGTAATTTTCCTGAACTTAACTCAACATTTCAAGTAATTTCTCCTGAGTCTCCCTTAAAATTATTTGCTTACAGCATGAATTGCTCTTCAGATATGGAAGTTAGGAATGAAAACTAGATGAAAACTTGCATTTAAGTAAAACAGTAAGAGCCCGTTCACAGTAGAACATGGTACGGGAAACCTACATTCCTTGAGGGTTTCCCAAACCGCATCCAAATCACACTGCAGTTGCAATCTGCAATGGGTGTCAATGTTAATAACACCCCAAATGCAGATCACACACGCATTTGCCTGCACAGGATCACATGGTACAGAAGTACCATGCAGTACAGTTGCAGTGCATTTACAGTTTTGATGCAGTAAGTTGCAATCTGAACCCATTCAAAATGAATGGGCTCAAATCGCAACACACTGAGCTGCATGTGAGTCACACAGGAATGTGCAGCACATTCCTGTCCGATTCCTAGTGTGGACCAGCCTTCAAATATTGAAAATTGGAGCTGTGCATAGAACTGTTTTAAGCAAATTATGCTGTTGAAAGACAATCCACCTAGTCATCATGAAGATAAGATATAATACCAAAGGTACTGTTCCAGTGTTTGATTGGTCCTCTCAGTCTGACTGTTATATTGAGGATGAAGGGCAGAAAACGAATTGCAATGCCTGGGACTGTGCAAAAGGTCTCTCAGAACTTTAAAGTGTTACTAATCCCACAACAGTAAAATCAGTCTATATATGCAGTTAAACATGCTTGATATACTTATTGTGGAACCTAAGGGGTAATCCTCTGCATTTTATAAAAATGCTGTTTGATCCTGACTTCTCTGATCCTCCCCTCCTTTCAGTGCCCCCCTCTTATCTCCTGATAAGACATATTGTGTGGAGACACTCTGCACATGCTCAGTTTTGTGTGTATTGCTAGAAAGGGTTTTTTTTTCTGGGGAGAGTGCATGTGATCAGCAAAAGGCCAATCAGCACTGTTCAGACAGAGGTAAGGGGTTCTGCATCCTCCTAGAGCAGAATGAAATATCCTCCTACAAGCTTTAACCATTGCTCTGCTGGATACTGATAGAAGTCACAAGACTGTTCTAATTGCTGATGAGAAACAGTATTCAGCAGTTTATATTTACTAAAATAATTGCATGTCCATGTTGTGTGTACTGTGGGAGACCAGATATAGTGAATGCCGGGTACGGAGTTTAGTAACACTTTAAGATAAACTGTACTCTTATGACAGACACTACATTCTCTGGGATTTCATGCAAATTTTTCCCAGTCCTTCAGCTCTGCAGTTGAAGCAGTAAGTACCTCTTTAGCGGACATAAAATAGTCCATCTTAGTGAGGCAGTCAATGACTACTAAGTTAGTTATCATGTCTTTAGAGGGAAGTAGATCAGCCACAAAATCCATTTGAATAGGAACCTCCATGGTCGTGATTGGACTGTTTCTGATTGGGCTAATTCCAATGGTAAAGGTCAGGGTGTTTTATTACATGCACAAGTCAGATATGAGACAACATGGTTCTTGACATCTTTTACATGTCTGGCCCACAATAAGGAATGTGATTAAAGTTCTTGAATCTTTGTGACCTGTAAGTTTAAAGTCATGAACTAGCTTGAGGATTTCTAACCAAGCAGATTCGGGTATATGGAGGTGATCAGGTTGAGTCCAGATGCCATTTTTAAAGGAGAGGTTAATGTTCCTTGGTGGGTGTTTGAGGTAATTATGCTAGCTATCTTTAAGTAGGGTCAGTTACGGTTTAGAGCTCCTAGGAATTTCTTCTGAAGCAGTATGGTACAGTCAGGGTTGGTCTCCTGAAGAGGCTCAGTTCTTGATAAAGCATCTGCCTTGCCCTTTCACAATTCACATAAGTATGGGATTACAAAGTTGATCTTGGGAAAGTCCCTGTGCTTGTCTAGAAAACAATCTTTTGCAAACAGGTGAAATCTAGGTTTTAATGAGCTGTGAGAACAGTCATAGGATGATTAGCCCCTTCCAGGAGATGTCCTTATTTCAATGTTGTAATTCTTTTCAGCAGAAGATACAGCTTGTCTGTGAAAGAATATCTCCCACAGTATTAGGGTCCACAGTCAGACCTTTCAGAGAAGTGATGTAACCCAAGAACTGGATCTGGGTTTGTTCAAATTCACATTTCTTTGCTTTTATGTAAAGATTATTCTCCCTTAGTCAATCAAAAACGATGCACACATGCTTGGCACATCACTGATAAATACTGAAATGTTGTGGGGGTAATGCAAAGGCCAAATTGCATGACTGTAGATTCAAAATGTCAATAAATGAGCTTGGAATTCATCATCTGGATGGATGTAGACAAATTTAGAAGCTCCATATTGGTCTAATTTGGTGAAAATCGGAGTGGAGCGGAGTCTAACAGTTCAGGAAGAAAAGAAGCAGATAATGGTTCTTAATATTGATTCTATTTAAATCCCTGTAGTCAAGGCATGGTTTAAGGTTCTGTTCTTTTCAACAAAGAATAGAGCTGCCCCAGCAGGGAATGTTGAGTGCCTGATGAAACACTTCTTTAAAATTTTACTTTTATGCAAGGCTCAGATAGAGAGTAAATGTGGCCAAAAGGTATGTCTGCCCCAGGTAGCTAGGACAATCATTAGGGCAATGAGGAGGCAATTAATCAGCATTCTTATCACAAACATCCTGAAATTCACTGTATTGTGAAGGCAATGGGGTTTATTTACTAACACTGGAGAGTGCAAAACTTGGTGCAGCTGTGCATAACAGCCAAATAGCTAACTACAGCTTGTTCAATTAAGCTTTGGCAAACAGAAAACTGCATGCTGATTGGGTTTCATGCACGGCTGTACCAGATTTATCAACCCCAGTTTTGTAGTATTGTGGATTGGATATTTCCTCAACTTGTGAGTCCTTGATCACAAGTTCTTTACAATGCTCTTTAAAATGATCTGAAGCAAAGGTAATGGTCATGTTTCCCAGCTAATGGAGGAATTAGGCCTAATTGCACATGGGATGTTTTCTTAACTCTCCTAGAAGCCTTTCCTCCTGGCAGTAGCATTTTGGCAAAAAAATTCCTGATGCTTGTAAAAGTGTGTACACGTTTAGGCATGTTTATGCGTGTTTAGCCATGTCAAGCTTTTGGGTGTTAATTCATTTCCTTGGCCAGAATAAATAATTTATTCTAGCCAATGAAATAATTAACGCTCATGCGCTAAACTCATCTAGTGTTCAGACACATTAAGATGACTTTAGAAGCATCAAGTGTTATATGTGCCAAAACTCTGTTGTTCCTGGACACACTGGCACTGTTTTTTTTTCCTGCCTCTAAACTCTCCTGCCACTAAAAACCTCTAAAAATATATGTATGTTTGCATGGACACATAGGGGTTGATTTACTAAAGGCAAATAAGCTGTGAATTGCAAGTGCACCTGCAAGTATACTTCAGGTGCACTGCAAGTGCAGTTGCTTTAGATCCGAGGGGACGCTCTGAAATGAGGCAAAGCTCTGCTGATTTCTTTCATCCAATCATGTGCAAGCAAAAATGCTGTTTTTTTATTTTCCTTGCATGTTCCCCTCAGATCTAGAGCAAGTGCACTTGCAGTGCACAGCTTATTTTTGCCTAGGATACCTAGAATATTAGGAAAAGAGGGTGATGCGATTAGCTGGAAACTGATATTCTTACAGTGATGATGCTCAATTTGAAGTTTAAGAACATTCTCATCGGTAATTGGCCCTGAAGATAAAGGCAAAATATCAACAGTCTCCATATCATTAGATGCAGATTTATTTCTCATTTTGATATGATTGTTTTTAGTAAATTCAGTGTCCATGAATCCCACAGCTCCAGATTCCAGCATAGCAGAACAAGGATTTTCATGGCTCTCAAGGATGATTTGGGTAGGAATGCCAAAATTAGATGGTTGGGTATTAATTATATTTTCTTTTTTGAATTACTGGTGAGAGAGACTGAGCATTTATTTGTTTAAAATACATCATTTGTTAGCAATTTACTGCATAATATCCCATCAGTATAGACAAACATTCTCAGAACGCTGACTTTCCTTTTCCTGAATAGAAATATATGCCCTAATTGCATCAATCTGCAAAGGTTCAGGAGTGTTGAAATCTGGACAAACATTATGATCCTTCTGTGCAGAATGACTGTAAGGAAAATGCATGCCTCAATTACATGCAAACATTCCTAGTCTCTCCTTCCTTCTTTCTGTGAGCTTCTGAATAAATTGTAATTTATGTAATTGAATGAACTTCTCGAGGTCCTTAGGAGTTTCTCTTCTGGCAAGCTCATCTTTAACTTGTTGAACTGACTTTTTTTGTGCTGATGGGTTCCACGTGGTATCTGCAATCCAATGTCAAAATTCAGCTATGTATTCATTAACATAATGTTTACTGTTCCGCAAACTATACAGCTTAGCTTCAGTAGTAGCACAGGGGTTGGGATCACTAAAGACTTGATTCATAGGGGTTACAAACTCATTGAGTTCACCCAAGATTGTACTGTCATATTCTACATAAGTGGAGGCCCAGGCTAGGGCTTCCTCAGTCAGTAGGTTAATAATAAACAGTGTCTTTTTTTTCTTCAAAATGATTGCATTAGCTTGAAACTGGAAGCACATACCACATTAGTTAGGGAACCCTCTGTAATGGTGGTGGTCTCTATTGAATTTAAGTGGTAGAGGCATATGAGCACGTTAGCCTACAGTGGCACTCAATCAGGAGCATAAATCCAGTTGTTGTCTCTACAGATTATGGATCTCCACTTGTTGACCTTTCACCACATTTTGAATTTCAGAAATGTTTTCTTGATAAAAAAACATCAAATATTTGCAATTTTGCAAATGGCTGCTTTACAAGAGCAATAGCGGTTGCCACAGTGGACTCAATGGTGGCCAGAATATTGTGCCATGATCTCAGGACAGGTTTAAAGTCCAGTAGCTGAAATATCTAACAATCTTTTGTTTCTCAGTAGGCCAGATTTGGTACACAAGCCGGCAGTAGTGGTAAAAAAGCATGTAGAAATGTAGTTTCTTATAGGAAGTTCAAAGAGGAGAACGGAGTTCAAAATTAATCAAGAAACTAGGCATCTAGGAAGATTTTCCAAGAGATCAGGCAAAGTGCTATCCAGCACTTTAGGTGGCACAGTAAGAAGAGCCATTACCAGACACAGCAGAGGCCCGTGGTTTGGATCTGGGTCATGATATTTCTACTTATTGATCAACTGTACTATGTAATCATCCATTTATGTTTTCTTTGTATACTTACTGTATTGTGCAAACCGTCAATACATTTGTTTGGAAGAAAAAAAAAGACAGGAAGCAACAGTTTAAAGGAGGAACAAGAGTATCTTTGGCAACTTTTGATAGACATTTTTATTATGACAGATAAAAATTAATATCTTGACTAATCCCTATGGCTTGGCTGTCTAATTGTTTAAATCCATTTAAGTTCTTTACACAATTAGTACAATGACCTTTTTCACAAAGCAGCACATACCTGTATTAAAGCCCCTGTCACCCTCTCTACTTGTCCTGTTGACTGATTTCACTAGTTCTGAAGGTGGGGGGAAAGTCCAATATTGTGAGTTGTCAAAAGGAGAGAAACATAGGGGAAGTCTTCCAATGGAGATACTTGTTCTGGTGACAGCTGTCTATGGGGAAACCTGATTAACTTTAGAGAGTTTTCTTTCCCCTCCCTGTTGTGTTTACTGAACAGGAAACTCTCGAGTGGAACACAGATGACCTAAGAAAAACCTGATGGGGTTCTACCCGTTCCTAAGCTTTGACTTTAGATATAACTTACACTGATGTTGTTATTGCATATAAGTGTCAGGGCTCCCGGGTATGACCAGAGGTGTGTGACTGACGCAGGGAAACGCAGACTTCAGATATGTTATAAACAATGTAATTTATTAACACTAACAATACAAACATAAACGCAGTGCAAACAAACCAACCAACCACCCACAGATAACAGTACATACAATGCAAGCGTCGTCAGGCAGGCCGGGTCAATATCAGTCGGGCAGGTAGGTACAGGGGGAGCAAGCGGAGAATGGTCGGGGTCACAGGCCAGGTTCAGCAGGTAGCGGGCAGCGTGGTACAGAGGGTCAGGCAGAGGAGAATGGTCAGACAAGCCAGGGATCAGAGCAGGGTCAGCAGAGAATCAGACAGGAACAGAGAGCAGGAACAGGATACAGGGCCCAAGAGAAACACAACACCAAGGCAGAGTCTGCAGGTCTGAATGTCCCTTAAATACACCGGTATAATTAGTTCCAGGTGTTTGACTGGCTGCAAGGTTGAGTCTCTGATTGCTGGGAGCACCCGCTGGCCAGCCCTGGTACTGCAGCTCATAAGGCAGCTGAGTCCCACTATTGCTGGCCAGTCCATTCCTGACAGTACCCCCCCCCTCAAGGAGCGGCCTCAGGACGCTCCAAACAGTCCTAGTTGGGCAAAATGTTCCACCGCCCGGTTCTGGTAACTGGCGGGATATCAAAGACTGGCACACCGGGCAGGACTCCGGGCAGCGGCACACCGGGCAGAGGCACATTGGGCAGGACTCCGGGCAGAGGCACATCGGGCTGGACTCCGGGCAGAGGCACATCGGGCTGGACTCCGGGCAGAGGCACATCGGGCTGGACTCCGGGCAGAGGCACTCCGGGCAGCGGCACACCGGGCAGAGGCACATCGGGCTGGACTCCGGGCAGAGGCACATCGGGCTGGACTCCGGGCAGAGGCACATCGGGCTGGACTCCGGGCAGAGGCACATCGGGCTGGACTCCGGGCAGAGGCACATCGGGCTGGACTCCGGGCAGAGGCACATCGGGCAGAGGCACACCGGGCAGAGGCACACCGGGCTGGACTCCGGGCAGAGGCACATCGGGCAGGACTCCGGGCAGAGGCACATCGGGCAGGACTCCGGGCAGAGGCACATCGGATTACCAGGCGAAGCAGCAGGCAGCGGGCCACCAGGCGGAGCAGCAGGCACCGGGCCCCCAGGCAGAGCAGCAGGCAGTGGGCCCCCGGGCGGAGCAGCAGGCAGCGGGCCCCCGGGCGGAGCAGCAGGCAGCGGGCCCCCGGGCGGAGCAGCAAGCACCGGGCCCCTGGGCGGGGCAACAGGCATCGGGCCGCCAGGCGGGGCAACAGGCATCAAGCCCCCAGGCGGAGCGGCGGGCGCCAGACCCCCAGGCGGAGCGACAGGTCTTGGGCCCTCAGGAGGGGCGACAGGCGTCGGGCCCCCAGATGGAGCGACAGGTCTCGGGCCCTCAGGTGGAGCGGCGGGCGCCGGACCCCCAGGTGGAGCGACAGGTCTCGGGCCCTCAGGCGGAGCGGCGGGCGCCGGACCCCCAGGTGGAACGACAGGTCTCGGGCCCTCAGGCGGAGCGGCGGGTGCCGGACCCCCAGGTGGAGCGACAGGTCTCGGCCCTCAGGCGGAGCGGCGGGCGCCGGACCCCCAGGTGGAGCGACAGGTCTCGGGCCCTCAGGCGGAGCGGCGGGCGCCGGACCCCCAGGCGGAGCGACAGGTCTCGGGCCCTCAGGCGGAGCGGCGGGTGCCGGACCCCAGGCGGAGCGACAGGTCTCGGGCCCTCAGGCGGAGCGGCGGGCGCCGGACCCCCAGGCGGAGCGACAGGTCTCGGGCCCTCAGGCAGAGCGGCGGGCGCCGGACCCCCAGGTGGAGCGACAGGTCTCGGGCCCTCAGACGGAGCGACAGGTCTCAGGCCCCCAGGCGGGGCGGCGGGCGCCGGACCCCCAGGCGGAGCGGCGGGCGCCGGACCCCCAGGCGGAGCGACAGGTCTCGGGCCCCCAGGCGAAGCGGCGGGCACCGAGTCACCAGGCACGACAGTGGGCTCCGAGTCAACTGGCATGACCGCTGGCACTGGGTCAGACATTGGATCGTCTGGCTGGACAGCGGGCATCGGGTCACCAGGCATCAGGTCATTTGGCTCGACAGCGGGCACCGCGTCATCTGGCAAGGCAGTGGGCTCCGAGTCAACTGGTATGACCGCGGGCACTGGGTCAGACATTGGATCGTCTGACTGGACAGCGGGCATCGGGTCACCAGGCATCAAGTCATTTGGCTCGACAGCGAGCACCGCGTCATCTGGCAAGGCAGTGGGCTCCGAGTCAACTGGCATGACCGTGGGCACTGGGGCAGACATTGAATCGTCTGGCTGGACAGCGGGCATCGGGTCACCAGGCATCAGGTCATTTGGCTCGACAGCGGCACCGCGTCATCTGGCAAGGCAGTGGGCTCCAAGTCAACAGGCACGACAGTGGGCACCGGGTCATCAGGTACCGGATTGTCTGGCTCGACAGCGGGCATCGGGTCACCAGGTATGACAGCGGGCACTGGGTCACCAGGCATCAGGTCATTTGGCTTGCCAGCGGGCACCGCGTCATCTGGCAAGGCAGTGGGCACCGGGTCACCAGGCATTGGATCGTCTGGCTCGACAGTGGGCATCGGGTCACCAGATATGACAGCGGGCACTGGGTCACCAGGCATCAGGTCATTTGGCTTGCCAGCGGGCACCGCGTCATCTGGCAAGGCAGTGGGCACCGGGTCACCAGGCATTGGATCGTCTGGCTCGACAGCGGGCATCGGGTCACCAGGTATGACAGCGGGCACTGGGTCACCAGGCATCAGGTCATTTGGCTCGCCAGCGGGCACCGCGTCATCTGGCAAGGCAGTGGGCACCGAGTCACCAGGTACGACAGCGGGCTCTGTGTCAATTGGCACGACAGCGGGCACCGGATCAGGTACCGGATCATCTGGATCAACAGCGGGCATCGAGTCAACTGGCCTAATAGGATCGTCAGGCTGGATCAGTTCATCATGCTGGGTAGAGGCATCAGGCTGAATGCAGGCGTCCGGCTGAGTAGAGGCTTCAGGCTGAATACAGGCTTCAGGCCGAGTAGAGGCTTCAGGCCGAGTAGAGGCTTCAGGCTGCGTACAGGCATCAGGCTGAGTACAGGCATCAGGCTGAGTAGAGGATTCAGGCTGAGTAGAGGCTTCCGGCTGAACCACGGAAGGCTGGTTCACCGGTTTGGATACTGGCAGGATGGTATTGGTTGGAAAGAATTTTCGCTTTTTTCTGGTTTTAACTACTGGAGCACTGCAAGTAAACGCAGGTCTGCAAACGAATGGAGCAGCTGGAGACAGAGAAGAGCTGGAGGATGGAACAGGAGAGGGAGCAGTTGCTACAGAGGGCTTTTTTACAGGGTTAAAGGCAGGATAGGTGCAGCGAGTGGGAACAGGGTACTGACATGCGATAGATAGCAGGGCAGGAGGAGCTGTTGGGAATGCAGGAATAGAGCTTTGAGGAAATAGATTAGAAGCAGGACTGGGTCTTTGTAAGCTGACTGAGGCTGGGTGCAACAAGTCTGTCCATGTCTGCAGTATGGGTTGAACAAAGCTGAGCTTACACAAAGCCTGTCTGACCAAAGACTGCACTGCGTTTATACAATCTCTTAGTGTCTGTGGTGAACATGTGGAATAACGCTCCAGAAAGTAACCCACATCATCCTCTAATAACCACACCAGGGACTCTACCTGGTCTGCACTAAATGGTGGCAAAAATTCATCCCTGCATTCGGGGGTACCAGATGAAACCAACTCAGCACAAACCTCAATCAATGGCTGCACCTCAGAGAACTCTGTGCCCTGATCTACTAGAACATGAGCGAGCCGTAAACATTCTAGCAGTTCATCCCGGGGATACTCCTTCAGAGTTTGATAAGCATACTCCCTGTCATCAAACACTAGCAGATATAAATACGCAACCTCATCCAGATCCATCCTTCCCATCAACAAACCAAGATGGCTTCCCTGTGCAGCCACTTCTGGTCAGGATTGGCCTTGGTGTAATATCAGGGCTCCCGGGTATGACCAGAGGTGTGTGACTGACGCAGGGAAACGCAGACTTCAGATATGTTATAAACAATGTAATTTATTAACACTAACCATACAAACATAAACGCAGTGCAATACTAAAACATAACACAGTGCAAACAAACCAACCAACCACCCACAGATAACAGTACATACAATGCAAGCGTCGTCAGGCAGGCCGGGTCAATATCAGTCGGGCAGGTAGGTACAGGGGGAGCAAGCAGAGAATGGTCGGGGTCACAGGCCAGGTTCAGCAGGTAGCGGGCAGCGTGGTACAGAGGGTCAGGCAGAGGAGAATGGTCAGACAAGCCAGGGATCAGAGCAGGGTCAGCAGAGAATCAGACAGGAACAGAGAGCAGGAACAGGATACAGGGCCCAAGAGAAACACAACACCAAGGCAGAGTCTGCAGGTCTGAATGTCCCTTAAATACACCAGTATAATTAGTTCCAGGTGTTTGACTGGCTGCAAGGTTGAGTCTCTGATTGCTGGGAGCACCCGCTGGCCAACCCTGGTACTGCAGCTCATAAGGCAGCTGAGTCCCACTATTGCTGGCCAGTCCATTCCTGACAATAAGAATTACTGCAACCAGCATAAAACATTAACCACAAGCATATAGATGCTGTCAGGAATGGACTGGCCAGCAATGGTGGGACTCACCTGCCTTTTGATCTGCAGTACCAGTGCTGGCCAGCGGGTGCTCCCAGCAATCAGAGACTCAACCTTTCAGCCAGCTAACACCTGGAACTGATGATGCTGGGGTATTTAAGGGATGGCCAGACCCACAGACTCTGCCTTGGTGTTGTGTTTCTCTTGGGCCCTGTATCCTGTTCCTGCTCTCTGTTCCTGTCTGATTCTCTGCTGACCCTGCTCTGATCCCTGGCTTGTCTGACCATTCTCCTCTGCCTGACCCTCTGTACCACGCTGCCCGCTACCTGCTGAACCTGGCCTGTGACCCCGACCATTCTCCGCTTGCTCCCCCTGTACCTACCTGCCCGACTGATATTGACCCGGCCTGCCTGACGACGCTTGCATTGTATGTACTGTTATCTGTGGGTGGTTGGTTGGTTTGTTTGCACTGTGTTATGTTTTAGTATTGCACTGCGTTTATGTTTGTATGGTTAGTGTTAATAAATTACATTGTTTATAACATATCTGAAGTCTGCGTTTCCCTGCGTCAGTCACACACCTCTGGTCATACCCGGGAGCCCTGATATTACACCAAGGCCAATCCTGACCAGAAGTGGCTGCACAGGGAAGCCATCTTGGTTTGTTGATGGGAAGGATGGATCTGGATGAGGTTGCGTATTTATATCTGCTAGTGTTTGATGACAGGGAGTATGCTTATCAAACTCTGAAGGAGTATCCCCGGGATGAACTGCTAGAATGTTTACGGCTCGCTCATGTTCTAGTAGATCAGGGCACAGAGTTCTCTGAGGTGCAGCCATTGATTGAGGTTTGTGCTGAGTTGGTTTCATCTGGTACCCCCGAATGCAGGGATGAATTTTTGCCACCATTTAGTGCAGACCAGGTAGAGTCCCTGGTGTGGTTATTAGAGGATGATGTGGGTTACTTTCTGGAGCGTTATTCCACATGTTCACCACAGACACTAAGAGATTGTATAAACGCAGTACAGTCATTGACCAGACAGGCTTTGTGTAAGCTCAGCTTTGTTCAACCCATACTGCAGACATGGACAGATTTGTTGCACCCAGCCTCAGCCAGCTTACAAAGACCCAGTCCTGCTTCTAATCTATTTCCTCAAAACTCTATTCCTGCATTCCCAACAGCTCCTCCTGCCCTGCTATCTACCGCATGTCAGTACCCTGTTCCCACTCGCTGCACCTATCCTGCCTTTAACCCTGTAAAAGAGCCCTCTGTAGCAACTGCTCCCTCCCCTGTTCCATCCTCCAGTTCTTCTCTGTCTCCAGCTGCTCCATTCGTTTGCAGACCTGCGTTTACTTGCAGTGCTCCAGTAGTTGAAACCAGAAAAAAGCGAAAATTCTTTCCAACCAATACCATCCTGCCAGTATCCAAACCGGTGAGCCTGCCTTCCGTGACTCAGCCGGAAGCCTCTACTCAGCCTGATGCCTCTACTCAGCCTGATGCCTCTACTCAGCCTGAAGCCTCTACTCAGCCTGATGCCTCTACTCAGCCTGATGCCTCTCTTCAGCCTGATGCCGGTACGCAGCCTGATGCCTCTCTTCAGCCTGATGCCTCTACTCGGCCTGAAGCCTCTACTCGGCCTGATGCCTCTACTCGGCCTGAAGCCTCTACTCGGCCTGAAGCCTCTACTCGGCCTGATGCCTCTACTCGGCCTGAAGCCTCTACTCGGCCTGATGCCTCTACTCGGCCTGATGCCTCTACTCGGCCTGAAGCCTCTACTCGGCCTGATGCCTCTACTCGCCCTGAAGCCTCTACTCGGCCTGATGCCTCTACTCGGCCTGATGCCTCTACTCGGCCTGATGCCTCTACTCGGCCTGAAGCCTCTACTCGGCCTGATGCCTCTACTCGGCCTGAAGCCTCTACTCGGCCTGATGCCTCTACTCGGCCTGATGCCTCTACTCAGCCTGAAGCCTCTACTCAGCCGGACGCCGGCATTCAGCCTGATGCCTCTACCCAGCATGATGAACTGATCCAGCCTGACGATCCTATTAGGCCAGTTGACTCGATGCCCGCTGTTGATCCAGATGATCCGGTACCTGATCCGGTGCCCGCTGTCGAGCCAAATGACCTGATGCCTGGTGACCCAGTGCCCGCTGTCATACCTGGTGACCCGATGCCCCCTGTCGAGCCAGACAATCCGGTACCTGATGACCCGGTGCTCACTGTCGTGCCTGTTGACTCGGAGCCCACTGCCTTGCCAGATGACGCGGTGCCCGTTGTCGAGCCAAATGACCTGATGCCTGGTGACCCGATGCCCGCTGTCCAGTCAGACGATCCAATGTCTGACCCAGTGCCCGCGGTCATACCAGTTGACTCGGAGCCCACTGCCTTGCCAGATGACGCGGTGCCCGCTGTCGAGCCAAATGACCTGATGCCTGGTGACCCAGTGCCCGCTGTCCAGTCAGACGATCCAATGTCTGACCCAGTGCCCGCGGTCATACCAGTTGACTCGGAGCCCACTGCCTTGCCAGATGACGCGGTGCCCGCTGTCGAGCCAAATGACCTGATGCCTGGTGACCCGATGCCCGCTGTCCAGCCAGACGATCCAATGTCTGACCCAGTGCCAGCGGTCATCCCAGTTGACTCGGAGCCCACGGTTGTGCCTGGTGACTCGGTGCCCGCCGCCCCGCCTGGGGGCCTGAGACCTGTCGTTCCGCCTAAGGGCCCGAGACCTGTCGCTCCGCCTGGGGGTCCGGCGCCCGCCACTCCGCCTGAGGGTCCGAGACCTGTCGCTCCGCCTGGGGGTCCGGCGCCCGCCGCTCCGCTTGAGGGCCCGAGACCTGTCGCTCCTCCTGGGGGTCCGGCGCCCGCCGCTCCGCCTGAGGGCCCGAGACCTGTCGCTCCGCCTGGGGGTCCGGCGCCCGCCGCTCCGCCTGAGGGCCCGAGACCTGTCGCTCCACCTGGGGGTCCGGCGCCCGCCGCTCCGCCTGAGGGCCCGAGACCTGTCGCTCCACCTGGGGGTCCGGCGCCCGCCGCTCCGCCTGAGAGCCCGAGACCTGTCGCTCCTCCTGGGGGTCCGGCGCCCGCCGCTCCGCCTGAGGGCCCGAGACCTGTCACTCCGCCTGGGGGTCCGGCGCCCGCCGCTCCGCCTGAGGGCCCGAGACCTGTCGGTCCATCTGGGGGTCCGGCGCCCGCCGCTCCGCCTGAGGGCCCGAGACCTGTCGCTCCGCCTGGGGGTCCGGCGCCCGCCGCTCCGCCTGGGGGCACGATGCCTGTCGCCCCGCCTGGGGGCACGATGCCTGTCGCCCCGCCTGGGGATACGATGCCTGTCGCCCCGCCTGGGGGCACGATGCCTGTCACCCCGCCTGGGGGCACGATGCCTGTCGCTCCGCCCGGGGGCCCGGTGCCTGCTGCTCCGCCCGGGGGCCCGGTGCCTGCTGCCCCGCCCGGGGGCCCGGTGCCTGCTGCCCCGCCCGGGGGCCCGGTGCCTGCTGCCCCGCCCGGGGGCCCGGTGCCTGCTGCTCCGCCCGGGGGCCCGGTGCCTGCTGCTCCGCCCGGGGGCCCGGTGCCTGCTGTTCCGCCCGGGGGCCCGGTGCCTGCTGCTCCGCCTGGTGGCCCGCTGCCTGCTGCTTCGCCTGGTAATCCGATGTGCCTCTGCCCGGAGTCCTGCCCGATGTGCCTCTGCCCGGAGTCCTGCCCGATGTGCCTCTGCCCGGTGTGCCTCTGCCCGGAGTCCTGCCCGATGTGCCTCTGCCCGGAGTCCTGCCCGATGTGCCTCTGCCCGATGTGCCTCTGCCCGGAGTCCTGCCCGATGTGCCTCTGCCCGGAGTCCTGCCCGATGTGCCTCTGCCCGATGTGCCTCTGCCCGGTGTGCCTCTGCCCGGTGTGCCTCTGCCCGGTGTGCCTCTGCTCGATGTGCCTCTGCCCGGAGTCCAGCCCGATGTGCCTCTGCCCGGAGTCCAGCCCGGTGTGCCTCTGCCCGGAGTCCAGCCCGGTGTGCCTCTGCCCGGAGTCCAGCCCGGTGTGCCTCTGCCCGGAGTCCAGCCCGGTGTGCCTCTGCCCGGAGTCCAGCCCGGTGTGCCGCTGCCCGGAGTCCTGCCCGGTGTGCCAGTCTTTGATATCCCGCCAGTTACCAGACCCGGGCGGTGGAACATTTTGCCCAGCTAGGACTGTTTGGAGCGTCCTGAGGCCGCTCCTTGAGGGGGGGGGTACTGTCAGGAATGGACTGGCCAGCAATGGTGGGACTCACCTGCCTTTTGATCTGCAGTACCAGTGCTGGCCAGCGGGTGCTCCCAGCAATCAGAGACTCAACCTTTCAGCCAGCTAACACCTGGAACTGATGATGCTGGGGTATTTAAGGGATGGCCAGACCCACAGACTCTGCCTTGGTGTTGTGTTTGTCCTGGGCCCTGTATCTGTCCTGCATCCTGTTTCTGTCCCTCTGCCTGACCCTCTGTACTACGCTGCTTGTTACCTGTTTTGATCTCTGGCTTGTGACCCTGACCATCCCTCTGCTTGACCCTCTGTACTACGCTGCTTGCTACCTGCTGAACCTGGCCTGTGACCCCGACCATTCTCTGCTTGCTCCCCCTGTACCTACCTGCCCAATTGATATTGACCCGGCCTGCCTGACGACGCTTGCATTGTATGTACTGTTATCTGTGGGTGGTTGGTTTGGTTTGTTTGCACTGTATTATGTTTAGTATTGCACTGCGTTTATGTTTGTATGGTTAGTGTTAATAAATTGTATTGTTTATCACATATCTGAAGTCTGCGTTTCCCTGCATCAGTCACACACCTCTGGTCATACCTGGGAGCCCTGACAGATGCACACCAATATAGAAAATAAAAGAAAAAATGAATAACAGTACATACTTTCAATGTACAACCAGGTATTTTCAGCAAAGGGACCAGTAGGAGTCCTAGTGGAATTGTGCACATATCCAGGTATACAGTTAAGTCCATACATATTTGGACACAGGCACAGTTTTCACACTTTGGCTCTGTATGCCACCAGAATTAACTAAAATGAAACAAACCAAATGAATTTGAAGTGCGGACTTTCAGCTTTAATTCAAGGGGTTGAACATAAATATCAAGTACAAATTTTAGGAACTGCAATCATTTTTATACACAGTTCCTCCATTTTCAGGGGCTCAAATTTAATTGGACAAATTAATATAATCATAAATAAAATGTTAATTTTAAAAATTTTGTTCAGAATCCTTTACTGGCAATGACTGCCTGATGTCTGGAACCCATGGACTTTACCAAAGACTAAGTTTCCTCCTTTCTGATGCTTTGCCAGGCTCTAACTGCAGCTGTCTTCAGTTGTTCTTTGTTTGTGGGTCTTTCTGCCTTTAGTTTTGCCTTTAGCAAGGGAAATGCATGCTCAATTGGGTTGAGATCAGGTGATTGACTCGGCCATTGTAGAATATTCCACTTCTTTTCCTTCAAAAGTTCCTGGGTTGCTTTTTCAGTTTTGGATCATTGCCCATCTGTACTGTGAAGCACCGTCCAATCAACTTTGTTGCATTTGGCTGAATCTGGGCTGACAATATATCTCTAAACACTGCAGAATTCATCCAGCTGCTTCTGTCTTCTGTCACATCATCAATAAACACCACTGACCCAGTGCCACTGGAAGCCATGCATGTCCATGCTATCACATTGCCTTCACCATGTTTTACAGATGATGTTGTGTGCTTTGGATCATGAGCTGTTCCAAGCCTTCTGCACACTTTTCTTCCCATCATTCTGGTACAGATTAATCTTAGTTTCATCCGTCCAAAGAATGCTTTTCCAGAACTGGTTTGGCTTTTGTAGATTCTTTTTGCAAAGTCTGCAACTTTTTTTGCACCTTGTGGTGAACCCTCTGTATTTGCTCTTGTGAAGTATTCTCTTGATTGTAGACTTCACTTGTCTGGATGTTGTGAATGGGTTTTTCTTTACCATAGAGAGGATCCTGCGATCATCCACCACTGTTGTATTCCATGAACGTCCATGCCTTTTTATGTTGCTGAGCTCACCAGTGCGTTCTTCTTTCCTTAGAATGTAACAAATAGTTGATTTGGCCACTCCCAATGTTGCTGCTATCACTCTGATGGATTTGTTTCATTTTTGAAGCCTTACAACGGCCTGTTACACTTGCGTGGACAGCTCCTTTGAACACATGATGTAGGTTCACAGCAATAGATTCCAAATGTAAATACCACACTTAGAATCAACTCCAGACCTTTTACCTGCTTAACTGATGAAGAAATAACAAAGGAATAGCCCACACCTGGCCATGAAACAGCTTTTGATTCAATTGCCCAATTACTTTTGGTCCTTTGAAAAAGGGGGGTGGCTACTCTTAATAGCCGTAATTCCAAAACCCTTCCTCCAATTTGGATGTACATACCCTCAAATTAAACATGAGAGTGTGCACTTTCAGCCCATATCCATTATATAACTATAGCTTGAATATATTTTGGTAAATACCTGGGAAAAAAACTAAAATTGTGCCTGTGTCCAAATATATATGGACCTAACTGCATATAGTTATTAAAAGTGAAACCTCTAGATGAATGTTGCAGCAAATCCCCATTGAGGGGGATGCAGCGTTTGTCTTTGTATCGGAGACCCAAAGACAAGATCTGCGGTGATAAGGAGACCCTCCAACCATTACCCAACCAACCTGGAATGCAGTCCTAATTATCTGACATTAATCAACTCTTCTGATCTAGTATTAGTAGCATGGACAGAACATGTGGCTGAGACCTTTTCTCTCTCCACTTCCACCTTCCAGGATCTTTTCCCAACAACCGCAGAGGCAGGAAGTGACACACATAATTATAAATTACAGTGTGGTACCAGCAGCTGACAGTAGAGGACAGCGGATTCCTACACATTGTTTTTATCTGTGTATTTAAAGAACATGAGAAGCAATTGGCAGCATTTGCAGATTTGAATTACAAACTACAATGTCCAAAATCCATTGTCTGAATAGATTGGTTTGATAGCTACCTCTAATTCTGTTGTTCAGTGTGACTGACCCTGTGCTCTGTAATGATATTTAGCTGTGGTACAAGGGCTCACTCCTCAATAATTATGTTAAAGCGTGGTGTACTCAGCACGCACTGCAAATGCAAATGTAAAAATATTATTTCAATATGTTACATTTTCCCCTCCACAGGAAAAATGGTGATATTTAAAATTAGGATACAAAATAATAAGATGTCTCCAATGCAGTAGCAGTTAATTTGTAGATGTTATAACTAACTCATCTGTGCATCAGTTATTTTATCTGTGAAAGCTGTCATTTTAATGGCAACAGACGCTCCTCCATTTAGTATGTAGATGCACTAGGGAGAAGGAGAATTATAATAAAACACCTCAAAGTGAAAAAAGAGAAAGAAAAGAGATATTCTTAGCATTGGTATCTAAGATGTAAATAGCTCATTATGTAATAATGCTGTAAAGGAATGATCTTGCTATAGATTTCAAAATCCAGCGTTAACTCTTTTCCTTCAGTTGTATTAAACACAATCTCTAGGCACAGATTAAAAATCCTTTAACCCTAAAGTGTTACTAAATACAGGACCGTACATTCACTATATCCTTTTTCCCACAGTACACATGACATGGAAATGCAATTATTTTAGTAACTCTCTATCTATCTATCTATCTATCTATCCATTCAGTCATATCCAAGCCTTGGCGATTGCATGGACCGTCACTCGTAAGCGACTTTTTCCATGAATTCTCTTAGCAATTATTTTACAGGGTAGGTTGCATGGTCTTTTCCCAACCCCTACCATGCAGGAAATCTTGCGTGGCCAGGGATATTTTAGTAACTATAAACTGCTAAATTCCTTTTCTCGTCAGCAGTATTTATCAGTCTTGTGAATTCTATCAGTCTCCAGCTGAGCACTGGTTAAAGCTTGTAGGTGGCGTTTTCATTCTGCTCTGACTGTCCTATGAGGCTGCATAACCCCTGACCCTCTGTCTTGACAGTGCTGATTGGCCCTGTGCTGATCACATGCACGCTTCCAAAGAAGAAAAACTTTCTAGCCATACACACTAAACTGAGCATCTGCAGAGTGACCCCAAGAGCTCTGTACTATCAGCAAATGGATTGGGGACAGTAGAAGAGTAGAATCAGAGAAGACAGGCTACAGTGTAATTCCTAGTCTGGCTTTGTGTGTAATAGCAGCAAATTAGACAGACTAAGGATTATATCCAATCAGGTGGAGTCTACTCTAAAGAATAAGACAGAAGCATAGTAGAAAATTGCAGCCAAAGGTTGTTGCTGTAGGTGAAGTTATAGAATTTGTAATCTACTTGATTCACATATGTCAACCGATTTCAGGCCTTGTACGCTTTCCTTTCTATCATAGTGCAATAATTCTGGATATATAGTAAGCATTAAAGTAAGTAGAGTCAGCACTAATTAAGTTTAATCTATGTTTCAATAGTAACATAATATCATCATTGTTTTTATTGTTTAGAGTGGTATCACATGCTCTTAACACAGTTCTCTAAACCAGTGGAACACATATACATACACTAATAATGACACTTTATATACACCTGGGCAGGGCTGCTGTTAGAAACCATGGGGCTCCATACAGCCAACCTGACAGGGACCCCCACCCAAAAAAATGTACAGCTAGTTTATTATGCTTCAGTAATGAATGAACACAGTGATTGGTACCAATCACTCATGTTCATTCAGAAATTACAGGGACTGATAAATGTAACATATTTCCTAGACACTTCCTCCACTCTCAATCCTGAAGGATACTATTGTACTCTTGCAGTTGCCAGTGGTAAGGAGAGGAGGGAAGCCGGCAGCACAGCGGGGGTGGGGGCACACATAGGGGGCCCTGGGCAGCAAGGGGAAATGTTTGGTGCACAGGGAGGGTGATGGTACTGGAACTGATCCCCTGTATGGCTCTCTGTGATCAGTTCCAGTAAATGCACCCCCCCCCCCCCGCTGTGCCGATCGCCCTCCCTGCCCACATACGATTTACCCAGCTGCCTGGGCCCCCCTGCAGATCTGGGCCCTGTACATGAGGACTGGTGGTGCCCCCTTATCCACGGCCTTGCACCTGGGTAAGTCTCCTATGTTCCAGTGCATCAAGCCATCTGAGTAAATATGTTTAAACACAATTCATAGAACTACCAAAAATGTATGCCACTATCATTTATCTCATGATCTGCTACATCAACAAAATATTTACTGGTAAATTTGTAAATTTTTTACATATTTTATAATATCCTTGTAATTATTGTCAATTACTTTTTATCATGCTATTTCTCTTATATTTTACTTTTGTTTAATGTTTTGCAGAATAAACTCCATAGGCAGTGTGTCAGGAATCAGCAACAGGGAAGCCGAAAGCTGCTACACTTAGGAAACTGGGACCAAACCCAAATTTAAAGTAGGATTTATTTACAGTGAAACCAAAATCCATCCAAACACCTGCAAACAGCAAACAAAGATATAAGTGAATCAAAAACCCAGTGACAAATTACCTAACTAAATAACCTAACATAGCAACAGAAATCCTAACTAGCGAACAAACTAAACTAAAAAAATTGTATAACAATTTCCGTATGAGGAACGGTCAGCCTATTGTCTGATCATTAGTATAGTGCTTTCATCAGCCGATTTTGACTTTTCAGATGAAAAAACTGAGGGTGCAAGCTAGAAAATTTTTTTCATATGTGAACACAACATCTGCTTTTTGTTTAATGTGTACAGTATTCGTACGGAAATAATCGTAAAAAACGTGCGCGATGAGAATCATGGGGCGACCCTACACCTCTTCTACGACGTTAGTGCATAGCTACATTTGTCTATGTTTGCCTTTGTTGGCTGGTATCGAGTCAATACCATTCTGACTACATCATGATACACTTTTGTGGAAAATCATTCAGTCGAGCGTACAATTTTCTCATAGTGTGTACTAGACTTAAGACTCTAACTTGCTGCTATTACACACAAAGCCAGCCCATGAACTACACTGTAGGAGAGCCTTCCATGTGAGTTTCTAATCCCACTATCAGCACCCATGTGGGAGACACACACAAGAGGGTGCAAACACCTCGTGCATTACCACCATAGAATTTATTCCAACTTTAAAGACAAATGGGTACTTACAAACAATTAAAAATGTCAGGCATACAACATGAATGTACCAGCCTAGGATGATGTGTCCCATAGTGAAAACATCTGGTCAGAAAGTTAACGTGTTTCGGGAGTCAAGCCCCCCACCACAGCACTGCAGCTCTGAGGAAGAGGGCTTGACTCCCGAAAAGCATTAGCTTTCTGACCAGACGGTTACAGGATGGGACATGTCATCCTAGACTGATACATTCATGTTTTATGTCTGCCATTTTTAATCATTTGTAAGTATCCATTTGTCTTTAAGGTTGGAAAAAACTGTATGGTGGTAATGCACAAGGAGTTTGCATCCATTTGTGTGTGTTTTTACAGTTGATTGGAGTTTTTCTGTTCTGTTGAGGGCTGCACCCGAGAAAGAATTCTACACCACAGCACATTGTAAAGCACCCTGCATTGAAAACTTAAGTATTTATTGAGGATCCATGTGGGAGACACCTGCTGGTGGACACGAGAACTACAACCTACCACTCTGGGAACACCAGATGTGATCCAGGTAATAGTGTACTCCCAGAAAGGGCGTGCTGTGTAACTTACTTTCCCTTAGCTTTCTTCATTACCAATTAAATTCAAGCTTTCATCTGAAGTTTTCATCTAATTGGTGACTGTGGGAATTGTCCGAGTATTTTTTCATTTTTTTTTATATTCAACTTTCCCTGGGTGAGAGACAGAGAATAGGGTGGTTCCAACATCACTAGCAGGGGTCTTCCAGGGCCAACAGATCACTCATTAAAGGAAGAGGGGTGGACTGGTGCAGTAAAGCAGTGTAAAAGTAAGAAAATGAATTGCTCAGCAGTTAGACAGAGCTGTCTGTACACAAGATTTCATTTTCAGTTTTGACTGGAGCGTACCTTAATGATGTGCAAAGACATTACCTAATCTTGGCAAGAGCTCTTCTGGTGTGTGAAGTTTTATTGAATCCAGGTGTAAATGTTACAGTAGTCAGCTATAAATCTGTCAAATATTAAATAGAACTTGTTATTAAATGCCATTTCATATGTATGCTTTATACTATTGATTAACCTGGAGCCATTTATATTTTAAATAAAATACATGCAGTTCCACTCAGTTAAAATCGTAAATCATCCCAAGGCAATTCAGTTTCTTTGATTATTAAACTTTTCTGTGAATTTTGTGGTACTGTATGAAAATCAAATCAGCAGTTATTAAAATATCAAGTGCTCTAGGTAAACCAAATTGCTACTTTATTCATTCACCATATGTTACAGTTGTAAATCTGCACTGCTATTTTTAGTTGTTTAACTTCAATATTGTGAGCCATAGCATAGGATAATGAAGATGAGATTTGCACTGAGAAAAAATCTGTAAGAAATGATCATCCATGGAGTAAGGGTACCCACATATATCCAGTTTTCTGTTAGCAATGCTTGGGTAGTATGGTGGTTGAGTGTCCAGCACCATGCCCATCTTCTGAGTGGAGTATCAACCAGTCAAAAGCAGGAACTATGCAGCACACTTTCCAATACTAGAGGAAAAAGTGCAGTTCTATGCACGTGGAGAGGAATTGCTGGAGTGGTAGGTGATGGGAATATAACTGCTGAAGAAATGCTGCTCAGAAATTGAGGTTGCTGGGTGATAGGTACTGGAGTTGGAAAGGTGGGCATGTACTGGGAGAAGCAATATATCTGAATTGATGAAATGCATAGGACAGGATCCTTAGAGACGTCATGTAGTAAATGCCCCCCCCCCCCGAGATGTTGCACACTGCTGCAACCCTAACAAGAGAGACAGGGGATCTGTGTATATTATTATGAGGAGAGAAATGTTTACTGTTGGGGATGGGGATATGTATTGTATATTCATTTGTGTGTGAGAGAGGTGTGTATACTGTATACTGTTGCAAAACCTCCAAATAAGAAGCCTCAAGGTCCCCAAAAATGTGTTACT
Organism: Staurois parvus; assembly: GCF_062004578.1. Lineage (NCBI taxonomy): Eukaryota > Metazoa > Chordata > Amphibia > Anura > Ranidae > Staurois > Staurois parvus. The sequence continues at coordinate 9,234,553 of NW_028317825.1, forward strand.
ATTATTAAGTAAACCAGGAGTCCCTAGTCACCAACATAATGAGAAACTACATAAAAGTATGGCTAGTTGTGGATATCCAAAATATTGGGTTTGTTTAAATGTATTCATATTGGAAAAACAAAAATTCAAAAAGGGCTGGTGGTCAGTGGCATACAATCATTTATTTATTCAACATAGACATTTCTAAAAACAGAAAAAATCATACCACACTCCACAGGTCCCGGGTAAAAACCCCCGAAGGGGAGTACCCATCAATAAACAGATCATTTGATAACAATAATATCTTTCACCATGAATAATGCTCCATATACAAAATTACAGTAGTATATAGCAGTCTTGTGACTTTTATCAGTGTCCGTCTGAGTAGTGGTTAAAGCTTGTAGGAGGAGTTTTAATTCTGCTCTGACTGTCCTATGAGGCTGCATAACTCCTGACCCTCTGTCTGGACAGTGCTGATTGCTCCTTTGCTGATCACATGCACCCTCCTAAAGGAAAAACAAACTCTCTAGCAATAAACACTAAACTGATCATGTGCAGAGTGACTTCTAGAGCTCTGTACTATCAGCAGATGGATTAGGGACAGTAGAAGAAGTGGAGGATCAGAGAAGACAGGATCAAACAGCCTTTTTACACAATGTGGAGGAATATGTGAGGATTAACCCTTTAGGTTCCACAGTGAGCATAACAAGCAAGCTTTACTGCATATAGAGACTGATTTTACTGTTGTGGGTTTAGTGACACTTCAAGCCTTGACTGATCTGATTGAAATTCCGGACTAAACAGTTCAAAAAGAGATGACTGCAATGTATTATTCTCTAGTGCATTAATTCAATCTTGAGCTATTTAATTCTGTAAACAACAGGCTTTAAAAGAGAAATAGAAGAAAACGTTAGAAAAGAAGCTGAGATCTTCCCGATAGCCAAAAGCTATGAATACACTAGATATGTGTGACTTGTTTCCTTACTAATCAAAATTCTGACAAAGGTTTCACCATTCGGAGATTCAGATATATCCAAATTTCACAATCACAATAGTAACAAATTTCAACAAATCCAAAATATATTACAACAAAATGAATTCTCCAAATTCAAATTTGAAAATGAATATGAACTTGAAACTGAATCCGAAAATGAATTTGAAATAGAAACATATGGCAATACATACAGTAAGGTATACAAGTGAAATAAGATGATGATTCCTACTTAGGCTCCTTTAACCACCTCCAGCCCGCTATATAGTCCAATGATGGCTGCAAGATGGTTCTCTCGTTCTAAGAGGACGTCATATGACGTCCTCCCATTCTCACCAGGCATGTGCGGCTCAGGGAGAGGTGCGCTGTGTTCCTCGGACACAGCGGATCACCGATCACGGAAAGAGCCGAAGATGTCGGCTCGGTCATGTGATCAGCTGTGTCCAATCACAGCTGATCACATGTAAACATGGAAATGCCGGTTATCTGCATTTTTCTCCTCTCGAGCTGTCACTCTGACAGCTCGATAGGGGAGGAGAGCCGGTAATCGGCATTCCTCGGAGGGGACATGTACATTGATCATCAGGGCACTGATGATCAGTGTAGCCCCAGCAGTGCCACCTGTCAAAGTCCATCAGTGCCAGCTGTCAGTGCCGATCAGTGCCACGTGCCAGTGCCTATCAGTGCCACATCAATGCCACACATCAGTGCATACCAGTGCACATCAATGCCACATATCAGTGCCCATCTGAGCTGCCTTTCAGTGTCATCCATCAGTGCCAGTCAGTGCCACCTATCAATGCCAAGCAGTGCCACCTATCAGTGCTGCCAACCAGTGCCACCTATCAGTGCCAGTCAGTGCCGCATATCAGTGCCTGTCAGTGCTGCCTATCAGTGTGCATCAGTGCCACCTATCAGTGCCAGTCAGTGCTGCCTAACAATGCCAGTCAGTGCCACCTATCAGTGCCAGTCAGTGCCGCCTAACAGTGCCAGTCAGTGTCGCCTAACATTGCCATATATCAGTGCCATATATCATGCCATGTATCAGTGCTGCCTTTCAGTGCCCATCAGTGATGCCTGTCAATGCCCATCAGTGCCACCTACTAGTGCCTCCTCATCAGTGCCCATCAGTGCAACCTATCAGTGCCCATCACTGCAGCCTCATTAGCGCACATCAGTGAAGGAGAAAAGTCACTTATTGACTAAATTTTATAACAAAAACTAAGAATAAATGTTTTTTTTTTCAAAATTTTCAGTGGTTTTTGGTTTGTTTAAGAAAAAATAAAAAACCCCGAGGTGATTAAATACCACCAAAAAAAAGCTCTATCTGTCACAAAAAAATGATAAAAATGTCTCATGGGTACAGTGTTGCATGACCGCGCAATTGTCATTCAAAGTGCGACAGCGCTGAAAGCTGGAAATTGGCCTGGGCAAGAAGGGGGTATAAGTGCCCAGTAGGCTAGTGGTTAAAGAATAGAAAATAATAGAATAGAGTAGAAAATAAAAGGCTAGAATATAAAAGAATGGAAAAGAACAGAATAAAACAGAATAGAATATAAAATAAAGGAATAGAAAAGAATACAATAAAACAGAACAGAATAAAAACTAAAGGAATCGAATAGAAAAAGAAATAAAATAGAATAGAATGGAAAATAAAAGAATAGAATATAAAAGAATAGAGTGATGTAGAATAGAATATAAAAGAATAGAAGAAAATAGAATAGATGTGAATAGAATCGAATAAAATAGAACATATATAGCGGTCTTCCAAAATGCAAAATTCAAATTTCAAATCAATTTGAAAATGAATATACGAAATGAATCCAAATATATAAAATGTATCCCTAAAATGAATCATTCTAACATAACGAATACGGCTAAATGAAATTATCTTAAGAAACGAATCCAAAATGAAACACATTTTTCCGTCATGCACATCTTTAGAATACACAATATTTCATGTTTACTGAATATAAAAGAATATATATTTTTTAGTCCTGTCTATAAAAAAAAAAAAGAAGAAAGAAAAGCAAGTAAAGTTCCTCCAAACATTCCATTTATTGGGAATTGTCAATAGTAGCACAATAATTTGTTCTGCCTGAATCGTAGTAATATGTTTGAATTCAAACATTTGCTACCTTGATTGTATCCTTCATATAGGGCTGGCAGTTAGGAAAATTAACTCATGCAAAACTGAGCTTATTTAGAGGGTTAACAAAGAAAAAGACTGTTTAAGTCAGAGATCATCTGTAGTATAATTTTCCAAAAGGCATTTGTTTTTTGTTTTTTTACAACATTGTTATTATATTATACGGAGATAACGACATCAATCAATATGATGTTGAAGGCCATTAAGCACTGTTCTCAATACTCTGCATATTGAAGGTTATTATGGTTAGTTGCAATGGATTGTTCTTCTATCCATATAAGCCTTACACGTTCTAAGTGTGTTCTGAGGGTAATCAGTACATATAATCCTTACTACATAACTGGAGTGAGACGCTCCAGGTATGAGAAACAGATATTTACAGAGTGATTTTGACAACCTAGCAAATGTCCCTCTTTTTGATCTTATATGTAGGTCAGCACTGAAAGTATCCTCCCCTCTCTGTTTCCTATATTTTCAACACCAGTTCTGTGCAGCAAATGTACAGCTCTTTGAAGTTTGTAGCTGTGTATAACACGTCGTGCTTTATGCTAATCTATATCCAAAAGATTAGCAGGTTGCACGCTCACATGTTAGGATGGCCATATATACAGAAAAGAGAGAAAAGTGCTTCATGGCAAAAGGGGAGTGAATTTGTAGCTGTGTAGTGTGGTTGGCCATAAACACAAATGAAAGAACACCCATAGGAGGAATGCTTCCAATTGTTAACGGCAAATTTTGCCCATGTGAGGTAAGAGACCCCTTTGTTTTGCTTTCGGAGATGAAGCTTGCAATTAAACCTTGTAGGCACTGATTAGTGCCCTCCATTTTCCTATTAGCTTGGGGTCGATTTGAATGAGAGACAAATAGATCAATTTCCAACTGACAACAGAAGGCCTTTCAAAAATGAGAGATGAATAGAGATCTTCAGTTTGAAAGAATGTTTATTAGAACAACATAAAGCCTAACAATCTCTTGTATGTAAAGGGTGGACAGTTGTTTTACAGAAGGCAGCTTTGGTAATGCCAAGAAATGGACCATGTTACAAAATGGTAGACTGTCATTGAAATGACAGTCTTGCCCTCAAAGGGAGGTAAGTGAATGATAACATCCATTGAGAGATGAGCCCATGGATGTTCAGGAGCAGGTAGCAGTAAAAGTTGGCAAAAAGCTAAAAGTCCTGGAAGATATTGATCATGCACAGCTCTCGCAACCTCTGACCTAGGCCATAGCTTCCTTCCTGAAAGATGGTCATCAGACAAAACTGGAGAGAAAAGGAATGGTGTTGTGAATGCCTGGATGGCAAGCAGACGTCATCATGTGGCTTTTGAAAAATAGTGAATCGGAGTTAAGGACAACAACCTGTTGGCAAGGGCATTGCCAGGAACATAATTTTCAGCCACCTGGACCAGAGATTAAAGGTAGGAATAAAGAGTGGCAATGTCCTGGGCAAAAGGGAGAATGGGGTGTTCCTCATAATAGGAAGCTGAGCACTGTTTGAAACTTCTGAAAAGAGTATCTACCTTAACATTCTTAGAACCTTGACAATAGGTCATGATGAAACTGAACCTGAGGGAACACCAGACCTTCCAGCAATTCAGGGGCTCTTGTGAGCCATACAGATTGTAAATGGATATTAGATCCCCTTCATCCAATATTGCCACTGTCCCAAGGCCCTTTTCATGGAGAGTAGCTCTCAGTTGTCATAGTTAGGCTCAGAGGGGGAGAATTTGCAAGAAAAGAATGCACAATAATGCAATTACTGTTAGAGGCACATTGTGACAAGACAGCTTCTGCCCCAGTCTTAGAAGCATCATCCTCCAATGAGAACAGCAATGCAGGGTCTGGATGCCTAAGGATAGCAGCTAAAATGAAAGCTCTATTTAATACTTCAAAATCGTAGATTGCTTCTAGCGAGCACAATTTAGGATTATCTCCTCCATTGGTAAGTTTAGTCATAGGCACTACCAGGGTTAAGAAGTCTTAGATAAACCTTCTGTAAAAATAAGCAAAGCCAAGCATTCAATAGAAAAAAGATCCATAGGCAGTGGCCACTGAAAAATGGCCTGGACGTTAGCAGGATCCATGACTCAGCCAGTGTTTGAGATAATGCACCCCAATGGGACCTCGAGTAGCATGAAAAACATTATTTCCAGTTCGGCATAGAGAGTGTTTACAAAACTTGGTCAAAGCTGCTTCAATATGATGTTCACGGTTTGCCAAAAGACCTGCCAAAAACCCCCACCCGAGAATGAGCTTGCAGAAAATCTAGACTCCCTGGATGCAGTTGAATAGCTTGCTCATCAAAGAGAGTGAGTACTGGTTGGGAACAGTAATACATTTATGTGTCTGCAGAATTCTGCTGTTTGTTACAGTCCACTATATCTCCCTCCTTCCTGAAGAAGCGGTTATCTTCCATGATACATGCAGAGAAATTCAGGAATTGCTCCCTTGGATACCCCATTGTTGATTTCAACAATTTCAATTTCAACATGGAACTGTTTAAAGCTAGATATTGAGAGTATATACTTTAACTATATTTTTCTTTTAGTGTGTATACACATAATATCAAATGGGTTTCCAAGGAGGGTTAGTTGTATGAAGGAATGTTCCTGTCAATAAGCAATGTGATTCACAGGAAGGTTTTTAACCATTTCATGGATTTTATCATGGTTTATATAAAATTTGGAGGTTTTTTTTAATGTCATTCAGTAGATCCTTGAGCACCATCAAAAGTCCAATTGTTTCAAAACTTGTTTACATGGGAATAGTAATGCAATTCAGGTCTATAGTCAATACATAACCTGAAAGTATCATCTTTTTCTCCACAAAAAAGAAGTCTGCACCAGCAGGAAAAGTGTAAGGGCGAATTAATTGTTTTTGCATGTTTTCCTCAATGTAATCATGGCCTGGTTTTCAAGTTTTGAGGGGGGTAAACTTGCAAGATCAAAGGGCAAGCCAAACATCGTAGAAGAAGAATGAGATCTGCTTTTGATGATGAGTTCTTAGGGTAAGTAATAGCATGGGAGAAAGGAGGTTGACCATATCTTGGGCTAGCAGATGGTTGTTGATAGCAACCAGGGAGAATGAGGGAACAACCAGAACAAGAGGAAGCTGATGCTAAGAGGCTAGAAGATTGTTTATAAAATATCGACTGGCCTGGGTCCACAAAGGCAGAGAAATTATTAAGAAGTATTGTTAGGAGTTTGGTAAGTAATGCAGGTAGGGACAAATAACTTGTTATGCTTCTCAAGGAGACTAGCAAGGCCTAGAGAAGTTGTCCCTGTTCCACTAGGCCTTCACATTTCCCAATTTGTTTATTATTTACATAACAGCTCACAAATGTCCCTTGGTATCACAATAGAGACAGCGGCCAAACTTCCTCCTGTGTAGCTTCTCCTGAGCAGAAAGGCGAGTGGCCCAAATATGCATTGGCTCATCCACTGAAACCCAGCCTTTCCTTTAAGTATGCCTACCAATACTTGGATGCCCCCAGGACTTAAAATGCTTGTAAACCCTTACATATACACTGTGAAGTGACTGGCCTCAGGTGATACACAGAGATTAAACAGCCTCCTACTAGTTGTACTTGTTTATCTGCAGATGTCACTTCTCTACATCCGTTCAAAGTGCTGAATTTTAAAGCTTATCTGAGAGCTCAGATAAAAGGGGGCGGAGGCCTGAAATTATACTCTGCAGAGCTCAGTGAAGGAAGCTCTGAGCGCTGATTGGAGAGAAGATACACTTACTCCTCCACACAGCTCACAGGAACAGAGCTGAGGCTGTCTATCTGATGGAGGTCCCACCCTGTCACCATTTTTCAGAGGAACAAAGCAGCAGATGGAAATAACACTTGTTCTGGATTGAGATAAGTACACACTGTACAGGGATATGCTGTGTTCATATTTCATGTCTGAGCTTTACAACCACTTTAAGGCACAGTGCTGTCATCATAGGGTACCCCAGCAACCCTCAGAGAGAAAGAGTTTACATACAGTAATATGTCAGATGGCTTCATTTTATGGGAAAGGTTCAAGGCAGGGACCATTTACAGGAGTTGCCCAGGATAAATGACTATCTGGATGCCAAGCATGCAGTGGTCAGGACAGGCTAGCAGTAGGCATGGGTAGAGTCCATTATCCAAACAAAGGCCAGGGTAGGTGACAATCAGTAGCATATCTATTATCCAGGATAGGGTCAGGTGGAAGAGGCAATCAGAGAGTAATCCATTTTCCAGGCAAAGAAAAAAGTAGCAGGAGAATCCAGAGATGACAAGACAGGGTTGACAGGCAATGGTACAGGAACCAGGTAGCAAATGCTATCTCAAGCCCAGAGCCCTGGGCTTGTGAAGCTCAAATAGAGCACCACAGTGCCACAGCCAATCAGAGATGAGACACATTGCAGAAACAGCCAAAGGTGTGTTCCCCCCCAGGAGGTGAGTAGGCAGATGGAGCCATTGGTGCTGCCTAGCAACAGGGGCAAAGCCCAAGGGGAGCACCACGACCATCCAGTAGGAGCAGAGGGGCTGGGGCAATATCTACAGAGCAGGGCCTGTTTCTGAGCAATGGACTGAAAGTCCAGAGAAAGCAGTAGGACTGCAAGGTAAGTGAGGCACTCCTAACTGCCTGCAATGACATACTGTAGGTAAGCAATGGCTTGTTTAAAAGCAAATTTTCTGCTATTTAAAAATATGTGAATGTTTGAATACCGAAAACATGGCCACTGTTACACTTTAAAGTCTTCATATAGCAGACATCCTGGTGAGATGAAGTTGAGGCATCAGCATGTAGGGCTATGCTTGATACTTGTAGTATAAAGCATTTTCTTTTACTTTGCCACAATTCTGAAGCTCAGGCCTCAGAAGTCAAACTACACTTTTCTGAAGTGTTGTCAGCATCTTTTTTCTGCATACTAGACAGTGGCAGTGTTCGAACACTATATTTTTAAAGTGAATTGCATAGAACAGAAAAATATGTGGTGTGGCATTTGCACTGTTAGATGGGGTAAAGTTATACACGTTTGTGTATAGCAGAATTCTGACATATGCCCATGCACTAGTAGTCCTCTTCTGGGGGGTTATGATTATGACATATGTTCCTCTCCAAACAGGATACTGTACTAAACCTGTAGATAAATAAGAGGACCAGAACCTTTACAAAGTGGAAGAGTGGGTTTCATAATAACATTGGCAGTGCCTCCACAGAGGATAGGGTCTCTGTAAACAGAAAGGATTCCCTTCCTGGGAATTAACCAGTAATCTAATCAATGTATTTGGAAGTAGAGGAACTACTACAACCAGCATAGAACATTAACCATAAGTATATAGATACACACCAGTGTGGAAATAATAGAAGCTTTATATAAGAAATGATTAATGACAGTACACACACTCAAAGTACAAACACAGGGCTCAACAAGAATCTTGGTGAAGTTGTTTACCTGTATATATATATATATATATATATATATATAGAGTATATGAATGCAGCAAAGTTCGGTTGCAGGGGCCCCTGAGGATGATCATGATGTGTTGTCCATTTTGGTGGCAGTGATCTGTGGTGACATGGAGATCCTTCAACCATTGTCCAACCATCCTGGATTGCAGCTTCTCACCAGCTCTGTCTGTAATGTGCCACTGGAACTCAAAATCCAGTCCCTAGTATTTTCTAATCTGTCATGCAACCGGACCTCTAACTGCCAGAAATTATCATTGGATGCTTAACCTTGCTCTAGCCCAGTGGTGGGCAACCTTTTTTTTCAACTGAGCCAAATCTCGCCAAAACCATGATTGAAATTTATTTTGAGAGCCACATTTTTAAAACTGAAAATACATCTCCCATATAGTAATTCATCCCCCATAGTAATTCATCCCCCATATAGTAATTCATCCCCCATAGTGTAATTCATCCCCCATAGTGTAATTCATCCCCCATAGTAATTCATCCCCCATAGTAATTCATCCCCCATATAGTAATTCATCCCCCATATAGTAATTCATCCTCCATATAGTAATTCATCCCCCATAGTAATTCATCCCCCATATAGTAATTCATCCCCCATAGCAATTCATCCCCCGTATAGTATTTCATCCCTCGTATAGTATTTCATCCCCCGTATAGTATTTCATCCCCCGTATAGTATTTCATCCCCCATATAGTATTTCATCCCCCATATAGTATTTCATCCCTCATATAGTATTTCATCCCCCATATAGTAATTCATCCCTCATATAGTATTTCATCCCTCATATAGTATTTCATCCCCCCATATAGTATTTCATCCCTCATATAGTATTTCATCCCCCCATATAGTATTTCATCCCTCATATAGTATTTCATCCCTCATATAGTAATTCATCCCTCATATAGTATTTCATCCCCCCATATAGTAATTCATCCCTCATATAGTATTTCATCCCCCCATATAGTATTTCATCCCCCCATATAGTATTTCATCCCTCATATAGTAATTCATCCCTCATATAGTATTTCATCCCCCCATATAGTATTTCATCCCCCCATATAGTATTTCATCCCCCCATATAGTATTTCATCCCTCATATAGTAATTCATCCCTCATATAGTATTTCATCCCTCATATAGTATTTCATCCCTCATATAGTATTTCATCCCCCATATAGTATTTCATCCCCCCATATAGTATTTCATCCCCTCATATAGTATTTCATCCCTCATATAGTATTTCATCCCCCCATATAGTATTTCATCCCTCATACAGTAATTCATCCCTCATATAGTAATTCATCCCCCATATAGTATTTCATCCCTCATATAGTATTTCATCCCCCCATATAGTATTTCATCCCTCATATAGTAATTCATCCCCCCATATAGTATTTCATCCCCCCATATAGTATTTCATCCCCCCATATAGTATTTCATCCCTCATATAGTAATTCATCCCTGATATAGTAATTCATCCCCCATATAGTATTTCATCCCCCCATATAGTATTTCATCCCTCATAAAGTAATTCATCCCTCATATAGTATTTCATCCCCCACAGTACTATTCCCCCCCCCCCCTTCTAGTAAGCCAAGTCCCCCGTGTCAATTCACTTACCTTTTGCGTTCCTCTCGCTGTCTTCCCGCGCCGTTCGGGTCTTCAGGGCGGACTGTGAGAGGAGCCTAGCTCCCCTCCCCTCACGTTCGGCACGCTGCCCCGCCTACACACATCCTGACAGCCACATCCGCAAGCCGGATTAAAAGGTCCGCGCGGACTTTTGGGGCTGCCAACCGAGAGGAGGCAGGGGAGCGGCCGACCGAGAGGAGGGAGGGGAGCAGGCGCCCGGCACACAGAAGAGCCGCATTAGACTGGGTAAAGAGCCGCATGTGGCTCGCGAGCCGCGGCTTGCCGACCACTGCTCTAGCCTATGCTAGTTAATGAGACCTGCGCTTAAACTAGCTATAAAAACCCAGACAAGAAGGGACAGGGTTAACTAAAATAACAGGAGCTATGTATAAACTCTATTGCAATAAACAGGTTCATCTACTACAATGGTAATATACTGGAAGGTGACCACTACACACATACATAAGCACAAATCTAACCTTCTGGCACTGTGCACGTGAGATAACAACAAGGCGACAGATATACTTCTGTCACCAGTCTTTAAATATATAAATATATACACCCAGAAGCTATAGGCAACAATAGCAAACTGTTAAACACAGGAACACTTGACTATTAATCCCTGGTTTTGGCATGGGTTAGATCTCCATAGCAGGACATGTGGTATTAGACGCTGTCTATCTTTCTGGGGTTTTCAACCAAGACACACAGAGACAGGAAGTGATGTACATAAACAACTCTGTGAACATCAAGCAGCATAGCCACTTACAGACAGTAAATGGCAGTAGATCCTTACACATTATATTGTGTAATGCAAATTTGGTCTTTAATATCAGTCTCTCAGCACTTATGCCTGTTGCCCCATCTTTTGCTGTGCAGACATCTGCTTGTGTCCTTGGGCATTAGAAGCCTTCACAAGATCATGTAACTGACTATTGTATGCACAGAACTGTGCTCAGTCAGCTGAGAGCAGTGTAAACAACAAGGAGCAGTGAGCTTCTCAAAGCTCAATTACAGCCCATTTTTGTTTTGGATAGACAAAATTATACTGGTTTTGGATAGAGTTGGTAAAAGCAATATATCCCTACTATGAAAGGACTAGCTAGTTGCGCACCAGGCTAAAGATATTCAGTCCTCCCCAATGCCTGTCTTGGTGACCAAGTGCCACAGAAATACTAGAAAAGCTTTCCAATGCGATTACAGAAGGGAACAAAAACTTTATTTTTTGTAAAGTAAAATATGTTTTAGCCTCTGTCTGCTTATGATTGCTGTCTGTGTCTTTCTGTGTCTTTCTGTCCTGGTGACCCTCATGTCCCTGATTTCTGCTGTCACAGGGGCAAGAAAACCTCCTAACAAAAGCTGGAAATACAAACCTCTGAGAGGCTCACAATCATTCCAAATGTATCCAAGGTTGAGCAAAAAGGCTGGTGTTGAATTTTAAATATGCCTGCATGATAAATGATGCATGCATATATGTGATAGAAAAAAAGCGAACCGAGGCTTTAAAAGAATAAATGTTACTCCTATTCGGAATATCTTTATGATAATCTCACTATAGTCTTTTCCCATATAGATTTTTTTTCTTTCTTCTTTTTTTTTTTTTGAGAAGACACCACAAGGAGCCATGACTCAGGCTAAGTCTGTCTAAAGAGATGAGCGTGTATCTTTCAATGCTGTGTCTGCTGAGAGTCGGAGAAGTGCCTTCCTCCAGGGAAGAAAATCGCTTTATTTTCTGTAACAAAACTCGACAGTGCACAGGAGCTGAACTGTTTTCATACATACTCCCTCTGACCAACTTTACTTTGAGAGAGCATATTAATTACAAAGTCAATACGAGTGGCTTTCATTAGTGTATTAAGCACCAGGATCGATATTATTTGTACGTCGTGAAGACTCTACCACAGGAAAGAAAAGCATTTTTGCCCCGGCAGTTCTAGATGTCTGTGTGGTGTGCACGAGACAGGATGAGCTGTAATAGGAAGCCGTATTAGCATCATGGACCGATACCAGATTAGGTACTTTCCCCTCTATCTTCTGCCAGAATGAGACAGGAGGGGGATCCACACTCAACATAAAAGGCACTGCGATCACGTTTCATTTTTTAATTGCCATATTATTTTCTCATACGGCACTAATCGTGTTGAAACTGCTTTGTAAACCCGGCTACACAAATAATGCGGGATATGAGGTGGTGCTGATAAAATACTGGCAGCGTGAAGACAAGCGTTCAGAGGATAGTTTCCAGCTACATGGAGCTTTCCCATCTGAATAGCGAGAAGCCAGCACAGACAGCTGGAGTTAATGTATACTAGTGTTATCTGCTGAGGCAATACTGTAAAGGGCATTTGCTGTGATTATTGTAGTCAATCAGCACGAGCGCCTTTGTGGAATGAAAAAGCAGAGATTTGCCTGCGCTTTGTAATAACCCATCTTTTCATTGTTAGGTGTTAACGGCAGACGCCGCTAATGAAGGCCGTGGTGGTAAATTGAAAGTTTAAAAGGTCAGGCTTCTATCAGGTGAGTAATGTGGATAAACAAAATGACTCATATGAGTCTTCAGAAGGGAATATATGTATGCCCAAAAAAAGGCAGGCAAAGGAGTGGCCACCAGTATTGCCTATAGGCCCCCTGTTGATTTTTTCCCCCCCAGGACCATGCTTTGTTTTTGTGGTGGGGCTCATCTTAAGCCAGACATAGATGATGTGATTTTATTTCCTGCAGTCATAAGTCGATTCCCCCAAATCACTTGATTCCCCCATCAACACAGACAGTGTTGATGGAGGACTATCTCCCCTGGAGCTATTGTGTTCTCCCAGCGGGGAGGCATAGTGGGGAGTAGGCCCTGCCAGGAGAACACAGTGATTATTGCTAGCAGCTATAGCTGACAAGCTGGTTATACCCATACAATCGAATTGGGTACAATCCGCCAGCCTATAGTTGGTTTGAATCTTGGTTGGGCCCTGCTGAACTGAAATTTGAACTATCCATGGCTGGCTTTAGTACAATAGCAGGGCATTACCTCACTTGGACCTGATTCCCTGATGAGAAAAGAGGTACAGACAGCACAGCACAGATCCACAGAATGAAGCAGGGAGATACTTGCTCTGTAGGTCCTCAGGTACACCTTTCATTCCAACAGAGTCTTATAAAACAATAGTATTGACATCAGCAAATTTCACCCCAAGGTTCTTATGTACACTGCAGCTGATAAACTCACGTTTAGAAGATGTTTAGTGTTTTTTTTCAGCAGCCCCGGAACTCACCCTAATGTTTTCCTATGTGTCCATGTACACATCTTCATCTACAGTCGTTTATAGGCATTTGAGTTTACAGTCGTTTTTTTGAACGCAGAAAACTTGCATTCAGCAGTCGATTCTATCAGCGTTTCTAACGCAAAACGCTTGTAAACGCGGCAAATTGTGTTTATAAGCTTTTGCGTCTGAAATTTTTTTTAACTCTTCCAGTTCCCGATGCTGTCCAGAGTCTTTTTTCATCATGAAAAATGCATGCAAAGCGTTTTCAAGGTACTCAGATGGACAAAACACTGAAAACCGGATGTTCCTACCAAGCTTGTCACACATTGTAATGACCAATTCACACTTCAGACCTCTCCCACCCTTGGAAACAAAAGATATGCTAATGACCATTTACACTTCAAATTCCTCATGAAGACCCCCTGCCAGGTGGCCTTAATGACTAACTTCACCAGACACCTTTCCCACCCTTGGAAACAAAACAAATGTTAATGAGCAACTCACACTTAATTATCTCAACACACACTGCTGTCTCTGCTTCTACTCTCTGTATTTCTCTGAAACAGTCTGAAATAATTAATAATTTACCACTTTTCAGTGCATTCTGGGCATTTGGGAGGTTCTCCTGTGCTTATGTTTAAAAAACACTTCTAAACGCAAACACACATAAACGCACATAAACGTACATAAACACGTTATGCAAACGCGGCTAAACAGGCGTTTTTTAACCTTTGTTTTCCAGCAGTCAGTTTCCATCGTTCAGAAGTGTCCCGTATACATGGGGCCTAAAAGACGTGAAAAAGTAATTATTAGAGGCAGGTTTGGGCAGGATATGACTGAACTCAACTTGAAGCTCTAATCACATTCAGGAGGTATATAGCGCAATGAATGGCAGTGCAGAGCACAAATGCACATAATGTGTTTTATTGCAGCACACATCTGAAAAATGGACCCTCAGTATCAGCTGAACATTCACTAATCCACACTGCCTCATTTTATACTAAGTAAGTTATCTCAGACTCTATTTAACCACACCTCTTTAGGCCACACTCAATATTCAGCTCAATGCAAACCACGCCCACATTTGTCACACGCAGCACTCCACTTATTTTTCTCAAAATGGCGGCCAGCTTATGATTTTGCTCACAGGTCCACTGCATTCAGAACACTCCTGTGACCAATGCTGGGACAAGGTCATCCAGTACCTAGGGCAAAGTTGCCACACTGTGCCCCCCATTATCTTCGAGCTTAGGTTGCAGCAGTCATCTACTGTCAAAATCACCACAGACAGTGCTGCTGGTTGAGTTTAACTGACAGATTAGGACTTTGCAGGATTTGCTTTCCTGCCCCCACTGGCAATTTCTACTACCGGGACATGAGCAATGTGGGGAGGAGGTAGCCAGGGTAAGATGGCAGAAGAAAGATGGAGAGTTGGGGGTTGGGTAAGCAAACCCAGCACTGTCCCAATCTAACAGCACTCCTGTATTTAGAAGCCAACAGTAGTGTTCACAGGGATACAGGAGCCTGGAGGGGAAGAGAAAACTCTGCCCGGCCTCCTCCCAACTCAATCCTCGCCTCCTCTAGCAGTTGGCAGTGCAGGTGTTCTCTCTCCCCCTTCTTTTCACCAGAACAGGGCTCCTGTATTCCTGTGAACACCACTGCCAGCTTCTGAATACAGGAGCACTGCACTGGCAGGAAGGAAGAGAGGGAGAGAGAACGCAGCCCACACCGCCTTTTGGCTTTCTAATTCTCCCTTTCTGCTTCCAGTGCTGGACTGACAGGAGTAGTGATGCCACTGTTGCTATTGTTGTCAGCCTTGTAAGTAGAATGAGCTCACCACATGGTGCCCCCATCCCTACAGTACACTACTGTGCAGTGAGTAGCCTCCCTCCTGCCCACCGCTTGTCCCACCTGTCACTAACACTGTACAAATGAGTTCAGTGGCTGGCCCTAAATCATAAGATGCAATCTGAGTTACCGCTATCAAGACAGAATTAACACTTCCTTTACAGCCAAGGAGGCTGCCATCTTTGCCTCTGTTTTATCTGTAATTGCCATGGGGCTGCCCATGTGATCAGCTGTAATGCAAGCCATTTGATGTCTTGACAGTTTGGCTGAGAGCTAACATAAGCACTCTATTAACTGTAATGGTTATCATTCATGACATGCCTTGAATGTAACAGTTAAATCTGTGCATTTCATTCCATTTTAAATGGGTCCCTTTTGCTGGTGTTAGGCTGCTTTCACATTGAGGAGTTTTTCAAGCGTTTTGGCGTTAAAAAAAAAAAACCTGAAAAGCTCAAGAAAACTGCTTCCCTGTGTTTGTGAATATATATCTATGTACTGTATGTTTTCACAGGCATTGTGCTTGTGGTGCGGTGTAAAAATTCCTGCTTGCAGCATCTTCGATGCATGTTTGGGGAGTTAAAAAGAACACCTCAAAATGCCTCTTCCTCTTGAAATCAATGGTAACCACCTCAAAAATGCTCCAAAAATGCACTGCACGTGTGGGAAGGTCTGTAAATAGTGACATGATGTGAAAGGGGGGAGCGCTAACGCTTGCAAAACGCTTGCAAAATGCTTAAAAAATGCCTCAAAAAGGCTCCAAAAACACTAGTCATTTTTCAAGCGTTTTTCAGTCGAACTAGTGTGAAAGCAGGCTTACTGTCTGCTGAATGCAACCGGAGGTATAATCTTCACTGTGGTGCACCACAAAGCGACACAGCCTCTCCAGCATGTATAGGGCTCTCAGGTCACCGATGAACTATGGGAGAGGTGCAGGGGTGGGTGGTAGGAGAGCTTTAAAAATGCTTATCAGCTGCTCTATTTCAACACAAGTGTAAACTAGGCCTAAAAAGGTGAGTCATATCATGTAGGTTCATTACCTATGGACCAGGCCAGGGGTGGGCAATTCATTTTTCCAGGGGGCCATGTGAGAAATTGGGACTGTTGTGGAGGGACAAATCAAAGTTTAGTGTACACTAAATACTTTGATTCAATCAGCAGCCTTAGTTGAACAACACTGCATGGGAAAGGTCTGTAAAGTGCACACACACTCTTATTATTACAGTCTGCTGGTCACAATGTTGGTGTAGGGCAGGCTGGTAAAAGCAGTGAGGGAGCTGACAGGTACAGGGTTAATTAACGATCTGCCATTCTGAAGGCCAATGTATGACTGATTGGCCCAGAGTGATAACTGGTGGACCTGCAAACACTGGAAGGAGAGAGCCTGAGATCAGTACAGCAGGGATTTCTGCAGATCCTGACCTGAAGTGAAGAATAGCTACATGGCTCATAGGGTTTGCAGCAAGCAGGCGTTAACACAGGAAGAACTTTGCTGGGTGGCAGAGTGGCAGGAGACCATCAGGACATCTCACTTTTTGTCAATGGATCTAAAGATCCACATTTTTCCACTTGGAAACAACGGTGACCTCCATCAGGGTAATCATCATTTTTAATTGATACTGCCAATAGTAATATATAATTTTCTTTATACTGATATCCATGTTATTCATTATAGATTTAGCCAAAGTGCTATCCATTGAGATCATCTTGTTTAAGGAATATCAGCCGATTGAGGTTGGCTATACGCAGTACAATTTTTTCTCATCAGCTAATATGATGATGATGAGACACCAAGAAGGTAAATAATGATTATTATAATATTTTCCTCTTCAGAGCTATCAGGAATTATTGGATTTAAGCTTGATGTGATATATACTGATACATGCATATGGTGACTCTTCCCAGATTTTATACTTATTGCACACATTTATCCTCCAGGATTTTCAATACTTATCACCCTACCATCCAACATTGATGAATACATGAGGGAAGTGCAAATATATTTCCAATATTGGAAAACAACAGGAACTTGAAACTGTGAAGATTCAACCATTCAGAATACTATCATTATGGACTCCCCATATACCATAACAACTTCCTATATATACCCCCCCATATACCAATAACGGTTCTCCAGCCATTTAATTGATGCAGCTAAGTGACTGTGCAAGACTTTTTTTGTTTTTATATTCACTGCTTTTATTTTTGGGATTGACTGTGTGTTCACCATGTCTACAATGCCTAACCTTTCCCATGATCTACATGATCTAACTAAAGAAAATAATTTGCATCCACTATTGATGGTGTTGGTTTACTCTGCATAGGATTTATAATATACCGCCTTTTTGGCAGTTTGCTCTAGTCAGCTGCAAACCTTTTTCTCATAAGCTCAATTCGGTGTAAAATCCACACCCCATACTAGGGTGAGTCGGAGAGATCCTTTTTGATGGGTAGTTCCACCCTTAATAATGGCATTTTTTCCTTTTGTATGAGCAACACTCCCCGACCAGAACTGAGCCTCCCTGCTGTACAGATCAGCATCTCAGGCTCTCTCCTTCCAGTTCTGGCAGCCTTCTACACAGACATCTGTCAGTGTGACTCTGTGACCCTGCCAGCTTAGTCCCTGGGGCATGCTGACAGTTGAGGCATCGAGGGCCCGACAGGGACAACCAAACGGCTGCATGGGGCCCTGGGACTGCAATTTAGCCAGGTCTAGACCGGAGCATTCTATCTGTGCAATAAAACTCATTTTACTGAGATCCCATAAATTATTCAGGTATACCTGTTGAAAATAGTGAAAAAAGGAACAGTTGTTAACATACTTATCTACTATCCTATAATGTACACTAGCATGATTGACAGGAACCAGAATCTATACGGTGTATGACTATATGCTGTAATCCGATGACACAGCTATCACATAGCAAGCAGAAATATAAGAATTTCTTACTGACATATCATAGGGTTGATGTGTCACAGATCTGAGTGGTATTTGTACTTTGGGTAAGCACAGATAAAACACGCCATCTATTTCCAGGGATGGCACTAAGATAGGGCAGAAAGCTGTCAACATGATGCCTCGCTTGCAGTCACTTCTCCTGTAAATTGGAGGTTGGCAGCATTAGAAATAAAAAGGTGGGTTACTACAATAGAAAGACTGATCGCTGCTTTTCAACCTATAATTTGTCAATCTTGCAGAGTGTTGAGGATCATTGTGCAGTGTGCACTTCTAAGGAAGGTCAGAGCCGGCGACTTCTCAGCAAGATATCGGCTTAGGAGGGGAGAAAGGATGGCTAGAAACTCTCAGCGCTTTCAGAAAAGGAGGAGGAAAAGAAATGGATGCAGAGAGATGCTGTATCAAAAGAAGCAAAGAGAGATGCGGGGAGTTTTCTAAAGTGTGAATTCGACCTCAGACGCCTTCTGTGAACTGCTGAGAGGAAGAAGAAAGAGGAATCTCTTCTCTGAACATCAGACATGCTCTCCCCAAGAACGCACAGTTCACAGCTCATCTCAATCAGATAGACAAAGATTATATTTATCCCATCAAAGCTTTAATGTCTCGTCACACATAGCAACCTCTATTGGAATTGGAATTGAATGCACTTAGCCTTGCAGTAACATCCCCACCATTATAGAAGAAGGCTACTATTTCATATATATTTAATAGCTTTTGAAACAAATGGTCAGAAAGCTTGCAGAAGGTATTGTAACAAGCATGACGTATTAAAATACACAGATTTTGTAAAGGGCTGGCTTTTATCCCATTGTGGAATGATGCTAATTAGTGCAGTTTATTTGGAGTTTGGAACTGTAATACACCATTTTAAAATAAAAAAAAGAGTTAAAATATGTTAATGTACAGTATATATATCCAAAGTCAAAAACTTTTTTAGCTGTGCATAGAATGGATAAAACTTTTTTTATCATTTGCGTCTTATTAGGGAAATTTCCCTAAACTTCTGACTTGTAGACACAAGTGAGAGGATATCTCTAAGTGAAAACAGTTGCTTCTAGAATTAGTGTCCTAACTGGATGATTCCTGTTCCAAAGACAACATAAATCTAGCTCTAGCACCACAGGGGCCGCTGATTTTAAGTGGTTCTCCCCCAATCAGTACAGAGGCCACCATCCATCCAAGCAACAGTCCATTCACTCTGACTCCTATAAACAGCCTAAGGTTGTCCTTTTGTGATTTATTGATGGTAAAACTTGTAACAGGACAGGGGTTGGGGATGTGGGATACTCCAAAATGGTTAAAGGTTGGCTGTGAGAGGACAATCTTCTCCTTAAGTAACTGTGAGTATTGGATAGTCTAAAGCTTCATAGCTGGGGACCATAAGGCAAGTCTCTGGCATCTGGTTAACTGGCAACACTGCACAGCTATTGGTACCCAGTGCAATCTCAGGAACACTGCACAGTTCAAGAGGGCATTCTTCTTAGCTCGGGGTCAAGGACACTGCTGAGGATGGAGGAATGACCAGTATCCTGAACCCTATAAGAGGAGCAGCTTTAGTCCAAACAACATCTGGCACTTATATCCTAAAAACACAGTTACTAGGAATCAATTCAAGGTCATTACTCACAAGTTCTCAGGACAGCTGCCACCTTCCAGACTCCTCCAGACACAATGCAGTAAGTGAGACAATCCTCTAGACCAGATGCCTTTGGTGAAGTCCTGCAATCAGTTCAAGATCACTTCCAGGTTCCAGCTCTGCCACTGCTGGGATCTCACAAAACAGTAACACAGTCCACAGGCTGCCTCCAGGGCAGTAGCCCTCCTGAGGCTTGGAACTCTCCTTGCTTGAGAAAGATAATCTCTCCAGGGCTCCAGACTATTTATCAGCTTCCCAGCCACCATCTGGGCACACCTCCCCAGGGATTGGCTAGGCCCTGATCAATATTCAAACAGGGGCAGGAGGAAGCACTCAAATTATAAGCCTGTAAAACCCTAAATAGCCAAACCAAACAATCACTGCTCTCTTGGTTACCGAAGGAGCCAAAAACAAAAGTTACATAGCATCCTAAGCACACAAATTTTGGATTTTCTGTCACTTCCTGGTTCCCAATTTTGAATATCACCAGTGAGGAATTACAGAGTTTGAACTGCATAAAATATTATTTTTTATACCTTTGCTGATTAAGCATGCTATGCAAAGTAATGGGTAGGTGTGTAAAGAAAGCTAGTGAAGAGCATGGGTCATGCAGCCTGTCTGCTTGAATGAGAGATAATCTTTGGAAGCCTGTTGAAAGGGGGTTGCTAATTATGTTTCTTCTTTGAATAAAACATGATGCTGATGGGGGTCTTGTATTTTTTTGTAGACATTAGCCTCAGGAATTTTGCGGTTCAGTAAGGGAGAAATGAATGCAACAGCAGTAAAAATGAATGGCAACATCCACTATGTTCTGCAGAATCTGAAAGAAAGAAGTTGGACATAAAAAACTGAGGTATTAAATGACCAGCATTCAGTGACTTAGATATTCTTTGAGATACTGCCTAAAAAGCGAGTGATTTAGAGCAGGGTTGGGCAACTGTGGCCCTCCAGCTGTTGGTGAACTAGAAGTCCCATCATGCCTCTGCCTTTGGGAGTCATGCTTGTAACTGTCAGTTTTGCAATGCCTCATGGGACTTGTAGTTCTACAACAGCTGGAGGGCCACAATTGCCCACCCCTGATTTAGAGGATAAAATTAGGGTATTAATAGTCCAACCTGCATTGTATCTGAAGTATGAATTGTATTTTAAAATGTTACTAAACCCAAAACAGTAAAATCAGTCTGTATATGCAGAAAAGCATGCTTGTTATACTCACTGTGGAACCTAAGGGGTTAATCCTCTGCATTGTGTAAAAAGGCTGTTTGATCCTGACTTCTCTGCTCCTCCTCTTGTTCAAATGTCCACATCTTATCTCCTGATAAGACAGATTGCACTGTAGCCATTCTGCACATGCTCAGTTTAGTGTGTATTGCTAGAGGATTTTTTTTTTCTTGTTAGAGTGCATGTGATCAGCACAGGGCCAATTAGCACTGTCCAGACAGAGGTCAGGGGTTATGCAGCTTCCTAGAGAAGAAAGAAAACTCCTCCTACATGCTTTAACCAGTGCTCTGCTGAACACTGATAGTAAAGTAGCGAGGATAGTGAAGTAAGTACCCAGACTGAATGGTGATATGCAGAAGGTTAAATGAAAAAAGATTGGAGATAATTATACTAGCAGCATTCAAAAACATGTTACAATATTAAAGTGTTACTAAACCCAGAACAGTAAAGTCTGTATATCAGTAAATCATGCTTGTTATACTCACTGTGGAACCTAAGGGGTTAATCCTTAGCATTTCATAAAAAGACTGTGTGATCCTGTCTTCTCTGATTCTCCTCTTCTTCTACTGTCCCCAATCCACCTGCTGATAGTACAGAGCTCATAGAGTCACTCTGCACATGCTCAGTTTAGTGTGTATGGCTAGAGATATTTTTTTTCCTTTGAAAATGTGCATGTAATCAGCACAGGGCCAATCAGTGCTGTCAAGATAGAGGGCCAGGGGTTATGCAGCCTCATAGGACAGTCAGAGCAGAATGAAAACTCCTCCTACAGGCTTTACCAGTGCTCAGCTAGATACTGATAGAAGTCACAAGACTGCTATATACTGCTGATGAGAAAAGGTATTTAGCAGTTTATATTTACTAAAATAATTGCATGTTCTGTGTACTGTGGGAGACCAGATATAATGAATGCAGGGTCCTGGGTTTAGTAACACTTTAAAATCACTATAGGCAAAGCATTCCGCCATTACTGCTCTTTAGGAGCTGACGCTGTGGCTTTTATTTCAGTGGTGGATCACTAAGGGCTTTCTACTTATCGGGGACTATTTAGATGGGAATCACCTATATTCTTCACAATATTGTTGAGATAAGCACCAACTACCCCCTAGTGAAATCTTTTGATATAATCAAATTGTGTCCTTTATCCAATCCAAACTTAAACTATTAACGGAACCCTTAAAAACTCACCTCTTTTGAACTCTCTTGTCGAGTTTCTGGTATACTGAAAGGTCGAATATCTACTATTTATACTTCCCTATTGATCCAACAACTAAGCTTCCCTATATGATACAGTGGGAAAGGGACTTACATACCTCCTTAGAACTAACTGATTGGCAAGATACGGCTTACGCTTTGTCCAAAATTTCTTTTAATGCTACACTTATTGAATCTAATTATAAAACACTCCTGCGCTGGTACCTGGTCCCTACACATCTTGCAGAAATGTATCCTAGCACGTCAACCTCCTGTTTCTGGCACTGTGGACAGGAGGGAACTATCTGCCATATTTGGTGGCAGTGTCCTATGGTAATTAGATTTTGGATTCATATATTTAATTTTATTTATTCAGTGACAGGAGTGAATATTCATAGGTCCCCGGAGATTGCCCTTTTTCAGAAGTTACCCTTGGGTATCCCCAAGAAATCGTTCAAACTGATTCTTTACATTCTCCTTGCTGCTAGAATTATGATAGCTAAAAGTTGGAAGCGATCAGTGATAGCACTTGATTATTTCAAAAATAAACTTAATTAGATAATGATTAATGACAAGCTAACTTGTATTCTTAAAAATACCGACTCAAAGTTTGTCAGTACTTGGGATTCATGGATTCACTACCTCTCCGTTCCTTAATGGGTACAGGGCTGACCCTCCTTTACGTTACTACTTTACTTTCCCTTTTTTTTTCCTTCTTTCTTTTTTTATTTTTATTTACATTTTTTTATTATGGCAATTTACTTTTGCTGTATTACAGTTGCAAGAAAAAGTATGTGAACCCTGTGGAACATCCAGGTGCTCTTTTGCAAACTTCAAACATGCTGCAATATTCTTTTTGGACAGCAATGGCTTCCTCCGTGGTGTCCTCCCATGTACTCCATTCTTGTTTAATGTTTTCCTTATTGTAGATGTGTCAACAAAAATGTTAGCATGTGCCAGAGATTTCTGTAGGTCTTTAGCTGACACTCTGGGATTCTTCTTTACCTCATGCAGCATTCTGCGCTGTGCTCTTGCTGTCATTTTTACAGGACGACCATGCCTAGGGAGAGTAGCAACAGTGCTAAACTTTCTCCATTTGTAGACAGTCTGTCTTACCGTGGACACATGAACATCAAGGCTTTTGGAGATACTTTTGTAACTCTTTCCAGCTTCATGCAAGTCAACAATTCTTGATCGTAGGTCTTCTGAGAGCTCTTTTCTGCGAGGCATGGTTCACATCAGACAGTGCTTCTTGAAACCAGTAAACCCAAAACAGGTGTGTGTTTTTTAAGGGCAGGACAGCTGTCAGCAACACATCCAATATCATCACACTGATTGGAGTCAAGGTTGGCTCACTCCTGGCTCCAATTAGCTCTGGGAGAAGTCATTAAGCTAGGGCCTCACATATTTTTTCCTCCCTGCACTGTGAATGTTTACATGTTATGTGTAATTAATCCATGGCAACATCTAATGTTTGTGTAGTATTATGTTCAGCAGACTGTGTTCTTCTATTGTTGTGACTTAGATGACGTTCAGAGCACATTTTATGCCCAATTCATGCAAAACTCCACGTAATCCCAAGGGGTTCACATACTTTTTCTTGCAACTGTATATGCTGGTGTCTGACTACAGGGTGATTATGCTTATCGTTATTTGTGTTTCATTGTGCACTTTGTACTTGATTCCTGTTTATTGTTGCGGTTTTGTTTTCTTGGCCTGTAGACTGCACCAGAGGGACTGGCAGATCCTGTACCTAATTGTTCAGTCCGATTCTTTCATTCCTTTATCTCATGACTGTGTCATTTATTTTCGCACATGACTATTGTCTGGAAATGTTTTACTTTCCTACTTGTTAGTCTTGTAGCTCTATATATTGTACAGCGCTGAGCAAACCCTTTGGCGCTATATAAACTCGTAGTAATAATAATAATAATAATAATATGTTGTTCTTTTAATAAAAACATTGAAACATAAATAAAATCACTATAGGCAAGGCTGAAGATTTTCATTCGGTCTCAACCCATGTTTGGTTAACCAAGAAGAAAGCTGTCAGTTCTGGCCCAATCAGCTGCAGCATAGCTGTACATACACAGTGGAGCCGGGATACTCATTAAATCACTGATGGGGATGTCACAACCATCCCTGCCCCTTTGTGTACATGCACATGCAGGGCCGGGAATGCCCTGGCTTCAGCTGATCGGACTAACACTGAGCTTCTTTCTAGGTTCATCTAAACATGTGTTCATCCCTAGTCAGAAGGAACCACAGCAGACAGTGGGAGACACGCACTTTAACACCCCTGGAAGTGTGGAATAGGTATGGTGTAGGAAACTGCTCTATAAAGCAAAGTTTTAGCAAATGGGAAAAAGGGCTAGTGTGAATAACACTGCTTTGTTCACCAGTTATCGTTGATGACAAATTTTAGTCCCCTGACAGGGTTGTAGAAATAGGAAGAGATAGCCTGGCCACTGGATACCTCATCTGGCCTGAATGGTTAACAGATAAAAGCAGCCTCTGGTGGATTCATTCAAACCATGGCTTGGCTGAATCGAGCTGAGGCTGATTTTACCTGCTAAACTCTTGGTGTGTGGCGGCCGGGCAATCTCTTCCTATTTCTATAGCATTGACAAATCTTTTGCCTGCATCCGCACTTGTCAGCGGCATCCAATTCATTGGACCTTGTTAGCCTGGGCAGGGGCCACTAAGCAGTTATTGCTTGAAGGTGTGGGTTCATAGAGAAAAACATAGCTTTGCTTAAAAGATGGAAGCAAGAGGCTGGGAAATGTGAGTTCAGTCACGAGATATTTTTATTAACATAAATGGGGTGCATCCCCATGATGCAAAAACAGACCATTTCCAGGACAACAAGAAGAGATCAATAGATGTATATTCTCTCTACTGGAGATCAATGCCTGCAGTGTATATGAAAGCATGATATAATAATGATCACCATATGATTATTTTAAAGCCAGGAATAATAGAATAGATAACTGTGTGCAACGTGGTGTGTATTATGGCAACGTTTGGAGACATGTTTGATTTTTCCTACTTCAAAGTGTTACTAAACCCAGGACCCTGCATTCACTGTATCTGGTCTCCCACAGTACACACAACATGGAAATGCAATTATTTTAGTAACTATAAACTGCTAAATACCTTTTCTCATCAGCAGTTAGACCAGTCTTGTGACTTCTATCAGAGTCCAGAAAACCACTGGTAAAGGCTTATAGGAAGAATTCCCATTCTCCTCTGATTGTCCTATGAGGTTACATAACCCCTGACCTTCTGTCTGGACAGTGCTGATTGGCCCTGGGCTGATCATATGCACTCTCCCAAGAAAAAAAAAAGAAAAAAACTCTCTAGCACACCAAATTGAGCATGTGCAGCTTGCCCCCAGGTTTTCACGTGAAAAATTCCTTACAGCTATTTCCTGCCATAGAAATACATATCTATATCTACTGAACAAAATACTGCAGCTAGTCCAGGATCAAGGTCTGCTCACCCATAAATGAATAAATAAGTAATACAGGGGCCAGGATCCACCCACCCCCTAAGCTCATGGGGGGGGGGGGGATTTTAGCTCTTTTGGACAAAGGTCAAAGTTGCTGATTTTGTATGTAGTTTTGTAAAATTTGAGAGTTTTGTGATTTTTTTTTTAAATTTGAGAGTTTTGTATGATTTTTTTGAACAGGGCAGTAGTTAGATTCTAGTTGCTGATCAAGAGGTGGATTGTTTGGTTATGATTCTAAGTATCATTTTGAGTGATTTTTATGGTAAATATGGGAAACATTAGAATTAGAGATGAGCGAATCGAAGTATCCGAAGTGGAATTCGAGTCGAATTTCGGAAAAATTTCGATTCGTGCCGAATCCGAAAAACAGCCTAATTCGGACGCGCGAATCGAAATTTTTCCGAAAATGGCGGCTGACATGTGCTGCGACGGAGCGGGGATGTCGGGGAAGGCGCGCAGACAAGGCGCGCTGCCCCATAATGCATTCCTCAACGACATGTGATCGCATCAGCCAATCAGCAGCCAGCCAGCCAGCACTGTGTAATGGTCGAGGTATATATAGCGGCCATTTTGGAAATCTTCATTTGCCTGCAGTCATTGAACAGAGGCAGACCGCTCTGTACTAGGGACAGGGACAGAGTTAGGGCCACAGAAACGAGAATTGGGGACAGAGAGAAGTTACTTAGGGACAGAGAACCATTACTCAGGGACACAGACTTGTTAATGAGGGCCACAGAATCGTTATTTAGGGACAAAGAAACGCTAGTTAGGGCCACAGAATTCATACTCAGGGACAGACAGAATTGTTACTCAGTGCCAGAGAATTGTTACTTAGGGCCACAGAAACGTTATTAGGGCCACAGAATTTTTACTCAGGGACAGACAGAATTGTTACTGAGTGCCAGAGAATTGTTACTCAGGGACAGACAGAATTGTTACTGAGTGCCAGAGAATTCTTACTCAGGGCCACAGAATTCATTCTCAGGGACAGACAGAATTGTTACTCAGGGACAGACAGAATTGTTACTGAGTGCCAGAGAATTGTTACTCAGGGACAGACAGAATTGTTACTGAGTGCCAGAGAATTGTTACTCAGGGACAGACAGAATTGTTACTGAGTGCCAGAGAATTGTTACTCTCACAGACACAAAATTGTTACTTGCACAGACACAGAATTGTTACTTGCACAGACACACAATTGTTACTCAGGGCCACAGAATTCATACTCAGGGACAGACAGAATTGTTACTGAGTGCCAGAGAATTCTTACTCAGGGCCACAGAATTCATACTCAGGGACAGACAGAATTGTTACTCAGGGACAGACAGAATTGTTACTGAGTGCCAGAGAATTGTTACTCAGGGACAGACAGAATTGTTACTGAGTGCCAGAGAATTGTTACTCTCACAGACACAAAATTGTTACTTGCACAGACACAGAATTGTTACTTGCACAGACACACAATTGTTACTCAGGGCCACAGAATTCATACTCAGGGACAGACAGAATTGTTACTGAGTGCCAGAGAATTGTTACTCAGGGACAGACAGAATTGTTACTGAGTGCCAGAGAATTGTTACTCTCACAGACACAAAATTGTTACTTGCACAGACACAGAATTGTTACTCGCACAGAGACAGAATTGTTACTCAGGGCCACAGAATTCATACTCAGGGACAGACAGAATTGTTACTGAGTGCCAGAGAATTGTTACTCAGGGAAGACAGAATTGTTACTGAGTGCCATAGAATTGTTACTCAGGGACAGACAGAATTGTTACTGAGTGCCAGAGAATTGTTACTCTCACAGACACAAAATTGTTACTTGCACAGACACAGAATTGTTACTCGCACAGAGACAGAATTGTTACTCAGGGCCACAGAATTCATACTCAGGGACAGACAGAATTGTTACTGAGTGCCAGAGAATTGTTACTCAGGGACAGACAGAATTGTTACTGAGTGCCAGAGAATTGTTACTCTCACAGACACAAAATTGTTACTTGCACAGACACAGAATTGTTACTTGCACAGACACACAATTGTTACTGAGTGCCAGAGAATTGTTACTCAGGGACAGACAGAATTGTTACTGAGTGCCAGAGAATTGTTACTCAGGGACAGACAGAATTGTTACTGAGTGCCAGAGAATTGTTACTCAGGGACAGACAGAATTGTTACTGAGTGCCAGAGAATTGTTACTCTCACAGACACAAAATTGTTACTTGCACAGACACAGAATTGTTACTCGCACAGAGACAGAATTGTTACTCAGGGCCACAGAATTCATACTCAGGGACAGACAGAATTGTTACTGAGTGCCAGAGAATTGTTACTCAGGGACAGACAGAATTGTTACTGAGTGCCAGAGAATTGTTACTCTCACAGACACAAAATTGTTACTTGCACAGACACAGAATTGTTACTTGCACAGACACACAATTGTTACTCAGGGCCACAGAATTCATACTCAGGGACAGACAGAATTGTTACTGAGTGCCAGAGAATTGTTACTCAGGGACAGACAGAATTGTTACTGAGTGCCAGAGAATTGTTACTCAGGGACAGACAGAATTGTTACTGAGTGCCAGAGAATTGTTACTCTCACAGACACAAAATTGTTACTTGCACAGACACAGAATTGTTACTCGCACAGAGACAGAATTGTTACTCAGGGCCACAGAATTCATACTCAGGGACAGACAGAATTGTTACTGAGTGCCAGAGAATTGTTACTCAGGGACAGACAGAATTGTTACTGAGTGCCAGAGAATTGTTACTCTCACAGACACAAAATTGTTACTTGCACAGACACAGAATTGTTACTTGCACAGACACACAATTGTTACTCAGGGCCACAGAATTCATACTCAGGGACAGACAGAATTGTTACTGAGTGCCAGAGAATTGTTACTCAGGGACAGACAGAATTGTTACTGAGTGCCAGAGAATTGTTACTCTCACAGACACAAAATTGTTACTTGCACAGACACAGAATTGTTACTCGCACAGAGACAGAATTGTTACTCAGGGCCACAGAATTCATACTCAGGGACAGACAGAATTGTTACTGAGTGCCAGAGAATTGTTACTCAGGGAAGACAGAATTGTTACTGAGTGCCATAGAATTGTTACTCAGGGACAGACAGAATTGTTACTGAGTGCCAGAGAATTGTTACTCTCACAGACACAAAATTGTTACTTGCACAGACACAGAATTGTTACTCGCACAGAGACAGAATTGTTACTCAGGGCCACAGAATTCATACTCAGGGACAGACAGAATTGTTACTGAGTGCCAGAGAATTGTTACTCAGGGACAGACAGAATTGTTACTGAGTGCCAGAGAATTGTTACTCTCACAGACACAAAATTGTTACTTGCACAGACACAGAATTGTTACTTGCACAGACACACAATTGTTACTGAGTGCCAGAGAATTGTTACTCAGGGACAGACAGAATTGTTACTGAGTGCCAGAGAATTGTTACTCAGGGACAGACAGAATTGTTACTGAGTGCCAGAGAATTGTTACTCAGGGACAGACAGAATTGTTACTGAGTGCCAGAGAATTGTTACTCTCACAGACACAAAATTGTTACTTGCACAGACACAGAATTGTTACTCGCACAGAGACAGAATTGTTACTCAGGGCCACAGAATTCATACTCAGGGACAGACAGAATTGTTACTGAGTGCCAGAGAATTGTTACTCAGGGACAGACAGAATTGTTACTGAGTGCCAGAGAATTGTTACTCTCACAGACACAAAATTGTTACTTGCACAGACACAGAATTGTTACTTGCACAGACACACAATTGTTACTGAGTGCCAGAGAATTGTTACTCAGGGACAGACAGAATTGTTACTGAGTGCCAGAGAATTGTTACTCAGGGACAGACAGAATTGTTACTGAGTGCCAGAGAATTGTTACTCAGGGACAGACAGAATTGTTACTGAGTGCCAGAGAATTGTTACTCTCACAGACACAAAATTGTTACTTGCACAGACACAGAATTGTTACTCGCACAGAGACAGAATTGTTACTCAGGGCCACAGAATTCATACTCAGGGACAGACAGAATTGTTACTGAGTGCCAGAGAATTGTTACTCAGGGAAGACAGAATTGTTACTGAGTGCCATAGAATTGTTACTCAGGGACAGACAGAATTGTTACTGAGTGCCAGAGAATTGTTACTCTCACAGACACAAAATTGTTACTTGCACAGACACAGAATTGTTACTCGCACAGAGACAGAATTGTTACTCAGGGCCACAGAATTCATACTCAGGGACAGACAGAATTGTTACTGAGTGCCAGAGAATTGTTACTCAGGGACAGACAGAATTGTTACTGAGTGCCAGAGAATTGTTACTCTCACAGACACAAAATTGTTACTTGCACAGACACAGAATTGTTACTTGCACAGACACACAATTGTTACTGAGTGCCAGAGAATTGTTACTCAGGGACAGACAGAATTGTTACTGAGTGCCAGAGAATTGTTACTCAGGGACAGACAGAATTGTTACTGAGTGCCAGAGAATTGTTACTCAGGGACAGACAGAATTGTTACTGAGTGCCAGAGAATTGTTACTCTCACAGACACAAAATTGTTACTTGCACAGACACAGAATTGTTACTCGCACAGAGACAGAATTGTTACTCAGGGCCACAGAATTCATACTCAGGGACAGACAGAATTGTTACTGAGTGCCAGAGAATTGTTACTCAGGGACAGACAGAATTGTTACTGAGTGCCAGAGAATTGTTACTCTCACAGACACAAAATTGTTACTTGCACAGACACAGAATTGTTACTTGCACAGACACACAATTGTTACTGAGTGCCAGAGAATTGTTACTCAGGGACAGACAGAATTGTTACTGAGTGCCAGAGAATTGTTACTCAGGGACAGACAGAATTGTTACTGAGTGCCAGAGAATTGTTACTCAGGGACAGACAGAATTGTTACTGAGTGCCAGAGAATTGTTACTCTCACAGACACAAAATTGTTACTTGCACAGACACAGAATTGTTACTCGCACAGAGACAGAATTGTTACTCAGGGCCACAGAATTCATACTCAGGGACAGACAGAATTGTTACTGAGTGCCAGAGAATTGTTACTCAGGGACAGACAGAATTGTTACTGAGTGCCAGAGAATTGTTACTCTCACAGACACAAAATTGTTACTTGCACAGACACAGAATTGTTACTTGCACAGACACACAATTGTTACTCAGGGCCACAGAATTCATACTCAGGGACAGACAGAATTGTTACTGAGTGCCAGAGAATTCTTACTCAGGGCCACAGAATTCATACTCAGGGACAGACAGAATTGTTACTCAGGGACAGACAGAATTGTTACTGAGTGCCAGAGAATTGTTACTCAGGGACAGACAGAATTGTTACTGAGTGCCAGAGAATTGTTACTCTCACAGACACAAAATTGTTACTTGCACAGACACAGAATTGTTACTTGCACAGACACACAATTGTTACTCAGGGCCACAGAATTCATACTCAGGGACAGACAGAATTGTTACTGAGTGCCAGAGAATTGTTACTCAGGGACACCTAATCGTTGAATTAAATAGTATGTCAGACAACATGCAGAGGAGTGGCAGAGGAGGCAATGTTTTAGGAGCGAGCAGACGTGGCAGCAGAGGAAGGGGTCGAGGCAGCAGTATTCGCAGCCAGAGGCCAGTGCTCCCGGTGTCATCCAGCGGTCGTGTCTCCACCGACAACCCTGCCGTCATTGATTGGTTGGCTCGGTCGTCTTCCTCTTCCCAGGTCACCTCTGACACCTACAGCCAACGGTCGGTGGGTACGTCAGACACAACCGTTAGTTGGCATGGCCCGGGACCAAGCCCACTGAAATCACGTGTCCTCTACCTGCCCCTGTCCTTTGCTGTTCCCTCACCAAGCGAAGTATCGCATGCTGTGGGCTCAGCCCCACTGTACAGTGAGGAAGAGCTAACAGAGGGCGGTCAGGAACGGGGGGAGACATCGGCCTTTTCAGCAGCCAAGCGAACAAGTACTGGCGAGGAGAGTGGCTCGGTAGCCGGTCTAGAGACAGGTCTGTCTCCTGACCCAGACGCAGCCGAGGGGGCTAGTAGTGAGGCGGAGACCCTACTTGATGATGAGGAGGTTGATCGCACTTGGCAGCCTCGTCGTCATCAGGCAATTTCTTCCGCATCATCAGGAGAAGAGGGTGGCAGCTTGGCAGCGAGCAAAACAGTCGGTGGGTTGCCCAGGAGACAGCAGCAGGGTCGCATCAGTGTCAGTGGAGCCAAACGTCCACGGAGTAGAGCACCAGCTCCACTGCAGCCTACCACCACGGCCAGTAGTGGTGCCGGTGCGCACGGAGGAAGTAGCAGTCAGCCAGTGAAGAGTAGCGGGGGCAAAGTTTCCTACTCGGTGGTGTGGCAATTTTTCCTCAAGCCGCCCGAGGAAGTAAACGTAGCCGTATGTCGACTATGTGGCCAGAAATGCAAGCGTGGCCAGGGGGCCCATGTTGGGACTACAGCGTTGCGTCAGCATATGCAGCGTCACCATTCGGTGGCCTGGGAAAACCGTGATAAACATACGGCGGTTCTGCCTGCCCCAGCCCCCGCTCCATCACCCGCTCCGTTACTTGCTCCGTCACCCGACGTCGTCAATCGCCCTCTATCAGCCAGTCAAGGCTCCAACACCTCTGCTGAGGGGAGTTGTCGCTCGTTGGCATCTTCCGCTCGTTCAGATGCTCCTTCTCCTGCTACTCCTCTTCTCGGATTCCGTCAACAGTCTTTCTTGGAATCCGTATCCAAGAGACAACAGTTTGCGAGCACGCACCCGACGGTGCAAAAGCTGAACGTCCTCCTGTCCAAGTTGCTGGTGCTGCAGTCCCTCCCTTTCCAACTGGTGGACTCAGCACCTTTCCGAGAAATGATGGCTTGTGCCGCGCCGCGGTGGAGAGTGCCAAGCCGTCATTTCTTTGCCCAAAAGGCAGTGCCAGCCCTGCATTCACATGTAGAAGAGATGGTGGGCCAGTCTTTGAGCATGTCGGTCTCTGCCAAAGTGCACGGCAGCGCCGACGTGTGGAGCTGTAACTACGGTCAGGGACAGTACATGTCATTTACGGCCCACTGGGTGAACGTGGTGCCGGCACAGCCGCACCAGCAACTTGGACAGGTCACGACGCTTTTGCCTCCACGTTTGCACGTCCTTGGTCCAGCAAGCATGTCCGCCTCTACCACCTCTTTTTCCGCCGTGTCCTCAGCCGCCACCCCCGTGCCAAGTCCCATTACCCGACCGGCATATCACATGTGCAGGGCGCAACGGTGTCACGCTGTGCTGCACCTGGTATGCCTTGGCGAACGTAGTCACACAGGGGAGGAACTGCTGAGTGTAATGAACAGAGAAATCGACAGATGGCTGTCTCCGCGCAAACTAAAAATCGGAACCATGTTGACTGACAACGGAAAGAACATGGTGTCTGCTCTGCGTCAAGGAAGGTTGTGCCATGCGCCATGCATGGCTCACGTGTTCAATCTGGTTGTCAAGCGGTTCCTAAAATCCACCATCCCACTGCAAGACATCCTTAAAATGTCACGTAAACTGTGCATGCATTTCAGCCATTCCTACACCGCAAAGAACACCCTCATTGAGCTGCAGCGGCAGAACGGAATTCCACAGCATCGCCTGATCTGCGACGTTGCAACAAGGTGGAATTCAACCCTACACATGTTAGACCGCCTTTACGAGCAGCGAAAGGCCATCACCGATTTCCTGATGTTACAAGCGGATAAAGGTACTCCCCTGTGTAACTTAGATGTCAGCCATTGGCAGCTCATGCGTGACACCTGCCGCTTGCTCAGGCCCTTTGAGGAGGCCACGCTATTCGTGAGTCGGCAGGACTATGGGATGAACGACGTCATTCCTCTGTTGCACGTCCTGGAACAAATGCTGTTAACAATGGCTGGTCAGGGTGCGGTAGACGTGGCGCACAGATCTCAACGCCACATGACCCCTGTGGGGGCAGGACAGGAAGAAGAGGAGGAGGTAGAGGAGGACATTTGTGCTCAGGAATTATTGAGTGAAATGGGTGGTTTTTCCACTCAGCGGACAGGAGTGGAGGAGCAGGAGCATCTGGTAGAGGAGGAGGAGGAGGAGACAGAGGACCCAGACGCACCGTGGCAGTATGCTGTGGAGATGGAGGCAGGGAGTCCCTCGCATTCCTTGGCACAAATGGCCCATAGCATGCTCGGTTGCTTGCGTAGCGACAGCCGAATAATAACCATCAGACAGAGGGATGACTTTTGGCTGTCCACCTTGTTGGACCCTCGCTACCGGTCCAAAATGGTGGCCTTTTTCACACCTGCTGAGAGGGAGGCCAAAATTACGTACTATAAAAACCACCTATGTAGTCAGTTGGTCTCTGCCTTTGTGCGCCAACGTCCATCCTCAGACACTGTGGGCCCTGTGCGCTCGCGTTCCGCTGGCATGGCAGCAGGGGAGGGGTGGGGTGGTAGGAGCAGTGGCAGCTCCACCAGCAGCGGCTGCCTCAGTCTGCAGTCGATGATGAGTAGCTTTCTTCACCAGCGCAGTGAGGAAACTACTAACCAGCCGCAGCAGCAGCAGCAGCATCAGGTGGACCTGGAGCAGGAGCTCAAACAACAGGCTTGGGCCTACTTGGACAGCACCCTGCCAACCGAGGTAGACAATCCCCTTGACTACTGGGCAACGAAACTTGACCTTTGGCCCCAACTAGCTGAATTTGCCCTTGAAAGGCTGTCATGCCCGGCCAGTAGCGTGGCATCGGAGCGCGTGTTTAGTGCGGCAGGAGGTATTGTAACTCCGCGGAGGACACGACTGTCCACCCAAAGTGTGGAGAGACTCACGTTTGTGAAAATGAATCAGGCGTGGATTAGTCTGGATTTCAAACCACCAGTTCCTGACACAACTGACTAAATCCGCCATGAATCATGCCTCAAACATGTGCCACTTTCAGGTCTCCTCACACTGCTGGTGTGTTGAATTTTTTGACATAGGGTGCTGGCAGATTACGGGCCTCCTATAGCTGCTGCCAGGCCCCTAATCTGCCATAGGCCCCTATATACCGCCTCCTCCTGCTGCTGCCAGGTCCAGAGTCTCTCATGGGTCCCTGTACGGCCTCCCATTGCTGCTGTCTCCATCGCCACACTCTGCTGCCATGTGCCACTTTCAGGTCTCTTCACACTGCTGGTGTGTTAAATTTTTTGACATAGGGTGCAGGCAGATTACGGGCCTCACATAGCTGCTGCCAGGCCCCTAATCTGCCATGGGCCCCTATATACCGCCTCCTCATGCTGCTGCCAAGTCTAGAGTCTCTCATGGGTCCCTGTACGGCCTCCCATTGCTGCTGTCTCCATCGCCACACTCTGCTGCCATGTGCCACTTTCAGGTCTCTTCACACTGCTGGTGTGTTAAATTTTTTGACATAGGGTGCTGCAAGATAACGGGCCTCACATAGCTGCTGCCAGGCCCCTAATCTGCCATGGGCCCCTATATACCGCCTCCTCATGCTGCTGCCAAGTCCAGAGTCTGTCATGGTCCCTGTACGGCCTCCCATTGCTGCTGTCTCCATCGCCACACTCTGCTGCCATGTGCCACTTTCAGGTCTCTTCACACTGCTGGTGTGTTAAATTTTTTGACATAGGGTGCTGCAAGATAACGGGCCTCACATAGCTGCTGCCAGGCCCCTAATCAGCCATGGGCCCCTATACCGCCTCCTCCTGCTGCTGCCAGGTCCAGAGTCTCTCATGCCATGTGCCACTTTCAGGTCTCTTCACACTGCTGGTGTGTTAAATTTTTTGACATAGGGTGCAGGCAGATTACGGGCCTCACATAGCTGCTGCCAGGCCCCTAATCTGCCATGGGCCCCTATATACCGCCTCCTCCTGCTGCTGCCAGGTCCAGAGTCTCTCATGGGTCCCTGTACGGCCTCCCATTGCTGCTGTCTCCATCGCCACACTCTGCTGCCATGTGCCACTTTCAGGTCTCTTCACACTGCTGGTGTGTAAAATTTTTTGACATAGGGTGCTGCAAGATAACGGGCCTCACATAGCTGCTGCCAGGCCCCTAATCTGCCATGGGCCCCTATATACCGCCTCCTCATGCTGCTGCCAAGTCCAGAGTCTGTCATGGTCCCTGTACGGCCTCCCATTGCTGCTGTCTCCATCGCCACACTCTGCTGCCATGTGCCACTTTCAGGTCTCTTCACACTGCTGGTGTGTTAAATTTTTTGACATAGGGTGCAGGCAGATTACGGGCCTCACATAGCTGCTGCCAGGCCCCTAATCTGCCATGGGCCCCTATATACCGCCTCCTCATGCTGCTGCCAAGTTCAGAGTCTGTCATGGGTCCCTGTACGGCCTCCCATTGCTGCTGTCTCCATCGCCACACTCTGCTGCCATGTGCCACTTTCAGGTCTCTTCACACTGCTGGTGTGTTAAATTTTTTGACATAGGGTGCAGGCAGATTACGGGCCTCACATAGCTGCTGCCAGGCCCCTAATCTGCCATGGGCCCCTATATACCGCCTCCTCCTGCTGCTGCCAGGTCCAGAGTCTCTCATGGGTCCCTGTACGGCCTCCCATTGCTGCTGTCTCCATCGCCACACTCTGCTGCCATGTGCCACTTTCAGGTCTCTTCACACTGCTGGTGTGTTAAATTTTTTGACATAGGGTGCTGCAAGATAACGGGCCTCACATAGCTGCTGCCAGGCCCCTAATCTGCCATGGGCCCCTATATACCGCCTCCTCATGCTGCTGCCAAGTCCAGAGTCTGTCATGGTCCCTGTACGGCCTCCCATTGCTGCTGTCTCCATCGCCACACTCTGCTGCCATGTGCCACTTTCAGGTCTCTTCACACTGCTGGTGTGTTAAATTTTTTGACATAGGGTGCAGGCAGATTACGGGCCTCACATAGCTGCTGCCAGGCCCCTAATCTGCCATGGGCCCCTATATACCACCTCCTCCTGCTGCTGCCAGGTCCAGAGTCTCTCATGGGTCCCTGTACGGCCTCCCATTGCTGCTGTCTCCATCGCCACACTCTGCTGCCATGTGCCACTTTCAGGTCTCTTCACACTGCTGGTGTGTAAAATTTTTTGACATAGGGTGCTGCAAGATAACGGGCCTCACATAGCTGCTGCCAGGCCCCTAATCTGCCATGGGCCCCTATATACCGCCTCCTCATGCTGCTGCCAAGTCCAGAGTCTGTCATGGTCCCTGTACGGCCTCCCATTGCTGCTGTCTCCATCGCCACACTCTGCTGCCATGTGCCACTTTCAGGTCTCTTCACACTGCTGGTGTGTTAAATTTTTTGACATAGGGTGCTGCAAGATAACGGGCCTCACATAGCTGCTGCCAGGCCCCTAATCTGCCATGGGCCCCTATATACCGCCTCCTCATGCTGCTGCCAAGTCCAGAGTCTGTCATGGTCCCTGTACGGCCTCCCATTGCTGCTGTCTCCATCGCCACACTCTGCTGCCATGTGCCACTTTCAGGTCTCTTCACACTGCTGGTGTGTTAAATTTTTTGACATAGGGTGCAGGCAGATTACGGGCCTCACATAGCTGCTGCCAGGCCCCTAATCTGCCATGGGCCCCTATATACCACCTCCTCCTGCTGCTGCCAGGTCCAGAGTCTCTCATGGGTCCCTGTACGGCCTCCCATTGCTGCTGTCTCCATCGCCACACTCTGCTGCCATGTGCCACTTTCAGGTCTCTTCACACTGCTGGTGTGTTAAATTTTTTGACATAGGGTGCTGCAAGATAACGGGCCTCACATAGCTGCTGCCAGGCCCCTAATCTGCCATGGGCCCCTATATACCGCCTCCTCATGCTGCTGCCAAGTCCAGAGTCTGTCATGGTCCCTGTACGGCCTCCCATTGCTGCTGTCTCCATCGCCACACTCTGCTGCCATGTGCCACTTTCAGGTCTCTTCACACTGCTGGTGTGTTAAATTTTTTGACATAGGGTGCAGGCAGATTACGGGCCTCACATAGCTGCTGCCAGGCCCCTAATCTGCCATGGGCCCCTATATACCGCCTCCTCCTGCTGCTGCCAGGTCCAGAGTCTCTCATGGGTCCCTGTACGGCCTCCCATTGCTGCTGTCTCCATCGCCACACTCTGCTGCCATGTGCCACTTTCAGGTCTCTTCACACTGCTGGTGTGTTAAATTTTTTGACATAGGGTGCTGCAAGATAACGGGCCTCACATAGCTGCTGCCAGGCCCCTAATCTGCCATGGGCCCCTATATACCGCCTCCTCATGCTGCTGCCAAGTCCAGAGTCTGTCATGGTCCCTGTACGGCCTCCCATTGCTGCTGTCTCCATCGCCACACTCTGCTGCCATGTGCCACTTTCAGGTCTCTTCACACTGCTGGTGTGTTAAATTTTTTGACATAGGGTGCAGGCAGATTACGGGCCTCACATAGCTGCTGCCAGGCCCCTAATCTGCCATGGGCCCCTATATACCACCTCCTCCTGCTGCTGCCAGGTCCAGAGTCTCTCATGGGTCCCTGTACGGCCTCCCATTGCTGCTGTCTCCATCGCCACACTCTGCTGCCATGTGCCACTTTCAGGTCTCTTCACACTGCTGGTGTGTAAAATTTTTTGACATAGGGTGCTGCAAGATAACGGGCCTCACATAGCTGCTGCCAGGCCCCTAATCTGCCATGGGCCCCTATATACCGCCTCCTCATGCTGCTGCCAAGTCCAGAGTCTGTCATGGTCCCTGTACGGCCTCCCATTGCTGCTGTCTCCATCGCCACACTCTGCTGCCATGTGCCACTTTCAGGTCTCTTCACACTGCTGGTGTGTTAAATTTTTTGACATAGGGTGCTGCAAGATAACGGGCCTCACATAGCTGCTGCCAGGCCCCTAATCAGCCATGGGCCCCTATACCGCCTCCTCCTGCTGCTGCCAGGTCCAGAGTCTCTCATGCCATGTGCCACTTTCAGGTCTCTTCACACTGCTGGTGTGTTAAATTTTTTGACATAGGGTGCAGGCAGATTACGGGCCTCACATAGCTGCTGCCAGGCCCCTAATCTGCCATGGGCCCCTATATACCGCCTCCTCCTGCTGCTGCCAGGTCCAGAGTCTCTCATGGGTCCCTGTACGGCCTCCCATTGCTGCTGTCTCCATCGCCACACTCTGCTGCCATGTGCCACTTTCAGGTCTCTTCACACTGCTGGTGTGTAAAATTTTTTGACATAGGGTGCTGCAAGATAACGGGCCTCACATAGCTGCTGCCAGGCCCCTAATCTGCCATGGGCCCCTATATACCGCCTCCTCATGCTGCTGCCAAGTCCAGAGTCTGTCATGGTCCCTGTACGGCCTCCCATTGCTGCTGTCTCCATCGCCACACTCTGCTGCCATGTGCCACTTTCAGGTCTCTTCACACTGCTGGTGTGTTAAATTTTTTGACATAGGGTGCTGCAAGATAACGGGCCTCACATAGCTGCTGCCAGGCCCCTAATCTGCCATGGGCCCCTATATACCGCCTCCTCATGCTGCTGCCAAGTCCAGAGTCTGTCATGGTCCCTGTACGGCCTCCCATTGCTGCTGTCTCCATCGCCACACTCTGCTGCCATGTGCCACTTTCAGGTCTCTTCACACTGCTGGTGTGTTAAATTTTTTGACATAGGGTGCAGGCAGATTACGGGCCTCACATAGCTGCTGCCAGGCCCCTAATCTGCCATGGGCCCCTATATACCACCTCCTCCTGCTGCTGCCAGGTCCAGAGTCTCTCATGGGTCCCTGTACGGCCTCCCATTGCTGCTGTCTCCATCGCCACACTCTGCTGCCATGTGCCACTTTCAGGTCTCTTCACACTGCTGGTGTGTTAAATTTTTTGACATAGGGTGCTGCAAGATAACGGGCCTCACATAGCTGCTGCCAGGCCCCTAATCTGCCATGGGCCCCTATATACCGCCTCCTCATGCTGCTGCCAAGTCCAGAGTCTGTCATGGTCCCTGTACGGCCTCCCATTGCTGCTGTCTCCATCGCCACACTCTGCTGCCATGTGCCACTTTCAGGTCTCTTCACACTGCTGGTGTGTTAAATTTTTTGACATAGGGTGCAGGCAGATTACGGGCCTCACATAGCTGCTGCCAGGCCCCTAATCTGCCATGGGCCCCTATATACCGCCTCCTCATGCTGCTGCCAAGTCCAGAGTCTGTCATGGTCCCTGTACGGCCTCCCATTGCTGCTGTCTCCATCGCCACACTCTGCTGCCATGTGCCACTTTCAGGTCTCTTCACACTGCTGGTGTGTTAAATTTTTTGACATAGGGTGCAGGCAGATTACGGGCCTCACATAGCTGCTGCCAGGCCCCTAATCTGCCATGGGCCCCTATATACCACCTCCTCCTGCTGCTGCCAGGTCCAGAGTCTCTCATGCCATGTGCCACTTTCAGGTCTCTTCACACTGCTGGTGTGTTTAATTTTTTGACATAGGGTGCAGGCAGATTACGGGCCTCACATAGCTGCTGCCAGGCCCCTAATCTGCCATGGGCCCCTATATACCGCCTCCTCATGCTGCTGCCAAGTCTAGAGTCTCTCATGGGTCCCTGTACGGCCTCCCATTGCTGCTGTCTCCATCGCCACACTCTGCTGCCATGTGCCACTTTCAGGTCTCTTCACACTGCTGGTGTGTTAAATTTTTTGACATAGGGTGCTGGCAGATTACGGGCCTCCTATAGCTGCTGCCAGGCCCCTAATCTGCCATGGGCCCCTATATACCGCCTCCTCATGCTGCTGCCAAGTTCAGAGTCTGTCATGGGTCCCTGTACGGCCTCCCATTGCTGCTGTCTCCATCGCCACACTCTGCTGCCATGTGCCACTTTCAGGTCTCTTCACACTGCTGGTGTGTTAAATTTTTTGACATAGGGTGCAGGCAGATTACGGGCCTCACATAGCTGCTGCCAGGCCCCTAATCTGCCATGGGCCCCTATATACCGCCTCCTCCTGCTGCTGCCAGGTCCAGAGTCTCTCATGGGTCCCTGTACGGCCTCCCATTGCTGCTGTCTCCATCGCCACACTCTGCTGCCATGTGCCACTTTCAGGTCTCTTCACACTGCTGGTGTGTTAAATTTTTTGACATAGGGTGCTGCAAGATAACGGGCCTCACATAGCTGCTGCCAGGCCCCTAATCTGCCATGGGCCCCTATATACCGCCTCCTCATGCTGCTGCCAAGTCCAGAGTCTGTCATGGTCCCTGTACGGCCTCCCATTGCTGCTGTCTCCATCGCCACACTCTGCTGCCATGTGCCACTTTCAGGTCTCTTCACACTGCTGGTGTGTTAAATTTTTTGACATAGGGTGCAGGCAGATTACGGGCCTCACATAGCTGCTGCCAGGCCCCTAATCTGCCATGGGCCCCTATATAACGCCTCCTCATGCTGCTGCCAAGTTCAGAGTCTGTCATGGGTCCCTGTACGGCCTCCCATTGCTGCTGTCTCCATCGCCACACTCTGCCATGTGCCACTTTCAGGTCTCCTCACACTGCTGGTGTGTTGAATTTTTTGACATAGGGTGCTGGCAGATTACGGGCCTCCTATAGCTGCTGCCAGGCCCCTAATCTGCCATAAGCCCCTATATACCGCCTCCTCATGCTGCTGCCAAGTCCAGAGTCTGTCATGGGTCCCTGTACGGCCTCCCATTGCTGCTGTCTCCATCGCCACACTCTGCCATGTGCCACTTTCAGGTCTCCTCACACACTGCTGGTGTGTTGAATTTTTTGACATAGGGTGCTGGCAGATTACGGGCCTCCTATAGCTGCTGCCAGGCCCCTAATCTGCCGTAGGCCCCTATATACCGCCTCCTCATGCTGCTGCCAGGTCCAGAGTCTCTCATGGGTCCCTGTACGGCCTCCCATTGCTGCTGTCTCCATCGCCACACTCTGCCATGTGCCACTTTCAGGTCTCCTCACACTGCTGGTGTGTTCCATTTTTTGTCATAGGGTGCTGGCAGATTATGGGCCTCCCATAACTGCTGCCAGGCCCCTAATCTGCCATGGGCCCCTATACCGACTCCTCATGCTGTGACGTTGCAACAAGGTGGAATTCAACCCTACATATGTTAGACCGCCTTTACGAACAGCAAAAGGCCATCACAGATTTCCTGATGTTAAAAGCAGATAAAGGTACTCCCTGTGTAACTTAGATGTCAGCCATTGGCAGCTCATGCGTGACACCTGCGCTTGCTCAGGCCCTTTGAGGAGGCCACGCTATTCGTGAGTCGGCAGGACTATGGGATGAACGACGTCATTCCTCTGTTGCACGTCCTGGAACAAATGCTGTTAACAATGGCTGGTCAGGGTGCGGTAGACGTGGCGCACAGATCTCAACGCCACATGGCCCCTGTGGGGGCAGGACTGGAAGAAGAGGAGGAGGTAGAGGAGGACATTGGTGCTCAGGAATTATTGAGTGAAATGGGTGGTTTTTCCACTCAGCGGACAGGAGTGGAGGAGCAGGAGCATCTGGTAGAGGAGGAGGAAGAGGAGACAGAGGACCTAGACGCACCGTGGCAGTATGCTGTGGAGATGGAGGCAGGGAGTCCCTCGCATTCCTTGGCACAAATGGCCCATAGCATGCTCGGTTGCTTGCGTAGCGACAGCCGAATAATAACCATCAGACAGAGGGATGACT
Source organism: Staurois parvus (assembly GCF_062004578.1). Lineage (NCBI taxonomy): Eukaryota > Metazoa > Chordata > Amphibia > Anura > Ranidae > Staurois > Staurois parvus. Next base: position 9,277,058 of record NW_028317825.1, read on the forward strand.
TTTGGCTGTCCACCTTGTTGGACCCTCGCTACCGTTCAAAAATGGTGGCCTTTTTCACACCTGCTGAGAGGGAGGCCAAAATAACGTACTATAAAAAACACCTATGTAGTCAGCTGGTCTCTGCCTGTCTGCGCCAACGTCCATCCTCAGACACTGTGGGCCCTGTGCGCTCGTGTTCCGCTGCCATGGCAGCAGGGGAGGGGTGGGGTGGTAGGAGCAGTGGCAGCTCCACCAGCAGCGGCTGCCTCAGTCTGCAGTCGATGATGAGTAGCTTTCTTCACCAGCGCAGTGAGGAAACTACTAACCAGCCGCAGCAGCAGCAGCAGCATCAGGTGGACCTGGAGCAGGACCTCAAACAACAGGCTTAGGCCTACTTGGACAGCACCCTGCCAACCGAGGTAGACAATCCCCTTGACTACTGGGCAACGAAACTTGACCTTTGGCCCCAACTAGCTGAATTTGCCCTTGAAAGGCTGTCATGCCCGGCCAGTAGCGTGGCATCGGAGCGCGTGTTTAGTGCGGCAGGAGGTATTGCAACTCCGCGGAGGACACGACTGTCCACCCAAAGTGTGGAGAGACTGACGTTTGTGAAAATGAATCAGGCGTGGATTAGTCTGGATTTCAAACCACCAGTTCCTGACACAACTGACTAAATCCGCCATGAATCATGCCCCAAACATGTGCCACTTTCAGGTCTCCTCACACTGCTGGTGTGTTCCATTTTTTGTCATAGGGTGCTGGCAGATTACGGGCCTCCCATAGCTGCTGCCAGGCCCCTAATCTGCCATGGGCCCCTATACCGCCTCCTCATGCTGCTGCCAAGTCCAGAGTCTCTCATGGGTCCCTGTACGGCCTCCCATTGCTGCTGCCTCCATCGCCACACTCTGCCATGTGCCACTTTCAGGTCTCCTCACACTGCTGGTGTGTTCCATTTTTTGTCATAGGGTGCTGGCAGATTACGGGCCTCCCATAGCTGCTGCCAGGCCCCTAATCTGCCATGGGCCCCTATACCGCCTCCTCATGCTGCTGCCAGGTCCAGAGTCTCTCATGGGTCCCTGTACGGCCTCCCATTGCTGCTGTCTCCATCGCCACACTCTGCCATGTGCCACTTTCAGGTCTCCTCACACTGCTGGTGGGTTCCATTTTTTGTCATAGGGTGCTGGCAGATTACGGGCCTCCCATAGCTGCTGCCAGGCCCGTAATCTGCCATGGGCCCCCGTACCGACTCCTCATGCTGCTGCCAGGCCCGTAATCTGTCATGGGCCACTGTTGTCGCTTGTTGGCATATTCCGCTCGTTCAGATGCTCCTTCTCCTGCTACTCCTCTTCACGGATTCCGTCAGCAGTCTTTCTTGGAATCCGTTTCCAAGAGACAACAGTTTGCGAGCACGCACCCGACGGTGCAGAAGCTGAACGTCCTCCTGTCCAAGTTGCTGCTGCCAGGCTCGTAATCTGTCATGCGCCCCTGTACCGCCTCCTCATGCTGCTGCCAGGTCCAGAGTGTGTCATGGGCCCCCGTACCGACTCCTCATGCTGCTGCCAGGCCCGTAATCTGTCATGGGCCCCTGTACCGCCTCCCCATGCTGCTGCCAGGTCCAGAGTGTGTCATGGGTCCCTGTACGGCCTCCCATTGCTGCTGCCAGGCCCGTAATCTGCCATGGGCCCCTGTACCGACTCCTCATGCTGCTGCCAGGCCCGTAATCTGTCATGGGCCCCTGTACCGCCTCCTCATGCTGCTGCCAGGTCCAGAGTGTGTCATGGGTCCCTGTACGGCCTCCCATTGCTGCTGTCTCTATCGCCACACTCTGCCATGTGCCACTTTCAGGTCTCCTCACACTGCTGGTGGTTTCCATTTTTGTCATAGGGTGCTGTATGGCCTCCCATTGCTGCTGCCTCCACCGCCACACTGTGGCTCCACACTCTGGTTTTGGCCCCGTGACTGCCCAAATGAGTGAAGTGTGCGGTGATTCTAAGATCGACGGCACTCATCTGCATGTCATACTGACTGACAGTATTATTTCTCTTCCCCAGCAGACTCCAAGGGCATTTAAATTAAAGGTACAGTGTTCTGCACTAATATTAAGTCTCTCTGAAGCCTAGAAACACCCTTTTTTAAGTTAAATTCACAGCGAATTTATTCGACTCGAATCGAATATTGTCCACGAATTCGCCGAATCAGTCGAATCGAATTTTTCATTTCTTCGCTCATCTCTAATTAGAATCTTCCATTAAAGGGTTTTACCAAAGTTTAAATAAGTTTAGACTTCCTGTATTTAAATACTAATAGAGCCTAAAATTTCACGAGTTTTCCTAAACAAAATGGCTGCACAAGATTTTTTTTTTGGGGGGGGGGGGCTACAAGGTGAAGTAGCAAGAAATAAGGATAGTCAGATATTTTTTGGGAAAAAAGGAAACAATTTGACCATCTGCTCTTGGGAAGAGAAGGCTCTATTATGAGCATTGATAGCAAACGAATCATGCATCAGCCAATAAAACTCCCAAGTCCCTGTTTTAAATTAAGTTAAGCAGGTTTAGGTATCTTTGTTTGAATGTGTTAAATTAAGTTAACCAGGTTTTGGTATCTCTGTTTAAATTTATGTTCCTCCTAATTTTGCATTATTTTCCCTTCTTTTCTATTCTAAATGTATAAAGAAATAATTTTTTACACCTTTTGTGTAAACTGCTAAATACCTTTTCTCATCAGCAGTTAGAGCAGTCTTGTGAGTTCAGCAGAGCACTGGTTAAAGCTTGTAGGAGGAGTTTTCTTTCTGCTCTAGGAGGATGTGAAACCTCTGACCCTCTGTCTGGACAGTGTTGATTGGCTCTGTGCTGATCACATGCACCCTCTCTAGGAAAAAAAACCAAAAACCTCTCTAGCAATACACACCAAACTGAGCATGTACACGTGACCATGGGTTCAGTCTGTATCAGGTGGTCATTTCAAGAAGAGGAGGGGCAGAGAAGAAAGGATCAAACAGCCTTTTTATACAATGCAGAGGATTAACCTCTTAGGTTCCACAGTGAGTATAACAAGCATGCTTTACTGCATATACAGACTGATTTTACTGTTGTGGGTTTAGTAACACTTTAAGGAGTCCCAAAAAAAATGCGATTGCCATGGCCCACTTTCCGTGCTATGATTTGAATGTACTAATCAGCTGCCAATAATATATTGTAAACATGAAACTTCCTATTGAATCAACTCATTTTGACTCAACTCCCTAACTAGTCAAAGAATTGGAATTTTAAAGCGTGAATCTCTTAGAGTCCCGTGGTTCAGTTTTTGTTATATTATTCATTCAATTGTGGCTGAAATCTCCTGTAAAAGGATGTGGGAAGTTTGCTTCCTCAGCTTGTAACCAGGGGTGGACTGATAACTCATGGGGCCCCTGGGCAATAGGGGATCATGGGGCCCCTGTGTCCTCATCCACACTCAAACCACACCCAAAAAAGCCTATGAAAGTTACCAGGGGCATCTCATGGGGCCCCCTACTGACCCCGGGCCCTCAGGCAGTGCCCGAGTACCCGAATGGTCAGTCCACCCCTTATTTTGTTCACACAGATGAGAACTTTCATTGGGAACTATCATTTTTTTAAAATAAATTTGTCAGGGGGTTTGAGGTTAAGGAATTGTGCCTTTATATGTAAAGACTTTTAAAATCTAAAATGAGTACAGAGTGCAAAAGGGCAAAGCACTACACTGGGGGGACCCATGTTTTAGAACCACCCTCTTGAAGCACCCTACTATTACTAAAGGACGTGTGGGCTGGGGCAGCAGACTTGCAATCCTCCAGCCATGAAGAAACCATTTTCTACCTGTCTACTATGCCAGGCTGAACATTGATGCAAACCATATAACATTTTTGTCTTTTGAAATACATATAACTCCTAACTGAATTACAATACATTTGCTAAAGCAAGGTGCATAATAAACAACTGTCATTTTTGTCTTTGTGGCATCTTATTGCTGCCAATTTCCGGCAGCCTCTTCCTGTCTACATGCATGCACTCCACCAATGGCTACATGGCATGTCTCAGGGTGGGTTTCCTGATACTGATAACGCTAGGCTGTGTCTGCTTTAAGAGATTCCTCAGTCTCTTTTTAAAAAATTTAGGCCTGGTTCACATATATGCATTTAGCTTTTGATGCTTTCTCCAGGGCTTTTTGTAGTTTGTTTTGCATTTTTCTACAAGTGTTTTTTTTACCTCGTTTTGCATTTTGTTCAGTTATTTTTTCTTTGTTAAAGTGGAATATTTTTTGTTGATGGGCAGAATAAAAATGCTAAACACAAGATGCGGCAAAAACGCACTACCATGCATTTCAGCAGCTTCTCTATTGAACTCTTTTGTAGAAAAAATGCTGCTTTTTGCTTTAAAAAAAAAAAAAGTCCCCGACCTTTCCAAAAACACAGCAACTCAAAAAAGCATAGATGTGAACATGTTCCGGAGCCTAACACTCAGTTCACATCTGTGCTGGTGGTGCAACTGCGGGACCCGCACAAATACCTGCAGCCGCACCACCCACACAGAGGAATGATGGAGCCGCAGGTGGGTGCCATTAATTCTAAGGGCAAGCCGCCCGCACTGGAAATCACAACCGTACTGGGAACCGAGGTTCCCGTGTGGGCTGCGATTTTCAAAGAAAAGCAGAGACTTCTTCCCTGTGTGTCCCGGGGCCCGGGAGTCCATTAAAATGAATGGGCTCTCGTGCCCGCGGAAATCGTGGTCCGAAGTGAGTGAGTGAGTATCTGCCAAAATTAGATACCCATTCCCTAAAAAAAAAAAAAAAAAAGAAAAGTGAGAGAGGAGATGGGGAGGAGGAGATAAAGTGGAACTTCCTTTTTCAGGCGAAATGCAACTTTAAAGCCTTACTGCAGGTTGACTATGACTTTAAATAGCTTTTTTTGTCACAAGCTGGCCCAAACAAAATATTTTCTTAACTAACAGATGGGGACCTTCTCCTTTGCTGGAACAAAAGCGAGTCGGGCTAAGCACTGCTCAGCAGCTCATAGGAAGCTTTGTATTTTTAAGAATGTATACAAGGTTTCCTCTGATTGGGTGAGGTGGAGATTGAGATGTCACCTGCCTTCTCTCCACCTCAGCCAATCAGAAGAAGCCTTGTATTCATTATTTATTTTAGGTATTTATATGGCACTCTCAATTTACACAGTGCTTTACACATATACAGTACATTCACATCAGTCCCTAACCCTCAAGGGGCATACAATCTAAGGTCCCTAACTCACATTCATACATACACATACTAGGGTCAATTTAGACAGGATCCAATTAACCTACCAGCATGTCTTTGGAGTGTGGGAGGAAACCAGAGTACCCAGAGGAAACCCACACAGGCACAGGGAGAACATGCTAACTCCAGGCAGGTGGTGCTGTGGCTGGGATTCGAACCAACAACCCTAGTACTGATAGACGGAAGTGCTAACCATTTAGCCACTGTACTGACCAGTTTCATAAAATACAAAGCTTCCTGTGAATGGCTGAAACAGAGTTCAGCCTGTCTCGCTTTTGTTCTAGGAATGGCAGGGAAAGTCCCTGTACCGCTGCCAGAACACAGTGCTGTATATTGTATGTAGCTGATGCTTCATAGAGTACATACAGCACTGACAGCAGATACATCTGTTAGTAAAGTAAATAGCTTATTTGGTCCAACTTGGCCAAAACTAATTAAAGTGTTAGCTTACTTGTACAAAAAAATGTAAAGGTGAACTAACAACAGACATCCTCCTGGTCTCCGCTGTACTTAACTCCAAGTGTCAGCACCCCTGCACCAATGATCAATGTGACTGGGCTGACCAATCAGAATTCACCTGCTCTGTCCTGGAAGCACTGATGGAGAAAAGGGAGAAGAGTGTGGATTTCAAATCTCTGGATTGCTGCAGTGGCTGCAGGGGTGCTGACAGCTTGGTAACTCTGGAGGTAAGTACACCGGGAACCAGGGGTAGGTAGGGTGTCTGGTGTTATTTCACCTTTACATTTTTTTCTGTAAAGGTGAACTAAACACTTTAATAATACACAATGGGGTTGATTCACTAAAACTGGAGAGCGCAAAATCTGGTGCGGCTCTACATAGAGAGCAATGAGGAGGTTCCAGGTTTTTTTGGGTTTTTTTTGTGCCAAAGCTTAACTGAACAAACTGAAGTTAGAAGCTGATTAACTACCATGCACATAAGCACCAGATTTTGCACTCCCCAGTCTTTGTAAATCAACCCAATTGAGTTAGGATTTAGTGCCTGGTCACACCGATGCAACTTGTCATACAATTTGATAGTTTCAAATCTCATGACAAATTGCACCCTTTTGTCCGCTCTTGAAGCGGTCATATCGGTGCAATTCCGACTTCGTCAGAGTCACACCGATTTTGAAAGTACTGCACACACTACTTTTTGCAAGTTCAGGTACAACTTGCATAGACATTTGTGTCCTGCAAGTTGTAGATGTCTTGCAAGTCGCACCTGAAGTCAAACTGACATCTGACTTTAAAATCGTGCAACTTCACTGGAAGTCACATGATTTCAAAGTCAAATTGGTGTGACCGAAGACTTAAAGTGTTACTAAACCCAGGACCCTGCATTCACTATATCTGGTCTCCCACAGTACGCAGAACATTAAAATGCAATTATTTTAGTATATATAAACTGCAAAATACCTTTTCCTATCAGCAGTTAGAGCAGTCTTGTGACGTCTATCAGTGTTCAGCATAGCACTGGTTAAAGATTGTAGGAGGAGTTTTCTTTCTGCTCTAGGAGGATGCAGAACCCCTGACCTCTGTCTAGACAGTGTTGATTGGTCTTATGCTAATCACATGAACTGCTAAAAAAAAAAAAACCTCTCTAACAATACACACCAAACTGAGCATGTGCAGAGTGACTCCACACGATATGTCTTATCAGGAAATAAGAGGGGGACATTGGAAGATGGGGAGGATCAGAGAAAGCAGAATCAAACAGCATTTTTACACAATGCAGAGGATTAACCCCTTAGCAAGCATGCCTTACTGCATATACTGACTGATTTTACTGTTGTGGGTTTAGTAAAACTTTAATGTATACTTTAATGTATTTAATGTAAACAGCCACTTGCAGTCTCCATGGCAAGTCAAGCTAAAACAGAAAGTGCCTGAATGAGGATCAGGTTTAAAAACATTGAAAAATACTTTTGAAAGTTTCTTAAAGCATGTTAAAGCTTATACAAGACTTAGTGATTGGGTTTACATTCCCTTTAACCATTTGCCTACTGGGCACTTATACACCCTCCCTGCCCAGGCCAATGTTCAGCTTTAAGCGCTGTCGCACTTTGAATGACAATTGTATGGTCATGCAACACTGTACCCGTATGACATTTTTATCACACACATAGAGCTTTCTTTTGGTGGTATTTTATCTCCACTGGGTGTTTTTTTTGCACTGTAAACAAAAAAAGAGCAAAAAATTAAACAAAAAAAAAGTTTTTTTTGTTTCTATTATAAAATTTTGCAAAGGGGTAATTTTTCTCCTTCACTGATGTGCGTTGATGAGGCTACACTGATGAGGTGGCACTGGTGGGCATTGATGAGGCACTGATGATGCTGCACTGATATGCAGCAATGATGGTCACTCATAGGTGGCACTGATGGGCGACGCTGACTTAAGGCACTGACTGACAGCCCTTAATGGCAGCACTGACTGATGGTACTGACTGGCGGCAGTGCTGGGCACCGATGGGCAGCAGTGTTGGGCACTGCTGGGTGGCACTGCAGGGCAATGATCATCAGCACCTTGATGATCAGTGCCGATCTCCTCTGTAACAGCTGCTGGTTATTGGCAGTACTTTCCTCACGCTATGACTGTGTGAGGAAAGTGCTGCAGATAACTGCCAACTGTATTTACTCCATGATCTGCTGTGTCATTGGACACAGTTGATCACGTGGTAAAAGACCGCTGTGATTGGTCTTTTACCTCATCACATGATCAGCTGTGTCCATAGGACACAGCGATTACAGAGATTGCCGGGTGGGTGCCCCTGGGGGTGCACGGGTGGGCGGATTCTGGGAGGACATCATATGACGCCCTCCCAGAACTGGGTAACTGTGCTGTAGTCATCATTTGGCTATAGCGTGGTTACCAAGTAGTTAATGTTAAAGGTGACTACCAGAAACAAAAAGCAAAAAATCCTTCAGGTAAATACTGTCAGAGCCGAAATGCATGTTTTTTTTTTTTTGCAAAACCCTCCTGATTTGTATATCACTCAGTCCAGGTTATATCTCGAATTCAGTAGATTGAGTCTATCAAATCTAGCTACAGTATAACTAGATCAGGGGGCTCCAAACTTTCTAAACAAAGGGACAGTTTTGTCCTTCAGACTTTGGGGCGGCCGGACTGTGGCCAATTTCCCTGGCATCTGTGGGAGTAAATATCACATTTGGTGTTAGGTGGAGGAATAGTGCAGCATCGTTTGTATAATTTGGAGAAATGGTGCCCCATAGGTGGTGTCAACGGGAGAAATGGTGCCCCATAGGTGGTGTCAACGGGAGAAATGGTGCCCCATAGGTGGTGTCAATGAGAGAAATGGTGCCCCATAGGTGGTGTCAACGGGAGAAATGGTGCCCCATAGGTGGTGTCAACGAGAGAAATGGTGCCCCATAGGTGGTGTCAACGAGAGAAATGGTGCCCCATAGGTGGTGTCAATGGGAGAAATGGTGTCCCATTGTTGGTGTCAGCTGACAGAATAGTGTCTTGTATCATTTGGAGGAATAGTGCCCCAAGGGATAAAGGCAAGCAAAGGGCTGCATTCGTCCCCCAGGCTGCAGTTTGGAGACCACTGATCTAGATTATTCCATATCTGTAGGCAACACCTCTGTCTTCCTTAGGTTTGTAGAATACACAATTAAAGTATTCCCATACTCTTAATATACAGTTATCAATATAGAGTATGTAATTGTGTTATTAAATGCAAATTATTGTATGCAAAGAAAGTTTATTTTCTGTGCATTATGTGTGACACTAATAATATTACTGTGCATATTAATGTGAGTGTGATTCCATCGTAACACAAACTAATTGGTAATTACTAGCTAGATAAATCTGTGAAAAATACATTTTTACCAGACTACATGACCTTCTAATTGAATCAGTCAGAGAAGGAGCAGAGGAAAGTGTGAAACTAGATAGGTAAAGATTTGTCACATAAGTATTACATATGCTAGTGAAATACTAGGCAGGATTGCCGTAAGGAAACTCTCTAATGAGCCTTCCACACACATAATATAGAGATAAAGCACTGATTTGATTTCATTTTTTGTTTTATATATATAAAAATAATGCAGCGCTACTCACATACCCAAAATTAATTAATATAAATATAAACAAGTGAAATGATATAATATATATAATATATATAAATAATCAGTGACACACTGTGTAGGTAATACCAAGTGGTGGGATACTATAAGGGTCTAGGACCCAAAACTCTATAAACGTGCTATAAAATCCTTATTGAACCAATAAGTGAGAAAACAGTGAAACAACGCACATCCACAAAGTGTAAACCATAAACTAAATATCAAACGTGATTCTATCCTAAGCAGGATAAGATGATGGTAGTGAATAATAGTCCAAATGGGACTAACAAATGGTGAGTCTATATCAATATAGACTCGATTACAAACGCATAAACATGCAAACCTGCTACATGTGCATAAAAATGCAAAATACAACAAACATGTATCTACTAGTGCCAAAACATAACTACCAAATATATACCAAAAAATAAAATACAAAAATTGATTGACATATAAAACATAACAATGGGTGAAAAAATAAATATATATACCAAAATAAGTGACAAACGATATGTGCCAATATTGTGATAAACCACACACTGTGATCAAACTATAAATGTCTGATCTGTGAAGCAAAGTCCAGAGCGGTGCTATCTACACCACTCAATCCAAGGCAATAAACACACTCGTGCGGATGTGCAGTGACTGTGAGAAACTGCGGCCGAAATCCAACAGGTGGCAAGATTAGCCTCTTCCTTAGAACTTCGACCCATAAGGATCAAAGCGTTTTTGGGATCACACCCTCAGATCCTCCAAGCATATATTTTATATTTTCCAGCGAGGGCTGGAATTCTGCTTTAAGTGATGCTGGGTGTCATTCAACCTGGAAGATTTAGGACATCGTGTGGCAGAAATGAGTACTGCAGGAGACAGTAGGGAGTATTGCAGACTGAGCTTTTTTTTTTTTTTTTAACTTTTGGGGAAAAAAAAAAAAACAAGACTTAGGCACAGTCAGGACCCACACTTGTTTGTAAATCTTTTTGGGGATTAAGGCCTAGCTTCACATTTACTGTCTTTTTCAAGTGATTGCATTTTTATTTTTAAATAGCATGCAATGGTTTTGCACAGAGCACCCCCGCTCCTTCTCTTCTCGGGTCCCCCGCCGGTGCTCCTAGCTCCTTCTCCCTGCTTAGTGGCTTGCTAGAGGGGCACTCATGCAAGCTTGAACCCAAGCCATGCTCTGTGTGTCCATTGACAACACAGAGTACAGCTCAGCCATGCCCACTGCTCTCTGGTTGTGATTGACAATGGCTCCCAGAGCTGCCTCTCTGCCCAGTGAGAAGAGAGAGAGCAGAGAGAGGTGCTGCTCTTGGGTGCAGCACTGGATCAAGATTGGGCTCAGTTAATTATAGCGGGGGGGGGGCTGCATACAGAAGACTTTTTACCTTAATGCTTTCTCTATTTTTAGAACCACTTTAAATAGTTCATTTGGGTCAAGCTGGCCCAAACAAACTATTTACTGCATTGACAGGTGCACTTGCTGGGCACTCTGTATATGAACTGCTATGTGAAGTATACAGTGCTGCGTTCCCGGCAGTATGATGGGAACTTCCCCTTCCACTCCCATAAAAACATAGAGTCGGGCTGAGCACTGCTCAGTCAATAACAGGAAGCTTTGCTTTCTATGAATGAAGACAAAGCTTCCTCTGATTGACTGATGAGGAGAGGTAGAGAGATGACGTCACAGTCTACACCTCAAGCAACCAAAGGAAGCTTTGTATTCATTCATAGAGTACAATGCTTCCCATGAATGGCTGAGCAGTGATCAGCCCAACTCGATTTTCTTCTAGGAGTGGGATGGGAAGTTCCTGAATGCAGCGCTGTATACTGTATGTAGCAGACTCTACCAGCGCAAGTGCACCTGTTACTGCAGCAATGCGTTTGTTTGGGCCAGCTTGGGTGAAACAAACTTCTTAAAGGGACATTAAACGCAGAGTTATGCTTGAAAGCTGAATACCGGGATAAGCAGATATTGTCTAAGTACATGAGACGTGTATGCCTACTGGAATCTTGGTGTGCTCTGTGTATTTCTTCCAGATCTGTGCAGTTATACAGAGTGAAACTTTGCCTCTGCAAAGGAACTTCCTGAAATAAATACCAGTCACTGCGGCTCTCTCAATCCCCTCCTCTAGTTTTCTGCCTGTAGTGGATGGGTCTGCTCAGCCCCTCACACAGCTCTACTCTCTGCCCAGGCTATGTACAGCACAATGATGATTTGCAGTTAATATTAGGGGTCGTAAGGGCATTGGATGCACAAAGTGGATTTATATTATTTTGTGGCTACTGAAAGGTACAGGTCCTTGAAAAAGTATTCATACCCCTTGAAATTTTCCACATTTTGTTATGTTAAAACCAAAAACGTAAATGTATTTTATTGGGATTTTATGTAATAGACCAACACAAAGTGGCACATAATTGTGAAGTGGAAGGAAAATGATATATGGTTTTCAACATTTTTTACAAATAAATATCTGAAAAGTGTGGCGTGCATTTGTATTCAGCCCCCTTTACTCTGATACCCCTAACTAAAGTCTAGTGGAACCAATTGCCTTCAGAAGTCACCTAATTAGTAAATAGAGTTCACCTGTGTATAATTTAGTCTCAGTATAAATATAGCTGTTCTGTGAAGCCCTCAGAGGTTTGTTAGAGAACATTAGTGAAAAAATAGCATCATGAAGGCCAAGGAACACACCAGACAGGCCAGGGATAATGTTGTGGAGAAGTTTAAAGCAGAGTTAGGTTATAAAAAATATCCCAAGCTTTGAACATCTTATGGCACACTGTTCAATCCATCATCCGAAAATGGAAAGAGTATGGCACAACTGCACACCTACCAAGACATGGCGGTCCACCTACACTGACAGGACGGGTAAGGAGAGCATTAATCAGAGAAGCAGCCAAGAAGCCCATTGTAACTCGGGAGGAGCTGCAGAGATGCACAGCTCAGGTGGGAGAATCTTTCCACAGGACAACTATTAGTTGTGCACTGCACAAATCTGGCCTTTGAGAAAGCCATTGTTGAAAGAAAGCCATAAGAAGTCCTGTTTGCAGTTTAAGAGAAACCGTATGGGGGACACAGCAACCATGTGTAAGAAGGTGCTCTGGTCAGATGAGACCAAAATTTTACTTTTTGGCCTAAAAGCAAAATGCAATGGGATTGAATTACTAAAACCAGACAGTGCAAAATGTGGTGCAACTCTGCATAGAAACGAATCAGCTTCCAGGTTTTTTTTGTCAAAGCTTAATTGAACAAACTGAAGTTAGAAAGTGATTGGCTACCTTGCACAACTGCACCAAATTTTGCTCTCTCCGGTTTTAGTAAATCAATCCCAATATGTGGTAGAAAACTAACACTGCACATCATACTTGAATACACCATCCCCACCGTAAAACATGGTGGTGGCAGCATCATGTTGTGGGGATGCTTTTCTTCAGTAGGAACAGGGAAGCTGGTCAGAGTTGATGGGAAGATGGATGGAGCCAAATACAGGGCAATCTTAGAAGAAAACCTGTTAGAGTCCTGCAGGTCAATGACCCTAAACATACAGCCAGAGCTACGATGGAATGGTTTAGGTCAAAGCATATTCATGTGTTAGAAGGCCCCAGTCAAAGTCCAATCTAGATTCAATTGAGAATCTGTGGCAAGACGTGAAAATTGCTCTTGCATCCAATCTGACAGAGCTTGAGCTATTTTGCAAAGAAGAATGGCAAAAATGTCACTCTCTAGACGTGCAAAGATGGCAGAGACATACCCAAAAAGACTTGCAGCTGTAATTGCAGCAAAAGGCGGTTCTACAAAGTATTGACTCAGGGGGGTTGAATACAAATGTACGCCACACTTTGAACATATTTGTAAAAAATTTTGAAAACCATTTTACTTTCCTTCCACTTCACAATTATGTGCCACTTTGTGTTGGTCTATCACATAAAATCCCAATAAAATACATTTACGATTTTGGTATGAATACCTTTTCATGGCACTGTATATTTGCATGCATTTTTGTGCCTGGAGTTTCGCCTTTTTTTTCAATTTAATCCATCACTGGAAATTATGCTTCCAGGTGGGCTAGGCAGAAATTGATCAGGGACGTATATGCTTTTAAGCCATATTAAAAATGTTAAAAAATTATTTGAGCAAGAGGTTCATTAGAACATTCTCCATTCATCACTCAATCCAGTAAGGGAAGGGTCAGATCTCAAATGTGGCAGATCAGTTTACTGATCTTTCAGCTGCCAATAGGCCCACTGGAATGTTGACTAGTAGAGTTGTGTTTCAGCTTTGGTAGGTGTTATGACAATTCTAAAAAAAACATTTTGCTCTGCAAAACTCTGGAAATACACTAGATTTTCCTTGTGTAACATCGGGAACATCCAAAATTGTACTGGAGCCACAATGAAATGTGTGTTCCATAAACTTCACAGCCAAACACAGCATTTTATTATTCTATAAAAGTTATAGTTTACAGGACAATTCCAGGCAAAACACAAAATACTGTTGTAAAATTTGTCAAATAAAAAGAAGTGCATGATTTTAGTTTGGCTGACTCTAATCAGAGTGGCTATTTGCGATTGTTTAGGTCTGTTCTGTGGTTCACAGGCTGCGGATTTGATTACTTCTCCTGTCTTCTAGAACCGTCTGGATGGTTCTGGAACATAGGGGTGTAGTAAAACAAATGAGCAAAATTAATATTTATAAAAGAAGTTGTGAGCGCTATGAAAACAAAAAAAGCAGCCACAGCATCAAAAAAGGATACCAAAGAACCTTACAAACCATATAACATAAAAGATGCGGCGCTATAGTATAAATAAAACGTCCAAAATATCAATATATGGTGGTTAGGTGATTGATGTGATCACAAAAGTTATATCACAAGCAAAGTGACATGCGGTGCAAAACCAGTCCTTGTGACAGTTATTTTTCTTCAAAGTGCTGCTTCCATGCAGTAAACGTGAAAAGGATAAGGCTGTGCACTCACCAGATGCACAGTGTAACTGCGCATTTAGAGATATATTATCTCCACTAGATCCACAAGTAGCTTCAAGAGGTCAGGTCAGGCCAGATATTCCTCCACCAGCTGGATGTTGCTAGTAATCCACGGTCTCTCTCTTAGGTGGCTCTATAGGTGATAAGTGACTCACCAAGGGCCACAAAGAAAGGAGACCAATAGCATGATACCGTTTTAACAGATATTTATTTCATATACAGTATGATATAGGTGAGGAAAACTAACAATCACTGACCATGAGGTGAATAGAAAGATGGCCGCCGGGACCTCCGTGGTGCCAGCGGCAGAGAGATAGTGACGCTGTAGCTCCTACCCTAAGGTCACTATCTCTCTGCCGCCGGCACCACGGAGGTCCCGGCGGCCATCTTTCTATTCACCTCATGGTCAGTGATTGTTTGTTTTCCTCACCTATATCATACTGTATATGAAATAAATATCTGTTAAAACGGTATCATGCTATTGGTCTCCTTTCTTTGTGGCCCTTGGTGAGTCACTTATCACCTATAGAGCCACCTAAGAGAGAGACCGTGGATTACTAGCAACATCCAGCTGGTGGAGGAATATCTGGCCTGACCTGACCTCTTGAAGCTACTTGTGGATCTAGTGGAGATAATATATCTCTAATTGCGCAGTTACACTGTGCATCTGGTGAGTGCACAGCCTTATCCTTTTCACGTTTACTGCATGGAAGCAGCACTTTGAAGAAAAATAACTGTCACAAGGACTGGTTTTGCACCGCATGTCACTTTGCTTGTGATATAACTTTTGTGATCACATCAATCACCTAACCACCATATATTGATATTTTGGACGTTTTATTTATACTATAGCGCCGCATCTTTTATGTTAAAATGAATATTTATACTGTCTCAGCCAATCCCTATGGGAAGAGGGCACAGAATGCTGTTGGGAAAGTGTATAAATAATCTGAAACCAGAATTGTTTTGTCCCTGAGGAGATCACAGCCTAGAGGGGCTGATTTCCTCCCAGGCCACATGCCACGTGTTTGCTGATCATTGTGGTCCCATCTAGGCGAGTAGGGAGGCAGGTTTTTCTGGAAGTTTCGGGAGCAGATTGAAGGGGCCTGTCATCTGTGGATATAGCCTGGTATCACAGAGGGAAAGTGGAAGGCTTTGGAAGGAGGCAGCCAATCATTTGAAGACATTTGTGAGTACAGACAGTTGTAAGAGATCCTAGAGACTGTGAGCTGTTGCCACCCCGCTGGTATTATAGAGTCAGCAGTGTGTAAAGGGGACATAGTGTTCAGTGACCCAAAGAGCTCAGTCTATTAAATTCTTAGAGAAAGGACTTTGCTTGGACTGTCCAGAAAGGAAGATTAATCTCCGCAAGATACTGCTCCAACACTTAGTCCGCTCTTTTACTTGTGCAAGGACTTGGCAAGTGTCCTCCTATTTGTACATAGTTTTGGAGTATCTCACTTAATTCCCTAACCCCATCCAAGTTAGTCAAAAAGAAAAACACCAGAAAGAACCCCTGAGCAATTTATTGAGCCAAAAGAGTGACTGTGACTATGTGCATGGCTGCAGGGAAACTACTGGGAAAAGAACCCTGGGCATCATCCTAGCAGCTCCTGCAGGGGTAGCACTACATGTATCTTTTTTTTTAGAAACAAATTTAATTGTGTGCTTTTTCTGGGGGCTCTGGATAACACTCTAAACACAAGATTTGACAAACAAAAATTGCCATAAAAGAGTTCTGCGACAGGACTTTTGGTTGTACTGTAGCTTGTAATCACAACAGGAGACTCACATCACACACAATATTATGAAAGTTTGCTGGTAATTGTAATTCTGACCGAGTTCTTTGAATTGAGTTTTAAAGCAGAAACCTCATTCTACACATTTAAAAACCCACTAAAGCTTCAGCAACCCAAAACAGTCCTGCAGATCCTCTCAGCTCTTTGAGCATACACATAATCTCCGAACAGTGAAACTCATATCTAGTTTAAGTGAAATGTGCAAGGCACAGTGACATTTCAATTATTATATTTTGCTAGAACATGTTCAGAAGAGATTTGTGGACATTAAATCCACACCTTATAAGCTTAGAACTGACATGCTGATAAGATAAAGCTGATGTCTGTGGCTTTGCTTACTTTGCACTTCAAACCATAGCGTGAGTTATTTGTCATGGCACTGAGACACAAGTGTAGATAATGGATTCATTTGGATGCTATAGACATTAACTGAATTATCAAACACATTGATGTAGGAGGATCATTTTGGTTGCAGCCATGCCAAGAGATAAGCAAGGTCAGCTACTTTCATTGGTGGAATTATGTGTGCTAGAGATTACACCATGTACTGACAACCAAAACCCGTACTAGATGATTGAGTCAAAAAGAGGGTGGTTTTAGAAATTACATTTCCAAAGAGGTAAAGATTTGAACATCTTCACATGGATAATGGAAAATAGGTGAGATACAGGTGAGGATACATAACAACTAGAAAAAGGTAGATGGTTATCTTTTAAAGTCTTAAAAATTCTGCAAAAGGAAAGGTATTTATCGGTGTCTGTGCCGGCTTTTACCAAAGGCTGAAAGAGATCAATGTCACTGAACAGCTTAGGCTGTGAAGGAGTAGACAGGCAGTATTAGGAATGGCCTTTCCATTAGTTTGTCTCAAGTTGTTCCACTAATTCTACTAAAAGCAAAGCCTATCGCAGAGTTGCACAGAAATATAAAGATGTGCCCCTATAGGCCTCGTTCACACAAGGGTTCACCTGTGTGAGGGCTATGTTCTGCCCGCATGGGATGCACAGATGTTCCCAATTTGACATAATATAGGTGTGGATGTGGGTCCCCAAACACACACATTGTGAGTTGGGGGACTTGCTCAGATGTCAAATTGGGAGAAGTGGCTGTGCCTATGCAGCCGCTGCATCCTAATTGACATGAATGGGACTGCCTGCATATGGATCCACACCTATGCATCATACATGGCCCCCACACAGGTATACACTTAAAGTGGAACTATACTCACCTTGGTTCCAGTGATGCGGCATCCCGATCCTCCCCGTCCGTCTGCTGACATCTTCGGGCGGCCGTCTTCTGGGTTTTGATCGACGGCCACTGTCATTGGCCAGGCTGGGATGACCTCACTCCCATGCAGTTCGGTCAGATTTGGCATTCCTGTATTTGTACAGTGAGTTGCAAAAGCGTGGCTCACTGTACAGGGAGGACAAACAGGTAAGTAACTTTAATGCAGAAGAGACAGAATTTGCTCACCATTTTTTTTTTTAACCTAAAGTTCCACTTTAAGTACATCCATGTGCATGAGGTGATTGGGGTAATGATATTTAGAAGATTTCACTCAATATAAATGACTTACGCAGGCCATATGTTATGCATGTTATGGGTTCAAGGAATGAAAATTGCTTGATTCCCAGTCTGTGTTGATAGGGGAATCCCTCACGGAGTGCTATTGTGTAGTGCCGGTGGGGAGCCTTCCCCACCGGCAGAATACAATGATCTCTGCTGGTGGCTACAGCCTCCGGCAGTGGTTTGAAAAAAAAAACCGCCAACAAGCCAGTTTTACTGAAATGCAACGTAGTTTTTTTCTTAGCACACACCTGCTCTAATCAGGGAAGTGCCAATAGACTGCTAAACATGGAGTCTGTGCCTGATCAACAAGTTAAATTGCTGATGCCCCGTTTAATGGGTCATTCTGACTGTTTCTGACTTTGGTCTGACAGTTCATGCTTAGCATTTTCTTGTAAATTGTTTGAACTGCATTAGTACTCAGCTTTTCTTCATGTATCTTGATCAGCCTGTTATTTCTGCTACCATCAGTCATCTGTTTGTCTGTGTCTGATCTGACCTTCAGTCTTCTGACACTGCTACTGTCTGCTGTTTTCACTGACCATGTATGAGTACTTTCACTGCTCTAGCTTCTGTCCTGCTTGTTAGTCAGCTGTGCTTGCTGGTGACATGGTGGGTCCAGCGAACTCCATGACACAATGTAAAAAGACCAAAAGGGAAATAGGATCCTGTTAATCTGTCTGACAAACAAAAATTGACCAATTTTGCTCCCCAGTAAGTAAGAATTCCAATTAATTGGTAGTGGCAATCTTTAATGCTACAAGATGTGGGTGGCTGTATCAATTTATCTGCCCAATATATTTGCTGTCCAGCACTCTTAATAAATGAGTACAGGGCAGAAGAAAACGGAACATGTTTTCAGTTATTTACACAACCCTCTAGCTGACAGAAAAGGAAATTATAGTTATATATGCTCAGTAAATCTCTTGTACACCTCTGAGCAAATATTAGCTCATTTAAATTAGTTTGGATGCATGTTGACTTCACAGCCATTTGCATTTTCCCCTCCTACTCTATAAACACACTTTGAAACATGATTAAAAGAGAACAATTAAAAGAATAAAAGAAGATTGTGTTTAAGAAAACAATTAGGAAACACTGTCATGCTTGCAAAGCTGGGCTATATATTTCTTCCTCTCTGTTAGTTCTCATGTCTTGGCAACTGAGCTGAGTTTAGACTTATTCAGTAAGACAATGTGCAAAGGTCATTAACCTACAGTAGTCCATGTTACACATATTTTAGGTGAACAAAGATCTGATTGGTTGCTTTGCATGGCTTTACTAAATAGGCCCTAATTAATTTAAATTAGCATAAAGAAAAAATACTAAATAGAAAACAAAAGACCAGAAATTATACGTTTGCCATTTCACAAATGACTTTGGGTTTGTATGCGGTCTTTCCTAAAGCGTCAAAGAAAAAAGAAAACAGTCAGTAGTTTCCACATTCAATTGGATTGTCATTTTAGTAATGTTGATGTTTCATTACTCTTCCAAGTGGCTTCCTCAGGTGAAATGAGTATTGGACACACACCTCAACACTGGTACCCACATGGGCAAATCAGTCATCATATGGAGAAGTTACAGCAAGGTCTGGATTATGGTAAATTAGTTTAGCGGAGTAAAAGAGGCTGTCTATGTCAAACTAGAACAACTACTCCTAAACAGGGGTGGCCCAAGCAATTTGAGAACAATCCACACCTTCAGCCATGTAACTCAATCAATGAACATTTGCCCAAGACTTAGGCAAGCCATAGGTGATGGAGGAATTGCTTGATTCCCCCATCAACACAGTCAGTGTTAATGGGGGAATCCCTTCCACAGCACTATTGTGTTCTGCAGATGGAGAGCCTTCCCTGGCAGCAGAACACAATGGTCACTGCTAGCGCCTATAGCCACCGGAAGGAATCGAATGCAAAAAATCCGTCAGGTTGGCTGTACTGAAGTCAATGAATCGAATTCAGTACAACTAGCCTGCCCATAGATTGGTCGAATCTCGACCGGTCCCTGAAGTCCCCTGAAATTTCATCCATCTATGGTCGGTTTTAATTCCACTGTGGTGAATAGGGATAATCTAAAAAAGAAGAGGATGCTTTCAGTTTTTACACATTAAGTCATGTCTGAGACAATAAACACTTACCTTAACACATTTCAAGACACTATTTTGATTAAGGTTGTTCATGAAGGAATAAATGAAGACGACTAATGACTACCAACTATATTATGATCTGGATAAATACAAATCTTCATAGATATAAAGGAAATACCACACTTAGTGAAAAGTGTTTTCTTCATCCAGCACCTGTTACTTTGGTTGAAGGGAGTCAATGGAGCCTGGACAATCATAAGCAAAGCTGCTCTCAATTGGAACATTTGACATCACAGACGTCAGCATACATAAAGCTCAAAAGACTTCAGTAAGGCTACCTTATGTTCATTCTTAGTTCTGTTAAAATGAGATTAGGCTTTTATGGATGCAACATTGCTCGATTCAGGTACCACATAATTTTTCCAGGGTAATGACTTCTATCTTTCTACCCCAAAACCAGCATGCACTGTTAAATTAATTATTAAGTATTGTGAAACATATACCATATCCACACCTTTGCCTGGAGAAGGCATTAGCTAGAGAAGCAACCAAGGGACCAACATAAAGGCAAAGGCCTTCTGTCTACTACAGTTGTACTAGATCCACTGATGTAATGAAATTGCTTATTGTGACTTCACTGCACCCTGCTTCTCCGCCTCTTTTCCTGGCTGCAGGATGTCTGGTATTATCTAGTTCTTTCCTCCCCCGCTTGACTGTCGCTGGCTCACTCAGTTTATTTATTGGATTTCTTTTAATTATGGTGTCACAAGTTAGCCTCCAGTTTCTTGTTTGTGTTCTTATCTTCTTCCTGCAGTCCTGTTCCTGATCCCTTCCCATGTGTTTGTCTGTGCTCATCTATGGGCGTAGTCTGCCATCCTCTGGGTTTTATTTCCTTCCCTTCCATAACTTCCTGGCCCGCCTCCTTGTTTGCCTGTCTATATAAGACGCGCTCAGACTAGGCCACTTTGTCTGAGCAACTTCCTTGTTGTCGGAGTTCCTGTGTGTTACTACTGTCTGAATCCTACATCAACTACTCATGTACCGACCGGGCTTCGTTCTCTAACATTACTTGTTTTCCACCTGTCCTGACCTTGGCTTGCCTATCGGATTCTGTTTGTCTCCTCCCATTATACTCTGCTCCCGCGAGAGGTCTCCTCAACCTCAGCTGGGCGTACCTGGGGGCCGCGACCTGGTCCCAGCTTGCTGCAAGTCCATCCCCACCATCAGGGGCTCTGGTGAAAAAGCAGGCTGGGGCTAAGACTCCGCTCCCTGGGGAACCCCAAGCTGAGAATCAATAAGAGCTCACTACCACAGGTGCTGACATATGGAGGCATGTGGACGATGCTTGGGATGGCCTGAATGCAAATGCAGTCTACCTAGGAGAACCCAATTCTCCAGACATCTGTACATCAAGGCTTTTTGACATTTGTCTAAAGTCTCCAAATAGAAAATTCACTACTTGCAGCAGTAGTGATGGTTTTTGAAAGCATTACTGAGGCAGAATGCGTTGATATTTTTAGGAAGCTATGTACAGCATTTTGCTGCACCCCCCAGCAGCCATATCTCTGCATAGGAGAGATACCACAGAGGTCCAGTGATGATGTCATTGGTGCTAAATTAAGGTAGTTAATGAACATGTTAGTGGGAGTTGGGGGGATGGTACCAGGAGGAGCAAAATATAGGCAGATTAAACCTCTGCTTTTTCGGTTACAGTTAGCTTGACTTACATACAGCATTATCATTCTAATCCAAATACAGTCATTTCAGTTTAAAAACAAGGTTATTTTTTCTAGTAGTTTGAGCAGGGACACACAATTTTATATCAGTGGGTAATAGGCCTGTTTTGTCCCCCAAAAGAAATTGGCCAGAGGCTGTCCTTGTTCTCATTGATGCAAAACTGTTCTGTTGCGGGCCAATTTCTCTCAAACGCAATATAATTCAACACACACAGCTCACAGCAGAAATTTGCCATGCCGAAGCTGACAGACCTCCTGTGCATGCACAGGACTGATGTCATTTCCATCCAGACAATGAAAGCGACCAGTGTTCGATACCTGGAAGCCAGCTGCTCAAAGATGTCATCAGCAGGCAGGGAGCTTCAAGACGTTGCATCGCTGAAGGCACAGTAAGTATAGTTCCGATTTAAGAGTTAAGAGACCACAGATAAAATTGTGTGAAATACTGTTTGCATTTACAAAAAATACATTTAATGATGTATTAACCACTTGCCGTCCGGCCACTGTATATAAACGGCTGGAGGGTAGCAGTCCAGGGGCGGGTTGCCATTCATAAACGGGAGCAAGCAGCACCGTGATCCGGTGCCTGCTGTATCCTCCGGACACAGTGGAACACCAATCGTCGTACAGGACCTCTGTGCGAAGTCCCGATCATGTGATCACTGATTGGCCAATCAGTGATCACATGCAGAGCAGTAAGCAAGATGTCACTTCTGACATCATTGCTTACTACGTGTGAAATCTGTGAATGATCACAGAGGTCACATGGTACAAGGCTATTCACAACAGCCTTGTACCATGTGACAAGCTGTGACCAATCACAGCTCACACAGTATTTCTCAATGGCTGCAAGAATGCAGCCAGAGAGAAGGAGAAATGATTGCTTTTACAGCCTTTATGGGTATAAAAGCAATCAGTGTAAAAAAAAAAAAAATCTTCATCACCCCACAAGTAGTACAGTGTCACCATGGTGACACTGTACTTCTAGGGTGACAGCATGTAAAAAAAAAAACAAAAAAAAACCAACATAAAAAATAAAATAAAAATGTAAAAAGAATTTTTTTAAATTAGAATTTTTAGTTATAAACTAATTTGGGTTATTTTTCTTTTACTAAAAAGATAACTGAATAAAGATTTATGATGACATATTATTTATATGCTAAATTTTATATGAAAAACACTTTTTTTCTAAATTTCTGGACTTTTTCATTTATATAGCAAAAAAAAAATAAAAATCCCAGTGGTGAATAAATACCACCAAAATAAAGCTTTATCTGTCTCAAAAAAAATGCTAAAAAATGAATATGGGTACAGTGTTGCATGACCGTGCAATTGTCATTCAAAGTGTGATAACGCTGAAAGCTGAAAATTGGCCTGGACAGGAAGGGGGTGAAAGTGTCCGGACTTTAAGTGGTTAATGAACACAGATCAATTTGTGTATTTTATATCTGTTAGGAGTTCAGCTTTACAATATGAGGTCTTTGCCTTTTTCCTGGGTGCAATATTTCTTTAAATACATATTACTAGGTGAAAGGGTTAATAGTTAACTAACCTCTGCTTTAGGCTTACTAACTTTTGTTCTCATGAACAGGAGGTTTCCTGGAGAATGGAATGTTGTTATCTATGTAGGCGTCTCTAGGTCTTGAAGAATTGTAGATGTTACTATCCTGTCTGATAGCTTATGACATGCCACATCATTGTTTATGGTAACATCTATAACGTATTCTGATTGGTGCTGCATGGAAACAACCTGAACTATTCAGTCTTATCACTATACTCAAGTCATAATAAAGATTTCTGAGTTTTGCATCTCAAACTTTCGTATCTGACTTGCATTATTCGCAAAGTACTTTGTATTATATGGAATGATTGGATGGAGAGAGCCGGCGTAACATTGAGCTCCTAACAAACTGGTGTCAGAAGTGGGATTCGAACCCACGCCTCCACCTCAGCTTGCATAATATTGCTTCTTTGCAGTGACGATGGGTAACTCCCAGGGTGGGGGGAAGTACCCAGATCCTCCAAAGCCACCATGTAAGCTATTGAGAAAGGAAATTTTTAAAGCTGTTAATTAAAGAAAACGGATCAGCTCTAGAAAAATCCCAGCCACCAGTTAATGAGACATGTAAACAGTATGTTCATGAGTATTGCCTTGGGATTATTATTATTATTATGATTAACCCATGGGTGGACAGGATAGCAAAATGGTCAGAGACTGAGTAGTGCCAGTTCTTTTTCCTAGAGATGGCGACAAAGATTTTCACATGTATATGATAAAGGGTTTATGTTTAGGGGAAAAAACTGCCTTTCCCTATTTTGATCCAGATCCTGATTGGGATATGAAAAATATAAAAGGGGGAGTGTTAGATTGGTTGAAACACGCTCCAGGATACAAGCACCCATCACAAACCCCTTCTGCCCCAATAGGCAAACAGGATAATAATCCTTTCCTTAACACCTCTCTGAACCCCACCACTACCCTTCCAGATTATACTCAACTGTATCCTCAGCTCTCTAAGGATGAGAATTACTTGTCGCATAGATGGAGGAGACATTTATTGCACTCTGCCCCAGCCGTCTCCCACTGATCAAGAAGGCCGTCTGGCATTGATCGATAGTGATGGGGAGGATTCTTCGGAAGAAGTGTCAGTTTATCAATGCGTGAAATTAACAAAGAATGGAAAGAAACGAAAGTTATATTGGGGAGGACATTAGACGAGATTCAGCAAACTGTGGCTGCTATGTTGCCCAGGACCAAGAAGGCAGAAAGTAAAAAAAAGGCAAGGTAGTAAGCAAGGCAATAAAATCAGGCAGACAAACATCAATGGTAAAGGAGCAGACAGTACAGGAGAGGGACGCAGCAAGTGAGGAGTCAGAAGATACAATGGAAGATGGAGAGGCGAGTCAGCAGGAGCAGGATAATTTAGAATAATTTGGTAGGTATCATTTGATCTCCAGAAAAGACATGGGAGATGGTGTAGGAGCCACCCAAGCTTACCCTTACATCATTGTAGGAAATGATGTGGTGATAAACCCAGTGGAAATAACTGAAGTTAATGACATCAAAAAGGTTGTCCTGGTCCTCAGAAAAACCTCACTACTGCCATCAACTACCTGAAAAGAGCAACTCAGGATCGACAATGTTCACAACAGGATATGAGGATAATCATCGACGTAATTTTAGGATATGATATGGAATCAGGTTGGGATTGGACTAATGTGCCTACCATTCATGAGCCGTTTAAACCAGATGTGGACGAGTGGAGAACTGCCACAGGACAAAAACATGGTGGGGCTATGCACCCGGTAGCCTATTTTTCCAAAGTAGTACCTGTGCCAGTGGAAGGCATGCTGGCGTGCCTAAGAGCTTTAGCGGTGTGTGCTATGGGAGTGGAGGCATCTATGGCTATTACATTGCGACATAATATCATATTGCATACCACACACCATGTATTGCAAATTGTGAAGAATCGTACCACACAGCACCTGACGGCTCAGAGAGCTAGTGGGTATGAGGTTATTCTCACTTCCACTGTTAATTTATCTACAAAACGCTGTTCTCCAATTGCAGGACCAATTGCTGTTCTCAACAGCATGCTGGGTTTGAAATCTGAGTCCGATATTACTCCTGAGGAACATGACTGTGTCTCAGTTATACATGAAGACACCTCCCCCAGAGCTGACATGTTAAAAGAACCAGTTGAAGGTAGTACTGACATTTTTTTTGTTGACGGTTCCTATAGGAGACCTAATGACAACACATACAGTTAAGGTCCATATACAGGGCTTAACATTTCGAGTCTAGACCTACTAGCCAGGCACAAATCTTACTCTCCACCAGTTGCCCCACACAACCTTGCCCAGGTCCACCTCCAACCACGCCCCCTTAAAGCTTATGAAATAAAGAGTCCAAAATATAAAACTGTATACAGTAATGTATATCCCAGCTCCCCTGTACTCCATTATAGTGATATGACATGTATACAGTACTCATTACTGTATACATGTCATATCACTATAATGGAGTACAGGGGAGCTGGGATATACATACTGTATACATGTCATATCACTATAATGGAGTACAGGGGAGCTGGGATATACATTACTGTGTACATGTCATATCACTATAATGGAGTACAGGGGAGCTGGGATATACATTACTGTATACATGTCATATCACTATAATGGAGTACAGGGGAAGGGGATATACAGTTGTGTCCAAAATTATTCAACCCCCAATGCTGTAAAGGGGTTTAGGGACTATAGTGTACATTTGGAATTGTATTCAGAATCAAATCCTACAAGGACGTTGTAACTACCCAAATGCAACTAAAATGACATCAATTGTTTATGTAATACAGTAGTAAATGGTTCTTATGTGGTTTCTTCATTGCCACAATTATTCAACCCCTTAAAGACTACCACTCTGAAGAACAGAGGTTCATACAGGTGCTTTCCATCAGGTATTGAAAACACCTGTGGATGTCACCGAGCAGCAATCAAGCATAATAAGCACCAATTAGGCAGCTTTAAAATGACTGTGATACTCAGCTCCTTCTAGACATTTACTGGTGTGGTTACAAACATGGTGAAGGCAAGAGAATGGTCCAGGAAGACAAGAGAAGAGGTGATTTCTCTTCACAGGAAGGGCAATGGCTATAAGAAGATTGCAAAGATGTTAAACATACCAAGAGACACCTTAGGAAGCATCATTCGCAAATTCAAGGCAAAGGGCACTGTTGAAACGCTACCTGGTCGTGGCAGAAAGAAGATGCTGACTTCGACTGCTGTGCGCTACCTGAAGCGTAGAGTGGAGAGAAGTCCCCGTGTGACTGCTGAGGAACTGAGAAAAGATTTGTCAGATGTGGGTACAGAAGTTTCAGCCCAGACAATAAGACGCACACTGCGTAATGAAGGCCTCCGTGCCAGAACTCCCAGGCGTACCCCCTTGCTGTCTCCAAAGAATAAGAAGAGTCGACTGCAGTATGCCAAAAGCCATGTGGACAAACCACAAAAGTTGTGGGATAGTGTTCTGTGGACTGATGAAACAAAATTAGAACTGTTTGGGCCCATGGATCAACGCTATGTTTGGAGGAGGAAGAACAAGGCCTATGATGAAAAGAACACCTTGCCTACTGTGAAGCATGGTGGAGGGTCAATCATGCTTTGGGGCTGTTTTGCTTCTGCAGGTACAGGGAAGCTTCAGCGTGTGCAAGGTACCATGAATTCTCTTCAGTACCAGGAGATATTGGATGGAAACGTGATGCAGTCCGTCACACACCTGAGGCTTGGGAGACGTTGGACCTTTCAACAGGACAATGATCCCAAGCATACCTCCAAGTCCACTAGAGCATGGTTGCAGAGGAAAGGCTGGAACATTTTGGAGTGGCCATCGCAGTCACCAGACTTAAATCCGATTGAGAACCTCTGGTGGGACTTAAAGAAAGCAGTTGCAGTGCGCAAGCCTAAGAATGTGACTGAACTGGAGGCCTTTGCCCATGAAGAATGGGCGAAGATACCCGTAGATCGCTGCAAGACACTTGTGTCAAGCTATGCTTCACGTTTAAAAGCTGTTATAACTGTAAAAGGATGCTGTACTAAGTACTAAGATTGAATGTCACTTGGGGGTTGAATAAAACTGATAATGCTGTGAGCACAGAAAAGACATTTGTGGTTATTTCATTATAACTGTTATGTTATATTTGTCTGACCTACAAGTGCCTCTTTAATGTAAATGTAAGCAAGATGACTGAATGATCAAAAGCAATGTCAAACTGGCCAAAACACTCAATTTCAGTGGGGGTTGAATAATTTTGGACACAACTGTACATTACTGTATACATGTCATATCACTATAATGGAGTACAGGGGAGCTGGGATGTACATTACTGTGTACATGTCATATCACTATAATGGAGTACAGGGGAGCTGGGATATACATTACTGTGTACATGTCATATCACTATAATGGAGTACAGGGGAGCTGGGATATACATACTGTACACATGTCATCACTATAATGGAGTACAGGAGAGCTGGGATATATATTACTGTATACATGTCATTTCACTATAATGGAGTACAGGGGAGCTGGGATATACATTACTGTATACATGTCATATCACTATAATGGAGTACAGGGGAGCTGGGATATACATTACTGTGTACATGTCATATCACTATAATGGAGTACAGGGGAGGGGGATATACATTACTGTATACATGTCATATCACTATAATGGAGTACAGGGGAGCTGGGATATACATTACTGTATACATGTCATATCACTATAATGGAGTACAGGGGAAGGGGATATACATTACTGTATACATGTCATATCACTATAATGGAGTACAGGGGAGCTGGGATATACATTACTGTACACGTCATATCACTATAATGGAGTACTGGGGAGCTGGGATATACATTACTGTATACATGTCATATCACTATAATGGAGTACAGGGGAGCTGAGATATACATACTGTATACATGTCATATCACTATGCAATCATGCGCAATGCTGTACCCAAATGAAATTTATGTCCTTTTTTCACACAAATACAGCTTTCTTTCGGTGGTATTTAATCACCTGTGCAATTTTTGTTTTTCATGCTATAAACAAAAAAAGACCGAAAATTTTGAAAAAAACCCTGATATTTTTTACTTTCGGCTATAAAAAAATATGTAGTAAACTCAAAGTTAGTCATTAATTTAGGCCACAATGTATTCTGCTATATGTCCTTTGTTAAAAAAATTCCAGTAAGTGTATATTGATTGCTTTGTGTGAAGGTTAAAGCGTCTACAAAAAAATGGTAAAGATACTGTAATTTACACCATTTTTTTGCTATACAGCGCTGCAGTATTTTAACTGACAATTGCGCGGTCATGCAATATGGTACATAAATGAAATTTATGTCCTTTTGTTCACACAAATAGAGCTTTCTTTTGGTGGTATTTGATCAGCTGTGCACTTTTTATTTTGCGTGCTATAAACAAAAAAAGACCGACAATTTTGAAAAACCCCCCAATATTTTCTCATTTGTCAAAAAATATCCAAAAAAACTCAAATTTTGTCATAAATTTAGGCCAAAATGTATTCTGCTACATGTTTTTGGTAAAAACAAAATCCCAATAAGTGTATATTGATTGCTTTGTGTAAAAATTATAGCATCTACAAACTATGGTATAGATAATGTAATTTACACAGCTTTTACTTTCTGACTGCCTATCACATTTCTTAGTGCTAAAATACCAGGACAGTACACCCCCCCCCAAATGACCCCTTTTCAGGAAGTAGACACCCTAAGCTATATGCTGAAAGGCATACTGAGTTAATGGAAGATTTATTTTTTTCCACAAGTTTGTGTAAAAGAAATTTTTTTTGTCATTTTCCAAAGTCACTTAAATGATATATTGCTCACACAAGCCATGGGTATATGTGGAATTTCACCCCAAAATACATTCTGCTACTTCTACCGAGTATGGGGATACCACGTGAGACTTTTTGAGAGCCTAGCCACATACAGGAGCCTGAAATCCAGTGACCACTTTGAAAGCCTGAAGGTGCGCAACTTCCTCACTTCACTTCCTCACTACCTATCACAGTTTCGGAGGCCCTGAAATGCTAGGATAGCACCAACCCCCCCTCCCCCAAATGACCCCTTTTTTGAAAGTAGACACCCCAAGGAATTTAAAAAGAGGCATGGTGAGTATTTTTCAGATCTCATTTTTTTCTCACAAGTTTTTGATATATAAAAAAACAAAACATTTTTTGTTTTTTCTTCATTTTCCGAAAACCTTTGGCAACAAATGAAATCTGCAGAATACTCACCATGCTTCTTATCAAATTCCTTGGGGTGTCTATTTTCCAAAAAGTGGTCATTTGGGGGGTTTGGTGCTATCTTGGCATTTCAGGGCCTCCGAAACTGTCATAGGTAGGTAGTCAGGAAGTGTAATGAGGAAATAAAGCCATTTAAAAGCCTGAAGGTGCTTATTGGTTTTTTGGGTCCTGTACTTGGCTAGACTGCCAAAAAGTCTCTCACATGTGGTACCCCCATACTCAGGAGAAGTAGCAGAATGTATTTTTGGGAGTAATTCCACATATACCCATGGCATGACAATTTTGTGTAAAAAAAAATATTTTTTTTTGTCATTTTCCAAAAACTTGTGGTAAAAAAATAAATTCTTCTATTGACTCAATGGGGTTTATTTACTAAAGCTGGAGAGTCCAAAATCAGACTCCCTTCTGCATAGAAACCAATCAGCTTCCAGGTTTCATTGCCAAAGCTTCATTGAACAAGCTGAGGTTAGAAGCTGATTGGTTTCTATGCAGAAGGGAGTCTGATTTTGGACTCTCCAGCTTTAGTAAATAAACCCCAACATGTCTCTCAGCAAATAGTTTGGGGTGTCTGCTTTCCAAAGAGGGGTAATTTTGGGGGGGAGGGGGAATTTTATGCCCAGCATTAGAAATTTATGCCACACATCACTCACTCTTCTAACCACCTGAAGACCAAGCCTTTTCTGACACTTTTTGTTCACATGAAAACAAATCAGTATTTTTTGCTAGGAAATTACTGTATGTTTCGCTCCATAAAACGCACTTTTTTTCCCCCCCAAAAAATGGGAGAAAATGTCTGCGCGTCTTATGGAGTGGCTGGCCAGGTATTCCCCCAGTCATCACCGTGTTAGAATACCGGGCCGGCCGCTCGGCTCTTCTGTGTAGCAGAACCTGCAGACCTCCAGCGGACCTACCTGTTCCTCGGTCCAGTGGTGTCCTCACAGTCTTCTCTCCCCGGCATCTTTAGTGTGGGCACCTGGCTGTGATAGCTTGCGGCTTCACAGCCAGGTGCCCACTGCGCATGCGCAAGAAGCTCTGTGCTTTGTGACTGGCCCTGTAGTCTTCTGGGACCTGTCACGTGTCCCAAAAGACTACGGGGAGGGAGGGGGAAGGACAACTCTGCGGAAGTATGAGCGGGTACCTGTCAAATTCGGGTACCCACTCCCCCCCTCCCCTCAAAGGTCTGCACTCTCTGGTCATCTCCTGAACTATCGCTGCAGTCATTGGCTCAGAATATTTTTCTTGTTTTCCTCCTCTAAAACCTAGGTGCGTCTTATGGAGTGAAAAATACGGTACTTTAAACTTCCAAACATTAAATGTTTTTTTAAAGCAGACATCCTAATGAATAAAATGGTGGGTACTGCAATTTTTATGTCACATAGTACTCGCGCAGTGATTTTTCAAATTTAAAAAAAAAACTTTTTTTTACTTTTAATGCACAAAAACACAATATATTGGCCAATTATTTGGTAAAATATAAAAGTTGATGGTATGCTGAGTACATAGATACCAAACATGACATGCTTTTAAACTATGCATGCCCCGGGGGGCGCGTCCAAGATGGCGACCGGAGAGGCTGTATAATCCGAAGTTCCAGCGCCTCGGAATTAAATCTGCTGCCATCTGGGCAGCAGTGGACCATTGCAGGGCAGCAGAGGCACCTTCAGCATCCCCTGCATCTGGGAGAGGGGTGCTGTGACATATTACCCCTCTCCACAGAAACGGACGCCTGCGGCCTGCTCCACCCGGCCCCGATTTCACCTCATCCGGGCCACAGTGAGTACAGTCGGCAAGGGGGTGGGCGGATGCGAAGCATCGGGTCCCCCTCCTGTGATCCGGGGACTGTAGCTCCCGTTTTCCAGCCCAGAGGCCCCTCCCTTTATAAGCACGACCCACACTGGGCCTGGAGGCCTGCACACTGCTGGCAGCGAGATACCTGGGCTCCCTACACCCGTTCTGGAGGTCCCTAGGGCCAGCACATGGGGGTTCTGTGCCGCACAGGCCCTTCATCCCTGTCAGACCCTATGGTGGAAGTTGCAACCTGCATCTGGGTCTCTGGCCTTTATTAATAGTGCCTACCACAGCTTGTATCCACCCTGCATTTCCACAGATTGATCATCATTTTTACAATATAGAGATTGCGCTGCTACGCCTGATCGCATCTATGTAACTATAACTTTACACCTGTTCCGGGCGTTATAGGTCCCTTGGGGTTAATATCTTTCTTGGCTATCCAATTTTCAGTCGATCACCCCCAGGAGACTTTCTGTATGCCGTCCACCAAGAAAAAGAGTAGGGGAAATGCTCAAAAATCCCTTACGACATATTACATATTTGTTATCTTGAGATTTGCAGCATGTCTCAAGATAACACAAAACGAGCATCCCCGTCCGGTCCCACGCAGGATACTGCCGCTAATCCATTAACTCAGGACAGTGAGTACGCACAGCAACTTACAAAGGGGGACTTGGAATCTTGCTTGGAATCTATGTACACCAAGTTAGCCGCTAAATTCCAATCAGAACTTCACAAGAGCACAAACGTTCTCTGTCAGGAAATAGCCACATTGGGATCCAGAACTGACTGCTTAGAGACCAAACATGATGAACTCAGCTTAGCTTATGGTGAGCTTTCCAGAGATCACAATTAATTACAAATGGCCTTTACACAATTGAGGGCACAGGTTGAGGATCTTGACAATCGCAACCGCAAGAATAATTTGCGAGTTAGGCGAGTCCCAGAGTCTGTGACTGACCTTTCACAAGCCACAACCAAGCTATTTAAGTCTCTCCTTCCAGACCACGAACCTAGGTCCTTTGCTTGTGACCGCATCCATAGAGCCCTGCGCCCAAAACCTCATAATGATAAACCACATAGGGACATTGTTCTGTGTATGAAGGATTTCCTGACCAAAGAAGACGTACTCAGAGCTGCTAGCAATACCCCAATGATCACCTTTGAGGGTTCAGTTTTGCAAATATTTCCAGATGTTTCTCTGGCTACGTTGGAGAATCGTAGAAAAATGAAGGAAATCACAACTGTCCTTTTCTCAGCTCGTATCCGCTACAAATGGGGCTTTCCCTTTAAGCTGATAGTTCCACATAATGGGAGCACATACATAGCCACATCCCTTCCCGAAGGCCGAGAAATCCTGGCCAAATTGGGCAGATGCTTCATCACCTCAACGTCCACCTTCCACCCCTCAGGTTTCTCCCATTTGGCATACTCCATCTCCACAATGGGATAGAAGGAGAGTCAGACAAGAACCGGGATAATGAACCGGGAAATGAGTGTGCTCATTTGCATATTACACACTGTTTTGATGGTCTTTTGAAGGATTCTGCAAAATGTTACATGTTCATATGTCTATTACTTTTGATCTATCATTTAGTTACTTGGATGTGCAAAAACCCAGCATGGGTCTTCGGACCCTCACTTTGCTGCCCGTATGCTCATAGAACTCTTTGACATGTGACCCCACCCTGCCACCTAGCATGGCCGGAGATATCGTTGCCCTGACGAGGAGTGACCGCTCCACTTCCCGTGTTTTAAGGTGGCAGAGTTTAGGCCCATTCGGCCCTTTGATGATAAGTTTTTCTGTCTTTTCAGGGAAGGCAGCTAGCCTACCTGATCCATGGTTTATTGTGATTTTGTTAGTTGTAGGGGCTCTTAAGACCCCAATTCTATTGCTTTATGGTTTTTTTACAGTTTTGGTACATATTATTCATATACGAATTTGTGGACATCCCAGTAGCCATATTGGGACTTGGATGCTCCATAAATTGACTTTGACAGATTTCACCTTCTATGATGTGGTTCCAGATATTCCACTAACTAGACAAACTATTGTTGATACTTTTCAGCTGGGTGCAATAATGCTGACTGACACTATTTTTTTTTTACCATGGCTATTCATTGCATCTCACATAATGTCCAGGGTTTCAATTCTCCAAATAAGCGTAAAATGGCCTTCCACCAGTATAAGTGCCTAGGGACAAAAATCATTCTATTACAGGAAACTCATTTTGCAGTCGCTAAACATCTGACGTATTTTCATAGATCTTACAGACGGGTTCTACACCTTATACCCTACTAAAAGCAGAGGCGTGGCAATTTTTTTACATACTGTAACTCATTCCCGTTCGATATTCAACAGGTCCATCATGACACTGAGAGCAGATTTATCGTTATTAAAGGCACACTTTCGGGTCGTGAACTCACGACCGCGAATGTTTATGCACCAAATTCAGCTCAAGCTTCCTTCTTTTCTCACTTTTTCACAGTTCTTGATAGGTTTCTATCCCATCGTTTACTGGTGGGAGGGGATTTTAATCTGGTAGCTAACCCCTTTTTGGACAGAAGTTCTTCTTCACCATCTTCCCAAAATCCCTTACTAAAAAATTAGAAACACTTCAACTGGTAGGCTCCTGGAAGGCACACAATGTGGGAGCCAGAGATTACTCATTTTACTCCCACCCACATGACTCTTATGCTAGATTAGATCATATCTATTTCTCCCCTATTCTGCTAGCCAACTCTAGGAAGGCATGTATTCATTTAAGTTCCTGGTTGGATCATAATATAATGGCATTGTCTATCACTTTCATAGGTCTTGCACCCACACCCTATTCCTGGCGCCTTAATGACTCAATGCTCACGGATATTAACTCCCGCCAAGAAGTAGTTACATCTATCCAGGAATACTTTCAGCTAAACACAACTTCTGATATCTCCCCTGCTGCTTTATGGGTGGCCCATAAGGCGGTCATGCGAGGCCGCCTCATCTAGAAATAGGGAACGGTGAAAACAAATTCAGAAACTTACCCGAGAATTAGAAACACATTATAGAGCTCACATTGGCAATCCATCTCTCTTGAACAAAACAATATCGCAAAAGCGTTTAGAACTGAACACTCTATTATTCCAGAAAACTGAGAAAGCTCTACGTTGGGCAAAAGCCTCTTTTCTATTACATAGCAACTCAGCATCTACTATGTTCGCACGGAAATTAAACCATTCTATACGACCCCCACATATCTATAAATTATGAACTAAAACCAACAGCGACTCCTCTGTGCCTCATGAAGTCCTGGGTATTTTTGAAAAATTCTACTCTACCCCATTAGCCCCCCCACAATCACCTTCTGCTCCCCTAAACGGCTCATGGCTTGATTCTATTCCCCTCCCTACTCTCACACCTTCTCAAATATCCTCCCTTAATGCCCCATGTACCTTGGAGGAAATAACCCGTGCGATTAGCGCACGAAGAACTTCCACAGCACCGGGCCCTGATGGGTTTACGACCAGCTATTATAGACATTTTGCTCCTACACTGGCTCCCTTTTTGCTGTCGTTATTCAGTCATGTTTTGCAGGGTGGTAGGTTCCCTGAGGAGATGCTAATGGCTAATATGTCTCTTTTGCCTAAACCCTTAAAAGGTCATCATCTCCCTCAAAACTATAGACCAATTTTGCTCATGAACGATCTGAAAAATTTCAGCCGTATTCTGGCAGATAGGTTGGCGCCTATTATATTCACTTTGGTCTCATCGTACCAATCGGGATTTATCACAGACAACATTCGCCTCACGCTAAATGTTATACAGGAAGCCAATTTGCACTCGAAGGAAGTTTTGTTACTGAGCCTGGACATCAATAAGGATCGTGTTCTTTGGCCCTATTTATTTTCTCTACTGCAGAAGATGGGCTTCAATGCTGAATTTCTGTCTGGTGTACATGCTTTGTATGACTCCCCCAAAATAAGAATCAGACTCCCAGGTTGTAATTCCGATTTTTTTACACTGGGCAGGGGTAACCGTCAGGTCTGCCCACTTTCACCCTTATTATTTGCGCTCGTTTTGGAACCCTTGGCTATTGCAATAAGATCACATTCAGACATTTCTGGTTATCCATTATTGGTTTCACATTTCAAATGTGTATGCAAATGTATGCAGAAGATGTTATGCTTTTCCTCACTAACCCATTTGTGTCATTGCCCAATTTATGCACGTTATTGAATGACTTTGCTACAGTATCAGGTCTTACAGTAAATTTTACCAAATCGGTAGTTATGCCTGTTAATGTTACTGATTCCCTGAGTGCATCTCTCCGCAATTCTTTTCCATTTTGTTGGGCCACTGACCGGATCCCATACCTAGGTATCTACCTCATTCCCAACTTCTCAAAACTATTTGCCATTAATTACCCACCATGCGTGTCACGCCTCACTACTCTTTTGAAGATCTGGCATGGATACCCCATCTCATTCTTGGGCAGAGTCTCTGCCGTAAAAATGAACATCTTGCCTTACTTTACTTATTTAGGGCACTCCGTATCCCAGTCTCGAAGGCTTTCTTAGATCACCTTCAACGGACGATTAATAATTTTATTTGGCGTAATAAACGCCCTCATTTTACCTCATCAGTCCTATACCGATCGCAACGGGCGGGAGGCTCTGGACTCCCCCATTTCTGGTTTTACAACCTGTCGGCCTGTTTTGCACAGATATCACAATGGGCAACTATTAATTCCCAGGTCCCTTGGATCAGATTTGAATCCCAGTCTATTCGTCTGTACTATCTTCCAGGTATATTATGGTGAAAAATGCCCCCGTTTATTATTGATCTATAATTCCATTGTTGCCCAATCGCTAATGCTTTGGTCCCTTTATAAACTTAAATTAAATCTTGTCTACTCTATCTCCCCAGGTTTATCATTTTTTGGTGACCCGAGTTTTTTCACAGCATTCTCATCCCTACAGGCATTCCATTGGTGGTATGATAGATCCCTCATTAAGTTATCAGACTTTCAAAGAGGAGGATCTTATTTCACTTTTGAGATGCTTCAGGAATATTATCATTATCGACAGATTAGACATTTTGGTCTGATACCTTCATCCCCGATCTCACTTTTCAAACATATCAGGCGTGACTCTCCCAGGGGTAGGGTCTCATTTCTGATTTGTATCACCAATTTCTGGTTACTGCCTTCCCATCTCCCCCCCCTTTAAAGACAGAAGTGCGAGGAGGATGGTGGTGTCACCTTTTCTGATGAGGATTGGGAGT
This sequence comes from Staurois parvus, assembly GCF_062004578.1. NCBI lineage: Eukaryota > Metazoa > Chordata > Amphibia > Anura > Ranidae > Staurois > Staurois parvus. Next base: position 9,313,466 of record NW_028317825.1, read on the forward strand.
CCATGGTGGATAATATATGTAAGAGCTCTAGCTCTCTTTCTGTCTGGGAAACTGCCCTCAAAATATTAACCAGATGGTATTATACCCCATTAGATTACATATCATGTTTCCAGGGACATCCCACCTTTGCTTCCAGGGCTGCGGCCTTGCTGGTACCTTAGTGCATATATTTTGGGACTGCCCAGGCCTCTCATTGGTATGGCGCAAAGTCTCGGATGTGGCCTCTGCTGTGGCAGAGGCCCCAGTGCATCTATCTATGCAGTCTTGCCTACTAGGAGCCTATATTCCAAATGTTCGGACTGAGATTATGAGACTAATCCATACCATCTGTATATCTGCCCTATGGGCTATAGCCCTACATTAGAAAACCCTCACGGTACCATTGGCCACAGTTCTGCATAGAGTTGATGCAGTGATGCTCATGGAGAAAATTCATTACACCTTATTGGATAAGATGCACTTATTTGACAGTAAATGGGAAAGCTGGAGAACTCACGAGCATTTACTATCTGACTGAGATCCACTCATATTTTGGTTGTATTATTTATTTATTTATTTTTTGGTAGCTATATAGTTCTGCATACCCTTCTACCTATATTGCTCATGTACTTAATTTCTTTTCTCTTTCTTTTTTTTACTTTGCATGGTTGTACCATTTGAAATATGCTTTACAGACGTGCCTTGTTCCTGTTGTATCTCTTACTTGATGTTGTACTGCCATTTTGTAGTATATTTGACAAAATAAAAACATTTGTAAACAAAAAAAACTGCACATGCCCAGTGCAATGGCAACAAACTGCATACATCTTTAATATCCACAGGCAACACTTTAAAAGCCTTTACAAGATACTATTTTAGATTTACAGAGGAGTTCTAGTGCTAGAATTACTGCCCTTTATCTGACATTCATGGTGATATCTCACATGCATGGTGCAACCGCTGTTTACATACTGGCACAGGGTCAACACACGCAGGTGAGCATGGAGAGGGGGGGGGGTCAGGGGTTTGTTTTTTTTTTTTCTTTGTTAATTTTTTTTTTTTTTTTTTACACTGTCCTTTTTTTTTTTTATCACTTTTAATGCTATCACAGGGACTATGCAAATATCCCCTATAACTCCAATGGGCATTGTCATATTCTTTGAGAAATCTGGGGTCTATCAGACTATAGATATCTCCTCTGCCCTTACATTTTAAAATCTCACCAAGATTGGTGTGATCAGATGTTTTCCCACTTTACAAATGGCGGTTTATATTCTGCGAAACTCAAATGATGAAATACTCATAGCTTCTGATTTCTTAAGACTATAGAGATGATTGGAGACTGGAATGGTGCTAATCAGCTCTACGGTCAGCTGGCAGAAACTCTGGCTACATTCTCAGGATCCCCAGACAGCATGGGACTGCCCCCAGAAGGCCGTGGAAGGCAGCAAGGGCATGTAAAAACAATCCTGCAGCTAATTGGCCACTAGGATTGCTTTTACAGAAAAGCCAATCGCCAGCTGGAAAAAAACAGCTGCAGGCATCATCCTGGTATAACCACTCAAAGTCCAGTGATATACCAGTACATCACTGGTCCTTGTTGGGTGTATATGCTATGTTTTTTTTTTTTTTTTTTTTTATTTTATGCAGCCTGTGAGCTGAATGAAATAAGATATCTCTGCCAGAAAAAGTGTGTGGATTTGAGGATTGGGCCACAGCACCTTCTGGATACAAAAGTGCCAAGATGATCTCTTCCTAGAATTTTAAGAAGGATACACTTTGTCCAGTTGCTTTGTAAAATTACAAGTGTTATATATAGCCAATTGAAATAAATAGACATCTTTTTGTACCAGTGTCAAGCTTTCCAGGAAACTAGGTATAGATTCATCTTTTGGTTGTTGAAGACCGCCCCCTCCTCCCATGTTAAGGTTATAGTCGTGGACACAGAGGAGTTTCTCAACGCCAGATAACGTCTTAATTTGGACTGTCGCATCTGCGCGAATGGAAGACAGGACAAAAACCATCCAGTTTGTCCTTCCACTTCACTGCGAGCAATTAATCATTCCTCAAGCAGACTTTCTCCCCAAGTTGGGTATTTACAAGTCGTTTGGGGAAGCCCCAGAGATTAGGTCGCACAGTGCCATATGAGCCAATTCCAAGATTGTACAAATGTCTAAATAGTGGCACGCTTGTTTACAAATTGTCCACGTATAAGTGGCACCCCTTACGGAAAACAAACACAACACCAAGTTCCAAGCTATCTTGCCACTGTAGTCTGGGCAGTCAGAGGGATTCTACTTTGCTGTCTCTTCCCTCATAAACCCTACATTTGTACATATAGCCTGTGGCCCTCTCACAGAGCTTATACATTGCGGCAATATATTGTTGAGTATATAAATTTCCATGGTCCACAGTCAAATTGTACAAATCTTCTGTGAAACACAGCTCCATAAAATTAAGGGGCGTTAAGTTTGCTGTTTCCACCTGAATTCCAGGATGGGCAGTGAATGGGGGAAGTACGGGTGCTGCAGAATCTGTGGGCTACCAATCAGGATTTGCAAGCACATCCAGGACACTAGGGGCTCTAAAGGGCTGTGTGTGAATACTTGGTGGCTGCAGGACACTACTTGTGCTTGCACCGCACCAGCTTGTACTGCACCTATGGGACTCACCCCATCACCAAGTGATACTGTAGTGCTGATTAAAAAAAAAAAAAAAAAAAAGGACCAGGATAGACTAGGGCACTGGTGCTCGCCCGTTCACCAAAAGGTAGTGCAGCACTAGTACTGGCACTCTGCTGCATATGAGACAAGTCTTGCGCTCCTAGCACTTCAGCTGCATGGGGTCGGGTATGCCTGATTTTAACAGGGACCTGTTCATCATCTGATCTACCTGCCAGGGTGCCACTGCTATCTACAGGTTCCTATTCTGAGGCCAATTATGTTAGGGAGTCTTCCCCTTCGTTCTCACCTGACATGCTCAGAATCCTGTAGGCCTCTTCACTAGTGTACCTTTCGTTGGACATTTTGGACTCTAAATTTACAGGTACCTAATGCGACTCTTGGGAAAAAGAGCACGTGGCTGTCAGACTGCTTGAACCGCTACAAAAAAATGTTCTTGCAAGTCCTAACAGAGATCAGTCCTGATTCTGTGAACACTGAGGTTTTGTGTGAAATGTATTACAGATGACAGTGATCAGAAATTATACTGACATTGCACTTCTTGTTAGGGGGTGGGGGGGAGCATTGGGGCTAAACGCTAGTGCTGGCAGCGAACGGGGATGATCCTGCTAACACTGCATTTCTGGGGACACTGATACAGTTCTGTGATCAACATATTGAAAATATAGAAAAATATACTTACCTAGGTGGATGCAGTTGTCAGCTGAAAATGGGTCACAGGAGTGCAGAACAACTGCACTCCTGTGATCCATGGGAGAAGTATAGCCAAAAGAGCTTTGGCTGTACTTCTCCTTTAAGTAAAGTAACTCTGTCCCTTCACTCAAGAATAAAAAAATCAAAAACCTCCTTGCTACAGAAACCTGCAAACGCTCATCTTTCCAGCAGGCAGCAAGTCCACACACCTCATGCTTTCACCACTACAACCTTCAGGAAAGTCTTCACTTACACAAACACTGGCCAAGGCCAAATAAGCTTGCAGAGGGATGAGAAATGCAGTGAAAATAATCAAGCCTCACGCACTCCAAAGAGCTAACCACTACTGAAACATCCCGCTAGCAGAATTATGGTTTTCAAAAGCAAATGCTAACTCCTGCTTGGTTTCAGGAGGGCTGTGCACATGTCAATAAAAGCATAAAAAAGGTGCTGCCTCAGCTCTTTAAAGACAGTGGAAGCTGAGAATCATATCATAGAGAAGCAAATGGTAATAAGACTGGAAAATGTCAGCTTCACAAGCCTCATCTTTGCAGCACCTTCTGAGAAAATGGATTGATTTCCAGATGAAACTGGTTTATAGAGAGAAAAACAAAAACAAAAAAAAAAACACATGCAAAGAAAAAAAAAACCCCTAAACTTTATTGAGCTCCAAAAATAAGGAACATTTTCTCCTACATAACAGTGCTGATTAATTCCATTACAAAAAGGGGATAAAATACACAAAGCAACTGAAAACACTGAGAAATGCTGTGAATGTACAAACAGCAAACTTCTGCAATTACACACTGTCGGAAAAAAAAGGCGAGTAAGAAAGCACAATATTAATTTAAATGAAAAATAAAGCAAAGCTTTGTAGTTGGCCAGATTTCCCCAGGGGCCAGAGAGTCAATGCTTATCAGAGCTTCTCAGAAGAGACAATTTTGATTAATATCAGGACCATCTGACTCAGTCTATTAAACCCCGAAGGAAAGTCTTCAGATAGAAAAGATAGGTCTTTGATTAATAATTCCTCCATATTGTCATTCCAAGCATTTGCAAACTGTATGGCACATCTCCTCACTGAAAACAGAGGCGCTCAGTGACAGCAATAAGCTCTTGGTCTTCACATGGGGAGAGGAAGCCCCTGATTAGCCACCGGCTTATGGAACTATTCAGGATGTAAGAACATAGTTGTGGGTGGGCATCTGACTTCTCAGCAGCAACCAATTACTTCTGAGAATGCTAATTAAGTCCTGTTTTAATGTAATTAAGCTTTCAAATGAATTCGCATAAGAGAAGGAAAGCTTAGTTCTGCACATTTTAATTATAATCAGATAAACATATGTACAGTAGATGTAGGGGAAGGTATCAAGGTCACATAAGTGCCTTGCTACCTCATACCTCCAGTAGTATTAGCCTGATAAATAAGCACAACCTGCAATGATGTTCTAAAAACAGCTGCAGCCATCAAGAAATAAACCATAGCATTTTCAAGGAGCTTAACAGATTATAGAAAATGTTTTGATGACAGGACCAATGGGAAACTTTATGCATCTTGAAGGAACTTCTTCAGCTCTATTACTAGTTTTACATTGTACACGTAGGAAGAATGTCTCTTCTTGATCGGACAGGTTTCCAAAGGTGGTATGTCAGACTCCCTGAGCAGCTAGTTTCCGGATGTTCATTATAAGGCGCCTAGAGTATTCCTTGTGATCAACTGGTTTTACATCCATAGCTGTGGCTTTGATACGAGATTCATCCTGTATAAGAAAAATAAATGAAAGCATTAAGAAGTCTCAACATAATTACAACAGAATATTTTTAAATGACGTGCAGACTTTTGCTCGTATCTTAAAAAATGTTGTTCGTATTCTGAAAAGAATGCAGTACCTAATTGAAAAGCCACTAAATTTGCAATATAGGAAACCTAAAATACTAGTTGCTTGGCTGACTAAATTAGTGGCCCAAAACAAACATGAACTCATTGAAGTCAGAGCTCTGGATGAGCACACACTTCAGTTTAATGATAGTAAATAAAGTAAACTTGTAGTCTGACCTTAAAAAGAGAAAGTCGGGTTTTGAAAACAAAAAAACAAACATTTATACTCACCTAGGTTAGATACAACATCTATTCGATGCCGCATCTGTTCCCCGCAGCCTCTACACCGAGTGAACAAAGACTGCTAAAATCGCTCAGTTCTTGGTCTTCACTGAGCAGAGTGGCGACTGTCAGTAACTGGTTCTCTGCTGAGCCCCTCCAGCACTCAATGGAGCGTTGGGCTATGGTGGGGCAGGAGTGACCGGCTCAGGCTGTCAGTGACGCACTGAAAGGCTCAGCCAGCTGCCGGTCAGGCATCAAACATCGGGATCTCTCTAGAGTCTAGACCTGCCGGGTACCATCAGCAGACTCCGGACTTTAGGCCACTGTCGGTAGAATATGGGTCACAGGAGTGCAGAACCAATTGCACTCTTGTGACCTACAGGAGAAGTAGGGCAAAAGAAAAAAAAAAAAAAACAAAACACACAAACTTCGGCCCTACTACTCTAAGAAAATTCTAGTTGACTCGCTCCCATGGTTAACCTCTGGCTTTGGTGCTCTGATCTGGAATAATTATTCTAGCTTTCCAGCTCCGCATACTTGTTGTAGGTCAATGACTAAAGTACTGAAGACAGTATGTCAGCAAGTGCATTTGTTGATAACTTGTGAGCCACTAGTAAGATATTAACTGGATCGCTGACATAAATCACATTCTCATATAATGTGTATATGAAAATCTATAAACCAAATATGTCACGCTCCCAACACAAATCATACAGTGATAAACCAATTCCCACAACACAACTAATTATAAAATAAATATGTGCCACCTAATTGATAATCAATATGTTATAAACTCAAGAAAAATATTTAGGTGATATGATCCAAAAGATAAAATTATAAATGTCTCTACTAATCAATAAATATGTGACAGTCCCAAAATAAAATATTAGTGTGATCCAAGACGATATTTGTGACTTAAAAACATAAAGCGCTTTTAAGATACAACAATCTGTCTGTGTGCGCCGCACAGCGTGCATACTTGCCCTTGTCCTCGGGTGCAGTGACGTTGTAGCCCCTCCTCTTGGGGAGGGGCTACGATGTCACTCTGCACTCGAGGACAACGACGAGTATACACGCTGTGCGGCGCACACTGACAGATTGTGTGCGCGTGCTGCACACAGATCGGGTGCAGAGTGATGTCATAGCCCCTCCTTCGGGAGGGGCTACGTCACTCTGCACCCGAGGACAACGGCGAGTATACACGCTGTGTGGCGCACACAGACAGAGATTGTTGTATCTTAAAAGCGCTTTATGTTTTTATCTAATGTGAGTGCAATATTTGGGCACCTTAATAAAGGTTTACTTTTTTTTAAAGGATAAAGCACTATGTCCATATTTCTTTCCTTGCTATATGTTTCGGAGGAATATCTAGGAGAGGATTGAGGAGGAGATTTACAGCAGCAGAAGGAGGGAGAGATCCTTGCAGAGATATCAAGCACACGAGGAGAGGAGTGCTGAGAAGCACTTAGGAGATACCCACCACCCATTTTATGGTGCAACAAATCATATCAGGTTCCATTTGTGAACAAAAAGCGTAATAAGCCTATCTACTAGACTTATAAGGAGGTGAGCGCACAACTTAACCATAATAAGGATTCACAGAAAGTCACAAATATCGTCTTGGATCACACTAATATTTTATTTTGGGACTATCACATATTTATTGATTAGTAGAGACGTTAATAATTTTATCTTTTGGATCATATCACCTAAATATTTTTTTTGGGACTGTCGTGTTATATTAACATAAGTTTAAAACATTATCAATTAGGTGGCACATTTATTTTATACTTAGTTGTGTTGTGGGAATTGGTTTATCACTGTATGATTTGTGTTGGGAGCGCGACATATTTGGTTTATAGTATGTCAGCAAAACAGCCAAGCAACAAGCATGCTCAGCAATGCCAGCCAAGTATATCATGCCAGGTGTACATTAAGTAGTCTACATATTTATCTCAGTATAGATATCCTATGAAATAAAAAAAGTTTGGTCTGTAGCTCCACTTTATTATTTCTGCCCCATTAACACTGGCAATAAACAGCAACATAAAATGCAGCCTGTACTTTAAAAGTGGCTCACATTATTATATAGCTTCATGCCACTCTCAATGTAAATCTTTAAATAGGTCAAATGTTAATAGGGGAATTATATTTCTGCAGCTCTTCAGGATGCCAGATTGCACAGTTAACATTATACTCATGCTGCAAATATTCAATAATCAGCTTCACAAAGAGATTAGAAAATGAATTTGAACCTGCAAAAATTATACATCACATAAAACAAGTAAGAGCCCAGATTGTTCGCATTTAATGTGTAGTTGAGAAGCACTTTGTTTTCCAGAGACTTAACAAGAGAGCAGTGGGATCCACATAACTAGTAAGCATGTTATAAAATAAAGGCTTTTGTGCCAGCACATGGGAGTTATAGCAGCACAGTTTGGTAGATATAATTGATATATAACTCTGCCCCCTTTATTATATTACAATGTTTTGTGAAACGCAGTCCTCATTTTGTAATGTAATCCCATCAAGAGCTCAATTACCTCACACAAACCTAAAATAATGGTGTGCAGGTTAATTGAGAGTAATGGGCAAGATACTGGAGGTCTCATAGGGGCACAGAGCACTCATTCTCACATGGAATATCAGAGAATTAGTGAGTTCTGAGTTTCCACACATTTAACAGAGCAACAGCTGGTGAGCCAGGTAGGTGCAAAACTAGAGATGAGTCTTAAAGTGCCTCTGCGGTTTGGGGGAAAAAAAAACAAAAAACAAACAAACAAACTATGTAGCAGGCTTTCAGGTTACCGTGGTCCCCAGGATCAGGCTTTGCAGTATAATTTACTCTACAGTTAGTCTGAAGGGTTCCATTGCTGAAGACATTCTTAAATAACTAAATAAGCTTTTGCTAGGTTGTCCTGCAAATCCAATGGCTTCTTTGATATACTGACCCAGGAGTTCTAATATTGACTGGCTGTTCCAGGTTAATGACTCAAAGTACTGAAAACTGACGTAAACTCAATCAATACAATTTAGGTTTTAACATGTTTCAGCTTTTAATTAAAAACATTCCTGGCATTGGAGGACCTGGTTTCAGGATGACATTCCTGTATGTGCTCTTGCATTGTCACCCTGTCAGATGTGCGCCAGATGAAGACAAATTACCATGTTAACACACAATGTGCAGATATGTTCCACTATTGTAACCTGAAAAAAGCTACCACTGGAGAAAGTGCATGCAGTCAGGAAGAAACTACAAAGAAGCTGGAGGCAAGCAGATGTACATTGAAACAGGCATGTACACCGAGTTGAGTATATGCAGCTCACTGTATATTCTGAAATTTGCAAGCAGAAGGAAAACCCATTTTTACTGCAGTAAAAAAACTTCCTGCTATCATTAAAAAAAACATAGCTAGTCACTAACCAAGGAAACAACTTTACGAGGTCGCTAAGATGTATTCACACTATACCAGAAGTTTTGTGCTCCCTGCAAAAATTATTTTCTTGGAGTCCAGGGAGGAACACAAGAAAGCATTCATCTTTGGGGTTATGCTGCCAACTAGAGTTTTGGCAAAAAAAAAAAAAAAAAAAAAAAAAAGCAAAAACCATACAAAAAACAAAACAACCTGTAGGCAAGTCCATGATAATCCCCTCCTACTGCCAGCATTTCTCTGTTTTGCAGCAAGCTGTACTGATCTCTTAACAGGTGGTGGCATGTCCTGAAGGTGAATGATTTCCTGTGTCTCTCAATGAGTGTAGAAATCCCATTTTCTTTCTTGCTCATTGAAAAGTAATTCTCCCTTTGCTGTGTTGCCCACCCTTCAGTATTGGACTTCGCAAACACTGCCAAAAGGCCCAAGAAAACAGACAACTTGGGAAGCAGCTCAAAAAGCCACCTGAAAGACCTCACAACCAAAGTCTGTATCAAATAAAGCCTGAACAACCCCCTAGTCGAATTTGCAGGTCTTGAGAACCAGGGGGCAGCCTTGGAAATCTGGGAAACCGTTTGATGCTGCAAAGCCAAGCGGCACTGCCAGATGTAGTACACTCTGACAGGAAAGGCTGGAAACTGATGTGTGAGACCATGTGTTTGAGCCACTTAGCAATAGTGGAAAGAAGCTGGTGCACCTATTGGAATCATAGGATGACAAAAAAGGGAATCAATCTTACATGACTTCCTGCAAGCAAGTGTGCACTGGAAAGGACTTTAAATTCTTTTGGTGGCCACCAGGACTCAAAACCAGTGATTTTAGGGAAAGCAGATTCTGGCAGCAGTAACTTCAGGTTAGTGCATACCACCACTGCTAGTAAGTCTTGTGTGTCTGAGACAGCCCTGGACCCGAGATACCTCCTGGGAGGACATGTCCACAGAGAATTCCTGACCCTCAAAAGTTGATTACGCAGTCCAGCTATGACTGACAAAAATTCTATACTACACACAAGTTAAGTGTGCGCCCCTGAAATAGGGGAAATATCAGATAAGGGTCCGGACGCAGAACTAATCAGACCCTTAGGAACCATTGTAGGGCTAACTTTTTAGGGATCTTCCCTACCAGATTGAGGTATTGGGAGCCCGTCCCATTATTCTCCCCCTAAAGCTCACTAAAGAGATAAAGGAAAGCATATACATTACTCAAGGACACTAGCGCAAAACTAAGGCTTATAGCTGTACTGGGAGGGGTTATATGTGGGTGGGGATTCCTACTTTTTTGGCCAGTTTCTATTCTCTACTTTCCCATAATGACAGAATGTTGCGTTGTAAAGGTCCGGAGTGAAATTGGGCTACCTCAAAATAGGCTACCATTAGACCCAGAATTCTAATGCAATAGCGAAGAATCAGACTGCTACTGGACTAAAGAGCTCGGATCAGAGTGTCTGATGTTTCTCCTGGGGGGGAACACTCTGGCCTGTGCCATGTCTAGGACTAGACTCAGATACGTCATACAGTTGATTCCAGAAATGTTTTCTGGAGTTTCAGGAGCCATCTATAGATTTTTAATGTCTGGACAGTCATGGCCACATGTCCGACAGGCTACATCAACTGTTACCCCAACAGGAGGCAATCTAAGTATCCCACAATGGGTATGCCACAGGAGCAGAGCAAAGCTTGTACTGCTTAAATGACTAGCCTCAGGTCATACACAAATGAAGGCAATCCTTCTATACAAGTTTTACCTATTTGCAGCTCCTCTATAGCCTTCTACAACAAATATCAAAGGCTTTTTCTCAGCTTCGAAAGGTGGGGTTGTGATGTCACACACTTCTCAGAATAGTGAGGAGAGCTCAGTATAATCTGAGACTTGAGTAAAAGGGAAAGGACACACCCCACTCTACACACTCATATGGAAACAGGGACAGCTGAGGCTGTTAATCACCTGCTGTGTGCTGGAGGCGAGGGAGCCTTCTCAGATGTCTGGTATTGACATAACTAGTAAAATGTGACACATGCAGACAGAGGGAGACAATGGAGAGAAATGACACTGTGCTTTGGACTGAGGCAAGTACATACTATAAGAAGGATATGCTTTGTTAAATTGGTTATAAACTTCTGAAATGAAAAATGAACAAACCTTCAATTTGGAAAGTGAGGGCGGAACGAAATGCAGAGGAATGTTTCTCTGAGGATGTAGTAGACTTTGAGCCTCAGACATTACAACTGTGGTTAGAGAAACAAAAATCTTTTCTAAACACTGGTAGTGAGGGAATAAGCCTTTGCGGTTTGTTCCTTAGGCTTCTTTTGCAGAGGAAGATGGGTACTCTCAACACCAGTTGCATCCTTCATAATGAAATCCAGACCTGATAAGAGATGTCTCTTGAACGCCATATGGATCAGGTGCTTTTTAGACGCAGGAGGTTCTGCAGTCCAATGCTTTAGCCAAAGTGTCCTCCGCATGTCCACTAATATGAAATATATTAGAAATGAGACAGGAACACTTAAGCAGACCATCACAACTGTAGATTAAAGAAGCAATCTTTTGCTCCAAACATTCTATGACCAAGAAATCAACCACAGCAGTGGCAAGATCCCCATTAAAGGACTTTCAACAGTCAGCCAGGGTTTGCCAAAGCAAATCACAGCTAAGACATGACCCATCAGGAGAAACAGCGCTCTGGAGGGCGTTTCTAATGTTTTGTTAGTTGGGTCCTTAAAAGACAGGAGCATCCTACACCAGTATGATGGTCACATAGTTAAAGTGTAACTACATGGCATCTGAGCACCACAAACCAAAAATTCTATTTAATTAATTTAGAATACTCAAAGCATCACAGCAAATTAACCCATCCATGTCTCCATGCTTAATTTGGCAGAGAAATTACTTTGAAAAACACTTCCCCTAGAATTTATGGCTGTGGCCGTGTTGGGAAACAGCAGATGATTTATGTAGCATTTACTACCTGGAATCCATCTGCCCTTAGCTCAGGCAGGCAGGAAGGAGGTTGTGCTTCGCAGATAAATCCCCTCCTGAAAACTCTAAGGATGCAAAACATCATTTACCTAGGCTTGGAAGCAATTGAAGAAATGTAAACTTAAAGCATGTAAATATATATATTTTTCTACCCATTTACGAATGTTAGCAGCTCAAGGATTAAAAAATAGTCTGTTTTGATTGAGAGAGTGAAATTCTGTCAAGTCTACAGTAGGGCAGACCACGTTTTAGTTATGTCCTCCTAAAAACCAGTACAAGGGTAAGCAGTGTTTGGAAAAACCCTGACAAGAAGTTTGCTCCCCACAATTTCCATAGCTCAAGACTTATAACTGCAAAGAACTCCAGTGGATTCACTGTTCCAAGGACTTTAAAAAGGACAAAACCCTGGGAAAGGAATAGTAGGAGCAAAAGGTTGATCCTCAAGTTTCAGAGTGGTGTACAATACATTAAAAAGCATCAAAACCGTTTCTTAATTTGTGAGCAATGGCAGAAGGACTGGAAGTCATTGGAGGCAAGTTTGTCCAATAAGGACTGAAACAGCATTTCAGTGGATGAGGACTCAGAGGCCATGGGCAGATCAGATACAGAGAGCACAGGGGAAGATGCAGGGGGAACACCTGTGGTCTCTGCGATTGAAGTTGGCAAATAGCCCAGCTGTTTGGACTATAAAGGCACGCATGAGTGTAGTAAAAACATCAGCTGAGAAGGCAAAGGTTCCAGCCATACTTAATGGAGGTAAGGAAGACTCTGAAGATGGACTGGACTCGTAATACAGAGGGCAACTTGACTGCCATCTAAAGACAACAGCCACATCAGTAGGTGTGCTGTAAGTGGTTAGGCAACATAAGGGTCAGCATACAAAGGTGTCAGATACTCACAAAACAAAAACAGCTGGTTTCAGATCAATGCCAGATGGACAGAGGTGACCACAGCGACGGCAATTCAGGAGAAGGGAGATTCTTCTCTCACACTGAATGGCAGGAAAAGGCACAGAGCGTAAATAACACTCCCACCCAGCCCTGGCCTAACCTTTTTTAGCAGGTATTTAGGCCCACTATTAGGATGCAACAGAACTCCAAATTGAAAGACTTCCTGTGTCAGTCAACGGACAAAAACAAAATATTCTTTTCAAAATATACAACATAAGTGTATCCCTGCAGTGGATCTGTGCAATGTTTTCGACTGCAATTAAACCATTTAAACCCACAAGTATCTATTTTCAACCATAATGCTAGGAAACAAGAACGATCAGTCATTTTACTACTAACCTGGGCTTTGTATGATCTATTGTAACCCTGACAGTTTAAACTCGCAAATGCATCTGGACAAGTCTGCAACCTCTTATCATATGATTCCCTGTTGTGGAACTTCTCTCCCTAGGCAACAGCAAGGATTACACAATCTGGCCCATACAACTGCAAGTTCAGCAAATGGTATCCCCAGAACACTCAATTATTGGCAACAAAGAAAATTAGTATGAGCTACTTACTGAATTACAATCCTGCCCAAACGAACAAAAAAAAAAAAACTTTGAGCCTGGGGGCATTTTCCCACTACAAGCATCACTAGGTTTAAATTTCAGTTTTGACTGACTTGTAATATTTGTTAGAATATACACTGCTCAAAAATATTAAAGGAACACTTTGAAAACACATCAGATCTCAATGGGGAAAAATATCATGCTGGATATCTATACGGATATGGACTGGGTAATGTGTTAGGAATGCAAGAATGCCCCATCGTTTGATGGAAATGAAAATTATCAACCTACAGAGGACTGAATTCAAAGACACCCCGAAAATCAAAGTGAAAAGACGCAGCAGGCTAGTCCATTTTGCTGAAATTTCATTGCAGCAAATCAAAATAGTACTCAGTAGTTTTTATGGCCCCCACGTGCTTGTATGCATGCCTGACAAAGTCAGGGCATGCTCCTAATGAGACGACAGATGGTGTCCTGGGATATTTCCTCACAGATCTGGACCAGGGCATCACTGAACTCCTGGACAGTCTGAGGTGCAACCTGGTAGCGTCGAATGGACCAAAACATGATAGCTCAGAGGTGTTTTATTGAATTTAGATCAGACAAGCATGGGAGCCATTCAATGGTATCAATTCCTTCATCCTCCAGGAACTGTCTGCATACTCTCGCCACATGAGGCCGAGTATTGTTGTGCACCAGGAGGAACCCAGGACCCACTGCACCAGCGTAGGGTCTGACAATGGGTCCAAGGATTTCATCCTGATACCCAACGGCAGTCAAGGGTGCCATTGTCTAGCCCAGTGGTGGGCAACCTTTTTTTTCAACTGAGCCAAATCTCGCCAAAACCATGATTGAAATTTATTTTGAGAGCCACATTTTTAAAACTGAAAATACATCTCCCATATAGTAATTCATCCCCCATAGTAATTCATCCCCCATATAGTAATTCATCCCCCATAGTAATTCATCCCCCATAGTAATTCATCCCCCATATAGTAATTCATCCCCCATATAGTAATTCATCCCCCATATAGTAATTCATCCCCCATAGTAATTCATCCCCCATATAGTAATTCATCCCTCATAGCAATTCATCCCCCGTATAGTATTTCATCCCCCGTATAGTATTTCATCCCCCGTATAGTATTTCATCCCCCGTATAGTATTTCATCCCCCATATAGTATTTCATCCCCCATATAGTATTTCATCCCTCATATAGTATTTCATCCCTCATATAGTATTTCATCCCCCATATAGTATTTCATCCCTCATATAGTATTTCATCCCCCCATATAGTATTTCATCCCTCATATAGTATTTCATCCCCCCATATAGTATTTCATCCCTCATATAGTATTTCATCCCCCCATATAGTATTTCATCCCTCATATAGTAATTCATCCCTCATATAGTATTTCATCCCCCCATATAGTATTTCATCCCTCATATAGTAATTCATCCCTCATATAGTATTTCATCCCCCCATATAGTATTTCATCCCCCCATATAGTATTTCATCCCTCATATAGTAATTCATCCCTCATAGTATTTCATCCCCCCATATAGTATTTCATCCCCCCATATAGTATTTCATCCCTCATATAGTAATTCATCCCTCATATAGTATTTCATCCCTCATATAGTATTTCATCCCCCCATATAGTATTTCATCCCCCCATATAGTATTTCATCCCTCATATAGTAATTCATCCCTCATATAGTATTTCATCCCTCATATAGTATTTCATCCCCCCATATAGTATTTCATCCCTCATAAAGTAATTCATCCCTCATATAGTAATTCATCCCCCATATAGTATTTCATCCCTCATATAGTATTTCATCCCCCCATATAGTATTTCATCCCCCCATATAGTATTTCATCCCTCATATAGTAATTCATCCCTCATATAGTATTTCATCCCTCATATAGTATTTCATCCCTCATATAGTATTTCATCCCCCCATATAGTATTTCATCCCCCCATATAGTATTTCATCCCTCATAAAGTAATTCATCCCTCATATAGTATTTCATCCCCCACAGTACTATTCCCCCCCCCCCTTCTAGTAAGCCAAGTCCCCCGTGTCAATTCACTTACCTTTTGCGTTCCTCTCGCTGTCTTCCCGCGCCGTTCGGGTCTTCAGGGCGGACTGTGAGAGGAGCCTAGCTCCCCTCCCCTCACGTTCGGCACGCTGCCCCGCCTACACACATCCTGACAGCCACATCCGCTGGCCGGATTAAAAGGTCCGCGCGGACTTTTGGGGCTGCCAACCGAGAGGAGGCAGGGGAGCGGCCGACCGAGAGGAGGGAGGGGAGCAGGCGCCCGGCACACAGAAGAGCCGCATTAGACTGGGTAAAGAGCCGCATGTGGCTCGCGAGCCGCGGCTTGCCGACCACTGGTCTAGCCTGTAGAGGTCTATTAGTCCCTCCATGGATATGTCTCCCCATCACCATCACTGACCCACCACCAAAATGGTAATGCTGAACGATGTTACAGGCAGCATAACATTCTCCATGGCTTCTCCAGATCCTTTCACATCTGTCACATGTGCTCAGGGTGAACCTGCACTCATCTGTGAAAAGCACAGGGCAGCAGTAGCAGACCTGCCAATTCAGGTGTTCAATGGCAAATTCCAATCGAGCTCTATGGTGCCAGGCAGTGAGCACGGGGCCCACTAGAGGACGTAGGGCCCTCAGGCCACCCTCAAGTCAGTTTCTGATTGTTTGGTCAGAGACATTTCACACCAGTGGCCTGCTGGAGGTAATTTTTTTTGGGCTCTGATAGTGCTCATCCTGTTCCTCCTTGCACAACGGAGCAGAGAGCGGTCCTGCTGATGGGTTAAGGACCTTCCCCTGCTCTCCTAGAATAACTGCCTGTCTCCTGGAATCTCCACCATGCTCTTGAGACTGTGCTGGGAGACATAGCAAACCTTCTGGCAATGGCATGTATTGATGTGCCATCCTGGAGGAGTTGGACTGCCTGCGCAACCTCTGTAGGGTCCAGGTATTGCCTCGTGCTACCAGTAGTGACACTGACCCTAGCCAAATACAAAACTAGTGAAAAACAAACAGACGGAAAAGATGATTAGGGGAAAAAAAAATGTCATTGGCCTCCACTTGTAAAACCATTCCTGTTTTGGGGGTTGTCTCATTGTTGCCTATCTAGTGCACCTGGAAAGTTCATTAACACCAAAGCAGCTGAAACTGATTAACACCACCCTCTGCTACTTAACTGACCAGATCAATATCCCAGGAGTATAATTGACTTGATGTTATACTCTGCTCAAAAAAATTAAAGGAACACTTTTTAATCAGTGTATTAACACAGAAGAAGCGGGTATGTAAGGTGCTATGGCAGAGAAAATCTCAGTATGCAAAATAAAAATAATAGCAGGAGCTGTATAACCAATTTTAAAAGTCACTTTTATAAGGTAAGGTGATTGGCTGCCAAGATATCAATTGTATGCCTTCAGTGCTCTACACTTAATTAAAAACAAAGAAACTAAAAAAAAAATCAATGATCAAATGAAGTCCAGTATTGCCACTGGCAATCAGATGTATAATCTGGGCTTCAAGTTAACACTACCATTATCTATTATAAGGAAATTTCCAGTTTACTTTAAAATCTGTCATGTAATTTTCACGTATCTTTTCCCACCATATCCGCATCAAAAACAAAACTGAAGCCCTCATTTCACGATTTATACCGTTAAGTGGACAAAGTAAACCTGTCACCTACTCAAGCAATATTATTAAAGAAACAGGGGGTTACCTTCAGAGAAAACTGCAAATCAAAAATTATAGTTTCAAAGATTTAGGCAGCTGAATTTATATACAAAGCTTAACTTTTCCTGTAAGTGTTGCACAGTTGCTTCCTGCTTCTCTACACTGTAATGTGGAACTAAACTGTATCTGACCACCACAAACCAAAAACACGTTAGTCCTTTTGAACACTCAAAGTAAATTCACCCATCCATCCATGTCTCCATGTTTTATTTTGCTAATAAATCACTTTGTAAAACACTCCCCTAGCATTTCTGGCCATGGCCATCTTTAGTAAGGGCAGATTAATTATGCAACATTTATTTCCTGAAAACCCATCAGGCATACAGGCAGGAGCGCGTGCTTAGCTGTGAAAACCCCTTCTCCCTGCCTGAAGACTCCTATGATGTATGACATAATTTGCCTAGGCCTGGAATCCAGGAAGTAACTTAAATGTAAAAAAAAAAAAAAAAAAATGTACAACTAGTAAGTTATGTACATTCCTATCTATTAATGCTAGCAGCACAAGGATTACAAATAGTCCATGATGATCGAGAGAGTGAAGTTCTTCTTTAACTGAATGATGTGCAGCTTCACTCATAAAAAAAAGCTTTGAAGAGTGAAGGTGGACACAAGCACAAAATAAAGGAAAAAAAAAAAAAAAAAAGTGTATATAGCTACAGATGCCCATTTCTTGGGATCTACCAATTTCTCTGACATGTGATTTTTACTGAAGAGAACCTCTGAGTATGCATTGTTTTTATTTTATGTCAGAATTGCCCTGCTTTGTATCAGATGTACTTTAAAGCTTGACTATTAGCTGTCAATACTGCTTATACGGCACCAGTATATATGAAAGGTGAACCACAATACTAAATTTCACCAGCAGGTAAAACATAATGATGGTCATAATAAATAGACTTTACATTCAATCATTTAAAATGCAAAAAAAAAAAAAAAAAAATCCAACTAATCCAAATTCTATTGGATGTTCTACCAGGAGTTTTTAGATGAAAACAATTACTTCGTAAACCATTTTCTAAAAAATACAAGCTCTTCATCGAAAAACTATCAAGCAATCACACTGTTAAGTGTACAGCCTGGATTAAAGCTGCAGAAAGTGGAACTTGTGTGTTAATTCAAAGAGGCGAAGGTTAAACTTAACCGTCATATGTCGTTTCAACAGACTAACAGATGGGGGATTTACATTTCATGTGGATATTCCTTTAAGCGTACTGACGTACAAAAAACATGATGTTCAGCGTTTCAAATTAACAACATAAGATCTGAGTATAGAGCTTGTTGCAAACAGCAATCGTTTCATTTTACTCATCACTAGATGTGCTAGTCAATCATTGGCTTGTCAGCTCTCTGAGATGTTGCCTTTGAGCAACACTAACAGGTGCATAGTAACTATTTCTGAGCGCTTGATGTATTATACTCTTCACTAAACCTGAAACTAAAGCAGAGGTTGACCAATTTATAGAATTACATTTTTTAATATTAAAGACTTTGCAGTGACTCTGTTAAATGAAGATGCCTTACAGCTGAATGTAGCACATGAACTGAAATTGTAAAGGGAGTTCTGAAATACAATGAAATGTAATAAACCAATCGTTCCCAAGCTCTGGATAGTCACATACCTCTATTACGGACTCCACAGTGACCAAGCATCAGCTTACTAGTAGAGGGTATATGCCCCTTTCATGTATCAATAGAAGATCAAGAGAAGGTCACAAGGCTGATAGCAACCATAGGGCCTGGTTCACACTAGTGTAGGCATGGCAGTCCATTAATTTGAATTAACACCTTTGTTTGATGGCATGCACCTTTTCCAAAACGTATCCGCATGGAAAGCACATGGTCTTTTTGACCATGCAGTTCCAGCACCCACAATCACACTGCGGGATGAGATGTGTGGGGGTGCCATTTAGAATGAATGACAGCCCCGTATCTCACAAGATAAACATGATGCGGCTGTGGAACAGGTGCAATTCTTGCACCTGCAACCAGCCCACAGCCATAATGTGTGAGCCAAGCCTTCACCAAAGCTAAGCCCCTTAAGTACTCTTTTAACCATTAGCCGCCCGGCCTATAGCCGTTTGGCGGCCTCAAAACCGCTTTAGCTTTCCGGGGTGTACGCCATTTGGCGTGCTCCCGCACATGCGCAGTTCGCGTGGTTGCAGAGCCACGCGATCTGTCACCGGCCGTGTACCTCGGACACGGCTGATGACAGATCGGAGTACCGGCCCCCGTTGCTGGTACCATGTGACCTGCTGTGGCCAATCACAGCAGGTCACATGACAGTTGTATACAATGGATGGCTTCATTCATACCATCCATTGTATACTAGTGCCTAGCTGTGAATGGTCACAGCAGGTCACATGCACATGTCATGTGATTAGCTGTGTCCAAATCACAGCTAAGCACAAAAAAAAAAAAAACCTGAATGAATAGATTTCATTCAGGTAAATGCTTGCTTATAGCAAAGTAATTCTTTGCTATAAGCAAATTGTGTAAAAAAAAAAAAAAAATACTGATCACTTCCCCAATGTAGTACAATGTTACTATCGTAACATTGTACTACTTTGGTCATAGTAAAATCTTAAAAAAAAAAATCTTAAAAAATTTAATAAAGAATTAAAAAAAATAAAATAAATAAATAAATATATATATATATATATATATATATATATATATATATTTTATTTTTTTTTTTTTCATACTGTCATCAGTCAGTGTCCCTGATCACCGCCATGCTAGTTATATGACAACGCTGTACTGCACTGGTGACAGTATGTGAAAAAAAAAAGTGTGAAATTTTTTTAATTTTCCGAAAAATTATGACAAAAAAAACACAACTTCAAAAAACTCGCCATGCCTCTTATGAAGTACGTCGGACTGTCTACTTTGCAAAAAGGGGTCATTTGGGGGATATCTGTACTGTTCTGACATTCTTGGACCTCAAGAAATTAGATTGGCTGTCAGTACTTCAGGATTGATCAATTTTCAGATCTATACCATAGTTTGTGAACTCTATAACTTTCCTACAAACTAAAAAATACATCCTAATTTGGGTTATTTTCACCAAAGACATGTAGCAGAATACATCTTGGTCTAAATTTATGAAGAACAATTATTTATTTGTAAACTTTTATAACAGAAACAAAGAAAAACGTGGTTTTTTTTTTCAAAATTTTTGGTCTTTTTTTGTTAATTTAGCAAAAAATAAAAACCCCAGCGGTGATTAAATACCACCAAAAGAAAGCTCTAGTTGTGTGAAGAAAATGATAAAATTTTAGTTTGGGTACAATGTTGTATGACCGCGCAATTGTCAAAGTGTGAGAGCGCTGAAACGTGAAAACTGGCCTGGGCAGGAAGGTGTAAAATTGCCCGGTATTGAAATGGTTAAAGGAGTGGCTGGGGGGGGGGTGGTAAAAAAAACAAGTGGGCGAGCCAGCATTTTAAACTCTGGGTGCAGAGTTTGACAGGCAGTATAGTCTGTCAAACTTTCCCATTGAGTTAACAGGGCCACACCGCAACCATGTGCAGTGCACATGATTTCAGTGTGGTAGTGTGGCATTATAGGGTTAAGTCAGGCAGTTAGGAAGCTCTGCAACACCTCACCGGTTAAATGCCCCTGAAAAGCAATCAGAACCAAAATCACTCTTCAGAGGGCATCACACATCATAGCAAGTCTAAAAGAGCCCTTTCAGTGACTCACCACCACTGAAGAGGTCTTGGATTTGGACGTATTTGTATTGTGATTGCTATTCGAGGTTCCAAATATGCCGCACTTCTATACTGCTACTACATTCCTGCTGTTAGTATGACCCAGAATCAATCTAAATTTCTCACTCCATAAAAGCTCCCTCCACTTAGAGAATTGATGTCTACTGCCATTTCCTAAATGGTCACAGAGGAAAAAAGCACACAGATGTAGATTGCAATACTCATGACAGATTTGAAGCCCACCACTGGTAGATAAAAGAATAAGCAAATTCCTACACAAAGCTATTCTGCAAATGAAACCTAAATGACCTGAAAAAAATATTGAACATCCTGGTTATGTCTTACACACTGGAATATCTACTCTATACCATGGGGGAACAAAAAGAAAAAAAAAAAAAAAAAATCAAAAACTCAAGGTCTTGTATACATGGGCGTTTGCATATGAACTGCATTTTTACAAGTGAATACAAATTAAGAAACAGTTCAAACCAAATCCTAACCAACCAAAAGCAAGGCCAGGGAACATAAAAGCTTCCTAGTATAATGCCTATGCACACAAATTCTAGAGTCAAAGTTTTTGAGTATGGCAAATGGCTTAAAGCAGTTTTAAACCCCAAAACAAATATGTACTCGGGGGGTGGAATTTTTTTGTTTAAAATACTACTTGTCCCTCAATACAATCTACTTGTCCTGACAAAAAAAAATTCTCAGAATGGAAAATATAAAAGGGTTGATTTTTTTCTTAGGCAGAGGTGCTTTTAGGGCTTTTAAAAATGAAAGGGGCTGTATGGCAACTTAAACATGTTTTTTATTTTTTGCACAGCAGTTTTTCAAACGATTTTTTTTTTAATACACTTTTTGGAATTTTAATGCAAAAAAAAAAAAAAAAAAAAACCCGACCAATTTTTTTGGTAAAATATAAAGGTGATGTTACGCCAAGTAAACAGAAACCAAACATGTCATGCTTTAAAATTGCACACGCCCATGCAATGGCAACAAATCGTGTAAATTTTACTATCCATAGGTGACGCGTTAAAAGCTTTTATAGGTTACCACAAGCATGTGGGACTGATGCATGCATTCGTTTTTGCACGTGAGCACAGGGGGTGCGTTAACTTTTTTTTTTTTTTTAAATGTAGAATTTCTTTTGCCACAGTCACTTTAAATTTTTTTAATTGCTTTTATTGCTGTCACGAGGAATGTAAACATCCCCTGTGACAGCAAGAGGCAGTGACAGGTACTCTTTATGGCGAGATCTGGGGTCGATGAGACCCCATATCCCTCCTCTGCCCTAAAAAGCATTTGATCACACCAAGATCGGTGTGATCAAATGCTCTCCATTTTTAAAAATGGTGCAGTTTCCAGTTCGGGAAAGAGATGTATGCTCATTGCTTCCTATATCATAGTCTTTATCAGCTTCTATGATCAGCCAGAAGAAGCACTGCCTGGTTGTTCGGGTGCCCCAGATTGGACAGGCTCTGTCTCCCCTCCCAGTGGATGGGACTCGGACAATACAAGGCTGCAGATAACAATAATTGAACTATAACAAAAACTAAAAATGTAAATATATAAAAAAAAAATGAATTAAATGAAAAATATATAATATTCTGCACATAACCATAATCTGATATTACCAACAAAAATAATAAATATATATAAAAAATGTAAAAAATAAAAATATATATCTGCAGATAAAAAATTAAACAAAAATAAATGCAAATATAAATAGAAAATAAAAATATCAAAATAAATGCAAATAAATATAGCTATATTTTATAGAGAAAATAAAAAATATATATTATTATCTATTCATTCTGCAGAGAACTGTAATCAGATTACTACTACAATATATAAAAATATAAATAGAAAATCTACATACATATATTTATATATTAAAAAAGTCCCGCCTCCCACTATTCCAGTAACACCCCCCCACCCCCTGTTGCCCATTGGAGAGCGGCCGGTCAAAGCCAGGTGTTCTCCGTATGGCCACCTGGCCCTGATTGTGTTCTTATGGAGAGCTGCTGGACACGGAGAACACCTGGCTCTGACTAGCTGCGTTCTCCACCAATGGGCAGAGGGGGGAGGGGGCAGGACTGGACTGGCGTGTGCCTCTGCCAAGTGGGAGGGGGGTTCCAAACGTCTGGACAGCCTGCAGAAGGCAATGGGAGGGGACGCGCCCCCCCCCACCTCTCTGAAGCCACTTTATTTCAGGTACTTATATAGCGCTGTCAATTTACACAATGCTTTACATACACATATTGTACATTCACATCAGTCCCTAACCCTCAAGGGGTGTACAATCTTAAGTCCCTAACTCACATTCATACATACACATACTAGGGACAATTTAGACAGGAGCCAATTAACCTACCAGCATGTCTTTGGAATGTGGGAGGAAACCGGAGTACCCGGAGGAAACCCACGCAGTCACAGGAAGAACATGCAAACTCCAGGCAGGTGGTGCCGTGGCTTGAACCAATTTTACGAGAGCCGACTGTTGGCTCTAAACCCTGCTGCCTGCCCACAGCAGGGCTAAATGTATATAAAAAAAAAAACTTCTTGCCTGGTGACCGGAACTGCATGTTCCAGGCATCGGGCGATAGGAATTCAACATCCCTGGTACTAAATTGCAGCTTACCAATCCTTGGATGTGGTGACTGCATTCGTTTTCTTATTAAAGCTTTTACCCCTCTATTTCAGCTGGTGATCCAGCTAGTAACACTTCTTGTTTTAGGGTGTATGCATTCTGGATGATGTAGTTAAAGCAGACATCTTTGAACAGAGCACTGTCAGTTTGGGGAGAGGAGAGAGTTAGTTAAATCCATCTAAATCTGCTAGTCTAACAAATTGAAGCTGAACTCCACTTTTTAAACAGTTACAGCCAACTGTTTTTTTTCCCTTTCGGGATAAAGGATTTACATACATAGATGAATAAAAGCTGACGACTGTAAGCACCCCTGTCAGCGGTAAACGGTTTGCCTCAACCCTCTAACGCAGTGGTTCTCAACCTGTGGGTCGCGACCCCTTTGGGGGTCGAACGACCCTTTCACAGGGGTATCCTAAGACCATCAGAAAACACATATTTCCGATGTGTAAAGAGCAGCTACTGTGTAGAAAGCAGCTGCTGTGTTGAAAGCAGCTACTCTGTTAAAAGCAGCTACTGTGTTGAAAGCAGCAGTATTGGAGGTAAAACAACACTCATGAATTATAATTACTGGGTAAATAATTTTATGGTTGGGAGTCACCACAACATGAGGAACTGTATTAAAGGGTCACGGCATTAGGAAGGTTGAGAACCACTGCTCTAATGGCTACTGTGGAAAGCTTGGTTTGCTAAATTATGTTGAAAAAGAATAGACTGAAAGAATCATCAGGTGAAAAAAGCAAAAAAAAAAAAAGCCTAAAGAAGAAAACGAATGCAGCCACCACATCTAAGAATTGTTAAGCTGAAATACTTGTTTCGTTTTTGGGATTAATATTCCTTTAAAAGCACTAATACCCAGAAGCTTCTGAGTACAATTAAATAAGAATCATTTTTATATTGAGCCTCAGTTTTGTAATTCAAATGCTCCAGAAGCTCAGACAAGCATAGATTAATTTCAAGATCTGGAGCACTGAGCCAAAACACTAGTCACTGCTGTGTAGACAAGCCAACTGTGGTAGTTCATATAATCCCACCTAAACAGCTTTCTTTCTAAAACTATTGGAGTAGGTGGTACTTCACATGAACATAATTAAAATAAATCTTGGACGCCAAGATAAAAACAACTGGGTAAATCTGACACACACATTTGTAACTTGCAGCAAGTTGGAACAGTAGGCTCAACCCACGCATGTACCAGGAACATGAAGCTGGAACGCAATGCTAATGTTAGGTGGCCTTTCCTGGAATTCATTTGTATGGGAGGTTTAACCATTTTGCTATACAAGGACATTACATGTTCAAAGTCATGCTCAACATTACTCATTCTAATGAGCAGGCCTCAAATAAGAATAGATGTTGTCAAATCAAATAAATCCATTATAAATTATGGATGTATTAAACAGCCATTGTTAAATATTAAAGCAGGGATTTTTTTCATTCTGTTATACCCAAGGAAGTAGCAGAAAGGGTTACGAGATGCATATGTATTTCTCATATGTCCCATTTCACAAAAAAATAAACATTATTTTTGGTCTATGAGTACACAGCAGGTGTGGAACGATTCACATTTTATTTGCATATTTATAGATACTTTTTATGACATACAAGAGATTGTTCTTAAAACTTAACTCCATGCATACATTTCTATTAGGGCATTTTTGCAAATAAAGCAGCAGCCAATGAACAATCTGATATTGAATGCAGCATTTCTAGGACTCGATTTTCCTAACTTCCTGTAAGTTTAGTGACTCCTGCCACCGAGCACCAGTTGTACAACTTCTCCATTGCAGATTATTTCTAGCAGCAGCATCAATATGTAGGGAGGACCTGGGTGTTTCAGACTCCCAGTCTGTTCCACCCACCCACACGGTCCAATTAGATTGACAGGCCAGGAGACTCCTGGTCTGTCCCACCCACAAGGACATCATACCTTTGCTGATATTCCAGGGGATTCCTGGACTGTCAAACCCATTCCAACCTACCAGAAATGATGTAGTGGGCAGCAATGTGTAAGCGATCAAAAGACTAACAGACACTTCAGATTGGCCACAAACCCACCCAATTTCACCAGCTTAAAAACCAGCTTGGAGTTCAAAGTTAAGATTAAGATCGTAAGATAGCCAGCCCAAAAGCCAACAACCATCCCCCCCCTCACCTTCCGAAACAAGGGCCTAAATGGGTCCAAAGGTTGCAAGGGACAGGACCAATATCCACTTTCCCCAAGAAAAGTTAAAATCAGAATATAGCTTCAGCTCGGCCATCTAGTGAACATTCTGATATGTGGTTTTCACTCAAGATGAAGGTAGCCTCTGTTTCATACAATTTTCATCATGCTTAGCTTAAATTTGCAGGGATTTAGGAATGTTTTCTCTGAAGTTCATACTTACATTGTACGTTTCCAACTTCACCCGAATTCTAAAGGTGTAGGAGCGGAAATTGGCATTCTGAAATACCTCCTCGAAAGCTTGTTCATTCTGCACAGACAACACAGAAATGGTCAGAGGGAGCAACACAAAGGATCTGTCAGGAGGAAAACTTGCCCCATCCAATAACATGCACCTTTACACTTGTCAAAATAGCTCAGCAGTCATCAGGAAAGTCATTTAGACTTTCCCAAAGAGAAATGTGTTTGTTCTAAGCCTAGGTTCACACTATAAATCACCTATGAATTGCACAGGAATGTATAAGCACACCCCTATGCAATTCAGACACTATTCAGTGCAGTGCAATTTGAGCCCATTAATTTTGGATGGGTTCAAACCACACTGCATTGCACCAAAGATTGTGCATGCAGTACTTTTGGAATTGCACTGCAACTGGATTGCATTGTAGTTTAGTTTCGTGCGAACTGGTGCAGGGAAACGTACTGTGCGTACGGCCTGCTTTTGGGGTGTCATTAACACTGCAGCTACACCCGATGCAGATAGCAAAGGCAGTAAGTTTTGAATGCGGTGCGGGAAAGCGTGCGGATTGTGTGTATCCTATGTGGAGATGGGGCAAAGTTCCAAAAGGACAACCATCACTGCAGTCCTCCACCGATCTCAGCTTTATGGCAGACTGCTTAGATGGAATCAACGCAAAACGCATGAAAACCCACTGAAGGTCCTTCAGGTGCTTTTTTTGCAAACTCCAAGTGGGCTTTAATGTGTTTTGCAGAGGCTTCCGTCTAGCCACTCTACCATAAAGCCCAGATTGGTGGAGGGTTGCAGAGATGGTTGTCCTTTTGGAACTTTGTCCTATCTCCACACAGGATCTCTGGAGCTTAGTCAGAGTGACCATCGGGTTCTTGGTCACCCTCTCTTACAGAGGCTCTTTTCCCCAGTTTGCTCAGTTTCAGCTGGGCGACCAGCTCTTGGAAGAAGTTTGACACAACCAGCACTCTTGTCATTTGAGAATTAGGGTTGTCTGTGCTCTTGTGAACCTTCAGCGTGGCAGAAATTTTTAGTAGCCTTCCCCAGATCTGTGCCTTGCAATAATCATGTGCCTAAGCTTCGAGTTCCACACTGTCTGTATTGTTTAAGTTAATGGTGATCAATCTGCTACAATCCCAGCCTAACCTTAAACTAAACCCTTTCTAGTGTGAGTATAATTAGTAAATAGAATTGTGCATGCATATACCAGCCAGGAGTCTTATGTAAAGACTTTGGAGCTTGATGGGTGAGCAGAATAAACAAAAATACAAGACTATGAGAATGCAAAACCCTCTTGAAGCAGGTCAAATGCACCTGTCAAAGAACTCAGAACAATCGTCAAAGCATCCCAGACTGATGTTAAACTGATGCTATCACTACACGCCTAAAGCCTGTTGACACAGGCCATGCTCCTTTAACTCATTCCTACAGAAATTTTAGGTAACAAGGTCCATAGAGTGCTCTATGTTGTAATACAAGGACTTCATCTTAATATAACCTAAGAAACATCAAACCTTTTCCTTGAGTTCACCCAGGTACATCGCATTCTGGCCAAGAATTGATTCAGCTGCTTCCTGGAAGCATGTAATCCACTGATTCTCCCCAAAGTCTGCAATGTTTGCCTGCAACAGAAAATTAAGTCATTAGAACATTTCTGATATGTTAAGGCTGCTTTCAGACGGATCAGTATTTCTTCTGTTTTTGCATTACCAAAACCAGAAGAAAAGTGCATGGACCATTAAATCCTATGGAGCTCTTCACACTAGTCAATTGTGGGTCAGTCCTGCTTGCTGCATTTTTGGTGCATGTTTGGTGAGGTAAACAAAAAAAAAAAAAAACCACAAGCACCAAATACACATCTACGCATTGAAATGAATGGAAATGCATCAAAAATGCACTCACGGCTACGTTTTTGGTGTTGCATCTTTTTCACAGGTGCAAATACACCAGTGGTAAAAATGCATATGCATTTTTGCAATGGAGCAGTGAGAAAGCAGCATTACACTGCTTTAAATTTATGGTAAATAAAACAGAGGAACCAGAGAAAAATTTACACGTATCGAAGACTATTGAAAATGCTACTTGGCTACAATAAAATGGGTCATATTTATAAAGCAGTGAATTGCTTTCGTCAAACATTTACAAGTGGTGAATCAATGCCCGCACATGAACATCAGATTTATAGCTTTATAAATATGCTTTGATGAGTTGTTAAAATTAAAAAAAACTCAATAATGCAAATAGAGAAAGAGTGATAAAGTTCCCGGCAAGAAGCCATAGTCTCTGTATGGTAGGACCAGATGTATTGCATCCACTTCTACAATGGCTGCAGCTCTTCTAACAGGTTATTGGATATCTCTGTGCACCAAATCAAACAGAAGGCGACACCATCTAAGTGTGTCAATTTAATTAAAAACAAAGAAAGAAAAGGTTAAATAAAAAAACAAAACTCACAAGGATGAAAATAAATGGGCATATCATCAGTCCTTATTTGCTGGCAAGCCTCGGTGGAAAGAGGGTGGATGGATGAGATGTCACCTTTAAAACTGCTCTGCAGGACAGGTGGAATAGAGTTGGACTGTCAGAATGCAGCTTAAGTCCATATGACAGGCTGTGTCTTCCTTCAGCAACTATGGCTGCACTGGAACGCAAGCCAGCACTAGGACCAGAACTGGAAGCGACTTCGGGAAGTATTGACATCAAAACGTGATGGGTGATAAGTTTTGGAGCAAACATGTTATCACCCGTCACGCCTTGATGGCAATATGCTCCAATGTCACATCCAGTCCTAGCGCTGGCTCGCTTTCCAGCGTGGTTATAGTTTCTGCTGGAGGAAGACACAACCAGCCATACGGACTTAAGCTGCATTCTGACAGAGTCCACCTCTATTCCATCTGTCCTGCAGAGTGGTTTTAAAGGATACATTTCATCCACCGACCCTCTGTCCACAGAGGCTTTCAAGCGAATAAGGACTGATGATCCGCCCATTTATTCTCCTCCTTGTATTTTAACCCTTTCTTTACATGTTAAATTGTTACAATTAGATGGCGGCGCTTTCTGTTTATTATCTTGATGAGCTGCTAACCTGCAACAAGTATGCAGTAAAGAATTTATAAAGTCATCAGATTCCCTGATCTGCACACTTATTCTGGGCTAATGTATCAAAGTACTATAGCCAGTAGATTAGTCTGAGAGCAACTAGTAGTTTGAAGAAAGGTCAGCCAGTGAAGCCTAAATATTTAGATCAGCTTGTACAGCTCCAAAAACAGCTCTACAAGAAAGCAATCAAGGATTTGTAAAGTGTCGCTAAAACAAAAATTCACATTGCTGCAAAGAAATGTATTCTGGAGAAAAATTAGATGACAAAACCTATAGTGTAAAATTCTTGATAGGGTAGGGAAAAGGAAACGGCTTCATTCAAAAAGTTCTCAGAGTTTCACCTCTGATAGACAGCCAATCACGGCAACCTGTATGAGATGGATTTTTAAATATAGCTCCTGACATCGTCAACTATTGTGAGATCTGCAATTACAGGGCATAAGCTACCCTCACAGCCCACAGCAGGTTCAAGGAAAAGGATGCTAAAGTTTTGCTGTTGACAAAGCCCCGAGCAGGGCAAGAGGGATCATGAGTCAAGGCAAATAAACATGACTGGAGTTTGTTTTCAAAAAATTACAACAGTACAACAAAAATAAGTCTGTTATTTAGATATTCCACACCATCCTTCTGCCATTTGAGACTTTCAGGATTTTGACCGGCATTAAAAGGCTTGATTGTAAGTCGTCACAGCTGCTGAGGGCTGATGAATATAATAAGCCTGCAAGAAGAAAGAAGCGCGATCTCCCTACCGGGTCAGGGCCAACAAGTACTTGTATGGAAGTGGCGAGGCCGCATGTGGAGAACTGGCAGGCTTTTGCAGGAGCTCGAATTATCATTACACTCCGACATATAAATTCATCTCCCAGACAGGCAGAAATAGGCTTGGCTTTTGAAGCAGGCGCCACTAATGCAGTAGGTGCAGGGCATGGCTCCCGAGAAAAGACTAAACAAAGGCCCCAGGCCCTGAGTGCAATTTCATCTCTCTACAAAACATTTACTGTTCATTTATCTTCATAATGCTTAGTTAATCTCTGCCTTTAAAGGGAGTCATGCCAACCTATAAACAAGAACTGATAAGTAACCTCTTGCAAACCCAATGCTATCAGCAAAAACAGCATAATTTAGCAACAAGAGAAAAAAATGAAACTGTTAGAAATTATAGTGTTTGTGCATAGAACAAGCTGTTTGATAATTGAGCTTCACAAAGACACAGCACGGACATCTGTACTAATACAGAGCAGATTCAGTTTTGTGGTCTTTATACAAGTACAAAGACTTCTCAGAGGAAAAACTTGGCAGGAGATTTGAGCTTTATATCTCGGATTTTGGATCAATGACAGAGCGAGTGAGCCGTATTTAAACAAGAACGTTCAGCAGTTACTTTGCACTGAAATAAGAATGGAACTTTAGTTAAACTGCCAGTCCCAGAGCAGTTAGGATGACTACACAAGCGTGCCACTTTCATTAGGAATGCTATGGAGGCCCTTTAAAAAGGCACTAATTTAGGTATTGCACTAAATGCTCAAAACAAATGTTGGTTAAGCTGCTAAAAATGTTTTTAGGAGTAAAGGAAATCTAGAATGAATCGCTCTCTCTCTAAAGTAAAGTCCAGATAGTGAATACGTCCAATTTGTCCCCAGATACTGCTGACCCCTATACAAAAACATACTATTCACTATATATTACTAGCTACAAGTGGAAACTGTAAAAATAAGGAACCCTTCAGACTTATGTGTAACAGTGTATCCAATTTTCATTTCAAATGGCAACTGAGGTGCAGAAGGTGCCAAAAGACCGGCACTGTTTCACATTACAACACATATTTAACCACTTGCCTACAGGGCACCTATACCCCCATCCTGCCCAGGCCAATTTTCAGCTTTCAGTGCTGTCGCACTTTGAATGACAATTGCACGGTCATGCAACACTGTACCCATATGAAATTTTTATAACTTTTTTGAGACAGATAGCACTTTCTTTTGGTGGTATTTAATCACCTCTGTATTTTTTTTATTTTTTGCTAAACAAACCAAAAACAAATGAAAATTGTGAAAAAAAAAAGTTTTTATAAAATTTAGTAAATAAGTGATTTTTCTCCTTCACTGATGTGCGCTAATGGCTGCAGTGATGGGCACTGATAGGCTGCACTGATGAGGGGGCACTGATGAGGAGGCACTGGTAGGTGGCACTGATGGGAATTGACAGGCATCACTGGTGGGCACTGATAGGCGGTACTAACTGGCACTGATAGGTGGCACTGGCTAGCACCGATAGATGGCACTGAAAGGCAGCTCAGATGGGCACTGATGTGGCATTGATGTGCACTGGTAGGCACTGATGTGGCACTGGCAGGTGGCATTGATGGGCAATGACAGGTGGCACTGCTGGGGCTACACTGATCATCAGGGCCTACTGATCATCAGGGCACACTGATGATCAGCATACATGTCCCCTCTGAGTAATGCTGATTACCGGCTCTCCTCTGATAACTGTCATTTCCTTATTTACATGCGATCAGCTGTGATTGGACACAGCTGATCACATGCCTGAGCCGACGTCTTCAGCTCTTTCCGTTTATCGGTAATCCGCTGTGTCCCACCAGCGATCGCTGCACGGTTAGAGTGGGAGGACGTCATACGACGTCCTCCCAGAACGAGAGAACCGCCTTGCGCCCATCATTTCCTTATATGGCGGGAGGGAGGCTTTTAAAGTGCTGCATTGGCGACATCACCTTAAGACCCCCACTTTCACCCCCTTCCTGGCTAGGCCAATTTCTAGTGCTACCACACTTTGACTGACCATTACTTAGGCAGGCAACATTGCATCTAAAATGAACATTTTATCATTTTTGGAGACAGATCGAGCATTCTTTTGGTGGCATGTAACTGCCACTGTTTTTTCCTAAATAAATGAAAAAAGTAACAAAAATGTTGGAAAAACACTTTTTTTTTTTTTAGTTTTTGTTTTAAATTTATGAAGAAAGATTTGCAAAATTTTATGTCAAAATGCATTCTTCTGCATTTCTCTGGTAAAAATAACCCAAATCAGTGTATATTATTTAGTCTGTGTGAAAAAGTTATCAAGACTACAAAACTATGGTATATTTGAAAATGGATCAATCCTGATGTACTGCCCCTCTCATTTCTTGAGGCCCTAAAATGCCAGGATAATACAAATACCCCCCAAAAGACTCCTGCTTGAAGAGTGAACAAATCAAGGTCTTTATTAAGAGGCCATTTTTTTTTGAAATTGTAATTTTCTGAAAAATGAAGAAATGTAATCCCCCACCCCCCACCCACACAGTTGTCATTTTAAGTTATATTACACAAACACACACACCATAGGTATACTTACAATTACACCTCAAAACACATTCTACTACTCCCAAATATGGCAATTCCACATGTGAGACTTTCAGTCTAGCCACATAAAGGGGCTCAACATCCAAGGAACACCTGCAGGCATTCCAGGGGCATAAAGCATGCATCCAATTTCTTTACTACCTATTAGATTTTTGGAGGCCCTGGAGCACCAGAAGAATAGAAACACCCACAAAATTACCACATTTCTGAGAGTAAACACCCCAAGGTATTTAAGAGGCATGGAGAGTCTTTTGATGACTTTTTTGCCACACGTTTTTCGAAAATCATGGAAAGAAAATGTTAAAAAAATAAAGTTGCCAATTTAACTTCTCACACATAGCATAGGTATACTCAAAACATTCTATTAATCCTCTTAAATATGACAACACCACATGTATCTCACAAATCAACCAATTGTGTCAAAACCAAAGTACTGTAATGGTCGCCTCTGTACGAGTGGTCAGGGAATATAGCTTAGTCTTGCGTCACCTATAGCAGTCCCAGTTCCTACAAGTCAAACAAGCCCAGCCTACTCATACGTGGCAGCCCCCTGGAATGTCATGTTTACAGGCCATGAAGTACAGTAGGCTGAAGAAAAGAAGAACAAAAGGGGTTCTTGTGGTTCCAGGAGTGCAGTTGTCCAGAGAAAAAGGCTGGGATAGGTGTCTCGCAGGAAAGTAGTCAGAGGGATGTCCAGATTGGTCAGTTCAGATGCATGAACACCAAGTGGGTGTTGGTGATTAGGGATACTGACTGGCAGCACTGGTACACAGTGATGTCAGAGCAACCAACCATTGTACACTGTAAAATGATCACCGAGTCAGCAGTAAGATAGTGGCACTGCGCTTGCTGTGGTGACAGTATGTGGGGAAAAAAAAAAAATTAAAAATTATATATAATCAGGGGTGTGCAAATTTTTGAAAACTACCTGTCCAGGAACTAAATCTGTGTATTGGGACTTGTCCCTACTACTTGACCCTCATGACAATCCACTTGTCCTTTTAAAAACAAAGCAGCTTTAAGGCAACTTAAACGTGTAATAATTTTAACATTGCGCTGTTTATCTCCTCCTCCCCTCCTTGCCTGTCTCCAGCACCTCACCCGGGGACTAGCAGGGAGGGTAGAGACCTTGCAGTGTAATGAGCACCGATTGGATGCTCATCAGGAAAGGAGAGTGTCGGGCTTATCCTTTTCCCTGCCATAGCTGTTTTTGTGTTTTCTGCACATTTAAAATATAATTTTAGGCCTGAAGATGACAAAAAAACCCTAACATTATATATTTTCTTAAAGCAGAAACCCTAGAGAATAAAATAGTGGTAGTTCAAATTTTTTATGTCGCATGATATTACCGCAAAATTTCAGTAAAAAATACAAGTTAATTTTAGGACACAAAAAAAGCAATAAATTACAATATTTTTTAGTAAAATATAAAAACCCAGGTTGCACCAAGTAAATATATATCCAACATGTCAAACCTTAAATTTGCATGCGCTCATGAAATGGTGACGAACTTCAGTACCCTATATTTTCTATAGGTGACACTTTTAAAGTCCCTTATAGGTCATCAGTATAGTGTTACAGAGGAGGTCTGGTGCTAAAATTATTTCTCTCATTCTGGCATGTACGGTGATATGTAACATGTGCATCACAATTGACGTTTTCATACGTAGGCACCCCAGCGTGTTCTTTTACGTTTGTATGCTCAATTTTTTGGGGGGAGGGGATGTTATGTGCTTTGGTGTAACGTTCAATTTTTTCACTTCTGTCCCCTATGTGATGATTTTTGGTGACAGGGTCTCTTTATTGAGATATCCAAAGTCTAAATGACCCTGCATGTCTCCCCTGTGCTCCACTGAATGTAATGCAGTGCACATCGTACTGCATTACATTCTTTCCCGGCCTCCATGGCCAGGAATCTGTCAACGGGGAACCGGAAGTTGCATCTTAACGTCACTTCAGGGTCAGGACACGAGGGGAGCGGACGGCTGGCACTGTGTGGAAGCAATCAGCAGCAGCGCTGCCACCCGAATTCTTCCACCTGACAGGTGAGCCCTGCTGCTTGCCCGCAGAAGGGCTAAAGGTTAAATAAATTTAAAAAAAAAAAACACCTGCCCAGTGCTCAGAACTACAGGTTCTGGGCGATACAAATATATATATATATTTTTTTTATTTTCCATTTACCATAGCAGTGTCACCATGGGGTTGGGGAGCGATCATTTTTTTTTTTTTTTTTGTTAAACTATGATTGTTGTAATCGCTCCATAAGCAATAAATCATTCACACTGTTTGGCATCCATTCATAATGCCAGTATTTACTATTGTGATAGCTGTGATTGACTACAGCTATTACATGGTACAGGGCTGCTGTGACGGACCCATACCATGTCCAAATCACAGTAGTACACACAGTGGTAAGCAACAGCATCATGAATGATTGCCATTGTTTACCACTTATCATGGGATCGCTGTGATTGATTACAACGATCACATGGTACCAGGAACATTCACAGCAGCCCAGTACATCGATCTGTAATCTGGTGGTCACAGACCGCACAAGACCTAGAAGTGGAGGATGCACTAGTGCATTCAATTAGAATCCTGCCCAGCCACTTCTGTGCAGGCGACAGGCGGTGAAGTAAAAAAAAAAAAACAAAACAGGCCTAGTTTGGCTCCTTTGGCCCTGTATTAGCAGCCCATTCTAAATACGCACAATAACACAATATGGTGCATGTAATAGGACGGCATAGTGTGAAAACGGCCTTTGTGAAATTTAAAAAGCGCTAAAATCGGTAGTTATGATCAGGATGACAAAAAATCTTTCCAACTGTGAAGGAAAACTAAAGAAAAATGTAAGCCAGCACCATATTACCCTTCTGTCCACCCAGCATGCCTCAGTTTTGTGAGAAAGCAGTACTAAAGACTGAAAAACAAACACATAAAAAACAGAGGGGTGGGACCTGAGAGGGAATTTAAAAAAAAAGTTTAATTATAGTGAGGGAGGGTTAGATGAACTGTAAGTTTTTATTGCTGTCTTTGTGATCACCACTACAGGA
The DNA here is from genome assembly GCF_062004578.1 of Staurois parvus. Lineage (NCBI taxonomy): Eukaryota > Metazoa > Chordata > Amphibia > Anura > Ranidae > Staurois > Staurois parvus. The sequence continues at coordinate 9,348,899 of NW_028317825.1, forward strand.
ACTATGGGGAAATGTCCCCAAAAGTGACAGATGGCAAAAGAAATCTGAAAAGTTTTGAACCAGAGGTACACATTCGGCCATATAAAACAAACCTAAAGACAAAGAATACATTACCCTCCTATATTCAATTTTTAATCTTATTAAATGTATTTAATCTTCATCCCACCCAAAGAAAAAAAAGACAGACACCCAAATTTATCAATGCTTGTATCTTTATGGGTGTACAGTTAAAAGAGCATCAGTATACCAATACTCAGTTAACTCCTTTTTTCTAGACAGTTGTACTTACTGACAGAATGAGGCGATACTTAAAGTTGGGAAATTCCTTGTCACACTTTTCACAGCGAAAGAGGCCGTTCTGCTGGTCTATGACTTTCTTATTGCAATCCTGTGAAGGGCATGCCTGATACAGGCAATTCTCCTTTCGAAGATACACAATGGTAGCAACACTGGTAAAATAATCAGCCTGCAAGGGACAAAACATTTGTGAAAATCTACAACATTCAAGGATCAAAACTCGTACCATGCATCTAAACATAAGTCAAAAACATCACATTATTAGTAAACCTGTTTACTTCTTGACCCATGTACACATCCCAGACACTGCTCCTGGGCTCCAATAACTCAAACTACCAGGAAAGACCATTTTTCACTCTCTCAGACTAAACAGCGTCTGCAGGCAAAAACCAAAATTTGTTCTTACCTCTTGATCTGTGGGAAAATATTGCATTGCCCTTGGACACAAGTTATATTTTAACCTATGACCCTGGAGAAAGAGGATTAAGGCCATTTCAATAATGGTTGGATATGCAAAATTCTTAAAGGGGTTTTAAAAAGAACGTTTTCCATTTCTTTTTATTCATACTTTGTGTTTTTTGTTTTTTAACTGTGCAACTATTAAGGAGATTCACTCTATTTGTCCTGGTGACTGTTCTTACCGAAAGTAAAAGAAAATCCCAAACTCTGGGCTGTCATCAGAACAGTAACTGGGAGAGGATGTCTTTCAATGGGACATCAGTTCTGATGACCTTGGTGACAACCAAGGATTCCCTCACTTTGAGGGATCTTCTCTACCCGTTTTAGCTATGGAACAGGAAGTGAAGGAAAATCTCCCCAAATGGGACAGAGACTACAAAAATAAAACAGAAGGGTCATAACCCTTCCTTACTCTATTCAAAATGAAAAAAAATTTTGCTTGAAGTTCCGCTTTAGTACGCAAGTGTCTCCTGCAGTTGAAAATGGTATGCATGTTTCTTCATTTCACGTTGTACAGAGATAGCAAAACAAGGCATGCAAAAGGAGAAAAAGACTGGACAGAAGACAGCACCATATCCCCAAAGCAAAGTTCCCTCAAGGGAGACAGCTGTCACCTAAGTGAGCAAATACTCTGTGGTATAACATGATCATGACAACAGCTCAAGAACTTGAGAGAACAGGATGTTTAAATTGCACAAATATACATCTCAAACAACTCACACGGCTATTTTGGAGTGAGCAGCAATTTGATTAGATGTGCACTCTCAAAGAGAACATAGAATAGGAGTAGCCAGACATGAGCAGATATTCAAATGTAAGTAAAAAGGCAGAAATTACAGCAAATGCATTTATTCAATAACATAACAGAAAGTTCAGTCTTCTATAACTGACAGACTAATCTGCTATGTCTCTAAGCCCCAGCTACTAAACAATTATTTCATAGTGAAGGTCAGATACAAGAACAGAGGTCCAGCTTAGAAGACAGATACATAAAGCATTCTTTTGATGCCTTACTTACTTTTTCACCATGGCCCAGATTCTCATTCTTCACCTCCAGCAAGGACTTCCAGTTGGTATTTCCTGCTCCTCCACTACCACGAGACTCTGAGATCGATGTACCTTCTAATACCTGGCCCTCTGAATCAAACCTTTAAGATAAGAGTTTATTGCATAAGAAAAAAAATCTATTTTAAAAAGAACCTGTCAGGACAACCTAGCAATGCCAAAGCTTCCATACAATGTTAGAGGCTACAAGAGCTGGGTAGCAAAAAAACCATTGCAAAAATCTAGTATGGGCATATCAAAATAGTGTGACCCATTAGCGAACCTGCACTGCTTCTAGCAATCAGGGAATGGTATCTTTGTGACATAGAAGCTGCAACAGTTCTGACAGGTTCTCTTTAACCTTACTCCTATGTGTTTCACAGTTGTAGAAGTATCACATTGAAAAATGTATTTCCTGTATTCTTAGACTTGCAAAAAATGGCAGTTTGTGCCCCCAAGTTCTGAAAAAATGCAAATTTTCTAGAGGATGACAGGCCCAAAACAATTCAAATCTAATATTTAAGTTGTGATAGGAGTGTAAAAGATCAGTTTTTATCATAGGCATTTGCAAATTACCCATAAGCTAGGTCAAATAGAAATTGGTGTGATGCAAACTAAGAATCTAGGGCAATCGTAGGTTGACGCTGCATGGGAGTTTTACTAGCTGCATTTTTTTTTTTTTTTAAACTGAAAATCGCAATGAGTTTTCCCATGCTGAGCAGATAAATTCTACTGCAGCTCAGCATCAGTTTTACTGCAGATTGATCTCCCCTGCCACACAAGCACAGCAAAGAGCAGTGTTTCATAAACCGCTATGAGCAGAAACAGGTTTTCATTATGCATATCTTCTCAGCATGTATGACTGGATATCCCTTTGAACTAAATATGTATCTATATGAAGGCATGCAGGGTTAGATAAACACATCTATATAAGCACACATTTTTATACAATCAACACATAGCCATATAGATATTTATGTATGGCAGGCATCTTTAGTACCATAGTTAAGAAACAGGACAAGTTCCCCAGCTATCCCATGGTACTACATTAACTTAAAGGAATCCATACAGATAGCGAGGACTAGAAAAGAACCAGTCAAGGGACTCCTAGGAACGGTAATGTATGCTTCTGTTCTGAGCCTCTTAAATGCAAGACTTGCAATTTTATCTTCAGCTAGGATTTGATGTGCTAGCTTTGGGAAATCATTACACAGACATTTCTCCAGTACCAAACAGGTTAAAGGCCTGCAAGTGCTGTATTCTAACATTTGGCATTGCCAGAGTGCCCACTAGTGTCTACACGAGGAAATATTTTATGAGTCTATTGATGTACAGGCATGTCCTGTTATGGCTTCACGCTTTGCTAAACACTCTTGACTGGCCACTGTAACATTAGAATCCATGGCCTACCATCCTCTGAGCTTGAACGCCTCAGGAATATCTGGATTGATCATGACAGTACTGGATGACAAGACTGACAAAGACCGCCCTCCAAAGTCAGACAGCCGTGCTCCTTTGATTGCCACAACAGGTTGTCTGGAGCCATCAAATTTATCTGCCTGTTTACAAAAGTTGAGGGGAAAAAAAAAAAAAAAAAAGTGGCAAGTTAAATAATAAACACAGGGTGCAAATTCAGTATTAAAGCATTTATAAGCAATCATTACGCTACAACTGGTATCCTGACAGCAAAATATACTTCCACAATCCAGCCTCAAATTACCAGTTATGTAAAAGAACATATGTCTTAATGGTATATCATTTAAAAAAAATGCCTTAGCAATTGTACCAGAAATGGCAGAAAACAAGATCCAATCTCCAAAGCAAAATAATGAAACGATATGCAAATTTATTTCTGACAAGCATGGAGGATATGAGTTTCCTTCCTTTGTATATATTTCTGACATCACGCTACAGTCTAAACCACACAATTTTTATTTGGAAGTGCTGTTATGAGTATATGGTACAAGAGCTTCAGAATACATTCTGAGCCAGAGAAAACCAACATCAACTATTTTTGGTTTACTAAGCAAGTTTATTATGCCTCCTAAATGTACAAATGCTTGGTACAGTATTTTCAATTACTTTCAGCAGCTGTACCGGTGTAACGCCAGACTTGGGGCGACGGGGGTAGACAGTTGATTGTTATTGTATTTTCAGGTTTCCCCCATAATGTTAATTAGTAATAATTTGGTTAAATACTGTGAGCACATGCCGGACTAGAAAAAATTCTTCTAGTATTTCCTTTACCCAACCAGCTACATCTTTGTAAAAAAGGACGCTTAAAAAATTACTTACATCCTCACCCCACAAAGTGGTTGTGACCATCTTGCCCGATGTGTCCATTAAATGAATATTTCGCTTTGAGACTTCACGGTTGTTCGATTTTATAGTCACCTTGCCAACATCATCAAAACTCTTACAAATGCCAATAACATCTAGGATGACAAAAGGCAGGTTGAGGAATACCTGGTGAAGCTAGAAGGATGCCTGGCAGCCACAAATATAAATACCAACCTAGTAGCGTATCCTTGTTTTTGTTTTCCAACTCTGAAATGGCAACAAAATCAAACTGCACCATTGGGACATCAGAGGAGTCATCACACGGAATCACAGAAGTTTCGCTATTGAACGTCATTTCATAGTCATTCTTTACAGCTGTATACTGTTTGTTAGCAATCTTTAAAGTTCCTTTTGAGAAGTAATATACCTAGACAAATAAGACAATGCTAAGTATGCCAGTAAGAGGGTTTGATTAATAAACCTGCACTCCAGACATTTTAAACCTTTCGAAAGAAGACACTTACCAAGAGCAGGCAACAATAGGTGTTCACCATTAACACTAATTTGGGGGTTAGACCCCCCCAATCATGCGAACATCACCTGTCTGCCACCAACTAATCCAATGGTATATTAAAACAGTTGAATAGTTGTTGCAACATTATTAGTTTCGAGCACAAGGCTTGACTGTAAAGTAGTAATATAAACCCAAAATCAGAAAACCACACTAAAGAGGCTTTTGTGGCTCATAAATGTAAAAGTAGTAACTATGTGGTACCTAGCTTTAGAATATTTATAGTTTTAATAGAAAACTGCACTGAGAGAAACTACCACTGCTTACACAGGCCTCCTACTGATGAAGTACCGCCAGGACGTAACGCATATAGAGTGTACATAGACACATTCTTGACGTTATCCTGGGGCCATCTTACCAAGTGGTAATGCGCATGTTACATTGAGCATTTATCCCTGCACTGCAGTGTGCCTTATCTTGTAAGTGACGGTCAACTATTCGCAGTGTTAAAATATTGTGAATAGAAAGCACGATTGGCTGTTCCTTTATCATGCGTGAATGTTCCTGCATGTCCGAGCTTCTGAGCAGAGGAGAGCAGCATACTATTAGGACATTAACCCTTGAAAGGGAAAGCACACTTTACCTACTGTTGGCTCGGAGGTCATACTCTGGAGGCGAGTAGCTAGTCATTTTTGGTGGAAGTGTTGGGCACAATGGATGTTATTTCATGAAAAAGAAAAAAATATTTAACCCTTGCATTGCAGGGCAAGGGGGGATCCAGTTATTAGGATAAAAGGAATTTTGACCTCACTAATATCAGAATCCATTGAGGAACACAAGAATTCATATACTGAAATACTGCAATCTACAGGAGGACTTGACAATTGCAAAACAAAAAAACTTTTAGGCCAGCACAAGAGAACTCCTCCCCTACCCAGCATAGCTCAGTTTGTAACCAGCACTACCAAGTGTTTTAAATTTCATATCTTTGAGTACAGTACAAGACACAGGCTTAGTATTCATAGACCCACGGTTATAGGGTTGCACCTTTGGGTGACTGGACACTTAAGTGGTTAAGGACACCTCCCACCACCACCATCCCAGAGGAAGCCTTCACTATACCCCTGCATCACTCAATCTCCAGGTTTCTTGTTGAAAGGTTGGAGCCACCATGGGTACCGATTGATAACTTCTGTGAGTAGATTCTGTTGGCGCAGAGTGAGATTTCAGGTAGGCACAGAAGATGGTAAAAAGGACATTGATAAAAAGTGAATCTACAATCTCTGTTTTGAAAAGTTTACATTTACACCTAGAAGAAAAAGACAGGGGTAGGCCCAGTTCTGTAACAGAGGTGTAAGGCGCAGACTGCGGCAAACTGGTTAGGAGAACAACTAGAAGAAACTGGGTTAGAGAGTGCACTCTGAATATAAGTAGTTCAGTTTATAGAATAGAGAATACCGAGGGTGTGCCTGAAAACTGTCTACCTTGTATAAGGGAAAGGAAGAATAATTAAGGAACTCAAAAAACACAATTTTTAGTAAGGGAAAGCAAATGATAAAATCTCTGTAGTGCCAAAGATGTAAGGAAAGAGTCAAAAGCAGGTCTTGTGAAAAGGGAAGGATCTATTGAGAAGGATATGGAATCCGTCCAAGACTGAAGAGCCTGATAAGAATAGGTTGAAACAACCAAAGTGGAATAGGAAAAGACCTTCCCTAACTTAGTTTAGATCTTCATAATCTAGACTACCAATTAAAAATAAGCTTGGGTTGAGGTCAGGAAACCATTTAATGCCTTCAACAGCAGATCTTATGGATCCATATGTTAAAAGACAAGTTCACCATAAAAAAAAAAAAACATCATTCATTCACAAAGTTCTTTGAATCAATGCCTACAAGTACTATCATGCATTGCAGCGGACAGCTTGTAGTTCTCAATGAACAGGCTTCTAAGAAAAAAAATGCATTTGATTGCATCAATCTCCAAAGCCTCCCTTTTGCTTGATTGTGAATAGGGCAAGAGGACAAGCGTTTGCAGATTTGAGCTCAACAGCTTTGCGAGAGTCCAGTCACCTAAAGGTACAAGCCTTTAGCCCAGCGTCTATGAACGCTATGCCCATATCCTGTACTGTATGATTAAAATATCCTATTTTCTTTCTCATCCATTGCTGTTACCTCCAAAAGCATCCAACTGCGGGGTTGGCAACAGCCACTAACAGGTCCAGCAAAGAACTGGGGACTGCTTGCAGCCTGGGAACTGCCTGAAGGACCAACTTCTGAATGTGAAACCTGTTTAGGCTACGCCCCTACCAGATAGGGGAACCTTCCAACACAACCAGAGGGAGGCATGGAGAATCAACCCGACCTAGACAGAGGCCCAGCACCAGAGGGGAAGACTCCACAAGAACAGGAACAGAGAGCCTGAACTATCAAGGACATCAACCAATACCCACAAAAAAACATGTAAAATCATAATTTTCCATGTGGGAAGAAGAGAACCCACAATCTGATGTAAAAAAAGTAATAGGGTTAAAAGCTTAGAAGAACAGGTAAAAAGAAAGGACCTAGGACAAAACATTTCCTGATGAGACCAGGTGGCCTGCATAGGAATGCACTAGGCCTTTACATGCCTAATATTCTAGGACCAAGAAATGGAACTTTGACTAAACATGCTTGCCAGGTGAGATTTATCTGGGAACTATAAATTAGGTACAACAGTACCAACTAAATCCAATAGAGTTAAAGCTAGAAAGTCAATTCATGGGAAGAACCCCACTAGGGTAGGCAGGAAATGGGAGGAGGATGAAGGCATTCCATTATCCCTGGCACACAAATGGTGTCTCTGGGACTCCCTCTGCCCATCCCTAAAATCAAGCCATAAGGTCTAAGAAAGTGCCTGATACAATTATTTCAAGGGGCATATTTAAAACTTTTATACAATTGCAGAGAGCTACATATTGCCTTAGGGTGGCACTTCAGGTGCTTACAATTATGCCATGCAGCAGAGGTGCAGCTGGGACTCCGGGAGGTGCGTTTAAGTAATTCTAAACTGGAGTGTGCCTTTCATCTAATCACATACAACCTATTTCTACTCATTAATCCTTACTACAGGATAGACCTTCCCGCTCAGCTAACTAAAGTACAAGAAAGGTGGCTGGTTGATATGCCGGACCTCTCTCCAGATGACTGGAAGGAGGTGTATGCCTCATATACTGATACTGTAATCTCTGCTAGGGACAAGCTTGTACAATGGAGATACACAGAATGTATTATACACCTAAAGATTTCTTATACGCAAACGCGCCACCCCCACATGCCATAAATGTGAGTCGGAACAAGGGGACTTTATGCATATGGTTTGGTCGTGCGTTAAAGTCAGACCGTTTGGGTCTGAGATTACAGCATTTGTTTCACTTAATTTTGATCTCCCCAATGTATGTAGTCCTAAGTTGTGTCTGCTCTGGGTATTTGATGGTATTGAATTGACTGCTAAAGCTAAAAGATTGTTACGAATATTGCTCAATTACGCCAGGAAGACCATTGCATTATACTGGATACGTTCTAACTCCCTGCATATTGAATTGTGGAAACGTTTAATCAGAACCTCCCACTTTATAAGCTAACCTATGAGGCAAGAAGGTGTCTAGGGAAGTTTACTAGACTCTGGGGACCCTGGCTGGACACACAACACACCAGTGATTCTCTTCATTTGGTCTCTGACTTAAAACAGAGGGTAACTAAGGTATGGTGTCAAACACTGCCCGCTGTTCTTGCTACTAACATTGTGCCCTTCTTTTTCCTTTCATAACTTTTTATGGTGCTGGGCGCCTGGATGGAACCACTCAGTCTAACAACATACGTGTGCAGTATTCTTATCCGATTGCACGCTCTGGGTTTTTCTTCCCTTTTTTTTTTTTTGTTACTTGTGTAACGTAAGTCTTTTCTTGTTTGGTTTTTCTTATTGTTCTTAAACATGGATGTACTTATTTGTTGCTGCGGTATGTGTTGAATTTACAGGCTTTGATACTCCAGAGCTGTGACAATTTCCTTTGTATACACTATTTGCTGCATAGTATTTTGCCATTGTATTGGCTTGACAAGTATAATTTGAATGTGCAATTTTTATCAATATACCAAGTTTTTTTTTTTTTTTTAAAAAGAAAGGTTATAGATCAGCCAAAGAAGGACCCATGAGGTACTCAAGACATACTCTATTCTCAGACAGAACCTTCAGTAGTAGACCAGTGTTATCCCTCCTGCTTACACTTCAGAGAGACAACAGGCCCTCCAGTGACGATCTTAATATGCCACTTGGAATCAGAGCTACTAGGTGCAAGAACCTCATCTCCACGACCAGAGAAGATCTGACTCCCAAGAGACTGGATGAAAATGTGGAAATATACTTTAAATGACAAAGTGGGATAACACTTCAAATTTGTTACATGTCCCAATTCACATAGAATAAAACGGCAACTTCTCTGATTTAAGATGCTCTTTTCTGCAAAGTCCAGCACTGTAAAATCATACTACTAGTTTTCTATGTTTGGAGGGGACTGGGGAGCTATGCTTGCATTAATTAACCCTGTGTGCACTGAGCTGGCAGATATCTCATCAGTTGTAAAAAAGATCTGAACACTGTCTACCATAACAAAGGATTAAACATTTATAAGTTTTTCAATTGTGTGTTAAATGGGATCTGGATTCACCCAGTCCCCATCCTTTCTACTGGACAGAACCCATAATGAAGGTGATCTTACCCTTTAATGAACTCTATGCAAGCAAGGCTGAGACTCATGGTACCCTCCATCTGAAGCCTACCAGATATGGGGAGAAGCAGCCCTGCTAGCAGTCTGATTGAGAGGCTGTGGGATTACAGCAGAAACGATTTTGTTCATAGAGAAAGACACAGTAGATTGCGCAGAAACTAAACTTGTTACAGACACGGAAAAAGGGCAAAAAAGGTTGAGCGGAAATGGCAATGTGTGGGACGAAGATGAAGAGGTGGCCTCATTGCTTTGGAGAAATCCGAGGCAACTCCCTGTCTGATGACAAGGGATCTGAGGTAACTTCCTTTCTTATAAAGGATCTGAAGGTACACATACAGTGCATCCAGAAAGTATTCACAGCGCTTAACTTTTGCCACATTTTGTTATGTTACAGCCTTATTCCAAAATGGATTAAATTAATTTTTTCCCTCAACATTCTACAAACAATACCTCATAATGACAATGTGAAAGAAGTTAATTTTGAAATCTTTACAATTAATTAAAAAAAAAACAAAACAAAAAAAAAAAAAACACACACGTACATAAGTATTCACAGCCTTTGCTCAGTATTTTGCTGAAGCACATTTAGCACCAATTACAGTCTCAAGTCATTTTGAGTATGATGCTACAAGCTTGGCACACCTATTTTTGGGCAATTTCTCCCATTCTTCTTTGCAGTACCTCTCAAGCTCCATCAGGTTGGATTGGGAGAGTCGGTGCACAACCATTTTCAGAACTCTCCAGAGATGTTCAATCGGGTTCAAGTCTGGTTTCTGGCTGGGACACTCCAGGACATTCAGAGTTGGCCGTAGCCACTCCTTTGTTATGTGGGCTGTGTGCTCAGGGTCATTATCCTGTTGAAAGATGAACCGTCACCCCAGAGCGCTCTGGAACAGGTTTTCAACAAGGATGTCTCTGTACATTGCTGCATTCATCTTTTCTTCAATCCTGACTAGTCTCCCAGGTCCTGCCGCTGAAAAACATCCCCACAGCATGATGCTGCCACCACCATGCTTCACTGTAGGGATGGTATTGGCCAGGGGGTGGTGCCTGGTTTCCTTCGACATGATACTTGGCATTCAGGCCCAAGAGTTCAATCTTTGTTTCATCAGACTAGAGAGTTTTGTTTCTCATGCTCAGAATCCCTCAGGTGCCTTTTGGCAAACTCCAGGCGGGCTGCCATTTGCCTTTTACTAAGGAGTGGCTTGCACCTGGCCCCTCTTTCATAAAGGCCTGATTGGTGGAGTGTTGCAGAGATGGTTGTTCTTTTGGAAGGTTCTCCTCTCTCCACAGAGAAACGCTGGAGCTCTTTCAGAGTGACCATAGTGCTTGGTTACCTCCCTGGCTAAGGCCCTTCTTCCTCGATTGCTCATTTTGGCTGGGCGGCCTGCTCTAGGAAGATTCCTGGTGGCTCCAAACCTTTTCCATTTACGGATGATGGAGGCCACTGTGCTCATTGGGACCTTCAAAGCTGCAGAAATTTTTCTGTACCCTTCTCTAGATCTGTGCCTTGATACAATCCTGTCTCAGAGTTCTACAGACAATTCCTTGGAATTCATGGCTTGGTTTGTGCTCTGACATGCACTGTCAACTGTGGGACCTTATACAGACCGGTTTATGCCTTTCCTAATCATGTCCAATCAACTGAATTTTCCACAAGTGGACTCCAATCAAGTTGTGGAAACAACTCAAGGATGATCAGTGGGAACAGGATGCACCAGAGCTCACTTTTGAGTGTCATGGCAAAGACTGGGAATACTTACGTACGTGTTTTCATTTTTTATTTTTTAATAAATTGCAAAGATTTCAAAAACAAACTTCTTTCATGTCATTATGGGGTATTGTTTGTAGAATGTTGAGGAAAAAATTAATTTAATTCATTTTGGAATAAGGCTGTAACATAACAAAATGTGGCAAACGTTAAGCACTGTGAATACTTTCTGGATGCACTGTATACCAGACTTCCACAGACAGGAACTAAGCTGGTCAGGTGACAGTATCAGATTCTGAGACTTTATGAAGTTAGATCCAGTCAGATCTTGCAAGTGTTAAGCCCTCGGGCACATGCTGATCACAGATCTACAAAACCAACTCTTCGCAGAAGGTCATTTGAGCATTCCATAATGACTATGTAGAAACTTGCCGGTGGGGAACACCCAGAGCTGGTCCAAGTTGAGTTAGTAGGTCAGAGGATCCCTCTAGAAACAGTACAGGTAAATGGTGTGCAAGCAATTAAAGACATTTTGCAGAGGATGACAACAGGGCACACTTAGAACCTTTGTGGATTTTATCCACAAGGAACTGGGCGAATACAGCCACAAAGTCCTGAGACACTGCAGTAGAGGTGACAGGGTAGGAACATGGCCTCACTCAACAGAGCCTTCAACGGTGTAGACCTTACAACTATAGGGACACTGGAATCCAGATTACAGGCATCAATTTCCTGAGGGGCTACAAAGTAGAAGCCCCAGAAACCGTTAGGGACATTGATTTGGGTCACCCATAGCAGTTTGACTGTTCAGTGTGTGTGTGTAGATATATCCCAACCACATGGCAGAGATGTAACTGGACCCAAAGTGCGAGGCAAGGGTATTCAAACACTCATGCAGCAGGTGCTGACAAGGGTCAGACGGCCAGAGTACAAACCAGAGGTCGGAGTTCCATGTGTCACTTGTAAAGCAGCAGCACAAGCAGAATAGTTGCCTCTCAGTGCTGAATGGTGGGACAAAGCCTATGCACGCATCAGATGTCAGCACTTTGTACCTCGGTGTTAACCCCTATTGTGCGGAAACCGGTGGTGCCCGGAATTCAGAAGAAAAGTGCCCAGCAGTGCAATAGCAAGGTAGCTCCCGGTGCTTTAGCCCAACCAGCCTTACTCAATAAAAGTGAGATATAAAAGATGGGTCATGCAATGGATGTAGACCTGAAATGTGCTCCACGGGCTTATTTTTTCCAGTACACGCAGGTCTGGAAAAGCTACACAATGCAGAGTTCATATCCCATGGTTACATTCCAAGCTAGTCCTGCATGCCCAGCAATCCAAAATCTAAGAAAAGGCCAATCCAGATTGTGGCTATGAACAGACCCGCTCAAGTAGTGATGTAGAAAGAAATCTAGACTCAAGTTGATAGAAAAAGAATCCAAAGAAAAAAAAATAAAAGCAAAGAAATAAGACTATCAAAGACTGGTTAGAATTTCTTAGCTGTTTGCTAAGAAGATGGATGTCTTTTCAGCTTGGCTTAGTCATGCTGGGTAGATGGCTTATTCTGGGCTGGCCTAAAGTTTGCTTGCCAGTGTACAATCACCTGTAAGTGGTTGTATAGCTGATATCCGAATTCTTATACTCCTCAAAATGATGGGAAAAAAAAAAATCAAGATGCTTGTACTTTGATCAGCTGCTGATTTGCATATCAGCAGGCCTACCAGCTTCAGAATCCAAGACAGAATGGATTTTCGGTTATCAGAGATACTGCTAGAGGTTACAAAAAAGCTGTTTAGACTGGGAAAAAAAAAAAAAAAACTTAAGATATCTACAGTGTCCTCCAAGCCATTTACCCATTACACTTGAATGCTATGAAATTCAAACAAACCCTCTATCTGCTCACATTCTAAATGGCTTATTACTACAATAGGTTGTTTCATTAACCAATAAGAATGGGCTGGAAGAGGTGGCCAAAGTTTCACACTATCGTAACTGCTGGAAACTGATCTGTCAAAGGCTCATCATTGGGGCATAACAGCAGGTAATGAAGGCACCCCTATTACTTCACTGTGATACAAAATTGTAGTGACCACTAAAAAAGGAACAGAAACAATTACCTTATTCATTTCAATAAGTGAAAAAAACTTGTCAGCTTGCTCGTTGAAAGCAGTAGCACGGATCTCGCCCTGAAAAAAAAAATTTAGTTACTGAAGTTTTGAATTTTACTGGAACAAGGATAAAAATATACAAGATATGGAAAGAAAGCAGTTAAAATAAGCAAGCCACTTGAACTTTGGATTTGTACGTGACATTTGGAAGAAGGCATCCACATAATTACTATTAGTGTTTTTTGAAAAGTGCATTTTGCATCATCTTGCACACCAACGCAAACCCTCTTTGGCTATTTGGCTGCCTGGCAGACCTTACAAGACCCAAATAATACAGATTACATACAGAACAGCAACTACTTGACTTGGGAAAACTATTTTCAATTGGCCAGTTCACAATTTAAAAAAAAAAACAATATGCCTCTAGTTAATAATAATCAGGATGATTAACTAATTAGCTGAAAAAAGAGCACGTGATGTGTGGGCTACAGTGTGCTTTGTACCTAATTTGATGACAAAGATGTCACTACTTGCAGTTGCTGCCCAGGCTCTGAGATGACTCATCCACCCCCTCCATACCCAGGGCAAGCAGAGCTAATTATTTGATAACAGATTTTTGTTCTCATATCAGAGAAACAACATCTGCACATGAAAACATTTTACTCACTTTGCTTTTCTATAAGTGACCGAGAATAGAAAGCATGACGAGTCCCATGTATATCAAATGAGGTTAGGAGGGCAAACTCAAAATCAGGCAAAACAGAAAATGAAGCTTGTAGGTAGCAGAATTATTAGAGGAGGCTCAAGATATAAAATAGCTTCATTTATAGTTTGTACAAGCGGATTCAGTCCTTCCTAAATATTCAGCAGGCTTTCATTAAACATATACAGCTTTTACCAAAGCTGTAAAGTGCTGCCCTGCTTTCCAGATATGAAATGTATACAAAAGGGTTGCAAAAAGATGGAGCCACAAAAATAAAATTAGATTTTTGGGTTACCTGTAAAAGCATTTTCTTGGAGTAAATCGCAGGACACATGGAATCTTTATATCCATTAAGATAGGGATATGCTGCCACCTTTAGGTGATTGGACACTGGCAAACCCCTCAAAAACCACAGACAGGAAATCCCCCTCCCGGGAATAATCCTCCACGAGCAAAGAAAAGGGGTGGAATCCGCATGTCCTTTCATGTACTCCAAGAAAAGGATTCTACAGGTAAACGAAAAAATTTATTTTCTTTATCATACATCCCAGGACACGGGGTATATCTGGATATCCATTACGATAGGGATGCCTCAAAGCATGAAGGGAGAGCAACACGGCAACAGGCAGCGAACAACTAAACAAGAACAGGTTAGAACCTCACACAGCTGCCCGCAAGTCTAAATAAATTTCACATCCTCAAAAGGCATGAACATCCACTTGGTAAAATTTTGTAAAGGGATGAACCGAAGACTAGGTGGCAGCTTTACAAACTTGATATGAAAGCCTGGTATCAAAATTGCCCAGGAGGTACAAACACTTCTGGTGCCAAGAATATTGAACGATTCCCTTTTGACCGTAAGCTTGAGAAATAAGCGGATTGATCCATTGAGAAATGGTAGATTTGAAGCTGCTTCACCCTTCCTCAAGCCTCCAGGAAGACAGAGAATCAGACTGATGAACTGCAGCAGTTGACTTCACGTAACTCTTGACTGCATGAACCACATACAAGGTATGAGGCACCTTGTCCCCCCAGCCTCTGAGGTTTTGGACAGAAAGAAGGTAACACAATGGCCCGGCTAAGATAGAATGAGAAGACCACCTAAGGTAAAAATGACAGCTGAGGTCGTAAAACCATCTTGTCATGGTGAAGTATCAGGAAAGCCACCTTTCCAGCAAGAGCAGCAAATCCCAAGAATCTACAAGCAAAAGAAATGACATCCGGGAAATGTAACTTTCTGTGTCAAAGACTAAAAAACATGCTGGATGGGTTGAAAATGAGATTTATGCAATATAGAAAGTATCAATTTGAGATCCCATGAGTCAATACAGTCTTAACCAGTGGAACAATATGGGCAACCCCCTGTACGAAGGTAAAAACCAAGGAATGAGAAGCAATAGGTCTCTGAAAGAGAACCGCCAAGGCTGAAATCTAACCTTTGATTGTACTCAAGGCCAGACCCTTAGCAACTCCAGGATGTGTTCCACAACGTACTTATCAAGATGCAGTGATCTAGCTGCACAAGTGATAAAATTGGACTTCCAAGTCCCGTAGTAAATGTCTTGAAGTTGCCAGGATGACAATCTGAGACACCCCAGTCTCTTAGGACCCTGGTTTCAACAGCCATGCTATTAAAGCCAACAACGGTAAAAAAAAAAGTTTAGAAGATCAGACCTTGAGACAAGGGGTCAGGTTGACCTGGAAGGGTTAGAGCAATTAGAATAACCAGAATGCCTTTCACTTGATTCCAGCAAAGCAAGTGAGCTAGATGATGTAATAGTGGAAGGCATAAATTAGGACCTGATCTCATGGCGTCAGCAGGACATCCACCATAGACGTCCCTGAATTTTGAATCTGTTTAGCTTTGCAATGAACCTGGATGCCAGGAGATCCAAATCTGGGGTTCCTTACGTTCTGCAGAGTTCCTTGAACACCTTTCAGTGATGACTCACTCCCCGAAGTCTGTCAGTCACTGGTGAGAAAGTTGAGCTGAAGGATTTGTCGGTTTGCAACAAATCCATTTGAGTTCTGAAAGCAAAGCTCTTGTCCAGGGTTAGGATTTCTCTGGACTGAACCATATCCAGCATTAGACCAATATTCCAACTTTTAGGTTGGACTATGGATCTGGATTCTGAATTTTCAGAAGTCAGCCTAACTCCTCCAGAAGCAGCAGACTGTTCACTCAGGAGCAAGTCGTCCAGGTAACATAGAACAATGTACCCTGAGCATGTCAAAGTCCAAAGACTAGGGCTAGCACAGGTGAGAATAAAAAAAAATCATGAAATATTTTATTCTGTGGAACCATAGCAATCAGTTCCTGAGATAGAAGGTGATCAAGTGTCCAGAAAAGAACAGTCCTTTTTTGCAAACTCAAAGAAACATTTAAAATCATAAAAGGCACAGAGGGGTACATTTTGAAACTCCAGCTTGCAACCTTCAAGCCTTTATGTCATCTGTGAATGAGAGACTGTAGTTCTCAATGAACTACCACAATGCTGTGGAGCACCATGGTAATTCATGCATTCTTCCTGTCAGTATATCTGTAGAAGACCTGCATGGTACCAGCGATCTGCTGATCACTGGTGCAATGCTTTACAGGCTCCTACAGACAAAATTAATAAATGCACTTTTTTTACCTGCAAAAAAATGTGCATTAATCATTATCTTTTAATACTTGAACCAGGACGGTCATGTTACCAGAATAGTGTCTGGAAAATACATTACATAGAACCCACTGTCCAAAGGTCACTTCCAGGTGTTCCCCCACACAGCCCAGTCTAGTAACACTCCAAAGGTGAGGCTGATGATGGCTGCACCAGATTGGCTGCAATTAGAGACCAGCTCAAGTAGCAATGGTAGGAAAAGTATCAATGAGAAAAAATTTAAGTGATCAGGTCATTGTTTTTCACAGAAGTCTGCAATGAGCAAGAGGAAAAATCCTAAACATGCTCTGCTCAGTCACTTGGTTTGCTGCAGTGTCTATCTCAGGATGCAATGTTTCTTAACAGTGTGGCGGATTAAATGATAGATAGCAAATTCTACAGATGCACCAATACCGAGTATTTTCATGAGTTCTTGTGAAAATGCTCCCAAAACTCAAACCTATACTTTGCGGTGCGTTTTGTGTCAATACCAAAATGTATGGAAGCAAATTGCACCACAAAGAGTAGCATGTGGTTTGAACAGGAATGCAATTCCTGTCCAAACCAGAAGGCTAGACGACTTCTGACTGGTCAGCACATGACGGTGCTGACCAAACAAAAGCCGTCTAGCCCATACGGTCATCCCTGCAAGGAGAGGAAAGCCGGTATCGGTGCATCCCTAGTAAACTATCTAATTTGCTAATGAGTTGAAGGAATTTACTGGAGTGTTCCATCTCAGGAACTCCAACAAAGACACAAACATTTGGAGAGACATGAACCAAAATTCTTCTAAAGCATTTGGGCGGTTTGTTATTTTAACATGTGGAGTTTCTCTGCAAAGTGCTTAAAATGTGTTCAAGTAAAGAAACCATTGTAGGTCGTCACTTACACTCTCATCCACCATCTCGATAGAAAACAGCTTCCCCTCCCCACGAGAGTTGCTCCAAGTGCGAATCTGACCTTTGTTGGTAACTCGAGCACGGATAGTCCACCTAGAAACAAAGCATGTCATACAAAAGCTCTTAAGCCCTCTGTTAAATTTTAAGTCCGTCATATAAGAATTATTAATACAAAGAATAGAGTAAGGGAGGGGGTGACTTGCTGGCATAATAAGGAGTTTAATGATTGGATACAGCAGTGAATTTAAAAGCACAGCAATAAGTGTGCGGTACCACAGGAAGCTTTTACAGATTTTAGCACAGCCAACAAATCTAATCAATAGCTAGTAACCTGCAAAAAAACTCACTTCTCTAAAGCACCACAGCCTGCGTTCTGAAAGAAAATCCAATACTACAGACAAGGTTTACATTTAAACTACCGCAGTGGAAATGGGCTAATGTACAGATAATATGTGCTACATTAATGTTTATGCTGGGAATAGAGTGGGTAGAGTAGTCACATTATTCTGATTGCAGAAAGGCTCATTTGGGGAGAAGACATACAAGATAATATAAGTTATCAGGCAGTAATAACAGAACCCCTTTTTCTTATTCTTCTGATTCCTCAAAGCAATATCTAGTGTCTTTGCCTGGTAGCAATGAGTTACTATAATCTGCATGGCACAATTCTGTTTTTCTTGAATACCCCATAGGGCTGTTTGTCTGAAAATGTAAATTAACTATCCTATGTCAAAAAGCTTTGCTGCGCTAGCTTCAAATGTTTATTACTGGTCTAGATGTACATCAATATGATTTATGATGAAGATGTTGACTTATAAAGTGACCCTGTTAGGTTCCAATAAAAAAGGCAGACAAAAATTTCCTGCAAGAGAAGTGGTAGTACACTTTACGCCACCTACTTCCAGCTCTCGGACTCCTCCTTCAGTGCTATGTTCTGCAGTGACATAAGGGTCAGAGACTGGTACCATGCCTTGCAGCAGGAGACACTGCCACCAAACACCAAGAAAACATCAAGTGCTGAAGTGCTGCCAGTGGGTACAGCGCTGGAACGGCAGAAAAGTATAGGACATGGGCTGCCCTCCAGGGAAAGTTAGCCTGCCCTTTCTTACAACCTGAAAGGTATGCTTTAGGCAATCTTTCACATCAGATGCTGCATTTTCAAACACAGCAAAATCATGAACCAGATAAAAAATCCAGTTTTCAACAGGACCCCATAAATAGCAATATGTTGAATTGTAGATTTTTGTGCTGTATGGTGCATATTTGGTATGGTGGACTGCATTTTACCATTCATCTAGTAATGGAAGAATTTTATTTTGAACTCCTACATCACTTCAGGGTGGCCCCTTTTGTAGGTACAGCTACAGTACGTAAAACAGTAAAAATAAGTGCCTATACGGTTTCAAATACAGTAATTTTCTGATTGCCTCAGGCGATCGCAGCAGAAGTGGGAGCGCGTACCTGTCAAATTCGGGCACCCACTCCCCAAAGGTGACAATCCTTAATGGGGAGCGGGGGACAAAGACTTAAAGTAGAACTTCTCCTTCTGGGTGGAGCTCCGCTTTACTTAAAGATCTAATCCAGAGGATCAAGCAAAACAGCCAGGCAACAGTTTTAGGAGCTAATATTGGCCATTGCATTCTCTCATGACAGGTGTACTTTAAAGCAGGTCTTAAAATTTCGAGTCTAGACCTACTAGCTAGGCACAAACCTTACTCTCCAACAGTTGCCCCACCCAACCTTGCCCAGGTCCACCTCCAACCCCACCCTGACCCATCCCCCAACCACACCCCCTTAAAGCTTATGAAATTACATTTTGCTTTAGAATAAAGAGTCCAAAATATAAAAAACTGTACACAGTAATTATTTCTC
Source organism: Staurois parvus (assembly GCF_062004578.1). Taxonomy (NCBI): domain Eukaryota; kingdom Metazoa; phylum Chordata; class Amphibia; order Anura; family Ranidae; genus Staurois; species Staurois parvus. Next base: position 9,368,178 of record NW_028317825.1, read on the forward strand.
AGCTCCCCTGTACTCCATTATAGTGATATGACATGTACACAGTATGTATATCCCAGCTCCCCTGTACTCCATTATAGTGATATGACATGTATACAGTAATGTATATCCCAGCTCCCCTGTACTCCATTATAGTGATGTGACATGTACACAGTAATGTATATCCCAGCTCTCCTGTACTCCATTATAGTGATATGACATGTATACAGTAATGTATATCTCAGCTCCCCTGTACTCCATTATAGTGATATGACATGTATACAGTATGTATATCCCAGCTCCCCTGTACTCCATTATAGTGATATGACATGTATACAGTAATGTATATCCCAGCTCCCCTGTACTCCATTATAGTGATATGACATGTACACAGTAATGTATATCCCAGCTCCCCTGTACTCCATTTTAAGTGATATGACATGTATAAAGTAATGTATTTCTCAGCTCCCCTGTATTCCATTATAGTGATAGGACATGTACACAGTACTTACTCCTTGAGTCCCCCGCAGCGGTGGAGAAGGTGTCTCCTCTCAGCGGAGGAGAGCGGACTTCTCCTGCACCTGTCCCCTCAGCGGCAGTGCCGAAAAAGCCCGAAACCGGAACTCGGCTTCACAATGCGGCTTGGAGCGCAGCCGCTCCATCATCTATGCTCGCCGCTAAAGAATTTCTCCACGCATTTGGCGAGCGGCTTTTTCAAGTCCTGCTTTAATGGATAAGTTTACCTTTCATAACATGTTACACCCATATTTAGGGTGCTATGAATAAATCAGCCCCCACTTTGACAGCTAGCGAGGGATCTTCTCCCACTTGAGAGCTGTGAAATTTTAAAAAAAGTGGCTGTGCTGGGATCCACCTACCTGGCCGCGTCACTCATTCACTGTGTTCTGTGAATAAAAAACTACAAATCCCGACAGCCTTTACTATTTTTTGTACAAAGGTGAACTTATCCTTTCAAGATTCAATTAACCTATAGTATCATGTTTTAGCCATTGTTGGGGTGTAACAAACGTGTTACGATGCAGCACCCCCCACTCACCTCCCTATATCCGCTCGGACATTTTAAAAACGGGGAGGCTGTAAGGGGCTCCCCGCCATTCATCCACAGAGATCTCTAAATTAACAAACTACAAGTACTGTATTCCACTGCAGATGTCTTGTAGTTCTGCACTGTGTGGTTTCTCCTTTGAAGAGGAGAAACAGACTATTCCTCTATCAAGCAGGTAAAGATACAATGATTTATCTTCTCTGCTTGAAAAAGGAGAACTCTGTACAAAAGTCTGTTGGAAAACAAGATTAGCTAGTTAAAGGCCTTGATCTAGTTTAGCCAGTGTTAACAGTCAGTGTTTCAGCTAGTGGTGGTGTCAGTAGTAGTTAGTGGCAACGTTAGGGTCAGTGTATTTTAGATTAAAAAAAAAAAATTATATTTAGTGTCAGCGTGTTAAGATAGGACGAAAAACCCATAATGAATACAAGGGTTTCTTGGCCCTACTACGAGTACAAAGAACAAATTACGATTGGTATTGCCACAATCGTCTGTAGAATAGTAGGATTTATTTTGCAGGGTGGTTGGCCATGGTAATGGAATAAGAATATACAAAGTAAGTTTTTTTTATACCATGTTTCCCCGAAAATAAGACACGGTCAAATTAATTTTAGGTTAAAAAAATGCACTAGGACTTATTTTCGGGTAGGTCTTATTTTTATTGACACCCCCTCCGAGGTTCCCTGCAGGATGGATCGGATCTGCGGATTGAGCATAATGGATCGGAGTCTGATCCATTATCCTCCCCAATCTGCAGATCTGATCCATCCTGCGGGGATCGTCGGCTTGCAACCTGATATCTCCACCAGCTCCACAAAAAGGTATGTTTAAAAGCAAGCCCCCCCCCCCCTCTGCGCCCTCTCTCTCCCCCCCTCCCTCTGTCTCCCTCTCGCCCTCTGCCCCCTCTCTCCGCCTTCTCCCTCCCACCTCCTCCTACATAAAGCTGCAGTGCTGTCACCAGGGTCGGGGAATTACACTGACCTGCTGCATACTCTGCCCACCCCTCCAGCTCTCCGTCTTCAGCACCGTGGCAGGGATGTGGACCCGACCCTCTGCTGAAACTCGGAGGAGAGGTGTCTGCAGTGCCTGCCTCACTGTCCATCCCCTCAATGCCTGCTTATTTCAGAAGTGGCATATACAGGGACAGACTGAGCCTCTCATGGGGCTCTGCAGTGACCCCGGGCAGTGCCCGAATGGTCAGTTCTCCCCTGGTGTAGGTAGGTCTTATTTTCGGGGGAGGGCTTATATTAGTGGTACGACAAAATGTACTGCTAGGGCTTACTTTCGGGGTAGGTCTTATTTTCGGGGAAACACGGTATTACTATTTCCTTTCAAAATAAAAATTGGTAAATAACCATGACTATTTACCATCAAATTAAAGTCCAATCTGTCCTAAAAAAAACAAAACAAAGTATAAAATTCACCTGGATACACAAAGCAGTTGCAATGAGATGTACGGATCTAGTAACAATGTCAAATTTGCAAATCTGGGTTAAGGCATTAAGATGTGTTTTGATCCTGGTCATGAAGGAGTTGATATGCCAGTTCAAATACAAAGCCAATGGAAAACACCAACTGCAAACACTTGCAATGCATCTAAATTCTGAAATTAAGTAAATATATGTTATGCCTGTACCACTAAATGTTTCCCTTGTATTAACAGTTCTGCTACCAACATGAACAGAATTAGGCTACACATTGAGGAAAATTGCACCTGCAACTTCTTTTTCCTGCTGAGGTTATGCCATGAAATGAGCTTCCCCAACAGACTTTAACTTTTAAAAATGGGTAACTCTTCACCCTTTTCACACCACACATCACATTCATTTATTTCCATGCTTCCAACCTTAAGTTCAATCTGCTTATGGTTGTGCCTCCCCCATCAACATGCTACAGACCTACTTGAATTAAAACCTTTTCAGTTTTCATTACATGCCATATAGTTTAGGCACAGTGACCTGCAAGCTGTGGACCCACTATTTTGAGGAGTTAGGAAAATATCAAAAAAAGGGTGATGTCAGTGTACAATCTTAGACTGCATATTGCCTGCATGTGGTACAGAGCCTCCATGGTTGCAAGAACTGAGATGCAATGAATGAAAAGGGGTGGACCAGTATCCTTAGTCAAAATGTTAAAAAAGACTTCTAAATATTTCAAATTGGCTCTAAAGATCCATTAAAGGTTGCTTACTTTGACTGGTATGGGTTTAGACTGGCAATTGGCACCACCTTTGCTTGAGATCCACCAGGGGTACTTAATATACCTCCCCCGCCAAACGTTTTAGATATCCCTCTGTTCATGAAAGGAGGTGGAGCTGTGGTAAAAATAAAAATCCATACAAATCTCTTAAGCAAGATGACTAAATAAAACACACACTTAAAAGATGCAGAATTATTAGACACATATAGGCGGATGTAAATGACTGCAGTGTTCAGCCCCCAGGTCAGAAACCACACAAGCTTTTAAGCCTCCATAATACAATGAAGTAAAAAATAACCATGGAACCCACAAGACTCAGGAGAAATCATGAAGATAAAATCAAGAGCCTTTAAAGGGTCTAGTCTAGAAGGAAGATTGAGCCCACATATCATGGCACTGTCTGCAATGCAGATCTTAATAGACATGCCAGAATAGAGTGATATGCCTTATGAGGCATTCCGTTAACTCAAATCTGCTTGGCACCAAATACAAGAAAAACAGTGATGTAATCCCCAACAGTGAGCTCTAAAAATATACCATGTTCATTAGGATTCCCAATACTTTGAAATTCCAGAAGTGAGGTAGAGGGAAAAAAATAATAAAACACACACAAAGCATTATATATTAAAATGTATCAAGCTCAGGAGAGGCCAAAATTTTGAGCCGAAAAATAAATACAATTAAAAAAATAAATAAATAATGCTAAAAGACCAAACTGCTTTGAAAAGGACCATGAATGCTATGATCAATCCAGAAATGCCAGACATGCATTCACATATCTATTATCTTTTCTTTACAATTAGATTTAAATTTACCTGAATGTGATTTGTCACTGGGTTTAGTGAACTAAGCAATTAACTCTTTACTGCCACCAACTACTTGTAACGGAAAACTATGAATGTTCATAAGATTTGCAATAGCAAATACAACTTTGGAGTAAACGTCTGTAACACTGTCACCACAGGCAAGTATAACCAGAAATTTACACAACAGTAGCATTCTTCAAGAGATGAGAATTCTTAAATTTTTGGGTTAGTGCACTAGAGATAATTTTAACACTTTTCAAAACATGGTTTAATGATTAAAAAGAAAAAAAAAATATGCAAATAAAATATTTATCGAAAAAAGGTATTACAAAAGGTTAAGAGACAACAATGCAACGGCAAACAAAAGAGTTGAAAAATTAAAACATTTATGAAGTTCAGTTTTAGATTTAGTTAAATTCACCTCTAAATAAAGCTATAACTAGAGTAGTGCAGCACTAGCCAAACCTTGCAGTAGAGAAGGTTAAGAGATCTGTCATGTATCTTTTGCTGCTGGAGGATATTTTCTCCCAACCTCCCATCTCACTATAAGCAGTGATGACAACCAGAAGAAGAAAAAAAAAAAAACACACACTGCTCAAAGAAAAATAAAGGAACACTTTTTAATCAGATTATATCAAGTCAATTAAACTCGTGGGATATTGATCTGGTCAGTTAAGTAGCAGAGGGGGTTGTTAATCAGTTTCAGCTGCTTTGACATTAATGAAATTACCAACAGGTGCACTAGATGGGCAGCAATGAGACGACCCCCAAAACAGAAAATAGTTTTACAGGTGGGGGCAACTGAATTTTTTTTCCCTGCTCACCTTTTCTGACTGTCCAGACTGTTTCATTTGGCTAGGGTCAGTGTCACTACTGGTAGCATGGGGCGATACCTGGACACTACAGAGGTTGCGCAGGCAGTCCAACTCTGCCAGGATGGCACATCAATATGTGCCATTGCCAGAAGGTTTGCCGTGTCTCTCAGCAGTCTCAAGAGCATGGAGGAGATTCCAGAAGACATGCAGTTACTGTAGGAGAGCTGGAGAGGACCATAGAAGGTCCTTAACCCATCAGCAGGACCAGTATCTGCTCCTTTGTGCAAGAAGGAACAGGATGAGGACTGCCAGAGCCCTACAAAATGACCTTCAGCAGGCCCACTGTTGTGAATGTCTGATCAAACAATCAGAAACAGACTTCATGGGGGTGGCCTGAGGGTCCGAGGTCCTCTAGTCCATTCTGCTATGCCTCTCATGTGTGAGACTTTCACATCCTAGATGTAAAGAAGGAGCCAAAATCCAAGGAGCACATTCAGTCTTTCAAGGAGAATATATTACATGTCAATTACACAATTAATTTCCTTACTGCCCATCACATTTTTGCAGGCCCTGGAGCACCAGGACAGGGAAAACAACAAGATGACACCATTTTGGAAAGCAAATACTCTAATGGTATTTTCTAATCAGTCTCTTGAAAATTTAATTTTTGCAGCACATTTTTGGATAATGCAAAAGATAATGCAAAAATGATAGAGAATGAAAATGCATTTTTTTTGTTTTTACACAAAGTTATGAAGATATTTCTAACATGCATCCAAGGCATACTTAGATTAACACCCCAAAACATATTCTTCTACTCCTCCCGAGTATGGGGATACCACATGTGTGAGACTTTCATAGCCTGGCCACACAGAGGGGCCCAAAATCCAAGGAACGCCAGCTTTCAAGGGGCCTAGATTACACATCTAATTTCTTAATTACCCATCACATTTTTGGAGGCCCTGGAGCATAAATTGGCTACATTTTTGTAAAGCAAAGAGCCCAAAGTATTTTCCAAGAAGCATGTTGAGTCTTTTGAAGACTATTTTTTTACCGCAAATTTATGGAAAATGTGAAATGAAAACAATTAATTTAAAAGGATACTTCTTACATACATGGGTATACTTAGACGGAGTAGCAAAATGTGTTTTGGGTTGTAATTCTGAGTAAGGCGATACCACATGTAAAAATTTCAGCGCCTGGGCTGATTATGTACCAGACATAGCTTGTGCATCACACAAATCAACCAATTGTTTCAAAAGCAATGAACTGTAATCGTTGCCTCTTTAAGAGTGGTCAGAGAATGTAGCGCCACCTATAGCAGTCCCAATTCCTATAAGGCAAGCAAGCCTAGCCTACTGGTACGTGGCTGCCCACAGAAATGCCATGTTCACTGACTAGGAAGTACAGGAAGCTAAAGAAAGGATGATCAAAACAGTTTGTGTTGTTCAAGGAGTGCAGTTATCTATACGGGATGATTGGGAATGGTGTTTTGCAAGAACATACTGAAGTTTAGGCACAGGCATGGTCAGCATACGGGCAAAAGGGTCAGTCGAGGCAGAAACATGGTCAATAAACAAGCAAATCAGGAACACCAAATCTAGCTACACTGGTCTGGGGACATTGTGGCTGGTGTGGTGGTGATTGAAGAACTGTGACTGGCTGCAATATTAAAATTCATTAAAACATGAGGTTGGAGGGCAGTAAACCTTGCGGTTGAGCTGCAGTTTTATCACCGAATCGCTACCCCCTTTAGCTGCAGAGGCAGCATTTATACACCTACTGGGGCTACAATGCTTTGCTGCTGTAAAAAGAATTAAACCCCCTGTATGCATGCAGATCATGATCCATTAAAATGGATGAGGTTGCTTGAACGGATGGCTCTTCAGAGTGCATCGCACATGTCAAGAAGTCCTTATGGGGACACTGCAACTGGTGTGGCTGTGGTTGGGAAAACTACTCTTCTGGAAAGGTGATCAGGATTTTTTTTTTTATTTCTTTTTACACTGATTGCTTGTACAGTGATGATCAATGGGTAGTCGGCAGATCAGTGGTAATCAATTTAAAGAGTAACTCTACTTTTGTCAAGAAAAAACATTCCCCTCTGGGTGATCTATGCACATTGCAAGGATTTTAATAAGCTTTGTAGCAGATTCCCAGTGAATCTAATGGGAGTGGTTTCATAATTATCAATCAGCTGTTGCACTTGCAGGGTCTGCATCCCTTTAGATGTGATTTCCTATTAGGATTATCTCCACAAAAATTTGAATTTTGTTGCAGGGGATGCCTGAAATCTGGCTTCTATATCTTAGAGCAGATGGGAAAATCAATAATGCAATCACACAAGCAGGAAATTACATTTTACTATTGTATCACATGGTACAGTACTATTTGGATTGGCCCTGAATTATGTGATCACTGGGACCAATCACAGTGATCATAATAGTAAGGAATTTGGTGAAATTCCTAATTAACATGCATAACATTAAAGTGATACTAAAGGTTTAAATTGGGAAAAAACAAACGTGTTATACTTACCTGCTCTGTGCAGTGGTTTTGGACACAGCAGCCTGGATCCTCTTCTTCTCGGGTCCCGTCGGCGCTGCTGGCCCCTCCCTCCTGTTGGGTGCCCCGACAGCAAGCAGCTTGCTATGGGGGCACCCGAGCATACGCATGCTCCTCCGTGTGTTCACACACAGCTCGGCCCAACCCCTCTCTTTTCTCATCGATTCAATGGTTGTGACTGACAGCCATAGGCTCCAGCTGCTGTCTCAGCCAATGATGAGAGAGAGTCTTGGGATAGGCGAGACTCCATCGCTGGATCAAGAGGGGGCTTAGGTGAGTATTAAGGGGGCTGGGTGGGATGCTGTACAGAAAAGGTTTTTCGCCTTCATGCATAGAATGCATGAAGGTAAAAAACCTTGAGCCTTTACAACCAATTGTCAAAGCCATTAGCTTCTGCTGCTGCCAATCACAGCCAGTGAGGGGGCTGAGCTGAGCTCTGTGTGCCTTATGAATACAGAGGCAACTCGGGAGCGAAGTGAGCATGCGCAAGTACCCCCAGAGCAAGCAGCTTGCTCTGGGTGCACTCAGCAGAGGAAGAAGCCAGAAGTGCCGACAGGGGACCTGAGAAGATGAGGATTGGTGTATGACTCCTTATTTTACAAAAATAAAAAAATGAACCTTTAGTATCACTTTACCTCTCAAAACAGAGCCCTGCAAGCGCTGAGCTGTCACCACTCCTGGCGCTTTCATCTTTGCCTAGTCTTCCTTCCAGGTTTGCACTCTCCAGCTGCTTGAATGGCCAGGCCGTGATGATGCCACTTCTGCACACATGCGGCAGTCACTTCATCACAGCACGTAACAGGTGATGTAAATGTGGTCGGAGCTGCACATGCGTGGCTGAGATTGGACTACTGCGGACAGGCATTTATGACAGAAAACACCACTAGGATCTCTTCTATTAGAAAAACCCTGCCTGTCAGTGTTTTAAATATTAGTATTTAATACCTTATTGACTCCAATAAGGTGAAATGTGGCAGGTTGCAAAGTGTTAGTACCCATCACTGTCCTTGTCTCATGTTCTAAAATAAATCCTATATGTTTATACTTTATTACCATTTAAAAAGGAAAAAACAAAACAAAACACGATATTTAACAATATATGTGCAGCTATGCATACTAAATGCCATAGGAACACTCACCTGAGTTCTGAACTGGTTTACTCTGTACAGGAGCAGGAGCAGAAGCTGGAGCTGCTGGAGTGGATGCAGTCTGACCTGGAAAACAGTGTGTATATTAAAGTTTTTTTAGGATTTTTAGGAAGTTTTTTTAGGATTCCCATCAGGGTTTTTACGGTCATCTGTCCCGGCTGGGGTAACTCACTCTCCCCATTTGTCTTGGTGGCCAATGTAAAGAGCACTAAAAGTCAGGAAAACTCCAAAATTCTGAGTTGTCACCAGAATAGAATCCCCTCTGGAAGACTTCCTCTTTAATCCGATTTGTGGTGACTACAAAAAGTATTTCCACTTGAGTGCTGTTCTGTTACTATGGTTCCTGGTAATTAGTCAAAGCTGTGATTAATCCCTACCACAAAGGCCTTTATTTATCAAAAGCCAAAGCCTCTATAGCCCCATGAATTTCATACACTTAAGAGGTAAAGGACAGGGTGTAGGGCTTAATCTTGAATTGGGCAGAAGTTGCAACTCCAGGTACAGCCAGGGATTAGAATCCCAGGGGGTTCCACAGAGTGATTTCTGCACAATGGTGGTACCTTTGAAACATTTCAGCTAGGTCACTTACACAGCTAATCTCTACTTATGTTAAGATTCGAGAGAGCCATGTCTTATTCCAGTCTCATTTCCACCAATAAGCTACCATAGTTAACATGCGAAGGACAAGAAGGAAAAAATCCTATTGGCTCAATAAACCTGATCTAAACATTTGGCTGTTTTTTTTGTTTTTTTCATTAATACACACAGTGGGGAAAATATGTATTTGATCCCCTGCAAGTTTTGTACATTTGTCCACTTACAAAGAAATGAAGGGTCTAGAATTTATTTAATCATAGGTGCATTTTAAATGATAGAGACATAAGATCAACCAAAAATCCAGAAAAAAATACATGTTATAAATGGAGTTGCAGTTCAGTAATTAAAATAAGTATTTCATTCCCAAGCAAAACAGGACTTAGTACTTGGTGGAGAAACCCTCGCTGGCAAGCAAGACGTTTCTTGTAGTTGGTTACCAGTTTTGCACTCATCTCAGGACGGATTTTGGTCCGCTCTTTACAGATCTTCTCTAAATTCTTTTTTTTTTTTTTTTTTTTTAAAGAAGCTTTATTGGGTTTTATTGTACACACAAAATAACCAACGATGAGGTTTGTCAGTATTCATAGCGTGGCAACATGCCAAAACAGATGAATAAATTCCAGGATAACAATTTACTCATAAACATATTACAGAAGCCCCGAAAGAATCCTAGAGGGAATGAAGAAGTTTGGAATGAAGAGTATCTATGGGAAAATATAGCACATGTAATATGTCAGGGTACAAGGGCTTGAAGTTAAAGTATGCAGGATTTCGAAAAATCACATATATATATATATAAACATACGTAAAGCAAAAGAATAAGCGACGTGAGCAATGTTAACCATTTGTCATATCGACCGATAGGGAGGTCATCGTGCATGAGAATAAAAAAGGAAAAAAGAAAGTAAAAATATAGGATAGAGATAGAGCAGTAGGGACATAAGACCAGAGAGTTGGAAAAGCCAGCATATAAAGAATATGCCAAAAGGGAAAGAAAAAAAAGGAGAACTGGAGTACAAGAAGTTATGTACCAAAAGTCTGAGGCCAGAGGACCATGAAAACAAGCCAGGATAAAGAGATTAGGATAAAAAAGTAATAGACTGATAAAGTAATAAGATAGTAAAGTATAATGAGATATTAAAGTATAGTGAGAAGCAGCGCATCAGTATGTATAAAGATGTGCTAGTAGGGGACCACTTCATATAGGTCCGCCAGGAAAATGAGAGAGAGATTAATAAGCCAGATTGGCGAAGTGGGAGTGGAGCAAAGCGAGAACAAAAGAGATTTCTGAGAGGTACACAGCATTTATAATGTTGCAATCATTTGACCCCTTGAGCAATAGAAACACCATGCATCAGGAATACCCTGAAAACTAGCTTAAATCTAGCTTAGAGAACCATGAGAAGGGTGCTGGGGCTCAGGACTTGGGAGAACTTTTGAAACATATTGACCCCACTTGCGGTTGAACTTTTCCACTCCTGTTGTAGAAGGAGCTATATGCAGACCAAGCCGATCCAATCGAAGTAGAAAGTTGAGTTCCAATTTGACGTCTGAGATGGTAGGTGGACAGTTGGAGACCCATTTTTTCAAAATAGACCTTCTCGCCGCCATCAAGCAAATGGATAGCCAAGGTTTGGTTGCTCTGAACAAAGCAAGATTGCAGTGTGAGGCAGCAGACACTGATATTTCCAGATTGCCAAAGAGAAGAAGCAGCGGGTCCCTAGGTAACTGGAGAGTAGTGACGAAAAGCACAAAATTCAAAAGTTGGTTCCAAAAGATACAGACCCGTGGACAATTCCAGAATCTGTGATGAAGTGACGGTTTATATGAACCACAGAGCGGGCATGTAGAGATCAATGAGTCTGCTCGGGAGTACAGGCAAGGCATATATGCATGGTGCATAATTTTGAATTGCTGCTCCCTCCAAAATTCGTTCGTATTGAACGCACAGGTAGTATTAAAACCTGTGAGCAATTGCTCCGCGGTGAAGGCATTGTCAAAGTCTCGTATCCACGTTTTGATGGAAGTATAAGAATCCAGCGGTTTTGCATAGTGCATAGATAGTTGACCATAGATATTGGATATGTTGTATTTTTGATTCCTTACAAGGACTTCTATCATAGAAGAACAAAAGCGAGAAGACTTATTTTGTACTATGGAATTCACATAATTCCTAACTTGCAAAATATACAAAAAATGATGTGAAGGAAAGTCAAACGCGCTGATAACTTGTTGTAACGGAAGGGGGGATCCTGATGCTGAGTCATACAACTGACTTACAAATCTAAGACCCTGGTCATACCACTTTTCATAAGCTGCATACTGTTGAGAGACAGAAAAGGAAGGATTGTGATGGATAGGAAGATATCGAGACAGCCAGGGAGAAACTCCTAGTCTACGTCTGACCTCCCTCCATGTGAAGAGGGTGTCCCGTATGAGTGGATTGTGTTGAAGATGCGGAGGAAGTGAGGCAGAATTAGAATGTAGGAGGGCCGACAGATCATATGGGCTCACCATGGCAGATTCGAGTCGGTAATTAGAAAACACGGACGAACGGGAGATCCAATCTACACACACCCGTAAAATACAAGATAGGTTGTAAAGCCTAATGTTAGGAAGGCCCAGACCACCCTCACATCTAGGAAGAAACAACTTATGTATAGCTATTCTCGGACGGCGCCCCCTCCATAAGAAACTAGAAATCGCTTTATTCAGCCTGACTATATCCGTATGTTTGAGCAGGAGAGGAATAGTTTGAAGAGGATACAGAAGCTTCGGAAAACTCGTCATCTTGAAGAGATGGACTCTACCCATAAGTGATAATGGCAGTTCTTTCCACATTTCCAATTCCCCTAAAATTTTTTGAATTACTGGTGAATAGTTCAGAGAATAAAGGGACGAGGCCAATTTCCCAATTTTAATACCTAGATAAGTGATATGGTTCGTATTAATTTTAAAGAGTGAGTCGCCAGCCCACTCAGGGAGTCGAGCGTGATACAACGGCAGAACCTCACTTTTCGCAAAATTAATACGGAGGCCCGAGCAGCATCGAAAATCTGCGAAAACGGATTGAATGTACGGTAAGTCTAGAGTCGGGTTGGAGGTGAATATTAGTATGTCGTCCGCAAATAAAGCTAGACGAAGATCCTGTTGGGCAATTTGAATGCCATGGAGTCGTGATTGAAACAACAGGAAGCGGGCTAAGGGTTCTAAAGCTAAGTTGAAAAGCAGGGGGGACAATGGGCAGCCTTGTCTTGTACCCTTATGTAATGGAATGGGATTGGATATTTTCCCCACCGCCACTACCTGCGCCGTCGGGGCGGAATACATAGCCTGAATTAAACGCGTGAACGGACCGGAAAAGCCAAATTTAGTGAGGACCGAATAAAGCCATTGAAAACTTACATTGTCAAACGCTTTTTCAGCGTCGAGGGAAACAATCGCTAGATCCTGTAATGGGTTATGTTTAGCCTGATGTAAAACTGTGAGCACTTTGCGAATATTTGAGGTGGCCGAGCGCCCCTTTATAAAGCCAGCTTGAGAAGGATGAATAAGGGTGGGCAAAATGATGGCCAAACGATTAGCTACTATTTTGGAGAGAATCTTTGCATCTAGATTAAGGAGAGAAATCGGTCGATAAGAACCAGGGTCCGAGGGGTCCTTGCCTTTTTTGGCTATTAATTTAATGTGGGCCTGCGAAGCTGATGGCAGATATACCCCGCTCTCCTGAATAGACTGATATACCAGCTGTAGAGTAGGAGAGAGAGTTTTATCCATAAGTTTATAAAATTCAGAAGTGTACCCGTCCGGGCCTGGAGCTTTACCATTGGCTAAGGAACTAATAGCTAAACAAATATCCGCCTGCGATATCGGGGCATTTAAAGATTGCAGTGCTATTGGATCAATTTGTGGTAGATGTACGCTGTCAAGAAAGGAGTGCGCCCGTGCCTGGTCTATAGGGTCCGGCCCATATAAATTTGCGTAAAAACTTTCCAGAATAGATATAATCTCTTCCGATGATTGTTTAAGTATCCCCTGAGAATCCTTTAAAGAGGTGAATTGTGTGGGGGTAAAAGGCTTCCTACACATGCGCGCCAAAAATTTTCCTGGTTTGTTACCAAACCTGTGATACTGTAGGTCAAGGTATGAGTGATGAAATGTTTCCTGTGCTGCCGCCCAAGTGTTGAACTGGTTCTTAGCGTCCGCCCAAGCTGTCCTATTGTCCTGCGTATTTGAGTCCGTCATCCTGCGCTGAGTCAGTCTAAGAAGGTTACTAGCCTCCGTGAAATGGTGCAGAATTCTTTTTTTATATGCGGACGTAAAAGCAATAATTTTACCGCGTAATACCGCCTTCCCCGTATCCCAAAATAAATTTGGATTAGAAACATGAGCCGCATTAGTAGATTGGAAATCTGCCCAGGTGTCTTGTAGCTGCCGGGAAAGCTCCTGATTATTTGCCAAAAACGAGGGGAAACGCCATATCCTAGGGTGCGGTGTAGGATCTAAGAAATTTATCATGATAGAAATTGGAGAGTGATCCGATATGGCTATGTCATGTATAGTAGATGATACAACATGTTGCAACGTTGTGGGGTTGCAAAAAATATAATCGATTCGAGATAAAGAGTGGTGAACGGGAGAATAGAAAGTATAATCTCTACCATCTGGGTGAGTCAAGCGCCATATATCAGTAAATTGCATAGCTTCAACAAAATTACCAAGTAAAGTGGGCGTTGGACGGGGAGGCTTAGTAGAGCGAGAGTCTCGGTCAACACTCTGCGATTTATCCTCCTGCTCCTGCATAACAGAATTAAAATCACCTCCTATGACAAGCGGCTTGTGGATATAGGGTGCCAGCCGTGAAGACAGGCCCTGAAAAACCTGCCTCGTCGGGGAGTTAGGAGCATATATATTGGCAAGGACCAACTCTTGGGGTCCTATTTTGACATGTGCTGCTATGAAACGGCCTTCGGCATCTGCGTCCACAGAGACCAATTCAGGATTAAGTCTCTTGTGAATAAGAATAAGTACTCCTGCTTTATTATTAAGGGAGGAGGAGCCGAAGACGTGACCCACCCAGAGTTTTCGCATACGAACAAAGTCAGGCTGTGTAAGATGAGTCTCTTGGAGTAGAGCTATATCCGCGCGTAAGCGCCGCAAATGTCTTAGTACTGCCATGCGCTTGTGAGGGGATCTGAGGCCCTTAACATTCCAGGAAAAAATACGTGTCATTCTAGCTGGGATAAGGTATGTGATAAGATACGGGACTTACCAATTAGAGATGTAGAAACAATTAGCGCTGCTTCATTAGGCGGACGTGGGTGGTGTAAGTCTGGTCTCAGAAGACGACGGAGATCTCCAAAGAAGAGAAAGTGAAATTGGAGAGAAAAAAGAGGAGAGAAAGCGAAGACAAGAGCAGGGGCCCTAGCAGAGCCCAACAAAAATACTAAACATATAATATACCACAACAGTATAAAGGACTTCACGTCATTCCGCATGCTGTATCCACCAACATCAGCGTGACCGGGAGTAGCATTGAGAGGAGCCTGCCCCAGGGACCAAGTTATAATTGCTAAGGATACGTGAGGGCGTCCCTCAAATTAACTCCCGACAGCGGCTCCAGCACCCCTCCCCCGCAGCACCGCTGATGTATGGAGCAAGGCAAATGCAGGCAGGAAGAAGTAAAATTCAGGCATATATGTAAATAAAACACGACATTGAAGTAGGCGACAATGCAAAGGCCTTGTGCCAAACAAATAATACATAGAACATCTAGCGCTGAACAATCGAACAGACTCAGACTGTAGAACGTGTGAGCTGTCAGTATTCAAAAAAAAAAAAAAAAAAAAATACCATTCAAAAATAAGAATACCAATAGAAAGCTCTTTCATCAGAGCCAATCGAATCAAGAGAAAAGCTTGAAGCTTTAATGTAGAGACCAATGGCCTCCTAGACCTTCAAGGCGGACGAGCTTTAGAGGACGATGGAATGATGCGTTGACGTTTAGGTGGGTCTTTGCGGGGACTGCGTTGATCTCTGGGCCCAAAATTTCTACCCGCTGGCTGTGATGCCGGATCCCCTTCGGCTAGGTGATCTCGGATATATTGGTGGGCTTCTTCAGGATGGACAAAAGATTTAGAGACCCCAGATGGTGCAGTAAACCGTAACGTGGCCGGATACGCCAATGTGAACTTTATTCCTTTCTGATAAAGAGTGCCACATACTTGTTGGAATGCTTTCCGTTTACGCGACACTTCCTGCGAGTAGTCCGCAAATAGCAGTAATTTGTGACCCTCAATCTGCAAAGAGCGTGAGTTACGGAAAGAGGTGAGGATCGCCACGCGGTCAGCATAATTGAGATAGCGGACAATCACTGAGCGAGGCGTTCGGCGCTCGGTAGACGGAGGCCCCAGGCGGTGAGCTCTCTCGACCTGGCAGGAGGAGGATAGGCCTAATGCCGCCGGGATCCGTGTTGAGCATAAATCGGGGAGAGATCCAGTATTAAAAGATTCTGGAAGACCTACAATGCGTAGGTTATTCCTACGTGATCGATTTTCCAAATCTTCGATTTTATCCAAAATACTTTGCTGTATACTATTGGATTGTGATGTACCCGCTTGCATGGAATGGACTTCATCTTCTAAATCAGATAAACGCTGCTCAGCCTCAGTCAATCGTTTAGAATGATCACATAAATCCTTTCTCAGCTGTTCCATGCCCATTGTGACAGCTCTATCTACAGCCCGAGTGATATTAGGGAGCAATATAGAGGACACTGCCTGTGCTATCATAATATACTGCTCATTAAGGCAGTCAGTGCCCAAAGGGAGTGGAGAGGCAGTGAGGAGGTTGGAGGGAGATTCCATTACAACTGCCCCCTGAGTGTGATGTCGCTCCTTGCCTGTGTCCATAGTGTGACAGGCATCGTCGGCCATCTTGGCTGCAGGAGGGGGAGAGCCGCACCCCTCCGCTCTAGCCGCCGACTCGTGGCCGGACTGCGCCGGCAGAAGGTACCGCTCCATGCTGGGGCCACTGCCAGAAGGTAAGGGACACCCGAGGGCTGCAGAGCGGGGACCCGGAGGCAGTTAGCGGGATTTGTATAGCCGGGATCCCGGGAGCCGCGGGTCCCGCGTTTACAGCATCCGGCGCCGGAACCGGAAGTTTCCTCTAAATTCTTAAAGTGTTACTAAACCTACAACAGTAAAATCAGTCTGTATATGCACCAAAGCATGCTTGTTATACTGTGGAATCTAAGGGGTTGATCTTGACTTCTCTGATCCTCTCCATTTTCCAGTGTCCCCCTCTTATCTCCTGATAAGACATATTGTGTGGAGTCACACTGCACACGCTCAGTTTGGTGTGTACTGCTAGAGGTTTTTTTCTTTTTTTTTGGCAGAGTGCATGTGATCAGCACAGGGCCAATCAGCACTGTCCCAACCGAGGGTCAGGAGTTCTGCATCCTCCAACAGCAGAATGAAAACTCCTCCTACAAACTTTAACCAGTGCTCAGCTAGACAGTGATAGAATTCACAAGACTGCTCTAACTGCTGATGAGAAAAGGTATTTAGCAGTTTATATTTACTAAAATAATTGCATTTCCATGTTCTGTGTACTGTGGGAGGCCAGATATAGTGAATGCAGGGTCCTGGGTTTAGTAACACTTTAAGGCACAGGTGTCCAACTGGCGGCCCTTCAGCTGTTGCCGAACTACAAATCCCATGAGGCATTTCAAGACTGACCGTTACAAGGATGACTCCCACAGTCAGAAGCATGATGTAGTTCCACAACAGCTGGAGGGCTGTCAGTTTGACATCCCTACTTTAAGGTTTCTTGGCAACTCGAAGTTTCAGCTCCCTCCATAAATGTTCTATAGGATGAAGGTCTGGAGACTGGATAGGCCACTCCATGACCTTAATGTGTGTCTAAATAGAAAGTAAATGAACAAAAACAGAAATCTTAATCAAATCAGTATTTGGTTAACTACCCTTTGCTTTCAAAACAGCATCAATTCTTTTAGGTACACTTGCACTCAGTTTTTGAAGAATCTCGACAGGTAAGCTGTTCTAGATATTTTGCAGAACTAACCACAGATCTTGTGTGGATGTACAGTGCTGTGAAAAATTATTTGTCCCCTTCCTGATAGCAAAAGACAAAAAAAAAAAAAAAAAAAAAAAAAAACGAAAACATAATTTGTCACACTTAAGTGTTGCTAAACCCACAACAGTAAAATCAATGCAGTAAAGCATGCTTGCTATACTCATTGTGTAAAGGGATGATTAATCCTGTCTTCTCTAATCCTCCCCTTCTTCCACTGTCCCTGACTCGAGTCCTGATAAAATAGAGCCTTGGGGGCACATGCTCAGTTTGATGAGTTTTTTTTTTCCCTGGGAGAGTGTATGTGATCAGCACAGGGCCAATCAGCACTGTCCAGACAGAGGGTCAGGGCTTATGCAGTCTCATAGAACAGTGAGAGGAGAATTAATACTCCTCCTACAAGCTTCAACCAGTGCTCTGCTGGACATTGATAGAAGTCACGAGACTGCTCTAACTGCTGATAAGAAAAGATATTTAGCAGTTTATAGTTACTAAAATAATTGCATTTCCATGTTCTGTGTACTGTGGGAGACCAGATACAGTGAATTCAGATCAAACAAATTTTACATTTTACACAAAGATAAATAACCTGAGTAAATACAAAATGCAGTTTTTAAAATGATGATTTCATTTATGAAGGTAAAGAAAACTGCTCAAACCTGC
This sequence comes from Staurois parvus, assembly GCF_062004578.1. NCBI lineage: Eukaryota > Metazoa > Chordata > Amphibia > Anura > Ranidae > Staurois > Staurois parvus. Next base: position 9,386,104 of record NW_028317825.1, read on the forward strand.
GATGTGATAAACCACATTTTTTGGAAAGCGGTGTTACATTTCGCTTGCCACACCCAGATCTGATTACTGCCAGACCTGTTGAATTAAGAAATCACTTAAATAGAAGCGTCTGACAAAGTGAAGAACGCTAAAAGATCTCAAAAAGCAACACATCAAGCTACAATCTAAAGAAATTCCAGAACAGATGAGAAAAAGTATTTGAGATGTATCAGTCAGTAAAGGGTTACAAAGCCATTTCTAAAGCTTTGGGACTCTAGCGAACCACGATGAGAGCCATTATCCACAAAATGGAGAAAACTTGGTACAGTGGTGAACCTTCCCAGGAGTGACTGGCCTACCAAAATAACTAAGAGCACAAAGACAACTCATCCAAGAAGTCATAAAAGAACCCAGAACATCTAAAGAGCTGCAGGCATCATTTGTCTCAGTTAAGGTCAGTGTTCATGATTCAACAATAAGAAAAACTGGGCAAAAATGGCATCTATGGCAGAGTTCCAGGGCGAAAGCCACTGCTGACCAAAAAGAACAAAAGGACTCGGCTCACATTTGCCAAAAACATCTCGATTATCCCAAAGTCTCTGGGGCAAATTCTGTGGACTGATGAGACAAAAGAAACATTTTGAAAGGTGTGCATCCCGTTACATCTGGTGTAAAATGAACAGCATAATTATAAAAAGATAATTATACCAACAGTCAAACAATCGTGTTCTGGTCTGGGGCTGCTTTGCAGCTTAGAACCTGGATAACATGCCATTATTGATGAGATCATGAACTCTGTGCTTTACCAGAAAATCCAGAAGGAGAATATGTTCGGCCATCAGTTCGTGACCTCAAGCGCAATTGGGTTTTGCAGCAGGACAATGATCCACAAAGCACTACCAAGTCCACCTCTAAATGACTCAAACAAATTAAAAAATAGAGTTTTGGAGTGGCCTAGTCAAAGTTTAAACAAGCCAATCATGCTACAAAACTCTCCAATGTGGCTGAATTAAAACAATTCTGCAAAGAAGAGTGGGCCAAAATTCTTCCACAGCAATGTGAAAGACTTATTGCCAGTTATAGCAAACACTTGATTGCAATTGTTGCCGCCAAGGGTGGCACAAGCATTAGGTTTAGGGGGCAATTACTTTTTCACATAGGGCCAGGCAGGTTCGGACAGCTTTTTTCCCTTAATAAATGAAATAGTCATCAAAAATTGCATTTTGTATTTACTTGGGTTATCTTTGTGTAATATTACAATTTGTTTGATGATCTGAATCATTTAAGTGTGACCATGCAAAAAAAATAAAAATCTGAAAAAGGGACAAATACTTTTTCACAGCACTGTATGCTGCCTCAAATTCTTCGGTCTCTTAATGTTAACCCAGACAGACTCAATGATGATGCTCAGGGCTCTGTGGGGGCCAAACCATCACTTCCAGGACTCCTTGTTCTTTGCACTGAAAATAGTTCTTAATGACACTGGCTTCATGTTTGGGGTCGTCGTCCTGCTGCAGAATAATTTGGGGCCAATCACATGCCTCCCTGATGGTATGGCATGATTGATATGCAACTGCCTGTATTTCTCTGCATTGAATTCTGACCACATCTTCAACTCCATTTGCAGAAATGCAACCCCAAAACGGAAAAGGGAACTTTCACCATGCTCCACTGTTGCCTGCTGGCACTCATTATTGTACTGGTATCCAGCCCTTTGCAAACTGTCTCCTGAGTCTCCACATTTTTCACATTTTGACTCACCTGCTGCCATTTTTCTGCACCCCAGTTAATGTGTTTTCGTGCAAAGGATGTGGAAACAAGGCTCAGCTATTCAACTATGCATAAAAACACAAGAACTGAGGAGCAGAAAAATGGCAGCAGGTGCTCTGGACTAATGAATCAACATCTGAAATATTTGGCTGTAGAACTATCTTCAGAAGATACAAGAACAAGGAGTCCTGAAAGTCATTGTATGGCCCCTACAGAGCCCTGTTCTCAACATCAAGTGTCTAGGATTACATGAAACTGGAGGAAGGATCTGAGGCAGCCTACATCCACAGATCTCTGGTTACTTCTCTAAGACGTTTGGAACAACCTACCTGCAGAGTTCCTTCAAAAAATGTGCAAGTGTACCTAGAAAAATGTATGCTTTTTTTTTTAATAAAGGCAAAGGGTGGTCACGGCAAATATTGACTTGGATTTCTCTTCTGTTCATTTACTTTCCATTTTGTTAATTGAAAAAAAACTATTAGCACATATGCTGCTGAAAGCATTTTTTCACCCCTGCCTAAAACTTTTGCACAGTAATGTAATATATATAAAAAAATATATTTTAGCATATGCAAAGAATACTTACTGGTGTACTCCAGCTTTAACCATGTGTGGCTATTTTGAGTGACTACAGCTTGTTGAACATACAGTTTCTCTATGAATGTTTTGCTCTTAAAAAAAACTATATATTCTGAAAAGTGAAGACGACTAACATCCAGAACTGAATGTGTAAACACCACGTCAGCGAACAACGTCATGTTCCATTTCAAAAAGCAGATACGTGAAATGATACATTCTTCTAACATGTCTCATGCTAACAGATGGCCGAGAGCAACAGATGCAATAATACGCAGACAGCACAATCACAGATGAGTTATCGTGGGGTTTATAATCAATACACAATAACATCCGTTAAACTGCCAGGAAAAGTAGTGGGAATAATACTGGAAAACAAAACTCCGAGAATATAGCAGACTTTTCTAACTTGCAAAATAGTATAATAAAAATACTCCGTTTTTGAACAGATGTCAATTAACTTGAGTCACTACAAGTTGTTTGTAAGTGGTTCCATATATGGAAAAAGCACATGGAAGACAAAAGCTATTACATGGCTCCTCCATGGAACCTTTTACCTCCCTCAAAAAAACCTATCCACATCTAACAATATTCACGAAGTCAAGGCAGAGACAACGAGGGGAATGCATGGCCACCACGTTTTGGAGGGGTGGCCCTTTAAAATAACCTGGGCAAGGATCAAAAAGCCATGCCATCAGTTTTGGTAGCTTTATCAAAATGTGCAGCAGATTCGGGTAGTTCTTAATAGCACCACTGTTACAAAGTGGTGATTATGGTTGCACCAAATTAAAAATTACCTGCAGTTTGTAGATATTGAAAACAAGAGGTAATGATGTATGGGGGACTCAAAAAAAAAAAAAAGTCACCTCAATGCTACAGCATCAATCTGGTGCTGCAGCTGTCCCCCTCCAGATCTAAGCCTGAACTGAGCAATCACATGACCCCTGATTGAGCAGTTCTCTGTCTTTTTGGAGTGGAGAGCAATGACACTCACTGGAGTGCCGGGCTGGAAAGTGGGCGGGTGCAGCTGACTTGGCTCTAAAATGCGCACCGAAAGCCAGCGCTAGCTGGATCCAGACAATATGGTCAGGATGCTTCCAGAGCCTGGGGCAGCTCTGTAACATCAGCTGACATCAGCTTTAAGTCCACTGTTGGCTGATTCTGTGACAGAAGAGAGAGCAAAGCTAGTGCATTCCTGTGACCCAGAAGAGAAGTATGGGGGGTGATTTTAATTCACTCTAAGTTTGCACACAGAGACAGGCAGAGTGCCTGTCCCTGTGTAGCAGGGGGGCATGTTTGCCACTACACCTTACCCACCTGTCACTGGTTGTCAAGAATGCTGTTCTTCGTAACAAGTGACCACCTTGAGATTGAAATCAGGCAATGTGTGGATTCTTTAGCCAATAGTAATATGTCATGACTGTGAATCCGCCCATTACCTGTGCAAGGTATGGGCAGGCAGCTATCCGGAGAGTCTGCAGTCGCCCAATATTGCACCTGTGATCTGCTGATTGTGGGTGCAATGCTCTGCAGGCCCCTTTTGAAAATGTTGTCATTAAAATTGTGGGAGTAAAACCAAAATTTTTACTTGTGATTAGTGCAAGTGAGGGAAATTCCTCCACCTTTTCCTGCGACAATTCTCTAAGATGGGAATTGGAGAGATTACATTTCCTCCGTCTGGATACAAACAGAAAAAAAATAACCTGATAATGGTTTAAAAAGGAGAAGTACAGCCAAAAGCTCTTTAGGCTGTACTTCTCCTGTGGATCACAGGAGTGCAGTTTGTTCTGCACTCCTGTGACCAGTTTTCAGCTGAATGAAGGCTGAAGCTCAGCCTTCCAGTGAGCCGCTGAGATCCTGAACAAGCCGCTCCCTCCCCCTCCACAGCCAAGCGCTTCAGTGAGACAGTCAAAGCAGACAGTGGCAACTGACAGTCACTGCTCTCTGCTCAGAGTGGCTGTCAGAACTCGGCGATCATGTGGTCGCTGAGTTCTCCCACTCAGAGCCAGCAGGGGAAAAATGCAGGATCAGACTGATGCTACATCCACCTTGGTAACTATAATTTGGCAAGAAAAAAAAAAAAAAATGAAACTCCTACATCTCTTTTAAGCCTTCTCTAGTCTATTAAAAACTGGGCATTTTATACACTCTAAAAACATCTTATATCAAGACAAGGGCAATAAGTGGTGTAAATATTTAAAAGGAGAAGAAAATGGTAAATTGGGATAAAGAGAGGTCAGAAAAAAAAAACAGAAAAATGGAAAGTGTGTGGAGGGGAAGTGATCGGAAGGGGCACAAGCAGTGCAATACGTTTTTAAATCGCTTAAAAGAAATAATCATCAAGATGAAATTTTTCACTTGAATCCAAATGTTTAACCCTGTATAACAAAAACGAGAGAAATGCGTTGATTGTCAGGTTACCAAATACACCTAAACACTAGTAAAAAAAAGACTGCAATCTTGATAAGGATGAGCAAGGTTAATTAGGAGTAGCGAAGGATGAAGGATGGATAAGGTTCTAGTGTTACTAAACCCAGGGCCCTGCATTCACTAGATCCGGTCTCCCAAAGCACACAGAACATGGAAATGCAATTATTTTAGTACATATAAACTTTTATCATCAGCAGTATATATTAGTCTTGCGACTTCTATTCGTTTCCAGCCAAGCACTGGTTAAAGTTTGTAGGAGTTTTCATTCTGCTCTGATTGTCCTATGAGGCTGCATAACCCGATGCTCTGTCTGGACAGTGGCGATTGGCCCTGAGCTGATGACAAGCACCTCCCCAAAAAACAAAAATTCTCTAGCAATACACACTAAACTGAGCATGTGCAGAGTGCCTCCTAGAGCACTGTACTATCAAAGATTAGAAGGGGAGGATCAGAGAAGACAGGATCAAACAGCCTTTTTACACAATGCGGAGAATTAACTCCTTATGTGCCACAGAGTATAAAAAGTAGGAGATATTTGCAGTGCGCATCAGTGAAGGATGCTCTGGAGAAAGGACAGCTGGTGATGGGAGATAAACTGGAGCACAGGCACTGGGCAGCACTTCTCAAAGTTGATGCAAACTCTCTATGTGGAGAAAGATAAACAGGAAGGCATTTCTAAGTGCAGTATGTCCAGATTCTTTTTAATAAGAACGGTTAAAACCACTTACAGGGTGAAAGTAAAAACAGGCTCTGACTGATCAGTCATAGTGTGGGGCTCTATCTACTGTGCAGGGACCCGCTGTACCAGCCAGCAGCTGCAGGGAGAGCTTGAGATGAGATGTAAGATGACCGCCGCTCTTCCGGGACCGCTGGAGCGCACACTATCCAGAGGAGCGCCGACCAAAAATGACGTGAGCGTGGAGCAGTGACGCGTTTCAGAGCATTCAAATAGCCTCCTTCTTCAAGAGTAGAGGGGCGGGGACGGGGTGGCCTCGGGAGACAAATGGTACACGCCTCCCAGAGACCAAAAATAGTGTGGACGGGGAGACAGTAACATGGTAACAAGATGGGAAAAAAAGGGGAGAAGGGAGAAAACAAAAAACGGGACTATAAGGGGAGAACTAATCTTAGTAAAAAATATATATGATATCTAAAGAAATATATAATATAAATGTAATGTACTTGGTAAAAAAACTATATAGGGGAATGGAGGAAGAGAAGGGGGAGGGGAAGGGGGGAAGGGAAGGGGGGAAGGGAAGGGGGGAAGGGAAGGGGGGAAGGGAAGGGGGTGGGGGGTGAAGGGGAGGGGGGGGGGAAAGAGAATTGAGTACGCGGGTGGCTTGCCACTTAACAGTGATAACTTGCCAGTTAGCATGATGGTAAGGATACATAATATATTATAAATTGTAGAATGCAACAGAAAGGAAGACAGATTTGAGAGCCCCCCCATAGGAGGGGCGTATGGATGTGATGAGCAGGTATGGAGATGATGGCTAATAATTCTATAAAATGGTATGAATCTCCAAGTCCTCATTCAAACGCCTGGTTTGTTTTTACTATCACCCTGTGTTTTTAACCTTTCTTATTAAAGTGAACTTGGACATACTGCACTTAGAAGCGCCTTCCTGATTATCATTCTCCAAGTATACCAAGCATGCTTTACTGCATATACAGACTGATCTTACTGTTGCGTGTTTAGTAACACTTTAATTTCATCATTATCATGAGATGAATAATACTGAAAGCCACTTGAAATAATGTAGACATTTTTGAATGGACAATGAAGTTTATTATACCTACAAACTAAAAAAAAAAATGTATAATAAACAATTTTACCATCATTGTAAGGTTGAGGATTCCCAATCTTTCCATTAACTGAATCGGCTTCCTTCAGTACTTCCATCTCCATTACTATAACCACACGTCTGAAAAGCAGAAAACAAACAAACATTCAGTGAGGCCATATTTATAACTGTAATCCTCAAATCATGGCTGTAGTACTCTGGACCTTCGCAGAGACTACCCTGCAGTTATGCTATGCATTCTCATAGGAATCCCACCCTTCCTTCCTTCCTTGCCTGTGATTGAACAATAAGGAAATAGCAAGCCACCAGAGATCCTTTATTTCCTGTAATAACGATTAGGATATTTTGTTTACCAGTAAAATCCTTTTCTTGGAGCACATGATAGGATATAGTGTAATCCATGTTCATACCGGCTTGGTTATGCTGCCACCTCCAGGTAAATGAAAAACTGCACTCTTTGCCCAGGTATTGCCCTAAATAGCTCAGCTAACCCTCAGTTTTCTGACAAGCAATGAGGAATAAATAAGAGAGCAGAGATCTCCGTGTCCTGTGATGCACTCCAAGAAACTAATTTTACAGGTAAAACGAAAAATCCAGCTATGTTAACCGATTGCCGACTGTGCTATAGCAGAAATATTGCTACAGGGCAGTGGGCAAAAAAAAAAAAAAAAAAAAAAAATCACATATATACAGGATTTTGTATTTCCAGGTAGGGGGCGCGTGCTCCCTACCCGCGCCACCATCAATCACCAGGCCCCAGCTGGTAAGTACTCGCCAGCACCTGATGATTTCCGAGGATCTCCAACAGAGAGGAGGGCGGTTTTGTTTACAACAGTTCTCTCTGTCAGCTCAGGCACATTGCTCTGAATGGCTGTGTACAGCGCAGCCATCCACAGCAGTGTGATTACAGTGACTCTCACACACCGTCCCCTAGTAAAACACTCCCAGCACACAGTTAACCCTTTAATCGCCCCTCATGTTAACCCCTTCCTGTCCAGTGCCATTAGTACAGTGCTTTTTTTTTTTTAGCACTGATCACTGTATTGGTGTCACTGGGGATGAGTAACACCAAGTCAGTTCTCCCCAGTGTCAGAATGTCCACCGCAGTCCCACTATCAGTTGCTGATCGCAGCCATTACTAGTAAATTACCAATTAATTTACACATATTGGGATTTTTTTTTTTTTTTTTTTAGCAAAGACATGTAGCAGAATACATTTTGGCATAAATTGGTGTGTGGCAGCATAACTTAAGTAGTCAAATATGAAATCCTCCTGAAATGTCCTGTGATGTACGATTAAGAAAAGCCCAGATTAGGTCAGAGTTCTGACCCTCCTTTTCTTGGTTTGAGTGCTGATGTGCAGGGAATTGCGTAAACTACGTTAGGCACTTTTACTAGTTCACAGCAACTAAAAAGTAAATTAATGAACACAAAATTGGATTTAAGGTTTTTAATTTTACATCTGTCCTTAGGTTATCTTTAAAACGTGTCAAAACAGTGCCACACATCATACTACTGTATAAAACCTTAAAGTGAATGTAAAGCCTATAATTGAATTAATTTATTAATTAAACATGTTATACTTACCTGCTTTGTGCAATGGTTTTGCAGAGTAGCCCAAACCTCCTCTTCTGGGGTCCACCGCCGATGCTCCAAGCTCTGCCTCTTCTGTGTACCCATTATAGCAAGCCGCTTGTTCTGGGGGCACATGTGTGGGCAAGCTCATGAGCTGCCAGCCTTTAGAATCACTTCAATATCTAGACAAGATTTGTTGCATGACTTATACCAAGGAAAAGCCACACAGAATTTTATCTGTCTTGATCTGTATAATCATTCCCATAAGCAAAAGCTACAAAACTTGCAGGCTGTCCAATGCTGTAGTATAGAGTAAAGACTGATTTGCCTTAAAAACCACTAACTTCCCTTGCTGCTGATTGTGCCTTTTTGTTTTAGTTATTAGAACACTTGATAGAAGGGAAAGAAAAGGTGGTAATACCATCAACTATTCTACTGGCTTGTTGAAGGAGCAAAAATGTGACTTTTACGTTAGAACAGTTTACCAACCTTTGGGGAATGGCTCATTTTTAAGTACATTCTTAAACCACTATTGTAGACTGCAGACAAGCCAAAAAGGTATTTTATACAGATCTTTTAAAAAGGCTGAAAGCACTAAACATACTGTATTCAAACATTAACTGAATAGAGCCCAAATTGGTAAAAAAAACAAGGTACAGCATTGACATACACAATGTGCAGCATCTGACAACACATGCAATATTAAACAGCTAAAATCAATACATTTCAGAGAGTACCTTGGAGGACAATACACATGTGCATGAACCTGTACAGCTACAATTTGGTGAAGTAAAAGACAGAAGTGAATTTTCATTGCATAGCAATGGTGTGCTCAATGATACAAATACAAAGAAAGTAATGGGCTAAATACCTTCCATCTTTAAGGTTGTTCACAATGTACCGGGAGACCTTGCAGATACAGTTTGCCGCAAGGAGATTTTGATCCACGAGAGAGTTCAACTGGGTAGCCAACATGAAAGCTGAAAGATAAACAAGTAGTAAAGATCAAGATCCTCACTGAGCAAAATAAGAAAACCAGTATTAAACACCGCAAAGGAAATGCAAGAATGATAAAAACCACCTCAAAATATGATTGCCTGGTAAAAAAAAAAAAAAAAAAAAAACTTTACAAAAACATCCTCACCTTTTTTACTACCACTGCAGCAATGCCTTAAAGTGGTTGTAAACCCTTACATACACCCAATGAAGCCTCAGGGGATACAGAGATGAAAAATACTTCCATATAATTTATACCAGGTTATTTGCAGCCCTCTGTCCTCTACAGCTATTCAAAGTACACCGTTTACAAAGTATTTCTGAGCTTCAGGCGACAGGGATCTGAGGTCACACACTGCATAGCACATAAAGGAGAGCAGAGTGTAATCAGAGTAGAAGGAATGGGCACATACCGCCTCTACAGAGTCTCACAGGGAAACATGCAAAGTAGAGGCTGTCAATCACCTTCTGTGTGCTGGGGGGCAGGGCTTTTTCACGAGATTTTGTGATTCATGCAAGATAGAGGGAGGTGAGATCAAATAGGAATCACAGTTGGTACTTTGGATTGAGGCAAGAACACGCTATAGAAAAAGTATATACTTTGTACATTTTTCATTTCAGATGTTTACTTTGAAGCCCAATATTAAGCGCACAGATGAAAGAAAAGGGAATGGACCTATAGGAATTGGCAAAAGTCTGCCAAGTGATTGGTCCTACACATCTATACTTTAACATACAATATGACACATTGATCCATCAGCTGTGCATAGCAAATGAGATATTAAAATATAGATATTTTTAGATATTTCAGAGTTCCTTGACAGCCATCATCACCTCTGCTTAGGCTGCATACACGGCTCAAATTACTCCAGATGTGCAGAAGAGAGCAGAAAGAAACTGCTTATAAGCCATCTATAGCAGCTCTAAAAATACTTTAGTCCACAACACAAAAAAAAGGCTGAACCAACCAGTGAGAATACAAACTCTCTTCTGTAATTATTTGGAGTTAAAATTACCTTAAAAAAAAAAGGAGAAGTATGGCTGTTGGCTATACTTCTCCTGTAAGTCACAGCAAAGCAAGTTTGTGCTGCACTCCTGTGATCCATTTCAGGCTGACATCACTCAGCCGACGTCACTCAGCCGGTCCAGACTCAGGAAAGATCCCAACTTTACAGTCGGGATTCCACCCAGATGCCTGGAACAACAGCTGGCTCAGCCTCTCTCAGCGAACTGCCTATTGCTCCACCAGAGAACCGGTGACTGACAAGAAACGTCAAGATTTCAGAGTTCCTTGACTGCTAGTCATCTTATGTCTGCCATCATCCACACCCCCAACCCCCCCCACCCACTTAGGCTGTATACAAGGCTCAAGAGTCTGAGCCAGCTGCTCCCATCCCCTCCACAGCCCAGAGCTCCAGTGAGAGCTGGAGGAGCAGAGCAGAGAGCCAGTGATTGACAGGCCAGGAGGTACCAATTTGGCATCCCCCACCTGCAGTACAGGTCCTGGAACACATCCATGTCTACAGCCCATTCTCCTGGATCCAGGTTCAGAAATCTGAGGAATTCTGCCTGCCAACTGTTCACCCCAGGGATGCAAATGGTGTAAAAGCCCTGAACATTCTGTTCTACCCAAGAGAGAATCCTATATACCTCTATTGCTGGGGCCCATTATTGACTGTTAAGGGGTTGTCCATCTGAATCTGGAATGCATGACCCTTGGAAGGTCCAGTGTTGCATTGACAACCAAACCCCTCAGATCCAGAATGTTAATCCTCTATCTCCATTCCTCTAGCAACTAAGGCTACTGCACTGACAAGGTGTCTAGGACTTTTCCCCATCCCTGGCATCCATTGTGAGTAGTTTCCAAAAGATTGAAAAGGAAGGAAGGATTTCCCCAACGCTAGAGCTGAATTCCTGAGCCACCAAGCCAGAGATAACCTGGGCCTCTGTGTCAGGCAAATAAGTTAGTCTAGAGACTTAATTTATCCCACGATGACAGAAAATTGAATTGTTGGAGTCTGCAGTGAAACTGAGCAAAACAGGACTGCCTCAAAAGGAGATGGCCATCAGACCCATGACTCTTATGCAGAAGCAAAATGTTAGAAGCTTTTCTTTGAGGAAAAACTCTGGCTTGAACTGTGTCTCAAAAGTGTCTGAATGATTATCCTTATGTTGCTGGCCAGAACCTGTGGTGACTGTTCCGTTAACGCGATGGTATCCAGGTATCCCACAAAGGGAAAGCCGTGGAGAGCATAGCAAAGAGGCCAGCACCTTGGTGAACACGGAGTGTTGAGCACAGACACAAAAGTTGAGGCCTGAGAGTAATGACATGAACCCATCCTGTCCTCAGAAGGGGGGTGAGATTTTCCTGCCCAAATCCTAGGCTTCTCTTCTACTGTGGCAGACGAGTAGTCTTATCGTCAGTGACTTGAGGGTGTCCAAGCACTATAGCCAATGTAGGTTGCAATGCAGGGCCAGTGAGCCACCGAAAACAAGGCTCTGCAAAGAATTTCCAAGTGCTATCCTTAAAAACAGGCGTATCCCCTACAGCGGGTGTCGGCAACCCGCGGCTCTTTTTCACCTTTGCTGCGGCTCCGGAACACTCTGCCCACCAGGTGACAGGCAATAGGGTTGCCGTAGCTCAGTGGTCGGCAAGCCGCGGCTCGCGAGCCACATGCGGCCTCTTTACACATTTTAATGCGGCTCTTCTGTGTGCCGGGCGCCCGCTCCCCTCCCTCCTCTCGGGCGGCCGCCCCAAAAGTCAGGACTCTGCAGCTAGCCCAGCAATGGGCAAACTACGGCCCAGCAGACCTTTTAATCCGGCCCGCGGAGCATGGCAAACATTGGCTGTCAGGATGTAGGCGGGGCAGCGTGACAAACTCCTCTCCTCTCACAGTCCGCCCTGAAGACCGGAACGGCGCGGGAACACGGCGAGAGGAACGCGCGGAGCAAAGGTAAGTGAATTGACACAATATGGGGGATGAATTACTATAGGGGGGATGAATTACTATAGGGGGGATGAATTACTATAGGGGGGATGTATTTTCAGTTTAAAAAATGTGGCTCTCAAAATAAATTTCAATCGTGGTTTTAGCGAGATTTGGCTCAGTTGAAAAAAAAGGTTGCCCACCACTGCATTAAGGTAAGAAACAATATATGCAGTGTCGGATTTGTTTTAAATGTTGCAATGGTTTTGCGGCTCCCAGTCTTTTTTTTCCCTTCGGAAACGGGTCCAAGTGGCTCTTTATGTCTTAAAGGTTGCAGACCCCTGCCCTACAGGGATCGTATTATTAACAAGGCATATTGCTGATTCCACAGCATGATGACTTCTTACTTAAAAACTCCTTAAATGAGTAAAGGGCCACCACAAAGAGCCACCACATAGATCTTCACAAATATGAGTGAAAAGCTTAGCAGGAGTGTCTGAGCGACCATAAGACTGACTGGGACAAGCATGTGCTTCAGGAAGGTCTCTGTAGTTTTAGGACCACTTAAGAACCTAAACAGATAGAAAATACTAGTAAAAGCTAAATCAAGCTTACAATATGTCACTTAAAATCTTGTATGGCTGAAAGTGAAATACTATCAGGAGAACCAAGGAGGGGCCTTGTGAGAGAGATGAGGAAGAATGAAGAGTCATGTAGAGGACAACATTTCAGGCTATCAAGAGTCAGCTGTTCTATAAGTGCACTGAAGGCAGCACCAGAGCTGTTATTGCAACACCAGTTGGAGAGACCTGTTAGAGGGACTGCAATGTGACATATAGTGCAGCAAGGCAGAGACAAGGTAGCTCAAGGGACCAAGCTTAATCTTGGGTGCTCCCAAACCAGCTGCCAGTACCTGGAGAGGTTCAAACGGCTGGGAGGTAACTAGGTCACTGGAGGGAGACAGCAAATTCCAACCAAGGAAAATCCTCAAGTCACTTGCAACTAGCAGCAATAGCAGGAAGCTGTTACCTCACACTGAATGGAAGGAACACGGGTGAAGTGCATGTGTACGATATGAGTGACAATACAGAGCCCTAAGGACACAATCTAAGCTACCCCTGCAATTGCTGAATCCAGCAATTTCCAGGCACAGCCTCCAAAAGCTAAAAGAAATGTATAATCTAAAAAGGAAAAAAAAATGGCTAGTAAAAACAGTTAAATATTTCACCCATCCTCCTAGAACACTAGCAAAAACAGAGGCATGCTGGGAGTAGGAGTTATACCAGCTAGTCAGTTTCTTGGTTGTACAAATCTACCTACAGCGGAATTAGAACCCAACTCTTTGTATTCTTTGTTCTTCCATGAATGATAAAATATCTTGATTTTGACAGAAAACAATAACTCCCTGTTCTCTCTGCTTGTACACAGAGAAAGGTTATCAACATCAGGAGGGGAAGGGGATCAGAAGTCTAAGCAGTTTGTAATGCATCTAATATGAAATAGGCAGGGCTGACAAGTGTTTTGGAATTTACAGCCAAAAATACCAAGTGGTATGTCAAAAAGGGAAGAATTAGTTCATACTACTGGCAACATCAAGAGTAATTCTTCTGTACTTTTAGTGGTCTTAAAAGGAGAAGTACAGCCAAAGCTTTTTTGGCTGTACTTCTCTTGTAGATCACAGGAGTGCAGTTTGTTCTTCTCTCCTGTGACCCAGGTTTAGCTGACAGCGGGGGTTCCTGAGCAGAGAGCGGTGGTGAGAACTGTGATCATGTGCAGGGATGTTCAATTCCTATCGCCTGACGCCCAGGACATGCAGTTCCGACCGTCGTGCAGGTACTTTTTTTTATGCCTTTACACTGCTGTGGGCAAGCTGCAGGGCTCACCTGTCAGGTGGAAGCATTGTGATAATGTGAACCTGTGAGCTACTATGGTGGTATATAGATACTTATAGATAATTAACTCCTATAAATGTGATGGTGCATCAACACAAAAACACACTCATAATATTATGTGAAAATGAATAAATAAATAAAATATTAAGTGTGTCGCGCTCCTCAATATTATTAAGTAGTGAATACTGTATAAATATAAAAATAATCAATAAATAAATAAATAAATAAATGAAATTTAAATAATTCTGAATAAATCCATAGTGATAAAATTTAAAACCCCTGGTGTTATATTTAATTAACCATACACATAAAATAAATAGTGTAAAAAAACTAATAAATTCAAATATGGACACAATATTAATTAAATCAGGTGAACAAAAAAAAAAATCAGATAAACTAAAAAAATCCCCATACGTAGTGGTATATTTATGTGCAAACCTTATGTGCAAAAATTGCAGAAATATTTCATAAAACAGTGAAAAATAAATAAATAAATAATAATAATAAATATATATATACTAATATTAGTATATATACTATATATACTAATTCATAAAAATTGATCACCCAATTGCTTCCACACAGCCCGCAGTGTCAGCCTCTCCCCCCCCCCCCCCCCCTATATGTCCCGGGCCCCGCTTGCCCATCTGCGGGCCCAAGACTGGTTGGGTGGGTGCTGCGGGATGTGGCATAGGGGAGGGAAGGAAGTGGACATATCCAGACCCCTCCCCCTTCTCCGGAAGTGATGCAACGTCACTTCCAGGTCCCCATTCGACAGATTCCCAGTCATTGAGGCTGGGAAAGAATGTAATGTGGTGCGAAGTGCACCGCATTACATTCAGTGTAGTACAGGGGAGACATGCAGGGTCTTTTAGACCCTGCATGTCTCACGAAAAAAAGAGAACCTGTCACAAAAAATCATCACACAGGGGACTTTTTGTCCCCTATGTGATTAAAAAAAAAAGTTAATTTTTTTTTCTTTTTTTTTTACACCCAAGCATATAACACCCCCATTTTTTTTTCAAGGCCCCCCATCCCCACATATATATGCACGCACAAACTTAAAAGCATTCGCTGGGGCGCCTACACATGAAACCGTGGATTGCGATACACGTTACATATCGCCGCGCACGCCAGAATGAGAGCAATAATTCTAGCACAAGACCTCCTCCATACACTATACCGATGACCTATAAGGGGCTTTAAAAGTGTCACTTATAGAAAAATATAGGGTACGGTTTGTTGCAGTTTCACGAGCACACGCAAATTTAAGGTTTGACATGTTGGATATCTATTTACTCGCTGCAACCTCGTCTGTTATATTTTACAAAAAAAGGATAATTTATTGCTCTTTGTGCCCTAAAATTAACGTAAGTGTATTTTCTTTGTGATAATATTGTGTGACATAAGAAATTGGAACTACCGCTATTTTATTCTCTAGGATTTCTGATTTCAGAAAATATATAAGGTTTGGAGAGTTTGTGTCATCTTCAGGCTTAAAACAATTTTTTAAAGGTGTGCAAATAATGCAAAAACAGCTCTGGCAGCAAAAGGGATAAATAAGCCGGACACTCCCCTTTCCTAACGAGCAGCCAATCGGTACTCAGACTTCAAGGTCTCTCCCCTCCCTGCCAGTGCCCAAGTGCAGTGCTGGAGACCGGCAGCAAAGGGAAGAGGAGATAAACAGCGCAATATAAACACTTTAAGTCGCTATAAAGCCCCTTTTGTTTTTAAAAGCCCCAGACATTACTTAAAGCAGATTTAAATACAGTTTTTGTGAAAATTTGTGTTTTTTATTAGGACAAAGTAGATTGTTATGAGGGACAAGTAGATTGGGACACTGATTTAGTTCTTGGACAAGTAGTTTTTTCAAAAATGTCCACAACCCTGATGTGATCATTGAGTTCTCACACTTTGAGCCAGTGGGGGACAGATGCAGCATCAGACCAATGCTGCATTCACCTAGATAAAGTATGATTTAAAAAAAAAAAAAAAAAAGCCATCCCATATTCTTTTAAAGTAATAAAACATGGGGAAATGGGCATGTATTGCAGAGATGTGCTATATATAATTTTTTTTTCTTCCCACTCGCTTTAAGCTGGTTGTGATTATCCAATTTACAATTAATTACATTTAGAGATATATAAATGTCAACATACATGGGCTCACATATAAAAATGGGATGAGGTTGTATCAAACAGCGAGTGGATATACTGCAGTTTTTATTAGATTACTATTACACTTGTGAGCACACACAATGCACTTTGAAAGCAAATAAAATAAAATCTATGGTTGATCTTAGTCTAGCAATCACATTATATATCAACCTATCAGAGCAGAGCTAAATAAAGTGTGAATGCAGAAATGATTTAATGGATAACTGAACTGCCCCATGCCCTTCCATCCTTATCGAATTAAAGGGTCAGCCCACTGATATTTCATTATTTTGTAGATGTTGGAGAGCTAAACCACCTATGTTTCTTACATTTTTCAGTGATTGTAATGGTGAATTTTCTGCACGCCTGCTTTAGCCGTTTAGAGTCTGAAGAACTCAAAGAAAGATACTGAAACATGAAAATATGGGTGGACTCCAACCCTAAAACAAGGTGGTGGAGGAATTATGGCTCTTTTTCCTTGTCCTCTAATAGTGGTGCTGTCTTCTTGCAACCCTGCGAGCAGAGTCTCCATTAGGGTCTACGGAGGTCAGCCAGAGAAGTGTAGAATTGTATGAAAGATCAGTGGTGTAGAGTATTGGGATAGAGAGGGCAAGTGGCCAGTTGGCTCCAACTTGGTTAAACAGTACCATTATTCTAAACATTATGCACTGTAACAGAATTATGTGTAATCTGTTTTATTGACATTCAGAAAGTAACAAATAATTAAAGTTTTGAGACTTACAGTTTAGAAAGGTTCATAATCATTGAATAAATACACTTTTTTCAAACTAAAAGGAATTTTGACTTGCCTGTAAATTCCATATCCTAGAAGTACAGTACAGGACACAGGCTGGATATCCACAGACTTTAGATTATATGCTGCTACCTTCAGGCAATTGGGCACACCCTTATATAATGCAAAATAACAGGAAAAGAGGGGAGGGTGCCCTGTGCTGTACTAGAAGAAATGGAATTAAAAGGCAAATCAAAATGTCATTTCTCCTATCAGTACATTACAAGACAGGCTGGATATTCACAGGCCTTGGTCTTTCCCAACAAATGAATCAAAAGGGTGGACAGCAACAAGGCAAACATAACCATGCCAATGGGTCAAACAAAAGATGGTCAAAGACCTGATTTGAATGATGAGGAAAGAACATTGCATCTAAAAGCTGCATCTCAAGAGGCCTGGACATCCACCTTGTAGAACTTGGAGAATGTGTGAACTGAAGACTGGGTGGATGCCCTGCAATGTTGAGCAACAGATGCCTGATGGTGGAATGCCCAGGAAACACCATACTGATCTGGTGGAGTGAGCATATAGGGGTATCATATCTTAACATATAGGATCTTACAATGAGCTGTCCTATCAATCAGGCAATAGTGGACGTGGAGGCAGAGTGTCCTTTTCAAGACACTTTTAGCAGGACAAAATTAGTGTTTTTTTCTGTATAGAGGCTGTGGCTTTCAGTTAGACTGACAGTACCGACTAGGTCTAAACAATGGACCACAATTTCCTTGGAGTAGGGCAAAAGACCAGGTCTTCAAGCAGGTGGAAGGCTGAGACCACCTTAGGGAAAATGGAGGGTTTGGGGCATAAGGCCACTTTGTCCCTGTGAAAGGTTAGACTGGCTCTTCACAAAAGAAGAATACAAACTCTGAAACATGTGTATAACAGATGTGACAGCCATCAAGAAGGCTACTTTCAGGACAGATCACCCAGTAGTTTCTGCAGAGCAGAGGGGACCAGATTGAGAGGAAGCTGTGATGGGGAGGCCTGATCTGTAAGATACCTTAAAAAGAAAAAAAAAAAAAAGCCAGAAAGGCTTTTGGGATATAATGCAAAGGGCTAAACCTCATAGCTTTTCTGGTCTTCAGTAGGTGGCAATGACATTGTTAGCTATACCATTGTCCTTCAAGACCTGGGCTTCAACAGGCATGCTGTTAAAGCCAGAGACTGCAAAAAGGATGGTAA
The DNA here is from genome assembly GCF_062004578.1 of Staurois parvus. Lineage (NCBI taxonomy): Eukaryota > Metazoa > Chordata > Amphibia > Anura > Ranidae > Staurois > Staurois parvus. The sequence continues at coordinate 9,404,185 of NW_028317825.1, forward strand.
CGGGGGATGGGGGGGCTTAGGACAGCACATCTAGTCAGTTTGGGAGAGGCCAAGGGTCATCCCCCCTAGGAGTCTGAGTATGTCTGTGTACCAAGTTCTTCTGACCCAGTTTGGTGCAATGAGAGTCAGGGTTTTTATTCTATCTTGCAGAGCAGTCAAAGAATCCACGTTGAAGAGAAGATATTAACCACTTTCCCTCCGCCCTTTAGCGGAAGTACTGCTACAGGATGGCAGGGCTGCACAAAATCACGTATATATACACATGATTTGCATTTCCAGGTAGGGGGTGCACGCGCCGCGCCCTACCTACGCCGCTACTGGCAGCTAGGGATGTCAATCACCAGGTCCTGGCCAGCAATTCCCTGGCTGTCAGCGATCGTAGGCTAAAACCGACAGGGGAGAGACCTGTTTGTAAATTTTGTATCTCTGCACAGCAGAGAGATACAAATCAGCATGTCTCCCTAGTACAACACAAAACACAGTAAAAACACACACACAGTTAACCCTTTGATTGCCCAAAATGTTAACCCCTTGCTGTCCAGTGTCATTAGTACAGTGTCAGTGCTTTTTATTAGCATTGATCTCTGTACTAGTGTCACTGGGGATGTCAGGGGCAGTTAGTTCCCACACAGTATCAGAATGAACGCCGCAGTTCCACAATAAGTCGCTGTTTGCTGCCATTACTAGTATAAACATAAAAAAAAAAAATTCCAGTATATAAACAGCCATTTGTAGAAGCTATAACTTTCAGGTAATCCAATTAATTTACATGTATTGGGATTCTTTTTAGCAGACATGTAGCATTATACATTTTGGCCTAAATTTATGAGAAATTTGATTTTTTACAATTTTTTTATTGGATAGGTTTTATAGCAAAAAGTCAAAAATATTGGGTATTTTTAAAAACGGTCAGTCTTTTTTTGTTTATAGTGCACACAATTAAAAAAAAACACAGAGATGATCAAATACCACTGAAAGAAAGCTCTATTTATGAGGGGAAAAAACAATGACAAATTTAATTTATGTACAGTGTTGCATGACCGCACAATTGTTAAGGTAACGCAGCACTGTATCGAAAAAAATGGCCTGGTCAGGAAGGGGGGTAAATCCTCTGGAGGGCCAGTGGTTAACGTGAACTGAGCTCATTGAATTACCAGAGAATAGAATGCCAGTGCTAGAGGATTGTAGGTCTTGGTAGTAAACAGGGTTAAATTGTTGAACCTGGAGGCTACCATATCCACATTTGGGAACCCCCAGTTCCTAAGGTAGAGAAGAGGCCATGATGGGAAGGGACAGACGATGACGACTGAGGAAATCCATCTTCCAATTGTCCACTCCTTGGATGTGAACAGCAAACATTGCTGAGTAGTGCTTTCCAGTCCAGATGATGACTTGGTTCCCCCAAAGTGGTCTGACTCGTGGTCTCCCCCACCCCCAATGATTGATATAGGCCACCAACGTGGCATTCTCCAACTACACCCTAATTGAGTGTACCTGGAGAAGTGGGGTCCAGAGGAAATGGGTGAACAGGTTCCCTGAACTGTAAGAGATTTAAACACTCCATCCCAGCCTGTGGGGACGATATCTGCTATCACCTTGAGTAAAGGTGGGGGGGAAAAAAAAAAGGCTTTCCCCATTTCTAAAGCTTAAGTATAAGACATGAGACATTAGAGAGAATCTAGTTTGGTAGAAGGAAAATTCTGTCTGCACTGTGTCTAGAATGAGGCCTAGATATTCCAGATGCAGGGCAGGCTGGGGGGCAGACTGTTGGCCGTTAATTATCCAACAGAAAGTCTGAAGAATCTGAATAGTTCACAGGATGTTTGCAAACAGGGGTGGACAGACAACTCATGGGGCCCCCGGGCAATAGGGGATCATGGGGCCCCTGTGTCTTTGCCCAAACTCAAAAAAGCCTATGAAAAAAGGTACCAGGGGCATCTCATGGGGCCCCCTACTGACCCCGGGCCCTCGGGCAGTGCCCGAGTTTCCATATGGTCAGTCCGCCCGTTTGCAAACACCTGTGGGGGAAATGAAACCTTCAGGAGGTCATCTAGATACCCTGTAACCTGGATGCCCTGAGTCCTCGAGGGAGAGAAGTGGTGCAAGCACCTTTGTGAATACTGTGGGTGCAATGGATAGGACAAACAGAAATGCAACAAAATCAAAGTGTTACTCTCCTACTGTTCAAGTTTTGACTGACAGCAGCAAGAGCCAAGTCTGTGAGACAGGACAGAAGAGCTGCTTCAGACATTCACAGCGCTGGACTGAGATCAGGTCTAGGTCAGTATTTGGAGGGGGCAGTGGGGGAGCTACTAATAAAAAGTTTTTTACCTTCATGCAGAGAATGCATTAAGGTAAAAAAAACAAAAACAAAACACTTTACAACCAGTTAAGAAAACATCAATTCTAAGCGATACACCCCCAACAACACAGGACTGAGCTTTTTTCTTCATCAAAACTAGTGCATGCGCAATACCCCCAACCCCCTCCTGTAATAGCAGAAGCCAAGCTTTGTGCTGTAGTATTTTCAGAGAACTTGTCTGTCAAAGCTGAAATAGCTTAACCACCTCAATACTGGGCACTTTTATCCCCTTTCTGCCCAGACCAATTTTCAGCTTTCAGTGCTCTCACACTTTGGGTACAGTGTTGCATGACTGTAATTATCACTCAAATTAAATTTTTGTCGTTTTTTCACACAAATAGAGCTTCATTTTCATGGTATTTGATTAGCAGTGGGTTTTTTTTTGCGCTGTAAATTAAAAAAAAAGACCAAAAAATTTGAAAAAAAACAACAATTTTCTTCGTTTGTTATAAAAGTTTGCAAATAAGTAATTTTTCTTCATAAATTTGGGCCAAAATGTATACAGCTACATTGCTTTGGTAAAAATAATACCAATTGGTGTTTTTATTTGGTCTGTGTGGAAGTTATAGAATCTACAAGCTATGGTACCAATCACTGAAAGTTGAACACACCTGACGTACTGACAGCCTCTCTCATGTCTTACACCAACAAGCCAGGTAAGTACGAATACCCCACAAATGACCCATTTTTGGAAAGTAGGCATTCCAAGGTAATTCGTAGGATGCATGGTGAGTTTTTTGAACCTGTATTTTTTCCCCTGTACATGGAGTACTGACCTATTATACCGTTCTAAATATCTCTGGATGTAAGTGTCCGGTTTTTAACTTTTGCTTACAATTGTAACTCCACTTGTCTAATAAATACTACACTATTGGAGTTTTTCTCATTCTCTGGGCTGATTTTTTGGCAATTGTGAGCCCCCCCCCTCCTTTAATGTGCACCATGGTAGGAGACTTACACTAAAGTGCATGATCCCCCCGGTGGCTGAAGTCCGTACTACATGATGTATCCAATATGATGATCATACACTATACTGGAATGAGGAAATCTGCCTTGGTCTGATGATATCTGGTGACTCAACTCCACCTGACGACCTCACCTGTCTGCAGAGTTCCTGCTTCCAGAGTACCTTGGAGTAGGTCTTATTTACTCCAACGCACAAAACCTTGTGCTATCTGGTTAGTGCATTGTATACTCATTTTTTACAAGCCACGGAAGTCACGATAATCCAACAGCCATCTAATGAACCGCGATTGTCACATTGCACTTTATAAGGCTTTTAATTTATCTATTTATCTACGTCATTTCTATTTTGCACTCTGTTTAAATGAATGGCAGCTCTGTAGACATTACATGACAGCTATGATTGGCCGTCATGTGATCAGAGGGGCCAATTAGAGGGCCCTTCTGCCGAGCGGTGTTTCGCTGTGTCCAAGGGACACAGGTACACAGAGCGCGCAGCCACGAGGCCGCGCTTGTGCGAATGTTCTGAATGTCCCCTCAGAACGCCGAATCTCCCACCTGGCTGTTTATGTGCAGTAGCCAGGTGGGAAGTGGTTAATATGTAAAAGGAAACAATCCCTCTCCATCTGCTGGCTGGATAGGAGACGGCAGATTACTACATTTTGAATGGCTCACAAACTAGGATTTGGGTCAAATACTAAGCACCATTTAAAGCAATTAAATGGAAGAATGAAAGAATACAGATTAGACCCTGCAAAGCCTGGGAGGACAAAAAAACTAAACAAAAAAAACCAAAAAAAAATAAAAACCACACAAAATAAGAAAAGCGAAACAAGCCATTGAAAAATTCTAAAAATTCTGGAGGGCCAAGAATGCGAATATCTACTGAGAATTGGTCAAAAGTTATTTACTTGTGTAGACAAAAAAAAAACATTTTGACCAACTGTGTGTCATAGGTTGGCATTTTAAGATCACAAAAAAAGGGCCACAAAAACATGGGGCAGCTCCCAGGGCTTCTACTATTTTATCCCCCTTTCTGGAGGGAAAGGTGTTCAGTTCCATTTCCAAATCATTCAAGAACCCCTCTGCTGTGCCAAGTCAGCTCAGTTTTCATTACCTCAGCAGAACAGGGTGCCAACATACACAAGTGTAATAGAAACTTGGATCTATACATAAATCAGTTAAGACTCGCTTACAAGAAACAGCCCTAAATTACATGGCTGTCTACTGTTAAAGCCAGTTCGCAATCAAAATCTTTATTATTAAGAATTGATTATCCCTAACCATATGGCAATAGAAACAGTACATTTTAAAAAACATACACGAAAGTGTGTTTAACCCATCACTCATCAGCAATCTGTATCGAGGAGGACCAGTAGCAGTGTTGATCGGACGAATGTTCTAAATCAGAGGGGAAAAAAACAAAAACATTATTTACCACACTAAAAAAATTGCAAAACTTAGATTTACATGGTAAATACCGAACAGTGACTCCCCAAACCCCCAGAACTACGATTTGATTATTTTCTTACAGGTCTCCCTCAGATACCTAGTTTGAATAATTGGATTGTTGTACTCACGGCAAAATCTTTCAGAGAGTTAATTCAGAGACACATAAAATCTTCAACTTCCAGCTTATACTGCCAACTACAGAAGGATTGAACACTGACAACTGAAAAAACTGTCAACACAGCATTCATTCTACTACTACCAGCAAGTGTCAGCTTTCTAGCAAGCAGTATCAAGAGAAGGAGTATAAACACGGAGATTGGACCTCTCTCAAGACAAAAAAAAAAAAAAGTTCATAGCAAGTATAAAAATTCTATTTGCTTGTCTACTGAGGGACATTTGAAAGCAGTCCAACCGAGGGGTGATAAACACCACAAGCAACTGCTAACAGGCCAAATAAAACAGAGAACTTGAGATGGTATGCCCAATGGTGCATAACATCTGAAGGACCTTAAACTTGAAGCTGGCATCAGAAATCAGACAAATATCCACCTTGCAGAAATTGGAGAAGAGACCAGGTGGCAGATCTGCAAATTTGGGAAACCGGGTGACAACGCGTCGATACGCGGTGATGTAATCACGGCGGTAGCCATCTTGGTACACCCAGCTTCATGTAAAGTACACCCAGAACATGTGGTGTGAATGCTTATGTGAAACTACTGAAAAATGAGTGTAAACTTGGCGGTTTTTACATCTAAACCTACTGGAATAAAGCATTGTTGCACTATGGAGGATCTCTCTTCTTTCATGAGCTACATATGACTGCAAGTAAGTTGACGGTTTTGAGGTCGCCTACCTACCTACCCAGGAAAAGGGAATACCTTTATGCTGTTTGTGGTGCCAGTGAGGGAAGAGTCCTTATTTGGAGATCAGATAGCAAGGAAGTCTTACCCGTGAAGGATCCAGGTGTGATCCAAAAGGCACATTGGCCCATTGGGTCGTATGTTGGAGGTGAGGGGGCATTTTAGTCATTGAAGGATCTGTTTTGGGTGCGCACACCACACAGCACCATTTTGCATGACCAATAAATAGCCAAGCACCTTAGCTGTTTGCACTTTATTGGACATTTATATGATTGTTTTTTCACTCAAATAATTCTTCATATATATATATATATATATATATATATATATATATATATATATATATATATATATATATATATATATATATATATATATATATATATATATATATATACACATACACACACTTTTTTTTTTTTTTATTTGTTTGATTCACATGTGAATATTGTAGGTGGTCATTTTTTTAAGCACTTGTCATTTTGATATTTGAGTTATGAATATCCCACATTTGGGACTCACTGTTTACACACTTGGTGTATGATTATTATCCCCTTTTTTCTGCGATTGGGAAGTTTGTTTTATTTCACCATATATTGAGTCCAATTTTCAGGACCAAGTTGATTGTTTCACTATATACACTATATTGTAGATCCTTGTAGGATCTCAACACTAAATAGTCTTGTTGCAATAATTTTTTATTGTATATATGTTTTAGCGCTGCACCACATTTTTATGTTATTTGGTATTTACACCTATAGGTATAGGATTAAGGTGCTAGCAGCTTTAATACTGTTCACAGGTCCATTTATTAAGCGCAGGAGGAACATTGATTTTATTTACTCCACTTAGTATATAACATTAGCAGTCTGTTCCACAGCATCAAAGCTTTGTAGGTGAAAATGAATGGGGAATAAAGGTGCTCAGAGCCTTATGCAAATGATAGATCCCACATGATTGGCCCGACCAGTCTATTCACCAAGTCTTCAGAGCAAGCCCCAGGGGGGCATGGGGTAAAGCCATCAGCTCTAGTTCTGGTAAAATTTAGCTGCGGAATTCTTTCCAGAACAACGTATGGAGAGTACCCTGCATGGAACCCAGTGCCTGAAGGTTACTTTATAAGAGTTTCCAGCATTATCCAGTCAAGTGGTCTGGATGCAGTACAAAGCCAACAGCAATTAGAGGAGATTCTTAATATAAAAAAAAAAAAAAAAAATTGAATAAAGTGCCAGCAAAAAATTAGGTTAGTTTGTAAGGCACCAGTCCCACACACATTTAGCCATGCTGCAAATCCCAGCACCAGGAATCCACTGATTTCTATGGCTGGGATTAACAGTGGCACGCGAATAGCATGCAGGTAATTGCTGGCTGTGTGAATAGCTGTGGCTCCAGACAGCCTGACATTGCAGTGTATGGGCCCTGCAGCTATCTGCATGCAGCTGTCAATCCCAGGTGCAGGAACCAGTAGATTCTTGCCACTGGGATACGCAGTGTAGCTAAACACCTGAGTGAATGATGCTTAACACAGCAGAAATGAATAAACAATGTTGCTACTTCTAGAACACTAGCAAAAAACAACAACCCAACAGGGACATGCTGGTAGTAAGAGGCCTGGCCAAAAATCTTTCTCATCAGCGTTCAACCCTCCTATAGGTGGTAGTATTGCCCAAAGCTTACAGACTTCTGTAGCTTTCAATGGATAAGAATTGAGATTTTAAAGAAACTCTAGGCAAATTGCTTAAATCACAGTTGAAATACATATAATCCACGTACGCCATTTTACCTGCTAAAGGATTTGTAATTTTCATTCTTAAAAGATAGGTTCACTCTTTGGAACATGTTACAACCATATACAGGGTGCAACTTGTAACATGTTATGAAAGGATCAGCCCCCACTCCCCCATTGTGACAGCTAGCGGGGGACCTTCTCCCCCCGCTGGCTGTCCAAATTAAAGAAAAAAAACACGTGACCGTGTGGGGCTTTACATTTTAAGTTTTCAGGACTGGATGTAATTCAGCAACAGGATTAATCCCAATTTAGGCGCATTCCCTATGCATGGAGGTAGGGCCAACACCCTATTACTCCCCACCACCACCAACTCCTAATTATGCAGCACTGATTGTTCATCGTGAAGACCTGTGCTTCCTCTGCAATCTCTACTGTGCAGAATGCTTGTGAGCACAGACCCACTCAACAGCAGCAGTCTGCTATTTTGGATCTGAGGTGAGAGTACATATGTAACTGACAACTTGGTGTTGTAGATGACCAGCCAACAGACTTTACCCCTAACAGAATTCAGGAAAGGGTGTAAGAAACATTCTAACATTCAAATATAAAATATTGTGGCGCCTGGTGTCATTGTGTTAAATAATACTGTGCCCACACTGTGCCAACAATGAGAATTTACAGCTGCCCCTAAAAAGTTAAATACACTTTACACATATACAATCGTGAATAGGTAGGTGCTGTGCAACCATAAAAAATAGTCAAAACAAACATTTATCTACATTTTGTAACAAATATTTAAAACTGGGTGTGATACTACATACTCCCAGCATTGACTAAACAATAATAAACCTTAGTCTTTAGTGAACATAAATTGAATCACAGTGTTCTAGTAACATTCCTTTCAAGATAAGTTGCTATGGACCAAAAATCTGTGTGCTTTTACCAGAAGCTAAAAACCTTTGCATCTCATCCCAGAAAGTAAATTATTAAAACTTTATGCTGGTCAGCCGCCAGAACCATTAGAGTCCATCTATTGTCGGTTTACCTGAAATCCTATGATTACTCACCTGGGGCCATTACCAGCAATGTGCCGATGATCATGAGGAACATCCTAGGAAAGCCAGAGGCAGATCTTTCTGTACATATTATAACAATGCACTATTGACCACCTTAACCGGGGTCAAATAAGTCTGGTGAGTGAGAAATTCACTTATTTCATCTGCACGGGGTGAAAGCACACAGATTTTTGGTCCACAGCAATGTATCTTGAAAGGACTGTTACTAGAACACTGATTCACTTAACATTTACTAAAGACTATGGTTTATTATTGTTTAGTTAATACTGGGAGTATGTAGTATCACACCCAGTTTTAATTATTATTTGTTACAAAATGTAGAGAGATATTTTGTTTTCACTATATGTTTTATGGTTTCACAGCGCCTACCTATTCACAACTGTAAACATTCTAGCATTGACCATAGGAAAACTGGAGTTAGACTTACTGGTAACTTTTTCCAGGAGTCTTCTAGGACAGCCCACAAGACGCAGAGGTCCTACCACAGGACAGGAAACATGTTACCCCTCAGAGATTAAAAGGCGGTCCTCCAAGCCCAAGCCTCAATAAAAACACAAGTACCTAAGGACAGAGCTGAAAAACATAATACAAAATAGCATAACATAATGCATCGGGTGGGAATCCGGCTGTCCTGGAAGACTCCTGGAATTAGAGTTACCAGTAAGTCCAAGTCCAGTTTTCCCAAGTCGTCTTCCAGGACAGCCCATGAGACGATAAGCAAGAACTTACCAGCCTAGTGTATAGAAAGTGCATTAATGAAAGGTACCGACAGCCTTTTAGTCTGGTAGCAACAAGACATGGCTTGTTTGATCCATCTGGTAATAGTTGGCTTAGAAGCCTTAAATCCTCGACAATTGCAGGAAGAAAGGACAAATAGAGTATCAGACATTCTGAATTGTTTTGATACTTCCAAGTAATGCAAGAGACATTTCCTTACATCCAGCAGGCTGAAATAATTTTCTCTCTCATTTAAGGCAGAGGCACAAAAGAAGGGTAGCACAATGTCTTCTGACCTATGAAAAGCCGTGGCTACTTTCGGCAAAAAAACAGGGTCTGTTTTCAGAATTATCCTGTCATCAAAAACCGACAAGAATGGTTCTCTGATTGATAGAGCTTGCAGCTCACCAATTCTACGAACCGTAGTGATAGCCACCAGAAATACTATCTTCCACGGTACAAGCTTCACGGAAGCCTCTGTCAAAGGCTCAAACCTTTAAGACTAATGAGAGGTCCCAAGAAGGGCAAGACTTCGAAGGTATGGGCCTCATTCTAGCCACTGACTTAAGGAAGCGGGAATCTGTAGGATCTCCCAGGAGTGAAATGTTCATAAATGTTCCCAATGCCGCTACCTGCACCTTTATGGTGCTGAGTGATAGGCCCTTGTCTAAACCTTCCTGAAAAAAAAAAAAAAAATCTAAGATTTTCTGAATGGAAGTTTTCAAAATTTCCTTCATCCAAGAAATAAATTTCTTCCATTTCTTAAAATAGATAGCTCCAGTAACCAGCTTTCAATAGCTGACCAAGATTTGCACTACCTGATCCAAAAAACCTTCCTGCTTTAATAACTGCTCCTCAGGTACCATGCTGAGAGGTTTAACATGTCTGGCATGTTAGAGTGAAATTTTTTACTTTTGACTGCTGGTGCTTGTAGTCTTATTTTCTTCTTTGGGTCTTGCTAAAAGCTTTTACTTTTTAAATCCCTTTTTCTGTCACTTTTGAAATAGCTTTTTTATTCTTCCTTTCCTTGTCTTCCTTCAGTCTGCTAATTAAAGGGAGGAGATAATTGGTCACAGGTGATACAGGTCCTATATAACTTGCTGTAGAGCTCACTCTGTGCTTGCTCATTTTGAGCGCTGGACCTTTGACCAAGTGGACATTTGATAAGTGGCGTTAAAAACCGGAGTTGAAAACAGCAGATTATAACAGGAGTATACTAATCTGAAAGTGACAACTGATATTTCCTGTTAATATTGTAACTGGGTTATGAGTCCTAGCAGGGTTGAAGGTTTTGTGCAATGCAGTGTGCCCCACATGTATGCAGCAATGGAGCAGCAGCTCCAGGATAGATACCGCTGTGAGAGATGTGAGTGGCTTGCCCGTCTGGAAACTCGCGTTAGAGATCTGGAGGAGCAAGTTGCAACACTGGGCAGAAAGAACAACCCGGAAAGGGGTCTTCTGCTTTCTGAGCAGGTAGCTAATGAGATTGATGTGGAAGGGGGAGGGGATAATCAGGAATATCAGGTAGGAAGATGGGTTACTGTAACGAGAGGGAGTGGTAGGGGCTCACCGAAAAGGAAAGCTGGCCCTGGGTTTGAGCTCCCAAATAGATTTGCCAAGTTGGGTGAAGATGTGGGGGTAGCAAGCTCAGGGGTAGCAGTCCTGGATGTCACTGCTATGCCTAACAGCAGGGAGGGCAGACCATCTAGGAGGGGTGGTGAGGGTTGTGCAGTTCGGCCTAGACAGCTGGTGGTAGTAGGGGATTCTATAATCAGAAGGACTGATAGAATAATTTGTCGCCAGGATCGCCTCAACCGAATGGTATGCTGTCTCCCTGGTGCCAGAGTTCAGCATGTGGTGGACTGGGTTGATAAATTACTGGGAGGTGCTGAGCATGACCCAGCTGTCTTGGTTCATGTTGGAACCAATGACAGAATACATGGAAGGTGAAGGCTCCTTAAGAATCAATTTAAAGAACTAGGCTGCAAGTTGAAGGGAAGGAGCTCCAAGGTGATATTCTCTGAAATATTACCAATGCCATGAGCAACTCAGGAAAAACAGGGGGAGATTAGAGAACTCAATGCATGGCTGAAGACCTGGTGTAAGAGGGAAGGATTTGGGTTTCTAGAGCACTGGGCTGACTTTTCCTTGGGGCGCAACCTATATGCTAGAGATGGTTTGCACCTAAATGGAAGGGGCCTGCTGTGCTGGGGGCGAGGTTTATGGGAAGGCTGGAAGAGTATTTAAACTAGGATCAAGGGGGGAGGGAGAATTAGATTATAAACTGGGTAGACAGATCAGACGGGGGTAGACAGATCAGACGGGGGTAGACAGATCAGACGGGGGTAGACAGATCAGACGGGGGTAGACAGATCAGACGGGGTCGGCTCGGTCATGTGATCAGCTGTGTCCAATCACAGCTGATCGCATGTAAATAGGGAAATGCCAGTTATTGGCATTTCTCTCCTCACGAGCTGCCACGCTGACAGCTCCTGAGGAGAGCCGGTAATTGGCATTCCTTGGAGGGGACATGTACACAGATCATCAGAGTACTGATGATCAGTGTGCCCTGATGATTTGTGTAGCCCCAGCAGTGCCACCTGTCAGTGTCCATTAGTGCCACCTGTCAGTGCTCATCCATGCCACCTGCCAGTGCCCATCAGTGCCACATCAATGCCACATTTCAGTGCCTACCAGTGCACATCAATGCCACATATCAGTGCCCATCTGAGCCGCCCGTCAGTGCTGCCTAACAGTGCCCGTCAGTGCCGCCTAACAGTGTTTAATAAAAGACCACATAGATTAATTCTTGCTGGAAAAAAATATTTTAGAGCAACAGACAACATGGATTCATGAAAGACAGAAGTTGTCAAACAAATCTGATTTCTTTTTATGAGTGGGTGAGAAAAACCTTGGACAGAGGGGTGGCGGTGAACATAGTATACTTGGATTTTGCAAAAGCGTTTGCCACAGTTCCCCACAGATGGCTAATGTGGAAGGTAAAGTCTACGGGCTTGGAAAAATTCATATGTAAATGGATAGAAAACTGGCTAAAAGATCGCATTCAGAGTAGTGGTTAATGATTCATACTCTAAATGGTCTAGGGTTGTCAGTGGTGTACCCCAAGGTTCAGTGTTGGGACCCTTACTTTTTAATATATTTATAAACAATATAGGGTCTGGGATTAAAAATCCCATTTCAGTCTTTGCAGATGACACCAAACTGTGCAGTGGAATAACGCCCTTACAGGATGTCTTCAACTTACAAGCCGACCTCATTGCACTGTTTAATTGGGCAACTATGTGGCAAATGGGGTTTAATGTTGATAAATGTAAGGTTATGCACTTGGGGGCTAAGAATATGCATGCATCATACATACTAGGCAGGTTACAACTGGGGGAATCAGTGGTGAAGAAGGATCTGGGATTTCTGGTAGATCACAAGTAGAGATGAGCGAATTATTCAAAAATTCGATTCGGCTGATTCGGCGAATTCGCGGAATAAATTCGATTCGAGTCGAATATATTCGCTGCGAATTTAACTTATAAAAAGGGTGTTTCTAGGCTTCAGAGAGCCTTTATATTAGTGCAGAACACTGTACCTTTAATTTAAATGCCCTTGGAGTCTGCTGGGGAAGAGAAATAATACTGTCAGTCAGTACGACATGCAGATGAGTGCCGTCGATCTTAGAATCACCGCACACTTCACTCATTTGGGCAGTCACGGGGCCAAAACCAGAGTGTGGAGCCACAGTGTGGCGGTGGAGGCAGCAGCAATGGGAGGCCATACAGCACCCTATGAAAAAATGGAACCCACCAGCAGTGTGAGGAGACCTGAAAGTGGCACATGGCAGAGTGTGGCGACGGAGACAGCAGCAATGGGAGGCCGTACAGGGACCCATGACACACTCTGGACCTGGCAGCAGCATGAGGAGGCGGTACAGGGGCCCATGACAGATTACGGGCCTGGCAGCAGCATGAGGAGTCGGTACGGGGGCCCATGGCAGATTACGGGCCTGGCAGCAGCAATGGGAGGCCATACAGCACCCTATGACAAAATGGAACCCACCAGCAGTGTGAGGAGACCTGAAAGTGGCACATGGCAGAGTGTGGCGATGGAGACAGCAGCAATGGGAGGCCGTACAGGGACCCATGACACACTCTGGACCTGGCAGCAGCATGAGGAGGCGGTACAGGGGCCCATGACAGATTACGGGCCTGGCAGCAGCATGAGGAGTCAGTACGGGGGCCCATGGCAGATTACGGGCCTGGCAGCAGCAATGGGAGGCCCGTAATCTGCCAGCACCCTATGTCAAAAAATTCAACACACCAGCAGTGTGAGGAGACCTGAAAGTGGCACATGGCAGGGGCATGATTCATGGCGGATTTAGTCAGTTGTGTCAGGAACTGGTGGTTTGAAATCCAGACTAATCCACGCCTGATTCATTTTCACAAACGTGAGTCTCTCCACACTTTGGGTGGACAGTCGTGTCCTCCGCGGAGTTACAATACCTCCTGCCGCACTAAACACGCGCTCCGATGCCACGCTACTGGCCGGGCATGACAGCCTTTCAAGGGCAAATTCAGCTAGTTGGGGCCAAAGGTCAAGTTTCGTTGCCCAGTAGTCAAGGGGATTGTCTACCTCGGTTGGCAGGGTGCTGTCCAAGTAGGCCCAAGCCTGTTGTTTGAGGTCCTGCTCCAGGTCCACCTGATGCTGCTGCGGCTGGTTAGTAGTTTCCTCACTGCGCTGGTGAAGAAAGCTACTCATCATCGACTGCAGACTGAGGCAGCCGCTGCTGGTGGAGCTGCCACTGCTCCTACCACCCCACCCCTCCCCTGCTGCCATGGCAGCGGAACGCGAGCGCACAGGGCCCACAGTGTCTGAGGATGGACGTTGGCGCACAAAGGCAGAGACCAACTGACTACATAGGTGGTTTTTATAGTACGTTATTTTGGCCTCCCTCTCAGCAGGTGTGAAAAAGGCCACCATTTTTGAACGGTAGCGAGGGTCCAACAAGGTGGACAGCCAAAAGTCATCCCTCTGTCTGATGATTATTATTCGGCTGTCGCTACGCAAGCAACCGAGCATGCTATGGGCCATTTGTGCCAAGGAATGCGAGGGACTCCCTGCCTCCATCTCCACAGCATACTGCCACGGTGCGTCTGGGTCCTCTGTCTCCTCCTCCTCCTCTACCAGATGCTCCTGCTCCTCTACTCCTGTCCGCTGAGTGGAAAAACCACCCATTTCACTCAATAATTCCTGAGCACCAATGTCCTCCTCTACCTCCTCCTCTTCTTCCTGTCCTGCCCCCACAGGGGTCATGTGGCGTTGAGATCTGTGCGCCACGTCTACCGCACCCTGACCAGCCATTGTTAACAGCATTTGTTCCAGGACGTGCAACAGAGGAATGACGTCGTTCATCCCATAGTCCTGCCGACTCACGAATAGCGTGGCCTCCTCAAAGGGCCTGAGCAAGCGGCAGGTGTCACGCATGAGCTGCCAATGGCTGACATCAAAGTTACACAGGGGAGTACCTTTATCCGCTTGTAACATCAGGAAATCGGTGATGGCCTTTCGCTGTTCGTAAAGGCGGTCTAACATATGTAGGGTTGAATTCCACCTTGTTGCAACGTCGCAGATCAGGCGATGCTGTGGAATTCCGTTCTGCCGCTGCAGCTCAAGGAGGGTGTGCTTTGCGGTGTAGGAATGGCTGAAATGCATGCAAAGTTTACGTGACATTTTAAGGATATCTTGCAGTGGGATGGTGGATTTTAGGAACCGCTTGACAACCAGATTGAACACGTGAGCCATGCATGGCGCATGGCACAACCTTCCTTGACGCAGAGCAGACACCATGTTCTTTCCATTGTCGGTCAACATGGTTCCGATTTTCAGTTTGCGCGGAGACAGCCATCTGTCGATTTCTCTGTTCATTACACTCAGAAGTTCCTCCCCTGTGTGACTACATTCGCCAAAGCATACCAGGTGCAGCACAGCGTGACACCGTTGCGCCCTGCACATGTGATATGCCGGTCGGGTAATGGGACTTGGCACGGGGGTGGCGGCTGAGGACACGGCGGAAGAAGAGGTGGTAGAGGCGGACATCTTTGCTGGACCAAGGACGTGCAAACGTGGAGGCAAAAGCGGTGTGACCTGTCCAAGTTGCTGGTGCGGCTGTGCCGGCACCACGTTCACCCAGTGGGCCGTAAATGACATGTACTGTCCCTGACCGTAGTTACAGCTCCACACGTCGGCGCTGCCGTGCACTTTGGCAGAGACCGACATGCTCAAAGACTGGCCCACCATCTCTTCTACATGTGAATGCAGGGCTGGCACTGCCTTTTTGGCGAAGAAATGCCGGCTTGGCACTCTCCACCGCGGCTCGGCACAAGCCAACATTTCTCGGAAAGGTGCTGAGTCCACCACTTGGAAAGGGAGGGACTGCAGCACCAGCAACTTGGACAGGAGGACGTTCAGCTTCTGCACCGTCGGGTGCGTGCTCGCAAACTGTTGTCTCTTGGAAACGGATTCCAAGAAAGACTGCTGACTGAATCCGTGAAGAGGAGTAGCAGGAGAAGGAGCATCTGAACGAGCGGAAGATGCCAACGAGCGACAACTCCCCTCAGCAGAGGTGTTGGAGCCTTGACTGGCTGATAGAGCGCGATTGACGTCGGGTGACGGAGCAAGTAACGGAGCGGGTGATGGAGCGGGGGCTGGGGCAGGCAGAACCGCCGTATCTTTATCACGGTTTTCCCAGGCCACCGAATGGCGACGCTGCATATGCTGACGCAACGCTGTAGTCCCAACATGGGCCCCCTGGCCACGCTTGACTTTCTGGCCACATAGTCGACATACGGCTACGTTTACTTCCTCGGGCGGCTTGACGAAAAATTGCCACACCGCCGAGTAGGAAACTTTGCCCCCGCTACTCCTCACTGGCTGACTGATACTTCCTCCGTGCACACCGGCACCACTACTGGCCGTGGTGGTAGGCTGCAGTGGAGCTGGTGCTCTACTCCGTGGCCGTTTGCCTCCACTGACACTGCTGCGACCCTGCTGCCTCCTGGGCAACCCGCCGACTGTTTTGCTCGCTGCCAAGCTGGCACCCTCTTCTCCTGATGATGCGGAAGCAATAGCCTGATGACGATTAGGCTGCCAAGTGCGATCAGCCTCATCATCATCAATTAGGGTCTCCGCCTCACTACTAGCCCCCTCGGCTGCGTGTGGGTCAGGAGACAGACCTGTCTCTAGACCGGCTACCGAGCCACTCTCCTCGCCAGTACTTCTTCGCTTGGCTGCTGAAGAGGCGGATGTCTCCCCCCGTTCCTGAACGCCCTCTGTTAGCTCTTCCTCACTGTACAGTGGGGCTGAGCCCACAGCATGCGATACTTCGCTTGGTGAGGGAACACCAAAGGACAGGGGCAGGTAGAGGACACGTGATTTCAGTGGGCTTGCTCCCGGGCCATGCCAACTAACGGTTGTGTCTGACGTACCCACCGACCGTTGGCTGTAGGTGTCAGAGGTGACCTGGGAAGAGGAAGACGACCGAGCCAACCAATCGATGACGGCAGGGTTGTCGGTGGAGACACGACCGCTGGATGACACCGGGAGCACTGGCCTCTGGCTGCGACTAGTGCTGCCTCGACCCCTTCCTCTGCTGCCACGTCTGCTCGCTCCTGAAACATTGCCTCCTCTGCCACTCCTCTGCGTGTTGTCTGACATACTCTTTAATTCAACGATTCTGTGTCCCCGAGTAACGATTCTGTGTCCCCCGAGTAACGATTCTGTGTCCCCCGAGTAACGATTCTGTGTCCCCCGAGTAACGATTCTGTGTCCCCCGAGTAACGATTCTGTGTCCCCCGAGTAACGATTCTGTGTCCCCCGAGTAACGATTCTGTGTCCCCCGAGTAACGATTCTGTGTCCCCCGAGTAACGATTCTGTGTCCCCCGAGTAACGATTCTGTGTCCCCCGAGTAACGATTCTGTGTCCCCCGAGTAACGATTCTGTGTCCCCCGAGTAACGATTCTGTGTCCCCCGAGTAACGATTCTGTGTCCCCCGAGTAACGATTCTGTGTCCCCCGAGTAACGATTCTGTGTCCCCCGAGTAACGATTCTATAAAAAAAAGGTATGCATCCCTCAGATCTAGGGTCACCATAAAACATTCTTGACACAGGATATACCAGAGAGAATATCGACTCCATACGAAAATGTCTGTACTTTGACTTGTTGAGAGGTTGCAAATTCAGAAACAGGCGAAATTTGCCTGAGAATTTTTTCACCACAAAAAATGTGAGAATAGAAACCCTGACCCCTTTCTTCCGAAATTGGGACCAACACCCTCTGATCTACCATTTCTCTTATCTGCAAGCACAATGCACTTGTTTTCTCCTGATCCCGAGATAGATACAGTATGTGATCAAAAACCTTTGGGGGGGGGGGGGGGGAGTTGGACTCCAGCCTGTAACCCTGACTTATCAGAACAACGAACGGACTAAAGGCGACAGACTCCCAAGGTGGGAGGAAGGCCACCAATCTTCCTCCCTCTGGGGAGGAAGGAGTTATTGGGTCTTGGAGGAGGGCTGAGGAGGATTAAACAAGATTCCTCCTTTACCTTTGTTACCTGACCAACGTTTCCTTGGCCTGGCCTCTTTACCTTGGTCGGCTTGTTGTCTTTGGCTATGAAAAAGCCACCTAAAACCCTGCGTCCTTTTCTTTTCTGGGAAGGCCTTTTTCTTATCAGCTGTGTGCTCTAACGCCTCCTGTAATCTGGGGCCAAAGATCTACCGAAAAGAGCAAGGCACACAACCGCGCCTTAGAAGCAGAAACACCAAACCACGTCTTTAGCCGAAGTGATCTTCTAGCGGAATTTACCAGAGCTGACGATATAGCTGCCATTCTGTTTCCACTGAAGAATCCGCCAAAAACCCAACAGCTTTAAAAAGCATAGGAAATTTAAAAATTTCCTCTCTAGATGTACCACCAACTAAGTGAGACTTAGGCAACTAAATGGCCTTCTGCAATTCATCTACTTCAACTAGAGAGCTTGTATCTAGAGGAACTAAAAAGCAGAGCCCTCTCCCTCTTCTTCTGAAGAACTCCCCTGATCCTCGCTTTCTGAAGAGGATGTGGAGTTCATCATCGAAGCCTTACCCATGACCTCTCGTCTGATCTCAAGAGATGTATAGGTCCTGCCTGTGGAAGGGCCGGCTTCCCCTGAGGAAGGTGGAGGTGGGGTAGGTTTTTTTAAAAATCCTCCAAAAAAAAAAAAAAGTCTTCAAGGAACTGAACGTGGTTACCAATTCATTATTGACTGACGACAGCAATTTGACACACATTGAGTAAAGAATCTTCCTTTACAAGACTATTAATACAAGACTGGCACAAGGGCTTGATCCAAGAAAATACCAATTTGGCCGCACAAACCGCACACTTCCTTCTCTTGGGGCCATGGTCTGGACCTTTGTCCTGATCCTTAGTCTGTAAACAAATAACAGAAGAACAAAGGGGATCTTCAGCCACTATTTCACTAGATAACACACCCTGTGCTCTAGCAGGAGGAGCAAATGTGCTCTGTTAGAAAACAGTCCATCACCCCAGGAGCTATATGTGACAGAAATAAGATCCTGCACAGGAATACATCTGGGAGCCCTCCCCACTGAAATTACCTGAGAGGAGCTGGTGCCTGCTTGCCCGCAATCAACCACCTGAGTAGCAGTTGTGGGAGGATGCATAAATGCCAGTCTTTCCATTTCAGCCTCTGCTGTAGCGAAGACCACCGCACCAGCTGCCTGAACAGTAAGCAATGAGCACTTTTTCAAATGTGGATCAGAACTAGAGTCCCCGGCGCCAGATGATGACATCACTCACCACCTGGATATGATGTCACTACAATATCCGGATCCAGTCTGGAACGCAGAAGCTCTGCCCCCTGCCGCATGAGGAGGAAGGCTGGGCAGCAGAGGAACTCAGCCACCTACATTTCCACAGAATGCAGCTGGCAAGTGAAAGTAAGGCCGTGGAGACCACCCTACTTCCCTTCACAGATAGTGGGACATAAACCAGCTGAGGGAATGTCACCACCGTCCTGGCCATCTCTGGACCCTGGGATGGCTCAGACTGTTACAGCCTATTCTCCTACCACCCCTAGAGGAGAGTGCTGCAGGGCTAAAAGACAGGAGATTTTGAGTGAACCTCCCCCCACCAACCTAGCTTCCAGCCAGCCCAGGGGAAAGTACTTTTTACATTGTTCCAGGAAACATGTTACCCCCGTCCAGAGGAACCATTAAAAACTGAGGCTTGGGGAACCGCCTTTTATTCTCTGAGGGGGGTAACGTGTTTTCTCTCCCATGGGAGGAGCTCCACGTCTCATGGGCTGTCCTGGAAGACGACTTGAGAAAACTATTCTGATTCAGTGCAGGAGTAGGTGGCTATAGATGGATTGGAATGTGACTGGTTCAGCAGCGACCAGATGAATTTTGATCTGTGTGGTCATCCCTGTTTGATGGAAGTCAGTTGTTACACTTCTGTCAAACTAACACTTTTGTTGATCAGCGGCTGCAGCTGCTGATCAGTTTATTCTAATAGCACTATCAAAAAACAATTTACTAGCAAAGGGATTCCTCCATCCATCTCGCTTGTGTAGATGGAGGTATCCGTTTTCTTTCTGTTCAGCCCCCACTCATCACCCCCCCCCCCCCCCAAAAAAAAACCAAAACCAAATGATCTCTAGCTTTACGGAACTAATCAGGTACAAAACAGAATTGAAGCGTATAGAAGTTGGAATATTTAAAGTGATACTAAACCCAGGACCCTGCATTCACTATCTGGTCTCCCACAGTACACACATGGAAATGCATTATTTTAGCAAATCTAAACTGCTAAATACCTTTTCTCATCAGCAGTTAGAGCAATCTTGTGACTTCAGCAGAGCACTTGTTAAAGCTTGTAGGAGGAGTTTTATTTCTGCTCTAGGAGGGTGTGAAACCCTTGACCCTCTGTCTGGACAGTGCCGATTGGCCCTGTGTTGATCGCATGCACTCTCCCAAAAAAAAAAAAAAACCCTCTCTAGCAATACACACCAAATTGAGCATATGCAGAGTGACTGCACACAATATGTCTTATCAGGAGAAAAGAGGGGGACACTGGAAGAAGGGGATGATCAGAGAAGTCAGGATCAAACAGACTCTCTAGCAATACACATCAAACTGAGAATGTGACTATGGATTCAGTCTGTATTAAGTGGTCATTTCAACAAGAGGGACAGAGAAGAAAGGATCAAACAGTCTCTTCACACAATGCAGAGGATTAACCCCTTAGGTTCCACAATAAGTAGAACAAGCATGCTTTACTGCATATACAGACTGATTTTGCTGTTGTGGGTTTAGTAACACTTTAAAAAAGGTAAAATCAGATTATGTGTAAATGATGACAATGCAATTCAACATATTTTGATACTCAAATCTGGAAATCAAGAAGTTGAGCAAGCCATACAGAAACCTTGGTCACAGCCATTAGATAGTGGTCAAACATGGAGGAACAAGCAAGCTATCGACTGTTTGCATCTAGAACATCTGCTGCTTAATCATACACTCTGCCTGAATGTGCATGTATAAAATAATGGAGGAGTTTCAAGTCATCTCTGGAACCAATTTTATATTAAAGAACTAAAAAGGTAGAACTCTTACCATTTCAGATAAGAGTAAGGGTGGGTTATAACTCATGTGAACCGTAAAACTGACATGTCAACAATGTCAGTTTTACGGTTGCGTCACATTGGGGAGAATTCCCTTCCTGACCCATAACGAAAACAGGAAGTGAAAGGAGATCCCACCAAAGTGAGGACATTGCTGGTCGTCACCAGAACCAATTCCCCCATTAGAAGTTTTCCCCTTTGTTTGTTCTGGTATCAACCTAAAATTTGCTATTTTCTCCTACTTTCTTTTGAGTTTTGGATAGAGTGGAGAGGGCTTAGAACACCTGTTAGTTTCCATTGCCATCTGTGCCCGTTAGGGATATTGACTATTTGTTCTGTTTACTGTTCGGGTGCATTCACACCTGCGAATGCACCCTGCCGGAAATTACATGCGAGAACCCCAGTGGGTGTTGCTGCGATTAGCAATGGGATGCTGCCAGCTCTCCCAGCTAATCGCATATAATCTCCCATGCTGTGATCACATGCAAGTGATCAGCCCTGGACACAGACTGACCAATTGGGACACTAGTCCTGGTGACCCTTTAATCACACTGGGATCCCCTCACTTTGAAGGCAATTCTTCTCACTTACTGTTTTAGCTTTAGGACAGGAAGTGAAGGGAAATTTCTCCTACAGGACACATGGCAAAAAAATGACAGGGGACAACCCTAACTTACTCTATACAAAATGAAAAAAAACCTTTTACTTTAAGTGCCATCTTTGCAATCATCATATAACCAACGTACCAGTGTACATTAATGCACTTATAGTTGCACAGCCAATGGCAAATAAACTAATTCATTATTTTAACGAATGCACACACAAAACAAGTGTATACTTAGGACCTCAGGTCAGCCCACGTTTTGGCAGTCTTCAGATCAGCACCAATGTCTGCCCATTGAGATCTTAGATCAGCCCCAATACCTACATACCTTCAGGCTTAGATCCTTCCCAAACCCAAAAACATCTTTAGACTTCATATCAGCCCCATAACCAGCAGACCTCCACCACTCCATTTCCCATTCCCACCCTCCCGAAAATCTACTCCAACGCCAGCTCCAACACTGCACTCCCTCAATGAAATTTGCTCCAGTACTGCCACCCCCCTCCATCCAGTGCACACCAAATTGCTACTTTAGTGACCTTACTTATTTTTAGTGCTTTTCCTTCATTATCCAACCAGCAATTTGAGAGTTGGTTCTTCACCAAGCTGTTCCCTGCTGCTCACAATAGTTATGTGCGATAATAAGTGGAAGTATGAATCACAAAATTGGCTTAGCAGAATTACAAAACCTTTGCCAACAGCGCAGGTCACATATGTATTTCAACTGTGTTCAGCGGTTTACCCAACACAAAATTTTAATTTAATGATAGGTAAAAAAAAAAAAATCCAAATACTGGAGTAATACTTACAATGACTTGCAAAATAGGATGTAATGAAGTCTCCCCTTGCAAAATACTCTGTAATGTTTAAAAAAAGTAGATGTTATCATTTCTGAGCAAGTTAAAAAAAAAAAAAAAAGTAGCATTAGTAGCAGATAGTTACTGAAAACAATTATGAACTTTATACTAAAAAAAAAGTTTTATTAGTAAGTTGAATTGCTATGTTGCCCATAGATAGATCAAAATTCTTTGATTCCAGCAGGGACCGGCTGAATTTCATTCCATATATGACCATTTGCGCAGGACTGAGAAATAGTCACCTGTTTCCACATTGCTCCAAAGACACATTGCCAAATCTTGCACAGGCGTATACAGAGATCTGGCACTGGGTCTTTATTTATTGTTCTATGAATGGAGGATAGTTTTGCATCCTAGAATATCACATACCTGGAGGCATTACTACCGTCCATTAACATTTTCCCACTGGAATACCTCATATGGGAGGAGAGGCTTTGCTATCCTCCAAACATAGAGCAATATGTAAACAAAGTCATAGGGCCAGATCTCTGTCTGCACTGCACAAGCACAACATCTGGTATGCCTTGCACATGGTTCCGTGAATAAGGGAAGTATTGCCTCCTGGTATATGTGTGATGTCGGTATCCCAAAAGGCATTACTGTCCTCTAATCATTGGTGGTAGAGGCATTGTCTGTCCTGTATCTGCACGTATATAAGGGGTGAAGGGAATCTGCCTATGGGATAGCTCAAGTGGGTGTCCAAACACACCTGAGCTCATTACTACTGGAATATGTGATGTCCATAGCCCCAGAGGCAGCAGGAGACTGAAATGTCATTGTCGCCTAGATAAGAATGGAGGCAGAGACAAACAAAGAAAAAAACTAAATCAAAGATTTTGTAAGAGCGAGGGGGTTGAACTACCAAATCTATGTACTATGAGAACCTAACCAAATAGGCACACCTATCCACTACATACTTTTGTTAGATCTAAAGGCGGTCATATAATAAGATTGTAATGTGTGCTGAGCTTAAAGTAGAATTAAAGTGCAGCTTCACCCAAAGGGGAAGTTCCGCTTAAATGCTTTGTCTCCCGCTCCCCATTAAGGATTGGCACCTTTAGAGAGTGGGGGTGAAGCGGGTACCAAATTTGACAGGTACCCACTTCCGCTGCGATCGCCTAGAAATATGTCCTCCCCGTAGTCTTCTGGAATACACGACAGGTCCCAGGAGACTACGGGGCCCATTCACAAAGCGCAGCGTTTCTCGTGCATGCTCAGTGGGCATCTGGCTGTGAAGTCACAAGCGTCACAGCCAGGTGCCCACACTAGAGATGCCAGGGAGAGAAGACGGCCGGTGAAACCAGCGGTGGTGAGGACACAGCTGGATCAAGGGACAGGTGAGTGGCTGTATTTTAACCGGTTCCCACCCGGCCTCCGGGTGGACGTCATATGGTGTCCTTTCAAGCATGCGCAGTTTGCATGCCAGCAGAGCCGCGCAATCTGTCACTGACCGTGTACCTCGGACACGGCCGATGAAAGATCTGTGTACCGGCCCCATTGCCAGTACCATGTGACCAATCACAGCAGGTCACATGACAGTTGTATACAATGGATAGTTTCCTATCGTGCCATCCATTGTATACAAGTGTGGCTAGCTGTGAATGGTCAAAGCGATCACATGCACAAGCTGGGGCAGTAACAGCCCAGCTGTGTCATGTGATTAGCTGTGGCCAAATCACAGTTAAGTAAAAAAAAAAAATCCTGAATGAATCGATTTCATTCAGTTAAATGCTTGCTTATAGCAAAGTAATTCTTTGTTATAAGCAAATTGTGTAAAAAAAAAAAAAAAAAAAATTATTATATCACTTCCCCAAAGTAGTACAATGTTACTATGGTAACATTATACTACTTTGGTCATAGTGACATATGAATAAAAAAAAATCTTAAAAAGAAAAAATGTAATGAAAAATAAAAAAAAATTTTTTTTTCGTACTGTCACCAGTGTCCCTGATCACCACCATGCTAGTTATATGATGACACTGTACTGCACTGGTGACAGTATGTAAAAAAAAAAAGTGAAAATCTTTAATTCTTCATTTTTGAAAAATTATGACAAAAAAATTACAACTTCAAAAAACTCGCCATGGTTGTTATGAAATACGTTGGACTGTCTACTTTGCAAAAAGGGGTCATTTAGGGGATATCTGTACTGTTCTGACATTCTTGGACCTCAAGAAATTAGATTGGCCGTCAGTACTTCAGGATTGATCAATTTTCAGATCTATACCATAGTTTGTGAACTCTATAACTTTCCTACAGACTAAATAATAAATACTAATTTGGGTTATTTTCACCAAAGACATGTAGCAGAATACATCTCGGCCTAAATATATGAAGAACAATTGTTTATTCGAAAACTTTTATAACAGAAACAAAGGAAAACTTTTTCAAAATTTTTGGTCTTTTTTTGTTAATTTAGCAAAAAATAAAAAACCCCACTGGTGATTAAATACCACCAAAGAAAGCTCTAGTTGTGTGAAGAAAATGATAAAATTTTAGTTTGGGTACAGTGTTGTATGACCGCGCAATTGTCAAAGTGTGAGAGCGCTGAAACCTGAAAATTGGCCTGGGCAGGAAGGGGGTAAAAGTGCCCGGTATGGAAGTGGTTAAAAATCAGCATTTACAGTTTTTGTAGCTGCCGACTTTTTTTTTTCCAGCTGGAACTCTGCTTTAATGGCAATTTTTTTTCATTTTGGAGTTCCTCAACCTTTTTTCAGTCAAGGCACCCTTTAAAAATTATGGACAGTCTTGAGGCACCCCATTCTAAAATGTGAAAAGCTATTCTAACAGTTTTATATAATACAGCAACATCCACACATGTAGGACACCCAACATTAGAGGTGATTTATTATTTCAAAGCAAATACACTTCTGCACACTGGTACTGACTAGTATTCCAATGTTTCTCTTCTCCCTCAGTTTTTCTCTATCACTGAGCTAATGAGACCCCAGCACTGATAGAGAGGGGAAGCGGAGGGTCAAACTAGGATGCTGTGCAGGTAGCGGACATCCTCCTTATCAACAGATGATGTCATTGGTTGTCAGGACGCCGATGGCTAGGTCGTAATGGTGCACAATGAAAACCTGTGACTTTGTGTAACTAAAAGGTGGGCTTGTTCCTCCCGCTGACTTGAATACAAGTTTTGGGCAATTTTTAGACATTTTGCTAAGGCACCCCTTAGAGAACCCAAGGCACCCTGGTTGAGAAAGGCTGGTGTAAAGGAGGGATATAACTCCATCAGTTTTTTTTTGCTATCTGTGTTCCATTGGGGAGACTTCCCTGCACATAACTAAAACAGCGAGAGTAAATCCTTCCAAAGTGAGGGAATTCTGGGCTGTCACCATAACTAGTGTGCACATTAGAAGCTTCGCCCTCCATTACTTTTCTAGAGACCTCCCAAAAGTTGGGATTTTTTTTTACTTTGGGTGATAACGGAAAACAGGATAAACAAGGAGAGTAAATCTCCCTAACTGGGACACAGACAGCAATAAAAACTGACAGATGTTATAATCCATCTCTACTCTAAAAGGTTTTGCCTTTAGGTAGGGGAACACATCTCCAGGACAGCCCTCAGACATCACAGCTCCCCACAGATGTTCCTGCCAGGCCAGAGGAAACACGTAAGGAGTGGCTGGAGGCATCCTTTAAAATAATTTGTTGAGTTTCCCGTCACCTGTGGGAGCAGCCATGATCTCTCAGGTCCTGTCCTGAAAGACATCTTGGGAAATACAAGTTTTGCCTTTAGTTATACTCTAGCCCTGGTTCACATCGATGCGACTTCAGATGTGACATGCGATTTACAAATCGCACCTGAAGTAGCAGGTAATGTACTTCTATGGAACGTTATCAGTGTAATCTGAAGTAGCGCAATATGAAAAATAGTTCCTGCACTACTTTCTTCCAATTTCATTGCAACTTGCATTGACTTTTGTTAAATGAAGTTGCAGGCCGTAGTAAAATTGGAGGTAAAAAAAAAAAAAAAAATGCACTGATCTGCAGCTTTGACATCACGCTACTTCAAGCAAAGTAGCGTGATTTTAAAGTCGCATTTGGTGTGAAGCAGGGCTTAAAGCGGTATTAGGGCCGGTTCACACTATAGAAATGCAGTCCGGATGCATTTCGCATGCACGTTTTTGATGAGTTCCAGTTTATTTTTTCCCCTCTCTTTTTCTTCAATTTAAATAGGGACAGGTGCATTCCAGTGCATTTTTTATGTGTTTTACCTGTTCCAGTACAGTTCTGCGCAGAAAAAAATGCATGTTCTACTTTTTTTTTCTGCAACTGGAACGCATTGGAACTGCAAGTACTGATGTGAACTAGGACACTGACAACCATATAACATACTTTCTGTGCGTTCTGAATGTAGAAGAAAAAAAAAAAAAAAAAAAGTACCTGAAATGCATGTAGTGTGAATTGGCCCCTAAACCCAAAAACAAAGTGCTTACCAACCATTAGATGTGGTAGCTGCATTAGTTTTCTTTTCCTTAGGCTTTTTACCCTCTGTTTTCATCTGGTGATCTGGCTACTGTCACACCTCCTGTATTAAAGTGCCTCCACTCTGGATGAAGGAGCAACAGAGGCACCTTTGAACATCAGCTTTGTCAGTCTTGGGGGGGGGGGGGGGGGGTTGGATGAACTAGCAGATATAGATACTCTAAAGCTGGGTATACACATAAGGAAAGTTGGCTGGTTCAGCAGGAACTGATCGATTTTTGGTACATGTGTACTGCTGTCTGTTCCACAGAACTAATTTAATGACTGGCTTCTGTTAAACAGTCTTACTGGAAGACCAGCGTGCCGTCAATTCTTGCAGCCAATGCCTGCAAGTGCTGATCTGTGTATTCTAACCAGGATTGGGTGGGGGGGAATGGGGGAGAGGAATGTGGGTTGGGGTAGTCCCCTCTGTCAGAAAACAAACACAGTGGGGGAAATCCCTGCATCAACATTGCTAGTGTTGGTATAGGGATCAAGGATTTCCCCCCCATTCAACCCATTGGTTGAACAGCAAAACAAAAAAAACTCAGCACAGTGGCTAAATGGTTATAACTTCTGCCTGGCAGTACTAAGGTCATTGGTTCAAATCTCAACCACAGCACTGCCTGGAGTTTGCATGTTCTCCCTGTGCCTGCGTGGGTTTCCTCTGGGTACTCCGGTTTCCTTCCACACTCCAAAGACATGCTGATAGGTTAATTGGCTCCTGTTTAAATTGGCCCTAGGATGTGTATGTAGGTTAGGGACCTTACATTGTACACCCCTTGGGGACTGGGACTGATGTGAATGTAAAATATATATGTAAAGTGCTGTGTAAATTGAAGGCGCTATATAAGTACCTGAAATAAATGTATACCCAGATTAACAAATTGAAGCTAAACTCCAGCAGCTTAGTCTAGGTTCACATTTATGTGATTCCCGTGTGCCGCGTTTGAACGGGCAAAGCAACCCATTTGAGTGGGTTGATGCATCTGCGGGAAACAGTTTCCTGGAACTTTTTAAAAACCATAGCAGCATGGCAACTACATGGCGCAAAAGCACCTGAAAGTGCACTGCGTTTCTAGATGCATGGGTGGGGGCTCAGAAGTCATTAAGAGTTAACGGCACCCTGACACGTTTGCTACAGTGCGGCATGTTTTACCAGCTGGTGCGGGAATGAACACAATTTACATGCATTCCTGTACCAGCATAAGGGCTCATGTACACTGCAACTGATAAACTGACGTTCAGAAGCTGCTCTGAGTTTTTTTCAGCAGCCCCTGAACTCTCCCTAATGTTTTCCTCTGTGTCCATGTACACCGTCCTTTACAGACAGTGAGTTTACAGTCATTTTTTTGAACACACTAAACTTGCGTTCAGGAGTAGATTTTATCAGTGTTTCAAACGCTAAATGCTTGTAAACGCAGCTAACTGCGTTTATAAGCGTTAGCGTTTAGAAGTGTTTTTTAACTGTTCCATGTCCAGAGCCTGTTTTCATCATCAGAAATGCATGCAAAGCATTTTCCATGTATTCAAATGGACCCGGTACACCAGCACAGTCAGTTCCAGGTTTCGTGTGAAGGAACAAATGGTAGAACATGCTGCATTATACTCATGATGGGATCCATAGTGAATACAACCAGAAAAGACAGGTCATCTCAACACATACTGCTCTCTCTGCTTCTGCTCTCTCTATTTCTCACAAAATGTCTGAAATAGTTACTTTTTTACTGTTTTCAGTGCATTCTGGGCATTTTGGAAGGTTTCCTTATGTTCTCTTTAAAAAAAATGCTTCTAAACACAAACGCACTTAAATGCAGTATGCAAACACGGCTAAACTGACGTTTCTTAACCTACGTTTTCCAGCAGTTTCCATCAGTCAGAAGAGTTTTCCAAACACCCCGTATACATAAGTCCTTACTACTACATCTGCAGGACAGCTTGTTCAAGAAAAAACAGACTTACTGGCAGGATCAGCGGGTTAAAATAAAACTTAAAAAAAAAAAACCGAATGCCGCCATCACACCTAAAAATGTTTAAGCTGCAATATAATAAATGTTTACTTTTGGATACATAACCCCAGTGGTAGCACACTGGATTAATGCAACCTAGGAGACTGTCCAGCTGGCGAACTACAAGTCCCAGAGGACATCACCCTTCGCACAAAGGCCAGCCACACTCCCCTCCCCCAGTGTCAGAGCCCCCACAGACTTGTCTGGACAGATCTTCTTGCACTCACCGCAATGGAGCCCTCGCTGAGCTTAGGTAATGCCATACCGGCTGTGTATGTGAGAGGAGGAAGAAGCTGACACTTGTCTATACAGCACCGCTCTCAGCGCGCCAAGCTAACCCTGAACTGTCTGGCGCCAAATCCCACATCTGGTCACGTTGGACCATACAGTGAAGTGACGCAGCGGCAAAGCCTGGGTTTCCTGACGGCCATCTTTAGTCTTGGCAATATCCGTAACCAAGCGTCTTGTTGCGCACAGAGCGGCCCCACAGCCCTGTAGCTAGTTGCCCTCAGCAATGATGGCGGCAGCGGAATAAGCCCACCGGCATGTGATACTATGTGCTTATTGGAGCATCGCAGCGTGGGAGGGGAAATGTTTATCCACGTGACTCCAACTACAAGCGACAGGCAGAGAAGTGAGTATAATGTGTCAGTGCCCATGAATGAGGTTCGGGTATGGGTCAGGCACTGGCAGGGGCACTGGGGGTGGTCAGGAAATAATAGGTCTGGGTTAAGAATCAGTTGCTCAACAGTTAACAATTAGTCTTTCCTGGGTTGGAAATGTACAGGCAGAACCTTTAGATCTGAATGGAGGATGGCAGGCTTAAACTCATTCTTGGTTTTTTTGTGTTTGTCCCTTTGGGGAGATTTCCCTTTACTTCCTGTTCCCAGCGTGACAACAGGAAATCTCTCCAAAGTGAGGGGACCACCCTTGTAGAGGGATATC
The DNA here is from genome assembly GCF_062004578.1 of Staurois parvus. Taxonomy (NCBI): domain Eukaryota; kingdom Metazoa; phylum Chordata; class Amphibia; order Anura; family Ranidae; genus Staurois; species Staurois parvus. The sequence goes on from NW_028317825.1 coordinate 9,433,926, forward strand.
ACTGGATCCTGTGTTGCTATTGGAAAAGATCTCCTGTTCTGGTGACAGCGGGGTTACCAGGAGTGGGGCTGCACAGTCAAGCTATTTCCAGTACATAGATATGACCTCAATGTATACAGCCTTGTTATGGCATGCGCTGAAAAAGAGGGCAGCATTCTGTACCTTTTTTTTTTTTAGTTCAGAAGGTGTGAGTATAGAGATGAGCTTGTGTGCCCTCCAAACTCTTCGCTAACTGAACTACCACATTTAGCTCCATGGAGCTGCAACACAGGTCATTCCCACCCTGCATATATCAATCACGTAGGGTCAGCAACAAGGTGAGAATGAAACTGTACAAACCGTATTGTAGATGCAGAGTATAAAAAGTTCCAGGAGACCAGCAACACTAATGCGTTTCAGTCAAACAAGACCTCAATCAACTATGATAGTAGAGAAACGGGGCAGCAGACAGAAATGACACTTACACCCCGGTCACACCGATCCTGACTTTGAAATCGTGCGATTTACAGTGAAGTCACACGATTTCAGAGTCGGATGTCATGCTGATTTGAGGTGCGATTTGCAAGACATCTGACACAGATGTCTATGCAAATCGTACCAAAAGTAGTACATGCACTACTTTAGAAATTGTTGTGACTCCGACCAAGTCGGAACCGCACCGATATGACTGCTGTAATTGTGGACAATAGAGTGCGACTTGGCATGGGATTGGCACGGGTGCACAAAATCGCATACAGTTGCAAGAAAAAGTATGTGAACCCCTTGGGATTACGTGGAGTTTTGCATGAATTGGGCATAAAATGTGCTCTGAAAGTCATCTAAGTCACAACAATAGAAGAACACAGTCTTCTGAACATAATACTACACAAACATTAGATGTTGCCATGGTTTAATTGCACATAACATGTAAACATTCGCAGTGCAGGGAGGAAAAAGTATGTGAACCTTTGGACTTAATAACTGGCTGACCCTCCTTTGGCAGCAATAACCTCAACCAAACGTTTCCTGTAGTTGCAGATCAGACCTGCACAACGATCTGGAGTAATTTTGGACCACTCCTCTTCACAAAACTGTTTCAGTGTAGCAATATTCTTGGGATGTCTGGTGTGAATCGCTCTCTTAAGGTCATGCCACAGCATTTCAATCGGGTTGAGGTCAGGACTCTGACTGGGCCACTCCAGAAGGTGTATTCTGTGCTGTTGCAGCCATTGTTTTGTTGAATTACTTGTATGCTTTGGGTTATTGTCCTGTTGCATCACCCATCCTCTGCGGAGCTTCAGTTGGCAGACAGATGGTCGTACGTTTTCCGGCAAAATGTCTTGATAAACTCTGGAATTAATTTTCCCATCAATGACAACAATCCGTCCAGGCCCTGAGGCAGCAAAGCAGCCCCAAACCATGATGCTCCCTCGGCCATGTTTTACAGTGGGGATGAGGTTTTGATGTTGGTGTGCTGTGCCTTTTTTTCTCCACACATAGTGTTGTGTGTTCTTCCCAAACAACTCAATCTTGGTTTCATCTGTCCACAGTATATTTTGCCAGTAGTGCTGTGGAACATCCAGGTGCTCTTTTGCAAACTTCAAACGTGCTGCAATATTCTTTTTGGACAGCAATGGCTTCCTCCGTGGTGTCCTCCCATGTACTCCATTCTTGTTTAATGTTTTCCTTATTGTAGATGTGTCAACAAAAATGTTAGCATGTGCCAGAGATTTCTGTAGGTCTTTAGCTGATACTCTGGGATTCTTCTTTACCTCATGCAGCATTCTGCGCTGTGCTCTTGCAGTCATTTTTACAGGACGACCACGGCTAGGGAGAGTAGCAACAGTGCTAAACTTTCTCTATTTGTAGACAGTCTGTCTTACCGTGGACACATGAACATCAAGGCTTTTGGAGATACTTTTGTAACCCTTTCCAGCTTCATGCAAGTCAACAATTCTTGATCGTAGCTCTTCTGAGAGCTCTTTTCTGCGAGGCATGGTTCACATCAGACCGTGTTTCTTGAAACCAGTAAACCCAAAACAGGTGTGTGTTTTTTAAGCACAGGACAGCTGTCAGCAACACATCCAATATCATCACACTGATTGGAGTCAAGGTTGGCTCACTCCTGGCTCCAATTAGCTCTGGGAGAAGTCATTAAGCTAGGGCCTCACATACGTTTTCCTCCCTGCACTGTGAATGTTTACATGTTATGTGCAATTAAACCATGGCAACATCTAATGTTTGTGTAGTATTATGTTCAGCAGACTGTGTTCTTCTATTGTTGTGACTTAGATGACGTTCAGAGCACATTTTATGCCCAATTCATGCAAAACTCCACGTAATCCCAAGGGGTTCACATACTTTTTCTTGCAACTGTATATATATACATGATTTTGCAGTTTTGGGTAGAAGGCACAGTCCGCCTTTCGCGGCCTCAGCTGTCAGTCACCATGTCCCAGCCGGTGATTCCCTGGTGATCTCTGAGTATTACCAATGGAGGAGAGACCTCTGTATAAACAACACAGATCTCTCCACTGTCAGCTCCTGCATACTGCTTTGTATGGCTCTGCATAGCAGAGCCATACAAAGCAGTGTGCTTACATCGTAAAGCACACACACAGCACAGTTAACCATTTGATCCACATGTTAACCCCTCCTGACCAGTGCAATTAGTACAGTATCAGTGCTTTTATTAGCACTGATCGCTGTATTGGTGTCACTGGGGATGTCAGTGATGCCAAGTCAGTTCTCTCCTGTGTCAGAATGCCCACCGCACTTCCCCTATAAGTCTTTGATCGCCACCAAAAATAAAATAAAAATTTAAAACAAAATTTAGAAAAATTATAATTTTTGGTTATAAACTAATTTGGTTTATTTTTTTTTACTAAAAAGATAGCCGAATATATTTTGGCCAAGATTTCTGAAGACAGATTATTTATTTGCAAAAGTTTATAAGAAAAACACTTTTTTTTTACTTTCAAGATATTTGGACTTTTTCATTTATATAGCAAAAAAATAAAAATCCCAGTGGTGAATAAATACCACCAAAATAAAGTTTTATCTGTCTCAAAAAATGCTAAAAAATTCATATGGGTAGAGTGTTGCATGACCGCACAATTGTCATTCAAAGTGTAATAATACTGAAAGCTGAAAATTGGCCTGGACAGGAAGGGGGTGAAAGTTTCCGGACTTGAAGTGGTTAATACACACAAGGCATTTGCCAAGCATCCTTAAGGCAAATGGGAGTACAAAATTTGTTTTTTTACTGATCTGAAATGAGATGCATTGTTGTCTATGAGACATTGCACACAGCTGAGTAAAGATCAGTAATACAGCGTTGAGCACAGAGCAGTAAAACAAAAACAGACACTTTTTCATTTGAGTGCAGTAATCTACTTGTGTGTTTACTTGTTTACACGAGTATAAATGAGTATATTACAATACTGGCAATGACCCTAGGTTCACACTTATGTGGAATTCAGTACGTTTTCCACTTTGCAGAAATGCACTACAGTCCATTTAACATGACTATGGATCTAGCTCACATTTGTGTGCTTTGAGCCAGTGCGTTTTCTGGAAAGGGTCAGGTACTTTTTTTTCCACAGCAGATTGCATTTTGTGTGTAATAGACTTCAATGGACCCGCATCAAAAACACAAGTGATGTTTTTTTTTATTTTTTGTTTTGTTGACTTTGATTATTATTATTATACTGAATTTATATAGCGCCAACAGTTTGCTCAGCGCTTTACAATATAAAGGGAGACAATACAGCAACGATACAGTTCAATACAAGAGGGATAGGAGAGCCCTGCTCCTTGGAGCTTACATTCTAAGAGGGAGGGGCTGGTGGTACAAAAGGTAATAACTGTGGGGAATTAACTGATACAAGGAATAGAAGATTCCGTTATTTGCTGAAGGCGGGATAGGCTTCCCTGAAGAGATCACTTAAAAGTGGGCAGAGTAGGCGATAGTCGGATAGATTGGGGTAGAGCGTTCCACAGGATGGGGGAGGCTCTGGAGACGTCCTGGAAATGAGCATGGGAGGAGGAGACATGGGAGCTAGAGATCAGGAGGTCATGCGAGGAGCGGAGAGGATGGTTTGAGTTATATATTTGAAGACAAGATTGGTGATGTAATTTGGGGCAGAGTTACAAATGGCTTTATATGTTATTGTTAATGTTTTGAATTTTATTCATTGGGCAATGGGAAGCCAGTGGAGGGATTGGCAGAGAGGTATTGTGTAGGGCAAAAGGGAATGGGGGCCTGGGTATGTCCCAATATGAAGAAATACTATCTAACGGTGATACTATCATGTATAATAGAATGGACATTTAATGCACAAGGGAAAGGTTGGGTGAACATGGAAGGGATTTTGAGTAGGGCACAGTTAGGGAAGATGGTGTGGGTACCACATAAATTTCACACATTAGATGTGAATATCAGCTCACTAACAAAGATAGTTTTACATGGTTGGGATAGGTTGTATAAGCAAAAAGGATGGAAATATAACTCGCTTATGACTCCCCTGGGGGGGATTGGAGTATTTCACCCCAGGGAAGGAGAACAGTTCTGGGAAATGGCTTAAAGATAAAAATGCAAGTTTGAAGGATATATTGAACAAAGGGAAATTGCACACTTTTTTAGATTTAAAGAAGAAAGATGATTTATTTTTCACATTAGAGTGGCGGTATTGTCAATTAAGTCACTTTGTTTCAATGCTCCCACAACCATTGAGGACTGAGGAGGATCTGTATCCATTTGAAAAACTGGTAAACTTAACTACAGTTCCTAGACAAATTACCTCTAGGATCTATAGGATTCTTTTGGACATGGAGAGTACCAATCCTCCTCGGTTCTTGGGAAAATGGGAACAGGAACTTGGCATAGAACTAACTGAACAGCAAAGGAATAAAATATTCAAATTAACAGTTGGGGTGATGAATATGAGTACAGTCGAAATTAATTATAGATGTCTGGCGAGATGGTATATTATACCGAGTAAGGTACATAAACAAGTGAATGTTTCACTGTTGTGTTGGAGAGGTTGTGGGGGAAAGGGAAAAATGGGACACATGCTGGGACTGCTCGAATATACAAGACTATTGGAAGGGAATAATACAACTTATCCAGGAAATATGTGGAATTACGGTACAGAGAGATCCATGGATGTCTGTTTTATAAACTCGAGCCTTCAATAAACTTGTTTAGGAATAGGGTACTATAGAATTTAATCAGTGTGGCTAAGGGCTTGATTCCCAAGTTTTGGCAAGTCCCAGAGCCACCAAGAATAAATGATTGGATAAACAGAGTGGAAAATATTTATAGGATGGAGGAGTTATATCATACTGAAACGGACAAAATAGATAAATTTAGGAAAATGTGGAGTAGTTGCTTAAATTTTAAAATATCTAAAAAATATCTGGAATTAGTTGGAGTCTAGGTGGAAAACATTAGAGAAAGTCTTACGGAGATCCCGAGAGAAAGAATGGATGTAGGATGGAGGGGTATAGATATGGATAGAAAATCATGAGAGAGGATAGACCGGAAGTAAGAGGATGTGGACTGGGGTATGTGGAGGGTGGGAGGGCGGAATGAAGGGTGGGGAATGGGAAAATGTGTTGCAAAGGGAACTTGTGTATTGGTGATGTACTTGTGATTTGTATTTCCTTCTTATTTTTTATGTATTAGATGTTCTTTTTTGTACCAGAAAAATTAAATAAATACAATTTAAAAACGAAATGTTGGGGTTAAGGACTAACACTACTTTGATGCTACTTGAGTGCCAGAGAGTGTAAAGTCACATCAAAGTTGCACTACATGAACAGAACTATTATACTTTTCTATTAGCAAAATAAAAAGCAAAGTTGCACCCATCCAAAGTTGTATCAAAGTTGAACTCACATGGCATCAAAGTCAGTACTTTCATATTGGTAAAAAGAAAAGCATTAAAAATGCACTGTGAAATTGCACAATCCGCAATCTGCATAGATGTAAACCAACCTGAAGAAGAATTTTACTCTCCTATACGCTTACAGACCTTTACTCGCCTATATACAATATTTAGGTCTTAACACATATTTTGTCCCCTTGCACATGGGCCTCACAAGTTCCTGAGTAAACATCAGTAAATTATGACACCCGCGTGTAAAGGTACTAAAGCTTCAAAAAAACATCACTGAAGCATCAAAAACGCCTCAAAAAAGCGTGTTGAAGCGGTGGGCGGTTTAATGTGTGTTGAATTTGAAGCAAGTATAAATGAGCCCTTAGTGCTTTGGATTTAGACTTACTATAGAGGGATATGCTTTGTTCAGATTTCATGTCTGAGGTTTACCTCATATGTGGTGTCCTTATAGCAGTATTATACTTACTACACTGTTGCTTATAGTGGTGTTCTGTCATTTATTTATGTTTTGGTAGCTGAAACAAAGCTTAAAAATGGCATGAGAATAACTCCATTACATCAGTGGGGGACATCATGTCAATTCTATCTTGGGTAGAGAACTCATTTTACAAAATTGTCACTATGCTGTCTTGTGTACTGTCTCCCATTATATTGTAAAGCGCTGAGCAAACTGTTGGCGCTATATAAATACTGTATAATAATAATGAATGTATGTCTTCCTATAGCCCTTCAACCAAATGGCCCTCAAAATTTCCACTAGCCCGCTCGCATTGGGCGAGTGGAAATATGGTGGGGGCAAGCAGTGCCGGGACTAGGGGTATGTGAGAGGGGTGGCGGTGGGGGCAGTGACAAGCAGCTATCTCCTGTATGGCTTTCTATGAAGCAGCTGAAAGCCAAGAGAGGGAGTGGAGAAGAGCGGCTTCAAGCTGTTTCACTGAAAGACATGCAGGAGATCGCTGTTTGTCACTGCCCCCACTGCTGCACCGAACATTCCATTTCTTTCTGGGCCCCCACCCCCTCACTGTGTGCTCCTCAGTGCCCAGCCCCTCACCCCAATCCTCTGCACCAATAGGAGAAGAGGGGAGAGAGGCTGGATCTGCTCTGCATGTGAGTCTGACCTCCCTTCCTTCCACCCCTCCCTTCCACTTCTCCCTTTGTCCCTTCCATCCGCCCTTCCCTTCATTCCTTCCTCCCTCCCTCCCTTCCCTTCATTCCTTCCTCCCTCCATTCCTTCCACCCCTCCCTCCCTGCCTTCTTTCCTTCCACCCCAATCTTCCTTCGTTCCACCCCTCCCTGCCTTCCTTCCACCCCTCCCTTCCTTCCTTCTACCCCTCCTTCCACCCTTCCTTCCCACCCCTTCATTTTTTATTGATTCCACCCCTCCCTTCCCTTCCACCCCTCCCTTCCCTTCCACCTCTCCCTTCCACTCCTCCCTCCCTTCCTTCCTTCCATCCACCCACCCCTCCCTTCCTTCCACCCCTCTCTTTCTTCCACCCACCCCTCCCTTCCACCTCTCACTTCGTCCCTTCCATCCAAACTTCCCTTCCTTCGTTCCTTCCTTCCCACCCTCCCTTCCTTCCACCCCTTCCCTTCCGTCCACCCCTTCCCTTCCTTCCACCCCTTCATCTCTTCCCTTCCTTCCACCCCTTCCTCTCTTCCCTTCCTTCTTTCCTTCCACCCCAACCTTCCTTCATTTCACCACCTCCCATCCTTCCACCCCTCCCTTCCTTACTTCCACCTTTACCTCCCTGCCTTCCTTACACTCCTCCCTTCCTTTCTTCTTCCACCCTTCCTTCCCACCTCTTCTTTCTTTCTTGCTTCCACCCCTACTTCCATTCTACCCCTCCTTCCCTCCCTTCCTTCCACCCCTCCTTCCCTTTCTTCCTTCCACCCCTCCTTCCCTTTCTTCCTTCCACCCCTCCTTCCCTCTCTTCTTTCCTTCCATTTCCTTTCTTCCCTTCCTTCATTCAAAATGTAATAGTGCCATGTCATGTGATAATTTACGAGTGCTTGTTTAGGGATGACATTAAGGGATGGGTGGGACAACTGGTGTTGAGTAACTCTTAAGTCCTGGGTAGTAACTCAGGACTTGAAATTTTGAGTCCTGCAAATGGGCATTGCAGACAAGACAATTTTAAACAATTTTTAAAAAAAATACAAGATCCACTTGAAAGAGGTACTCATACAGCACATAAGAATGACCTGATGTGATTTATCACACCCAGAGTCTGGTACAGACTTCAGAACCTAGCTCTAAAGGGGGGAAAAGTTACAATTGTATATTATACATGTCTTTAAAACGAGAATTGCTTTCTTAGAAGATGGAACTCCCAATGTGCACTGCAAGGTGCAAATTTTCCAGGGTACCAGGACCCTGTATTTATGTCTGCCCGCTATACAAGCTGTGGGTGATGTCATCAGGAGCCACACACATATGAATGAATATGATATCAATGATATGTAATTGAATGTATCCATTGGAGGAAAATGGAGGGGTACTAGACAATAGATAAACTATTAGGGTGGCTGCTACCTGGCACAGCTGGGAGAACAAATTTAACAATACCCAGAGACCCCCATACAGAATGATGAGTAGATACAGGCCATTGGAAAGTGAAGATAGATTTTGAACACATACACGATGCATTTCATAATTAAGTGGCTCATTAATTACATTATTTAGGGCTTAGGCCTCATGCACACAGGGCATTTTTGCAGCCACTTTTAGGGGTGTCAGGCAGTTTTTTTTTTTTTTGTTTTTTTTTACTGCTTCTAAAGGGCCCTCTATGTTAACCTATGTGTCCACACACACATAGACTTTTAGTAGCAGTAGCGTTCATCAGTAGGAACAAAAAAAAACAGGGCCAGTGTATCCAGGAGCAGCAGTGTTTTGACAGAAAAAACGACGCGGCTAAATGAGTTTAAACGCTAGTAGCATTTAGTGCTTGAGCATTAATTCATTTCAGTGGCTAGAATAAATTATCATTCTTGCCAATGAAATTAACGCCCAAGTGCTTGACGCTTGTAAAGGTGTCTAAACGCTTGTAAAAGCATTAGATACCTTTAGAGGCCTCAAAGCATTTTTCCTGTGTACATCAGGCCTTAAAGTGGTTGTAAAGGTTGAAGGTTTTGTACCTTCGTGCATTATATGCGTTAAATGTTCTGCCCCGGAACTAGCATTTTTCACTGTAGCACCCAATGGAAGCATCAGCTGTGCTAGCTATCAACGGTCCTCACTCCCCACTTCCCTCACTTCCCTTAAAAAAATTATGTGAAAAGCATTTGCTTGTATAGGAGAAAATTTGCAAGTGCCGAGTGGCAGAGGTAGGTGCTTAGTTATTAAAATTGAGGGCAGCATCTTGATTTGACGTGAAGTATATCTAGTGTAGATAATGACATGCTCTTAAGCATCTCCTCAACAGTACAGTACACTAAAATAGCGTAATTGAAAGCTTGTTAGTTCCTCAGTTAACATTAGTGATCTTAGTTTCTTTGCAGTTGCCAGTAAAGAGATGACTAATTAGCACGGGGAAAGCCACCGTGTGTCAGTGTTATTATTATTCCAGTTCTACTTCTATATCTAAAATTGGAAAACTTTTCACTGGAGTTCTACTTAACATGACCTGCCTTTTGCCAATGCTGAGCAGCAGCTTCATTTATTTGCCGCCCTATCCAGCTGCATATACTCACTTTTCCTTTTATTTGCCTACCTCCCAAATTTAACCACCAGGAGCAATAACAGCTACCTGGTACTTCCTAATATGGGAAGCAAGCAGCTCTCTTCCCTTGCTACCAATTGACTACTTTAATACTTAGTGATTTTTTACATGGTTCATGGAGACAGTCCTTAGTCCTGTAGCTTACATAGGTCTCCCTATTTTTACTAGAGCCTTAACACATGCCTGTGGGATTCTTGGAGAAGTTGGATGGGCACTAGTTCCCGGGTCCCATGCCGAGCAACTGCCTTGCTGCTTAATAAATATACAGTGCCTTGAAGAAGTATTCATACCCCTTGAAATTTTCCACATTTTGTCATGTTACAACCAAAAACGTAAATGTATTTTATTGGGATTTTATGTGATAGACCAACACAAATGACACATAATTATGAAGTGGAAGGAAAATGATAGTTTTCAAAATTTTTTACAAATAAATATCTGAAAAGTGTGGCATGCATTTGTATTCAATCCCCTTTATTTTGATACCCCCAACTAAAATCTAGTGGAACCACTTGCCTTCAGATGTCACCTTATTTTAAATACAGTCCACCTGTGTACAATTTAACCTCATTATAAATATAGCTGTTCTGTGAAGCCCTCAGAGGTTTGTTAGAGAACATTAGTGAACAAACAGCATCGTAAAGGATAAGGAACACACCAGACAGGTCAGCGATAAAGTTGTGGAGAAGTTTAAAGCAGGGTTAGGCTATAAAAAAAATCCCACGTTTTGAACATTTCACTGAGCACTGTTCAATCCATCATCCGAAAATTGTAAAAGTATGGTACAATTGCAAACCTACCAAGACATGGCTGTCCACCTAAACTGACAGGCCGGGCAAGGAGAGCATTAATCAGAGAAGCAGCCAAAAAGCCCATGGTAACTCTGGAGGAGCTGCAGAGATCCACAGCTCAAGTGGGAGAATCTGTCCACAGGACAACTATTAGTCATGCACTTCACAAATCTGGCCTTTATGTAAGAGTGGCAAGAAGAAAGGCTTTGTTGAAAGCCATAAGAAGTCCCGCTTGCAATTTGCGAGAAGCAATGTGGGGTACACAGCAAACATGTGGAAGAAGGTGCTCTGGTCAGATGAGACCAAAATTGAACTTTTTGGCCTAAAAGCAAAGCGCTATGTGTGGCGGAAAACTAACACTGCACATCACCCTGAACACACTATCCCCATCATGAAACATGGTGGTGGCAGCATCATGCGGGGATGCTTTTCTTCAGCAGGGACAGGGAAGCTGGACAGAGTTGATGGGAAGATGGATGGAGCCAAATACAGGGCAATCTTAGAAGAAAACCTGTTAGAGTCTGCAGAAGACTTGAGACTGGGGCAGAGGTTAACTATCCAGCAGGACAACAACCCTAGACATACAGCCAGACCTACAATGTAATGGTTTAGATCAAAGCATATTAATGTATTAGAAGGACCCAGTCAAAGTCCAGACCTAAATCCAATTGAGACTCTGTGGCAAGACTTAAAAATTGCTGTTCACAGTTCTCCATCCAATCTGACAGAGCTTGAGCTATTTTGCAAAGTAGAATAGGCAAAAATGTCACTCTCTAGATGTGCAAAACTGGTAGAGACATCCCAAAAAGACTTGCAGCTGCAATCGCAGCGAAAGGTGGTTCTACAAAGTATTGACTCAGGGAGGCTGAATACAAATGCACGCCACACTTTTCAGATATTTATTTGTAAAAAAATTTGAAAACCATTTATCATTTTCCTTCCACTTCTGTGCCACTTTGTGTTGGTCTATTACATAAAATCCCAATAAAATACTAGTGGTGCACCAAAATGAAAATTCTGCTGCTGAAACCAAAAATTCAGGATGCACTTGGCCAAAAACCGAAATAGACAGTTTTTAAAAATTAATATATTTTTCAGACACAATTTTTTGGGAAAAAAAATACACTTTAATGATTTAAAAAAAAAAATCCACAATGTATACCCCAATTTTTTTGTAAACTATGAAGATGATATGCCGAGTAAATAGATACCCAGCATGTCATTCTTTAAAATTGCGCACGCTTGTGAATGGTGTGAAACTATGGTGCTTAAAAATCTCAATGGGTGACACTTTAAACTGGTAACCTGTAGAAATTTGTAAAGTTATAGAGGAGGTCTAGCACTATAATTGTTGCTCCTGTTCTGACATTTGTGGCGATACCTCACGTGTGGTTTGAACACCGTTTACATATGTGGGCGTGGCCTACGTATGCATTCACCACTACGCAGGGGGATGGGGGCACTTTAAACTTTATTTTAAAAAAAACAATTCTACACTGTCCCTTTACAAAAAAAATTTCAAAATCACTTTTATTCCTATCACAAGGAATGCATGCATCCCTTGTGATAGAAATAAGTAGTGACAGGTCCTCTTTATGGAGAGATATGGGTTCACATCTCTCCTCTACAATGTAAAGCATTGATCTAGTGCGTTAAAAAAAAATGGCCGTCTTTACAAGGCGCTGGAACCGGAAGTGATGTTGCTCCAGTCCTCCAAGGGCATAGAGAAGAGTCGAGGCCATCTTTCCTTCACTGATCTCTATGCCCAGCGCCAGGATCGTTCAATGGTTTCTCAAGTAAGGCTGAGAACCACTGAGTGGCGGCAGTGAGCGGAGTTATTTTCGGCACCTGTACTGGTGTTTATTTTCATATCGGCCAAAGTCCAATAGGGGCATTTTGATACGTTTTGGGAACTGAAATTTCGGTGCAGCCCTTCTTATGTTACAATGTTTTTGGTTGTAACATAAGAAAATGTGGAAAATTTCAAGGGGTATGAATACTTTTTCAAGGCACTGTAGGAGGTCTCTCACTCGACAAGGGTGCCATTCAGAAAACCAAAACTGACATGGACAGTTTTTAAAAGAGATTTGATTTTTTCCATTTTTTTTTGGATATGTTTTATAGCATAAAATGTAAAAAAAATTTGTTCTTTTGTGCTCTCTTTCATAGCACAAAAAATGAAAAACCCAGTGATGATCACGTACCACCAGAGAAAGCCTTGCTTACGGCAAACAAATAATATAAATTTAATGTACAGTGTGGCATGAATGTGCAATTGTCAGGTAGCCTCCCTGACGGCATTCCCTAGTGTAGCTCGGGGTAAAGTTTCAGTACCAAAAGCGGTAACCCCGAGCTACACTCGGGAATACCATGCTACTCTGCTCCGGCATCTGTTCTTCACTTACCTTGTCCTGCGCTCCTGCGATGTCCCTCCTGCAGTGTCCCCGGCAATGTAATCCGGCGGATGCCGGCATCTTTCATTTGGGTTCTGTCCCCTGCGAGCGTCGGGACGTACGGGGACGGAACTGGCGGGAAATTTGAAAATGAAAAAAAGTGACATTCACTAAATACACTAAAATCACATAGTATAACAATACTGTATCAAACCATTTCACATACATTTTGTCCCTAGAGCTTTGTCCTGTCCCCTGCCTGCATTTTTACTGTTCTTTCTGCCTGGAAACTGAGAAACGTCCATGGCGTCCAAAAAGCGTCCCTTTTAGGTCAAAATCGGTTTTAGACCAGCTAGAGAACAGCGATAGTAAATCAGAACCACTTGCAGAATTGAGTGATAATGATTCGTGGGGAAATTCGTCATCAGGCACTGAAAACGATTTTGTGGCTTTGCTCAGTGATGTCCGAACTTGGTGCTATATTTCAAATTTCAGTGTTTTTGGTTTGATTATATTATTGAATTAAATGTATTATTATTATACTATTATTTTTTATGATTATTTATTAAATTATAATTTATGATTTCGTGTTTCAAATTTTATCATACCCGGGATGTTTACTAGACTTTTTTGGACAGATTTCAGTGAGTTATTCCTAAAAATTACAGGCCTACAATAAAAGAACATATTTCCATGCAAAAAAATGTACCGCTTTGAGCACAGAAATATGGACATAATCAGACCGCTAGGGAGGTTAAAGTAATGCAGCGCTATATAGCAAAATATGACCTGGTCATAAAGGGGGTAAATCTTCCAGAGGTCAAGTGGCTAAATTTAAAAAGCACTACCATGTGGTCAGTAAATAACAATGCTCTTTTTCTAAATAGCATGAATAATCACTCAGTGTTGTATGTACTGTATGCATGTATTTTATTCTTTGTCATTTAATTCTAAACTTTCCAAAGGTGAGGTATGCAACATAATGCAGTTGGAAAGATCTCCAGCTGATATTCTCTGTCTCACCTATATCATATAATGTATGTAGGTCTTATTGAGGAGAGACCCAGCCTGTTCTCCCAGAGCTAGCCCCTTAAATGTGCTGTAAGCCATCACCTGGCGGCGCAACCACTACCACTGGGCACACGAAACTGTGAAGGCCAGCGGTGCAGCCACTACCACTGGGCATGCGCAACTTCAAAGCCAAGGCATCCTCTTTGCCCTGAAGGAGGAGGGGACAGTGCGGCCCACGGCTCTCAAGTGAGAACGGGGCAGGGCGGAACCAGGATGTCACAGCCCCAACTTCTGCATGGAACAGCATGTGGTGAGCATCTTGTGAGCAAAGGCGTAAAACCCGCAGCCTACAGCAATCAATCCTGTGAACATTCAGTGCGTAAAATGCCTAATCCTGGATAATCGACACTTAACCTGTCGTAAAATTGCACAAGAGACAAATCTTTCTGTAAGAACGATGAACACAATGATGACAAAGTGAAACAGGCTGTCTTAGAATGGTTCAGATGTACTGACAAATCTTTCTATGCTGAAGCTTTCCAGGCATTAGTTAAATGCTGTGATAAGTGTATAAATGTAGTAAGGGAGTATAAATGCAGTTTCCACTCCTTGAAGTTTGTTTTTATTTTATAAACTCAAAAGTCCCAGTTTGACTTGAACCCCCCTCGTATAATGTGTGCAGTGCACACAGGCCCAAAGAGGTATGCAATCCACTGTGCACCAACTGCAAAGATTTTGGATGTGCTCCACACTGTTTACCAGCACTTACAGATTGCCCTGGTGCAATATGCAGAGTGGCAGTAGTATGCGGGTTACTGGAATGCTCTCTGCATTCCAGCACCTGGTGTTAGAAGAAGCCTCTGTCCTGCATCCATTTGGACAGTGGCAGAGGGGAAGAAGGGTGCAAGCTACTTTGTGGTGCATGGTGTCCTATTGGACAACTCACATCTCAATCAGAGCTGTTTCTGATTCCTGGAAGTGACTTCCAGAGTGAAAAGAGTGTTACAATAGTGTCAGCATGCTCTGGCATGCACAGTCACTATGGGACTGTAGGACAGGAAAGTGGTGAATTATGTTTCTTCACAGAGTGTCTCACCAGGCTACCAGGGAATATAAGGGGTACCTTCCAGCCAACCACTGACCACCTACAATAGAGAAGGGGGGAGGGATAATTGTTCCATCCACTGATCACCAATGCTAAGGGAGGTTATTGTTGACCACTGGGGTGGTCTGAATGCTTAATAAATGTTGATAAATAGTCACTGACTGTATTATAAAATTCTTCTTTAAAGCTGAACTCCAGGAATTCACTTTGTAAAACAAGATGCATGCCACCTCTGGATTTATCTCTTTTATTTACATCTAGTAGTTTTATGTATCTCTAGGAGGATAGCTATGGCTACACTCCATGGCGCTGAAAGGAGAGACACTGTCTTCCCCCCTCCCACCACCGCACTAGCATGGTGGTTATAAGAGGGGGTTAAGATTGGGGGGACAAACTCAATGGTTGGAGGAGGTGATGGGTGTCAGATGGGGTGTTTAGGAGAGTGGATGGGGGGGGCTTAGTAGTTAGAGGAAGGGTTTGGGATGTGTTGCATTCGCAGTGGTTGGTACAGAGAGTAGGGATTAGGGGAGGGTTTGGGAATGTGGGTCAGGCACAGTGATTTGGGGAGGGGAGAGTTGGATGTCAGGCATAATGGTTAGGGGGCATAGCTGGGAAATGAGAACAGATGTGGTGGTTAGGGAGGGGATTGGGACTAAGGTGGTCAGGTGTGGTGGGTAGAGAAGAATGAGGATATTGGGGTGGACAGGAAAGGGTTGGGAAGGTTTAGTGCAGTGGTTAGGGGAGCAGATGAGGTTCAGAAACAGTGGCTAGAAGGGGGAGTGGGGATGGGGTTAAGTGAGGGGGTTGGTGAAGGGGGTGGGTGTGGGATGGGGGGGTCATGTGTAGTAGTGAGGAAAGGGGGGTAGAGATCAGATTCAGTGGATAAGGAAGGGATGAGAAAGGGGGTCAGGTGCGGTAGTATGGGGAGGGAATAAAATGCAGTGGTTTAGATACAAATAAAATTGTAGCGTATTACCACTGTGCCTCTTTATGCGTCTTACTATGTGGTGTTATGTTCACTACACAATTAAATATTTATGTGCTCAATAAAGATCCTTTTATTACTGCAATAATATCCAATAGAACAATCTCATGCACTTTCATATATTATATACAACAGATTAACAAAAATAACTTATTGTCTATAACACCACAAACATGTTGTGTAAATCATGTAAAAATGTCCCATCAACTAAATTACTTCAATTGTGCCTTCTCCAAAGTTGTGAATAAGACGCATTCTTTAGTCTTTCGCATGCATCAATTTCACAAGTGAGTCCCACCACCAGTCATACTGTAATGTCACCTGAACATGTAGACCTGTTATTACAAACAATAGGTCAACTGCACCTTCCCCTTTAAGGGGGTCTATTTCCAGGTATCCTCCTGGTAACTTTCCTTTCTAGAGATCTCACCACTGGTTCCTGTATAAATATATACACTCACAAAATAGCAGGGCATAACTTTAGAAGCTTACCACGATAACTGGGTACAGTTGTCCCCTTAAGGCTTAAACCTCAGCATCATCTAGTAGCAGCAATCTGGCGGCACTTCCTGGTTGACGCAATGACATCATAGACCCCATCTTATCTCTGGGTCTCAGTAGTCCCGGACATGTGGGTTCAATCAGTAGTTTCAAAGTGGTACATAGAGTTCCAAATCCTACCCCCTCCCGACTTTCTTGTATCAATCCTGCCAAAATCTATCCATAGACCTGAAAATTTTTTAAAGTGCCCAGAACGATCTCTGTCCCAGGGAGTAGTTGTTCCAGTACATCTAAAGGATAGGTTCAAAAGATTCTCCTTTACAGTAAAAAGCCAATGAGGGTGTTCATCCTATCCTTGAACTAAAATCCATAAACAAACTCCTTCAAATTTCACATGGAATTCACTAGGTCAATCATTGCCTCTCTGAGACAAATGAAATACTTGGCATGCATAGATATCCAAAATGCCTACTTGTCATTTCCAGTTTGTCACTTCCATTTGGCCTATCTTCTGCACCCAGAATGATTACTAAAGTGCTGGCACCCCTTGTGACCCTACTAAGAACAAAGGGCATCCAGGTCATAGGGTATCTTGTTGACCTTCTGAAGGACTCATCTCCCTTCCAACTATTTACAAACGTTCAAAAGACAATTCAGATGCTTTCAGGCCTTTGATTGATCAACTTCCAAAAATCAGTTCTCCAACAGTCTCTTTACCTAGAATGCTGGGCCTAATTGTAGACTTAGCTCAGGCAAAAGTCTGTTTTCTAAAAAAAAAACCTACTCTCTCAGACTGTCGTTGATTAGCTGCATCATCGGCTACAGTAGCTGAGGAATGATAGCTGTAAAACAGGAAGTGACAAAATCATAGTCTCTTCCAGGTACATTATTTACAGAGAAAATTAAGGAACAGGTGTTCCTTGATCTCCTCTGTATCTAACTATTCCAGTCATTTACCACAGTCCCAGCTCCCCAGAGGAATGGGGAAGCCCAGGAACCACCACGGGTGGGGAGGGACTTGGGGGCCTTTCTCACTACCATAAAAGTGAACATGTGATTATGAAGCTGCAGCCAAGAGCTGGTTTCAACCACTTCAAGTACATATTATTTTAAAATGTCCAAAGGACCTGAAGTGGTTAAATACACTTGTCATTGGAGCAATCTGTGGGCTGTCAGGGCCAAACTCCTGAAAATGATCTTCTGTTATGAGAACCCCCTGGCTTCAGTACTTTTTGATGAATTGATCCATAAAGTCAAACGTCTTTATCTTAAAATGTTCTGGGTAAATGAAGCAGAAAGTATTAAATCTAGTGGGTAAGTCAGTCAAGTAGCATTTTCAACAGGAGAGATTAGTAATAACAGCCTCCATATTTCTCTCATGACAAGGCTCCTTTAAAGTGGAACTTTACTCGCAAAATATACCAACCAACCTCCTTATTCGCAACGTACACTAAGATCTGCATGCTCAGCTCTGTGTACAATGTCACATGAAATGAATAAACTCCCACGCGTGTGTGAAAGTTATATCACCCCAGCCCAGCCAATCAAGATGGATGAAAATCCAAATCCAGAAAAAGACCATCTGAAGATGTCAGTTGCTGGCGAGTGAGCTCATGGATACATCACTGAAGTGGAGGTGAGTATAATTCTGCTTTAATGTAGAAATCAGTAACCAATTAGACAGTATACAAGCCGGAAGGCGGTAAAGAAGGGGATGTTTTTTTCCACCAGCTGATATTTTTTTTAGGTTTGCTGTTTTCCTAGTACTTTGATTACCTATCCCTGAATTAAATTACATTGCTCCTAAATGTAATATAAACTGTTATGTCGGAAATTTGGCTCACAATAATATACGTTTGTAACCTGTACTGGGAAAGTATGGCAAACAACATTGCAAAACTCTGTTTCTGAAATTACTATTTCCCTAACTATCAAGCACAATACATAAATCATTGACCTAGAGGAAATATATAGATTAGAAGCGCTGACTTTTTTGATCTGCATGCTTGTCCCAGATTAGTGTCTCAGAATGTGTTAGGTTCTCCAGGCAACTCACATTTTAAGAAGTAATGATAGCCTTCACATTTGGATCCTAAATTCTAGTAGCTCTTTAATTGGTGGAATTCTGTGCTGTAATCTGTTTCTCCACACCAAAACTAACTAGTGCTGAGAGCATTGAGCTCCTGGGGCATGGTGTTTTATTTGACTTGTTAGGGACAGTGGCATCAGTTTGAGATGATTTTGAGATCATTCAGAATTCATTAAAGGGCGCATCTGACCTGCAGTTGGCTTCCCTCTAACCTGTTTTTGACCCACTTCAGGTTTTGCATTCCCATAGACTTGTATAGGATTGCAAAACACGTTTGAAGTGAACAAAAGCCTGTCAACATAGACCCTTGGGAATTGCTCAGGTCTGAATGTATTTCAATGTTTTAATTTAAGGTGGAACTCCTCATACTCACCTTTTTGTATAAACTATAAAGCTCTTTCTGTACTAATATTTAATCATCTCCCACAGTATAGACCCAGATTTGGTTATATCCATGATGGAGCTCCCTTTGCTGGAATGGCAGGACTGTGCTCGTAGGAAGTGGTCACAACTTCCACAATGTGAAAAAGCAAAGTTTTCTGCAACCTCAGGTCTTATGGACAGCTTCATGGCTTGTTGGTCACAGTTTCAGTAAGTAATTATCTAGGATACCAAAAGATAGCTGTAATTGTGAACACATGCCAGTATCACTTAATGGGTGACATAATGTTTTCAACATGCTTCCCTGACTTTTATGTGCTTGTTTATTGGCCGTGTAGTATTTTTCTAATGAGTTTCATGGTTAAAGCTCATCATTAGTTATTGAAAGTTCTCATCTGTATTAATTATTTGCTCCATTGTCTGCTTGTTTCTTGAACAGCTGTTTCTGCCTATAAATCAAGAGGATATATTTTTATAATTTTTGTAACAATAGATTGTTTATATTGTATAATAATTGTGTATATTATAAGAAGCAAGGAATCATTAGTTGTAGCATTGTTAGCAGTGTCATGCCCATATATTTCAGCCTTCTAATAACTGTGCTGGTCCAGAGGAAGGCAACACAAATACACAAAGCAACAGTCTTAGATTAGCCAGGGGTTAAATAATTATTGGCAGATAGTCAAGAAACTACCAATTTACTACAGCACAGGAACTGAAAGCAAAAACCCTGAACCCATGAAGAAAAACTAGATATATTGCAGCTTACTAGTCTTCAGATGTGGTGGCTGCATTTTTTTTTGTAGGATTTTTTTATATCATATTATAATATATTATATTTGCCTGGTGATCCTGCCAGTTGCACATTTGTTGTCCTTTACTGTATATTTTGGAGGAGCCGAGTTGTTACACTAGGAAAGAAACTGTTGTAGAACTATTGAACAGCTGCCCATTTCCTCATCTCAATGAATTGTTCATTACTCCTCTGAGAGAGATGGGAACAACATTAACAGCCAGAAAAGGTACAGCAAGATCGGGAGTTCAAAATTAAAAAAAATAGGAAGGAATTTTACACTTTAACAGACCAAAATGTAGCTCTTCCATTTTAGGGTTTTGGGTTTTATGTCACAGGTATTGAATTAAAATTCAATAAGGTTTGGTCAGTAAAGGTTTCTTTTAGGTGAAGTCCAAATCTTATGTTTGTGCTATGATTTAGATCCCTCACATATCACAGCCCCCTTCACATAACATTCCTGTCAGGAATGGACTGGCCAGCAATGGTGGGACTCGCCTGCCTTATGGGCTGCAGTACCAGGGCTGGCCAGCGGGTGCTCCCAGCAATCAGAGACTCAACCTTGCAGCCAGCTAAAACACCTGAAACTGCTTACACTGGTGTATTTAAGGGATGGCCAGACCTGCAGACTCTGCCTTGGTGTGTGTTTCTCCTGGGCCCTGTATCCTGTTCCTGCTCCCTGTTCCTGTCCCTGTCTGATTCTCTGCTGACCCTGCTCTGATCCCTGGCTTGTCTGACCATTCTCCTGCTCCTGATCCCTGGCTTGTGACCCCGACCATTCTCCGCTTGCTCCCCCTGTACATACTTGCCCGATTGATATTGACCCGGCCTGCCTGACGACGCTTGCATTGTATGTACTGTTATCTGTGGGTGGTTGGTTTGGTTTGTTTGCACTGTGTTATGTTTTAGTATTGCACTGCGTTTATGTTTGTATTGTTAGTGTCAATAAATTATATTGTTTATAACATATCTGAAGCCTGCGTTTCCCTGCGTCAGTCACACACCTCTGGTCATACCCAGGAGCCCTGACATTACACCAAGGCCAATCCTGACCAGAAGTGGCTGCACAGGGAAGCCATCTTGGCTTGTTGCTGGGAAGGATGGATCATGATGAGGTTGTGTATTTATATCTGCAAGTGTTTGATGACAGAGAGTATGCTTATCAAACTCTGAAGGAGTATCCCCGGGATGAACTGCTAGAATGTATACGGCTCGCTCATGTTCTAGTAGATCAGGGCACAGAATTCTCTGAGGTGCAGCCATTGATTCAGATTTGTGCGGAGTTGGTTTCATCTGGTACCCCCGAATGCAGGGATGAATTTTTGCCGCCATTTAGTGCCGACCAGGTAGAGTCCCTGGTATGGTTATTAGAGGATGATGTGGATTGCTTCTTGGAGCATTATGCTGCATGTTCACCACAGGTACTAAGAGATTGTATAAACGCAGTGCAGTCTTTGGTCAGACAGGCTTTGTGTAAGCTCAGCTTTGTTCAACCCATACTGCATACATGGACAGACTTGTTGCACCCAGCCTCAGTCAGCCTACAAAAACCCAGTCCTGCTTCTAATCTATTTCCTCAAAGCTCTATTCCTGCATTCCCAACAGCTCTTCCTGCCCTGCTATCTACCGCATGTCAGTACCCTGTTCCCACTCACTGCACCTATCCTGCCTTTAACCCTGTAAAAAAGCCCTTTGTAGCAACTGCTCCCTCCTCTGTTCCATCCTCCAGCTTTTCTCTGTCTCCAGCTGCTCCATTCGTTTGCAGACCTGCGTTTACTTGCAGTGCTCCAGTAGTTAAAACCAGAAAAAAGCGAAAATTCTTTCCAACCAATACCATCCTGCCAGTATCCAAACCGGTGAGCCTGCCGTCTGAGAACCTGCCTTCCGTGGTTCAGCCTGAATCCTCTACTCAGCCTGAATCCTCTACTCAGCCTGAATCCTCTACTCAGCCTGATGCCTGTACGCAGCCTGATGCCTGTACTCAGCCTGATGCCTCTATTCAGCCTGATGCCTCTACTCAGCCTGATGCCTCTACTCAGCCTGAAGGCTCTACTCAGCCTGAAGCCTCTACTCAGCCTGAAGCCTCTACTCAGCCTGAAGCCTCTACTCAGCCTGATGCCTCTACTCAGCCTGAAGCCTCTACTCAGCCTGAAGCCTCTACTCAGCCTGAAGCCTCTATTCAGCCTGATGCCTCTACTCAGCCGGATGCCTGCATTCAGCCTGATGCCTCTACCCAGCATGATGAACTGATCCAGCCTGACGATCCTATTAGGCCAGTTGACTCGATGCCCGCTGTTGATCCAGATGATCCGGTACCTGACCCGGCACCCGCCGCTCCGCTTGGGGGCCCGATGCCTGTCGCCCCACCTGGGGGCCTGATGCCTGTCGCCCCGCCTGGGGGCCCGGTGCCTGCTGCTTCACCTGGTAATCTCCCGATGTGCCTCTGCCCGGAGTCCAGCCCGATGTGCCTCTGCCCGGAGTCCAGCCCGATGTGCCTCTGCCCGGAGTCCAGCCCGATGTGCCTCTGCCCGGAGTCCAGCCCGATGTGCCTCTGCCCGGAGTCCAGCCCGATGTGCCTCGGCCCGGAGTCCAGCCCGATGTGCCTCGGCCCGGAGTCCAGCCCGATGTGCCTCTGCCCGGAGTCCAGCCCGATGTGCCTCTGCCCGGAGTCCAGCCCGATGTGCCTCTGCCCGGAGTCCAGCCCGATGTGCCTCTGCCCGGAGTCCAGCCCGATGTGCCTCTGCCCGGAGTCCAGCCCGATGTGCCCCTGCCCGGTGTGCCGCTGCCCGGAGTCCTGCCCGGTGTGCCAGTCTTTGATATCCCGCCAGTTACTAGACCCGGGCGGTGGAACGTTTTGCCCAGCTCCTTGAGGGGGGGGTACTGTCAGGAATGGACTGGCCAGCAATGGTGGGACTCGCCTGCCTTATGGGCTGCAGTACCAGGGCTGGCCAGCGGGTGCTCCCAGCAATCAGAGACTCTACCTTGCAGCCAGCTAAAACACCTGAAACTGCTTACACTGGTGTATTTAAGGGATGGCCAGACCTGCAGAATCTTCCTTGGTGTGTGTTTCTCCTGGGCCCTGTATCCTGTTCCTGCTCCCTGTTCCTGTCCCTGTCCCTGTCTGATTCTCTGCTGACCCTGCTCTGATCCCTGGCTTGTCTGACCATTCTCCTGCTCCTGATCCCTGGCTTGTGACCCCGACCATTCTCCGCTTGCTCCCCCTGTACATACCTGCCCGATTGATATTGACCCGGCGTGACGACGCTTGCATTGTATGTACTGTTATCTGTGGGTGGTTGGTTTGGTTTGTTTGCACTGTGTTATGTTTTAGTATTGCACTGCGTTTATGTTTGTATTGTTAGTGTCAATAAATTATATTGTTTATAACATATCTGAAGCCTGTGTTTCCCTGCGTCAGTCACACACCTCTGGTCATACCCGGGAGCCCTGACAATTCCTTCATTCACACCACAGCCCCTCTTCACATCCCAGTAGGCCATACCCTCACTTCACAGCCCTGTTTACATCAGTTTCCTTAGTCCCCTCTTCAGATCGCAACCCTCCTTGACACTACAGCCCCCACTTCACACCACAGTCCGTGTCTGGATGGAGGACAGCATCTTCCCAATGTTGAAAAGTACATTGCTAGGATCGACCAGCGGGGAGAGTGAGGGTGACGGGATGGAGGACGGTAGAGGAACTTGGCTTGACGGCCAGCTGCTGAGTGGCACCCAGGGCATGTGCCATAGTTGCCACATAAGCCAATGTGACTGGTATTCCTTTATCAGAAATGCATCCCAGTCCAGACAGAACTGTCACTCTATCCAGGCCACAGTCTGCATTCAGTGATGCCTGGTTTAGATACAGTTTTGAGTTCAGGAGCAACCCTAGATTTTAATGTTGTTTATACAATGATTACCTTTGACTCAATCAGATATTCTAACTAGTGGCCAACTACTGACAAAACTAATCATACAGTACAGGACACAGGCTGGATGTTTTCAGCTCCTGTGTTATAGGCTGTTACCTTCAGATGATTGGACAAAGGTTTCCTGGGCATGCCCCCATATTCCTATAACCCTTTCTCACTCCATGAGTCCTCAGTTTTTTTTTATTGCTAGTTTCCTTAACCTCCCTGGCGGTATTCCCAAGATTAGCGCTGGGTAAAGTTTCAGTACCAGAAGCGGTAACCCCGAGCTACACTCGGGCTTATCATGCGGTGCTGCTCCGGGATCTATTCTTCACTTGCCTTGTCCTGCGCTCCCGCGATGTCCCTCCTGCAGTGTCCCCTGTAATGTCCTCTGGCGGATGCCGGCATCTGTCTTCTGGGTTCCGTTCCTTGCGACGTCGGGACGTATGGGGGACGGAACTGGCGGGAAATCTGAAATTTGTAAAAGTGACATTAATTAAATTTACTAAAATCACATAGTAAAACATTACTGTATCAAAGCATTTCACATACATTTTGTCCCTAGTGCTCTGTGCCCTGCCTGAATTTTTACTTTTTCTTTCTGCCTGGAAACTAAGAAATGTCCATGGCATCCAAAAAGTGTCCCTTTAGGTCAAAAGTGGTTTTAGACCAGCTAGAGAACAGCGATAGTAAATTAGAACTACTTGCAGAATTGAGTGATGATTCGTGGGGAAATTCGTCATCAGACACTGAAAACAATTTTGTGACTTTGCTCAGTGATGTGCGAACTTGGCGCTATATTTCAAATTTCAGTGTTTTTGGTTTGATTATATTATTGAATTAAATGTATTATTATATTATTTTTTAGGATTATTTATTAAATTATAATTTAAGATTTCGTGTTTCAAATTGTATCATACCCGAGATGTCTACTAGACTCTTGTTCAGACAAAATTCAGTGAGTTATTTTTAAAAATTACAGGCCTACAATAAAAAAAATACATATTTCCTTGCAAAAAAAATGTACCGCTTTGAGCACAGAAATATGGACATAATCAAACCGCTAGGGAGGCTACGTGATGGACCTTTTCTTCCCTAATGAGAAGTTTTCTAGGCTTAACCAGTTGTTTAAATTCAGATTCTCTAATAAACTCTTCACTGATTTCTACTATACTCCTATCCTGCTGCCTTCTTCCTGTCCCGCTGCCCCCCTCCTGTCCAGCTACTCCCCTCATCCTGCTGCCCGCTCCTGTCACGCTGCCCCTCCACCAGGCTCCAACTTTTTTAGCTGGCTCCTAGATTCAAAGCAAATTTGTCAAGCCCTGTCTTAGATTACAATACACCTTGCTAAAACGCTGAGGACTTATGGGGTTGGCTTATAGTAGTACACTGTGGGGCATGCCCAGCAAAGCTTCTGTCCAATCCCCTGAAGGTAGCAGCCTATAACCCAGGGTCTATGCATATCCAACCTGTGTCTTTTAGTGTATTCCCAAATACAGAATTTACATGTATGTAAAAATCCAGTTTTTGTTGTTTTGTTTTGTTTTTTTCTAAGCTTTGATATAGTAATCACTGCTGAATTTTTTCTTTTCTTTGTCTTCATTGCGGAGATCTTCCTTTTTTGAAGAAGAAATGTAGCATAACCATCACCACTGAAACAGGTAGTGAGGAGGATCTCCTAAACAGAACACAGGCAGATGTAAAAATTTCACAGAGCTCTTAACCCTTCTCTAGTTTTTGTGAGGCATTTGTTGTTGTCTGTGCTTTAGTGTTGTCTGACCCCTAATTTCTTTTCCTTGTATCAAGGGGAGAAAGAAATGAGTAGAAATGACCTTTGTGTGGCCATAGACAACAAAAAAAACCTAATTGACGTTAATAAAAAACATCTTAGGAGTTGGGCTTTAAGAAAGGCAAGTCATTATGTGGCAGCCAGCCATGCATGCATAATCTAGCCACCAGATAACCTTTCTAAAAAAACACTTTATACATAATTTGCAAGTTTGTGGCTATGAAGGAGGGAAAGGGGTTGAACTAAGTAACAGATTATAAAAAATCATAAATGTTGCGCTATGTGTGAAAGAATCAAAATAATTTAAATACACTTATATAAATGTGAAAACAGCCATAAATATAAATTAAAAACAGATTCCTGTATAAAGACAGTAACATGTATAGTCCATATACAGGACAATAAAGTCCACGTGAGTAGTGACTTCTACAAATACTTGAATAAAGGATTTTTCGTTCCTTGAATATAATGTTAATAATGTGAATAATTTTTCATCCAATCAATCACCAACATGAGCGAACCACCACCATGTGAATAAATGGAGGCTTACCAGATGGAAAGACCCCTTAACTATAGGGGGTTGTAGTCAGCTTTTTGTATTGATGAGTTATCATCCAGACTTCCATAAGCTGTCAAGACACAAGATCTCTCAAATGGTATCAGGACCCAGAATCCGTAGACATCAATGCACTATCCCCATTGCAGTGTCAGGATAATGTCACATACAATATGCCTCTTATAGTGCAATACAATTGATGTACTTTTTTATTTGCGCAAATAAAATCCTACTTACAGATTTACAGAGGAATAGAAGCATTAAAAAAAAAAAGCTTCCAAGATGGCAGACAACGCGATGATGTCAGAGGGAGGCTCCACCCGACACATTTCGTCTTCAGAAGACTTCTTCTGGGGATAGGGAGCTGTCCTCCGTCACCGCACTTAAATAGAAGAAAATCAAGCCTCGTTTTGGAACACAACCAGCCTCAATCATATACATGAACCGGAAGATGTCACATCCAGGACCAAGCTTCAATATCATGTAAATACCATTCCCATCGTTTTTGAATACATCCGGACTGAATCCTCAATTTGGGATAAAAACTAATCCAATCATTACAAGGAGCTGGATCAGATGTTAAATCCAGTCACCAAACCAGATCAAACCCCACTCCAGATTTGAAAGTACAAATTTCATGATAATGCCCAAATAGGGGGGAATAATATAAATATATTCATAAAAAGGAAATCAAACATTATTGCTGTTACCAAATTGAAGTAAGTGAATTTTCCGAAATGGAAAGCACAATTCATTGATATATTTTACTAACTCCGACGCCATCTAGTGTTCCACATTAAAATGAAAACGAAATAAAATATAAATGTATAAAACATGATATCATAAGCCATAATCCTAATCGCATGGATACTTCACCATAAAACTAGAATGCTAAATTTAAAATAACATCTAAAAATATAATAAATGTAAAAAATAATAAAATAAAATAACCCCCCCAAAAAAAACAAAAAAAACATAAATCATCATACCCTACCATATCCCACAAGGAGGGATGGAATGAGTAAGGGATAACGGAAAAATAGAACAGAGTATCAAATATTAAATAAAAATTAATATCCATCAGGCATTATTAATAAATGTGTTAATATCCCAATCCACATTCATTCCATAGGGTTCATAACACCTAACATTGTGTATCCACTTAGTTTAGAGCCTATAAATTTCCCTCCTCGTAGCACTCCCTCTCCAATGTGGATTGTATCTATCTATTCCTAAAAATAATGTACTAGCAGGGTCCTTATTATGGAATTTGGCATAGTGTCTGGAGACACTGCGCCTTTTAAAACCTCTCTTAATATTCCCCACATGTTCCCCCAATCTGATTTGGAGGATGCTGGTGATCCTTCCGATATATTGAAGGCCACACGGGCACTGTAAAAGATAGACTACAGTAGAGGAGGTACAAGTAACGAAGGATGAAATAGAGTGATTCCTAGACATGGTGGTAGATACACAGAACGTAATGCCCTTCCGTGAACATGTATTATTTGGCATATTACGCACTTTCTGCATCTATAAAAACCTTTCAAGTCCTGAAAAAGTAGTGCGGCATGGGGGATCATATACATTTAGGGCAATCTTATTACGATGGAACCCCATGAAATATGACCTGCGGTTTGGGTGGTAACACACACCCCAGTATTCCATTGTTGTGTAAAATATGCCAATGTTTTTTTTTAATTTTTTTAATAGAATAGTGTTGTACTGCATAAGTAGTAATAAAGGGGCAAACAAACTAGCTAGTATCCTTGTCTTTCTAAAATAAGATCCTTCCTATCTAGCCTTTGAACTAAATCCAAATTTCTAAGCTCGAAACTAAGTGGATACACAATGTTAGGTACTATGAACCCTGTGGAATGAATGTGGATTGGGATAGTAACGCATTTAATTATTATAATTGATTTAATATTTGATGCTCCGTTATCCCTTACTGATTCCATCCCTCCCTGTGGGATATGGCGGGGTATATTGATTTATATGTTGTTGTTTTGTTTTTTTTGGGGGGGGGGCAGTCTTATTTCATTTTATTCATTTTTTTAAATTTATTATATTTTAGATATTACTTTAAATTTAGCATTATAGTTTTATAGGTGAAGTATTAATGCGATTAGGATTATGGCTTATGATATCATGTTTTATACATTTATATTTTTAGTTTTCATTTTAATGTGGAACACAAGATGGCGTCGGAGTTGGTAAAATATATCAATGAATTGTGCTTTCCATTTTGGAACATTCACTTACTTCAATTTGGTAACAGCAATAATGTTTGTTTGATTTCCTTTTCATTAATATATTTATATTATTCCCCCCTATTTGGGCATTATCATGAAATTTGTACTTTCAAATCCGGAGTGGGGTCTGGTTTACTCCAGCCCACTGCCGGGAATGTCTGTGACTGGATTTAACATCTGATCCAGCTCCTTGTAATGATTGGATTCGTTTTTATCCCAAATTGAGGTTTAAGTCCGGATGTATTCGAAAACAATGGGAATGGTATTTACATTGTATTGAGGCTTGGTCCCGGATGTGACATAATATGGTTCCTGTATATGATTGAGACTGGTTGTGTTCCAAAACGAGGCTTGATTTTCTTCTATTTAAGCGCAGTGAAGGAGGGCGGCTTCCTAGCCTCGGAAGACGTCTTTTGATGACGAAACGTGTCAGGCAGAGCCTCTCTCTGACGTCATCGTGTTGTCCACCATCTTGGAAGTGGTTTTAATTTTAAATGCTTTTATTCCTCTGTAAACCTGTAAGTAGGATTTTATTTGCGCAAATAAAGGTATATTGATTGTATTGCACTATGAGAGGCATGCTTTATTTTCTATGACATTATCCTGACACTGCAGTGGGGATGGTGCATTGATGTCTGCGGATTCTGGGTTCTCATACGATTTGAGAGTTCTTGACAGCTTATAGAAGTCTGGATGATAACTCATCAATACAAAAAGCTGATTACGACCCCCTGTAGTTAAGGGGTCTTTCCATCTGGTAAGCCTCCATTTATTCACATGGTGGTGGTTCGCTCACGTTGGTGATTGATTGGATAAAAAAGAATTCACATTATATTCAAGGAACGAAAAATCCTTTATACAAGTATTTGTTGAAGTCACTACTCACGTGAACTTTATTGTCCTGTATATGGACTATACATGTTACTGTCTTTATACAGGAATCTGTTTTTAATTTATATTTATGGCTGTTTTCACATTTATATAAGTGTATTTAATTATTTTGATTCTTTCACACATAGCGCAACATTTATGATTTTTTATTGTTTAAATTAAGAGAGGATGTCCTCCTAAAGTGTTTGCAGCTTTGTATACGGTGGAATTGGGGAATTTGCACAGTTTAATTTGTTTGTGAAGTAACAGATTATGTCTGGGAAAAGCAATAATAGTTGGAAAACTCAACCCAGCAAACAACTTTGTTGCCCCTAGAACTCCTGGCTAGACTTGCCTGGTACATGGCAGGAAGGACCTACAAGTATGCCTAAATTATACTGTAATCAGCCAATGCCTATTTATTGCAGAAAGTATGAACAACTACTACCTCAAAAAGCTCACACCACACAAAAATACAAATCGAACAGTGCTGTAATATCCCCAAAATCAACTAAAATGTCTTATACCTGATTATGGCAGACGCTTCAAAAAACACTGGACTGAAATGAATTTGTGTTAACACAACTATGTCATTATATCATTTATAATTGGCTATTGACCATAATTGCAGCTTGAAGTCACTTGTTTATAACTAAGAAACTGATACTGTGAAGCTCCCTGGGTAAACCTTCCCTCCTACAGAATGTCGTAAGTGATGGTTGGCTATTAACTTTTAATTACTACGGCAGAAAAGGGATTTGCAAATGAGAAACAGTATGAATATTTTTATATGCAGAAAGCAAAATTATTACAAAGCTCAGGTTGTAGGGATAATGTGGGGATGACCTGCTTGCATTACCGACTGCGTTTGGTAGAAGGAATAAGCTTGCGTACTGCTAAATTATTCTTGTATGCCAGATTCACTCCCATCGTCCTTAACCGCTTCAGATCCTAAACAGGTTTTATAGAATTGTCACTGCTTCTGAACCCTTTGCGTTCAAGGAATTCCATCAACTCTGAACCTGTGTAATATCATCAGGTCTGGATTTGTAAATTCATATTTCACTTGTATTTATAAGCCCACTGTGGCTTATAAGAAAGATACTGCAGGGCATACCCCATTACTTTTATTTAGCCTAGGAAATCTTGCAGAAGATTTCTCTCTGAGTACCTAGACAAGTTTCTTATCAGTGAAGTCTGCATCAGGGTAAGGAATTGTAGACCTCTTTCTCTTTCTTGTCAGTACATGCTTGTTAAAAGCTTGAGACTGTGTCAGTGGATGGAGTTCGCAGTTGGCCGAAAAAAAATAACCATGTCTCAATTATAGGATTTCTCTGTGACAGGTTCACTTTACAGAGATAGCAGTTCAGTTTGTGAAAGATGTTCATAGTGAAGTATGAGATAGGGTCAGAAGGCTGGCAGAAAGGTAAAGCCAGCAAGACACAAATTCTCTGCTAGTTTGATCTCTGATTGGCTGAACTGTGCTTTACTCTAGATCTACAGTCCTGCAATTTTAAATTATAAGATAAAGAGCCAGCAATCTACTTTGTAATGGAGATTGACTTATACAGGTCAGTACGTTTCCATACAGAGCTCACAATCGTTTTTTATCTGTCACAAATAGATCAAGAGCAAAATCAGCTGAGTCTAGAATTAAGAGGAGTATAAAGTATTCTTTTCTATTCAGTACACAGTGGGGAGGAATGGTTTTTAGATACCGTGAAGAACAGCCTTTATAAATGGTAATGCTTATGTCAAAGTCAAGCAGAGGGGATTGGTTTTGGAAGGAGTGGGGGACAGAGTATGTGAATGCACACAGTGCAAGCACCTGTCTTTAATTTCTCTCCACAGGCAGGAAGAAGAGGAGTTACTAGAAAAACTGTGTTGTGATCAAAATGTTGGGAAAGAACCTCGTGCTGTGCTATTCTACAAGGAAGAGGGAAATAAGAGGTTTGGAAGAAAACAGTACACAGCTGCAGCAGTTTTATATTCCAAGGTACAAACCGCAGAAAGTGGGTCTGAAATTTTTCTTTGCTAATAAGCTGATCACTCCAGAAAACATTGTGCTGTATTATAAGACATGCTTTCAGGGTTTGTACTCGCTAGCCCACATGGCAAAAGTCAACCTTTTTACTATGAGGGCAGCTGGCAATCTCTGGCCTGCCTGGGGGCAGTGTGATATCAATTTCAGCGCATCATTCTGTATACTTTTTTTTTTTTAATTATTATTAAAGTGGAACTAAAGGCAAAACTTTTTTTTTTTCCGCATTTGGCAGATGAATGTTGAGCAGAGCAGGGAGGTAGTGCGAGGATTCCTAAGGTGCAAGTAAGACAGGCTGGAGCTTGCACACAGACCTGGCAGCAGGACCTGGATAGGAGGGGTGGCATATAGAGGAACTGATGCCCTCCACTTTCCACCTCCAGCTGCTGAATGCCTGCAGGAGGGAGAGGAGGAGAAGCAGGCATTCAGCGGCTGAAGGAGTAAAGTGGAGGGAATCAGTTCCTCTATATGCCATCCCCCCTATCCAGGTGTACAAGGGGCAACACAGGCCCCCTGGAGCATGGGGCCAGGTCGCTATAGCGACCCCTATAGTTATGCGTCTCTTTCCCACAACCCTGGCCTGTGGTTGTGGCGGTCTGTGGGGGCTTATCGGAATTTGGAAGCCCCCGTGTTAAAGATCCAGGCCCCCCACATGTGAATGAGTAGGGGTACATAGTACCCCTATTCATTCACCAAAAAAAGGTGTGGTGTACATAAAAAAGGAGGCAGTTTTTGACAAGTCCTTTATTTATAAAATAAAAAAATAAATGTCCCCTGAAGTAGATCCGGCGTCAATCACAATGAACGCTGCCGTCGACCCAAAACTGTATTGAAAGACCACATGGCCCTTTACCAAGCTGTCAGTCAAAGATGAAGAATAAAGTGCTTCAAATTCTGTCTTTACAGGGTAATACCAATGTTTTTCCATACCTAAGATGTATTCTACAACATGCTCTTGCATTAAAAAAATATAAATAATTAAAAAAAAAAAGATAAAACTTTTGAAGCACACTTGGCCTTATGGATGACTTTTGGTAATTTTACCATTTATAGAAAGAAGGATCAGATGTTATCTACCAACATTAATTGGCCTGCTGGTTCTGCTGGGTAATTGCTGTTAGGTTAAAATCCCGCTTGCTTAGGGAGAAGGTACATTTTTAATTAATGTGTGCCAAAACATTTTGTTGTATCTGAAATAAAAATATAACATTAGTTTATTAAAAGGCTTTTTGGGTAAGAGTTTCTCAGCGTCCTCAAGGCATCTTTGCTCATTCTGAGTATGTGTCCTGCAGGCTATATCCCATGGCAGTCCTGGCACTGAGGAAATTGCAGTATGTTTTGCCAATCGATCAGCAGTTCTCTTTCACCTTGGCCATTACACAGTGAGTATTGTTTACTTCTTTGCTGTCAGTCTGGAGGTTTGTTCTGAGCTAGATTTCAATGTAAATCATCATTTCGGTGAACCCCATGCTGTAGATCTCAGTTTTTCTTAGCCCTGTCATTTTTCTTATTTCCTTGCTCAAACATGCTGTTGTACACCGTGATGTCTCCCTCATTCATCTGTCATTTCTCCAGCCAAGCCTTTCAGCGCTCTAACTATTTTTTAATTATGAAGACTTTTAGAAGTATATAAATAGCGTGTTCACAAACTGCAGGTAGCATGGTAATTGAATTATTTTTCCAGTGAACTTTTCTACTTAAAGGTGCCGTTCCTGTGACAAAGTAGACGGCTTAATTGTGGGCAGCTTACTGTTCTGCTTCCCAAATGCATTAGCTACTATATCTGATCTAGAACAGCTGGATGTAATTTTGTGCAAATTGACTTTATGGATCCTTATAATGCTCCACAATTACTGTGTCCCTCGGGTTAGAGAAAGATTGCAATAAAAATATTGTTTGCTCTGCATGAAAAGTATTTTATAACTTTTCAGTTATATGAGGTGAAGGAATGGACTTTCATAGAATTTATTGTATACACAGCCATATTTGCTGTTCTTGCAACCAAGTATACAGTATGTCTGGGCATGAAAAAAAACATATATAGTACATTTCTGCAATACATACACTTTTCTCCATGTTTTGCATCCCTGCCAATACAGAAAAATAACTGTTGATTCTGCCAGAAATTCAGTGAGCTCATATCTTCCTATAGAAAGCTGACAACACTGGCTCTGCTGAACCGAAATCCCACCCGTATGGAAGAAAAATATATTTGAAATATATTTTAAAAATATTCTTCCCAAATATATTGACATACACGTGTACCTCGGGTAACACAATTTTCGGTTTACGAATGAAAATTCATTGAAAATAATGCCTCGGTTTACAATTTTGTTTTCGCAATAAGAAGTGTATGTCGGTGCCGATTTTTAAATGCAATTGCCGGCTTTTTTTTCTTTGCTATACCTCACAGAGCTGTCACTTTCCCTGGAAGCTTTGTTTCTTTTAAGAAACTAAAAGGAAACATTGTTTCTTTTAACTTGGGGAAATAAACTAAAAATTAACTTTCTCTTTTAGCTGTGGGGAAAGTGACTGCTGGATCTCTGAGATATAGTGAAAAAAAAAAAGTGGTAATTTAAAAACCGACACCATAATAAATAAAAAAAAAAAACAACGTGGGGTCCCCCCTCCCATCCATACCAAGCCCTTCGGGTCTGGCATGGATTTTGAAGGGAACTCCCACACCAAAAAAACCCTTATACGACCCTTATACGAGCATGCAGCCCGGCAGGTCAGGAAAGGGGGCGGGGGGACAAGCCCCCCCTCCTGAACCATACCAGGCCACATGCCCTCAACATGGGGGGGTGCTTTGGGGCAGGGGGCTGATCGGAATCTGGAAGTCCCCTTTAACAAGGGGGCCCTCAGATCCTGGTCCCCCCCCAATGTGAATGAGTATGGGGTACACGGTCCCGATATTCATTCACAAAAAAACAAAAAGTGTAGTGTGAAAAAAGACTTGACACGGTCTTTGACAAGTCCTTTACTAAAGAAAAAATAAAACTAAAAGAATGTCCCCCGCAGTCGATTCAACATCAATCATGATGCCCTCCGCCATCCCGGAAAAAATAATTTAAAAAAGCGAGCGCCTCCCCCTCCTGAACCATACCAGGCCACATGCCCTCAACATAGGGGGGTGCTCCCCCCCCTCCCCACAAAGCACCTTGTCACCATGTTGATGGGGACAAGGGCCTCTTCCCCACAACCCTGGCCAGTGGTTGTGGGGTCCCCAGATCCCGCCCCCCCCATGTGAATAAGTATGGGGTACACAGTCCCGATACTCATTCACGAAAAGCAAAAGGTGTACTGTGAAAAAAGACAGAACACGGTCTTTGACAAGTCCTTTTATTAAAAGAAAAAACTAAAAGAATGTCCCTGTCAGTAGATCCAACGTCAATCACGATGCCCAGCGCCGCCGCGTTCCCGCAAAAAAAGAATTTTAAAAAAAGCTCTGCTTCCGATGATGGTTTCCAGCTGTCTGCCTGCTCCGGTGGTTTGACAGTTCTTAAATTGGTAAGGGGCGGGGCCACACAGGCACATCGGGGCAGGGTCACTCGGGTGATGTCCCCGGATGCATTGCCCCTAAATTATTTAAGAACTGTCAATCCACCAGAGCAGGCAGACGGCTGGAAGCCATCATCGGAAGCGGAGCCTTTTTTTTTATTATTATTTTTTTGGGGGACGGCGGCGGGCATCATGGTTGATGTTGGATCTACTGCGGGGGACATTCTTTTAGTTTTTTCTTTTAATAAAGGACTTGTTAAAGACCGTGTCCTGTCTTTTTTCACACTACACTTTTTGTTTTTTTTGTGAATGAGTATCGGGACCATGTACCCCATACTCATTCACATTGAGGGGGGCCGGGATCCGAGGGCCCCCTTGTTAAAGGGGGGCTTCCAGATTCTGATCAGCCCCCTGCCCGCACCACCAGCCAGGGTTGTCCCCATCAACATTGGAACAAGGTGCTTTGAGGGGGAGCCCCCCCTGCCCCAAAGCACCCCCCCCATGTTGAGGGCATGTGGCCTGGTATGGTTCAGGAGGGGGGGATGCTCGCTCGCCCCCCTCCCCCCCTTTCCTGACCTGTCGGGCTGCATGCTCATATAAGGGTCTGCTATGGATTTTGTGGGGGATCCCCACGCCATTTTATTTATTTATTTTCTTTTTAATTTTGGCGTGGGAGTTCCCTTTAAAAAAATCCATACCAGACCCAAACGGCTTGGTATGAATGGGAGCGGGGACCCCATGCAGTTTTTATTTATTATTTTTTTACATTCAGCTGTCTGTGGGGCACCTTTCTGACAGCTGAAACATTAACACACGGTTGTCACTACTAAAATACCGCATGACTTGATAAAATAACTCATGCGGTTAATAGTACTTACTTTTTTCTGACCTCAGGAATGGATTATTTGGTTTTCAATGCATTCTTATGGGAAGCAGCGTTTCGGTTTACAAATCTTTTTCTATACGAAAAGTCCTGCAGAACAAATTACATTCATAAACCGAGGTATGCCTGTATATTTGAAATACTACAATTTTGGCCATATTCAATATATTTCAATAAATATATATATATACACCTTATTTTTAGCTCCATAAGACGTACCTGATCATAAGACACACCTAGGTTTTAGAGGAGGAAAACAAGAAAAAAATATTCTGAACCAATGGACTGCAGACATAGTACAGGAAATGACCAGAGACTGCAGACATAGTACAGGAAATGACCAGAGACTGCGGACATAGTACAGGAGATAACCAGAGACTGCAGACATAGTACAGGAGATGACCAGAGACTGCAGACATAGTACAGGAGATGACCGGAGACTGCGGACATAGTACAGGAGGTGACCGGAGACTGCGGACATAGTACAGGAGGTGACCGGAGACTGCGGACATAGTACAGGAGGTGATCGGAGACTACGGACATAGTACAGGAGGTGATCGGAGACTGCGGACATAGTACAGGAGGTGACCGGAGACTGCGGACATAGTACAGGAGGTGACCGGAGACTGCGGACATAGTACAGGAGATGACTGCGGACCTTTGGGGAGCGGAAGGGGGGGGCAGCGAGTATCCGAATTTGACAGGTACCCACTCCCACTTCCACAGAGTTGTCCTCCCTCCCCATCTTCTGGGACACGTGACAGGTCCCAGAAGACTGCCAGACCATTCACAAAGTGCAGCGCTTCTCGCACATGCGCAGTGGGCACCCGGCGCCAGGGAGAGAAGATGGTGAGGAGACCGCTGGACCGAGGAACAGGTTCTGCTGCACAGAAGAGCCGAGTGGCCGGCCCGGTATTGTAGCACGGCTGTGGCGGGAATTCCAGGCCAGAACCTCCATATTCGCTCCATAAGAAGCACAGATACTTTCCCCATTTTTTGGGAGGAAAAAAGTGCATCTTATGGAGCGAAAAATACGGTGTATGTGCATGTTGAAATGCTTTTTTTTATTACAAAATATATGAAAAATATTTTTTAATTCAAATATACTCTATGTTTTTAAAGATACAAATCTACATTTTTGGAATGCATTTACTTTTTTTTATATGTTAAAAAAAATCTGAAGAATATACTTAAAAAAAAATATTTTTTCATATACTTTGTAATATATACAAAATGCATTTCAACATGCAGTGTCATTTATTTCAGTAATGCAACTTAAAAGGTGAAACTAATATATGAGATAGACTCATTACATGCAAAGCAAGATAGTTCAAGCTGTGATTTGTCATAATTGTGATGATTATGGCTTACAGCTCATGAAAACCCCAAATCCACAATCTCAGAAAATTAGAATATTACATGCAATCAATAAAACAAGGATTGTACATAGAACAATATCGGATCTCTGAAAAGTATAAGCATGCATATGTACTCAGTACTTGGTTTGGGCCCCTTTTGCAGCAATTACTGCCTCAATGCGGCGTGGCATGGAAGCTATCAGCCTGTGGCACTGCTGAGGTGTTATGGAAGACCAGGATGCTTCAATAGCGGCCTTCAGCTCTTCTGCATTGTTCGGTCTCATGTCTCTCATCTTTCTCTTGGCAATGCCCCATAGATTCTCTATGGGGTTCAGGTCAGGCGAGTTTGCTGGCCAATCAAGCACAGTAATCCCACGGTCATTGAACCAGGTTTTGGTGCTTTTGGCAGTGTGGGCAGGTGCCAAGTCCTGCTGGAAAATGAAGTCAGCATCCCCATAAAGCTTGTCTGTGGAAGGAAGCATGAAGTGCTCCAAAATCTCCTGGTAGACGGCTGCGTTGACCCTGGACTTAATGAAGCACAGTGGACCAACACCAGCAGATGACCTGGCTCCCCAAATCAACACAGACTGTGGAAACTTCACACTGGACTTCAAGCATCTTGCAGTGTGTGCCTCTCCATTCTTCTTCCATACTCTGGGTCCTTGGTTTCCAAATGAGATGCAAAAGTTGCTCTCATCAGAAAAGAGGACTTTGGACCACTGAGCAACAGACCAGGTCTGTTTTTCTTTAGCCCAGGTAAGACGCTTCTGACGTTGTTTGTTGTTCAGGAGCGGCTTGACAAGAGGAATATGACATTTGAAGCCCATGTCCAGGATCTGTCTGTGTGTGGTGGCTCTTGATGCACTGACTCCAGCCTCAGTCCACTCCTTGAGAAAGTCCCCAACATTTTTGAAAAATCCTCTCCAGGTTGCGGTCATCCCTGCTGCTTGTGCACCTTTTTCTTCCACACTTTTCCCTTGCACATAACTTTCTATGAATGTGCTTTGAAACAGCACTTTGGGAACATCCAACTTCTTTGGCAATTACCTTTTGAGGCTTTCCCTCCTTATGGAGGGTGTCAATGATGGTTTTCTGCACAACTGTCAGGTCAGCAGTCTTTCCCATGATTGTGATTCCTACTGAACCAGACTGAGAGACCATTTAAAGGCTCAGGAACCCTTTGCAGATGTTATGGCTTAATTAGCTGATTAGAGTGGGACACTTTGAGCCTAGAATATTGCACCTTTTCACAATATTCTAATTTTCTGAGATTGTGGATTTGGAGTTTTCATGAGCTGTAAACTATAATCATCACAATTATGACAAATCACGGCTTGAACTATCTTGCTTTGCATGTAATGAGTCTATCTCATATATTAGTTTCACCTTTTAACCTCTTGCTGACCGCGCATAGCCGAATGACGGCTTCAACCGCGGCCGGCCAGTTCTGAGTGGACGTCATATGACGTCCTCCCAGAACGCGCTCTCCTGCGCGCCCCAGGGGGCGCGCACCCGGCGATCTCCGTGATCGCTGTGTCCTACGGACACAGCTGATCACGTGATGTGGTGAAAGGCCGATCCCACCGGCCTTTTACCACGTGATCAGCGGTGTCCAATGACACGCTGATCACAGGGAAATGCAAGTGCCGGTTCTCGGCTGCACTTTCCTCACGCTGTCAGATCGTGAGGAAAGTACTGCCGAGAACCGGCAGTTGTCAGAGCGGGGATCGGCACCGATCATTAGGGCACTGATGATCAGTGCCCTGATGATCGGTGCCCAGCAGTGACACCCGCAAGTTCCGCCCAGCAGTGCGCCCACTAGCCCCGCCCACCCGTTCCCAGCAGTGCCCCCACCTGTGCCCAGCAGTGCCCCCACCTGTGCCCAGCAGTGCACCCACCTGTGCCACTCTGCAGTGCCACCTACCTGTGCCCAGAAGTGCCACCTACATGTGCCCAGCAGTGCCACCCACCTGTGCCCACCCACCTGTGCCCACCAGTGCCACCCACCTGTGCCCACCAGTGCCACCCACCTGTGCCCACCCACCAGTGCTGCCCACCAGTGCCACCCACCAGTGCAGCCCAGCAGTGCTGCCAGTCAGTGCCACCAGTCAGTGCCCAGGGGTTGTGCCAGTCAGTGCCGCCAGTCAGTGCCCAGAAGTGATGCCAGTCAGTGCCGTCTATCAGTACCCATCATCAGTGTCACCTATCAGTGCCGCCTATCAGTGCTGCATATCAGTGCCGCCTATCCGTGACCCCTAATTAGTGCTGTCTATCAGTGCCGCCTATCCGTGCCACCTCATTAGTACTGCCTATCAGTGCCCTTTAGTGCTGCCTATCAGTGCCCATCAGTGCCGCCTATCAGTGCCCATCAGTGCCGCCTCATCAACGCAAATCAGTGAAGGAGAAAAAATACCTGTTTGAAAAATTTTATAAAAGATACAAATAAACTTTTTTTTTTTTTCAAATTTTTTGCACTTTTTTTAATTTATAGCGCAAAAAGTAAAGCGCCCAGTGGCAATTAAATACCACCAAAAGAAAGCTCTATTTGTGAGAAAAAAATGATCAAAATTTCATATGGGTACAATGTTGCATGACCGCGTAATTGTCAATCAAAGTGCGGCAGCGCTGAAAGCTGAAAATTGGCCTGGTAAGGAAGGGGGTATAAGTGCCTGGTAGGCAAGTGGTTAAGTTGCTTTACTGAAATAAATGAACTTTTGCACGATATTCTAACTTTTCGAGTTTCACCTGTATATAGAGTTGGAAAGAATATTTCTAAAATATATTTCAGATATATTTTTCTTCCATGTGGGCAAGCAGTTCTATCAGCCCTGCAGTCTGGGCTGCAAAATGCGCCCCCCCCCCCCCTTTTTCCCATCTGTTAACATAAGGAGGAGCTGTTCTGTAGTCTATCTTGGGAGAACCTTAGCAGGAATGACACTGCTCAAACAGAAATTTAGGGGCTAAGTGCATTTTTTTGTTTGATATTTTTGCAGTATTTTTAAAGTCACAATAACATAGGAAAATGTACTTGTACTGCACTGGCTTTTTGTTTTTTTGCACAGACATAAGTCTAGCTGTGATGGAAAAAATGAGTGGGCTGCCATTGTAGACTTCCTAAAAATGCTAGTTGGTGAGAGACAGTAGCTGTAATCTGTCATGTGTAGGACAGCAGGTGTATACAC
The DNA here is from genome assembly GCF_062004578.1 of Staurois parvus. NCBI lineage: Eukaryota > Metazoa > Chordata > Amphibia > Anura > Ranidae > Staurois > Staurois parvus. The sequence goes on from NW_028317825.1 coordinate 9,473,921, forward strand.
AGCCAAAACCAAAAGGTCAATAATGCTCAAACCCAAACATATGCTTTCTCAGATTTATTTTAATCCACTCCTTCTTTTTACACATCCCTGGGCAAGCAAGCTCAAGTAATGCTGATCTGAATGAAACCTATTGCAGCTTACCAATTCATAGATGTGATGGCTGCATTAGCTTCCTTGTTAGGCTTCCATTCTTCTATTTTCATCTGGTGATTTAGCCAGGAAGTCTGTTATTTTTTAAGTGCACAAGCTCTCCAGCAGAAAGTATCAGTTTTCATGGATGAAACAAACCACTTAGCTAGGGGTGATTAAAATGATCAGCTTTTATTTATTCATGCAAAACTTTTATCCCATAAGGAAAAAAAACTGCACCCGATTATAAAGTGTGAGCTGGAGTTTGGCATCAATTAGTTGATTTAAATCTGCTAACATATTTAATACTTCCTCCCCCCCCCCCCCCAGACTGACAGTGCTGCTGTCTGCTGTGCCTTCTCTGCTTGTTCATGCAAAGTTGTGTCTTACTAATACAGGTGTGTTGATGGCCAGATTACCAGGTGGGAACTGAGGGAAGAAAGCCAAAGAAAAGAAAATAGATACCACTCCAAAGCTGAATTCCACCGTATGCATATTCCATACCTGGCTGATTGTAGTGGAAGCAGAGGATCACTGTAGTAAATGCTACTACAGTGATATTTCCTATATTCTTGGTCTTGCGCTGATCATCTTCCCTGCTGCGTAGTCAAAACGGGATTATTTGCCTGGCACAGGTGACATTTACAGTGAATGCAGAGCATTCGATGCTTGGATGAGGTAGAGAAACAAGACAGTGACATTGTGATCTTCACCTCATCCAATCAGAGATAGTCCTGCACTCAGTGAGAGGAATACAAAGGCATTCTCTGAATGGCACTATGTTGAGCGAGCAACCCACTCTGTTCACTATGCAGCAGTGCAGCTACACAGGACCCAGAAGATAACGAGGATCACTGTAGTAGTACGGGCTACTACAGTGATTCTCCGCTTCCACAGGGATCAGCCAGGTATGGAATATGCATAATCACATTGGTCCTAGCTGGACCAATGTAACTATGCAAAAATATCCATACCTGGAATTTAGCTTTAACATGAAAAAAAACCATAACCCCAGGTTCAAAAAAATTGGGACACTGTAAAATCTACTTAAACAATGAATGCAATGATTTGCAAATCTTATAAACCTATGTTTTATTCACAGTAGAAAATAGAAAACATCAAATGTTTAAACTGAGAAAATGTACCATTTTAGGGGGAAAAATGGTAATTTTTACAATGATGGCAGCAGCACGTCTCAGAAAAATGTTGGTACAGGGCAACAAAAAGTTGGCAGTGCTAACAAGGAAGGGCTGGAGGAACATTTTACAACTAATTAGGTTAATTGGCAACAGGTCAGTAACATGATTGGGTATAAAAAGAGCACCTTAGAGAGTCAGAGGGGTGGATTTACAAGGCAAATAGACTGTGCACTCTGCAAGTGCAGTTGCAGTCATTTTCATTAGTCTATTTAGTAAATCAACCACAGTGTCTCAGATGTTGATGGTCAGAGGTTCACCAATCTTGAAAAGCTGTGCCTAAAGATTGTCAAACAATTTTGGAATAATCTTCCTCAACATAAAATTGCAAAAGCTTCAAATATATCATCATCTACAGTATATAATATCCTCAAAAGATTCAGAGAACCTGGAGAAATCTCTGTGCAAAAGGGACAAGGCCGAAACACAATATTGGATGACTGTGATCTTTGGGCCCTAAGAAGGCACTGCACTATAAACAGGCATGATTTTTTGATCGGCATCACTGCGTCGGCTCAGGAATACTTCCAAAAATCACTGTCTGTGAACACAGTTCATCATGTCATCCAAAAATTCAAGGGTAAAGCTTAATCATGCAAATAAGTCCTATTTGAACATTATCTAGAAACACAGCCATCTTCTCTGGGCCAAAGCTCATTAAAAATGGTCTGTTGCAAAGTGGAAAACTGTTCTGTGGTCAAAATGTGACATTCTTTTTGGCAACCATGGGTGCCTTGTCCTCTGGTCTAAAGAGGAGAGGCTTCCAGCTTTTGATGACTGCTCACTTCAAAACCTGCATCTCTGATGATATGGCGGTGCATTATGCCTATGGAATGGGCAGCTTGCACATCTGGAAAGGCACCGTCAATGCTGAAAGAAATATCCAGGTTTTAGAGCAGCATACAATATGCTCCGATCCAGATGACATCTTTTTCAGGAAAGACCTTGCATATTTCAGTAGAACAATGCTAAACCGCATACTTCATCTATGAAAACAGCATGGCTTCTTAATAAAAGTGTCCAGGGACTTAACTGGCCTGTCTTCAGTCCAGACCTTTCACCAATTAAAAATAGTTGGTGCATCTTGAAATGAAAAATATGACAAAAAAGACTGGGGGCTGTTGAGCAGTTAGAATCCTATATCAGGCAAAATGAGACAATGTTCCTCTCCCACAACTGCAGCAAATGGTCTCCTCAGTTCCCAGACGTTTACAGAGTGTTTTTAAAAGAAGAGGGAATACTACATCGTAGTGAATATGGCCAAACTTTTTTGAAACATGTTGCTTTCATCTATTTCGAAATTACTTTATTTTTTTCCCTAAAATGCTATACTTTCTCAGTTAAACATTTTGGTATGTTTTCAATTTTCGATTGTGATTAAAATATGGGTTTGTGAGATTTGCAAATCATTGCATTTTGGATTTGGGGTTGCATTTGGGTGCTTGGTTTCCTTTAACACTACATGATCTATAAATATACACTCACCGGCCACTTTATTAGCTACACCTTGCTAGTGCCAAGAAAATATCATCCACACCATTACACCACCAGCAACAGCCTGAACCGTTGATACAAGGCAGGATGAATCCATGTTTTCATGATTACGTCAAATTCTCACACTAACATCTCAATGTTGCAGCAATTAGTCTGTCCATTCTCCTCTGGCATCAACAAGACATTTTCGTCCACACAACTGCTGCTTACTGAATATTTTCTCTTTTTCAGAGCATTCTCTGTAAACCCTAGAGATGGCTGTGCATGAAAATCCCAGTAGATCAGCAGTTTTTTAAATACTCGGACCAGCCTGTCTGGCACCAACAACCATGCCATGTTCAAAGTCACTTAAATCCCCTTTCTTCCCCATTCTGATGCTTGGTTTGAATTTCAGTAAGTCGTCCTCACCATGTCTACATGCCTAAATGCATTGAGTTGCTGCCATGTGATTGGCTGATTAGCAATATGTGTTACCAAGCAATTGAACAGGTGTACCAAATAAAGTGGCCAGTGAGTGTATGTTTTGGTAGTTTTAGAACAAATGATAAATATTTCAGTTTTTAGGTTGTTTTACTATTCCAATTAAATTATAGGAATGCATGGTATTAAATAAAAGTTACAAAACTATTACATTATCATTCCAGTTTAATCTGAAAACACAATTCCAGGCATTGAGTGAAATCAGTTAAAGGATACGTTCACCTTTTGACCAAAAATAATAAATGCACATTTTTTTGCAGGTAATGTGCATTTAATATTTTTGGTTGCAGGAGCCTGTACAGCAGATCGCTGGTGCCATGCAGACCTGTGAAAATATCTGCTTGCCTGTACATGATCCCAAAGGTGAACTTGTACTTTAATGAACTGCTAATGTTATTTGAGAAATTCTGCAACTGTACAGAAGTCCACTCAGTTTACCCAAATCTAAAGTGCTAACTGCACTGTAGTCAGATTCCTTAGAGTCCCCCCCCCCCCCCCCCCCCCCATGTAGATTGGATGAGTCAGGAGTATGTGCTGTGTCAGAGCTTCATTTATAAAAAATATGCTTGTGCACTGATCTTTAAAGTGATATTAAAGGCTCTTTTTTTGTGCTAAAATAAAAAACAGGTTATACTTCCTGCTCCGGATGCCCCCTTAGCAAGCCTTGTGCTATGGGGGTACCAGTTTATGCATGATCCTAAGCCGCAGGCTGTGTGTGTTGATTGAGGGGCACAGGAAGTCATTAACTGTCAGGTTCTACTGTCACCCACAGGAGGACTGGACACTGGCAGACAAAAAGGAAAACATTTATAAAAGCACAAGCCAGCCCAGAATGAACCCTCCTACATCCAGTAGGCTTCACTTTTTTGCAAATATCCTAGGAGAATAGACTTCTTTACTTAGGTCCGCTGGAAAAGGTCTAGCTATTTTGCTTCTAGCATTTTTCAAGATTCCTCTGTAAATCATTTCAAGAGCTAGTCTGTACAGTTGCAGCTATCCAGAAAGGCCTTTTTCCCAGCCTAGTTTTGTTGTGCCATGCCCAGACTCTGCTTGGATTTTGCAGGTCTAGCCTAGAAGTGACCTTTAGGCCCTGGGTGCCACATAAGACGCTTTGTAGGCACCATTCAGGTAACAAGTTATGCACAGAGTGCTTTCCAGGCTCCAGAATTGTTTGCATTGCTTCAGCGCAATGGTGAGTATCCTCACCGTTGAACCGCTGGCTGCATTTAAAATTCTTGCTCTTCTCCAGTTTCTACCTCCTGTGGGACTGAGCACTGACATCCACTGGATGGCTTTCTCTTCTGCCATTCAAAATCAAGGAAGCATCTACCCGTTGCTGCTGCTGCTCCAGCATTGCACAGAGACATGTGGAAATCTGATCTCCAGTTTGTTCCTACCACACATCCGCTGTGACATTGGTTACCTGTGGTTATCTCATTGGCTACTGGCTGTCTAAGCTTTTGTGATTACCTAAGGTCTTGGTTGGTTGCATCACCCTCACATGGTTGCAACGTCTTTATCTATGCCTAGAACTTTCCTTCGCTAATGGTTCCCAGGGCTGTTTGTTTTGTACCGTTCGATAGTACTGACTTCTTCAATATGGAATCCTGTTACCCTATATAACTAGTTATAGGGTCTACCCTGTCATTGGAAATCCCCTTTGCTCTGCCAGGTGAGGCCAATCCCCATGCTTTATCAAATAAGTCCCCTTCTACAGTCACTTACCACTGTTACCTCTAGTTTTGTGTTTTTCAGAGCTCTTACAGCTGCAAAGAGGAATTCTTTTATTGGGATTGGTAGCATTCTGATGGGTCCCCTGAGCATCCACTGGATTTGGTTCCTTTTGGAAAGGATTTTATTAAGCAGTGGTCTATACCCACGGTGGATGTGTCAGTGACCCACCTTAATAGGGAAACCATAAGGTCAATTGAGGGTATCCTCACTTTCAAGAATTGTACAGACTAACAGAATCCCAGCGTGCCATTATTTTGACATGGCACAGCAAATCGCATAGTGTGAAGCTTGTTGGCCTAAAAAAGCTTATGGGGTTTTTTTTTGGGGGGGGGGGGGGGGGGGCGACAAGCTTTGCGTGATACAGATTGCCACGCAGTAAATCGCACATCAGTCGTGGCAAATTGCATCACATGAAGCTTAATACCCAAAGGAAGCTAAGATCACCTGCTACACTATAAGTTGCTAATCGCTGCCATTACTGGAATAAATAAAAAATTTCAATATATATACTGTCAATTGTAGAAGCTATAACTTTCACACAAACCAATTGATATACACTTATTGGGATTTGTTTACCAAAGACATAGCAGAATACATTTTGGCCTAAATTTATGCAGAAACTTTATTTTCTATTGAATATATAGCAGAAAGTAAAAAAAAATTGGGTTTTTTTTTTGTTTTTTTTTTTAATTTTTATATTTTTTTTAATTTATATAATATAAAACAACCCAGTGGTGATCAAATACCACCAAAAGGACGCAGTATTTGTGTGGGGGAAAAAAATTATATAAAGTTTGTTTCCGTACAGCATTTCATGACTGCGCAATTACCAGTTAAATTAGCGCAATGAGGTATAGCAAAAAATGGCCTGGTCATGAACGGGATAAAATCTTCTGGAGCTGAAGCGTTTAAACAGTATTTTGAAAAGTGTTAATATTGTCCCTAATGCACTAACACAGAACTTAAATAATTCCTGTCTCTTTGAATACTATATGGTAGACAAGGCTGAGAGTGTCATTGTCACATATCAGCGACAGCACATTGTGAGTCTGATCAGCCGCTTGTCACAAGTTGGTGAAGGTGGCCCGGGGTCTGACACTGCATCCATCACAATTGCCCTCTCAGAATTACAAACTGAACCCCCCACGACTATTACTCTAGTTAGAACCTCACCTTATACCTTCCAGAGTCACAGCACAGATTAGTAGACCTAACTGAACCCCTGGGGTATCTTGGATCAAAAGATCTTTGTCCTAGCTCCTTCTTGGTCTTAGGCTACAGACATGACACTTCCTGCTGTAGGACCGCTGCCATGTCTATGGACAATTTTTACAGTAAATATAGACGCTTCATGATCTATCCAGTGTGCCACAGCCTTTTCTTTCACCTTCAGTGGACTGTGTACCCCGGTTTTTACAATAAATATGGACACTTCATAATTTATCCAGTGTTCAGCAGCCTTTTATTTCACTTCTGGATGACTGTGTCACAGTGCTGGCATGCCTCTACCATTGAGGAGGAACAGGAGATCATGCTGCTGCAAGAAAAGTAGTTTAGGTCCTGAATCGGACACTACCTTGTACTCTAGTGCTGGCCTCTCTTTTCTTGTCGATTGCAGTCTTCGAAAGGTCAGTTTTTAGAAACTGCCAAATTCTGAGTGATCCAGCACCAAGGTGCGTTTCTGATCCTGCGTTGCAAGAAGATGACATCAGAGGGAGGCTCCATGGTTCCCTGAGCCGTCCGCATTTTGAACAAGCTAGCTTCCTGGCACAATAACCTTCTGGCAGCAGCAGGAAATGGTCTCAACCAGATCTAGGTCCTTCCTCATTGTTTGCCTCAAAGACTCGAGAGGAGGACTCAAGATAGGAAGGGCTTTCATCTAGTCTCTTACCTTAGGGCTTCACCTCAAGGGTGGTTCCTTGCTGATGAGGTGCTGAGCTTGATCCTCTGTCAGATTGTAGCTTTCCTTCCAATATTAGAAGAGGTCTACTTTCTATTCCCTGGCTAAGGTTGTCTTGTATGGGATTTCCTCTTGGAGCCAATGTTACACTCCCAGGAGATGTTCTGACTTATGTTAAGAATTTATCTCTAATAGTCGTTTAGGTGAATCTGTTTGGCAGCCTTTTTAGACATAGGCCTTTTTAGGTTCCTCTTTCCTCATGAGATCAGGTGAGTTGATGCTTAGGGCCTTCTTTTTTTTTCTTACTTTATCGGTACATTCATCTTAGGGTTTTCTGTCAAGTTGCAGTTTCCTGGGGTTCTCTCTCCACTATTTGACCACATCATTGATTACCAGTCTTGTCAGAAAATCTTTGTTTGTTCCATCCTTCTAGTTATATTAGGTTAGTCAGCTTCATGCTTTTGGAATGTGGCTGGTGTCTGTCAAGACATTCCCCAACTTCAACTTACTTTCTCTTGGCCCTGGGACATCAGACATAGTTCCTCATCTCTTTTTGCTCTGGTTATTTTCTTCCCCAACCACATGGGGGTTTGAACTCATCTGTTCCCAAGGTGGCTCTTGAGCCTGTTAGTCGTTATTTGCTTTGTCCCTCATGGGGCGAGAAGAAAAATAAAATTTTACACTCACTATAAGAAGAAGGGATACAGCAGTGCTTTCTGTGTGAAGTATTGTAATGAAAACAATTTAATAATAAAATAAAGCAATTCACGAAAGAAGCACATAAACTTGCATATGCAAGTTTATGTGCTTCTCTTATGAGTTGCTTTATTTTATTATTAAATTGTTTTCATTACAATACTACACTCAGAAAGCGCTGCTGTATCGCATCTTTTTTGCCTGCCATGCCGCTTCCATTGGTCATAGTCACATGGACCTATTACTTACAAGGACTATAGACAATAATCTGTTTATTTAGATTACATGTGTTTATGGGACATTGATCATTTGGTCATCATTTTCCCCTTGCTTTTGACTCCCTGAGCACCACCACTACCTCTCTCCTATTGTCTTGTACTCAGTATAAAAATCTTTTCTTGGAGTCCATTGAAGGTCATAGATTCCACCGCTTTGTGTTTGTAATTATGTTCTTATAACATTCTTGGTATTCCTTGCTACAAAATTGAAGCATGCCAGTTGTTTAAGAAGTTATCCTGGGTTGTCCTAAGATTTTTATTTTGTTTGCCAGTTTCCAGTCCAAAAAAGGATTGCTGCACTTAGAAAATCTTAAAAAGCGGAGTTCCAGGCGTTTTTGTGTTTATTAAAAGTCAGCAGAAAAAACTGTAGCTGCTGACTTTTAATAAACACACACTTACCTGTCCCAGGGTCCAACTATGTACTAACCCGTGCAGTCCCTTCTCTTTTTCTGTGTGCTATGGCGCCGGCATCTCCACTGTGGGCACCAGGCTCTGACAGCTTGCGGCTTCACAGCCTGGTGTCCACTGCGCATGCGCGAGTCACGCCGCGCCTCCTGATTGGTCCAGCAGTCTCCTGGGACCTGTGAGAGTTCCCAGGAAGTGGGAGTGGGTACCTGTCAAAACCAGGTACTTGCTCCCCCCTCCCCCGCAAAAGGTGCCAAATATGGCAGTGGAGGGGGGAGGAGGCAAATAAGCGAAGCTTCCACTTTTGAGTGGAACTCCGCTTTAATGTAGAAAAAGATTATATGCAAAAAAAAATCAATACAGTGTTCAACACTGTATTGATTATTTTGTATTTTTTGTATATTATCTTTTTCTACATTAAGATTTTTGAGTGCAGCATTCCCCTTCCTTTTTCTATATATGGCCTTTTGGGAGGGCCTGATTGCTATGCACTGTAATCAGATACTGCTGTGCACCTCACCTATGCGATTGTGTGTGTGTGTGTGTATATACAGTATATATGTGTGTGTGTGTGTATATATATATATATATATATATATATATATATATATATATATATATATATATATAAAACAATTATAAAATGTTTAATGCTTAAGGTGCTGTAGGCCCTTTAAATCTAGTTTGTGTGTAGTGTGATTTCACTTCTACATTAAACCTAATAAGAAGAATGATCTTTGTGTGCAATTCTCAGTGATGAGACAAAAGAAAGAATAGAAACCACTTTGGGAATGTGACAGTGATGTTTTCTTCCCTTGGGGAATTCTTTGTTTAGGAATGCCTGGAAGACATCGATCGTGCACAAGAGCATGGATATCCTGAACGAATAAAGAGCAAAATACTTCAGCGGCAGGCAGAGTGTTTGCGAAAGCTGAAACAATCTGAATTCTCCAGCATTCGTCTTCCCAGCACAGAAAGTATTAACCTGACTGATCCCACAAGGGAGCATGCTGCAGATGCGTTATGTGGCAGACTACAAGAGTTGAAGTTAGACAGAAACCTGCAGCTAACTAATGCTTCCAGTTCCCTAGACATGCATTTCAGCAATTCCAAAGGTCGCCACTTGGTGGCTACTCAGGATATTGCACATGGAGAGCTCTTGATAGGGGAAGAAGCCTATGTCAGTGTGATTATTCCTGACAGAAAGCCAAGCAGCATTAAAGCTACATGGGATGTCAGTGTTACTAACTGTGATCTTTATTGTCACCACTGCCTACAAAGGAGTTTGACCTCCCTACCTTGTCACCAGTGCAGTTTTGCCAGATATTGTAGCCCTAACTGTAGAGATGTGGCCTGGAAGGGGTATCACTATGTGGAATGCTCATTGGGTAGCTGTCTTCTTGCTCTAGGTGTGTTCTGCCACACAGCACTGAGGACAGTCTTACTGGCTGGCCTCAGACAGGTTTTTGAGGTCTTTCACCAGGCGCTGGATGTGAAGACTAAAGCTCAGGACAGTGTAAGTGGGATCATTTATAATGAGCAGTATTGTAGCAACTATAAATCTTTATTTACTCTCCAAGCACACCCTGAACTTCAGAATGAGGAGCAGAAGTTTCTTTATGGCCTTACAAGTGCAGCTTTGTGTAAGAAATTATGTCCCGACATCCTGAAAACAAGCATGGAAGCATCAAGTCTAAATGCAGAGACGACAACAGAAAAAGAACAATCAGATATGCACATAATTGGTTCAACTATATTCTTTCACATGCTCCAGCTCCATTGCAATGCTCAAGCAGTGACAGTCCTCCAACAGGATTTTGATGGTAATTATTAGGAATTCTTTCTTGTATGTTTATATTAGCAGTCTCCAAAATACGAAGACAGCAATAGTATTAAATGCATTGGTATTTTTAGTATTATGAAAGAAAGCATGTTACATGGTATAGAAGATGCATTTGTAAAGCAGGTTAAAAGTATGTAGAATGTATTTCCCCTGTGATATTTTGGGGGTCCAGATCAATAGCCAGCCATCTTCGTTAAAGCAAACTGATTTTTATTCAAAAACAGGCAAACAAAGTAGCTTTTCTTCAGCATAAACCAAACAAAAAACAGCCCATACATTCTGGTACAGAAACAGAAATTTGGATCACTACTAGTGTAAACCTGACCCACAACAGGGTTTAAAGTTCCCACCTGTTTAGGAGTTTTGAAAGGTCGTAAGAGCTCAGCAACATCCCAATATCCAAGACAGACCACATTTCTCTCATAGCTGTGCCCTGTTCTACTCAACACCTCATGGACACCTGTTGGCTGCTTCTTGCCTTTTCATTCCTCTCTTGCAGGTGGGTTAACCTGATCACCAAAAGGACCAAAGCACCAAAAGTTTGGGTTGGAGACTCTTTACCACTCAAAATCTCTCCAAGCCTCCAAATTTCAGGACCCATATGAGGACTTAATAATCCTGGGTAAATTACAAGTCAATGTTCTCCTTTATCGAATCACCCCAGAACCCCTCACCCTGCACGGGTGAGAATCCCTGAGTACTTCACACTGCTTTTTGTCATTCCGCTTAAAGGGATCACAACCCAAACAAAGAAGACACCCTGGTCAGTCCCATCCAGGACCCATCCCTGGTGTCCTGTACACTACAAACTTTTTAAATACAGGGTGGTAAGAAACAAAAGGAAATCCATCATTTATTGAAACTCTCGGTTTCTGACCACAAGCTTAAAATATGATTTTACAATATCCTTTGGATTTACTAACATCTATTTAGTGTGAGACCTTTTTGAATAGATGTAAATTGAAAGGATAGTTTAGAAAAGCCCATGCAGTTATTAATTGTTGGTAAATCCAAAAGAGATTGTTTTAACCAGATGGTAATGTGTTTGATGCCTAAACACTGGAGGCAGTTATTGAAAATTATGTCTCCCTGAGTATAGTGATGTTTGGTAGCCTTTTATTAGGAGGATTCACATTTTGTTATACATGTATTACTTCATTCATTGTAATTTACTATTCATAGGGTACACAACTCTACAATAAGCCTCCAGTACGCTTGTTTTCATGCGGTTTTTGTGCATTGACACTTCCTGAATAGGGTATTGCGTTCATTTCAATGAGGTGCCCTACATGCAACAAATGCATCGAGTAAGCTCAAGAATCATTCTGAGTACTGCAAGTTTTTTTAGCCATGTACAGTATGTTGTGTTTTTTTCACATATAAACCATGCGTCTAGCTGGCCATGTTTAGAGTGCCACTAATAAGGAATGGCAACTACAGCACTAATTTTTTGCCCAATTTTGCTTCCATGGGTCCATGTGCTACTGTAGTGTATATGAAGCCTTAGTGTATCTATTTTGGACACAGAGATATACTACTTATGTCATTATTTCACACATTTATAATGTGTATGCATATATAGAGAGCATATGTTGTTAGGTGGCAAATATGCTAATACATTTCCAATTTTTTTGGAACTGGCTCTAGCCTAATTTTGTTTGCAAGGTGTACACAGGATTTCTAGAATTAGTAACTGATGTATTTATTAGTCCAATATTTCAGAAGGTCCCTCTGTTTCTGAAACGGAGGGGAATGTGTGTGTGTGTATATATATGTATGTGTATATATATATATATATATATATATATATATATATATATATATATATATACAGTTGCAAGAAAAAGTATGTGAACCCCTTGGGATTACGTGGAGTTTTGCATGAATTGGGCATAAAATGTGCTCTGAACGTCATCTAAGTCACACCAATAGAAGAACACAGTCTGCTGAACATAATACTACACAAACATTAGATGTTGCCATGGTTTAATTGCACATAACATGTAAACATTCACAGTGCAGGGAGGAAAAAGTATGTGAACCTTTGGACTTAATAACTGGTTGACCCTCCTTTGGCAGCAATAACCTCAACCAAACGTTTCCTGTAGTTGCAGATCAGACCTGCACAATGATCTGGAGTAATTTTGGACCACTCCTCTTCACAAAACTGTTTCAGTGTAGCAATATTCTTGGGATGTCTGGTGTGAATCGCTCTCTTAAGGTCATGCCACAGCATTTCAATTGGGTTGAGGTCAGGACTCTGACAGGGCCACTCCAGAAGGCGTATTCTGTGCTGTTGCAGCCATTGTTTTGTTGAATTACTTGTATGCTTTGGGTCATTGTCCTGTTGCATCACCCATCCTCTGCGGAGCTTCAGTTGGCGGACAGATGGTCGTACGTTTTCCTGCAAAATGTCTTGATAAACTCTGGAATTCATTTTCCCATCAATGACAACAATCCGTCCATGCCCTGAGGCAGCAAAGCAGCCCCAAACCATGATGCTCCCTCCGCCATGTTTTACAGTGGGGATGAGGTTTTGATGTTGGTGTGCTGTGCCTTTTTTTCTCCACACATAGTGTTGTGTGTTCTTCCCAAACAACTCAATCTTGGTTTCATCTGTCCACAGTATATTTTGCCAGTAGTGCTGTGGAACATCCAGGTGCTCTTTTGCAAACTTCAAACGTGCTGCAATATTCTTTTTGGACAGCAATGGCTTCCTCCGTGGTGTCCTCCCATGTACTCCATTCTTGTTTAATGTTTTCCTTATTGTAGATGTGTCAACAAAAATGTTAGCATGTGCCAGAGATTTCTGTAGGTCTTTAGCTGACACTCTGGGATTCTTCTTTACCTCATGCAGCATTCTGCGCTGTGCTCTTGCAGTCATTTTTACAGGACGACCACGCCTAGGGAGAGTAGCAACAGTGCTAAACTTTCTCCATTTGTAGACAGTCTGTCTTACCGTGGACACATGAACATCAAGGCTTTTGGAGATACTTTTGTAACCCTTTCAAGCTTCATGCAAGTCAACAATTCTTGATTGTAGGTCTTCTGGGAATTTTTTTCTGCGAGGCATGTTTCACATCAGACAGTGCTTCTTGAAACCAGTAAACCCAAAACAGGTGTGTGTTTTTTAAGGGCAGGACAGCTGTCAGCAACACATCCAATATCATCACACTGATTGGAGTCAAGGTTGGCTCACTCCTGGCTCCAATTAGCTCTGGGAGAAGACATTAAGCTAGGGCCTCACATACTTTTTCCTCCCTGCACTGTGAATGTTTACATGTTATGTGCAATTAAACCATGGCAACATCTAATGTTTGTGTAGTATTATGTTCAGCAGACTGTGTTCTTCTATTGTTGTGACTTAGATGACTTTCAGAGCACAGTTTATGCCAAATTCATGCAAAACTCCACATAATCCCAAGGGGTTCACATACTTTTTCTTGCAACTGTATATAGATCGTTGGTACCTGCTTAGCTGGTGCCTCTGTGACTGAAGTTGTCAACTAATTTGCGGTGTCGCAGGGTACAGATTAAAGGTTATGATGGCATATACAGTTTCTGGGGAAACATACTCTAATAACCATAATCGCATTTGACATGGTCAACTGCCTGAAAGAGGAAAAAGGACACTGCACAGGATTGTGACCCAGAATAAGAAAACAACTGCTGCAAAAGTGACTGCAGAGCTCAATCTCAGTCTTTCAAAGTCTTGTCCACAAAAATTGTGCAGTGGGAACTCCATAAGCAAATTATTCACGGGTGAGCTGCAGTTGCCAAACCACTAGTTACTGATATTAATGCTCAGAAGAGGAGAGAGTGGTGTAACACCCATAAATCGAGGACTATCGATCAATGGAAGACTGTATTATGGTCCGATGAATCGAGCTTTCACATTCTTCCTAACCACTGGACATGTTTACATGTGGCAAACTCCATCCCAAACGTGCGACTAGGACTGTCTTGTGCCAGTGGTAAAGCATGGTAGTGGCGTAATTATGGCTTGTGCAGTCATATGTTGGTATTCTGCAGGCCCCATCATCACCTTGAAAGGTAGAGTCACTGCCAGCGACTATGTACAAATTTTGGGCAATAATGTCCACCCCATGGTGCATACATTGTTTCCTTAAGACCGCGCCATTTACCAAGACAAGAATACTCCAATTCACACATCTGGTGTTGTCAAATCTTGGTTTGATGAGCATGCAGACAAAGCCTTGCACCTTCCCTGGGCGCCGCAGTTACCTTAATGTCATAGAGCAACTATAGTCAATTTTAAAGAATAAGGTTCGGGCTCCTTTTCCACCTCCGGCAGCTCTGTGAGAGCTGGAGTGATTTTTGCATGAAGAGTGTTTTAAGATTTCATTATCCACTATCCATGACTTATATTCCCAGAAATAGGCCGTCTTGGATGCCAAAGACTGTCCAACACCATATTTGGTAACAATTTTGTTCTTTTATCTAGTATTTCCATAATTTTGTCCATCCCGTGTGTGTGTGTGTGTGTATGTATATATATATATATATAATTACATTTTAAACGTTACAATTTCTTTCTATTATTTCTAGAAACTGCTGCCTCAGTAGTGGAAAGCAGCAAGTTCTCCCGTCTTGCCACTGCAGTTTTTCCAGTTCTAAGCTTGTTAAACCATTCATGTGAACCAAACACAAGTGTATCCTTTCAAGGTAGATGTGCAATGGTTAGAGCTTGTAGAGAAATCAGAAGAGGGGAGGAGGTGGTCCACTGCTATGGTGAGTTTTTTTAATGCATTATTAGAAAAATCATCATCGAAACATTCTAAAATGGTTTCCTTTTGTACAGTCTACACAGTTAAAGTTGTTCTCAGATTAAACCATTGTTTACCCTAATGCATTGCCTATCTGTCATTTGCATTAATTTTCTTTTTTTAGGCTTTTTCTTTCTGATTTTGCCTGATGATCTGGCCAATAACACATCTTATTAGCGTGCCCCCACTCTGGATGAAGGAGCATCAGAGACACCTTTGGAGAGCAACATTGTCAGTCTGCAGGAAGGGGAGTGTTGGATACTAGGGATGCACTAATACTGTTTTTTTAATTGGTGAGTACGAGTACCGATATTTTCAATATCGATTACCGATACTTTGCAGTGCAATATGCATCAATACAAAATGTATGGACACAAATTGCACCGCAAAGAATTGCATACGATTTGAACAGGAATGCGATTCCTGTCCATATCGCAATTGGTTTCATCACTGCTCCTTGTGAGCCCAGGCTGTCATAGTCTGAGTTCACACAGCAGCAGTGCAGAGAGTGGGGATGTATACTATGGTAGCAAATGCTACATATTCCCAGTGGTAGGAGAGGAGTGAAAGGGGCGGGATTTCAAATCCCCACCACTTTCTTTCCTCTCCTTGCAGTGATGACAGTTCAGGCTAGAGGGCTTTTGATTGGGTAGCACTGTCACATGGACAGCCATGCCATCTACCCCATACTGTCATCGCTGCAAGGAGAGCAGAGAAAGCCATTTAACAGGTCTGGGGATTTCAAATCCCCACTTCTTTCTCTCCTCTCATACCGCTGGGCAAATGGGGGCATTTGCCTCATACATCCCCACTCTCTGCTTAGCTTGGGATGCCTGCAGAAAGGTTTCCCACACAGCTCCTGTCTGAACTCAGACTATGACAAGCCTGGGTTCAAACAGGAGCATTGGGGAAAATGCTTCCGATTTGGACAGGAATCGCATTCCTGTTCAAATCGCACACTAATCTTTGCGGTGCAGTTTGTAATGGCGCAAATCGCACCGCAAAGTATCGGTTTCTGGTATTGAGTACTCCTAAAAATACTCGATATTGGCACCAGTACTGGCATCAGTGCATCCTTATTAGATATACAAGCAGATTTAGATACACTAAGCAAATGAAAGCCATACTCCAGCTCACACTTTATAGGCAGTTGCAGCAACAGTGTTTTGTTCTTTTTGGGGTAAAGGTTTTACATAAATAAAAGCTGATAATTGTATGCACCCGTCAGTAATACATGGTTTTCTCAACTCACTAACTACTATATCTGCAGGGCAGCTTGTTCTGTTGAAAAACAACAGACTTATTAGCAGGATCACTAGGTGAAAAAAAGAAAGAAAGCTTAAAAAAGAAAATTAACATCCCTAAGAATTGGTAAGCTGCAGTACAACAGACGGTTCATTTAGGGATTAATACTGCTTTAAAGTGTTACTAAACCCACAACAGTAAAATCAGTCTGTATATGCAGTAAAGCATGCTCGTTATACTCCCTGTGAAACCGAAGGGGTTATTCCTCTGCATTGTGTAAAAAGGCTGTTTAATCCTGACTTCTCTGATCTTCCTCTTCTTCCAGTGTCCCCCTCTTTTCTCCTGATAAGACATATTGTGTGGAGTCACTCTGCACATGCTCAGTTTGGTGTGTATTACTAGAGAGGGGTTTTTTTTCTTGGGAGAGTGCATGTGATCAGCACAGGGCCAATCAGCATTGTCCAGACAGAGGTCAGAGGTTCTGCATCCTCTTAGAGCAAAATGAAACCTACCCCTACAAGCTTTAACCAGTGCTCGGCTGGACACTGATAGAAGTCACAAGGCTGCAATAACTGCTGATGAGAAAAGGTATTTAACAGTTTATATCTTCTAAAATAATTGCACTTCTATGTTCTGTGTACTATGGGAGACCAGATGTAGTGAATGCAGGGTCCTGGGTTTAGTAACACTTAAAGGCTGCTTTTCCTATGCTTTCCAATTTGCTTACCTTGTATGGGAATATATGTTGTTTTTGAGTTCAATAGCTTGAGTTGAAATTAACAAACTCAATTATCGTCTCTTTTGTTATTGGACTGCTTCGTCCAAAGTGTTTGTAAAAGCCAGTCTGTCTGATAGGATGTGATTATTTCTGTGCTTTCTTTTTAGATAACCTAACTTGCTCGGGGAATATTTTGTCTCATATTACATGTTTATTTTTAAAACGTATACAGATAGTAAAAAAAAAAAAAAAAAGATAATATACATCAGTTTAAAAATATAAACTTAAAAAAAAACAACCTTTGCCCTAATGACACTGTCACTATCCTATTGACACTGTCTACTGCTCTACTGACTGGTGATGTCTACTGCTCTACTGATTGGTAATGTCTACTGCTCTACTGATTGGCAATGTCTACTGCTCTACTGACTGGTAATGTCTACTGTTCTACTGATTGGCAATGTCTACTGCTCTACTGATTGGTAATGTCTACTGCTCTACTGATTGGTAATGTCTACTGCTCTACTGATTGGTAATGTCTACTGCTCTACTGATTGGCAATGTCTACTGCTCTACTGATTGGTAATGTCTACTGCTCTACTGATTGGCAATGTCTACTGTTCTACTGATTGGTAATGTCTACTGCTCTACTGACTGGTAATGTCTACTGTTCTACTGATTGGCAATGTCTACTGCTCTACTGATTGGTAATGTCTACTGCTCTACTGATTGGCAATGTCTACTGCTCTACTGATTGGTAATGTCTACTGCTCTACTGATTGGCAATGTCTACTGTTCTACTGATTGGTAATGTCTACTGCTCTACTGATTGGTAATGTCTACTGCTCTACTGATTGGCAATGTCTACTGCCCTACTGATTGGTAATGTCTACTGCTCTACTGATTGGCAATGTCTACTGCTCTACTGACTGGTAATGTCTACTGCTCTACTGACTGGTAATGTCTACTGCTCTACTGACTGGTAATGTCTACTGCTCTACTGACTGGTAATGTCTACTGCTCTACTGACTGGTTATGTCTACTGCTCTACTGACTGACAATGTTCACTACCCTTCTGACACCAACGTCTGCCCTACTGATACATGCACTGCTTACTGACACTGTCCACAGCCCTATTGACAATGTCCACTGCGCTGCTGTCACTGCCCTACTGATACCATTCACTGCCCTACTGACATTGGCCACTGCTCTACTGACTGACACTGTCCACTTTTGAAAAAACACAGTGCTGCTTGGACAAGATCCTCACAGGATTTGACTGACAGCAGAGGCAGCCAATGACTCCCACTGCTCTCAGTGTAGTATAGTGGGAGCAGTGAGAGGGGAGAGAAGACTGGCAGCCAGGCACAAGACGATCAATGTACAGGGTGTCCCTAAAGTCTGGACACATAGGCAAACTGTATATTTTCAACAACATTTTATATCATTGGAATATTAATCAATAACATCCTCAATGTGATTTCCATCATTTGTGATGCAAAGTTCCATGCGCTTTGCAAGATTCACTTGAATCTGATGCAGTAACTCCACATTTCTGTCAATTTGAGCACTTTTGTTCCTGATGTGTTCCTTCAGGTAATTCAAATCTGTGATTTTTCATTGAGTACACCTTCTCATTTAGCATACCCCAGAGATGAAACCAATCCTCCTACATAATATGTACCTGATTATCTGCTCTTTGCTTCTCTACTTCCAAATAAAGTGCTATATTTAAAAAAAGCGTGTCTGGGAGTTCAGAAAAAAGGGACGGAGAGCTGAAATTACACACTGCAGAGCTCAGTGAGGAGAGATCTGAGAGCTGATTGGAGGGAAGGGGCATACCATGACTTCACACAGCTCATAAGAACAGAGCTGAGACTATTAATCTGCTGGAGGGCACTTCCCTGTCACCATTTTACACTGGGTATCAGGAAAACTTGTCTGAAGTGATTCATGCAGATAGCAGAGGAATGAAGCAGCAGACAGAAATTACATTTAGTGGTCTTAATTGAGACAAGTACACACTATAGAGGGATATGCTTTCATATATCATGTCTGAGGTTTACAACCACTTTAAGGTAAAAACCGTTTTAGCTTTAGAGCCACATTAAAGCTTGGAGGCTTGAGCTGCATTCACAGTTATGCATTCCTGTATTGAGTGCATTAAAACACCATACATGGGTTAGTGTGAATGAACCACACATATGCTTCAAGGCACCACAACGCATGGAAACAAATCACCCTGGTTTGTGGTGCTCTACATGGCTAAAAATGGTGCAGGTCTGTTTTCCTATCCATTCTGGTGCATTGGCAGCTTATTGATTTTAATAAACTACCTCAACTCTACATGCGTTAATACGCAACATAATGCATATTGACGCAGAGTACTGGAGCAGATAGGTGTGAATTCAGCTTCAGTGATTGCAATATACAAGTCACTCTAAGGCCTAGCTTGCTTGTTGCTGTGGGGCGGGGGGCCACCAACTGCTCCCTCTTAGGGCTCGTTCACACTTGACTAATTTCTAACTCTTCTTTGACATGCGTTAGGCATTTGGGAAGCATTTTTAATGCTCCTCAAACGCTCCCCAAATGCCCTATGCGCATTTTTGAGGCGTTTGCCAAGCTTTAAAACTGCACCACAAACGCCTATAATGAAGTTTAATGGTATTAACGCTCCACAAACGCCCCGCAAACGTCTGCCAGGAGTTTGAGGAGCATCACCATAGACTTTAATGGGAGGCTTCAATTCCTCTTAGCTGGACATGAGGTGTCAATTTTGACACGACGGTAACACTTTAGTGTGAACAGCACTGTGAGCTACCTTGTGTAGAATTTTCATAGGCGTTTGAGGAGCGTTAAAAACGCTTCCCAAATGCCTGTCAAACGCCTGCTAACAAAGCTAGTGTGAACTTAGCCTAAAGCTGCAAAGGAAGAAGAGGGGGTGAACAAATGCATCACAGTGCAGCAAAAATGATCCTAACTGAAAAGGGAGTGCAGGTCCAATGTAGATTGCTCCTCAGAGGGCTACGCAAGTGTGATTGGGACCTCAGGGTTAATCTGCATATCTATAAATATAATACAGAAAAAAATATGCATGTAAAATACATATGCATGTAAAAAAATTAAACATCAAAACCTATCTCATT
This sequence comes from Staurois parvus, assembly GCF_062004578.1. Lineage (NCBI taxonomy): Eukaryota > Metazoa > Chordata > Amphibia > Anura > Ranidae > Staurois > Staurois parvus. The sequence continues at coordinate 9,493,972 of NW_028317825.1, forward strand.
ATATAGTGAAAAAACAGGTGGCGCACACACCTAGTGCATTATCCAAGGTTTATTGTAGGAATGAAATAATAAAAACATACTCACAGACGAAGCATGTATCTAAAAAGCATAGAAAAATGACAATGACCACAACGGCGGGCAAGGTGTTCTCACTGTCAGTGCGGTCAAATGGCTGACGCGTTTCGGGGACATTTGACCGCACTGACAGTGAGAACACCGTGCCCGCCGTTGTGGTCGTTGTCATTTTTCTATGCTTTTTAGATACATGCTTCGTCTGTGAGTATGATTTTATTATTTCATTCCTACAATAAACCTTGGATAATGCACTAGGTGTGTGCACCACCTGTTTTTTCTCTATCCAGTGGCTGATTTCCCCGTCTGAGGAGGGCAGCACCCCTGGAACATTTCCTTTGGTTGTCGCTGTCCTGGTACCCTTGGCTTCCCTTTTGGCTGTGCATATCCTGAGGCGCTGGAGAGTACATACGCTATCTCATTATATATAAAAACAAAATTATAAAATACAAAGCAATCACATTGAAGAAAAAATTGAATACTTACCTGTCCTGACACCTGTGTCAGATATTGAAGAGCTACACTTGTCAAAAAATATTCCTTATTCAACAGTTCTGGGAGTTTTGGGTGCCTGATCCCCCTCTGTGTGCTGTTTTTTTAAGATATTTTCGACATCACTACAAAACACAGTAAAAACCATAGGGGCCAGTGAAATCCACCACAGCATGCAATGTGTCCAATTCTAATGATTCTCTGACAGCACTAGAGTAAAGATCTGCAGCGTGGGTAGAGGGACATGTAACTATTCACTCTTTTCTTTGCCTGGAATGCATTTTAGTTTTTTTTAATATATACGACAGTCACTTTAAGGTAAACACTACAATAATAACTCAAAATATGAGCTCACTATATTTGTCTATTATTTCAATAAAATGCTTCCTGAGAATCTGAAGAAGAAATCAGCTTATAAAAAGGAAATTGATATTTGATAAGGGTATTATATTTTTGTGGGGGTTATACTGGTTTCAACAATTTCACCTACTTATAATGCAGCTCCATGCAGTTGCGCCACTAATGTATTTTCCATTCTACAGCAGTAATAACGAAAAACGTATTCCAAAGGATTTTTGGGCTGTAAAACGTGCAGAGAATTTTCGTCACCCTAAAATTGGCCCAGTCTTTCATTTTCAATAGAGAGGAGCTGGAGAATACATTTTTTAAAGTGGTGTAACTATTTTTCCACTTTTAAATAGCAGAACAATTTTCTATCACAAATTGCAACAACAATAGTTATTAAAAAGATTCCTGAAGATGTTTATTTGTACCAAATCTTGTACTTCTAATATTGTATGGGTCAGTTGCTATTTTCACATACAGAAGTTACAATATCCTCCTAAACATCTCACAAACTACTGCTTGGCTCAGATAATCTGCTTCTTCTTATTTGTAAGAGAAAGACAAGTACAAAAATAGAAAAAACGTACAGCGGGTAAAATAAGTATTGTACACGTCACCGTTTTTCTCAGTAAATATATTTCTAAAGGTGCTATTGACATAAAATTTTCACCACACGTCGGTAACAACCCATGCAATCCATCCACACAAAGAAACCAAAACAAATAAATTCAGAAATTAAGTTATGTGTAATAAAATGTAATGACAGTGAAAAAGGATTGAACATGCTAACTGAAATTTAATTAATACTTCATACAAAATCCATTGTTGGAAATGACAGCTTCAAGATGCCTCTTGTATGGAGCACCTAGTCCTATGCATTGCTTAGGTGTGATTTTGGCCCATACTTCTACACAATCTTCAGATCTTGAAAATTCTGGGGGGCTTTTCTATGAACTCTGACCTTTAGTTTTTTCCACAGATTTTCTGCTGGATTCAAGTCGGGTGATTGGCTTGGCCATTCTAGCAGCTTTATTTTCTTTTTTTTTTAAATCAGTTGAGTTTCCTTGGATTTGGATTTGGGATCATTGTCTTGCTGAAATGTCCACCCTTATTTCACCTTCATCATCCTGGTAGATGGCAGAAACTTTTAATCAAGAATGTCTTGGTACATGTTTCTATTCATCCTTCCATGAAATATGAAGTTTGCCAGTACCGTATGCTGAAAAACAGCCCCACACCATGATGTTCCCACCTCCAAACTTCACTGTTGGTATGGTGTTTTTGGGGTAATGTGCAGTGCCATTTGACCTCCAAACATAGTGTGTATTATGGCATCCAAAGAGTTAAATGTTGATCTCATCTGGCCAGACTATATTCTCCCAGTATTTCACCAATTTGTCTAATTGTTGTGCAAAGAACTTTAAGTGAGCTTCACAATGCTTTTTTTTCAGCAAAGGAGTCTTCCTTGATTAGTGTGCATACAGGTCATGGCGGTTGAGTGCATTACTTATTGTTTTCTTAGAAACAATTGTACCTTCTCATTCTAGGGCTTTCTGAACCTCTCCACAAGTTGTCCCTGGCTCTTGGACAACTCTTCTGATAATCCTTTTCACTCCTCTGTCAGAAATCGTGCAAGGAATACCTGGTCGTGAACGGTTTATGGTGAAATTCTTTCCACTTCCAAATTATGGCCCCAACAGTGCTTGCCTTCTGTAACCAATGCCATCAGTATGTTTTGCAACAATAAGGTTGCGAAGGTCTTTAGAGAGCTCCTTGCTTTTAACCTTCATGAGATGTTTCTTTTGTGACACCTTGGTAATAAGACACATTGTTATAGGTCATCAGTTAAGACTGAACCAGCTGATATTAATTTCCACTGACAAGGGGCAGGATTTCTTTCTTATTACTGATAGATTTCAGCTGGTGTCTTGGCTTTTCGTGCCTTTTTGCACTTCCCTTTCTTCAAGTGTTCAATACTTTTTCCCTGTGTGATTCCATTTTATTACACATAACTTAATTTCCCAACTTATTTGTTTTGTTTTCTTTGTATGGATTGCATGGGTTGTTACCGACATATGAACATTTCATGTCAATAGCACCTTTAGAAATATATTTACTGAGAAAAATGTTGACTTGTTTAATACTTATTTCATTATCGTACATCATGGGACACAGAGCAGGGCATAATGACTATGTGGGTTACATGCCACCTATAGGTGAATGGACACTGGCCGACCAGTCAGAGAGGAAGCCCTCCCCTATATAACTCCTCCTACACAGGAAGTACTTACATTTTTTGCCAGTGTCTGTAAGGTGGATGGTCACTGAAGTGTTGCATGTGCTCTTGGAGCATACCTGAAGGTCCAGTATGGTTCCATTGTAGAATCAGGAACTTTAATCGGATCCATTTGGAAAGCTGTTAGCCAAAATAGATGGTACCCGAGCATCTCTGGATAAGGAGAAGAATTCTTGGAGTTTTGCCTGTAATGCTGCCTTATGGTGCTGGACCCTGCATTATGGAACCCTGTGCAGTATAATACAGACCAAGGTGCTTTCCGGCAGGGTGCTGTACAGGTCCAAGGCACTGGCCCCACATTATGGGGGCCGAGTCCTTGAAGGTCTGCATGACAAAGCCCACTGTGATGGGTGAAGGTTGGACTCCTATTATGATTCAGGGTCCTGTGGCAGGAATGGTAAGTTTACATTTGCAGTATTTCTTTGAAAAACCTGACTGGTCATTCTTATGGTGGCCACTGGGGGCAGTGTGCTGTTGGTCTGGCCAGGCCATGGTGTGTAAGTCTCTAAAGGAGTATTGGGCTGAAGTTTCTCCTCCAGCCACTAGAGGTCATGGGGTTACTCTGTACTTGCATACCTGATGATTAGGCCGCATCTGTACTTGCATACCAGATGCTTAGGCTGCATCCGTACGTGCGTACCAGATGCTTAAGCTGCATCCATGCATGCGTACCAGATGCTTAAGCTGCATCCATGCATGCGTACCAGATGCTTAAGCTGCATCCATGCATGCGTACCAGATGCTTAAGCTGCATCTGTGCATGCGTATCCGATGCTTAAGCTGCATCCGTACGTGTGTACCTGATGCTTAGGCCACGTCCGTGCATGCGTACCTGATGCTTAGGCCGCATCCGTACATGCGTACTTGATTCGTGGGCGGCATCTGTACATGTGTACCTGATGCCTGGGAGGCTTCCGTACATGCGTACCTGATGCTTGAGCTGCATCTGTACATGTGTACCTGATGCTTATGCCCCATCCGTACATTCGTACCTGATTCTTAGGTTGCATCATGCGTACCTGATGCTTGGGCTGCATCTGTACATGCGTACCTGATGCTTGGGCTGCATCCGTACATGCATACTTAAATGCATACTAACATAGACTGTATACCTACACTTGCATGGACTGCATAAATTGGGTACTGGTATTATTTGCATACGTACATGCCTATGTACCTACATGGCTGAATGCTTGCTTGCCTCTGCGATCGCATAACTGTAGACCAAGATAGCTATGGACATATATCCCTGCGGGACTGCACAGTTCGATGACAATATAGTTTTTTCCTTAAAGGGTCCCAAAAGAGGTAGCCAGCAGAGAGGCAAGTGTACCACCCTCGGGGGGGAAATCTGGCGTTGGTTTCATTTCACGATTAACCAATGGTGTCTGGGCCACTGTGTTTGACATTGCAGCTATTCCTGTTGGCAGAGCTTCAATGGACTACGGCCACATTACCCTGATCTCATCTGAACTCGGAATCTAATCAGGGTCAAGCCCTGTTTATTACTTGAAGGGGAGACTGCCTGGGTATACCAGGTGTTGTATGCTTTTCCCCTCCAGAGTCTGAGACAGCTGTGTTTTGAGAATTATCTCAGCAGAGGATGCTAGGGCAGTCTCTTGAGGTGATTTGAGACACTCACAGGTTCACAGGCTCTAAACCAAACAGGGTTGTGAGGTCAATCCTAGATCTCAAAGCACTAGAATTAGTCTAGACGTCCTTCTGGTTTGGATGGGATTGGTCCAATTAGCGGTGGCTGCTCTGCAAAAGATAGATTTGGGTATCAATAGTTCTTAATGACGCATATCTTCCTGTGCCAATTTTTTTTTTTTTTTTTTGTAGACTTATCAGGGGTTCTGTGATTGCTATAGAGAATCACCATTTTATTGTTGTGGGGCACTGCCCTTTGGGCTGGTCACAGCCCTCTGAGTGTTTGCAAAGCTCCTAGCCCTGGTGCTGGGTTTGCGGAGGACACAGGGTGGTGTCTGTCTCATAATATCTTTATGTTCCTTTGCTCTGAGAGGAGTCAGTTTCAAGTTTAAAGTGAAATTTGAGAAGCAGTGAGTATCCTTTGGTGCATCTCTGCATGAGGAAATGATATATCCAGGTCTTTTGTAGAGGAACATTCTATCTGTCTGGATCATGAAGGTGCAAGCATTGGATTACTGGAGGGCTTTGCCCCCGGGGTATTGCAGAGTCTGAATAGGTGATTTGAAAGATAGTAACCATTGATGCCAGTCTCTCTGGTTGGGGGTGCTGATTTAAATGTGGGTACAATTCTTGGGACATTTGTCTTCACATTAGGGAGTACGGCCCATCAATGTTTGGAACTTCAGGCAGTACGCCTTGCGCTGGATTATTAGACAAACCCGTTGCACAGGTTGTGGTCAGAGTTCAGTCCGACAATGCCATGGCAGTGGCATATATCAACCACCATGGCAGCAACAGGAGTCATGTGGTTTAGGAAAATGTGAACCACATTCTGCCTGAGGCAGAACAGCATTTGCTTTCTGTCGGCAGTACATATTCCAGGTCTAGGAAACTGGCAGGGGTTTTTTTCCCCAGAGGTCAGCAGCTGATACTGGGAGAATGGTGCCTGCATCCTGAGACGTTTTCGGCAATCTGCTAGCGTTGTGGAACTCTGGATGTGGATCTGCTGACTTGCAGGTTCTGTAAAAGGTTAGACAGGTTGTGCCCATGACCCACCGGCAATAGGGGTAGATGAACTGGTAACACCTTAGGGACCAGCTCCCCTTAATCTATGCTTTCCCCCAATTCACCTATTGCTGTGTCTTGTGTGCAGGGTCTGGGAGGAGGTAACACTAAAAATAGTGGTAGCCCGGCCTAACCCAGGAGGGCTTGATACACCAACATAGTGTATCTGGCAGGGGACACTCCAGTCTGCCCTGACCTATTGTTTTGGGTCCAATATTGTATCCTGTATATGACTGCTAGGATTGGAGGCTTGGCTTTTTAAGAACAATTCTAGTAAGATTAAGGGGTCTTCGGTCCTGTTTTCTCCGCATTGTTGAGTGCTAGAAAGCCGGTGTCAGGGTGCTTCCAATACAGGACCTGGAAATCTTATTTGCTTGATGGGAATCCAGGAAGTGGCACCCACAGAAGTGGGTGGATATAAGGCTTTTTTTAATCCTTTTTCCAATCAGGAGGGGAAATGAGTACCATTTAAAGTCAGATTTAGTTTTTATCCATTTTTTTCCCCAGAGGCCGTTGTTCTCGCTCCTTGATTGGAACTTCCTGCAGGGTGTAACACGGATGGTCCCGTCTATCAGGCCCCCCATGTGTCCTTGTGACTTGGGCTGTCCTTGCGAAGGCCGCCTTTGGAACCATTTAAAGAAATGTAATCCTTTGTTTCGGAAGGTGGCTTCTTTGATTACTATCACTTCGGCAGGAAGAGTGTCGAAGCTGGTGTTCCTTTCATGTAAGCAGCCGTTCTTGGCATCATAATAGGGTCCTCATCCATCTTCCTGCCTAGACTGCTTTTTTGGTTTTCACTTAAATCAGGAAAGTGCCTTGCCTTTTTTTTTTCCTAGTCCACAGTTGGCAGGGGAAAGAGCGCTACATACTCTGGATGTGGTTCAACTGGTCAGGATTTACTTGAGCTGGCGTTACAGGTCAGGAATCCTGGTTTGTGCTGCCAGAAGGGCCTAAAAAGGGCAGGCGGCATCCAGGTCAACTATTTTTCATTGCATCTGCCAGTTAATCATTCTAGCCTATGGTTTGAAGTCCCAACCTTTCAGGTAAGAGCACACTACCAGGAGTGTGGGGGTATCTTGGGCTATCTGCCACCAGGCGTCAGTTGCTCAGGTTTGCAAGGCTGATACATGGTCTTTGGTTCATACATTCACAAGGTTTTACCAGGTGGTTGTCAGAGCCACAGAGGATTCTGCCTTTGACCACAGTGTTTTGCGAACAGCTGAGTAGCTCCTTTTGGAATGTTGGTGGTAGTTATTATGATGTCCACCCACCCCTCACGTTTTATTGCTTTGGGATGTCCCACATAATCAATATTATGACCTGCTCATTGTCCCGTGATGTACAATAAAGAAAACTGTTTTTTTTTCTACATACTTGTAAAATCCATTTCTTGGAGTACATCACTGGACACAGAGGTTGCACCCCTCTTTCTGGAATGTCATTGCTTGGTACAAAAAACTGAAGTATTTCCTGTGTAGGAGGGGTTATATAGGGCAGGACTTCCTCTCTGATTGGTTGGCCAGTGTCCATTCGCCTATAGGTGGCATATAACCACATAGGCATTATTATGGCCTGCTCTGTGTCCCGTGATGTACTCCAAGAAATGGATTATACAGGCAAGTATGTAGAAAAAAAATCCAATTTTTACCCACTGTGTGTATAAATATATATGTGTCTGTGTGTGTGTGTGTATATATATATATATATATATATATATATATATATATATGTATGTGTGTGTATATATATATATATATATATATATATATATATATATATACACACACTATACCTGTATATACACAAAGTACCGTATTTTCCGTCGTATAAGACGACTTTTTAACCCATGAAAATCTTCTCAAAAGTCAGGGGTCGTTTAATACGCCGGTATACGGCTTGCTGACACTTCCGAGTCGGTGTCAGGGCAGCACTTTTTAGGGGGGGGCGGTGCTGCTGCCCCCCCCTTCCAACGGAAGGGACACTAAGTAGAGGGGCGGGCAGAGGGCTGCTGTTTCTTACCTGGCTCCGGTCCCAGTCCCACGACGATCCAGTCCAGGAAGCGCGGCTGCTCCTTCATTCAGTTCGGCCGCTCCCTCACTCTGTTCGCACAGCCGCTCGGCTCCACCTCCTCACCGGTGATTGGGCGCCAGAACTGTAGCTCAGGAAAGGCACACAGGCGGCCAATCACCTGTGAGGAGGCGGAGCCGAGCGGCCCCGCGAATATCGAGTGAGGGAGCGGCCGGTAAGTGTGCCGTGCAGATGGTTCTGCTGCAACCACGTATGCTGGCTGCAGCAGCACCATGCTGGAACAGGGGTCAGCAAGTGTCAGTGGGAGGAATAGTGCCGCATCATTGGTGTCACTGATACTAATGATGGGGCATTATTCCTCCCACTGACACCAACGATGGGGCACTATTCCTCCCCCCACTGACACCAATGATGGGGCACTATTCCTCCTCCCCAATGACAACAACGATGGGGAACTATTCCTCCCCCCACTGACACCAATGATGGGGCACTATTCCTCCCCCCCCCCCACTGACACCAATGATGGGGCACTATTCTTCCCCCCCACTTACACCAACGATGGGGCACTATTCCTCCCCCCCCACTGACACCAACGATGGGGCACTATTCCTCCCCCCCACTGACACCAACGATGGGGCACTATTCCTTCCCCCACTGACACCAATGATGGAACACTATTCCTTCCCCCACTGACACCAATGATGGGGTACTATTCCTCCCACTCACACCAATGTTGGCACACTATTCCTCCCACTGACACCAATGACGGGGCACTATTCCTCCCACTGACACCAATGACGGGGCACGATTCCTCCCACTGACACCAAAGATGGGGCACTATTTCCCCCACTGATACCAATGATGGGGCACTATTCCTGCCAATGACACCAATGATGGGGTGCTATTCCTCCCACTGACACCAATGATGGGGTGCTATTCCTCCCACTGACACCAATGATGGGGTGCTATTCCACTGACACCAATGATGGGGTGCTATTCCTCCCACTGACACCAATGATGGGGTGCTATTCCTCCCACTGACACCAATGATGGGGTGCTATTCCTCCCACTGACACCAATGATGGGGCACGATTCTGACACCAATGATGGGGCACTATTTCTCCCACTGACACCAATGATGGGACACTCTTTCTCCCACTGACACCAATGATGGGACACTCTTCCTCACACACTGACACTAATGATGGGGCACCATCATTGGTATCAGTGGGAGGAATAGTGTCCCATCATTGGTGTCAGTGGGAGGAATAGTGCCCCATCATTGGAATACCATACTGAAATATCATACCATATTGAAATCAAATCTGATGTTTTTTAATTTTTATTTGGTGTGTGTTGGAAAAGGGGTAGTCTTATACGGCGAGTATAGCCCAAACCCTGTATTTTAAAAGGAAAAGTAGGGGGCCGTCTTATATGCCCAGTCGTCTTATACACTGGAAAATACGGTATTCAGATCCCCTCACTTTTTTCAATTTTGTTATATCGCAGCCTGATACTAAAGTTGTTTAAATTAATTAAATTAATTTTTTTCTCCTTAATCTACACTCAGTACACCATAATGACAAAGTGAAAATGGAATTTTAGAAAATGCGTGTGAACGTAATAAAAAGAAAAAAAACCAAAAAACTGAAATATCACATGTACTTAAGTATTTAGACCCTTTACTCTGTACTTTGTTGAAGCACTTTTGGCAGCAATTACAGCCTTGAGTCTTTTGGGGTATCACATGACCAGCTTTGCACATCTTGATTGAGGGATTTTCTGCCATGCTTTTTTGCAAATCCTTGCAAGCTCAGTCAGTTGGATGGGGACCATCGGTGTATAGCCATTTCCAGGTCTCTCCAGAGATGTTCAATAGGGTTCAAGTCAGGGCTCTGGCTGGGCCATTCTAGGACATTCACAGAATCACTAAGCCACTTTTGTGTTGTCTTGGCTATGCGTTTAGGATCGTTGTCATGTTGGAAGGTGAACCTTCAGCCCAGTCTGGGGTCCTGAGAGCTGTGGAACAGGTTTTTATTTAGAATATCTCTCTACTTTGCTCCATTCAGCTTTCCCTCAACACTGACCAGTATTCCAGTCCCTGCTGCTGAAAAACATCCCACAATATAATGCTGCCACCACAATGCTTCACTGTTGGGATGATATTGGGCAGGTGATGAACTGTGCCTGGTCCAGACATACAGTGCCTAGAAAAAGTATTTATACCCCTTGATTTTTTTCCACATTTTGTCATGTTACAACCAAAACATGTAAACATATTTTATTGGGATTTTACATGATAGACCAACACAAAGTGGCACATAATTGTGAAGTAGATGTAAAATGATAAATGGTTTTCAAAGTTTTTTTTTTACAAAGAAATATCTGAAAAGTGTGGCGCATATTTGTATTCGGCCCCCCTGAGGTCAACCACCTTTTGCTGCAATTACAACTGCAAGTCTTTTTGGGTATGTCTCTACCAGCTTTGCACATCTAGAGTAATGTAGAGATTGAAATTTGTGCCCATTCTTCTTTGCAAAATAGCTCAAGCTCTGTCAGATTGGTTGGAGAGCATTTGTGAACAGCAGTTTTCAAGTCTTGTCACAGATTTTCAATTGGATTTAGGTTGCACTTTGACTGGGCCATTCTAACACATGAATAAGCATTGATCTAAACCATTCCATTGTAGCTTTGGCTGTATATTTAGGGTCGTTGTCCTACTGGAAGGTGAACCTCCGCCCCAGTCTTTTTCAGACTCTTAACAGGTTTTCTTCTGTGTTGCCCTGTATTTGGTTCCATCCACCTTCCTATCAACTCTGACCAGTTTCCCTGTCCCTGCTGAAGAAAGGCATCCCCACAACATGATCCTGCCACCACCATGTTTCACAGTGGGGATGGTGTGTTCAGGGTGATGTGCAGTGTTCGTTTTCTGCCACACATAGCGTTTTGATTTTACTCCAAAAAGTTCAATTTTGGTCTCATCTGAGCAGAGCACCTTCGTCCACATGGCTTCTCGCAAACTACAAAGAGGACTTCTTATGGCTTTCTTTCAACAATGGCTTTCATCTTGCCACTCTTCCATAAAGGCCAGATTTGTGGAGTGCACGACTAATAGTTGACCTGTGGACAGACTCTCCCACGTGAGCTGTGGATCTCTGCAGCTTCTTCAGAGTTGCCATGGTCCTCTTGGCTGTTTCTCTGATTAATGCTGTCCTTGATCTGCCTGTCAGTTTAGGTGGAAGGCCATGTCTTGGTAGGTTTGCAGTTGTGCCATACTGTTTCCGTTTTCGGATGATTGATTGAACAGTGCTTTGTGAGATATTCAAAGTGTGGGATTTTTTTTTAATAACCTAACCCTGCTTAAAACTTCTCCAAAACTTTATTCCTGACCTGTCTGGTGTGTTCAATGGACTTCATGATACTGTTTGCTCACTAATGTTCTCTAACAAACCTCTGAGGGCTTCACTGAACAGCTGTATTTATACTGAGATTAAATTACATGCAGATGGACTCTATTTACTAATTAGGTGACTTCTGAAGGCAGTTGGTTCCACTAGATTTTAGTTAGGGGTATCAGAGTAAAGGGGGCTGAATACAAATGCATTCCACACTTTTCAGATATTTATTTGTAAAAAAAAATTTGAATACCATTTATCGTTTTCCTTCCACTAAAATTCCAATAAAACACATTTACGTTTTTGGCTGTAACATGACAAAATGTGGAAAATTTCAAGGGGTATGAATATTTTTCAAGGAACTGTAACATTTAGAGCTGAGGCCAAACGGTGTAATCTTGGTTTCATCAGACCAGAGAATTTTATTCCTCACATTCTGAGAGTCCTTCAAGCGCTTTTTTGCAAACTCCAAATGGGCTTTCAATTGCTTTGGAAAGGAGAGGCTTCCGTCTAGCCACTCTGCCATAAAGCCCATATCGGCTGAGGGCTGCAGTGATGATTGTACTTCTGGAACTTCTGTCCCATCTCCACACGGCATCTCTGTGACCAAAGTGACCAATCAGGTTCTTGGTCAACTCTTTTCCTAAGGCCCTCCCCCCCCCCCCCACCAATTGCTCAGTTTGACTGGGCAACCAGCTCTTGGAACCTTCAGTGTAGCAGAATTGTTTTTGTAGCCTTTCCTAGATCTGTGCCTTGCAACAATCTAGTCTCTGAGGTCTGAAGGCAGTTCCTTTGACCTCATGGCTTTTGCTTTGATACAGTATGCATTGTCAGCTGTGAGGCCTATAGAGAGCTGTGTGCCTTTCCAGATCATGTCTAATCAATTGAATTTACCACAGGTGAACTTCAATCTAGGTGTAGAAACATCTCAGCAATAATCATGAGAAATTGGAGGCACCTGAGCTAAATTTCAAGTGTTTTTGCAAAGGGTCTGAATTAATTTTTTTTTTTTTTCATACATTTGCGAACATTTCCAAAATTCTGTATTCACTTTGTCATTATAGGGTACTAAATGAGACAAAAGTTAATTTAAACAACTGTAGTATCAGGCTGCAACATAACAAAATTAAAAAAAATGAACAGGGTCTGAATAATTTATGAATGCACTGTGTATACAGTATGTATGTGTACAGCAGAAAAATGGAAAAAAAGAAAAAAAAAAAAAAATATATATATATATATATGTATCTCAATCCGTGCTCGCCATAAATGAAAAGTAAGATGTTAAACGATATCTCAATGAACACAAGGACAATTTCCAAAACTTTGACAAAACTGAGGTTTTTTTAAAACATTTCTTTAGCGCATTATATGAAAGTAAGGTTAGAAATATAACTTGGATTACAAAATCTTCAGTTTTTCTCAAATTAGTTGATGCAAAAATGAAAACACCCAACAACAAAAACTACTACATCTAGTATTTTTTATGACCTCCATGATTTGTAAGGACAGCTCCAAGTCTTCTAGGCATGGAATGAACATGTTGGCGACATATTGCAAGATCTATCTTTTTCCATTCTTCAAGAACGACCACTTTTAGAGCCTGGATGCTGGATGGAGAGGAATGCTCAACTTTTCTCTTCAGAATTCCCCATAAGTGTTCGATTGGGTTCAGATTAGGAGACTTGGCCACTGAATCACTTGCACCCTGTAATTCTTCAGAAATGCAATAGTGGCCTTAGATGTGTGTTTTGGATCATTGTCATGTTGGAACAGTGCACGATGACCAAAGGCACGGAGAGATGGTAGCATCTCTTTCATTATAGAGCAGTACATCTGTGAAGTCATGATACTATCAATGAAATGCAACTCCCCGAAACCAGCAGCACTCATGCAGCCCCACAGAGGACACTGCCACCACCATGTTTCACTGTAGGCACCATGCATTTTTCTTTGTACTCCTCACCTGTGCGACTCCATACAGTTTTGAAGCCATCAGTTCCAAAAACATTCATCTTGGTCTCATCACTCTGGAGTACAGAGTCCCAGTAGTCTTCTTCTTTTTTAGCATGGGCCGTGGAAAATTCTAGGTGTCTTTTTTTTGCATGGGCTTTAGGAGAGGCTTCCTTCGTGGTGACACGACACATGCCATTCCTCTGCAGTGTACTCCTTTATTGTGTCTCGGGAAACAATCACCCCAGTTTGGTTTGCTACTTCTTTAGCTAACTGCAGTGAACTTGCATGGTGATTTTCATCAACCCTTCTCATCAGAAGACACTCCTGTCGAGGTGATAGCTTTTGTGTATGGCCTGAACATCTCTGTGAGATGGTTGTAATTCTATCTTTGTAAAAAAAATGTATCACTTATTATACAATATTTTGATTGATAAGTAAAGCTTTGATGATCTTGTGGCATTCACCTTTTTTTGTGTAAAGAAATTATTTTCTTTTTTAGCCTTGTGACACTTCTCTTCCATGTGAGCATGAAATGGGAAGAGGTTTTTTATAAACAACTGTCTGATGGAAACCTGCTTAATGAATAATTAGACTAACCTGTAGTTGAATTCTTGTTAATTAAGATTTTGTTGTCTAATACTGACCATACACTATACAATTTTCTTACAATTTTCTGCCTAATTTCCTTTAGAAATTCAACTATGTAGTGTAAGGGCCTACCTAATTGGATACAATTTGAAATTGTTGTTTGGGTTTGACCTCATATTATATGGTTTTTGGTAAATCTAAAGCAAAATTCTCAAGAAAATTGTATAAGGTTTGGCCAGCCTAAAATTAAGCTTTGCTACTTATATTGGGGTGTATTCATTTTTGCAACATGGTTTTGAATGAATTTGTTAGGAAAAATACTTTTTTGTGTGTGCAAATTAACAAACCTTATTTGCAATCAATGGCCTTCATTTGTGGGAGTATTTTGTAGTAGTGTCCCATAGAAAATGTTGATTCTGAATGGAAAGTAAAGGTTTTCTGACAGATCTGTTGGGGTGTACTCATTTATGCTGAGAACTGTGTGTGTATGTATGTGTATATGTATATATATGTGTATATATATATATATATGACTTTTTTTTTTTCATTTATTTTTTTACACACAGTATATAAAGTGGGGAAAATAATTATTTGATCCCCTGCAGATTTTGTAAGTTTGTCCACTTACAAAGAAATGAAGGGTCTATCATTTTTATAATAGGTATATTTTAAGTGGTAAAGATACAATATCAACCAAAAATCCAGAAAAATGTTATAAATTGAGTTGCAGTTCAGTAAATAAAATACGTTTTTTGATCCCCTACCAACCAACAATAATTCTGGCTGGTGGGTCTTAATGGCCAGCTGCCACATACTATATGTGGGTGCACAGGATCATGCTATTGTTTGCTGAGTGAGCTCCCAACATAGTGACCCACAGCTCCCAATCACTGCCTACAATAGGGGAGCACTGGGATAGGCTCCTGATCATGTGACAATTCCTGCTACCTGTTCAAGTGGGGAGTTCACCTCACTTTGGAAATATTTTCTCTCCTTTTTCTGTTGTATTTCCAGGTAGATGTAAGTAATGCCCCTTTCTACTGTTGTTAATGTTTGTATATTCTGTAGGACCACACAAGTTACGAATGGGCTTTGAAGAAAGACAAAAGGTGCTGAGGGACCAGTATTTTTTTTCCTGCCAGTGCAAGGCCTGCACAGAAGAGCAGAGACCCACAGTTAAAGCTTCATGTGAATTCTGCTGTGACAAGTGTCATGCTGCGTTGGAGGTAACTTTACAATATAGAGAATTCTAGCTGAGTTTCTCTGGTATATGCACTGCATATAAAGGTTTTTTGGGGTTTTTCTTTTCAAGGGAGATAACATACTGCGCTGTTTCAGTTTGTCCTGCTCACATACTGTAAGAAGACAGCAACTGGTCCTTAGGTTGCAGAATCTTCAGAAGGCTGTTCAAAAGGCTCGAGAGCACATACAGGAGAACCATCCAGGTGACAGCTCAATTAACATTACAGCACACATTAGTGTTAATTGGTCAGAGAAATGAGTTACTGTATTTCATATGGGTGACAAGGGTAATGGAATATAATTATATATAATTTAAAAAATCAGATACATTTACAATGAGATTAAAAGCCTTCTTTGCATATTAAATATTTGTAGAACTGCAGTACTGGTATTCACTAAATGTATTTTAACCCAGTTTTTTTATTAATTTAAAGTGGAATTCCAGGAAAATCGCTAAATGCCCATTTAAAGAATTTGTAATTTTCTTTAGCATGTCTTGCAATTCAGCAGCCACACTGTTAAGACTACCCAACTATATCTTGCTTTAGGTGTACAGTTTCTTGAGTTGCCTGCCTGGTCATTGTACAATGAATTAGCTGTGTTTAAAGTATGAATTCAGTGTCCAATGACTATGCTGAAGTAAAGAGGTGTTCATTACAGGTTATGTGGAGCTACCTTCAGCTGCTAAGACATCCCCTATATAAAGCTGTCCACTCCCAGCTGGCCTCATTTTTCCCTTGTGTCCTTAGGCAATATACCTCTTCTCCCTACCAAGAGAACCTTACCTTGTATTATCTGGAGTTTTTTATTTTTTCTCTATTTTGAAGATGTATTTCCAAGATGTTTTATTGTACTAATCGGCTGCAAATAGCCACTTGGCTCTTTATGCAGTTTCCAGATCGCTAGACTCTGCCAAACCTTTAGGGACCATACGTGAAACCCACCTGGTGGAAGATGTGAGGCCAGCCTGTAATGTTGCTTCTGCACTGGATCCTGCAGGGGAAATACTCCATAGCAACACATGGAAATAGCTACAGGATTCTTTACAGGTCCAAAGCTGTAGTCGGCCTGGTGCAGAGCCCTGTCCCTGAAGACCCCAGCGGGGGTAAGTTCCTCATGGGATGCTAAAACAGGAAGGGAATAAACCCCCTGCTAATCCTGGATTGGATTACTGGATTGTAGTGAGCACAGTGTAGAAGCCAGTTAACCCTTGCTGCCTGGGCAAATTTTGACTTTCCTCACAAAATCAGGTTTATTTTTATTTTTTTTTGCTAGAAAATCCCCAAACATATATTTTCTGAAAACAGGCCCTGGAGAAAAAAATGTTGTATTTTTTTATGTTGCATGATTTTTGCACTGCCATTTTTCAAATGCAACTTTTCATGAAAAAGTGCACATAAATGCATTTTAGTGCACACAAGCACAATATAAAGGACAATTTTTTGGTAAAGTTTAAAAGATGATGTTGCACTGAGTAAACGGTTATCAAGCATGTCAAGATCTACAATTGCACATGCCCTTGAAATTGCAACAAACTACAGTACTTAAAAATCTCTAAAGATGTTGCTCTAAAAGACTTTTCCGTGTGTGGGGCAATCACGGGCAATACCCGTGTACATATGCTTGCAGGACCACAGGGAGACTGGGTGCTCTTGTTTAACCACTTCCCGCCCGCTATATAGTGTAATGACAGGCGTAAGGCGGTTCTCTCGTTCTGGGAGGACGTCATATGACGTCGTCCCATTCTAACTGCGCATGCACGGCTCCGGGAGCGCGCAGCATGGCGATTGGCGGTGCTCTATGTCCCTCGAACACAGCGGATCACCGATCAACGGAAAGAGCCGAAGATGTCTGCTCGGTCATGTGATCACCTGTGTCCAATCACAGCTGATCGCATGTAAATAGGGAAATGCCGGTTATCGGCATTTCTCTCCTCACGCGCAGTCACACTGACAGCTCGAGAGGAGAGCAGAGCCGGTAATCGGCAACCCTCAGAGGGGACATGTGTACTGATCATCAGGGCACTGATGATCAGTGTGCCCTGATGATCTGTTTAGCCCCAGCAGTGCCAGCTGTCAGTGCTCATCAGTGCCACATCAATGCCACATATTAGTGCCTACCAGTGCCCATCTGAGCTGCCTTTCAGTGTCACCCATCAGTGCCAGTCAGTGCCACCTATCAATGCTAGTCAGTGCCACCTATCAGTTCCAGTCAGTTCCGCCTATCAGTGTGCATCAGTGCTGCCTATCAGTGCTACCTAACAGTGCCAGTCAGTGCCGCCTATCAGCGCCATATATGAGTGCTGCCTTTCAGTGCCCAACAGTGATGCCTGTCAATGCCCATCAGTGCCTCCTCATCAGTGCCACCTATCAGTGCCCATCACTGCAGTCTCATTAACGCACATCAGTGAAGGAGAAAAATCACTTATTTACAAAATTTTATAACAAAAACTAAGAAAAAACTTTTTTTCAAACATTTCAGTGGTTTTTGGTTTAAGAAAAAAAACCAGAGGTGATTAAATACCACCAAAATAAAGCTCTATCTGTCACAAAAAAATTATAAAAATTTCATATGGGTACAGTGTTGCATGACTGTGCAATTGTCATTCAAAGTGTGACAGCGCTGAAAGCTGGAAATTATCCTGGGCAGGAAGGGGTTATAAGTGCCCTGTAGGCTAGTGGTTAAATTTAACTTTTTACATTTTTTTTTTCATTCAACTCTATTGCCATTACAAGGGATCCACAACATCCCTTGTGATAACTGGGGCAGTGCCAGCTACTCTTTAGTAGCTGTTGGGGTGATCCTCCCTCTGCCCTCCAAACCAGCCAATCAACCAAAAAGCCCATCACCTGCTGAAAATGTTGATAATTACTTCCTGTGCAGGACATATATGTATGTACTCTGGACATTGATTAAGCATTCGGCTGAAGGTGCCCCTTTTCTTTTAGAATCCCTTGGGAAGCACGGGAAGTTGCCAACCACCCTTCCATGGTCACAGCAGACAACCAAGATTGCTTGGTTAAATCTTATCTTGGCTCCAAATTCAGTCACTAGCATGTCTGTTGCAGTACTACTGTGTCACCATGTGGTGCCTGGTGCACCTGCACAAGCCGGGCAATACTGCATCTGCACAGGCCAAGCACTTTCTGTGCCTGTACTGTCTCGAAAGCAGAGGGGTTACTGCGACTGCGCCCCCTGCCTCTTCATTTTAGCAGGCGGGAATTTGGACAGGCAATATCTGCTGGCTCTCTCTGCTGAAGGCACATTACAAATGGCTATTATTGCAATACCTTGGTTACTGCAGCCTATAAGTGCTTGGGCCTGAGGCATTTCCCCTCCCTCTGTACTTCTACAGAGGTTTACAGGCCTGCCAGATCATAAACTAAGGAAAATTGGGATAAAATTCCCTAGTTCAGGCTCAGCTTTAAGGGAGGTGGTAGTTTATTCATTCCAGGCCCCAGTACCATTTCCTGTGATCGTTGTCCCCACACTTACTCCCTGCCTCCTCTGGCCTTTCGGTAGGCCCATCAGCCACACCAGTCTAGAGAAGAATTTTCTGCCACCATGTCACATTTCTTTGGGCTGAATTTATAACTTTTTTGAAGGCCATTAATAGCAGGGGTCACACTTGTGCCTCTTCAACTTCCTTTCCTGAATCTGTCTTTGATTTTGAGGAGATGACAGTTGAGGAGGATCCCTCTCTTTCTGAGGTATCAGATCAGGGTGACATACCTGCTACAGGGAGTTCATCCAACCTAAAGGATACCATAGCTACTCTTATTAGAGGTGTATGTCATTATTTACCTTTAGAGCAGCTAAGTCTGCTCACCCTGAGGTATCCAGTATGGGGTACCTAAAATTCCCTAATTTAGGCAAGACCTTCCCTCTCCATTAACTGGTAGAACTCATCCTGTATGGGAACTGGCCTCAAAAGATGAAGATTTTTACTTCTCCAAAACATTTCACCCTATTAAGGGAAATTTATTTCATAGGTGCGTACTTCCTGTAGTAAGTCCTTCTATTTCTTGTCCTAACAGGATCCTTATGGCCCCCACAGAGGTCATTCTCATGTCAAAGAATTTGTAGATAAGAGGTTAGAGGCTCTCTAAATCCACATGCACAGGATTCTCTGGCTTAAATGCTGTTCAACTAAGCTCCCATGCCATGAGGTGTTACCCTTTGACAGCAAACTCCTGTTTGGCCTCTCCGCAGATAGGTACATCAGGGAAATCACAGTGAGTAAGTGTACTTTCCTCCCCAGAAGAAAAAGGATTGCGCCTCTACCAGTAGATAGTCTACACCTGCAAGTCTAAGAAACATATTTTTGTAAAAAGACATGGTTCAAAAAGCAAGCCAAGACTGTTGCCAAGGCTTTTTCACAGTGATGGGGTGTCCCTATGTCTCAAAGTGGGGGGGGGGTGTCTGTTGGCCTTTTGGTCCCAAAAAATCTAATATGCCTGGGTTCAGCATGCTATTTCCCTTTGTACCAACACTTTCAAACCTTTCTGCAATTCCCAAATCCAACAGTAACTCTAGCCCATTCTGGATATGAAGTCTTTCAACTTGTTCCTATGATTTTGTTTTGCATGGCAAATTCCAGGGATTTTCTGGCCACAATAGACATACAGAATGCCTCATAAATGATGTGTGGATAACATTCTAATTTACAGGCTTGAGTAATTATATCAGTTAACATCCATTAGTCCGACATCTCCCAAACTAATAGCCCATCATGCATATTACCATATCATAAACTAGTTTAGCTTCAGAAAGCAGAATTCACATTTCTGGCTCAATAGCCATCACTGCAGAGTCAAAATTCATAAATAATTCATAATTCTGGGGATGGTCAAGTTACATTAATACAAGGCATCCACCCACGTACACTATATTGCCAAACGTATTGGGACATCTGCCTATACACTCACGTGAACTTTAATGCCATCCCAGTATTAGTCCGTAGGGTTCATGATGAGTTGGCCCACCCTTTGCAGCTATGGCAGCTTCATCTCTTCTGGGAAGGCTGTCCACATGGTTTAGGAGTGTGTCTATGGGAATGTTTGACCATTCCTCCAGAACGCATTTGTGAGGTAAGGCACTGATGTCGAACGAGAAGGCCTGGCTTGCAGTCTCTGCTCTATTTCATCTCAAAGGTGTTCTGTTGCATTGAGGTCAGGACTCTGCCCAGGCCAGTTAAGTTCCTCCACCCAAAACTTGCTCATCTATGTCTTTATGGACCTTGCTTTGTGCACTGGTGCACAGTCTTGTTGGTACAGGAAGGGGCCATCCCCAAACTGTTCCCACAAAGTTGGCAGCATGAAATTGTCCAAAATGTCTTGTTATGCTGATGCCTTAAGAGTTCCCCTTCAATAGAACTAAGAGGCCAAGGCCAAACCCTGAAAAACAACCCCACACCATAACCGCCCCCCACCCCCCTTTTCCACCAAACTTTGGCACAATTCAGTCGGGCAAGTACCGTTCTCCTGGCAGTCGCCAAACTCAGACACGTCCATCAGATTGCCAGACAGAGATGCGTGATTCGTCACTCCAGAGAACACGTCTTCACTTCTCTAGAATCCAGTGGCGGTGTGCTTTATACCACTGCATCCGACGCTTTGCATTGCACTTGGTGATGTAAGACTTGGATGCAGCTGCTTGCCCATGGAAACCCATTCCATGAAGCTGTCTACACACTGTTGTTGGGCTAATCTGAAAGCCATACGACATTTGGAGGTCTTTAGCTATTAACTCTGCAGACAGTCGACGACTTCTGCGCACTGTGCTCTTTAGCATGTGCTGAGCCTGCTCTGTCATTTTATATGGCCTACCACTTGGTGTCTGAGTTGCTATTGTTCCCAGTTGCTTACACTTTATTAAATATTCCATAGTCAACTGTTAGTAGTATTATAACAAGTAAATTTTGCAAATGGACATATTGCACAGGTGACAACGTACCGGTACCACGCTTGAATTCAATGAGCTCCTGAGAAGCGACCCATTCTTTCACAAATATTTGTAGAAGCAGTGTGCATGCCTAGGTGCTTGATTTTATACACCTGTTGCCATGAAGTTGATTGGAACACCTGAATCCAATGATTTGGAGGGGTGTCCCAATACTTTTGGCGATATAGTGTATGTCAACCACTTACCATCATCTTAAGACTAAGTACATTGTTATTGCTAAGTGGAGTACATGTTATCCCTTTTTAGGGGTCCCACACATAATAGACATACCACTTTTAGGCTTGTTAAAATTGTGAGAGCACGATGCACAATAAAATATTGGCTGCCAGGCCCCTGCATACTTATATTCATTGTAAGAAGTACCTGTCGGACCTGCTGTTCACTTTATATTGACTACTGCCACTATTTTTGTCTTCCATGTAGTGGTGCACCGAGTAGTGGTGCACCGAAATGAAAATTCAGGATGCACTTGGCGAAAAACCGAAATGGACAGTTTTAAATTTTTTTTTTTTATTATTTAAATAATGTGGCTGGCAATTTTGCTTTGAAGTAACTAGGGGGCGTTTTGGCATTGAAGTCAATGGGGGACACGACTTAGCATGAAAGTCTATAAGACGTGATTTTGCACTGAAGTAATTAGGAGGCATTTTTGCATTAAAATCAATAGGGACTTGACTTTGCTTGATAGTCTATGAGACACAATTTTGCATTGAAGTCACTAGGGGGTGTTTTTGCATGAAAGTCTGAGACGCGACGTTGCATGTACCAGCATCTTTTTTCCTATTGGCTTTTTGCCGATAGCACAATTTTTGGCCACCAATATATCAGTGCATCCCTAATTATGAGAGATTAGTTCTGCCTAAGGCTCCATGCATACTAGCATTCTTCAAACTCAAAATACGCTGGAATAAAATATGCTGGTAATAGGTAGGAAATACAATTAGCATGTCACTGCACTACTGCTGCCAAGCATTAATAAGACACAGCCACTGGAATACAGTTAGCGCCTGGGTTTTTGGGAGTCCTATATCCAGACACACAAAACTCCATCCTTATTGCACACCATTTCTTTAGCACACACTGGGAATCTCTCACTTAGCAAAGGCAGATCAGGGATGCAAGAAAGCTGGGACAAAAGGGCTGAATAACATGCATTCTGTACACGACGTATAGGAAACCCAAAACACCGCTTAGGGTAATAGCTATTCCCTTGTCTTATTATGACATCGCTTCCCTCTCCTGACACTAGCTCCCTGTTAACCATACACCAAGACACAGCTTGTGTGGCAAAAGATTTCTTTGCCACTATGTCTGAATTCTTCAATACATTTTTGGCACTTCTAGAACCTTCTTTTTCCAGAAGTCAGAAATACAACATAACCTATTTTCTCTTACGTTCATTGATGGACACAACTGCTTCTTCTATATCCATAACCAAACAGGCTTTTATAGCCCCACCTACAGGAGTAGGACACTAGGCAGAAAAAAAACTTGGCACCTCCTATGAGCAGTCCTCTCTGGGCATAAAATCCCCTCTCTTCTATAGGCTTCCAGTCATTCTGCCTAGTGTCTTCTGGAGTATGGCTTTTGTCTTGTTTATTTTTCCCTGGTGTTTTTTCCTGCCGAGATCTTCTATCAACAGTCAGGCAGCGCGACGGGCTGGATAATTTAGATCCAGAGGTCACCCCAGTCTCACCAGCAGGCGCGCGCCGGCCTCCAGCTCCGGTCTTGGTCGGCCACAAAAAAGCCCCAGCCTGGATCAGGGTGGCCAGCAAGTTAAACATCTGTCATGGGAGTCTTCCCCGCACACTCTGCATGGATCAGTAAGTAGATGCCCCCCCTTCCTCCCCCAGGATGCGGTGTGGGCTCGGGTACTCCTTGGGTTGGTCAGTCCCTATGGGGTTCTCCTCTGCCTCCCTACAGGCTTGAGCTTCCTGTACCTTAACCCTCCTTCCTCAGATACTGGCTTACCTCCTGGGGCCACTGTGCTGCCCTATGTCGGTTAGTCCCTCCTGTGCCCCCTGGTTGATGCGTGGTCCCTGTGTTCATCCAGAGACAACCCAGTTATACCCTGCCCAGAGGTAGGCTGCAGCCACCTCCAGTCTACTTGCCATGTGTTCCCCTCCCCTGTCCCTGGGGTTTGGTAGTGGGCCTGAGGTGGGTCTCGGTTGTGCAGCATCAGCGCTAGCACCTGTTTAAATTGTCCTTTTCGAGGCTTAGCAGTCCTGCGGGTGGAGGAGGGGGTAATTCTGCCCCCTCCGCCCCAGGTGCTGGCACCATGCGGTTGGGCAGCCTGCCACTATAGGCCAGGGTAAGCCACCATCTTAACTGTGGGCATCTGCATAGGTTATTCCGCCCGCACTCTTTTCCTGTGGCTAAGGTGGATATGTGGCAGGCCAGGGTCCTCCCGAGATCTTGCGCACTCCTCGAGTGGGCAGTCACTGATGCGCTGCACCCACCCGCTATCTTGTGAGTGTTTCGCCCTGCTGCCCGCCAACCTCTGTGACAGCTGGGTGCAGGGATTGCAGCTGTAGATTCCATTGTGTTGGGATGACTAAGGTGACCTAGTACAGGTTGAGCTGCTGCCACACAGCCTAGGGAGGCATGGGCACAGAGCGCTCCAGCCCCTGACTTCCTTGCCCACATCTTACTCACTGTCACTCCCTTTTTCAGCCAAGCACGTGCATATTGACGGGTGCCAGTCCGGCCTTGATCCATTTTGCTTCGGGCCATTGTTCTACAGGGGACAGTCTGCAGGTTTCCTGCTGCATTTGTTTGACAGCTGGGGGTTGACAGTGTTGTGCCCACCATTCCGTTCAGGTGGGGGGTTCAGGCCTCCAGGCAGCTAGTGTCGGCTTTCCTGCATCCATGCCAGTGCTTTGCAGTGCTCCCAACTGGCCCTTGGGCTCCCGTGAGTGACTACATTGCTCTCTTGGACTTTGAGAGGTCTGTTGATCTTTGCCTGTTTTTTGGGTGGTTTCTTGGGTCTCCAATACCTCTCAGAGCACATTGCTACATTTGTTGCTGGGCTGGACTCCCCTAGTGCGCTGTTCAGATGGCTGTCCGTTATGTTTTGGTTCGCTCCAGCTGGTAGTCTGGCAGACGCACTGGATGCATCGTAGCGCAGGGGATCGATGCAATCTTCACTTGCTGCGCAGGATAGAAGCCATAGGAATCACGGTAGTGACCCTGGACTGTCTTCACCGCCCATGGTATGCCGCAGTGGTGCGGGTGCTGGCTGTCGCTCCCGGGCAGCTGCTTCATTTGGAAGAACTGTCTGTCCTGGGGGCCAGTCTCCCCCCCGCTTTACTTTACTGTCACTGACCTTGTCGACCTGATCTTAACAACCGCATTCTACTGGACAAGGGGGTTGTCCCACTTGGTGATTACTGCTATGTTAAAGGGTCATGTGCCTACCTCCAGGAATCTTTATCATCACACCTGGACAGCTGGTGTCATTTGCTGCGACACTGGGGCTCCATCCTTGCTCCTCCACGGTGGCTCCAGGTTTGCCCCTTCTCCACCATGGTGTTGATCATCAGTTCTTTGGCCAAACATTCTTTGAGTTGCATTTTTAGCCAGGGGGCTCATCCTGTGGTACCCTGTGCACTCCCTGCTGCCGCTGTGGCAATTGCAATTGGTGCTGTCAGCTCTCAGTAGCCACCTTTCGAGAGCATTCAGGATATTCCTTTTCTTCCGCTTTCACAGGAAATTGCTTTCCTGCTTGCTGTCACCTTGGCCCAGTGGGTCCCGGAGTTTGCGGTTTTGCTTTGTAAGCCACCTTCGCTGATTTTGGACAAGGTGATGCTTCGACACACTCCTTTTATTCTGACAGGGGTGTTGGATTTTCACTTGATTAGGGCCATTGTCCTTCCTTGTCTGTGTCTCGGTCATCACACCTTAAGGAGGTAGCTCTGCATTCCATGTGTACCTTTTGGTGACAGCTGCTTTTGGAGGTCTGATTTTCTTTGTGTTCTCGGACAGAAGGGAAGGTGGCCTCTGCTGCCATAATTTCCCGTTGTATTTGTAGATGATTATGCCAGCGTATGCCATTAAGGGGCGGGAATTTCCCTTCCCCTGGAAGGTGCATTTCCCTTGGCAGATAGTGCCTTCTGGGCATTTTGACTTCAGGCATCTGTTTCTTAAAATTGTTAAGATAATTCCTGGTCAGCTATGCTTGTTTACTAAGTTCTCTATAGTTGAAGTGTTGCCATCTACTGATGCTGGTTTTGGCTGCAAGGTTTTACAGGCGGCTGTTTTTAGGACTGTTGGGCATCTCTTAGTTGGTTTGGTGTTTTGGCTTTTTGCCCCTGGTTTCTTTCCATTAGTTGGTTTTCCCACCCCTCATTGTGGCACTGCTTGGGGACATCCCTGTTTGGTTATAGTTATTCTGAACAGGGTCAGGGGAAACAGTATTTTTTCTTACCATAGAATGAATTTCTCTGAGTTTTCTCTGTTGACACTGCTTGTTACTGACTGGAAGCCTATAGCAGAGAGGGGGTTTTATGCCCAGAGAGGACTGCCTATAGGAGGTGCCGTGGTTTTTTCTGCATAGTGTTCTACTCCTGTAGGTGGGGCTATAAAACCCTGTTTGGTTATGGATATAGAAAAAGCAGATGTGTCCATCAATGAACTCAGAGTGAGGGATTTTACGGTGAATAACAAAAAATCCTGTTGTCCCCTGACCCTGCTCAGATATCAGAGGTGGAACCTCCTTTACTTGAGGATAATATGGTGGTAAATATTGAAGACCATGATTTCATAGCGGAGACCTCAGAGGATTTTCCTTCGCCTGCATTTTATGAAGCTCAAGCTAGTATTTTGTTTAGCAGCATCTGATTCTCCACAGCCAAATACTGTAAGCCCAACTGAGGCTGGTTAAGAGGTTAGCTAAGCGGCTGGCTAAGTCAAACAGGACTTTTCCTATCCATGCACAGCTTCATTGTGCACTTTTTGAGGACTAGCCCAATCCATACCTAAAGGGTATTCACTCCTAATAGTATTCACTAGGAGTATGTTATGCAGAGTTCACAGGTCAGAATTAAGGTTGGACATACATTATTAAACAATTTTTTTTGTACAATTTTCCTTTAGATTTACCAAAGCCATATAATATTAGGTGAAACAAACTCTTTCCGTTTGTATGCAATCAGGCAGGCCCTTGCACTACATAGTTGAAGGTAAATCTAAAGAAAATGAAAAAAGAAAAAGTGGTTAATAATTATGAAACCACTCCCATTACATTCACTCTGCACATGCACACAGACAAACCACTCTCTCTTTAGAATAACAAAAACTAGGAATTTGCAACAAAGTTTGTTAAAATCCCTGCAATGTGCATCACGCAGAGGGGAATGTTTTTTTCTCAACAAAAGTGGAGTTGCTCTTTAAAACTTCTTTTGTAAGCAAACACAAACAACAGGCTTGGTCTTCTGCTTCAACTCAAGCAAAATGGGTGCAGCTTCTTATCAGTGCAGTACACAGTCCTAACAGAAGTATGGCCAGCACAGTGGCTAAATGGTTAGCACTTTCGTCTGGCAGAACAAGGGTCATTGGTTCGAATTCCAACCAAGGCACCACCTGCCTGGAGTTTGCATGTTCTCCCTGTGCCTGCGTGGGTTTTCTCCGGGTATTCCGGTTTCCTCTCACACTCCAAAGAGTGTTATCTGGGAGGTTAATTGGTTCCTGTCTAAATTGGCCCTAATATGTATGAATGTGAGTTAGGGACCTTATATTGTACGCCCCTTGAGGGTTAGAGATTGATGTGAATGGACTATATATATATGTAAAGCACTGCGTAAATTGACGGCGCTATACAAGTACCTGAAATAAATAAATAAATGTGCTCAATTTCCGCACATATTCAAAATGCAAAAAGGCAAGCTCATCAACCAGCTGAGTTTCAGTCAAGTAAATCTTCCAGTAAAATCCAGGCTACACACAGGTCACCCCTCTGTAGACACTAACAGCCCTCTCTCTGTTTGCCTGATTAATAAGCTGGATTGTATGGGAAGTACCTGTCCTCTACAATTAACCCCCTCTAAACCCTGCCCCAAGGCTGACTCTCCACATATTTCTGAAGTTTTATTAGGTGACTGTTCAGGCCTCTGTTGATGCCAGCTTCAGCCGTAAGGTGCTTCAAGCCACTCTTTGAGTTGGCCACTCCTCAGCTGTATTGCTTGGGGATGTCCCATGGTCATGCAGGAAATCCTTCTATTTTCACTGTCCTACAACTTAAAAGGGAATTCCACTTTCATTAAAAAAAAGTAAGTGGTTTTATCGAACCAGACCTATTTAGGAATCAGTCTTGCAAAGACCAAGGGCTCATTCACAAGGGACAGCCAGGGGGGCAATAAAAGCAGGCAATTGAGCCTCAGTTTCACTGCTAAGACCCTTGACTGCCCACCTAAACCCAGACAAGCAGCTGCTCAGGTCTGTACACAAGTTACAGCCCTGATGTTTTGCATCATGGCCATGACAAAAAATAACACCCCCCCAATCACATTTTCAGATGGGAGACAGTGATTGCCACACACTGAACAACCCTATAATGGAGCAAGCCGCTTTTTCTTCATAACAAAAAAAGTTAGGACTCTGCAAGCATTTGAAAACACAAAACATTCTAGCCAAGTACATAGATGACCCAGAAGGGATTGTTTTTTTTTTCTGCTCAACAAAGTGGAGTTACTTTCTGTAATATTCTCCTGTCAGCAGCTTCAGGTGTCAGGCTAGTTTTACTAGTTTCTCTCCTATTACGTTTCAAGGTTAGAAATGCTAACCTCAGTACCTCTAGCAACATTTCATTTTAAAATTACATTCTTCCTTCCCATTAAACCAGAGCTGATTATATTTTCAGCCTGAGAACACAGTTGTATACAGTGTGGAGAAGCTGTGTCCTATTGATGTAAACTAGTACACCTTATATTTTTATCTACAGATGTGGCAATAGGACTGCTAACGTCTTGTTTATCTGAAGCCAGTGAATTTCTTTCGAACAATCATATGTTGGTTGGCGAGATTTTTGATCATTTGGCACAGGGTGAAGCATCAAGAGGTACTTTCTTATATTTCTGTATGACTATATAACAACTTGTCTTCTTCAAAACTTACTTTGAACTGTGATTTGTAGGTGATTGGGTCACAGCAGCAAGGCATCTTAAAAAAAGTATCCAGATTGTGACACAGCGTTTTGGAGCCTCCAGTTTAGAAGTTGGACATGAATTGTTTAAGCTGGCACAGATCCTATTTAATGGGTAAGTGTTGTGAGCATTCAATAATTTGCCAGCCATTTTATTTGTTGGGATTACTATGCGTGATTTTCATTTTAGGTGCAGTGTGGCAGATGCATTGAGTACTATTGTGAGAGCTCAGCATATACTTTGTTTGCATTATGGACCCGACCATTGCTTAATCCAAGAGCTGCATGAAATGAAGACGTGTCTGCAGGAGCTCCCTGGAATGGATGCTTCACTGGAGAGAAAATGCTACAGCTAGGGATTAAAACACCAGATTTGAACTGTCATCAAATTTGAACTGTCATCAAATTTTTAAAGCAATCTTGCTCTA
Source organism: Staurois parvus (assembly GCF_062004578.1). Taxonomy (NCBI): domain Eukaryota; kingdom Metazoa; phylum Chordata; class Amphibia; order Anura; family Ranidae; genus Staurois; species Staurois parvus. Next base: position 9,522,631 of record NW_028317825.1, read on the forward strand.
AGCAGGGCCAAACTAATTCTAAAAGCCAGGGGGACATGGCACATAAAAATAAATTCCATTTTTCAATGCCTAAATCAGTTATTCTGAAGACAAACATTCAACAGGCACTTCTGGAAAACACCTAGCTGTGCTTGTGCTTCTAAACCTTGGTAATAATCAGTTTTTTCTTTTAAACTAAATAGTAATTCAAAATTAGAGTGTTGACCATACACAAAAAAAGTCTTCTTAAATATCTTATTTTCACTGGTTGCTATAGGTAATACCACCATTTTCTTGAGCAAGCTTTTATAAATGAAACCCATTATTTCATAACAGATGTGTAGTTAGATATCTGCATCTGTCAGCACTCGGAAACTCCCGCGACACACTGGAAGTTAATGTATCTTTGTGAAACAACTGTTAAGAGAACATTCTTGACTAATTAGACTTGTTATGCCATCCACTAAAGGTGCTATTCCCTGTGCATTAATTATTTTAATAAACTACATAGCTCCAATACTGGGTTATTATTCCATTGATGGAATGAAGCAAGAGAGACATGATTCCTGAGCAATAAGTAAAATGTACTTTATTGCAATGGATTGTTCTGGCATATAGCAGAGAAGAGCTCAGCTGGGACCTCACCACTTTGAAGGAATAGAATTATATAACAGAAAACTGGTTCAGCTAAAGGGAGTACAGAGTTATTATTCTATATTTTTCTCAAAAAAACAAGATACAAGGCAAGTACTCAATTAGATGAGAATTGTTTTCTCCTACATCATTTGAAGGGCACCCAACAAGTTGTGTTTTTCCCCCTATTTTTATTGAAATAAGATTGTCTTTGTGATTTTCTTAGAAGATGTATACAGACTCAGTTAAGGTAAGTAGAAGATACTCTTTTAGAGGAAGCAGAATTCAATTATAGATATGATGGGCTATTTGATAAAGAGACTTATAGACTTATAACCAGAAAGGCCCCAAAAAATGAAGTTGCCTAAAACAGCAAGTGTTTATGAATTCTCAGAATAGGAAGGTTCTGAAGTAGAGTTACAGGGTTAGGTTGTTTGTTAGTTAATAGTTATTACTTCTTGATAGATTTAATACATATACATGTAACATGCCTTGCACTTAACAAAAAAAAAGCTAACAGGCATTTTCAATAAGGCAAAGAAACTATGCAACGTGCCTTGACCTGTAGCAGCCAAGCGGCAATCATTTTTATTGGCTGTAGTAAATTCTGATTGGATGTTATGGGTTTTTGCACACATTAATTGTTCCTTTCAATGTTTTTTTGAATAGACTTTGTATACTTGCTGTTTTCTATTTCATATTATATCAGTCTATACAGTTCCCAACTAGACATCTAATCTATGGAAAACTAGTTTTATACAGTGCATTGAGGGAGAATCTGAGGCTGAACTCATTGTGTTAACCCGGTTCTTCAGGGGGATTCTAGTTTCTGATTAGAAGGCAAGAGTACTCAACCAGTTCATCCTGTGGCTGCCAATAGAATCCATAATTCATTCAATTTATATCATTTGCATAAAATGCAGCAAGATTAGCGTGAAAGTCCTTTAGGATTCATGACTTTTCCAATAAACAGGAGCGCACCGTTATCATCAGCACGAAGTACAAAGATGAATGGGTGATCCAAATGGAACTCTAGAGGGAAGTAATTGATCTGCTTGGGATCCACCTTCGGTGATTCCTCTCTTCCATCTTCATTTAGTTCCATTACAACCTTGTGAACAGCCTGAGTGACCTTCACAGATTTGGAAGAAATTTTACTGAAGTCTGGAGTTAAGAAGAGTGGCTGGAGCTCTAAAGAGAATAAAAATTACAATACATTAGACCAAATTTAGACACATGGTGACATTTTCCTGTTTCTTATTATTGTTTGAGTAAAACTTTATACATCACTTCACATTCTGGGTCAGATCAAGCTAACCTGTAATGAGGCCATGATGTACCAAAGCAGAATTTTCCTCCTGCTTAAACATTACATTGCTCATAACAGATCCATATAGGATTTTCTATTATTGCAATGTGGTAAGGAACAGGCTTTGAAGTGCATAGTTTGAGTCATGTTTCATTCATTGTCGTATTGGCAGAAGATGAATTGTGGTTGTTGACTTATTGCACTTTGCTATTGCTTCATTAAAAAAAAAAAACACATTCAGACAAAAAATATAAATTTACCCATTTATACCAATAAAGTCATTAACTGTAATTTTTTTTATTTAAAACTGTTACATAAAATCTGTGTTCATATTTAGTTGCCACAGGCCAACTGACAGTTAAAATCAGGTTTCAATTGGTTCTGCCATCTTGGTAAACTAAGAGGAGCAGAGGTCAACACAGGAGGGCTTACAGGGGAAAGAGAGGTCAAGCAACTAACGTTGTTATGGACACTAGAGTCCAAAAACAGTGGCATGGTGTATATAGGGTTGTTCTATCTATTTTGTGCATCTGTATACTATACCACAGTATGAGTAGGTGGATCATAAATGTTTGCACACTGTATTAGGAATCTTTGCGCGTGGCAAAAAAGTTGCTATATACAGTATGCATCTGCCTACTGTGATTTAGCATTTAGGATAACATTTCCCTTTTAATAAGCCCACATTTGTATATATTTTATGTAGTATATTACAAACAATAAATTGAAATATATGCATACAAGATATATAGTATCTCACAGAAGTGAGCATACCCCTCACATTTTTGTAAATATTTTATTATGTCTTTTCATGTGACAACACTGAAGAAATGACACTTTGCTACAATGTAAAGTAGTGAGTGTACAGCTTGTATAACAGTGTAAATTTGCTGTCCCCTCAAAATAACTCAACACAGAGCCATTGATGTCTACACCGCTGGCAACAAAAGTGAGTACACCCCTAAGTGTAAATGTCCAAATTGGGCCCAAAGTGTCAATATTTTGTGTGGCCACCATTATTTTCTGGCACTGCCTTAACCCTCTTGGGCATGGAGTTCACCAGAGCTTCACAGGTTGCCACTGGAGTCCTCTTCCACTCTTTCATGACGACATCATGGAGCTGGTGGATGTTAGAGATCTTGCACTTCTCCACCTTGCGTTTGAGGATGCCCCACAGATGCTCAATAGGGTTTAGGTCTGGAGACATGCTTGGCCAGTCCATCACCTTTACCCTCAGCTTCTTTAGCAAGGCAGTGGTCGTCTTGGAGGTGTGTTTGGGGTCGTTATCATGTTGGAATACTCATGCAGCCCCAGACCATGACACTCCCACCACCATGCTTGACTGTAGGCAAGACACATTTGTCTTTGTACTCCTCACCTGGTTGCTGCCACATGCTTGAACACAGCATTTGAACCACACCATTTGAACCAAATACATTTATCTTGTTCTCATCAGACCACAGGACATTGTTCCAGTAATCCAAATCCTTAGTCTGCTTGTCTTCAGCAAACTATTTGCGGGCTTTCTTGTGCAACCTCTTTAGAAGAGGCTTCCTTCTGGGATGACAGCCATGCAGACCAATTTGATGCAGTGTGCTGCGTATGGTCTGAGCACTGACAGGCTGACCCCCCACCCCTTCAACCTCTGCAGCAATGCTGGCAGCACTCATACGTCTATTTCCCAAAGACAACCTCTGGATATGATGCTGAGCATGTGCACTCAACTCTTTGGTCGACCATGGCGTGGCCTGTTCTGAGTGGAACCTGTCCTCTTAAATCGCTGTATTGTCTTGGCCACCGTGCTGCAGTTTTGTTTCAGGGTCTTGCCAATCTTCTTATAGACTAGGCCATCTTTGGGTAGAGCAACAATTTTTTTTTCAGATCCTCAGAGAGTTCTTTGTCATGAGGTGCCATGTTGAACTTCCAGTGACCAGTATGAGAGAGTGAAAGCGATAACACCAAATTTAACACACCTGCTACCCATTCACACCTGAGACCTTGTAACACTACCAAATCACATGACACTGGGGAGAGAAAATGGCTAATTAGGCCCAATATGGACATTTTCACTTAGGGGTGTACTCACTTTTGTTGCCAGTGGTTTAGACATTAATGGCTGTGTGTGGAGTTATTTTGAGGAGACCGCAAATTTACACTGTTATACAAGCTGTACACGCACTACTTTACATTGTAGCAAAGTGTCATTTCTTCAGTGTTGTCACATGAAAAGATATAATAAAATATTTACAAAAATGTGAGGGGTGTACTCACTTCTGTGAGATACTGTACATATTTGTGTTTTTATTTGCAATACTACTGCGTGATACTAATGAGCTTTGGAAAGTTGAGGTCTTCAGCATTCTTCAAGCATCCAATTTTGTTTTTTGCATTATGTGTAGAAAATTGTTATGGGGAATTTAGTTGCAAATCAGACATACAAGTTACACATTGCTTAGACCCTGAGCAGCTGCTCGTGCCCCCTCTCCAGCCTGGCATTACAGTGAGTGCTGGACTGTGAGTGACTGACAGTCACCGATGTCTGCTCCAGGAAAACCGTGAACTGAGGGATCAGCAGTCATGTGATTGCTCAGTTCTCCAGCTTAGAGCCGGGGACAGCTGCAGCATCAGACCAATGCTGCAGTATCAGACCAATGCTGCAGCATGGAGGTGAGTATGTATGTTTGTTTTTTAATACGTCCACGCATCTCCTTTAAAAAACATCTTCAGCCTGCATAGGTACTGTATCTATGCAAATACTGACTTTGAAGACCAATATCTGCAGAGGTTAAGGCACCACCACCGACCCCCACCACACACACACCTAATTGGTTGCTCATTATCTGAATACTGTTACAAGTCAGATGAGAACCTTCTGTATTTCAGCAAGTGCTGTGAGGAGTTAAATACATAATATAAAATGTACCACGTAGTATAGTTTAAAAAGTTTTGTAAGAAACTTTCAAATTTATAAAAAAAAAAAACAACCTACTCATATCTGCAAATGCGCTACCAAGTTCTGCCTCGTAGTCCAGCTTCATTTTTGGTACACTAAGCTTCATGGTGACCGATTGTAACGCCTGGTCTATATCATGGACAAATTCAGATGTTAAACCCTCTTCAATCAGGGTAAGGTTCTGGGTTACCGTAAGAGGCAGGAAGAACATGATGCTGATTCCTCCACTGAGTGGCAGCTGTATAATCTGGGAACAGGAGAAGAGAAATGAAAACTCCACATTACAAGACAATCCTACTTAATGAAATATTGCAACTTTTTTTAAGACATTCTTGTTTTTGAGACACATCTGTGTTTTATTAAATAAATAACATATGACTGTAAAAGTAATAACCTTATTTACTCAGTTTTTGCCTGTTAAAAGCTTAGTACACCTATTAAAAATGGTCTGAGGTACCTGAGACAGTTGTCTGAGAATCTAGCCAGCTGCTTTTCTTTATTGTACCAAAGCTCTGCTGTATATTTATCTGCATTCTCAGCAGCTCAGACACAGTCTATACCATGGGTGGGCAAACTTTTTGACTTGAGGGCCGCAATGGGTTCATATCTTGGACCCGGGGGGCCGGACCAAGAGTAGATGAATGATGTGTATGTGTCATCCATAGTAAGTATAGTAATATTCCCCCATAGTAAGCATAGTAATTAATCCCCCATATAGTAATTCATCCCCCATAGTAATTCGTCCCCCATAGTAATTCGTCCCCCATATAGTAATTCGTCCCCCATATAGTAATTCGTCCCCCATAGTAATTCATCCCCCATATAGTAATTCATCCCCCATAGTAATTCATCCCCCCATATAGTAATTCATCCCCCATATAGTAATTCATCCCCCATAGTAATTCATCCCCCACATAGTAATTAATCCCCCATATAGTAATTTATCCCCCATATAGTAATTCATCCCCCATATAGTAATTCATCCCCCATATTAATTCATCCCCCATATAGTAATTCATCCCCCATAGTAATTCATCCCCCATATAGTAATTCATCCCCCATAGTAATTCATCCCCCATATAGTAATTCATCCCCCATATAGTAATTCATCCCCCATAGTAATTCATCCCCCATATAGTAATTCATCCCCCATATAGTAATTCTTCCTTCCCTGGAGAAGGAAAAGACCCCACCAGCAGTTATTGTTTGTGTCACAGAACCAGTACAAAACTGTTTATTTTTTAGTCGAGGCTGTGTATTCCACTTTAGTGTCTCAATTGATAGCTATAGCACTACCTGCATGGGGATGCATAGGACACCTGTGCATCCCCAAGCAGGTATACACAGACCTCACACAGGGCACAGATTCATATTCCCCCATGGGAACAAGGCCTTAAACTTAGGATTCTCCCGTTACTTTACCTACTACAGTGTGTAATCTTGTTCTTCAGAAACCAGAAAGTGCCTGAGTTTTTTCTCTTTCCCTATTCAATACATTTTTTAAATATGTTGGATATTCCTGGACAAGCAATTGCTTGTTTCTAAATGATTCTATACACTTTACCCCTTTCCAGAAAATGATGTCAAGAAATGGTCTACTCCCCCTGAGTTTAACGCTCCAGTGCCTCGTCTTATCAAGGCTCAGGCCATCCCTATCGAGGATGCTCTGTCATTTAAGGACCCTTCTGATAAAAAGCTAGTTCTTTCCTACTATTTAGTTGCATCAATCCTTCAACCTTTGTTAGCTACAGATCTCACTTCCTAGACTTTAGCTACTTGGTCCATATCTCTATGTAGGGATCAGGTGGCTGCTGGCGTTGGTCCTCATTTTATTGACTATGGTGACCAAATACTGTTGCATCACAATTATTGTGTGATGGACTACTTGGTCATCTTCTGTCTCAGGAAACCCTTTCTTTGGTTCAGATTCGCAGAGCAATCTGGCTTAAGAGTAGAGCAACAGTGTAAGACAGCTTGTTAAGGTTACTCTTCATGGGAGACCGTTTGTTTGACTCTTCATTATCATTAAAAGGTCTACAGTGATGAGAGTAATCAATCACCCCACCTATGTACACATATGGATCCACAGAGCAGGTTGACACCTTCCTATCCTACATTAAAACATTGTTTTTGTTCCTCCAAGTACTGTTTTTAGTTCCTGGACTCACAAGTCTTCTTTCACTTTCTTGACTTCTGAGAAGGCAATCCAAGAATCTGCAGCAATATCTGCTTCAGCATGAAGGTCTGCCCCACCAGCTCCATCTCAGGTAGGTGACGTGATGGCCTTTGTGGAGATCTGGGAAGGTTGCTCAGGTAACTCTTCAGTGAGAGAGATAGTCTCTCAAACATAGCCATTTAAAGATTGTTGAACCTGAGTGTTATTGTTCCCTTTCTATAACAGAAGGGTTTTACTCAAACCTAATCAGGTTGGAAGACGTTTAGTCCTACTACCTATACCAGTTGTCAATTCATCTTAGTCCCTGGAGTACTGTTGGGGGAAATGTGAATGTAATCTGCAAACACATTGTATTAGTACTTTACATGCACCATGATGGTATTGGTACCTCAGTCAGTGTGATTGATGTGTAAAGGAGAAAATTACCTGGTTGGCTGGCATACTTGTCGTCTGCTTTGTAATATAGGGTATTTTAAAAGTCTATAGCATTTCTTTTGACAACTTCTCCAGGATTTGTCCCTGAATTTAATTACAAGCATAAATATCTACTATACACAGAAGGGTATTTATTCCTAATTTTATACATACCTGTTTGCAGTTCCAAAACCCAAAGGAGGCCTTTCTCCCATCAATATATTCATACTCCCACAAATATTTTGGATGGAATCTTTTTGGGCAGTTATTGCCTTCTAGCATTCATCTTCAAAAGGAATGCACATTTAAACATTCCTGCCTTTCTTGGTCACCAGTGTTTTCTTTGATTTGCTGTGGCTGACCACCATTATGAGCTAACAGCTCTTTCTTCTGCCTTTCTTTGGTCCCTAGATTATTCACAAAGCTTGCATCTAGTTCTCGGCCTTCTTCATCTCGAAGGAATTATGATCATTGCAAAGAGATATAGTTATATAATTCTTATGGACTATGCCTCCCAACTGGGGTATACAGTTATATATTTGGACACAGGCACAATTTTATTTGTTTTCAGGTATTTACCAAAACATATTCAAGCTATAGTAGTAGTAGTAGTATAGTATATATAATGGATTGAAAAAAAGGGGGGCTACTCTTAAGAGCTGTAATTCCTAAATCCTTCCTCCAATTTGGATGTACATACCCTCAAATTAAACCTGAGAGTGTGCACTTTCAGCCCCTATCCATTTTATAAATATCGCTTGAATATATTTTGGTAAATACCTGAAACAAAAACTAAAATTGTGCCTGTGTCCAAATATATATGGACCTAACTGTATATATTAGGATTTAATTTGTGTATGTTGTTCTTTATTGGGAGGTGATGCTGATAATTTTTCCTGCAGCTGCTATGGTTGGAATTTTGTAATAATTGGACAATTATGGTTTTATCAATTAGTAGGTTTTTGTATAGTCTAGGTTTTTCAAAAAAACAATTATTTTCATTCTAACCTTTACATGTGTCAAGTGGTTTACTGGGACTTTCACTTATGTAGGGATACACTATAGAATTGATGCATTGAGGTTGAGCTTAAGTCTGTTTTTTATTAATTCCTTTTTTCATCACAAAGAGACCTTTCAGACCTTAGATTCCACTCTGTTAATCATGCTCTGGATCTGGAAGAACTTTAGATAGATCCTGAACATCAATAAGTCATTTCTGATTTTGCTGAAGTGTTGGAAGTGTTGGATTACTTGGACCTTCACCTGGATACCTTTTACACAAAGTTTCACTACCCCTGGAGAAGCTGACAAACCTGCAGGGCAGGTTTTGCAGTTTCCATCTTGTCATCAGTCTTCCCTGTGGAGCTGCCTATGCTGATATTGATGATATCCACCTTTAAAGCAGATCCATTTTGCCCATTCCTCACAGGGTTTGAAAAGTCCAATCTTTCTCTGGAAAACATGGTTTACATGCTCAAACCAAGATGTCTCTGTTGTGATGCTTTCTTTCCCTTGCATTCTTAAAGTGCAGGTCTTTTTTTCCTTAATATTGCAAGACTGCCTTCTGGAATTGGGTGGCAGGATGTATGGAGTCTGGAGCATCTGTTTGTTCATGTTTGTCTGTTTAGGGTTGGAATCCAAACTTTCAGTCAACATTCTGGAGTTGCAAGCAATATATTGCTGCATTGGATCCCCCTTCTGGTCAGACATCTGGTTCGGGTCCAGTCTGAAAATGCCACAGCTTTGGCTTACATCAGGGGTCACCAGGAGTATGGCGATGGCAATGGGAGTAGAGTCCATCCTGTCCTGGGCAAGCTTCATTTTCCACTGATCTGCATGGTGCACATTCCTCAGTTGGAGAGCTGGCTGCAGATTTCCTAGTGAGATAGTATCTGGACTAAGGGGAATGGTCTCTCCATCTAGAGGTGTTTCAGGATGTGTCTGGCCTTGGGGAACACTAGATGTGGATTTGCTAGCATCTCAGTTAAGCAAGAAGCTGGACAGATTTGTCTCCAGAGCAAGGATCTGAAAACAGATACTTGGATGCCTTGTGCTGTAGGATCTCTATGCCCTGATATAAGCATTTCCTGTACTACCTTATCTGCTTCCTAGCATTGAAAGTAAGGACATTCCAGTTATTTTCATAACTCTAGATTGACTTTGCACAGAGTGGTACACCTACATTGGACGTCTGTTAGCCAACGCTTCGTAGCCTCTGCCAGATCGACTTTCCCGGACAGCAATCTTCCATCCTGCTTCTTGTTCAACGGTTTTGACAGTTGGGTTGTTGAAGCCCAGCTTCCGAGATACACAGCCATTGGGGATTCTATTATCCTGACCATACTTTAAGCTCATAAATCTACTTCTCACAAGATCCATAATCAAATGAAAGCATTTTTTTTGCTGTTCTGAAGCTTTGGGGTTTCCCCATATACCTTTTCAGTGTGCTGCATTCTTTCTTTCCTTTAGCTGAGGGGTAGAGCATACTTGGACTTTAGTACTGTCAAGGGTCCGGCATCTGCCCTGTCTTCTTTTTCAATGCCACCTTGCCACTAATTTACAAATTCATATTTAATTTGAATTTAAACATAGTATTGTCAGTGTTACAACCCCACCCCCCCTTAAACCTGGTTATAAGGCCATTACTTTAAAGCTGTTATCCTGTATGGTAGCGCTCCATGTGGCCATAACGTCAGCTAGATGTGTCTCCTGTTTGTCAGCATTATCCTGTAAGGAGCCCTATTTGCCAAGGTTGTTTTGCACCTAAGGACTTTTTTGCCTAAGGTGGTCTCTGCATTTTACCTCAATTAAGTGTCTTGTTATGTTTTTGTAGTACGTTGTAGTGTGTGTATGTAGTTTTGTGTCAAACTATATTTCATCCCAAGAAGATCTCTCTTGAGGTTTTCTCTTGAGGTTTTAACTCTCAGCCACTGATTATTTTGTACAAATTGAATCTTTGTCTATTGACAAATTTCTATTCCAGAAGGAGGTTCTCCAACTTCCACATCCACAAAGTGGATTTGACAGATTGTTGCGCAGGCATGAGTTGAGAGATAAAGTGCCTCCTTTTCCCATTAAAGCTTACTCAGCTAGAGCAATGAGTATCTCTTGGGCTTTTCATTATCAGGCCTCTGTGACTCAGATCTGTAAGGCTACAGCCTGTTTTTCTGTTTGCAAATTGTATAGATTTTATAAGGTAGATATATCTACCTCAGCTTTTGCTAGCTGTAGCCAGAGTTCTGTTTAATGCCCATGTTTTCCCCTTGTTTTGCCTTTTTATCTTGTTAGGCTGCTTCACCTATGATATTTAGGTGAACCCACCCCTCAGTTAACACTCCATTTGGACGAACTTCCGTTGCTTAATAATACCAACCTGTGTCAGTCAATGGATGATTGAGAATGATTTGTACACCCACCAGAAAACCCATTGAGAGACACAACTTGATGGTATTTAAGCAACATGGAGTTATACTGCTGCCTACTAGAGAAATTGACACTAGCCACATAAAAACTGAGGGCCTGCCCATTTAAGTCTATAACCCCTCCCACCTCATCAGTGGTGGCAAGCAGGTCAAAGAGGAAAGTTAGAAAATGGGGGGAGAAAGCTGTGTCCCTCAATGGACTGAGAATCTGAGAAAAGAATTTTATGGTGAAAGAAAAAAATCCTATTTTTCTTATCCATTGAAGGAAACAGAATTTAGAAACTTGGGTTATATTTCTGCCTACAGAAGGATTGGACACTGGCAAACAAAAAAAATGTGGGCCAGCCCAGGATAATCTCTACTACAACCAGCATGCCTCAGTTTTTCACTTGTGTCCTGGGAGGTTGGATGCCTTTTCACCCTCCTAGTCTAACCTTTTTTTGTGTGCTACTTTTTTCACTTCTTCAATTAGGATTCCTGTTTTGTCGCTGGTCTGTACATGGTTATCCAGATCGGCTTTTCCTCCGTAGTGGCACACGTCAACCATCAGGGAGGAATGGTGGCAGGAGAGTGTCCTCTACTCTTGAATGTGTTCCAGGATCTGTGTCACAGATAGAGGATGCTTTATGTGGACCTCCTGGCCTCCAGGTTCAACTAAATACTAGACAGGTTTTCATCCAGGTACAGGGGTCCTCTAACTGAAGCAGTGGATGCTCTGGTGGTTTTGTGGAACTCCTTCCTTGTCTGCAGGATCTAGATGGAGGGCATTTCAGTGATCCTCATAGCTCCCGACTGGCCCAAGCAGATTTGGTACTCTAACCTGATCAGACTCCTGGCAGATGCTTCATGGGATTCTCCATAGTTTCTGGGTCTTTGTCTTAAGGATAGGTTTACCACTTGCTTCACAGATGCTGGCTTCAACAGTGTTCCTGTTGAATTCAAGGCTCTGAGGAACAAAGGCATTTCTGAATTAGTGATTTCCACAGTTCTAAAAATTAGGAAGTCTCCTTCCTGCAAGATCTTTCACAGAACATGGAAGGTATACTTCACTTGGTGCAGACCGAGAAACTTTCATCCCAAGAAATTCTCAGTGGGGCAAATCTTGGCAGGTGGGCATCGGTCAGCATTTGACCCTAGCAACCATCATGAATCATGTCTGTGTTTGCAATCTTTCTCCAGAAACTGCTGGCTTCCCACTCTTTGATTAAGAACTTTTTGCAGGATGTTTGCCATATGGCTCCCTCTGTGCACTCCCCTGTGGGATATGAATCAAGTCTTTTCTGTGGTTCAAAAACTATCTTTCGAACCACTCAGGGATGTTCCCTACTTTCCTCTCACTTACAAGGTTGCTTTCTTCGTTGCCATCACCTCTGTGGATTGGATGTCTTTGCTGTCTGTCTTAACCTGTAAAGAATTCCTTCTGGTTCTACACAGGGAAAGGTGGAGTTGAGGCCAAGAACCTCCTTCCTTCAGCCTTTAACCTCAAACAGGGCATCACTCTTCAATCACTCTGCTTGTCTCTAGTTCAGAAGGAAATCTCCTTTAAAGTTGGAGTAAACTCCCTTTGTTGATTTACACCTACAGGTAAACCTATGTTAAGGCTTACCTTTTAGGTACTGTAAATATCTCCTAAACGTGCACCATTTAGGAAATATTTACATGTAAAGCAGCCTGTGACATCACCAGCGCATGCACACTGTGCTCTCAATGGACAACATGCTCATGTTAGACAGACTGACTTCTCATCCCACCATTTCTTGATGGCTCAGGCAGATCATCATCCAAACCTATGGTCTTAAAGCAATTGTAAAGGTTTTTTTTTTTAATATAACAAAAATGTCTATACTTACCTGCTGTGTGCAGTGGTTTAGCACAGAGCAGCCCAGATCCTCCTCTTCTCGGTCCCCCGCAGGCTCTCCTGGCTCCTTGTGTCTCTCGGGTGCCCCCACAGCAAGCAGCTTGCTATGGGGGCACCCACTGCTCCATTTGCTTACCTGCTGTGTGCCGTAGTGTTGCACAGAGCAGCCCAGATCCTCCTCTTCTCAGTCCTCCACAGGATCTCCTAGCTCCTCCTGTCTGTTGGGTGCCCCCACAGCAAGCAGCTTGCCCATTCACACACGGAGCCACACTTGGACCCGCCCCCTCTCTCCTCATTAGCTAACTGGCTGTGATTGACAGCAGCAGAAGCCAATGGCTCCCACTTGCTGTCTCAGCCAATGAGGAGGCAGAGACCCGGGACAAGTAAGGCTTTCATTCACATCGCTGGATCACAAAGAGGCTCAGGTGAGTATTGAGGGGAACTGCTGCACACAGGAGGTATGCATTAAGGTAAAAAAAACTTTCAGCCTTTACAACTACTTTAAAGATTGGGTTCAACATTTTTCTGTCAAGGCACACTCCACTAACACTGTGAGTGCTTCTTGGGCTTTTCAGCATCAACCAACCTTCGTTTTGGCCAGGCTACCACCCGGGTTTCTTTTCACACATTCTCCAAAGGTGGATATTCAGGCCTCATCTGAAAGTTTGATGCTTTTCTTCAGGCAGCTCTTTGGGCTGCACTCCATCCCCAGTTTTGTTTTGTTTTTTGGTCTCTGAATTACTGTGTCCGAGAATGGAAAAAACATTTTGTACTCACAGAAAAATCCTTTTCTTGGAGTTGAAGGACACAGGTCCGAATCTTCGGTTTACTATCTTGCTCTTTGTACTGCTTTGCTACAAAACTGAAGCATGCTGGAAGTTGGAGGGGTTATACTGGCCTGGTATAATTTTTTTTTTTTTTTTTGCAGAGTCCAAACCTTCTGTAGGCAGTAGTATGACCCAGCAGTCTCTGAATTCATGTGTCCCTCAATAGACTCCAAGAAAAGTGTTTTACAGTGAGTACAAAAAATCCAATTTTGTCATATGACAATAAGATATATGCACAACCACTCCTTACTTACAGGAACTCTGAACTACAGCATCCTGTGCTGATTGTTACTAATTTACTCATCATGAGTTCAATTTCAAATAGAGAGGTATTCTATTAATATCAGCAGGAAAGGCTCTGCAACAGACGAGTTGGTCATTATTCATTAGTACTGGTGGCTTAACAGGGCATTGTCAGGGACAAATGGGGGATGTTGATATATACTGTTCTAGAATGGAAGGGCTTGGCATTTTTTATAACAGTAGGCTGGCATTTTTACAATGTAATGATCTTGGGTAAGTCCACCAATTGCCCTTTCTAATGTTAGAGACCATGGCGTTTGGTGGGGTGACATGGGGCTGTCACTCTACTTACAGCATCTGTGTATATTTATTAATTCTGATGTAAAGAATAGGGCAGAATGCAAAAAGAACCCTCATTTGATTTCAAAATGGCCACAGTGGAACAACCAAAAACTTCAATGAGGACATCTTCCATAAGGAGACTCCAAGAGAAATATGAAGGCAGTGAGGAATTTTATTATTTTCTGCAGGTGGCTTTGACTGAAAGTGGTTATAAACGCTCAAGGTTTTTTATCTTCATGCATTCTATGCCACTTGCTATGGAGGCACCCAATGGGAAGGAGGCGCTAGGAGTGCCGGCGGGGGACCCGAGAAGAGAAGGATCTGGGCTGCTCTGTGCAAAACCACTGCACAGAGCAGGTGAGTATAACATTTGTTTGTCTTTTAAAAAACAGAGCCTTTAGTATTGCTTTAATCATCTTAGAGAAATAAAAAATGGAAGAGTGATCATTTCTTTCTCATCTATTGAGGGACACACAAAGTCCTTACCTCCACACATTGAGCTCACGAGGAGGTGATTGGAACAAAACCTTGGTCCAATGTGAGCTCAGATGGATCTATAAATTAAATGCCACTTAATTTCCAGGATTAAATGAAACAATGCCTTTTAAGCCATTCTTGGAGGGTTTTGTATCAGGTGGATGTGAAAAAGATTTTTAATTGTTTAATTTTCTTTCCTTTTTTTTTTTTTTGTTTTGTTTTTGCATATATATGATAAATAAATATATATTGCAATGTGGTAATAAAGTTTGCTGAACTGTTGTAAAAATGTTATGAACATATATTAGGATTAATCATATATCTTTTTGTGCATGTAATTCCATAACCCTTTTTTTTCCATACATCAATTTTGCCCTTTATTTGTTTATTCTCCCTTTTTTTAATTGTTTCCTTTTTTCCTCTTTTTTTCTTTTTTTTTTTCTTTTTCATACATATATTTTGTCCTTTATTTGTCTATTCTCCCCCTTTTTTTTCAATTATTTCCTATTTTCCCCTTTTTTTCTTTTTCTTTCTTTTACTCATCATCATTATCATATTTTATTAGTTATTTTTCCAGTGGGGAATTTTTGGTGCTGCCCTGATGCCTCCCCAGTGCATGGAAGCCGCTGTCCCCTTCTGGGGGCTGGGGCCGCATCTGACCGGGTCCGTGGGACGATGCCTTCAATCATCAGAGGGAGGCTTGGTTTGACCTCCTCCTGGCCATCCCTGGTTCCTGGTAACATATTTTTTTGCTACAAATCTCATGATTCCTCTCTACATTACTGCTAGTGCTGGTCTATTTGGCATGTCCTATATGGAGTTTGGCGTACTGTGACCAGTCTCTGCTGGACTTGCATGCTGCATGTCCCCTTTCCCACCATTCAGTGTTGAGGAAGCATCTCCACACTGCTGCTCCTTCACTTCAAAGAGCCACGTAGAACTCCTATTTTCAGTCCATTCCTGCTGTCTGCCTACAGTAACCTTTGTTACTTGTGACCAATTGACCCTTACTGGCTACCAGCAGTCTGGGTTTCGTGAGTACCTGAGGCCTTGCCTTAAAGCAGAGCTCCACTTTAAAGAAGAAGCCACACTTGTCTGCATTCTACCCCCCCCCCCGCCACATTTATTATTATTATACAGGATTTATATAGTACCAACAGTTTGCACAGCACTTTACAAAATGGCACCTTTTGGGGGGGAGTGGGAATGGGTACCTTATTTTGACAGGTACCCACTCCCTCTTCCGGCTCAGTTTGCCATGGCCCCCCTTCTTTCCCTGCAGCCTTCTGGTACACTTCACAGGTCCCAGAAGACTGCAGCCCATTCACAAAGTGCAGTGTGCTTCGTGCATGCGCAGTAGGTTTCCCTTAGTCAAGATGGTGGCACCAGCACCCAATAGCCAGTTGAAGAAATGGCTCAGGTAAGTGCCCTAATATTAAAAGTATTTTTAGCTGCTGAGTTTAATTTTTTATTTTTTTGTGGGGGGGGGCTTTTATTGATTTAATGCTACGCAGTCACGACATGTCTGTTTCAAGACATAGAGGGGGCAGCCTCGCTGCTACAGGTGACCCCAGATCACACTGTCATAATACCAGGATCATTTGTTCCACGCCTTCCAAGGTCACTAATGCCTGCAATCTTGGAGTCCCGGTACTCAACAATTACCTCATCTCTACCACATCTTTTGGTATTCCACCTTAGTTCTGCCCGGTGTCAACCTGCGTTTCTGCTACAATCACAGAAAACTTTGTGGCCCAGTTTACCCAGTTTCTGGCTGGTTCTGACTTCTGAGGCTCTAAGTGTGCTCCCCTGCAGATTTTTTTTTTTTTTTTTAACAATTGACTTTAATTCCGGAAGAAAAAGCAGAACATATGAACAAGAATGAGCTACAAGAAAGCATAGCATGTTATCATATCATGTAATACACAGTTTACAAATTAGTTTCGGAGCAAACTCAGTAGTATAATCAAAACAATAGGAAGCATTCACATAATAAAACGTTTACAATTTGCAGGTATAATCATCAAATCTGATAGAATAGTAAGAACAGAGGAAAATGAAAAGCAAGAGAATAGCATAAGTAAGGACAGATCTGTCTCCGCAAGAGATGCTCAGTAATCACCAGCATGACCTACATGTCCAAAAGAGAAAAAGAGCTTTTCGCCCATCAGCCGTTTTATATCTTTCCGAAAAAGTGAAAGCATACCAACTGGACCACAATTTGTGAAACCTGGGAACCATGTCATCAGTCATAGTGTCTGTTCCAATTCCTGAATAACATTAACCCCTGTTATCCAGTCTTGAATCGAGGGGGTGTGAGCGGTCTTCCAATGTCTGGGAATGAAGGACTTAGCTGCATTCAAAAGGTGCTGCACTAAGGATCTCTTGTATGATTTCATTGAGCACTCAGAAAAATGGAGGAGGCAACATTCAGGAGTTAAGGGCAATGCAGTCTCTGTAATAGAGTAGATCAACTCTTGAACTTCATCCCAGAATGGTTTAAGTCATGGACATTGCCACCAAACATGGAACAAGGAGCCCTCCGCTCACTCACAGCGCCAACATAACCCTGATGTCTGGGGGAAAACACCTATTTAACCTGTCCAGTGTAGCGTACTAACATGTTAACAATTTGTAGGAGGTTGCTTGAGTCCTGGTGCTGATGGAGCATTTATGAGCAAAAATGCAGGCTTTTCTCCATTGGTCATTGGAGAACTTTGCCTGAAAGGCTATTTCCCAATCTAGCCAAAAATTGTCATGGGTGACAGAAAGATCTTTTTGAAGCCAAGAATAGGCCAAAGAGGTGGTTTTGTCAACGGGGTTCCTTTTCAGACATCGTTTCTAGAGTCGTAAGGGGTCTGGAGAAGGCTGCCTTCTGTCTGTGGTTAGTCAAGTAATTATGTATTTGAAAATAAGTCTAGTATGGAAGAGAAACCTGACCACATATCTCCTGAAGCTCTCCTTTGGACCTAACTTCCCCTCGCTTGAGACAATGAGTCGCCAATAGAGAGACCCAACTCGTACACCGGAATCACTCCACATTCCAACCCAGGAGGAAACTCGAGATTATCAGCAATGGGGGTGAGGGGGCCTGGAGCGCTAGTAAAACTTTCAATTTTTGCAAGATTATGATATGCATCTAAACTTGCACCAATTAAGAGATGAGCCATCAAACGCTTCGAATAGGTAGACACTGGCAACCATGGTGAAAATCTTAAAGGAGCTGAAGAATAGGAGCTTTTAAGGGAAACCCAGTGTTTATGTATGGGGTGACAATTCCAGT
This sequence comes from Staurois parvus, assembly GCF_062004578.1. Classification (NCBI taxonomy): domain Eukaryota; kingdom Metazoa; phylum Chordata; class Amphibia; order Anura; family Ranidae; genus Staurois; species Staurois parvus. The sequence continues at coordinate 9,540,547 of NW_028317825.1, forward strand.
CTATGATTCTGGTAAAGTGAGTAGCAAAATAATACTTTTTAAAGTCTGGCAACCCCATACCACGGAACTTCTAGTGCACGTGATTAGTTGAAATCGAATCCTTGTTTTTTTTTATTGGCCCACACAAAGGCTCTCTGAGCCTGTTGTAATTGCTTAAAAAAGATGTAGGGGAGCCTAATAGGGATAGCATTCATACAGTTCAGTATACGAGGGAGAAAATTAATTTTGATGATCGCTGTTCTGCCCAACCAGGAGAAGGTTTTCGCATTCCAGATTTTAAGAGCATTCAGAATCTTGCATAATAAGAGGACAAAGTTTTGCTTGTAGAAATCCTCCAAATTTTGGGTAAGCCAAATGCCTAAATATTTAAGGGCTAGAGGGACCCATTTAAAAGAGCAATTTCAGTTAATGAGGGCTAAGGAGGAAGAGTGGATAGTTAAATTCAAGGCCTTTGACTAAGTGTAGTTAATTTTCAAATTCGAGAGGAAATATTAGCGGTCAAATAAGCTCAAAAGGTTAGGTACGGATATGTGGGGTTTGGATATGAAAAATAACAGGTCTCCATTTTGTAAGTCTCATTGTTAATGCAAAATCCATGAATCACCTCATTTTGCTGAACCAGCCAAATGAAGGGTTCAAAGGTAAGGATGAACAGAAGGAGTGACAGAGGGCAACTCTGTCTCGTTCCATTCTTAATAGTGATTGTGTCAGAGAGAGTGCAATTGACCTTGATCTTAGCTGTGGGGTTTTGGCACAGAGCAGCGACTTGTTCTGGCCCAATGATATCAGAGAGATAAGGCCTAAGCCGGTTAGCCAGTATTTTTGCAAGCAGTTTTATGTCAGTGTTGAGTAGCGAAATAGGTCTGTAGCTTGTGCATTCAGCAGGGTCTTTATCTTTTTTGGGGATTACAGTAATATGTGCAAGAGAGAAGGAAGGGGGTATTGACTGAGACGTAGTTAGATAGTAAAAGATCTGGAGTAGAGGCATATAGAGCAGAGAACTAAAGGTCTTATAATACTGTGACGTCAACCCGTCTGGGCCTGGGCTCTTCCCCGGTTTTTAGCTTTTGATAGCATTAGCCAGTTCCACCTACCCAATGGGACATTCTAGCAATTTGACATCTGAGCGGTTTAGGGAGGTCAGTTGGCTTTTCCTAAGAAAATCCTCAATTAAGTCAGGTTTTTCACTTTTAAGATTTTTGGGGGTGTGAGTGGGGGGAGCAAATTATACAGGTTGGTGTAGTATTGATGGAACAATAAAGCAATCACTTTACTATCGTGTTCCAGGGTACCTTTCGAGTTCCTGACCCCATGGATATTTTAATTTAGCTTAGCCTCACGCAAGACCTGGCCAAGAAATGCCCACCTTTATTTGCTCCCTCATAATAAACTAATTTTTTGAAGAATAAGGAACGTTTGTAATTAGTGTCTAGAATAGCCTGTAATTCCAACCACGCCTTCTGAAGTGCAGCCGCCATAGAATTAGCAAGGGATAGTTTATGCTGGGATTCAAGTTTCGCGATGTTTGTGGAAATTTCAGCAATTCTTCTGGTCTGTTCCCGTTTCCACCTAACTGCCCCACTTAATAAGCACTCTGCGAACAATGCATTTGTGTGCCTCCCACATGTTAATAGGCAAAGTTTCCATGGCCTTGTTGGCATCAAAATAATGCTTAATAGTAGTGGTGACAGCGGTCAGAATTTCCATATTAGTCAACAAGGCAAGGTTAAGACTCCAGTTAAACGTCTTAGCTACCTGGCTGGGGAGAGTCAACCTAAGTGTTATTGAGGCATGGTCTGACAAGGATTGGATCCCAATCTTATCGTCAAGCACCAGAGGGAGGTCTCTCTGTGAGATAAAAAGATAATCAATCCTAGCATAACAATTGTGCTGTGGAGAGTAGCATGTTTAATCACAACCAGTGAGGATCTCCAAACGTCAATCAGCTGCAAAGATCTCAGGAATAGTTTGATCTTTTTAAGATTTTTATATGCAATGCAAGTAGACCTGTCTAAAGCAGGGTCAAGAGGAATGTTTGTCTCCCCCTAGAATTATGCAACCAGACGCGAACCTTTTAAGCTCATCAACAACTTGCTGACAAAAGAAAATGTGGGCTGAGTTGGGGGAAGTAGACAATGGCCAAGGTGATTGTCATACCCGCCCATGTGCCTTTTAAGAAGACGCATCTATCCTCTGAGTCAATTGATTGGTCTGTGATCGAAATCTGTGGCTCCTTACTGAGCAATATGGTGACCCCCTTAGTCTTAGCCAAGGTATCAGTAGAATGGTATGCTTTCGTAAAGTATTTACTTGACAACTTCGGTATCTGTCCAGTTTTAAAATGCTTTTCCTGCAGGAACACTATGCAAGGCTTGACTTTGTGAAGTTCCCGTAACAGTTGGGATTGCTTCTCTGGAACATTTAAGCCCCTGACATTGTGAGAGATAAGCAGAGGCTTGTTTCCTAAATTCGAGTAGGCTATGCCGGTGAAAGAAGAGAAAAGGAAAAAAGGGGGGGGGAGAGAGATGACAAGAAACCGCAAAGAATGCAGGAGTGGGCTTGCTCCAAACAAATGCGCAAAGAGAAATAAATGTCTCGTTTATCGTTAACCTATAGGATACTGCATACCAATAAGAGCAAGCGAAAAATGGTGTAGGGATAAAGTACTGTATTGCAAGGTTAAATAAGTATCAGCAGAGGTAAGGAGGAATGTTAAATGTAATGTACAACACAAAGTGGTACTCTGCCAATGTGGCGCTAATGGGAGGGGCTATCGTACAAGCAAAGCCATCAGTCACTAAGAAAAAATAGTGCCTATTGTAAAGTACACCCTAAGGACAGCAAAGATGACCAACAGATGTCAAAACATGAAGGCAGGTCTGAGCTCAGAGCCAACAACGTAAATATTAAATGCACGTTTCAGGTATTTTCAAGAACTATATCACAGGAGTCAGCATATATCCAAGAATCAGTTGCAAACACTAGAAATAACCCTTATATAAGTGCAACAATTTCAAACAAAAAGCCAATGGGCACAAAACTATTAGACCATATGGGCCCTGCTGGCCATTTATAGATAGCAGCCTAACCATCAGGCCATAAGCAATATAAAATAGCTGCACCTGGCAGATTAAACATGCTACCTAAATCAGACAGGCTGGGATGAACATGCATCCAGGGAGGCCAGACCATGGTGGTCAGCCGCATTAAAGTCTCCCCCCCAACACGCGAACCCCCAACGCCTCATCCTTCTGGAAGAGGACAGTAAGGTCTTCAAAAGAGAAGAGAACACATATTGACTAAGCACAGTCAGGTATCATCAAAATCCTCTCTAGCTCTGCGCTGTTTGGACTTCAGAGAGGACAAACTGGAGCATGGACTGCCCTGCTTCTGGTACCAGGTCTTCCTGAACTGTTCTTTGGAAGGGGTTTGCAGAGGCGTTTGTGCCGTGATAGGTACTACTGATGGAAGTCAAAATTGTTCATACCATTCAGGAAGTTCCACATTCAGGAAGTTGGAGGTCGTCACGGAAACCCAGAAGGTCTGCAGGCAGCCTGAGCAGATAGTGTTTGCCGTTCAGAGCTCCTTGTAAGGCAAAAGGAAACTGCCATCTGTAAAGAATCCCCTTCTGCATAATGGCCAGTAGGGGGCATAATGCTCTTCTATTTTTCAGCGTAATAGTGGAGAGATCGTGAAATAGGGCGAGTTCATCACCGTTAAAAGTAATGAGCTCATTTTGCCAGGCTTTTTTAAGGGTTTCTTCTTTCAGTGTGAAATTGGCAATACAGCAAATAATGTCTCTGGGAGGGGATCCAGTCACCCCCCCCCCTTGGCCTAAGGGCTCTGTGTGCTCTCTCAAAATCATTGACAGTGTTCGCAGGCCACTCTAACAGATTATTGAAGATGGATTATAAGGCTGACATGAGCTGTTCAGCAGACACAGATTCAGGGACACCTCTGACTCTAATGTTATGTTGTCTCCCTATGTTATCTAGATCTAGGTGGCGATTCACATTAACCACTTGCCTACCAGGCACTTATACCCCCTTCCCTACCAGGCCAATTTTCAGCTTTCAGCGCTGCCGCACTTTGATTGACAATTGCGCGGTCATGCAACATTGTACCCATATGAAATTTTGATCATTTTTTTCTCACCAATAGAGCTTTCTTTTGGTGGTATTTAATCGCCACTGGGCGCTTTACTTTTTGCGCTATAAATAAAAAAATTGCAAAAAATTTGAAAAAAAAAAGTTTATTTGTTTCTTTTATAAAATTTTTCAAACAGGTATTTTTTATCCTTCACTGATGTGCGTTGATGAGGCAGCACTGATGGGCACTGATAGGCGGCACTGATGGGCACTGATAGGCAGCACTAAAGGGCACTGATAGGCAGTACTAATGAGGTGGCACGGATAGGCGGCACTGATAGACAGCACTAATTAGGGGTCACGGATAGGCGGCACTGATATGCAGCACTGATAGGCGGCACTGATAGGTGACACTGATTATGGGTACTGATAGACGGCACTGACTGGCACAACCCCTGGGCACTGACTGGTGGCACTGACTGGCAGCACTGCTGGGCTGCACTGGTGGGTGGCACTGGTGGGTGGGCACAGGTGGGTGGCACTGGTGGGCACATGTGGGTGGCACTGCTGGGCACATGTAGGTGGCACTTCTGGGCACAGGTAGGTGGCACTGCAGAGTGGCACAGGTGGGTGCACTGCTGGGCACAGGTGGGGGCACTGCTGGGCACGGGTGGGCGGAGCTAGTGGGCGCACTGCTGGGCGGAACTTGCGGGTGTCACTGCTGGGCACCGATCATCAGGGCACTGATCATCAGTGCCCTGATGATCGGTGCCGATCCCCGCTCTGACAACTGTCGGTTCTCGGCAGTACTTTCCTCACGATCTGACAGCGTGAGGAAAGTGCAGCCGAGAACCAGCACTTGCATTTCCCTGTGATCAGCGTGTCATTGGACACCGCTGATCACGTGGTAAAAGGCCGGTATGATCGGCCTTTTACCACATCTCGTGATCAGCTGTGTCTGTAGGACACAGCGATCACGGAGATCGCCGGGTGCGCGCCAGAGCGCGTTCTGGGAGGACGTCATATGACATCCACTCAGAACTGGCCGGCCGCGGTGAAGCCGTCATTCGGCTATGCGCGGTCGGCAAGAGGTTAATCAGGTGTGTGGCATGTGTTTCTGAAACTTTATCCAGCCTAGAGATCGCCCTGTCCCTGTAAGCACCAGCCTTCTGCACAGTTATCAATTGCTCTGAGAGAGAGAGAGGAGATCTTCCTTCAAATCGGTGATGGCAGCTGTGAATGGTCTCTTCAGATCTGCAGCGATCTGCACCATCTCAGAATATGTGAGTGGTGGATCGGGGCGAGTGTTCTCTCTTACCCTATCCTCAGATGCTGGCAGAGACTCCTCACTATGAACCTCCTCATGCTGTATAGGTGCCATCTTGCTCCCAGCAGGGCTGTTCCTCTGTATGCCTCTATTCTGGAAAAGATCCTGGATCTGTCATGCTGAAGACCCGGAATGCGAGCATTGTAGGCGATTTGTGGGAAGTGGGCTTAACAATCCTGCCCATGATCGTCCTGCTGTGTACCGCTTAAATGGCTCAAAAGCTGACTTCTCCCTAGAGCTCACTCAGTGTTCTGCCATGCGGCTCAAGGTCCAAGTCACACCCCCCCCCCTTGCAGATTCTATAGATGAACTTCTCATGGCCTTAGCAGTTATGCTATATTTCTGATTATTGGTCTCCGCTACTCCGCTATCTCTACCAGGAAGAGTATCTTTGTGGAGTCACAAACATCTGCTATTACTCAAGAATTAAAAGACAGTTTCAGCTTTTCTTCATTCAGTACCTACTACTGTGAATTTGGAAGATACACTCACTGTGGATCCACCAGTAGCTTACCTTAACAGGGAAACCACTAGGGCAGTGGAGGGAGTTTCTACATTTAAGGATTCTACTGATCAGCAGCTGGAATCTCTCTTTGAAACCCAGTTCTTCCTGGTGGGTCCTGACTTTTGCTCTTGTCTTGAATCTGTCAAGTCATGGTGGAATGGTCGAAATCCCTGAAAATGAATCTTTCCACTGAATCAGGTGATCTTTTTCTGATCTGAGCATGTGAAGTAGATTTTTGAAGCATTACATTTGAGCTGTGATGGCCTTCTGAAAGCATTTTGGCTTGTCTACAGTATAGGTCTTTTGTTAATACACATGCACAGAGCACTCTGGTTAAAGTGCTGAAATGCAGATACTACACCTGAACCACTTGGCTTTCAACGGACAAGATTTCTTCAGACTGACCATTGACATTATTATCAAGTATATCACTGGAGGCAAGAGAACTCAATTCCCTTTCCTCTGCTGCTGGAGTATGCATGCCTATGCCTCACAAAAATTGTTCTATGGCCACCCACAAGTTCTGGGGTAAGAAGCTTGCTATAACCCCAGAGAAGCCTTCATCAAAATCAAGATGCACCTCCATATTACAGAGTGGGGGGACATTTGTTAATCTGTGCAAACTCTTGGGTAATTTGCTTTTCAGGCAGCTAGTTGTGATATTTCAGGATTACATATGAACCTTTGTATTAGCTCCTCACCTTCAATCTACCCCTGTCACTACATAGATTAGAACACAGGGAGCATTGTCACGGCTCCCAGCTGGTTCGGTCTCAGAATTTGTATCTAAACCTGCTCATCGTTCCCTTTTCTAGTGAACACATCGGTCTCAGAATTTGTATCTAAACCTGATCATTGTTCCCTTTTCTAGTGAACACATCGGCCCCTTTTGGGACCTGCAATCCAAACAAATTTTACACAGTTTCCATCAGATTTACCATCGCTTTTCCTTTCCAGAACTCTCTGACCTCAGTGATCAGCTAGGGTGTGCTGCTATATATCACCATCCTTCCTTTGACTTTTCAGTTTCCACCCTGCACCTCATGTTTTCTCCAAAGTGCTGGCCCCAGGGTTTGCCCTAGTACCTTAAAATTAGCACCCCTATTGTGTGATGCTTAGACAACCTCCTGTTGAGAACAGAGTTAGCGCAGGCTCTATTCAACAACATATCCCTACTGTCCAGATGCCTCCATGATTCCTCTGGAGTCTGTATCATCAGAAATCACACTGGAACCTTATCACCACCAACAGGCAGCGTAAATAAGCATTTTTTTTTTACATTAAAATGTTACCCGTTTCTGTTGCAGGGGAGTTTTTCTCTTCCCACCTTCTGGAAGATCTTATAATTAGACTGTTCCCATCTGCAGATCTACATTTTTAAGTTCTTACAGCATTTGATCATCCCCTGGCAGTTCACTGATTACTGTGACAAGAGAGGTTGATCCTGATTGAACAGAATTTTGTGTCTTACTCCTGTTCACTGTGTTTGTCTCAACTGGCTGCTTTTGGACATGGGGAACCATGAAGGACATATAAAGGGCGGCCCCATGATCACCTTGGTTCAACAGCATGCTAAACAGATTCCAGGTGCAGGAATCCTGGCAGTAACTGAATTCTCTGGTGACTCCTGGCATACACACACAGATCTAAGCCTCTACATCTTGTTTGCATTGCAGAATTAGGAGGAAGGATTTCTGGCAGCATCCCTTGCTCTGGACTGGCCAGGCTTTCCTGGTAAGGCTCATGACCATTGCTCCATGGACTGTAACAAATCATTGGATCAGTAGAATCAGGAGCATCTCAAAACACATTACTCTTTGATGCCCAGGGATAGGCAGGATTTTACAGCGAGGATTTTATGGTATTTGAGCCTGGCTCCCTATCCTATTAAGTTTGCATTCTTCCTTGCTAATTTTTAGTGAAGAGTTCAACCTTATACCCCTTGCCCAACTGTTGGGTGGGGAGTTCCTATGTTCCTTATTCCATTGGCCATTGGGACTTTGTGGGATCCTACTCTCGTTCTCTATGCATTCCCAGGAGCCCTGTTAAACACTTTGAAAATAATTCTACAATAAGTCAACCCCTGTTTTTTTTTCTTTGTAAGTCATCACCTTGGTGAAGTGAATGCGTGCCCTCTCAGCCATTTCATGCATGGAAGCCTTTTCTCTTGTTCGTCCTATCAAATGAATTGGGGCCTAGAACCTTTTTCTGGCCTAGGGTAGCCCTGATCATTCTTCTACTAGGACACCTTTCTCAAATCCATCTGACCCCAGCTCTCTTAAAGGAGCTATTTTTCCTTTGTGACCAAGGCGCAAGCTGTCAGTCTTTTCCTCTTAGTACTGACTCACGGTTAGCCATTCTAGATGGTTCCTTTTTGCTCCATCCTTCTGCATGGGTCGGGTAGGCCAGTTTTCAAGCTTGATCTTATGGATCAGTGTGCTTTTTTCAAGACACTGCTCACCATTAATGAGAATTTTTCTTGTTATTCTGGTCCGTGTTACCAGGTAGCATTTGCAGTCTTATGTGCCAACTTCTGGCTGGCTTCCTTCTGGCACATCTTGAGCTGTAGGCTCAGTCTGTAGTTTACATGGTTTACACCTGTTAGTGGTTGTTTGTTGTCGTCCATCCCTGAATTGGACTGCTTATGAATGTCCAGGCTTTGTCATTCAACTGATAAAAAATTAAATAGGTTTTGTTTTTGTTTTTTTACTGTAAAATCCTATTCTTGGCGTCCATTAAGGATCATAGATCTCACCCCTATGTGTTTATCATTATGCTCTTGCTACTGCTTGCTACAAAACTGTGTCCAATCCTGTTAAAGGCAGCAGTATTACCTGAAAGTAAAGACATCCTGTGTCCCTCAATGGACTCCCAAGAAAAGGATTTTACAGTAAGCCCTATTTTAATTTATAATCCATTGTTTCCATGTATAGTTTTATAATTACCATCTTCCAGCTTTCTATCCTGCTCCAGTTTTATCCTCCCCTATAAAAGTATGTCAACTGCTAATTTATTTTTCTGCATGTTTTGTGATTTGCCAGCCACACGAAGGTTTCCTTCTTATTTATTGCTCAGCAGATGTAAGATAAAGGCCTACAAAATATTTTGTGAAGCCTCTGGCAATATGAAATGATTCTGTAAAAAAAAAATAAAAAATACTGGGCTCATTTTTGAGCTGCATAAATAGCTGTCCAGAGAATTACTGCCTGGTGCATATTTTAGCAACAATCATTGAATTACTAAGAATCTAGAATCATTTATTCTTCAGTAAATTCAAATAAGTTATGTTTTAGTTCTTCTTCCCTTCAAGCAGTGTGACTAGTATACACAGAGGAAATGCTTATGATTTGCTGATGTAGAGAGCATTGGTTTTTCAGCGTGCTACCGTTTTAATCCATTAATACAAGCCTGGCAAGGTCATAACGAGTACAAAGAAAGACAATGAACCTTATTTATCAAGGTGTCCAAAAGTAGAAATGTGCTTATTGCCCTAAACCACCAATCAGACTTAAAATGTGACTGTGACTGGTGTCTCTAAATTGGATTGGCCACCCCTATCTAAAGGAAATATAAAACGGTCCAATATATATATTCTTGCTTTTTTAATCATGATCAAACATAGCAGCTCTCTGGATACTCAGGGAGATCAGATTACACAGTAGAATTTCTCACAACCCCTTTTCTGAGGAACCAGCCGAAATCCAGTCAGTGGGTGGCCCTGCCAGATCCACTCTGACTTTTGCAGAAGGAGCCTGCTGAAAAATATTTGGACGAACAATGGCTGCATCCAATCAGATGCAGTCACTGTCCTGGTATTTAAAGATGTCCAGATGCCAAAATACAATAGCTGCAGCAGGAGATTTGTTCATCTGTACTGTATAACTTGGATGGAAGACTTTTTTGTTTTGTTTTGTTTTTTTCGTTCAGCCCACATTGCGAACAAAATAGAACTACTGATGTATGACCGACTAAAGTCAGATAGCCCATCTGACTGACTGAGCTATACTCTGGAGGTATGCAGGTGGTGCTAAATATGCTTCGTAATACCTTTTGATGTACCCTGTTTTTATGTAGATGTAAATCCAATACTAAATTCCTATATAATCTTTACAGAGACACCGTCAGTTTGTCTATTTAGAATAAAATATTAAATTAGACCTCAGGAGGTCAATAATGATAGGTTGAATAATCATTTCAAAAGCATTTTCTAAGGGCTTGTTCACACAGAAACATGGTGCGTTAACCCCGTGTTCTGTGTGCATTTCCTGAACCACATTAAAATTGCACTGGGTGTGCGATCTGCTGCAGGTGTCAAAACATGTCTAACCACACCTCAAACGCAGATATGCTGTGTTTTTTGCCTGAACTGGATCGCATGGTACCGCAGTACCTGTAGATTTGGCGCAGTATCAGATGCAGTCACTGTCCTAGTATTTAAAGATGTCCAGATGCCAAAATACAATAGCTGCAGCAGGAGATTTGTTCATCTGTACTGTATAACTTGGATGGAAGACTTTTTTGTTTTGTTTTGTTTTGTTTTTTTTGTTCAGCCCACATTGTGAACAAAATAGAACTACTGATGTATGACCGACTAAAGTCAGATAGCCGATCTGACTGACTGAGCTATACTCTGGAGGTATGCAAGTGGTGCTAAATATGCTTTGTAATACCTTTTGATGTACCCTGTTTTTATGTAGATGTAAATCCAATACTAAATTCCTATATAATCTTTACAGAGACACCGTCACTTTGTCTATTTAGAATAAAATATTAAATTAGACCTCAGGAGGTCAATAATGATAGGTTGAATAATCATTTCAAAAGCATTTTCTAAGGGCTTGTTCACACAGAAACATGGTGCGTTAACCCCGTGTTCTGTGTGCATTTCCTGAACCACATTAAAATTGCACTGGGTGTGCGATCTGCTGCAGGTGTCAAAACATGTCTAACCACACCTCAAACGCAGATATGCTGTGTTTTTTGCCTGAACTGGATCGCATGGTACCGCAGTACCTGTAGATTTGGCGCAGTATTTTTTTTTAAAGTAGTGCATGTACTATTTTTTGTGTTATTTCATTGAAATGAATGTGCTTAAAATCACACCACACAGGTGTGAACCAGCCCTAAATCTGAACACACTGGGATTGACCTGCTAAATAAGTAGGGACTGTTCAGTGAGCAAAGTCAACATTTTCCAAACTTCGTAAATAAGATGAAGTCTTCAACAAGCATGGAAATAAGAATTTCTGTTTTTTCTGATCTGCATGCTTGTTCTAGATCAGTGACTAAGATAGTATTAAAGCTTGTAGATCAGCATAATATCCAAGTAAATAGCACTTTCAGAACAGGTTCAGCAGTGGCAGCAAATGGCTTTCTCCCAGGAACAGTTAACTTTAAATTGTTACTAAACCCAGGACCCTGCATTCATCATATCTAGTCTCCAACAGTACACAGACTATGAAGATGCAATTATATTATAAACTTTTAAATACCTTTTTTTCATCAGCAGTTAGAGCAATCGTGTAACTTTTATCAGTCTCCAGCAGAGCACTGGTTAAAGCTGGTAGGAGGAGTTTTCATTCTCCCCTGATTGTTCAATGATGCTGCAGGACCCCTGACCCTCTGTCTGGAGAGTGTTGATTGACCCTGTGCTGATCACGTGCACCCTTCCAAGAAAAAAAATATCTAGCAATACACACCAAACTGTCCAGCTCTGTACTATCACTAGATAAATTGGGGACAGTAGAGGGGGAAGATCAACACACAGAGATCACAATGTTTCCTGCACCACACAAGTGTGAACTGGGGCTTAAGCAGTGGTTTTAAAGTGTTACTAAACCCAGGACCCTACATTCACTATATCTGGTCTCCCACAGTACACAAAACATGGAAGTTCAATTATTTTAGTAAATATAAACTGTTAAATACATTTTCTCATCAGCAGTTAGAGCAGTCTTGTGCCTTCAGCTGAGCACTGGTTAAAGCTTATAGGAGGAGTTTTTGTTCTGCTTTAGGAGGATGCAGAACCCTTGGCCTCTGTCTGTACAGTGAGGATGGGCTCTGTGCTGATCACATGGACTCTCCCAAGAAAAAAAAACCTCTCTAGCAATACACACTAAATTGAGCATGTGCAGAAGGGCTACAAGTTCAGGAGATAGGATGGGGAAATTTGAACAAAAGGAAGGGCAGAGAAGAAAGGATCAAACATCCTTTTTATACAATGCACAGGATTAACCCCTTAGGTTCCACAGGGAGTAAAACAAGCATGCTTTACTGCATATATAGATTGTTTTTTCTGTTGTGGGTTTAGTAACACTTTAATTAACTGATGTAAACAAAATAGATATTTGAAAACTTAAAGAAGTATAACCAAAGCTCATTTGGTTGCACTTCTCCGCCGTTGGATGATGTCACAGAGCCGCTCCAGTCTGGGGAAAGAACGTGACCATATGGTTGGGATCCACCCAGGAGCCTGGACCGACACCTGGCTCAACCTCTCAGCGAGCCACTGAGAGCCTGAACCAGCCACTCCCGCCCCCTCCAGTGAGCACTGGGGGTGCAGAACAGAGAGCCGGAGACTGACAGTCACGGCTCTCTGCTCAGAGCCGAGGGGGAGGACTGAGCGATCAGCGGTGTTTGATCGCCCAGTTCTTAGCCTTAGAACTGGCTGGGGGACAGATGCAGCATCAGATCAATTTAAAAAACAAAACCAATACTTCTCTTTTAAAGAGGTTGTTCAGTCATTTTTTAAACTAATTATAAGTCAACAGCTATACATACTGTAGCTCCTGACTTACCTGTCCGGGGAACCAGTGCTGTCCTTGGGTGATTCCATCGGAAGTGTAGAGTGGGTACCTGTCAAAACTACAGTAGCTTCCCACTTCCCCCCTCCCCAAAAAGTATTTTAATTACTTGGCAGAGGAAGTAGAGCAAATTTTCTGTTTTTCAGTGAAGTTAAGCTTTAAAGTATATGTGTATTAAGGAAAATGCAATGGTTGTATAGCAAACACTATAGATTGCCTGCCTGTGCTTACCTTGATTACACTTACTGTGCTTGCCTCTTAGTTCTGTTACTGGAGGCCCATAAAAATACTTTGCATTGGACTAGGCCAGGCATCACTAAATGGCAGACCGCAGTCTGGATCCAGACCCAGAAACATTTCCGGACCACAGCCTCACCAAATAGTTGCCTGAATGTCCTCTCCCCACCGCCGACACACCAGCAATGCCGCTGCCGCTATTATCCTCATGGAAGGACACAACATTCGAGACGCAGCAGGTCTATCCCTTTCATAACATTGCACCTTATTCACACAAGCATGGCAGGTCTTGACATAGGACGGGGCTTTTCATGTTAGGAAGAAAGTGATTGGTTGCTAGGCAGCGGAGCGGTCCAAGCATTCATTTACCAGCCTTTAACATGAAAAGTCCCGCTCTATGCCTAGACCTGCCGTGCTTGCTGTCTTGTGTGAATAAGTTAGGACAGTGTAGGGAAGGGGGGAGTGCTGCGATATTATGAAAGGGACAGGACTCTAATATGCAGGGAGGACTGTGATGGGGCAACCTGTGACAAGGGGACCTGAGATGAGGTGATCTGTGATAGGGAATCTATGATGGAGGGGATGGAACAATCGGTGATGGGGGGGCTGTGATGGGGCAGTCTGTAATGTGAAAGGGGAGGAACTGTGATGCGCACAGGAGGCTGTGATGTGAAGGATTTGATTCATAGCAGCAACATGACGCTCGGACCTTCACTGGAAGTAAATTTTATTGACCGAACCTCCGTGAATTTTTATTCAGTACCCCTGCATTAGGCACTAGCTCCATGTGACTGGGCACTACATTGTAAGAAGTAGGTGCCCTGTATAAGTGCCCTATATCTTTAAATACTGGGTAGTATTCAAAGGAAAGGAGATGAGTTCTCAGTCCCATTAATGAAAACGTAATAGTATGAAATAGGAAGCGGAGAAGGGATTGAAGTAGAAGTTTGTGTATTACAACAGGTGCATTTCTAAGAATACTGGCTTTTCTCACCCTGCAGCTAAAATCGGAGTCTAGGCCGTATCTCACAGGAACATTGTTGGCTGTCATCATTGAAACAGAGGTGGATGTCTGCTCATCTGTGTAGAATTCACGTTGGATGGTTTCACGGGGATTAAATTTGTACACCCACTGACCTGTGATAAATTCCAAAATATGTTACAATGATTCTCATCCCAAATAAAATACCATTACACAGCATGCTGTTTAAAAAGAGAGATGAGCTTTTGTTAAGCATTACACTCTTAACTTCATAAAACCATTAATTTGTTTATAATTACAGAATAATCTGACAGCATTAGTAACTTTCATGACAAAAATAATAATTAACACAGTTGCCTTCTTTATGTAAATGAAGGCGAGACAATTGGACTATAGCAGTAATATAATACAGACAAGGATTTACAAACAGAGCCCAGTAAAATGTATAAGTTGTTCTTGTTTCCCATTGTGACTGCAGAGTTCCATATCATCAGATAAACAGATACAGATATTGCATTCAACATATATTTAAAATAATATTGAAGAACATCACTTAATGTAGAATTATTTTTCAATATCTGACTTGCAAAGAAAAACCCACTTGAGTAAAATGTCCTTAACCAGTAGTAGGTATGTGTGTTAGTAAAAATGCTAAAGCCTGCTGTCCCTGATGGTTTGATGCCATAGGAACAGGGCTTACATTCCAAAAGTTCAATCTTTCTTTTAAAACCCAACTCCTGGTACAAAAAAACTGTTGCTGTGGACCCCCCTGCACTGCAGGAGTTACAGTGCCTTGAACAAGTATTCATACCGCTTGAAATTTTCCACATTTTGTCATGTTACAACCAAAAAATGTAACTGTATTTTATTGGGATTTTGTGATAGACCAACACAAAGTGGCACATAATTGTGAAGTGGAAGGAAAATGATAATTGGTTTTCCAATTTTCTGCAAATAAATATCTGAAAAATGAGGCATGCATTTGTATTCAGCCCCCTTTACTCTGATACCTCTAACTAAAATCTAGTGAAACCAATTGCCTTCAGAAGTCACCTACTTAGTAAATAGAGTCTATCTGTGTGTAATTTAATCTCAGTATTAATACAGCTGTTCTGTGAAGTCCTCAAAGGTTTGTTAGAGAACTTTAGTGAACAAACAGCATCGTGAAGGGCAAGGAATGCACCAGACAGGTCAAGGATAAAATTATGGAGAAGTTTAAAGAGAGGAGTTTAAGGCAAGGAGAGCATTAATCAGAGAAGGAGCCAAGAGATGAGGCCCATGGTAACTCGGGAGGAGCAGCAGAGATGCACATCTCAGGTGGGAGAATCTGTCCACAGGACAACTATTAATCATGCACTTCACAAATCTGGCCTTTATGGAAGAGTGGCAAGAAGAAAGCCATAAGAAGTCCTGTTTGCAGTTTGCGTGGAGCCGTGTGGGGGACACCGCAAACGTGGAAGAAAGTGCCCTAGTCAGATGAGACCAAAATTGAATTTTGTGGCCTAAAAGCAGAACACTATGTGTGGCATAAAACACACTGCACATCACCCTGAACACGCCACCCCCACCGTGAAACATGATAGTGGCAGCCTCATGTTGTGGGGATGCTTTTCTTCAGCAGCTACAGGGAAGCTGGTCAGAGTTGATGGGAAGATGGATGGAGCCAAATACAGGGCATTCTTAGAAGAAAACCTTTTAGAGTCTGCAAAAGACTTGAGACTGGGGCGGAGGTTCACCTTCCAGCAGGACAACGACCCTAAACATACAGCCAGAGCTACAATGGAATGGTTTAGATCAAAGCATATTCATGTGTTAGAAGGGCCCAGTCAAAGTCCTGACCTAAATCCAATTGAGAATCTGTGGCAAGACTTAAAAATTGCTGTTCACAGACGCTATCCATCCAATCTGACAGAGCTTGAGCTATTTTGCAAAGAAGACTAGGCAAAAATTTCACTATTATTATTATACAGGATTTATATAGCGCCAAGTTCAGTACAGAAGGAATAGGAGGGTCCTGCTTGTGGAGCTTACAATCTAAAGTAAGGGGGAGGTGGTACAAAAGGTGATAGCTGCAACGGATGAAAGATGGTTCTACAAAGTATTGATTCAGGGGGGCTAAATACAAATGCACACCACACTTTTCAGAAATTTATTTGTAAAAAAATTTGAAAACCATTTATCATTTTCCTTACACTTCACATATATGTGCCACTTTGTATTGGTCTATCACATAAAATCCCAATAAAATATATTTACGTTTTTGTTTGTAACATGACAAAATGTGGAAAATTTCAAGAGGTATGAATACTTTTTTAAGGCACTGTAAGTGCTTGTTAAGTCTAGGGGGGTACAGGAGGAGGCTGCATTACCTATCTGACTCCCTGTCCTGGCTGGCTCTGACACTGTCCTCTTTTTCCCAAAGCTCTAGCCTGTGCGGCCAGTATGCAACCATGGTGGAAAGCAGCTTAGAGAGGAGGCTACAGGACACCAGTTGAATTGGTGGAGGGACCCTGCTGGAATGCAAAATTGGATAAGAAATGCAGTCTCTTCTGCAACCTCCTGGACATACAGTTGCAAGAAAAAGTATGTGAACCCCTTGGAATTACGTGGAGTTTTGCATAAATTGGGCATAAAATGTGCTCTGAACGTCATCTAAGTCACAACAATAGAAGAACACAGTCTGCTGAACATAATACTACACAAGCATTAGATGTTGCCATGGTTTAATTGCACATAACATGTAAACATTCACAGCGCAAGGAGGAAAAAGTATGTGAACCTTTGGACTTAATAACTGGTTGACCCTCCTTTGGCAGCAATAACCTCAACCAAACGTTTCCTGTAGTTGCAGATCAGACCTGCACAACGATCTGGAGTAATTTTGGACCACTCCTCTTCACAAAACTGTTTCAGTGTAGCAATATTCTTGGGATGTCTGGTGTGAATCGCTCTCTTAAGGTCATGCCACAGCATTTCAATCGGGTTGAGGTCAGGACTCTGACTGGGCCACTCCAGAAAGCGTATTCTGTGCTGTTGCAGCCATTGTTTTGTTGAATTACTTCTATGCTTTGGGTCATTGTCCTGTTGCATCACCCATCCTCTGCGGAGCTTCAGTTGGCGGACAGATGGTCGTACGTTTTCCTGCAAAATGTCTTTATAAACTCTGGAATTCATTTTCCTATCAATGACAACAATCCGTCCAGGCCCTGAGGCAGCAAAGCAGCCCCAAACCATGATGCTCCCTCGGCCATGTTTTACAGTGGGGATGAGGTTTTGATGTTGGTGTGCTGTGCCTTTTTTTCTCCACACATAGTGTTGTGTGTTCTTCCCAAACAACTCAATCTTGGTTTCATCTGTCCACAGTATATTTTGCCAGTAGTGCTGTGGAACATCCAGGTGCTCTTTTGCAAACTTCAAACGTGCTGCAATATTCTTTTTGGACAGCAATGGCTTCCTCCGTGGTGTCCTCCCATGTTCTCCATTCTTGTTTAATGTTTTCCTTATTGTAGATGTGTCAACAAAAATGTTAGCATGTGCCAGAAATTTCTGTCGGTCTTTAGTTGACACTCTGGGATTCTTCTTTACCTCATGCAGCATTCTGCGCTGTGCTCTTGCAGTCATTTTTACAGGATGACCACGCCTAGGGAGAGTAGCAACAGTGCTAAAATTTCTCCATTTGTAGACAGTCTGTCTTACCGTGGACACATGAACATCAAGGCTTTTGAAGATACTTTTATAACCCTTTCCAGCTTCATGCAAGTCAACAATTCTTGATCGTAGGTCTTCTGAGAGCTCTTTTCTGCGAGGCATGGTTCACATCAGACAGTGCTTCTTGAAACCAGTAAACCCAAAACAGGTGTGTGTTTTTTAAGGGCAGGGCAGCTGTCAGCAACACATCCAATATCATCACACTGATTTGAGTCAAGGTTGGCTCACTCCTGGCTCCAATTAGCTCTGGGAGAAGTCATTAAGCTAGGGCCTCACATACTTTTTCCTCCCTGCACTGTGAATGTTTACATGTTATGTGCAATTAAACCTGGCAACATCTAATGTTTGTGTAGTATTATGTTCAGCACACTGTGCTCTTCTATTGTTGCGACTTAGATGACGTTCAGAGCACATTTTATGCCCAATTCATGCAAAACTCCACGTAATCCCAAGGGGTTCACATACTTTTTCTTGCAACTGTAATGAGCATATTTAACCTTTCGGGTGGAGAGAGACCCCACAGCTAGGTTATTTTTGTGTTGTGCGCAGAGTTGGGCTTTTGGCCTGGTTCACACTAGTGCGATTTCAGATGCAACTTGAGTTGCATAGAATGGCATGGCAAGAGAAATCACATTGTTTTCAAATGCCCCTGTTCACATCAATGTGACTACATGCGTTGCAATTTTGGAAAAGGTTTGTGTGCTACTTGGTGTGAGTTAGAGTGCGTTTTGGTCCCTTAGAATATGCAAAATACAACCAAAGTGGCATCAAACTTGCACTATATAATCACAATAATGTCAACTGAGTCCTAAAAACTAGCACTGACAATCTGTCGGGGACCACTTACCAAATCATTCCATCAAAGACAAATTCATTACATACAGCTTACAACACTAATTTTAATATTTTAGGCCATCCAAAATATTTCAGTTTTTTGTACACTACAGAGTTCAACCTCCTAACAAGTTCCTATATCTCTTTGAAACTCTACTACGATCTCTGTACTTATGTTCCTAGCTCTGCTCCCCTGTTGTGGCTGTTATAAGGGGTTCTCACTCTGCCTTTTGTACGTTTGATTTGTTTTATACTGTGCAAAATGCAACAGGATGAACTGGAATGCATAAAACTTGCAAGGAACAGTCAAGAATTGTGAGAGGGATATCTGACAGTTGGACGATCCAAAAGTTACAAGGCCAGAGACTGACTCAAAACAATATGCTCCACCCATAGCAATTTATCACTCTTGGGGTGGATTGACACTCTAATTTCCTAAATGTTTTAACTGTTTTAGGACTCTTGCCTTACTTTTATACAGTATGTGTATGTTTTTTTGACTGCATAATTCCTTAGCTATGAATGCGTTATATAGTCAATGGAAACATATACTGTATTTTATCTTTGCCAGAATGTATCCCATGTCCACCATTATACTAGTACTAAAATGTAGCTTGGCATATTTAGTACTCTAGCCAAATTGTGTGACTATAACCATGGTATTTATCAAGCTAGTGTGTTCTAGATGTTTATATATTAGCATTGTGGTAGGACTAGTAAAATGACAGAGACCATTTGGTAAGTATTGTCTACAATATCTTTTCTTTATTATAATTATGACATGGTTGACTGAGTGCCGATTCACACATGTGCGTTCTGGATTTCAAGGTCCAGTTTCAGTGCGGATTGCAATCTACTTGTTCAGCGGTTCAGGACTGGCTTTTGTGACACAGCTGCGGATTATATTGTTCACAGGTTCAGGGCCAGTTTGGATGAGGTTTTGCAAGGCTTTTTTTATTTTGCTGAGGTGGAGAGAAGGGGGAAAGCAGAGAAACTGTGCTGAAACATTATCATGAACTGAAATCCTGATCCTAAACCAAAATCCTGTTCACAACTGATGATATGTGCGATTCAGAAGCGGTTCCCAAAGAAGTCAATAGCTTGTAATCCAAACTTGAACCAAACCACACTGCTCAAATCGAACAGGACTCTTTTAATCTGTGCTGAATCTGCACTGCCAGTGCACTGAACATATGTGAACAGGCACCATAGGAAGCAATGTTATTGAACATGTCATGCGTATTGGATGCGTTTCGAACTGCATCCAATCCGTATATGTGAACCAGCACTGAAAGTGAGGAAGCCACGGGATTTTATACCAGGACACAAACAGTTTGACAAACCCTTGTCCTCAAAGAGTTTTTGTCATTTCATCTATTCAGGGTCACTCCATACCCACTGACCTCCCCCGCCATTTTGTTGGAGCCTTTACAAATATCCTTCTGGGTATGAAGAAACGTGACCTTCTCCAGCAAAATAGTATCCAGGCCTGGCAGCTATTTCGCAGCACCAAACACAGTCACCTGAGCAAAAGAAGTCATCAACCTGAAATGGAGCTTACACAGAGTTGGATTCCCGGAGGAACAAGGTAGTGAGGGGAAATTGAGAGTACGAGGCTGAATTAGTAAAAGACTCTCATGTTATCTTTCATGGACAAAGTGAAAGAGCCTATTTAACAGCTGCTGAACTGCCATTACAAGCCTGAACAATAACAGCAATGTATTCCAAACTACTTCTCTGTTACCATTACTAGGGGTAGTTTTTTACCACTTCTATACAATAGATGGATTAGGACCTTGTTTATTATAACTGGCATTCTTATAAGAGTTGGCTGCTTATCATCCTCTAAGATATGTCAGTATGTTTTCTACTTACAAGCTAGACTTATTATTTTGTTTTACTAGTTTACAGCCATACATTGGTTCCCTGATAATTGGTAGTAAACTCCGGATTTTGATTTTTACCTACAGGTAAGCTTATAATAAAGCTTACCTGTAGGTTAAATCAATATCTCCTAAGCATGCACCGTTTAGAGATTTCCAGTTGGTTGGCAGCCGGTGACGTACCTGTGTCATTCTTTCAGAGCTCTGTGCTGTGACTCCCATGTGCATGTGCTAGAGTGACATCATTGTGGCTCAGCCATTCAAGCAACCACAGCCCATGAATCCAGAAGGAAGACTGGGTGAAGATGGAAGCCTCTGCAGCGGTAACAGCTGCTGGAGGGATTCATTTGAAGTCTTTCATAATGTACTAGTATGAAATCCATACTAGCACATTATGCCTTTCCCTTAGTGGAAGAATTTTTTTTATGTTTACTATCGCTTTAAAGGGCATCATAATGGGTGGATACTATAAAACAAAATGTTGTAGTTTTGCTAGCTTGGTTACGCAGGAATAGACATGTACAATACAGCTGACAGTTTCAGACCATCTATGCCTGCCTAAGGGTTTACCTTTAAAATAAGCAGCTCCAAGCAAGAGAACACTGACACCTGAAGGGACTTCTTTAAAAAATTTTAAAACTTTCCCATCCGTCCTCTTTTGTACAAAATCATTGGCTTCTGAGATATCGAGGCGTGCATTTCCTGACAAGACACGAGGCTTGTATCCGTAGAATTTTTCCATCTGAGTCACAAAATCAAGCTTTAGCCTGAGCCCTGCAAATCAAAATAACTTTTATAAACATCCATATACGCATGAACAGATCAATAGAAACATGTATGAATTGTCTGTGTGGAACTTTGTGTTTTCCCTTAACCAATTTGCTCTAAAGGGCAATGCTGTTTAGTTTAGCATTCCCTTTTAAACAAACGTAGCATGCACATTTTTTTTTTTCATGCTAAGTGCTTGAAAGCACTTGTTTGTACTATTACCTTTTAAAGTGGAGCTCTACCCAAAACGGGAAGTTCCGCTTTAAGGACTGCTCCTCCGCTCCCCATTAAGTATTGGCACCTTTGGGGGGCGGGGGGGGAGCGGGTACCCGAATTTGACAGGTACCCGCTCTCACTTCCGGTCTGATCGCCTAGGCCAGTGGTCAGCGAGCCGCGGCTCGTGAGCCACATGCGGCTCTTTACACGCTTTAATGCGGCTCTTGTGTGCCGGGCGCCCGCTCCCCTCCCTCCTCTCGGGCGGCAGGGACTCTGCAGCGTGATCCAAAAAAAAACAGCCAGGGCAGCGCGCTCAAATGCAATGATTGGCCAGTCTCACATCCTGATAGCCAGGCTGTCAGAATGTGTGTAGGCGGGGCAGCGTAACAAACGTGAGAGGAGCTAGGCTCCTCTCACAGTTCGCCCTGAAGACCGGAACGGTGCAGGAACACGGCGAGAGGAACGCGCGGAGCAAAGGTAAGTGAATTGACACAGGGGGGACTTGGCTTACTACTTGCTACTTACTTACTACTACTATATGAGGGATGAATTAATATGGGGGATGAATTACTATATGGGGGATGAATTACTATAGGGGGGATGAATTACTATAGGGGGGATGAATTACTATATGGGGGATGAATTACTATAGGGGGGATGAATTACTATAGGGGGGGTGAATTACTATAGGGGGGATGAATTACTATATGGGGGATGAATTACTATGGGGGATTAATTACTATATGGGGGATGAATTACTATGGGGGATGAATTACTATATGGGGGATTAATTACTATATGGGGGATGAATTACTATGGGGGATGAATTACTATAAAAACTTATTGAAACTAAAAACAGTGTACCATCCTATGTATTTTCAGTTTTAAAAATGTGGCTCTCAAAATAAATTTCAATCGTGGTTTTGGCGAGATTTGGCTCAGTTGAAAAAAAAGGTTGCCAACCACTGGCCTAGGCGATCGGAAACGGAAGGTGTCCTCCCTCCCTGTAGCCTTTTGGGACACTTGACAGGTCCCAGAAGACTACAGGACCATTCATGAAGCGTAGCGCTACACGCGGCATGCACAGTGGGTACCTGGCTGTGAAGCCGCAAGCTACACAGCCCAGCCGGGTGCCCACACTGAAGATGCCGGTCTCCTGGAATACAGGACGGCTGGTGAAAAGGGCTGCGGGGGACACACCGTGGGACCGAGGGACAGGTAAGTGGCTGTTTTTTTAAAAGTCAGCAGCTACAGTTTTTGTAGATGCTGACTTTTATTTTTTGACAGGGTGAGTGGAACTCCGCTTCTAGTACCTTCCATAACAATGTTGGTGCCATCTTTATTTAGGCATCATCCATCATGAGCATACTCCGTTTACATTGATTCTGGCCTATAGATTTTCCAATTATCTACATCCTGGTGTCTATCCAGTTATCCAGTAACGTTAATGGTGTTTAGCATCACACTGTCAATTCCCTTGCTACTGTCTGTCACTTTGTGACAGCAAAGTTGCAGCACTATAGGCTGGTCACCAGGGAAAGGCTGAGAAAATGCTTCCTACTGCCTGTAGCTGCCTGATTGCATACTTTAGTCTGGGCAGAGCACATGCGTGGAGTTAAAGGATTGCCTTGTAATGATAAAAGTACAGCTTTGAAAAAAAATATATTGTTGGTGTATACTTTGACAATGTGTAAAATTACTAATCTGCATAAGGGATACATACAGCTCTGGCCAAAAGTTTTGAGAAGGACACAAATATTAATTTATATGCAAGGAAGCATGTGCAGTCATCATTAATTAGGGATTCACAGTCAAGGATATTGCTACTACTAAAAATGCACCTAAATCAATTATTTATCAGATCATCAAGAACTTCAAGGAGAGAGGTTCAATTGTTGTGAAGAAGGCCTCAGGGCACCCAAAAAGTCCAGCAAGTGGCAGGAATGTCTCTTAAAGTTGATCCAACTGGGGGATCGGGGCACCACCAGTGCAGAGCTTGCTCAGGAATGGCAGCAGGCAGGTATGAGTGCATCTGCATGCACACTGAGGCAAAGACTTTTATAGGATTGCCTGGTGTCTGAAGGGCAGCAATGAAGCCATTTTTCTTCAGGAAAAACATCAGGGACAAAATGATATTCTGAAAAAGGTACAGGGATTGGACTGCTGAGGACTGGGGTAAAGTCATTTTCTTTGATGAATCCCCTTTCCAATTGCTTGGGGCATCAGGAAAAACCTTCTCTGGAGAAGAAAAGGTGAGCGCTACCATCAGTCCTGTGTAATGCCAACAGTAAAGCATACTGAGGCCATTCATGTGTTGGGTTGCTTCTCAATGGGCTCACTCAAAATTTTGCCTAAGCCCCAGTCATGAATAAAGAATGGTACAAAAACATCCTTCGAGAGCAACTTCTCCCAACCATCCAAGAACAGTTTGGTGACGAGCAATGCCTTTTCCAGCATGATGGATAACCTTGCCATAAGGAAAAAGTGATAACGAAGTGGCTTTGGAAACAAAACATTGAACCTTTGGGTCCCCAAACCTTAATCCCTTTGATAACTTGTGGTCAATCCTGAGGAGGCGTCAAAATTCTGAAAAACCCCAAGTATTGATTATGCAAGAATGGACTGCCATGAAACAGGATGTGGCCCAGACGTTTATTGACAACGTGACAGGGCGAATTGCAGAGGTCTTGAAAAAGAAGGGTCAACACTGCAAATATTGCATAAACTTAATGTAATTGTCAATAAAGCCTTTGACAATTATGAAATGCTTGTAATCATACTACATTGTACCATAGTAACATAGTAGACAAAAAGATCTAAAAATGGGAGACTTTGTAAAAATGAATTTTTGTGTCATTCTCAAAATTTTTGGCCAGGGCTGTATGACATAGATTGCATTCTTATTGTTATACAGAAATGTTGCCATTACCACATGAGGAGTCATTATGTAAGCAGTATATTTTACCCCAAATTTCTAACAATGAAAGCAGATTCAGTATCTTTTCTTTCAAATTTGTATTTCATTTCTTTGTATAATCGTGCAAAGTCAGATTTTTATTGACCTTCATTGTTTTCTATAGTTGCAAAATTAATTAACTTCTTCTGTCTGTCAGCAAATTTGCTCATGTTAGCAAGCCCACTTCCCACATTCCAAAGACTGTTTTCACAGATCACAGTTTGCTATTGTTTTTAATAAGGTGATGTGGAAAGTGATTTAGCAGCTTACTTCTCTCCAAGATGACTCGAGATGCGCTTTTTACTCCTTTATCCTTGGAAGAAAGACTTGCGAGCAGCTCCTTATAGGTGGCATGGACCTTTGGGTCATTAAGCAGGTCATAGTACAGGGTGCGATGTATTAAGGATTCAGTCCGCTGTCCAGCACCTGTACAAATGAAAAGTTTTTTTTCTTTTACTACACATTACTAGGAACTATACATAACACACACTGGAAGTTGTTGACACAATTCTAGATATCAGATATTTAACCTCTTGAGATGCGAGAGGTTTTACATCCTTCATGACCAGGCCATTTTTCACTATTCAGCACTGCACTATTTTAACTGACAATTGTGCGGTCATGGAACACTGTACCCAAATGAAATTTCTTTAATTGTTTTCACATAAATAGAGCTTCCTTTTGGTGATATTTAATCACCACTGTTTAGTTTCTGTCATAAAATGTTGTGAATAAAAAATCTTTCTTCGTTAGTTTAGGCCAAAATGTATTCTGCTACATTTCTTTGGTAAAAATAACCCAAATAGTGTATATTTTTTAGTCTGTGTGAAAGCTATAGACTATACAAACCATGGTATATACTGTATATTTTAAAATTGATCAATTTTGATGTACTGGCAGCAATCTTATTTCTTGAGACACTAAACTGTCAGGACAGTACATACACCCCCAAAATGACCCCTTTTTTGGAAAGTAGACAGTCCATGGTATTTAGTAAGAAGCATGGCGAGTTGAAAATTTTTGTAAATTTTTTTGAAAATTAGATTTTTTTATTTACATACGGTCACCGCTGCAGTACAGTGTCATCATATTACGGATGTGGCAGTGATCAGGGATACCAACTGGGGACAGTATGTAAGAAAAAAAATTTAAGTGTTTATTATATTTTCAAACTTTTTTTTTCGTCTTGCAACTTTTTTTTTTTACAAATGTTTTTACATACTTTTATTAAAGTAGTTCAGTGTCCCCATAGTGACACTATACTACTCTGGGGGGGGTGATCAGGGATTTTTCAGGGAATATCACAGTAACCACAATCGTTTGAACTGAATTTCATTAATAACAGCTATGCTTCTAGTGATGATGTGATTGGCTCACAGCTATCACATGGTACAGGGTGCTATGATTGGCCCAGGTACCATGTGATGACTGTGGTAAAAGCTTTGTTGACAATGTGAACGTATACCGCTCACATGATCCCCCGGCCGCTTAATGTGGCCTGATACTGGGGACCATAATCCATTATGAGAGCAGTGAGCTGCTTGTCCCAGGAGGCACGCCGATGCGCATGTGCTCAGCAATGTATGTTTACATTGCTGAGCCTGCCCATGCTGCCTGTCCACAGTAAAAGTATTGTGGGTGGCAAGTGGTTAAAACTGTGGGTACAGATATTTATCCAATAAAAATATTGACAGATGTAATGATGTACTGTGGCAGTGACCCCTTTTAGCAGGAATTATTTAAGCCATTTTGAATAACTGTCCACCATTGTTTGATATCAACTTGGTGACATATTTGACTACTCCATGCAATATTTCTTTTCTTTTCAAGATGTTTATGGGTTGTGTGTTTCCTTATACAAACTGCCTGTTTCAAATATCCCACAACATTTCAATGAGATTCAAATCAGGACTTTAATTATGCCAGTCTATAACCCTCCATTTCTTTAGTTTGAGACATTCTTTGGTCCATTTACTAAGGTGTTCCAATTATTATCACGTTGAAAGATCTTCTGGTTCACCTTTTAGACAGGCAGCCTAATATTCATATTAAACACACTTTGATATGAAATAGAATTCATAGTTGACTCAACGAACACTAGCTGCCCAGGTCCTAAAACAACAAAGCAATCCAAACTATAACAATTTGGTATTAGGTTTTACTGAAATTTTACTGATCCTTACAGAAAAGACTTTATATTAACATCTGAGTATCGCTCTGCTTTTTTTGGTTATAGTTAGTTGGATCCACCTTATCAAGCAACATTTGGAAGTTCAATACATTGCAGTTCTTTAAAATGTTTACCTAAAAAAATGTGATTAGTGTTGAATAAAAAAGAAGGAAGGTAACAATTAGATTTCAGAAGCAGCTAAGCAAACTACAAAGAATCAATATGTATTTTTTCATTTCTTGCCACTGTCAGGTAGAGGCATATTCTGTGTATGAATTCAGCTTCGTAGGCCCCTGCCATTCATGAGTTTTGCTGTGTGTGGCGTGAATGCCAATGAAATGATTTAGGCTAAAATTCTCTATTTTTGGATGTTGACTGTGCAGCACCTAGCAAGCAGGATCAAGCACAGCAGATCTCAGTAATAATCAATAAAGAATCATCAACAAAATAAATTATTCACGACTTGAAAACAATGTTTAAAAATGATGAGCTGTATTATAAATGCAGAATATTATGCGCAAAAAAAAAAAATTTCCTGTGGAAGCATGGGAAATGCAGATGTTGCACAAACATCAGTAAATGTCGCTTAAAGCAGAGTTCCACCCAAAAGTGGAAGCTCCTCTTGACTCCTCCTGCCCCCTTCGCAATTTCTTTTAGCTTGTCTGGGTGAGCTGAGACCATGATCAACTGGCAGAGTGGGCAGCAGCCATACACCTGCAAGGAAATGGGGAGACACTGGTCCTTGTCAAGAAGCAAGAACGAACAGAGGTGATGAGTATGTGAATGACGGGGACAAGCAAGTGAGCATATCCAGGTACGGGTATCCACTGTGATGTACGAGCGGTGCATGTGGGGAGCGGATGGTGAAAAGCCTGAAGGCTGGATGGTTTGCCGTGGTCTATACAGTGTTTATTGTCTATGTGCTGCTCTTGAACCTACTGCTACCCAATTTTGCCACTAACCAGTTACCCTTGCCACTTGTCTGCTGCTTCTCTTGCTGACTAACATTTATCTGCTAATAACTGTTGCCTTCTGTGCATCTTGCTGTTGGTTGCTTTATATACTGGCAATCAGCGGTCCATATCTTACTCCATATATGCTGCATTAAACAAGGGCTCTACACTATACTGGATTTACGTGATGTATTGAGCCACATATTTTGAACTATATGGGACTTTATTCTAATAATTCAATTTAGCGGCACTATATTGCAATTGAATTATACTGATATTGGTCTGGTGAGTAAGGGCTAGGTGTCGCTGTATGTTCATTCTCTGTTGAGACTTAGTTATTGCAGCTATTCCCAGTATTATTAGACATTTTGCTCCTTTTTATATGGAGACATCTTAGCTGGTGTATGTGTGTGTTGGTGTAACCTTGAGCCAGACATTGTTTTTATAAGTGACAACGTTGCCATTTGGTTTTTAACCGTGATTGGTGGAGGCTACTAGGTTAATCCTTTTTGTACTTGATAATTTTTCTACTTAATAAAATTTTTGAGAGTGAGACTGCTGTTTATCCTTTTGTGGAACTGCCTTATGCAGTAGACCTTGGGTCCCTGTTTGTTAATTTGTATAGCGCTTTGGTTCAAGGACACCGCTGCATTTACTAGGGGTGAGTCAGTGCCCTCTGTTTCTGGGCAATAGTCTTGAATACTTCTACTTTCCAGGTGTGGATCCTGCATGTTTTATTATTTAATGTATTTCAGTAACAAGTTATGGAGTACTTTATCACTTTTTAACCAGGCAAATAAAATAATATTTTAAGAATAATATACTCACCCAGGGAAATAGCTGAAAGAGCAGTGGCAAGGGTCAGTGGTGACATAAAGATGTTGATGGATGGATTCTTGCTTGCTTGAATGCGAAAAAGGTCATAGCCAAAGTTGGATGCAGAGGATGCAAGCCTGTTGAGTGGAGTCTTGTAGAATGGATCCTCTTCTTCTTCCACAACAGTTGGGTTCTGGATTGGCAATATTAATAAAAATGATTACTATAAAAATATTATCAGAAACATTTTATACCTGAAATGTATGGGTTTGTGTATATGGATATAATTCTGAAACATTTTTTGTAACCAAATTCAAAAAAAGAGAGGTGGCTACAGTACCAAGAAAAACAATTCCCCCTTGCACTATGATAAAATAAAATGTAGTTTACTAGTTGGCAAATCCCTCCCCTTTCAAGGTGATGGTTTTTCTCCATCTCGCAGGAAGGTCAAGTACATGACGGTGTCCTAAGATAGTGCAGCTTGTAGACCAGTGCATATATTTAGGGTGTGTGTACATTAGCTTGCATGTCTGGAACTTGCTTTTTGGCACCCAGAGGTCTATTTAAAGCACAGCAGGAGTAAGGAATATTGCTGAGTGGTCATCAGCTTCTGTGACTTGTGACCAAATATGTGTCCTGTTATCCTATATTTGATCCTGATTGCTTTCTAACTCTGATTTACCCTGATCTGCTGTAGTTGACCCTAGCTTATACTCTAACCTTGTCCTCTGCCTACTGTTTTTGTACTTCTGGTGCCTGTGTTATATTTATTCTGCCATGGCTTCTGATCCTGCTCCTGATTTCAGAATTGCTGCCCGGTTGTTGCTGACTTGTTTTAACTAGCTTTTTTCTGCATCTGTGAGCTCCTGTGCTCCATCTGTGTGCCAGCAGTCTGCACAAGTTCCAATCTGAGCATCCCAACAGTATCCAGAATGTCATCTTACCACCTACTGTGTTGGGACCTACTGCAGCTACCTGTGTCATTCGTCTTAATGGCACCAACTCCAGGGGGCATTGGATAGGAGGTGTAGGGGAAGCCCCTCTCATCATCAGATCCTCTATCAAGTCTGTGACATCATCATTATGCTAAACTGGTCCAGTCAGCAATATGCAACTTTCTTTATACCATTACATCAGTAAAAGGGAGGAAACCTATCTATAAAAATACATTTTGTTCTCATATCACCCATTTCTACTGATAGCGAATTACTTGGATTTTACAAAAAAAATCAGTAATCTCTTCTCTTAACGATATTAAGGGTTGTCTTTGAAGAAGGTATCTAAAAAATTTTCTTGATGTGTTTTGGATCAGACACCTAGAAAGTATTAAAGTCAGAGGAGTAACAATGCAGCCAGTTATCTGGAGAGAGCAATAGTGGCATCCTGTGCATTTCTCTCATAAGAGATTTATTTAAAATAGAGGGAGACAGAAAACAACTTGCATTTTTAGACATTTAGGCTAGGTTCACATCTGTGTGGGTGATGCTGCTGCGGATCCGCACGAAAATCCGTGCAGCCGAACCACCCGCACAGAGAAATGCGGACCTGCGGGTTCCATTAGTTCTAATGGCATGCCACCCGCACTGGAAAATGCAACCGTACTGGAAACCGAGGTTTCCGTGCAGGCTGCGTTTTCAGAAGTGCAGGGACTTTTTCTCTGCATGTCACGGAGTAGAGGAATGGGCTCTCATGCCCGCGCAAAACACGGCCCGCACGGCCGCATATATGTGAACCAGGGCTCACATTCAAATGTTACAGTCATACATACTTCATGTGAACTTGTGTTTACTTTAAAACTGCAGGCATACATGTAAAATAGGCACCTAAATTTGCCTCAAGTAGGATTGTATATTTTTAGAAGCTCCCAAAAAACACCATCTCCTTACTGCCTGCTCAGACACGGCCATATGACATCTTAATGGGAGAGAGAGAGACTGCAAAATAATAACTATTGCTGTGCTTTGTCTTTTGGAAACCCATAGTGCTCTGGAAATTTTTTTTCATGAGGGTCATTGTAATAATAGAATTTGTATAAGCAGTAAAAAAAATTAAAACTAAATGAGAGACAAAAACATGATAGTTTTAATTTAAAACACATTTCTGGGCAAAGTGACTTCTCTCTTACTTCGCTCCCAACCTATGTTTAGTTGAATATGTATCCCTTGTTCTGCTGTGTCCTGGTTTAGATGGAATCTCCTCTTTTTAGTTAATAAAACAAAAAAAACTTAGTCTGAACAGTGCTGATTGGCCCTGTGCTGGTCACATGCACACACCCCCCCCAAAAAAAAACTGTAGCAATACACACCAAACTGAGCATGTGAAGAGTGCCTCCTAGGGATCTGTACTATCAGCAGATGTATTAGGGACTGTGGAAGAAGGGGAGGATCAGAGAAGACAGGATCAAACAGCTTTTTTACACAATGCGGAGGATTAACCCCTTAAGTTCCACATTGCGTATAACAAGCATGCTTTACTGCATATACAGACTGATTTTATTGGTGTGGGTTTAGTAACACTTTAAATGAATATCAGTTAGAACTCATGCACAGGAACAGTTTGTTTAAGTTAGTAAAGAAGAACTCCGGGCTAGGCAAAAAAAATCGCCCATTAGTACACCCCCTACACTAAACAGTTAATAAAATTTCGAAAATCCTTAACATTTAGGAGAAAATATATTAAATCGGATGCTGTGCTGCCACTCTAACTGTGGAAAAAAAAATATGTGTGTGTGTGTGCTTCTGTGTGAACCCCACTCCAAACATAGACGTGATTGAGTTTGTATGATGTGCTATAATACCCCTCCCTCCTCAACGGGTGAATGTGTGGTCACATCTCTAATAGATAAATGTAAATACCAATAATAAGTGTATCGTGCTACAGTGCACCTCCCTCCTCAGTGAGGATACCTATATAGCACTCTATAATGAATAAAAAATCATAATAAAAAATATATAAAATCATATGCAATGTTTTTTTCACAGTTATAGGAGTGGCAGCGCAGCATCCTACTTGATATATTATCACATCCACTTGTGTTAGTTGCTAGCAGCAGCCTACAGATCCTAATCTTCCCATTGTGCAGGGTTTTTCAATATAACTTAGGAGAAAAGTCTAATAGAATTTTCATGACCTCATCTTTGTAATTCAAAAGATAACGGCATCTGTTCTGCCAAGGAGGAGGTGTAACAGCAGTGATTACATCATATCCTCTCTTCTCTCTGCAGTAAAAGGAAACTACAGTGCCCATCAACCACAGGGAATTGTAGTGAATGTGGGGGGGAACACTAGGCCTGCACATGTTGCATGTGTCTGAGCGTCTTGGTCCACCTACTACTGTAAGCGGGGCTGAATTACACCCCTGCTTCCTGGAGAAAGAACTACAGAAGGGATGTGCCAAGGTCAGTGGCTGTGGGAATAGAAGGCATAGCAGCCACTGGTATTACAAACAGGAAACCAAAGAGAATTAACGGTTTGATTTGAAAATGAATAGGCTATTTCATAGAACCAGAAGATGGATGACATTCAGTGAAGATGGAAAATCAGCAACAAGGAAGATTTTGGCCAGATTTGTGCTTTAAGAACACTCGAGCATAAAATCCTGGTGTTTTTCGGTGGCGTATACAGCTGGCTGTACAACTGAATTACTGTGCATGCGTGCGTCTACTTGGATATACACCGATGCTATTGTGCAGAACTGTTGTGTTCGGTAGTGCATCATATGCTCATGTAAACACCAATGCACAAACACATTGACGTACAGTATATCCTAGTACAGCCATTAACTTCTATGGCCGGCTCTGAGGAAGAGGCTAGTGCTCGAAATGCGTCAGTTTATCCAGAGTTCTCATTACAGACAGACACACAGTGCGAATTGGACAGAGCTGTTCGTTCATGATGTGCCTTTAATTTATTGACTATTTGTGAGTACAATATCTATTAACATTTAATAAACATACTTTAAAGGTAATGCACTAGGCCAGTGCGCCCTCTGTTTTTTTTCCTATTCAGGCTTTACACACCACCTGCAACTCCCAAGGTGCAGAAAAAAAAGACAGAACTTTATGCTAGAGAGATTTTTATGCCTTCAACCATTCATGTGCATGTGAGGCCTTTGTTTATTTATTTCAGATACTTATACAGCGCCGTCAATTTACACAGCGCTTTACCTATATATATTGTACATTTACATCAGTCCCTAACCCTCAAGGGGTGTACAATCTAAGGTCCCTAACTCACATTCATACATACACATACTATGGACAATTTACACAGGATCCATTTAACCTACCTGCATGTCTTTGGAGTGTGGGAGGAAACCGGAGTACCCGGAGGAAACCCATGCAGGCACAGGGAGAACATGCAAACTCCAGGCAGGTGGTGCCGTGTCTGGGATTCGAACCAACGACCCGAGTACTGCCAGGTGGAAGTGCTAACCACTAAGCCACAGTGCCGCTCTTTGTTTGCAGTACTGTACATCAAATAAACTTTTGCCATTGTTTTTGGGTTCTTTTTCTACAGAATATTTTCACAATTTTTCATGCTTATATGCTATCCTCTTTGTAGCCACCTATCTATGTGCATGCATCCACGCAACTGCTGCATGTCATTTCTTAGGGGAAATGTCTTAATGGTGAAGAACTGAACGTGTATTGTGTGTCAGCACAGCAGCTTGTAGTCTCCATTGGGAGAGCATGTGACAAGGTTGACACTGCAGAACAATCAGGAGACAAGGAGTGAGCACTGTCACCCTATATCAGGTAGTGCGTGAACAATTAATAACTTTGATGGCAGGAGCGCAGCTTCTTTTTATATGAAAATTGCACATATATATATATATATATATATATATATATATATATATATATATATAAAACAACTTGTAAAATTACATGAGCTTGTTATGGGTTATATGAGATTTTAGTAACTGGGTTTACATCTACTTTTTGAGAACTAGATAGCACTTCAGCCTCATTTCTGCAGATGTCCGTGTCCATAAAACATCAACCTCCTCTCTGCATTGCATCTGCGATGTTGTTTCACACTCACTTCTATGTGTATTTGTTTACAAAGCTCAGACACAAAATATTTGTTGGCTGAAAACATGCGAGTTTCTCACCTCCTCTGCAGCATCTTGAGAGCTGGTGAAAGAGAAAATAGTCGCAGCAAGAAGGAAAACTAAATAGTTCTTCATGATGAGTCCTGTAAAAAACATATTCAAGATTGTAAAGGAATATGAAAATAGATAAGAAATACAACACAAATACGTGCTGCAACACCTTCATAATATGAAGAAATCAATGTATTAAAAAAAGAAGAGGTGGAATAGATGATTGTTATGCCATTGTCAACTTTTTTTTGTTTTGGATACAGTGGAAAATACATAGAACTTTTTTTCCTCACTTCCTGTCTCTAACAGACACAGACAGCAATAAAAATCTGTTTGGGCTTCAACCATCCCCTGCCCTAATGATGTTTTTAATTGTTCTGTCTCTCTCTTAGAGACTTCTCCTTAAAGTGGTTGTAAACCCTTACATATAACTAGTTAAGCGATTGGTCTCAGGTAATACACTGAGATAAAACAAATCTTCCTACATAAGTTGTACCTGTCTATCTACAACCGTTTGTCCCCTATATCCATTCAAAGTGCAACATTTCCACAGGCTCTCTCAGCTCTGAAAAGCAGGGCTTGGGGAGCTGCAGTTGCACACTGAGAACTGATTGGAGGGAAGAAACACACACAGCTCACAGAAACAGAGCCAAGGCTGTCAGTCTGCTGGAGGTCCCTCCCCATCATCCCTTTACTCCTGGTGTCAGGAAAATGTGTCAGAAATTATTCATGCTGATAGCAGAAGGAGGCAGCAGTCAGAATTGACACTTAGTGCTCTGGATTGAGACAAGTACACACTATAGAGGGGTATGCTTTGTTCATATTTCATGACTGAGGTTTACAACCACTTTAATGCTTGTAATGGTGACACATCACCAGAAAAGGAAATGGGGGGAATCTCCCTAACAGGCTATTTATTTTTACTTTCTTTTCATGGCATTGGCATTCCTCTGTGAGCCACCAAAACAGGATGCCAAGAAAATCTCTCTAACATTTTCTTTTTTAATTTTAGAGGAAGCCTTTTGTTGGTTTTGGTTTATTGCTGTCTCTCATTCTGTTTGCGATTGTCTCCTTAAAGCGGAACTGCACTGCATCTGAGCACCACAAACCAAAAATGTTTTATTTTTTTCAATTCATTGTTAATATTCAAAGCAAACTCCCCATCCCTCCATGTCTACATGCTTTCTTTTGCTGGCAAACCATTTTAAAAATTGCCCCCTGGCATTTCTGGCAGTGGCCATCTTGAGTAAGGGAAGATGATTGATGTAGCATTTACTTCTTGGAATCCATCTACCTTTAGGCCAGGCATTGGGTGAGCTGGGAACCCACCCTCCCCTCCTGAAGACTCCTTGTTCAAATATTTAATTGAGGATAAAAAAAACATATAGCATATTGTACGTTTCCTAGAGTTGTAAGCATTCCTTAAGAGTATTAACCATGCAAGAAAGAGAGAATGATTAGGTTCACAATGAAAAGTTACACAGCTTCAGAATTGGCAACATAAGAGTTGGACATGAGGTGGGGGGGCTCTTGTATAAGATAATGTTATTACAACAAATAGGTATAAAAACGTATAAAGGGTTGTAATGCATAACAGTAGGCTAAAGATGAGTCTCAACTAGGTGGGTGACCTGAGCTGGTAGAGGCAGTAGGATCCTACCTAGGAGTTATCAAACCAGAACCTAGAATATGGTAAAGAATACATAGAGGCATTGACAAATATAGATGGCAATGGAAGCATATAGTTGGTTACTGAAAGGTTCAAAGTGAAGGACAGATAAAAGAGAGGAAAAAAAGGTAAGTGGTGAGTAAGAGAAGGAAGGAGCCTCTAGAGGGGGTTGGGTGAGAGAAAGGGATGTTCCTGGGGGGGAGACTAGGTCTTTTGAAAGGTGTTGATGAAGATACAGTATGTGTGCCCCTCCTGAAGACTCCTGGGATGTATGACATAATTTGCTTAGGCATAGAAATCACAAAATAACTGAGGAAAATGTAAAAAAAAAGTTTAAAGCATAAATACGATATACTTTCCTATCTATTTACTAATGCTAGCAGCATAAGGATTCAAAATAGTCCATATTGATTAGGAGAGTGGAGTTCCACTTTAATTTCAGACAGAGATGAGCATGGGTGTGCTCTGAACTGATCTCTAACCTCAACTCCCATTGAGCTGCAGGTCCGGTCATCCCCCACCCTGCAGCTTCCATAACATCATCAGTCTTGGCCAAAGACACGTCAAAAAAGCTATGTATAGGGTTTGTCTTTTTTTTTTTTTACTGCTGCAAAGGCTTTGTATTAAACTTTTAATAAACCAAGGCAATACAGACTAATCATGTTAAGAAAATGTATAAATAGTGAGAACAGATCAGAAGATCCAGAGACAGCATAATTTATAGGCAAATCTTGATTTGTATCTGTAAAAGTGAAGCATAGCTCCATTTTTTCATCTTCTGGCATCTCATTGGGCTTCCTACTGGTCCTTCAATATGATAGGATGTAACCATATGAACATTTAAAGGAAGTTGAAATTTGCATACAAATACTGCTCACATTATATTTTCAGTTTGGATTATTGTGACAGGTTTATTTTAAGCTAACATTCTGACTCCAAGATTCTTTTTAATGTAATCCCTGCCAGATACCATCAATGGGCACTGAGAGCCCTTACTATATAAGCAATTCTTTATTGTTCTAATAAACAAAGAGAATTTATCCTGCCCTCCTTCTACTATATCCTATAGCTAATTAAAGATAATCTGACTAATATAGGTGGAAGGGACACACGAGAGTCACTAACAGCTTTAATATAACATTTATGGTAACCTTCTAGTCCTATTGAACCTTCCTGTTTAATTATGTGAATCCATTGAGGAGT
Source organism: Staurois parvus (assembly GCF_062004578.1). NCBI lineage: Eukaryota > Metazoa > Chordata > Amphibia > Anura > Ranidae > Staurois > Staurois parvus. Next base: position 9,576,772 of record NW_028317825.1, read on the forward strand.
TACATCATTTTTGTCTATGAAGCAGCTCCAGCTCCCTTTAAACAGCCTGTCCACCCCAGGAGGGACTGGGTGTGCACAGAGGAGAATATCGAAAGCAGAATGTATTAAGCACAGACTTAATTTGATTCACTCTCATGTTATATATAATCTAATGCCTCTCAGAGGGTCAAAGGGTTTCCTTCATCAGGACTTGTACCCTTGAACAAAGGGTGTACTGGCCTGAAAAAAATGGAGGGATGCTTCTGTTGTCTAACCCTCTGTATACCCAGTTCCCACTCATGCAAAAAGCTGACCTCTGACCACCACTCATAAGATAGCTATCTAGAGAGAATTATTCCCTGTATATCTGACTGAGAACATCTACTGTACCAAACAACCCAAACCTTTCTTCTACTTTCCACTATGGGTAGTCTTCTGAGAAGTTAGCGGTCTCTCAGCTCCCTGTTAAGCCTAGTACACGGGATCAGAAAATCATACAAAAAAATACCAATTTCAAAACGATCGTATGGTAATCTGATTGTTAGTACACAGCTTTTGTCCGAAATTATTCGAAGGGACAATCACAAAAATTTTTCTTGTTTGATACCAAGTTCTGCATGGGAGATCAGGGGGTAAAGTACACCTCTTCACATCAGTCCCAGTACTAGGCAACTACCTGTTCCTTGCTGCCCACCTGGAGCTTGCTAGTTTTCATTAACTGCTCAAGGACCGCCTTATAGCAGATATACTGCTACAGGGCAGCACCTGTGCTCAGAATCACATATATATACACATGGCTTTGCATTTCCGGGTAGGGGCACACGCCCTACCCGCGCTGCCATTCGCAACCGCGGATGTCAATCACCGGGTCCCAGCCGGTAAATACCCGCCAGCTCCCGGTGATTACCGAGCATCTCCGATGGGGAAGAAGATTGTTTCGTTTACAATTTTCCTCCGTCAGCTTGAGCACACTGCTCAGGATGGCTTTGCACAGTACGGCCATCCCGATCAGTGTGCCTGATCAGTGAAGAACACCCCCCCCCCCCAGTAAAACACTCCCAGCAGGAAGGGGTTAATGTGAGGGGTAACCCTTTGATCGCCCCTCACATTAACCCCTTCCTGCACAGTGCCATTAGTACAGTGTCGGTGCTTTTCTTTTTTTTTTAGCACTGATCACTGTATTGGTGTCACTGGGGTGTCAATGACAACAAGTTAGTTCCCCTCAGTGGGAGTCCTGCTAAAAGTCGCTAATCGCTGCCATTACTAGTAGAAAAAAAATCCCATTATCTATACCACCATTGGTAAACGCTGTAACTCTCACTTAAACCAATTAATTTACACGTATTGGGATTTTTTTTTTAGCAAAGACGTCTCAGAATACATTTTGGCCTAACATTATGACGAAATTTGTTTTTTTTTATTTTTTTACTGGACATGTTTAATAGCAAATAGTCCAAAATATAGGTTTTTTAATCAAAATTGTTGGTCTTTTTTTGCTTATAGTGTAAAACATAAAAAACACACAGGCGATCAAATACCACTGAAAGAAAGTTCAATTCATGGAAAAAAAAAAGACGTAAATTTCATTTGGGTGCAGCGTTGCATGACCGCGCAATTGTCAGTTAAAGTAAGGCAGCACTGCAACGCAAAAAATGACCTGGTCATGAAAAGGGGTAAATCCTCAGGAGTGCAAGTGGTAAAAGTGTCTATGCTTTCCAAGAGATTAAAGGGTCAGTCTACCAAAAATTGACATTTGAGTATTTGATAGATGCTAAAGGGTTAAACCACCTTACAATTTTCACAGTTTTAGGTCTCCTACTCTCCTGTTCCTGCACATCTGCTGTAGCCATCATGAATGTTTTCCTCTACCCTTGGATTTTTTAATATGCAACAGGAGGTTCTGGAACATGCAAAGGCGGGTAATACACAAAAGTTACCATCTAGCTTAAGCAGCATGAGAAGGATTTGGTTCATAATGTTCAAAATCTGTTACTATAACAAGCACGTTGACTCATACATTTTATTATATTTTGTATTTTCCAGTAGAGAAGTTGAATCACTTTTTCATGTCAGAAAATCATATTCTAAATTAAGTGAGAAAAATATTTAAAAAGAAAACAGGATTTATAAGTCTAATAGAAATACCAGATTTAACATATGTCCAAATTGCCAAGAGTGCCCCCCCCCCCCAAAAAAAGAAAATAAAATGATGCATCCAGTCCATCTGTGAAAGTGTAATGTAGACAGACTGGATTTGAAGGCTAGCAGTAATATACTATTGAGAGTGTTTAGCTACATCTGCTTACAAAGAGCAAAAAATATCTATTGATTTGTGATTCAATAACTGCCTGTGCACAATGAAGAGTTATGGAGATGAAGAGGGGGAGGAGATGAGGAGTGGTCCATGTTCTTTGTAATCCATCAGAAATGAAGTGGGCACTAGGCAGGGCTGACACCACGTTTAGAAAATCAGAGCTGTGTTGTCATGTCGAAATTCACACATCAAACGTTAATATTCTGTAAGTACAGCTTAAATGGATAAAACATGGGGAAATGTCATGTATTTTAGAGATGTACTAAATGTGTTGAGTTGGTTTTGCCTCACCACACACCTTAAAGAAGTTCCATGGCCACAGCATACATTTTCATATTACAACGTTGGCATTGTAACACCAATACAAGCAATAGTTATTTTTAATAATCCAGTATAAACTTGAAACAACTCCTTTCATGGTCTGTGTTCTGTCTGATCATCTCTTTCTACAACTTCCTGCATGCTTTTCAGGTTGTCCTCTGTTGTTTACTTTCAGTTCCTAAGGACTACATATCCCATGGTACCTTGCTACCTGCAAGCAGTGAATCCTGTACTGAGCCCACCTCCTGAAACTCCTCCTTACAGTACCTCTGTAAATCAGTAGGCAAGCTCTGCAAATGCGTGCCACAGCAGTGCCTACTCACAAGGCAAAGTGAATGTGTTGTCACAGAATTAAAGTAAATGTGTGAGATTGTTCACAAAGTAAGTTTACAAACTTCCAGATTGTTCAGATTAATAGGAGTAGGATAGAAATAATTGAAATACAATGTGAAAATAATTATATGATCTCAAAGTTTGACAATAGATATGTTTTATAAGTGAAGTTGAGAAATGCTGATTGTGACAGACCCAACTGGGACGGGTTTTGGAGGGGACTGCAGGCTAGCCTCTTGCCTACTGACCATGGGCCCTGACATTTGAGGGGGCACTATTCTTTGGGAGGTGTGTGCCTAGGGGGACCTTTTGGAGTAGTTTTACTTTGGATTCAAGTCCATGTCTCCTCGAAACACACAGACTCTGAGAACTGGAGTACCAGGATACAGATTTGGGGTCTCTGTGCCCAAACCAACATTGACTGCTTTATCCCCCTCTTGGACTCAAGGTTAATATAATCAGCTCAAAACAACCAGATGCTGAAGTTTCTTGCTGTAATCTGTTTATTAAAGTGTTATGTGTTTACTGTCAAGTCTCTTTCTCCCGTTGTTAATTGAGTCACTTATTGTTTCTGTCTGTTAGCTAGCTCTCCTGGAGGTTCCTACAGGATGGGATTAGAATGGTGTCAACTTTATCTCCGTTATCTAATCAGTGTGTACAATTTGTTTTTATTGCTCTTGCGGGGACTGCCCCTATTTCTGAAGTGTATAAAAACATATATTTCTGATCAATAAAGAGTTCCTTGTTGCACCTAAGCTAGTGTTGTCTAGTTCTTGGGTGCAAGGCCCAGCTATAATACCTTGGTCCTGTGTCCCAGGAAGCAGTGTTGTCTAGTTCTTGGGTGCAAGGCCCAGCTATAATACCTTGGTCCTGTGTCCCAGGAAGCAGTTCTCTGTTGGGGACTGCCCCTATTTCTGAAGTGTATAAAAACATATATTTCTGATCAATAAAGAGTTCCTTGTTGCACCTAAGCTAGTGTTGTCTAGTTCTTGGGTGCAAGGCCCAGCTATAATACCTTGGTCCTGTGTCCCAGGAAGCAGTTCTCTGTTGGAAGCACCCAGGTGGTGTGCCAGGCAGTCCGGTACAGTGATCTTATGTCTATACTATAGAATCTCCATGAAGTAAGGCCTGGAGGGTCACATGTCCCATACCTTAAATGAAGTTCAAAAAGTTTGAAATAGCTTTATAAAGGCAGTGGCCAGTAATTTGACAGGCCTGTTAAAGAATACCAAGCTTCTTTCACCAGTACACTAACCTTGCTCACACTATCCAGACTTATGACCAGCTTAGTGAGCAAGGTAAGTCTCCAATTTGCACTTCCTACAACAGCGGTGTGCTTCTAGTCATATGAAAACTTTCACAAGATGCAGAACTGCAAGGGACATGAGTAAAGGACAGAGGATTCCTCCATCTCCAAGTGGGCACCATGTTAGCATGGGCAGGGAAGCAAGAATACTGTACCAGTTACAGAAGCTCAGTGTTGTAACAGTTGCTGTATTTACTCCAGGTTCTCACATCACCACCACCAATAAATGTGTTTCTTTTTTTTCAGAACACCTATGTTTCTTAAAAAAAACAGAGCCTCACCCCACTACTTTTCCTGTATAGTAGGCACCCACAAAAATGATCTGAGCAAAATTTCCCTTTCCTTGAATCTGATATTAGGTTAGAATTGTTGACTTTCCAAAGATTAAGGGAAACTTGCAAGTCATGAAATTTCACACATAAAAAGGACTTTATAAGTTCTTTATAAAACTGGATAACTAAATCTTAATGACCAGTCAGATTCCTTCAACAAAATGGTGGCTGTTTGCACACAGACACTGACTCCCTGATGCATAAATGTAATTAGATGGAAAAAAGATGGCTTCAGCTCCTGTTCTCTACTTGTAGAGAACGCCTCAGATGCGCTTTGCCCTTTTCGGGGCTTAATCATAGCGGTCTCTACAATTAAGCCCCGAAAGGGTGAAATGTATCGGAGGCGTTCTCTACAGGTGGAGAATAGGAGTCAAAGCCATCTGTTTTCCATCTATTTACATTTATGCAGCGGGGAGTTGGTGTCTTTGTGCAGACGGCCACCATTTTGCTGACGTCTACTGAAGCCTGACAATCAGATTCTGTCTTGCACCAGTCTTTTCCCATGCTGATCTGACTAACACAGGTTTGGACGGGCATTCAAGCAGTACACTTTTTATTGTTTTGGGCTGTAATTAGATTCCTTGTTTCATTTTTCTGTATTTGTTTTTTGAACAGACCCAATACATCGTTAGAAATTTTAACAAAGGCATTGTTCAGTAAAAAATAACTGTAGCTGTATAACTCTATAGTTCCTAGAGGCAAACTTTTATCATTTGAAATTGGACACTATAGATATTTCATATGCATAATTGTACAATGCAGATACTATATAAGAAGCACTTTTCTCAGTCAGTTTTTCACAAATTCATACAAGGGTTTCTATTGTGGTTAAAAGTACTACATCTGAAACTACACAGAATTTATACACAAAAAGAAAAGTGGATTTTTACGGCACCATGCAGACAAATAACATTTTTTAAAATTTCAATTTATTTTAATATCCATTAAAACCATATAAACCTATATAAAAATAAATCCCATAAACGCATAGGGTCTCATGTTAAGGTTAGATATTACATCAGCATAACTACCATAACAAATAAAAATTTCAGTTCTTGCTACATTAATGTGATTTATCCCGATGTTGGTTCCAAAGTGACTTGTGGCAGGCTTGACTCAACTTGACTGTTTTAATCACTTGCCCTCCTGAGGATTTACCCCCCTTAATGACCAGGCCTCTTTTTGCTACTCGGCGCTGCACTAATTCAACTGATAATTGCGCGACCATGCAATGCTGTACCCAAACAAAATTTACGTCCTTTTTTCACACAAATAGAGCTTTCTTTTGGTGGTATTTGATCACCTATGTGCTTTTTATTTTTCACGCTATAAACAAAAAAAGACCAAAATTTTTGAAGAAAAACAATATTTTTTACTTTCAGCTATAAAAAATATATAGTAAATTCAAAGTTGGTTATAAATTTCAGCCAAAATGTATTCTGCTACATGATTTTGGTAACAAAAATCCCAATAAGTGTATATTGATTGCTTTGTGTGAAAGTTATAGCGTCTACAAACTATGGTATAGATACTGCAATTTACGCCATTTTTTTGCTATACAGCACTGCGCTAGTTTAATGGACAATTGCGTGGTCATGCAATACGGTACATAAATGAAGTTAATGTCCTTCTTTTCACACAAATAGAGCTTTCTTTTGGTGGTATTTGATCGCCTGTGCGTTTTTTATTTTTTGCGCTATAAAAAAAGGCTGACAATTTTGAGAAAAAAAAACAATATTTTGGACTTTTTGCTATAAAACATGTCCAGTGAAAAAAATGTAAAAATCAAATTTCGTCATAAATTTCGGCCAAAATGCATTCTGCGACATGTCTTTGCTAAAAAAAAACCCCAATACGTGTAAATTAATTGGTTTACATGACAGTTATAGCGTTTACAAAAGGCAGGAAAGATACTCGGATTTTTAATTTTTTTTATACTAATAATGGCGGCGATCAGCGACTTATGGCGGCGATCAGTGACTTATGGCGGCGATCAGCGACTTATGGCGGGGCTGCGCGGACACTCTGACACTGGGGGGGAACTGACTTGGGGTCACTGACATCCCCAGTGACACCAATACAGTGATCAGTGCAAAAAAAAACACTGACACTGTACTAATGGCACTGGGGAGGAAGGGGTTAACTTTTTTATTCACTGAAAGGGTTAACTATGTGAGGGGAGTGTTTTACTAGGGGGCGGGGGTGTGTACTGCACAGGGAAATGCTGATCAGGAGAGAGAAACTCTTCTCTCCTGATCAGCCTGTCAGGAGCTGTCAGGGAACTGACAGAGAGCAGAGCTACTGCAGCCCTGCTCTCTGTCAGTGATTGCCGCTAATCGGTGGGACACAGCTGGTAATGACCGGCTGTGACCCGGCGACTGACACCTGTGGCCGGGATCGGCGGTACAGGTAGGGCTGCGGCGTGCCTCGTGCGCGCCCCCTACCTGTTTTGCAAAAGCGCTTGTCTATACGTGCTTTTGCCCAGCCGTGCCGCCCTGCTGCCATATTTCTACAGTGGCTGGGCGGCATGTGGGATCTATAGTAAATCATAAAATGCGCTTGATGGGAGCAAACATCCTCCAAACATATATTTATTTATAAATATAGAATAAAATGGTGGCAGTTGCAATTTTTTTGGGTCACACAATATTTGCGCAATTGCTTATGACACATATTTTCAGAAAATTAAAAAAAAATACACTAAAATGAATTTTAGTATACACAAACACAAAATGACACCCATTTTTTAGGAAACATATAAACTATAGTGTTGCATTGAGAAAATAGCTACCAGACATGCCAATCCTTAAAACTGCACACACACGTGAAATGGCCCAAAAAAATAATGGTACTCAAAACTGTCCACGCTTTAAAACCTTTACAAGTTATTAGTTTAGAGTTTACTATAAATTGTCACCTTAGATTTATCGCTCTCACTCTGATGTTTATGGCAATACCTCACAAGTGTTGCGGCGACCTCACATGTGTTGTGGCGCGATTGCCATTTTCAAATACATGCGTGCCCTACATGAGTGTTTGCATTTGGGTGTGTGCACAGGGTGTCAAATTCCTTTATTTGTTTTATGTATTATATTTTAATCTTTTTTAACACTTTTTTTAATTTGACTTTATTGCAATTTTAGGGGGGTGCAGGAATGGTGATGGGACACGCTATTTGATAGCATTGGCAGGAGACAGCTTCTATTTAAGACATCAGGGGTGTCCTTGTTGCTTCTGGATTCGTTAGTCACAGAGGAGATCCAGAAACGCAGTCCTGGGCTCCTCAGAGGAACTGGAAAGTATGGGAACCAATGCAGTTGTGGAGAGGCATATTCATCATACTATGAAAGTCATTAGGCAGCTTTACAGAAGTCCAAATCACTTTTACATGAAAGCCCAAAGTCAACTGAAGAAAATCAATATCAAACCCATGACTCCAGGAGCAGAGAATTTCTTTTAACCCTATTGACTACCAGGACATGTTTGTACCTTGGTAGACAAGTGGATTAAAGAATTTAAGATCATATGGATTTTTAAAAGCCCCCGCAATGGAAAGTTTTTAGAATGTAAAATATTGTTGGTACTACATCGCAGGACAAATAACAAAACTTGTACCATGGTATCTGTCCTCATGCTTTCAAAGGTGTTCAGAATTAGATATGATTAGACACTTGTGGATACAGGTATACATCATTATTAATACAATTTCTTGCTGCAATCATGCGCTTATTTCCCACATATTCATAGCAACTAACACTTATCAATGGGAACCTGACAACTAGGTTCCTCTTGGTTTGGTAGCCATCCCTCAAATATTCCCTACCTTCTCAACGCACCACACACCCATTAGAACTCTAGATTAAATTTTTGAACTGTTGCCTGCTATAGCCTCTGGGGTTTCTTCTTTTCCCTCCTTATCCCCTTCTTTTACTTTTTGCTTTCACTTACTTACATTTTCCCCCTTTTGTTCTCTTTGTCTATTTTCCTATCTTTCTTTTATGGAGGGATTGGGTTTAGCACCTTTCCCTTTGCTCTAGTTAGTACCTAAAGCAGAACTCAAGTGTATCTAAGCACCACAAACTAAAAACGCTATGCCATTCATTTTGAACATCTTGCCCTCCAGAAGATGTACCCCCTTTCCATTTTTTGCTATACAGCGCTGCGCTATTTTAACTGGCAATTGCATAGTCATACAACACTGTACACAAATTAAATTTATAGCATATTTTCACTCAAATGGAGCTTTATTTTGGTGGTATTTGATCACTTCTGGGTTTATTTTTTGTGCTAAAGAGGAAAAAAAGACCAAAAATTTAAATAAAAAACAATATTTTTTTCTTTTGCTATAAAACATATCCAATAAAAAAATGTTAAAATTAAAATTTCTTCATAAATTTCGGCAAAAAAGTATTTTGCTGCATGTCTTTAGTAAAAAAAAATTCCAATAAGTGTATATTAATTGGTTTGCATGAAAAATTATAGCATCTACAAACAATGGTATAGATACCTGAATTTTTTTATTTTATTCTTTATATACTAGTAATGGCGGCAATCAGCGACTTATAGTGGGGCAGTGACTGTACGGTGGGCATTCTGACGCTAACTTACATTAGATGGGATCTAACTGCCACTGACCTCTCCAGTGACACTAATACAGTGATCAGTGCTAAAAAAAAAAAAAGAGTACTGTCACTGTACTAATGACGCTGGGCAGGAAGCGGCAGGGGCGGACTGACCATTTGGAAACTCGGGCACTGCCTGAGGGCCCGGGGTCAGTAGGGGGCCCCATGAGATGCCCCTGGTACTTTTTTCATAGGCTTTTTTGAGTTTGGGCAAAGACACAGGGGCCTCATGATCCCCTATTGCCCGGGGGCCCCATGATTTGTCAGTCCGCCCCTGGGAAGGGGTTAACATCTGGGGTGATCAAAGGGTTAGCTGTGTGCCCCGGAGTGTTTTTACTGTGTACTGCATAGTGGTTTAGTAGGGGATGTGCTGGTAGCGCAGGTAGGCAGACATGCACGCTCCCTACCCGGAAAAGGAGGGTGTGCTTAGCTGAGAAAGATGAAAGAAAAAACAAAATACCAATGAAGACTCCTAGGATGTATGGCAGCATTTTGGCCTAGGACAGAAACCAGGAAGGAACTTAAGACATGTAAAAAAAAGTTTAAAACAAGTAAATATAATAAACCTTTTACCTATCTATTTACTAATGCTAGCAGCATAAAGATTAAAAATAGTTAAAGTTGATTGAGAGTTTAGTTTGGCTTTAGGCTATTTATATAGGCCATCAAATGTATCTTCCATGCCACTTTCTAACATCCTGTGAAATCACCCTCTTGATGTGTACTTGTACTTTGAGATAAATATTGGCTATCCTAATGTAACATTGCCATTTTCTTCATTCACAATGATGATGATCCTTTATTATGCCTCAGTTAGGTACAGTATCTCACAGAAGTGAGTACACCCCTCACAGGTTCCCCCTTGTCTCTGCCCCCACCTTGTCTCAGCAGTTGGCAGGAGAATAGAACTGCTCTGCCAAATCCTGCACCTCTCAGTGCAGCTGCAGCACCCCCTCATCTCTGCCTCCCCTGGTCTCAGTATTCAGCAGACTTTGGTAACTGACTCCACTCCTCCTCTGGTCTTCCTCCAAACCCTGCACTTTCTGCTTTCCAGCTCTGCCCGGTCTGGGATTCTTGACATCTGATGTAATGGGGGTGGGGTGCTCTGGACATCTAGTCTTACAGATACAACCGGCCCTTTGAGGGCAACCATAATGCTGATACAGCCCGCAATGAAATTAAGTTTGACACCCCTGATGTAGAGCAACAATTCTTTTTTTCAGATCCTCAGAGAGCTCTTTGCCATGAGGTGCCATGTTGAACTTACAGTGACCAGTATGAGAGTGACAGCAATAATACCAAATTTAACACACCTGCTCCCCATTTACACCTGAGACCTTGTAACACTAATGAGTCACATGACACCGGGGGAGGGAAAATGGCTAAGTGGGCTCAGTTTGGACATTATAATTTAACGGTGTACTCACTTTTGTTGCCAGCGGTTTAGACATTAATGGCTGTGTGTTGGGTTATTTTGAGGGAACAGCAAATTTACACTGTTATACAAGCTGTATACTTTACATTGTATAAAGTGTCATTTCTTCAGTGTTTTCACATGAAAAGATATAATAAAATATATACAAAAATGTGAGGCGTGTACTCGCTTTTGGGAGATACTGTATATGTACATGTGAATGGATCTCTGTTGTTCTCATTTATGTGGATTGCAATCTGTGGCTGATTATATGTACATGTGAATAGATCTCTGTTGTTCTCATTTATGTGGATTGTAATCCGTGGCTGATTATATGTACATGTGAATGGATCTCTTTTGTTCTCATTTATGTGGATTGTAATCCGTGGCTGATTATATGTACATGTGAATGGATCTCTTTTGTTCTCATTTATGTGGATTGTAATCCGTGGCTGATTATATGTACATGTGAATGAATCTCTATTGTTCTCATTTATGTGGATTGTAATCCTTGGCTGCTTATATGTACATGTGAATGAATCTCTATTGTTCTCATTTATGTGGATTGTAATCCTTGGCTGCTTATATGTACATGTGAATGGATCTCTGTTGTTCTCATTTATGTGGATTGTAATCCTTGGCTGCTTATATGTACATGTGAATGGATCTCTGTTGTTCTCATTTATGTGGATTGTAATCCTTGGCTGCTTATATGTACATGTGAATTGATCTCTGTTGTTCTCATTTATGTGGATTGTAATCAGTGGCTGATTATATGTACATGTGAATGGATCTCTATTTTTCTCATTTATGTGGATTCTAATCAGTGGCTCTTAGCACTTTTTATCAATAAACCTTTTTTTCGTTAAAGAATAATGATCTGGATAGGCTCTATTTTAAGACAATCATAATATTCCAGAACCATGTAACTAGACATTTTTGTACATCTTTGGCTAAGTTTACACTTGGTCAGGTAAGCAGCCATGGCCAGGCTTTCAGAAGGCAATCCCGACTTCAATTGTTTTTAGTACTAAAGTTCCGGGGCAGGCACATTGACTTGAATGGGAGAATTTAACATTTGATGCCACCTGTCTACTCAACAAGTTGCATTAAATTTGCAGTGACCACGGCATGTATACAGGCCTTTCCAGCTGCTTTTCAGAGAACACGTCTGTTCTACCTTTGGAGGTTAGGATATCAGTTATATTAAAAACAATTACAGTGGACTAAAAAGTAATCCTACCCTGTGAACCAATCACTTAGTTTAGTAATACAGCTAATTTATTCAAGAATTGTTTAATCCTTCCACGTCTAAATAACATAGGTTCAAATAAAAATAACAAAAATAATTTTTTGGGTTTACAATATTCACTTAGCCAGAAAACTGGATTAACACTTTACAATTTCCGAAATTTGTAGTTCCCACTATTGCCTGAGGTGATTGTAGCTGGATTAGTGCACTTGCGACAGAAACAATTCAGTACTGTCCATGATACTTTTTTTATTTGCACTAACTAGAGATGAGCGAATCGAACCAGGCGAAGTGGAATTCGTTTCGAATTTCAGGAAAAATTTGATTCGCGTCGAATCCGAATTTTTGCATAATTCGGGTGCGCGAATCGGATTTTTCCCGATCAGCTGGCAAAAGTGTCCCTGCAGAGAGCTCCGCTATTTCTGACAGTTCTCTGACAGTTCCTTCACATGTACAGCGGTTGAAACATTGTATCTATTTGTTTCCATTTAGGATACAGATGTTTTTATTCGGAAATAAATAGATACAATGTTTCAACCGCTGTCAACCACTGGAACTGTCAGAGAACTGTCAGAAATAGCGGAGCTCTCTGCAGATACACTTTTTGCTGTACTGGAATACTTCTTCTTTTCATTCTTCTTTTCATTCTTCTCATTCTTCTTTTCATTCTTCTTTTCATTCTTCTTCTCATTCTTCTTTTCATTCTTCTTCTTCTTTTCATTCTTCTTTTCATTCTTCTTTTCTTCTTCATGAAAAGAAGAATGAGAAGAAGAATGAAAAGAAGAATGAAAAGAAGAATGAGAAGAATGAAAAGAAGAATGAAAAGAAGAAGAAGAATGAAAAGAAGAATGAGAAGAAGAATGAAAAGAAGAATGAGAAGAAGAATGAGAAGAATGAAAAGAAGAATGAGAAGAATGAAAAGAAGAATGAAAAGAAGAAGAAGAAGAATGAAAAGAAGAAGAAGAATGAAAAGAAGAATGAAAAGAAGAAGAAGAAGAATCTTTTCATTCTTCTCATTCTTCTTTTCATTCTTCTTTTCATTCTTCTTCTTCTTCTTTTCATTCTTCTTCTTCTTTTCATTCTTCTTTTCATTCTTCTTCTTTTCATTCTTCTTCTTCTTTTCATTCTTCTTTTCATTCTTCTTCTTCTTCTTTTCATTCTTCTTTTCATTCTTCTTCTTCTTCTTTTCATTATTCTTCTTCTTTTCATTCTTCTTCTTCTTTTCATTCTTCTTCTTCTTTTCATTCTTCTTTTCATTCTTCTTCTTCTTTTCATTCTTCTTCTTCTTCTTTTCATTCTTCTTTTCATTCTTCTTTTCATTCTTCTCATTCTTCTTTTCATTCTTCTTTTCATTCTTCTTCTCATTCTTCTTTTCATTCTGCTTCTTTTCATTCTTCTTTTCATTCTTCTCATTCTTCTTTTCTTCTTCATGAAAAGAAGAATGAAAAGAAGAATGAAAAGAAGAAGAAGAATGAAAAGAAGAATGAGAAGAAGAATGAAAAGAAGAATGAAAAGAAGAATGAGAAGAATGAAAAGAAGAATGAAAAGAAGTAGAAGAATGAAAAGAAGAATGAGAAGAAGAATGAAAAGAAGAATGAGAAGAATGAAAAGAAGAATGAAAAGAAGAAGAAGAAGAATGAAAAGAAGAAGAAGAATGAAAAGAAGAATGAAAAGAAGAAGAAGAAGAATCTTTTCATTCTTCTCATTCTTCTTTTCATTCTTCTTTTCATTCTTCTTCTTCTTCTTTTCATTCTTCTTCTTCTTTTCATTCTTCTTTTCATTCTTCTTCTTCTTCTTTTCATTCTTCTTCTTCTTCTTTTCATTCTTCTTTTCATTCTTCTTCTTCTTTTCATTCTTCTTCTTCTTCTTTTCATTCTTCTTTTCATTCTTCTCATTCTTCTTTTCATTCTTCTTTTCATTCTTCTTCTCATTCTTCTTTTCATTCTTCTTCTTCTTCTTTTCATTCTTCTTTTCATTCTTCTCATTCTTCTTTTCTTCTTCATGAAAAGAAGAATGAGAAGAAGAATGAAAAGAAGAATGAAAAGAAGAAGAAGAATGAGAAGAAGAATGAAAAGAAGAATGAGAAGAATGAAAAGAAGAATGAAAAGAAGAAGAAGAATGAAAAGAAGAATGAGAAGAAGAATGAAAAGAAGAATGAGAAGAAGAATGAGAAGAATGAAAAGAAGAATGAGAAGAATGAAAAGAAGAAGAAGAAGAATGAAAAGAAGAAGAAGAATGAATGAAAAGAAGAATGAAAAGAAGAAGAATGAAAAGAAGAATGAGAAGAAGAATGAAAAGAAGAATGAGAAGAATGAAAAGAAGAATGAAAAGAAGAAGAAGAATGAAAAGAAGAATGAGAAGAAGAATGAAAAGAAGAATGAGAAAAATGAAAAGAAGAATGAAAAGAAGAAGAAGAAGAATGAAAAGAAGGAAAAGAATGAAAAGAAGAATGAAAAGAAGAAGAAGAAGAATCTTTTCATTCTTCTCATTCTTCTTTTCATTCTTCTTCTTCTTCTTTTCATTCTTCTTCTTCTTTTCATTCTTCTTTTCATCCTACTTCTTCTTCTTCTTCTTCATCCTCATCCTCTTCTTCTTCTTCTTCTTCTTCTGAGGATGAGGATGATGAAGAAGAAGAAGTAGGATGAAAATAAGAAGAATTCCAAGCCGGCAAAAAGTGTATCTGCAGAGCTCCTCTATTCTGCAGATACACTTAGAGGAGCTCTGCAGATACACTTTTTGCCGGTTTGGAATTCTTCTTATTTTCATCCTACTTCTTCTTCTTCTTCTTCATCCTCATCCTCATCCTCGGAAGAAGAAGAAGAGGATGAGGATGAAGAAGAAGAAGAAGAAGTAGGGTGAAAATAAGAAGAATTCCAAGCCGGCAAAAAGTGTATCTGCAGAGCTCCTCTAAGTGTATCTGCAGAATAGAGGAGCTCTGCAGATACACTTTTTGCCGGCTTGGAATTCTTCTTATTTTCATCCTACTTCTTCTTCTTCTTCTTCTTCATCCTCATTCTCTTCTTCTTCTTCTGAGGATGAGGATGAGGATGAAGAAGAAGAAGAAGAAGAAGAAGTAGGATGAAAATAAGAAGAATTCCAAGCCGGCAAAAAGTGTATCTGCAGAGCTCCTCTATTCTGCAGATACACTTAGAGGAGCTCTGCAGATACACTTTTTGCCGGTTTGGAATTCTTCTTATTTTCATCCTACTTCTTCTTCTTCTTCTTCTTCATCCTCATCCTCATCCTCGGAAGAAGAAGAAGAGGATGAGGATGAAGAAGAAGAAGAAGTAGGATGAAAATAAGAAGAATTCCAAGCCGGCAAAAAGTGTATCTGCAGAGCTCCTCTAAGTGTATCTGCAGAATAGAGGAGCTCTGCAGATACACTTTTTGCCGGCTTGGAATTCTTCTTATTTTCATCCTACTTCTTCTTCTTCTTCTTCATCCTCATCCTCTTCTTCTTCTTCTGAGGATGAGGATGAGGATGAAGAAGAAGAAGAAGAAGTAGGATGAAAATAAGAAGAATTCCAAGCCGGCAAAAAGTGTATCTGCAGAGCTCCTCTATTCTGCAGATACACTTAGAGGAGCTCTGCAGATACACTTTTTGCCGGTTTGGAATTCTTCTTATTTTCATCCTACTGCTTCTTCTTCTTCTTCTTCTTCTTCATCCTCATCCTCAGAAGAAGAAGAAGAGGATGAGGATGAAGAAGAAGAAGAAGAAGTAGGATGAAAATAAGAAGAATTCCAAGCCGGCAAAAAGTGTATCTGCAGAGCTCCTCTAAGTGTATCTGCAGAATAGAGGAGCTCTGCAGATACACTTTTTGCCGGCTTGGAATTCTTCTTATTTTCATCCTACTTCTTCTTCTTCTTCTTCATCCTCATCCTCTTCTTCTTCTTCTGAGGATGAGGATGAGGATGAAGAAGAAGAAGAAGAAGTAGGATGAAAATAAGAAGAATTCCAAGCCGGCAAAAAGTGTATCTGCAGAGCTCCTCTATTCTGCAGATACACTTAGAGGAGCTCTGCAGATACACTTTTTGCCGGTTTGGAATTCTTCTTATTTTCATCCTACTGCTTCTTCTTCTTCTTCTTCTTCTTCATCCTCATCCTCAGAAGAAGAAGAAGAGGATGAGGATGAAGAAGAAGAAGAAGAAGTAGGATGAAAATAAGAAGAATTCCAAGCCGGCAAAAAGTGTATCTGCAGAGCCCCTCTAAGTGTATCTGCAGAATAGAGGAGCTCTGCAGATACACTTTTTGCCGGCTTGGAATTCTTCTTATTTTCATCCTACTTCTTCTTCTTCTTCTTCATCCTCATCCTCATCCTCTTCTTCTTCTGAGGATGAGGATGAAGAAGAAGAAGAAGAAGAAGTAGGATGAAAATAAGAAGAATTCCAAGCCGGCAAAAAGTGTATCTGCAGAGCTCCTCTAAGTGTATCTGCAGAATAGAGGAGCTCTGCAGATACACTTTTTGCCGGCTTGGAATTCTTCTTATTTTCATCCTACTTCTTCCTCTTCATCCTCATCCTCATCCTCTTCTTCTTCTTCTGAGGATGAGGATGAAGAAGAAGAGGAAGAAGAAGTAGGATGAAAATAAGAAGAATTCCAAGCCGGCAAAAAGTGTATCTGCAGAGCTCCGCTAAGTGTATCTGCAGAGCTCCGCTAAGTGTATCTGCAGAGCTCAGCGGTTGAAACATTGTATCTATTTGTTTCCATTTATGGAAACAAATAGATACAATGTTTCAACCGCTGTATGGAGTGAATGTCAGAGAACTGTCAGAAATAGGCTATTTCTGACAGTTCTCTGACATTCACTCCTCAACCGCTGTATGGAGTATTGAATGTCAGAGAACTGTCAGAAATAGCCTATTTCTGACAGTTCTCTGACATTCACTCCATACAGCGGTTGAAACATTGTATCTATTTGTTTCCATTTATGGAAACATCCTTCTCCTTCTTCTCATCCTTCTTCTTCTTCTCATCCTTCTTCTTCTTCTCATCCTTCTTCTTCTTCTCATCCTTCTCCTTCTTCTCATCCTTCTTCTTCTTCTCATCCTTCTTCTTCTCATCCTTCTCCTTCTTCTCATCCTTCTTCTCATCCTTCTCCTTCTTCTCATCCTTCTTCTCATCCTTCTCCTTCTTCTCATCCTTCTCCTTCTTCTCATCCTTCTCCTTCTCCTTCTTCTCATCCTTCTCCTTCTTCTCATCCTTCTCCTTCTCCTTCTTCTCATCCTTCTCCTTCTCCTTCTTCTCATCCTTCTCCTTCTCCTTCTTCTCATCCTTCTCCTTCTTCTCATCCTTCTCCTTCTTCTCATCCTTCTCCTTCTCCTTCTCCTTCTCCTTCTTCTCATCCTTCTCCTTCTTCTCATCCTTCTCCTTCTCCTTCTTCTCATCCTTCTCCTTCTCCTTCTTCTCATCCTTCTCCTTCTCCTTCTTCTCATCCTTCTCCTTCTTCTCATCCTTCTTCTTCTCCTTCTCCTCATCCTTCTCCTTCTTCTCATCCTTCTCCTTCTTCTCATCCTTCTCCTTCTCCTTCTTCTCATCCTTCTCCTTCTCCTTCTCCTTCCTCATCTCCAAGGGCATTTAAATTAAAGGTACAGTGTTCTGCACTAATTTAAAGGCTCTCTGAAGCCTAGAAACCCTTTTTATAAGTTAAATTCGTAGCGAATAAATTTGCATCGAATCGAATTTCTTCCTCAAATTCGGCGAATCAGCCGAATCGAATTTTTGAATAATTCGCTCATCTCTAGCACTAACATACAATTTTGAGGAAAAGCCCCCCCAGTCTTTGCTTTTTGCTGTTCTTATCTCTAGGCTAACCTTAGGCTTGTGTTTCTTTTTGCTTTTTTTTTTTCTCAATCCCCACATATCTTCTAACATTCTGCTAAAACTTTGTAACAGTACTGCTTGGACCTTGAAGAAGGGGACATACCCCAAAAGCTTGTCCTCAAAATTGTATGTTAGTGCAAATAAAAAAAGTATCACGGACAGTACTGAATTGTTACTTCCCACTATAAAAGGTAACGTGTCAAATATCCTATGTAATAGCTATACTGGTGGCAGGGATTTTTAATGGAGTTTACCATAGCGGCGTCCAGGTAATTCTACAATGAGAATTTTCTGTTCAACAAAATGTCACTAGTTCAGTAATATAGATCCAGTTGAGCAGAAACAAGATTATAGAAGCTAATTTCAGTTATTTATTACATAGGAGCTGTCAGCTTTTTCATGGGGCAAACACTTTAAATAAATTTACAGGTATTCATAGATAAAAGAATGTCCCATCTAATATGATTTATGGGATACGGAAATAGCCTTATCTCCATTTTTCTGCCTTAGGGTTCACTTTAAAAACGATACACATCAGTATTTTTATTGGAGCATTTTTAAACAGTTACCTCTATCTTATGAAAATTATCATTAAAAAAAACATTGTAGAACTAAATGATTACACTATGGCAAAGTACTCTTAAACCGTGTATGTTAGAGCTTGACTCCTCTACTAATTCTATAGGACATTAGTTGTTTCCAGGGAAATGAGAGTGCCAATGACCCATGGATATCCTTCATGGTCTGTTTCATTCCTGTGAAATCAACATAGTTATGTTTATCATGTGCCTGACATCAAATAGCACTACATCCATGAATTACACATTGCTGTCTGGTGCAATTTCCTAATACATAGAAGATTAATTGCACTGCCACATTCTCTACTAGTGAAATGCAGATAAAAGGCGCTGCACAATTTTTTTTTTTGCCTAACTTAGGCATATTGAGCTAGTGCAGCAAACTTTGCAAATAGTAGTCTGAATGCTAATTATATGCACTTGCTTACCCTGCAAATCTCATTTTATTGCTGCAATATTTTTTCTTATTGATATGTAAAGCAAAATACAGCCAGTAAACAGTTATTTCCTGCATCAGAATTAAAGTATGTGTAACTAAATGACATTTAGTTGTTAAGGAATTTGTAAACTCAGCATTTCATATTCCTGATATGAGCTGTACCATGTACTTGTATGAAAAAGTATCCTGTTCTCTTTGTATTGCGTCCTTTGTGTGAAATCCCTGCCAGTCTGTCTGCTTTTCTATTAAAAAACTAACCACACTTAGCAGAGGAAGTGGTTAGCTCTCACCCCCTCGGTCTCTCGCCCGAATCACACACCTACTGAGCGACATATCAGACTGGATGTCGCTCCACTTCCTTAAACTGAACCTCTCCAAAACCGAGTTTCTTGTCTTCCCCCCCAGCCCGGACACCACCCCCCATTGACTTCTCCATCACATCAAACAACACCACCATCAAACCCGCCCCGCAGGCCAGAGTACTTGGTGTCATTCTGGACTCCAACCTATCCTTCCAGCCCCAAGTCCAATCTTTAACAAACTCGTACAGACTCCACCTCTGCAACATCGCCAAAATCCACACGTTCCTAACCCCAGAAACCACTAAACAGCTCATCCACTCCCTCATCATATCACGACTCGACTACTGCAACTCCCTCCTCACTGGCCTGCCTTGCCGCTGGCTATCCCCGCTTCAGTCGATCCTGAATACGGCTGCCAGACTCATTCACCTTTCCAACCGCTCGGTTTCCGCCACCCCCCTCTGCCAATCCCTCCACTGGCTTCCGATTGCGCAACGGATCAAACTCAAAATCCTAACGCTGACGTACAAAGCTGTCCACCATACTGCCCCGAACTACATCACTGACCTAATATCCAAGTACCGCCCAGCACGCACACTCCGCTCCTCACAAGACCTCCTTCTCTCTAGTTCCCTGGTCTCCTCCTCCCATGCCCGCCTCCACTACTTCTCCAGGGTGTCACCCATCCTCTGGAACTCCCTGCCCCAACCCATCAGATTATCACCTACTCTCCTCTCCTTTAGGCGCACCCTGAAAACCCATCTCTTCAGGGAAGCCTACCCCACCCCCTGCTAACTTGACCGACCTCCTCCACTCTTACTACCACTCCATCCCCCACAGCTATCTCCTCCTGTGCCACGATCCCCTCCCTCCTAGATTGTAAGCTCGAAAGAGCAGGGCCCTCAATCCCCTCATGTTTTGCATTGTATTGGTATTGTTCTGTCACATGTTCTGTCTCCCTTTGTAATGTACAACGCTGAGCGAACTATTGGCGCTTTATAAATACTGTATAATAATAGCTGTGCTGGGAAGTCAACCTGCTCCTGAAACGCCCCCCACTCCACGCACAGCCTGCCACTGGGAAGAGCAGTGTGCTGCAGTTTCTCCTCCCCCAGCTCTAATTCAGCTGAGAACAGAGAGAATGCGATCACTTATAAAAAAGTGAAAAAAATTTGTATTTATGATGGTGTTTATATCTATGCACAAATGTTTGGCTTTCATTTCTATTTTAACCTGAATGGGTTGTTTTATAAGGAGAGGGCTTACAATAATTTTGAACAATCATTTTTTTTTCTTCAAATAAAGTATTTTTTCACCATTATTATCCTTTCCCTTCCACAAGAACACCTTACAGCGATAGTTGAATGTCATTTCCTGATGGTGCCAACAGTGGACCATACCTTTGCAAAGTGCCCACTTATAGCCACTTGTAGACCCCTGTCACCCAAGTGTTCAGTCTGGATCCGTTTGTTTGTATTTCAGACAGATCCAGATGGAAGGGCAAGACATCTCAATGGGCAAATTAATGTAAATAGACATATATTCAATTACATCCACTTAATATCCGTGTCCGTTTAGGTCTGCAAAAAAAAAACTAGAAAAGGTTTGCATTCTTTCTGTTTTGGCAGACATAAACGGATGTAAATAAATGCCATCCATCTACATCCATTCCATTTAAAAAAAAAAAAAAAAAAAAAAAGAACACATTTTATTTTAATGCCCAAACAGATGTGAAAGACAGAAGTAAACTGATGACGAAAACAGATGTAAACAGAACTGAATATAATGGATCTGCAAACTGATGTAAACTGTTAACATATTCATCAATTTTTTTTTACTGAACTAAACCAACGACATTTGCATCACAAGGGCCATAGTCAACACTATGCTTGTGACAAGGCAGAACAAATAGGAGACAGAGACCAAGCATTTTTCCTATAACAGGTACTTTATCAAGGAATTTCATAGCAGGGTATGACAATCAAAACTGCAGAATGAAATCAAAATTACTTTTGATCAAAATTACTTTAACATCTAAAGTTTACATGAGGTTTTAGTGATTGGCTGTACATATACTTATAAGAACACTCAGCACTCTAAGTCTAATAACAATGTGCACATCAGTGCTTGGGATATATGAAAACGTTTAATTGTCCTCAAATAGAGTATTATTCCAGCTACTGGAATGCTCCTTTCCCCAAAAAGGTCTCAAAATAATAGCCCTTATTCCCAGTGCTAGAATATCCCCATGTGCAAAGTTCCTTAATAGACAATCCTCTGCAAGTGATCTTCTCACCAATATCTTAAATGCTTATCAGATAGTGAGACCCCTCTTGTATAATGTATTAGTTTCTTCATTTTGCAAAATATTGTGACAAAAATTACAACTTCAAAAAACTCACCATATCTCTTATTAAAGTGTTGCTAAACCCACAACAGTAAAATCAGTCTAACCCCTGAGGGGTTATTTCTCTGCATTGTGTAAAAATACTGTTTGATCCTGACTTCTCTGATCCCCCTCTTATCTCCTGATAAGACATATCATGTGGAGACACTCTGCACATGCTCCGTTTGGTGTGTATTGCTAGAGAGGGTTTTTTTTTCTTGGGAGAGTGCATGTGATCAGCACAGGGCCAATCAGCACTGTCCAGACAGAGGCCAGGGGTTCTGCATCCTCCCAGAGTAGAAAGAAAACTCCTACAAGCTTTAACGTGCTCTGCTGAACGCTGATAGAAGTCACAAGATTGCTCTAATTGCTGATGAGAAAAGGTATTTAGCAGTTTATATTTACTAAAATAATTGCATTTCCATGTTCTGTGTGCTGTGGGAGACCAGATAGAGTGAATGCAGGGTCCTGGGTTTAGTAACAATTTAAATACCTTGGACTGTCTACTTTCCAAAAATGTTCATTTGGGGGTATTTGTATTGTCCTGGCATTTTAGGGCCTCAAGAAATGAGACCACCATGGCCTGTATGCATGCTCACCACGCAAGACTGCGTTGCTGAAGAATAAGCATTTTGCAGCTCGTTTAAAGTTTTCTACACAACATTTAGACAAGCCTGTGAAATACTGGGAGAATATAGTCCGGTCAGATGAGACCAAAATTGAACGCTTTCGATGCCATAATACGCACCATGTTTGGAGGTCAAATTGCACTGCACATCACCCCAAAAACATCATACCAACAGTGAAGTTTGGAGGTGGGAACATCATGGTGTGGGGCTGTTTTTCAGCATACGGTACTGGCAAACCTCGTATCGTTGAAGGATGAATGTAAAAATGTACCAAGACATTCTTAATAAAAAATCTGCTGCCATCCCTCAGGATGATGAAGATGAAACGAGGGTGGACATTTCAGCAAGACAATGATCTAAAACATAAAGCCAAGGAAACTCTCAATTGGTTTCAAAGAAAGAAAATAAAGCTGCTAGAATGGCCAGCCAATCACCTGACTTGAATCCAACAGAAAATCTATGGAAAGAACTAAATATCAGAGTACATAGAGAAGGCTAAAGGAACCTTCAAGATTTGAATACTAAAAGTCTCCTTCTCACCAGTGAGGGTGTGGGTGAACCACAGTTCCGTGTCATATCCGGTGAGTGGAATGCACGCCATGCGGTGCGTTCCAAGCGGCCTTTTTGATAACTGTCTGAAGATTATCCTGTCATTCCCTGCTGATCAGGCTGTGTGGTTTCTACTATGGCGCTTGGAAACACTGGATTTTATGTGAGCCTATGGAGGCAATAAAAAAGGCTGTTTTTTCATCTGACAAATGTGAGTGGTCTGGCTATGTTTTTTAGCAATATATATTAGTAGCAGGATTACACTATTTTATATTTCTTTCCTTTGCACTGCTGTGGAGTCTGGAGTGAGGACAAGGCAGGAGCCAGTAAAGATTTCTTCCCAAAATCCTATATGGTGGAAAGGAGTCCAGGAGGTTTAAAGGGGGTTTGGGATCCCTGTATATCCCAAAAGGTGTAATACTCACCTTTAGATTGTAAGCTCGAAAGAGCAGGGCCCTCGATCCCCTCATGTTTTGCATTGTATTGTTATTGTTCTGTCACATGTTCTGTCCCCCTTTGTAATGTACAGCGCTGAGCGAACTATTGGCGCTTTATAAATACTGTATAATAATAATAATAATATTGGTTTTCTCACTGGTAAATGGTGGAAGCAATTTCCCAGTTTGGACTATCTGATTTTTTCACATATGATTTTTTATTTATATATATATTTTTTATCACTTGGGAATAAGGACTTTCTATTATGTTTTTTTATATATAATTTTTCAAGCGTTTTTTGATTTGGACATTTTTTATTGATTTTATCACTTTCAAGTTTGTATTTGAAGTAAGGTGTTTATTTGCGCTGTTTCTTTGTATTTTCACAAAGATTTGAATACTGTTTGTGTGTGAAGAATGGGTCAAAATCACACTTGATCAATGCATGCGACTAGATTCTCCATACAGGAGGCGTCTTGAAGCTGCCATTACCAACAAAGGATTTAAATACATTTCAGTGAGAGTGTTCAATATTTTTTCCCTGTGTAATTCCAATTTATTACACATAACTTAATTTCTGAACTTATTTGATTTGGTTTCTTTGTATGTATGGATTGCATGGGTTGTTACCGGCATGTGGTGAAAATTTCATGTCAATAACACGTTTAGAAATATATTTACTGAGAAAAATGGTGGTGTGTGCAATACTTATCTTACTCTCTGTATATCCCATAGTTTGGAGACTTTATAACTTTCACACAGAATAAATAATATACACAGATTTGGGTTATTTTTAACAAAGAAATGTAGCATAATACATTTATGAAGAAAGATTAGTTGTTTGCAAGATTTGTTTTTTTTTGTATTTTTTGGTTTATAAAGCAAAAAATAAACAACCCAGCGGTGATTAAATACCAAAAAAAGAAAGCTCTATTTGTGTGATGTAAATTTCATTTGGGTACTGTGTCGCATGACTGAGCAATGCCTGTTAAAGAATAAGTTTACCTTTTAACAAAAAATAATAAATGCACATTTTTTTTGCAGGTAAAAAATGTGAATTTATTATTTTTTGTTTCTGGAGGCTCAAAAGCATTGCACCAGCGATGTGCTGATCGGTGCTGCAATGCTTTAGAGCCATGCAGGTCTCCCTCTGACCTGTCGCTGTATCTGCTTTCCCGTACATCTCGTACAGGCAAGCAGATGCTTACCGTTAGGAAGGCTCAATGAACTACCACAACGTTCCACAGCCCACCTATAGCACCTGTGATTGGTGACTTGTGTCTGTCATAAAGGTGGCTAATAACCCATATCTGCACAGACAGTGAAGGTGAATAGATCCATCTCACACTGACTTTAATGTTCCCCTTGGCACAGCAGGGAAATTACGGTTGGCTGCACTCCTCCTTTGAGAAGTCAGTTTGCAGTAATGTCGGGGCCGTTGTGTAAAAACATGGGGAGCTTTCCACTAAGGAAACCAGCACCACTGCTCTAGTCCCAGTCATGCTTGGATAGCCAGTGGCTGCTTGCTGCTCCTCCTCTATCTGATGACATATAAATACCTGCCTCTGGTTCTCTTGGGTTTTAAAGACTTCTTCAAGGAAAGGTCTCCAGTGTACTATACGGTAGCAAACGTCTCAATTTTTAACACTTGTTTAATTGCTATAGTTCTTGTAACTAAGGTGCAAACAAATTGCAATCAGGTGTGACACAATTGTAGGAAGTAGGTAGTCACACAACCCTGTTCGCTGCCACTGCACCTACACTTCCTTATTGATCCCTTACAAGTGGGCACACTTTTCCTTGCTTTTTAATTTAGAGAACGCAACAGGAGCTCAAAGGTTGGCAAGAACATGATCAAAAGTGATGGCAGGGCATATAAAATTCAGGGTCTGGCTTTGCCCACTAAGCATTATCTTTGACTAACTATTACCTTTGAGTAGACAGATCCTTAAATATGCTTCAGGGTGTGGTTTTGGCCTTCTGCAACAGAAAAAAATGAATTTCATGTCAAGTTAAGAAGTACTGTGTACACCTACCAAATTACTGTGTCAGTTTCTTGGTGACTTACAGGTGAAACTCGAAAAATTAGAATATCGTGCAAAAGTTCATTTATTTCAGTAATGCAACTTAAAAGGTGAAACTAATATATGAGATAGACTCATTACATGCAAAGCAAGATAGTTCAAGCCGTGATTTGTCATAACTGTGACGATTATGGCTTACAGCTCATGAAAACCCCAAATCCACAATCTCAGAAAATTAGAATATTGTGAAAAGGTGCAATATTCTAGGCTCAAAGTGTCCCACTCTAATCAGCTAATTAAGCCATAACACCTGCAAAGTGTTCCTAAGCCTTTAAATGGTCTCTCAGTCTGGTTGAGTAGAAATCACAATCATGGGAAAGACTGCTGACCTGACAGTTGTGCAGAAAACCATCATTGACACCCTCCATAAGGAGGGAGAGCCTCAAAAGGTAATTGCAAAAGAAGTTGCTGTATCAAAGCACATTAATAGAAAGTTATGTGTAAAAGTGTAAAAGAAAAAGGTGCACAAGCAGCAGGGATGACCACAGCCTGGAGAGGATTGTCAGGAAAAGGCCATTCAAAAGTGTTGGGGACTTTCACAAGGAGTGGACTGAGGCTGGAGTCAGTGCATCAAGAGCCACCACACACAGACGGATCCTGGACATGGGCTTTAAATGTCGTATTCCTCTTGTCAAGCCGCTTCTGAACAACAAACAACATCAGAAGCGTCTTACTTGGGCTAAAGAAAAACAGACCTGGTCTGTTGCTCAGTGGTCCAAAGTCCTGTTTTCTGATGAGAGCAACTTTTGCATCTCATTTGGAAACCAAACCAAGCATCCTGGTCTTCCATAACACGTCAGCAGTGCCACAGGCTGATAGCTTCCATGCCACGCTGCATTGAGGCAGTAATTGCTGCAACAGTGGCCCAAACCAAGTACTGAGTACATATGCATGCTTATACTTTTAGAGATCCGATATTGTTCTATGTACAATCCTTGTTTTATTGATTGCATGTAATATTATAATTTTCTGAGATTGTGGATTTGGGGTTTTCATGATCTGTAAGCCATAATCATCACAGTTATGACAAATCACGGCTCGAACTATCTTGCTTTGCATGTAATGAGTCTATCTCATATATTAGTTTCACCTTTTAAGTTGCATTACTGAAATAAGTGAACTTTTGCACGATATTCTAATTTTTCAAGTTTCACCTGTACATGTCCTGACAGGAGATCTCTCTTAAAATGGCATGTAGTAAAGCCCTTAACCTCCCTAGCGGTCTGATTATGTCAGTATTTCTGTGCTCAAAGTGGTACATTATTTTGCATGGAAATGTTTAGGAATACCTCACTGAAATCTGTCCGAACAAGAGTCTAGTAAACATCCCGGGTCTAAAAAAGCTTTTGACCTAAAGGGACGCTTTTTGGACACCATGGACATTTCTCAGTTTCCAGGCAGGAAGAGCAGTAAAAATGCAGGCAGGGCACAGGACAAATCACTCGGGACAAAATGTATGTGAAATGCTTTGATACAGTAATGTTTTACTAAGTGATTTTAGTGTATTTAGTGAATGTCACTTTTTCACATTTTTAAATTTCCCGCCGTTCCGTCCCCGTACGTCCTGACGTCGCAGGGACCGGAACCCAGAAGACGGATGCCTGCATCAGCCGGAGGACATTGCCAGGGACACTGCAGGGGGGACATCGCGGGAGCGAAGGACAAGGTAAGAAAAGAAGAGATCCCAGAGCAGCGCTGAAGGGTATTCCCGTGTGTAGCTTGGAGTTACCGTTTGTGATGCTGAAACTTTACCCCGAGCTAAACTCTGCATTGCAGAGGGAGAGGAAGTCAGAAAGATCTTTCTCCTCTATGGTTTCCTGGATTACTGGGAAGCGATCCGGTTGGATATTGCTCTCCCATGCGACTTTGGTGGCCATCTTGGGTCAGGCAGAGTCTATTAAGACCCTGACTCCCGGGCTTGGTGAGCATTTTGAGAGTGGTCAGGATAGTGACTGCTCACCCATCTGTCAGGGAAAGTGATTAGTGGTAGGGAGAGGTTTCAGACAAGTAGGGGCAGTCAATGGACACACCATCCTTCCTGGAATCCTCCCAATGGGTGCCCACAAGCCAGGCCACATTCCTCCCTCTGAGACAGACTCTGTCAGCAAGCTGCACCCACCCACATGTTGTGCCTACAAAACTGCCACATCTCATCATTGACAAACCCATGTTTTCTAGTTATGCCTTCATTTGTATTTGCGCCATTCTATACTAGGGTTATGCCTCTACAGAGAGATCTGTGTGGTTAGTACTGGAAGGAAGGATCCTTTTCCATCCCAACCATCTGGTTCCAGATGTGGTTTACACTTCTCATTGGCCACCATTACCTACAGATTTCCCCATGCAGGAACACAAGTAACATACCTGCCCCTTTATGAAGGTTATTCTTACTAACAGAGAACCTATGAAGAAATAGTAGATGTTACAACACAGATAAACTGTTTAATTTATGCAATCTCAAAGAATTCCTCAGGGCCTACTGTCAACCTCTCTCAGTGATTGTAACAGCAGGTGTAGGGATTTGTGAGTGTATAGCACCAGCTACGTGTCTCTTATGAATACCTTTAAAAAATAAAAAAATAAAAAAGTCATGCTGGGAATGCAACATCAAACAGCAGTCACCTTGCGCTTTTCTCCACTTTCCGTTTTCATGCTGATCACATACCTCCTAATCATATATTCAAGACCTATGCAAATTTTTTTCTATCAGTGGGCCTCATTAAAAACAGTGATGCCTTCACAGGTGATTTATAAATCCACTCTGAGTACACAAACAGTCGTTTGCTTTTCCTTGCTGTTCAGAGCAGACAGCCATTAAGGCCTGCAACTTCCAGCCATCTATTGTAGCAAGCCATTGTTGTGTTTAGTGTTACTGCAATAAATTGTCATTCTTTCAATTAATGCATGGTCGCTTGCCCTCTGCTACAATACCTGCACAGAAATATCTGTAAAAGAGACAAGTCTGTGGGTTGCCTTTGTAACGTGCTTACTTCTGCCTTTTGTGCATTTCCATTATGGGTCACTGAACAAAATTCAAATGCTATTAAATCGTTAAAGGAAGCTACCAAACTTTGGGGAAAAAGAACACAGATGGTGGGTGGTTTCACCTCCTTGCAACCCCAATACATCTTTGTGCTTGGAACTAAACTTTAAATGAAAAACAGTTTCATCCGCCTGTCCAAGTCCCCTCTTTTCTGAGCCTCCAGCTGTTATTTTGTTTAATCTCATTCAAGCATTGAAATGTCTCCCTGGCTTCGTCTGACCTTCTCTTGTGTCCATAAAACAGGCTGGTTGAAAACAGACATAAGGCCGCCCAAGGATACAAGGATATTTTATGGGATATGTCCTGAGAGGGCAGCAGTCGAATGTTTCACACTCCAGAGCTGTGATGGATCTTGGATTGACTTAAGCCTTTTAGAAATCATCCAGCACAATGTGTTTGGAAAATGATGTGTTTTCTTAGGCAAAAAGCAGAATGAAAGGCGCTTAGATGTAAGAGAAAGCAAAATAAATTTGCGCATACCACAGATGTTAAACATCCATCATTGATACCCAAATGTGGCATGTATCGATAAATAGGTAGATGGATTCCTACCAACTTGAAAACCGTTCTCATAATAAAGCTCAGAAGAATAAATTACCCTAACTATGTGAAACTCAGTAAAATGTAAGATAATGGAGCAGACTAAACCTTGAGACAACAAGGCTCAGCCCCAAGCCATTTAGGGAACATTCACACTTGCCAATGTACCCAACTATGATTAGATGCAAGAACCCCAGGATTCCTGGCAATAAGCTGCCTCAAGAAAAGCAAGGGAAGGCTGCAGGCTCCCGCAGCCTATCGCAGCCACTCGCAAGTGATCGCTCATGCAATGATCACCCCGAGTGATCGGCCCTAGATGCAGACAGCATGAATTTGCTTTGTGGGTGGCTCTGTCGACACCCTCCCATCCGACATTCTTTGATTGAAATTCAAGGAGGCTGGGCAGAAAATTGTGTGCTGAACAGTGGCTGTAGCTGATCAGATGCAGCCACTATTAAAGTGGTATTAATCCAAAAATAGAATATATAGTGGGTAAAATAAGTATTGACCATTTTTCTCAGTAAATATGTTTCTAAAGGTGCTACTGACATGACATTTTCATCACATGTCGGTAAGAACCCATACAATCCATACATACAAAGAAACCAAAATAAATTAGTTCAGAAATGATGTTATGTGTAATAAATTGGAATGACACAGGGAAAAAGTATTGAGCACATGAAGAAAGGGAGATTCAAAAAGGCATGGAAAGCCAAGACACCAGCTGAAATCTATCAGTAATTAGAAAGCAATCCTGCCCCCTTCAGTGCAAATTAATATCAGCTGGTTCACTCTCAACTGCTGGTCTATGAAAAGGTGTCTCATTACCAAGGTGTCACATAAAAAGCAAAGAGCACTCTCAAGACTTTCGCAAACTTATTTTTGCCAAACATGGTGATGGTATTGGTTACAGAAGGATGTCTAAACTTCTGTTCTGAATGTTCCAGTGAACACTGTTGGGGCCATAATGGTGATGTGAAAATGGTGACGTGTTCAATACTTATTTTACCCACTGTATTTTGCTTTCACCAATCCTTAGATGTGATGGTGTCATTTGTTTTTTTGTTTATTTTTAGTCTTCTTTCCCTTTGTTTTCACCTGATAATCAGGCCTGTAACACACCGCTTGTATTAGAGTACCCCTACTCTAGAAGAAGGAGCACAGACACACAGCAAACAGTAGCATTTTCAGTCTGGGGGGGAGTGTTAGGTGTACTAGCTGACTTAGGTACACTAACACATTGAAGCCAAACTCCATTTCACATGGCAGTTACAGCAACAGTTTTTTTTTTCTTTTGGGATATAGGTTTTACATGAATAAATAAAAGCTTATCATTGTAAGCACCCCTGTCAGTGGTAAATGGTTTGTCTCAACGCTCTCAACTGCTTCAGTTGCAGGAAAGCTTGTTCTGCTGAAAAGCAACAGACTTACTGGCAAGATCACCAGGTGAAAATAAAAGAAAGAAAGCCTAAAAAAGAAAACTAATCACATGGATCATGCCTGCACTATGTGTGTTAGCACAGCTGCTTTTAATCTACCCCAGGGGTGTATGTGACATGTTGAGAATGCAGGACATTTTGGAGACATGTTCACCCATAAAACATAACATGTATGGAAAAAACCTTCATGGCAGGGTCATCAGGTACTATTTTATTCAAAGATTTAAAACAATTGGAAACAATTTTTTAAATTACAGTAGCATGTTAAATCTTACTTAAAGAAGAACTCCAGGATAAGCAAAAAAATCACCCATTAGTACACCCCCCTACACAAAACACTAAACAGTTAATAACATTTTCAAAATCCTTACCATTTCGGAGGAATGTCTAAGTGAATTTTTATGACCTCATCTCTGTAATTCAAAAGATAACAGCAACTGTTGTGCCAAGAAGGGAGTGTAACAACAGGGATGACATAATATCCTCTCCTCACTCTGCAGTAAAAGGAAATTACAGTTCCCATCAACCACAGGGAAGTGTAGTGAATGTGTGTGGGTACACTAGGCCTGTACATGTTGAATGTACACAAATACACTGTATACAAATACAGTGTTTTGCAAAATTCGAAACGATATTCTATGTTTGTGTTTGAACCACCTTTACAACATCCACTAAACCCTAAGGCAGAGGTCTCCAAACTTTCTAAACAAAGGGCCAGTTTACTCTCCTACAGGCTATAGGGGAGGCGAACTGAGGCCAGCAGGGATAGATATTTTCTTGGTATCAGTGGAAGTAAACAATGCCCCATCTTTGGTATTAGGGAGAGGAATAGTGCCCCATCATGGCATTGGTAGGAGGATTAGTGCCCCATTGCTGGTTTCAGTGGCAGGAATTATGCCCCATTGTTGAAGTCAGTGGGCAGAGTAATGTCCCCTTTCAGTGAGATGAATAGCGCCCCAAGGGCCAGATAGGTCCATTTATCAAGAAAATTTTTCCTTGGGACTTTAATGCAGCAATACACAACGTCTATCATAAAAGCCTCATATTTTATTGTACAAAGCATAAAAAGGTATATATGTAGTATATATACATTAAAACCACCACAGAAACAACATGACCTCTGAAAATAATGCAGAGAGATACTATATATTTTATTCAGCTGATGCATCCCCTTTGATTATAGGTCTTTGCTCTGAGGGTTTGCATACTGGGACCCCCGGCAGTCAAGTATAGTGACTAGAGATGAGCAAATTATTCAAAAATTCGATTCGGCTGATTCGCCGAATTTGCGGGAGAAATTCGATTCGATGCGAATTTATTCGCCGCGAATTTAACTTATTTAAAGGGTTTCTAGGCTTCAGAGAGCCTTTATATTAGTGCAGAACACTGTACCTTTAATTTAAATGCCCTTGGAGTCTGCTGGGGAAGAGAAATAATACTGTCAGTCAGTATGACATGCAGATGAGTGCCGTCGATCTAAGAATCACCGCACACTTCACTCATTTGGGCAGTCACGGGGCACGACGAAGAAGAAGAAGAAGAAGAATGAAAAGAAGAATGAAAAGAAGAAGAAGAAGAATGAAAAGAAGAAGAAGAAGAATGAAAAGAAGAATGAAAAGAAGAAGAAGAAGAATGAAAAGAAGAAGAAGAATGAAAAGAAGAATGAGAAGAAGAATGAAAAGAAGAATGAGAAGAATGAAAAGAAGAATGAAAAGAAGAAGAAGAAGAATGAGAAGAAGAAGAAGAAGAGTGAAAAGAAGAAGAAGAAGAATGAAAAGAAGAATGAAAAGAAGAAGAAGAAGAATGAAAAGAAGAAGAAGAAGAATGAAAAGAAGAATGAAAAGAAGAAGAAGAAGAATGAAAAGAAGAAGAAGAAGAAGAATGAAAAGAAGAATGAAAAGAAGAAGAAGAAGAATGAAAAGAAGAAGAAGAAGAATGAAAAGAAGAATGAAAAGAAGAAGAATGAAAAGAAGAAGAAGAAGAAGAATGAAAAGAAGAATGAAAAGAAGAAGAAGAATGAAAAGAAGAAGAAGAAGAATGAAAAGAAGAAGAAGAAGAAGAATGAAAAGAAGAATGAGAAGAATGAAAAGAAGAATGAAAAGAAGAAGAAGAAGAATGAAAAGAAGAATGAGAAGAAGAATGAAAAGAAGAATGAAAAGAAGAATGAAAAGAAGAAGAAGAAGAATGAAAAGAAGAAGAAGAAGAAGAATGAAAAGAAGAAGAAGAATGAAAAGAAGAAGAAGAAGAATGAAAAGAAGAATGAAAAGAAGAAGAAGAAGAATGAAAAGAAGAAGAAGAAGAATGAAAAGAAGAATGAAAAGAAGAAGAAGAAGAATGAAAAGAAGAAGAAGAAGAATGAAAAGAAGAATGAAAAGAAGAAGAAGAAGAATGAAAAGAAGAAGAAGAAGAAGAATGAAAAGAAGAATGAAAAGAAGAAGAAGAAGAATGAAAAGAAGAAGAATGAAAAGAAGAAGAAGAATGAAAAGAAGAAGAAGAAGAATGAAAAGAAGAATGAAAAGAAGTAGAAGAAGAATGAAAAGAAGAAGAAGAAGAATGAAAAGAAGAAGAATGAAAAGAAGAAGAAGAATGAAAAGAAGAAGAAGAAGAATGAAAAGAAGAATGAAAAGAAGTAGAAGAAGAATGAAAAGAAGAAGAAGAAGAATGAAAAGAAGAATGAAAAGAAGAAGAAGAAGAAGAATGAAAAGAAGAAGAAGAATGAAAAGAAGAAGAATTAAAGTACAGCAAAAAGTGTATCTGCAGAGAGCTCCGCTATTTCTGACAGTTCTCTGACAGTTCCTTCACATTTACAGCGGTTGAAACATTGTATCTATTTATTTCCGAATAAAAACATCTGTATCCTAAGTGGAAACAAATAGATACAATGTTTCAACCGCTGTAAATGAACTGTCAGAACTGTCAGAAATAGCGGAGCTCTCTGCAGTGACACTTTTGCCGGCTGATCGGGAAAAATTTGATTCGTGCACCCGAAGTTTGCTAAAATTCGGATTCGATGCGAATCGAATTTTTCCTGATATTCGAAACGAATTCCACTTCGCCAGGTTCGATTCGCTCATCTCTAATAGTGACCCTTTGTGGGCTTATCTGTGGGGACATGTGGCCTAGTGGATGCCCTCTGGCAACCTGGAACACTGTCTCCTAAATGCAATTTTGGGTGCTTCTAAGTTTTCTGAATAAAACTGTACTATTGTGTTTGAATTTTCATTTTTTTTTCGTTATTATTTGATGTTATTCATTTTTTAGAAATGTCCCTGTTTCCCTCTGATGAAGATTGTGAATTTCAATTGAAATGCGTTGTACAATAAAATATGAGGATTTTATGATGGCAATGGGAGAATTTTTTTGCTTAATGTACAATTGTGCAGGTAGCAGCCATTTGCTCTCACCTGTACGTTAATGTTTCATTTAGTTACAATATAGTAACTCCGCAACAAAAATAAGTGATTGTGAACATTTTTTGAGAACAGAGAGTGATTGAGAGTCCAGTAACAGCATGAAAGGGGCTATATTGTTCATTCTGTATAGGTTTCAGAATTTTCAAAATCTCTAGAGCCATGTATGTTGTCAAGTCTGATTTCTATGATACTGGAATAAAATTTAGTTTAAAAAAAAAACTTTTAAAAAAAGCTTCTATGCACATGCACCAATATAATTAAATTTCCATATTTCTGTATTATATATTTTTCTTAAACTCCAAGGTGTACAGGTAGTCTCTTATCTGAGAATGAAAAAACTAGAAATGCAAACCTTTATACTGAAGGACATGTGCCATCTGAAGGAGATTACAAAATAAATGGAGGCGACTAGTACATTCAATCAATAGACATCCTGCAATAAAAATGCTGGAGTCTAGTGCCCAACTCCATTTCCAAAAATTCTGTGCATTAAGCGAGACAGAAGAAAACTGGCCCAAACCACACAGGAAAAGAAGCCCACAGTTTTCTTGGAATATGACAGCACTTCAAATCCAGTCCACTTCAGAAGTGCACGTTAAGGGAAATAATTTTGCTGATACCACGAAAAAAAAAATGTGTCGGAGAGTTGAAACTATTTCTGTGATAATGAAAGACATGTCAGACAAAGATCTGCAATGCTAGTGGCTAGATAGATTGCATTTAATCACATATTTCTCTAATGCTGCCAGAATACAATTTGCCAAAAGACAAATCTCATAGTTTTAAGAAAACTAGTCTGATCTGGAGCTGTAGGCTCAGTGCTATCGTTAAACCTTCCTTTTTCTCATGGATGCGCGATGAGCAGAATCACAATGTTTGCACATTCCCCTGAGTACAATAGTATCCCACATATCCCCCTGAGGTTTTATGTGTGAAAAAATATCTCTAGAACCTGCTGGATTCCCCTCGATCCAATCACATGGGGATGCCATGGCTTGACATCATCTTTGTACACGTCAATAATTAGTATGTAGAACATAATAGTGCTTTCCCAGGATTTAAAGTGATTGTAAACCTCAGACATGAAATATAAACAGAGCATATTCCTCTATAGTGTGTACTTGTCTCAGGAGCACTAAGTGTCATTTCTGTCTACTGCTTCGTTCCTCTGATATCAGCATGAATCACTTCTAACAAGTTTTCCTGATACCAAGAGAAAAGAGGTGGCAGTGAAGGGATCTCCAACAGAGACAGCCTGTGATTGGCAGCCTCTGCTCTGTTTCTGTGTGCTGTTTGAAGGGGGTGTGTCCCTTCCCTCCAACCAGCTTTCAGAGATCTCCTCACTGAGCTCTGCAGTATGTAACTTCAACTCTCCCTCCCCTGTTTTCTGAAAGCTCAGACAAGTTTTTATAAATTCTGGACTATGAACGGATGTAGATAACAGAAGACTGCAGATAAACATGTATGGCTTATGTAGTAGGATTTGTTTAATCTATGTGTATCACCTGAGGCCAGTCACTTAACTTCAGTTTCAGTGGTATAACTAATTATGTCAGGGTCCCCCATGAGCTGCCACCATGTGCCACTCTAAAGCTGGCCACAAATGTCACATTGTTAGTACAATCTCCTTTAGAATTACCAATAACCATGTAGTGCAAGGTCTTCCTTGGACTATTGTACTATAGTTGTTGGTAAATGTGAACAAGATTGTTTCACCACGTTGTAACATGCATGGCCAGCTTTAGTTTTAACAAGAATTCACCAAGCTGAGATGTGCCATTGTCACACTCCAGAGCAGATCTGCACATCAAATCTGTTTGAAGTCAGAAGAAGTACACTTATGTGTACCCCTGCTTGGTCATGTTCAAACCTAACTGGACTTTTAGTTTAAATCTACTATATACAATCCAGAAGAATCAAACATAAAAGGTGTTCAAAGTTTTTTTTCAGTTTGTTTTCTTTAGAAAGCAGAATGAGGCCCCATTCACACCTTAGCATTTTGTAGCTTGAAGCTCTCAACACGCTCCGGGAGGAAAAACAAATCAATGCATCTCTATGATGATAGCCCACATCTCCACTCAAAAGCTCAAAAAAGTTTTGAAGCTACTTTTGTAGCTAGAATTTGGCAGATCGGTGCATTTTTAAGCTTTTTTCAAATAGAAATGCACAAATCATGGGTTTATGCGCATTCGTGCATGTTTTGTTATGCATTCAGGCACAGTTGAGCTTTAAAATCAGTCCAGTTGTAAATACTGGTTAACATTGTTCATCAATCCCGGAACAAAGTAGCAGCATCTCCAAACACAATTCATTATTTTCCCACTAGTCTTGTCTCACAAACAGCATACACATTTTGGTCCAAGTAAGCCTATACAAATAAACTCTGTTAAAAGAACATAAACATGTAAAATAAGTACGTTTGACCCCTTGCTGCCACCTGTACTCGTATATGCGGCCAAGAGCCCTAGATCTTATATTAACTATCAGGACCAGTTCCTGATCACCTGATCGCTGTCATAGCCTCTGATTGGTTATCACAGTGACCAATCACTGTTCAGTCTGCCCGTGTCTTCTTTGATACATTGTATCTTTCTCTCCATGCTAGAGGAGACAATTGCAAACAAACAAAAATGTGTGTGTATAAAAAAAGAAAAAAAAGCTATATCAAGGTTTGTTCTAGGCCAGAGTCAAAGGTCAAGGTCACTATATTTCAGGTAGGAATTGAAAAAACATTTTTTTTTAAAATTAGTATCAGTGTGTTTTAGGTAGGATAAAAATAAAGCAAAATGCTGGGCCCTACTGCAAACAACAAATAACATATGCATATGTGGTATTGCTGTGCTCATCAGGAGCAGGAACATTTATTTTTGGTTGTTCTTAGGTGGTAACTTTTGGTAATAGCAAGAAATATACAGCTAACTTTTAAAAACATTTATGTGATTTCCATCTTCCACCACCCTCTCCAGTCTGTTTAAAGGCCCAGCGCTTCAAAACATCACTACACAGTGCCAGAGGCTGCGTAATAGTATAATATTATTATACTGTATATAATATGCGAGTGATGGTGAACGCTCATTGGTCAGTACTGGCCGCATGACCACAATGACCAATGCGATTCCCTTTCAGTTTTCTTTCTTCTGGGGCAGTGTACTGAAATAAGGAAGAGATTCTTATTGGCTAGCATGGTCATGTGTCCAGTGCTGACCAATTAGCGCTCGCTATTGTGAGCAACATGATGTTATACAATCTTCATTGCTGTTTGGTGAAGTTTTAAGGCGCCGGACATTATACAAGCTTGAGAGGGCATTGGAACATGGGGATCACATAAGTTGAACTCACCCTAAAATGCTTTCTGACTCACTGACTTGGAACAATTGTGTAGATCAGCAGTTTGTATTTCACTCAAACTTATTACAATGCATGGTTTTTTGGAGTCAGTAACTGGAATGCATTGAATCCAGGGAAAGGTAGGGAACTAGCATTCTTAGAAGAAGGTAAGTGAGGACATCCCCTGTACTTCTGTCAGTATAGATTTCTTTTACAGTGATAAGTTTTTAGTCCTAGTCTAATATGGCTATGGTTTTCTTGACTTCCCAGAGACTAAGGCAGGCCATACATTATACTTTTTTTTCATTTAATCAAAAAAGAAAAAAAAAGTGCTGATTCATCCATCCACACATTCGAAGTGAATGTGGGAATCACTCCTGCAGCACTATTGTGTTCTGCCAGCGGGGAGCCTTCCCCTCCAGCAGAATACAATGTTCAGTGTTGGGAAAAACACAACAGGCCATTTGTACACAAGTTGATTGATAGATCAACTTGTGTACAACCCGGGGGCCCATACATGGATCAAAGTCCAGTCAATCCATATATGACTGGCTTAACATTCAAGTCTTAGTAGAGGTGTTAGTCTAAGATCTGAGTACTTCACTTTTTTGCAGTGTATCCAAATACAAATTACAGACATATGCCAGTAACCATCCTATGTCCCATTTTTTGCTATATGAATTCTGGTCATAGTTCCACTTAAAGGTTTCTACTTTAATCTTTAAATGGAACCTGGCTTCATACTTATTTAAAAAAAGAAGGAGCTCTGGGTAAAAATAAAACACTGTAAAAAGCAGCATACTTTTTTTTCCCCTGCCATTAAAGCAAAATGTGTTCATAAAGATAACTGATTCCTTGTATTGGCAGAGGTTGGTGAACTCACAATGGGAGTGATGTAATAAGGCACCCTTTCACATGACTGGGCTGGAAACCTTTCTGCATTTTGGCCTATTTGATAATGCACACTTTTGTGTTCTTGGTAACAACCTTTTACTAAAAATTACAGGAATGCTCAGTTTCTGCACTAAGTGACTTATTCCATTCTTCTTGCTATACCATCTAATAGCACCATTCATAGAGGTTGTTGTGAACTCTTTGCAGCTCCCTTTCCCATGTCATGGCTCTAGCTATCCCTAGATAGCAGCTGTAAAACTCAGTGTAAAAATCTAAATTGCCTCCTTTCCCTTTAGTGTCTTTCATTCCCCATTGGTTGCAATTATGCATTTGTTCTATTGGCTGACCTCAATTGTTCTAGCCAATCAAGTTAATGTCACTACATTCGACTAAGACTTGTGATTCCTAGTGATTCCTAAAGATCTTTGACATGTAAAAGGAGTAATAAAGAGCTTACTATAGCTTCCATACTCAGATAAGTGTTTGATAGGACAGAAAGAAGAATGGCATGGTTCATAATCATATGGAAGGCCAGATTGTGGAAAATGGACATTGTAAGAGAACACTGGGAAAAACATGACCACTGCAGACACATCTGTAGAACAAATGACTGGAAATTCTGCATAAGAACGTTGATTACTCTGTCTAGTCTTTGAAATAATTTAGTCCCAGACTGGCACAAACCTTAAATAACATCAATAAAATTTTCAGTGAGAAAATAAAGATTGAAAAAAAAATTCAAGTGACCACCAACCCTCCCAATAAAGTCCTCAGTGCAAAAACACAATATACTTCAGCACAAAAGGCAGATGGTGCAAGGTCCATTCATACAGAAACTGCCTGTCCTTGCAGGTTTTCTTTTTGTAGCATCTCAGCACAGACTTTGCAGGTATGGTATCTACCCCTGGAATACAATGCCTTTCAGACACCAACATGAGTTTTGCAATGACTTTTTAAGATGTTTTGGGTATTTTAAGACATTTAAAAAATAACCAAGTTTTCAATAATGCATATCGTCTTAAAATATAAAATAAAAAATCCAAACTTACAGCAGTACATACAGCAGTGTAGATATGTCATGTTTTGTCTTACATAGTTAGTCTGGCTGAAAAAAGACAAAAGTCCATCCAGTTCAACCATTAAAAAAAAAAAAGTTATAATCCTATACCCACATTTGATCCAGTGGAAGTAAAAAACCCCCAAAAAAACAGCAAATTTGCTCCTGCAGGAGGAAACGTTCCTTCCTGATCCCCTGAGAGACAATCAGATATTCCCTGGATCAACTTTACCTATAAATGTTAGTATCCAGCAGGGGCGGACTAACAACTCATGGGGCCCCCGGGCAATAGGGGATCATGGGGCCCCTGTGTCCTTTCCCAAACTCAAAAAAGTCTATGAAAAAGGTACCAGGGGCATCTCATGGGGCCCCCTACTGACCCTGGGCCCTCGAGCAGTGCCCGAGTTTCCAAATGGTCAGTCCGCCCCTGGTATCCAGTTATATTCTGTGTATCCAAGAAAGAATCCAGGGCTTTTTGAAAGCAATCCACTGAGCTGGCCAGAACCAACTCTTGAGGGAGTCTATTCCACATTTTCACAGCTCTCACTGTGAAGAAACCTTTCTGTGTTTGGAGATTACATTTCTTTTCCTGCAGATGTAAAGAGTGCCCCCTTGTCCTCTGTGATGACCTCAGGGTGAATAGCTTTACACCGAGTTCACTATATGAACCACTGATGTATTTATACATGTTGATCATATCCCCCTTTAATCTCCTCTTCTCAAGAGAGAATAAATTCAGTTCCTCCAATCTTTCCTCATAGCTGATCTCCTCCATGCCTCTTATCAGTTTGGTTGCTCTTCTCTGCACTTTCTCCAGTTCCCCAATGTTCTTTTTGTGAATTTGTGCCCAAAACTGAACTGCATATTCCAGATGAGGTCTTACTAATGATTTGTACAGGAGTAATATGATATATCTCTCTCTGGAGTCCATACCTCTTTTAATGCAAGAGAGGATTTTGCTCGCTTTAGAAACCGCAGCTTGGCATTGCATGCTATTATTATTCTTGTGATCTACCAGAACTCCCAGATCCTTCTCCACCATTGATTCCCCCAATTGTACTCCCCCTAGTATGTATGATGCATGCATATTCTTAGCCCCCCAAAAGCATAACTTTACATTTGTACTTGTTACTGAAATACTTTGCAGTTTTCCTACACTTGATGACCAAACCAGCAATATCCATTGCTTTGATGTGCCCAACACCCCGGTGAGCTGTATGAAGGTTATCATTTCAGATCTACAATTACAGTTTAGTACCTTGATATCAGAAGGCATCGCTAATTCAGAGTGAATGATGCACCAACCAGATCTTTCTAAGTTTCTAAGCACTTATTTTTTCCAGTAGACAATTCAGTCTCATGCAGCAACTTTACTGTTTTAAAAATGTTATCCTTCTGTGTTTCTTTATATAAGGTTTGTACTAGTCTGGGATGAAATGATCTCAAAGACTAGACAGAGTAATCGACTTTCTCATCCAGAATTTCCAGACTGCCAACTGCTCTACAGATGTGTCTGCGGTGGTCATATTTCCGAGGGAATATGTGTCAATCAAGTCATAATTCTGTAGATGCAACAACATTCTTTTTAGTTTTGTAGGAAGCTGGCCAATGGGTCCTGCGGGAATAGCCTGTAGTGTTTAAACTGCACCTTTATTTTGGCTCCATTGATGCATTGGTGGAATTTCTTTGTTTTAAACACAGATGCTTGCAGTTGTTTTTTCAGGCTGTGAATGAAACGGTTATGGACCTAAGGCTCTTGATGCTTAAAGGACAGGTTCAATTTAGAACTAAAGTAACACTAAGCTCTGGTTTAAAATATCTTCTTGGCTCAAAAAATACCTTCAGTAGCTCACAGCCTTTTCCAAACACCCCCAAATCTTTTTTATTTGCTGCTGCAATCCAACTTCCTATTAGAGGGTGGCTACATTGATCCTTTATGATTCCATTTGAATGGAAGAGCATAGCCACCCTCTCTTTCAAACCCTCAAGAGGGACCAGGCACTATGGATAATGGGAAGACCCCTGTGCATAACAGCAGTGACATGGTCCCGCAACTAACGTGCACTGATTGTTCCAAACGGAAGTGAGGCGGAAAAAGAAGAGGTTTGGGAGCTCACAGAGGATGTCATAAGGATGCAGAAACACACACTCAGAAAGGAATTATTGAAAAATAGATTAAAGGGCCATTCAGTAGTGTATGTATGGATTACTTTTGAAAAATAAGGATATAGTTTAGTGTCACTTTAAATCTTGCCAAGCTTTTTCTCTAACCATTTTTAAATTTAAACCCCCCCACCCAGGTGCTTACCTACCTCTTTCTGATGGTGATACCCTCTTCAGGTTTAGAAACATTTTCAGCATTGTCCACACCTGCATAGTAACTTCTCATAGTCTTGAATGGACCACTACTCCAGTAAGGTAAGGGTACAACCTATTCACGTTTATGGGAAGTCACTGCAGTGGCAAAAACATTTCTGAACTGATCATGAAAATGTAACACACTGCACCGTTACTGTTTGCAGTATGTTGATTAACCACAAGATGGCGGTGTTCAACAGTTTAGCAATCACAGACTTGCGTTTAGCCAGGTATTGTTGAACTTGTATGCTGAAGGCAGGACTGTTGTGTATGGACATATTACAAACAGACTACATTTCCCAGAGGAGATGGTGAAATGGGCAGGAGCCTTTTAAAAAAAAATATCAAGATATTGGATGAAGCGCTCTGCTATAATAATGCTAAAAAAACCAAAATTTTATACACAAATGTAAAAGTGACTAATACTTAAATAATATATGTGCTAAAATTATATAAAAAATTCATATAAGACCAGTCTGCCCCCAAATGGCTAAAACTGGTTATACATGTGCACACACAACAAAATAAAAAGTGACCAGGTGCTTGGGTACATAAATAGTGTCTTAATAAATATAAAAAAGGTTTTAAAATCACAGTGAATACTCATAAAAAGTGCGAAGTGTTTAAATAACAATCAATATACATATAATATAATCATGTGCAAAAAACATGCTATCACTCTTCTGTGAAGAAAATATATATATATATAGAAGTGCTTTTTCATTCAAATAGTGTCACTCCAGTGAATCAATCCTAAATATCCAGAGTGCCTCCTCACCTCCAACATTCGACCCCTAGAGGTCACAAATCATTTATTTAAATGATGTTCCAAAAACCGACATCAGGATATAACTTGCCCCACGATTCAAAATCTCAATATATACGATGCCTCAGCCATATGTCCATGGACCATGGAAGATTTAAGCACAAAGAGAGATCTCCATAGCGCAATATGTAGTTTTATTATAAAGAAAAAAGCAGATAGAAAACTCACATGTTCTTAGAAGTGTACAAGCAGTTTCCCCATATCCTATGGGTGTAATAGGAAATCGTGTTTGCCGAAAACCGGAAATACGGTTATTTATTTATTTTATTTAGTCTTTTAAAAAAAAAGCCTGGGAACTTCTGGGAGGGAGGAGAGAGACTGTGTGGGAGAGAGGGTATGTGCTGGATGCTGGTGCGGGGCTTGGCTGGTCTAGACCAGATCAGGTTGCATTGGAGAGCTGGATGGAAGGACTACAGATACAGTAGCTGGCATTGCTAACAAGCAGGAGAGCTGACCCTGCAGGCCGACAGATCATGGTTATATCCAGTTGTCTCTATTGAACAGGTTTTCAGTAGAGTCTTCTGCTCTGATCCCCACTACTATAAAATGTATATTTAGCATTTCTACGTGGCATCCACACATGTATGTGATTTTATTCTTGCTGAACATGATATTACATTTTTATAGGTTTTGCATTTTTTTTGGGCTGAAACAGTAGATTTGTTCCAAATAATAGATTTTATTATAAATCGCAGCGATACATGCAGTAATTTGCAAACCAACGATCTAGTAGCCATCTTTATACTCTAAGATGTGGAAGAATTGTTGTATTTATATAGATTTTATATCATTAGGTATGGAAATGGAGAATCCATTTATCTTTTGACTGTTCTTTATTTCTTTACCATAGTAGTTCTGGTTTAGGCAGCAATTTCTAAAGCGATTCTTGCCCCCCCCCCCCCCCCCCCACCTCCTTTCCTCCCAAACAAGTGCTATAAAAAAAATTTTTTATGTTTATTTTTATATTGAGAATGCAGGTAGCAAAGAGAGTGACTGCAACATTTTGCCAGTAAGGCAACCTAGAAATGACAATTTACAGTTTGGTAGTATAATTTGAAGACAAAATAGGAGTATTGGGTAGACATTAAAAACATTTGGATGGATGACGTGCTATATTTATCTTTAACCACTTGCCCTCCTGAGGATTTACCCCCCTTCCTGACCAGGCCATTTATTGCGTTACGGAGCTGCATTACTTTAACTGACAATTGCACGGTCATGCAGCGCTGCACCCAAATGAAATTTATATCCTTTTATCCACATGCATTGAGCTTTGTTTCAGGGGTATTTGATAGCCTGTGCATTTTTTTTTTTTGCTAAAAAAAAAAAGACCAACAATTTTGAGAAAAAAATAGTATTTTTGACTTTTTGCTATTAAACATGTCCAGTAAAATTGTAAAAATCAGATTTTGTCCTAAATTTAGGCCAAAATGTATTCTGTTGCATGCCTTTGCTTAAAAAAATCCCAATATGTGTAAATTAATTGGTTTACGTGAAAGTTTTGGCTTTTACAAATGGCGGTATAGATACTGGAATTTGTTTAATTTTTTTACAGTTTTACTAGTAATGGGGGTGATCAGCGACTTATAGTGGGACTGCGGCAGGCATTCTGACCCTGGGATAACTGACTTGGCGTCACTGACATCCCCATTGGCACCAATACAGTGATCAGTGCTAAAGAAAAGCACTGACACCGTACTAAAGGAACTGGGCTGGAAGGGGTTAACATGGGAACGATCAAAGGGTTAACTGTGTGCTGGGA
Source organism: Staurois parvus (assembly GCF_062004578.1). NCBI lineage: Eukaryota > Metazoa > Chordata > Amphibia > Anura > Ranidae > Staurois > Staurois parvus. Next base: position 9,620,530 of record NW_028317825.1, read on the forward strand.
GCGTTTTACATAGGGGCCATGCCAGTGTGCTTCACTGCAAGCACACTGCTTTGGATGGCTGTGCTGTGCAAGAACAACTTGGGACTGCACTGCAGTGTGGTGCAATTAAATGCAGACATGCTACATTTTATCACAGCGCCATGAATGAAGCAGGTATTTTGTACACGTCAAATAAAGTTTTGACAAGCAAAAAAAAAGAAGGGAGCTGAATCACGCTCCACACTGCCCCCTAGCACAGCCGGCAATGGACAGCTGCTAGAGCAGTAAAGCACTTCAGCAGATGTCCATTAAAGTAGAAACTTAATCCTCACTAAAAAATTACACTTGTGCAACAATCAATATGAGTACAAACCAATCAGTATACAAACTTGATGACAGTAAAATCTGAGTAAATGGCTACTGTTGTATGGGGGCCCAACAGCAGCAGCAAGCCACTTGTAAAAGCAAGTAGTCTTTATTTGAAAATGCGAACAGTTAAAAAACAAAACAGTTTTGGCAAAAGAACACAACACAGGCCCTCTCTGGTTCAATGACTCAAAACAAGATAATGGCGCAACGCCACCATACTGGTTCCACAATGGGGTTTTGGGTTTTCCTGCCTGCTCTAGGGGTCCCAAAGAGGAGACTCTCACAGTCAGCGACCTTGGCTCAGTCCCAAGCTTAGCTCACCCCGTTCACTTATGCTAGGTTTACACATGTGTGGCCATGCAGGCCGCAATTCGCACTGGCATGAGAGCCTATTCATTTGAATGGGCTTTCATGCCCCGAGACACACAGAAAAGAAGTCCCTGCACTATTTTTTATATCGCAGCCTGCACAGCAACCAAGATTCCCAGTACAGGTGGGATTTCCAGTGTGGGTAGCGTGCAATTAGGATTAATGACTCCTGCCCGGGGGTCCCACATTTCTCAGTATGGGTGGTTTTGGCTGCCGGTACTTGTGCAGGTCCTGCAGCGGCACCACCCACACAGATGTGAACCTAGCCTCAGACATGTCCAGCTCACTCTCTCAATGGCAAATGCCGACTGATTCTTCTTCTTCCTTTTATGGACTCACACACAGACTGGTGAACCCTTTTAGGGCCAACATCCCTTTCATCAGGGTATGGAGGTTCTTCCCACTCAAAACTCTTTGAACCTCCGAAATTCTAGGTCCCTAATAAAGAGCAAATAATCCAGAGAATACTGAAAGCCAGTCCTCTCCTCTCTAGCTGTTCTAACCTGGAACTCTTCACCCTGCATGGGTGAGAACCCCTGTGTACTCAACATACCTTCCAATCGTCCCCTTTAAATTGACTACAAGCCAAATAGTTGGGGAATATACCGGCTGTTCAGGACCCAACCCTGGCGTCACGTACACAACTTAAAAAGCAATTTCAGGAAACAAGAAAATCAATTAATTGGCTTGTAATGCGTTCCAGTAACCTACAACTGTGCTAAAATCTGAAAGTTCGCTCTATTAATAGAAATCTGTTTTGTATAATATACCTTATTCATTTAGACCACCCTACATAGTAAGTAGGCAAAAGAGGTACAGAAACTGCAACATTTGCAAAATCCAAAATATTGATAAATGGAACTAAAATATTAAAACTCATGGGATTTACAATAGTATTGTGAGGGTCTGATTCTGCAGGCCTGCATTCAACAGGAGCAAGTGGCCCCTTATCCAACTCAAAACCCATTTTTAACACCTGAACCCGCTCCATCTTCCTTACCCAGATATCTGGTTTGGCATATTTTTCTTTACAAAGATCAGTTTTTCTTACCTCTATGCTGCAGCACAGCTGCAGCTGTCCCACATTGGCTCTGAGCCCGAGAACTGAGCGATCAGATGACCACTGATTGCTCAGTTCTTGCTCAGCTGTAAGCAGAGAGTGGTAACTGTCAGTCACCAGCTCTCTGCTCTGCCCCTCCAGCGCTCACTGGAGGGCTGGGCTGGATAGGGGCAGGCACAGCTGGCTTTGGCTCTCAGTCAGCCTGGTGGATCCCGACAATATGGTTGGGATAATTCTACAGCCTGAAGCAGCTCTGTAACTTTACAGGACACGGGAGGGAAAAAGTAAGTTCACTTCTGTGACCCAGAAGAGAAGTACAGTCAAAAAAGCTTTGGCCATACTTCTTTTTTAACACTGTCTAACTTTACTCATAACAGTGCTACTGTGATGTCCCTCTATGGTAACCCTGAAGCTAAACTCCAAGCAAATATAAAAGACAAAAATAATGCAGCGTTATATTCATTAATACATGTTCCAATGCAGTTTCATAAATGCAAGCAATTTTATATCAGCTCATTGCAGTCCTCATACATCAGAACTCATACTTGGAGAGGAAACAGCAACACAATCAGCCAATCAGATGTGTTGCAGGAGCATGCTGATAGGAGGAGGTACATAAGTATAAGTATTTCATTTTGTATATTTAGTTGTTTGCCTGGTGTTCAGCATTATCTCTGGATGGATATTCGACACATGGCCTAAAAACGATACATATAATACAACCATTTTCTTGCATGCTACAGTAGGTACAGACAGATGTCAACCAATTATATAAATGCATAGACACTGGCATTCTTGCTAACACATCATTCATTAGACTTTTTGCTTTTATAATAGGTATTTTACATTTTGAAAGCAAAAACTATAGTAACCTTCAGTTCAGCCATGATTGTAGAGATGTTGACTTATAAAATAAATGAACACCTACACTAGGTACATGTATATATTATATATATGTGTACACATCTGGCTAAATGTAGATATATGCATTGGCATTCATCACAAACTCACTGGATATGTCACCTTTGTCATTTTTAAAGATGCTAAATTTAGACTAGGATTGTTTCCTAATTACAATGAAAAATCACCCTGCAGTTTACCCTAAAGCCCTTAATGAGATCAGGCGATGAAAAATAATTAATCTTGTCCAGCGCTGTATGAAGTGGTTCAAGATTGTTACTCGCAGGAAAACAAATACAAAAAATAACGTGTAAACATTTTTTTAATCTGCCATAATGATTATGGACAGTATGATAATAATAATAAGTTAGACGTATTTACCATTCAGTGTATAGGCATGTGGACAAATAGGGGGGAGGTAAGGAGATCTGAACAATCTGCCCTCATAGACTATGTTTACTGTGCTGCCTACTTTAACACTAAGTCCATATGACCACAGATTTCCATATATTTCTGAAAAATTAAAATAATCATAAGCTGTGCTGCCCTAGGACCCTTCTTTATAGATGTGACTTCTACTGCCTATGCTGATTTGTGGCTGGGATCTCCACTTGTTCTTTTTCTGGAGGTTTGCACAAGATGCCGGTGACGTCTTAACTTTTCACTGCCATTTGACCAGAAAATTCACATTTTGAATAGTCCAACGATAATACTGACTTACGAGTATTGTGACAACATTTATTTTACTTACAGCAGGGTAAAGATCTCATATCCTAGATTGTAAGTTCCGAGGAGCAGGGCCCTCCTATCCCTTTTGTATTGAACTGTATTGTTGCTGTATTGTCTCCCTTATATTGTAAAGTGCTGAGCAAACTGTTGCCGCTATATAAACCCTGTATAATAATAATAATAATAATAATAATGATGATGAACAAGTAGACATTTAAAAAAAACAGGCAAATCACTGATTTACAAATTTTTCAATCTTCATGAAAATTTCCATGAAGATCTGTCCAGTCCTCATCACCATAAGTACTTTATGTTACTTTTTTAATGGCATTAACAAGTCAATTTTCAAGCAAGCTTTCTGAGGTCTACAACTTTCCTCATGGTCCAAGATGTTACTGATCAGGTGCTGTTTGCACCACAAAGAAGGAGGTAGAACTTTGAAAGCTTGTCTTGAAAAATGCTGTGAGTTGTTCAAAATATGGAATAATGATTGCCTAGATTCCTGAATTGTATTATTCTATATGAATTACATGGAAATATTTAGAACAATCAGAAAGTGATGAATTGGCAATTCTCTTAATTCCGTCATCAATAATACTAAGCAGTCATAGCAATTTTCAACCAGTTTTAAAAGCAAATACAATAAAATGGCTCAAGCTAGTCTACCAGTCAGCCTATAGGTCACTTCACTGTGTTGAAAGAAACTGTTGGTGGTAGGTTTAATCCACTCTTTTAGTTACCATTGTAAGCAAGGGCTGGCTAAAAATGCTTAAAATTGCCTGAAGATTTCCACAAGTGGTCAGCTAAACTGGGGTACAAGTATGCAGGCAGAAATCAACATCACTACAGCATACCCAATACAAGCTATACCATTTTTTAAAAGAACCTGGATCAGGACTGGAGTATGAGCAGTGCTGTTTAGGTGAGAGTTAGAGGGTCAGGGTCACCCTAAATCTGATATTTTGTCAAATGGTCTCCAGAACTCCAACCAAAAATAACAACATTAAAATGGATAGCTCCTAAAAGATAAAATATCAAAACAAGCTTTCGCTGGCTGCAATATCCAGGTTCAATCAAGTTCCTTCACAGTACTTTTTTCTACCCCTACATGTCCTCTGTGAGTTATGGCCAGCATCATTCACCTACTCCCTCTGAGCCAGGTCATCCTGGATCCACCCCAGCCTGTGACTGGACAGTGAAAAGAGAAGCAGCACAGTTACTCTCAGTTCTCTCTCTCACTCTCCAGTCATGCTGTTCAGGGACTGCAATGAGGCTACACATTGACGCATTGTAAAAATATGCTTAATAATGTATTGACTACAAAGTTGAATAAATTCAGCTTCAACATTATTTTCTGAGTATGCAGTGTGTCAGATTTGGGACTTTACAAGCATCAAGTATCCCTAACACTCCAGCTATACTGTCTGCTCAGACAAAGCAAAGTAATGTAACATACGGTAAGTGTCCATATTAGAAAATATTTTAACACAGGAGATCACAAGTAGGATATAGACAAGAATGCCTTGGTGGGCACAGGTAGGTAACAACATCTTTACCATTGACCAAACTTGAAATGGCTACAACACATACTGTGTGTAGGGAGTACTGAAACCCAGCATCCACTTTAACACCCTGCTAAACTTTGTCTGGCAAAACTACATCTGGGAATTAAAAAAAACCCAGAATGATATATGAGCTCCAGAAAGGTCCTACAAAAGGCATAATGCACATACAGGGACATGTTTTTCTGTTCCCCCACCCCCTCCCCAGCTGACTTGCCCTTTACTCCCATGCTGCTCTATTATTTTGCCCAGCATGGGCAAAGAGCAGGTTCAGTTTAAAGTCAGATTAATGATCTTGATGAAAAGGGTGCACAGAAACCTTCCAAATGAGCCCCCAGCCAGGGCTTCACTCACAGAGAGATTAAAGCTGGTTGCTCACCAGTACAATTTTGTTCAAAATGTTAAATTTTTTTTGCATATTCATCAGATTTTCTGATGAGATTTTTTTTTGGTTGGTGGGATCAAACTGAGGCTCAGTGTCAACCATAGTGACAAGGTTATTTAGAGGAGAATGATGGATTTTTTTTTTCAAACACTATAATGTGAATGTGTTTTTTTCCAGGAAAAATCAAACATATCGTAGTGCACATGTAGGCACACAAGAAACCAGTTTACCACATCTTGGATTCCATTCTGGATGAAATTTGAAGGGTTTTTGAACTTGTTGCCTCAATGATGGCAAGATCAAATGCCCCGACTTTTCCATATGAATGTTTGAATATTCAAACAAAATTCTATTGGTGTATGGCCAGCTTAAAGCCAAACTAAACCAATTCATTTAACTGCTTCCCCAAACTGTTACATTAAAGGCATGTCAGAAACAATAAATGTTACAGGTGGAGATTTACTAAAACTGGAGCACTCAGAATCTGGTGCAGCTGTGCATGGTAGCCAATCAGCTTCGAACGTCAGCTTGTCCAATTAAGCTTTGGCAATAAAACCTGGAAGCTGGTTGGTTTCTATGCAAACTTGCATCAGATTTTGCACTCTCCAGGTTTAGTAAATAATCCCCCCCCCCCCCTTCTCCATAGTGTCTTGTGCTCTCAACTGAACAGTCAAGCCATGGCTGGTGCCATAACTGCTCACATGTGCAGCACAAAGGGAACTGCAGATCAAACAGAGGCTAACATGACAGCTTCCTTGACTGTAAACTGTGTGTGTTTAGTTCCACTTTTGGGCCCCATTCACACAGGGCTTTTATGCAGCTCTCCTACACACCTTTCCTCCTGGCAGCAGGGTTTTAGTAGAAAAAACACTTGATGCTGGCAAATGCATCTACAAGAATGTAGGCACGTCAAGCTCTTGGACGTTAATTCATTTCACTGGCCAGAATAATATTTTTTTGGCCATTGAAATGAGTTAAATGCTGCTTCTTGTGGACACATTGGCAGTGGAGTTTTTTTCTACCTCTAAATGCTTCTAAATGTCTGTGTATTCATGGAAACATAAGCTGATATGGAGGGGCATTTAGAGGCAAAAAAAAAATGCCAGATGCTCCTTAAGCCTAGGTTCACACTGAGCATGTGAATAGCATAGGAATCGCACCACATTCCTGTGCAAATCACATGCGATTATGTGCAGTGTGATTTGAGCACATTAATTTTGAATGGCTCAGATCACACCTCATGCACACCAAAAATTGCCTGCAGCATTTTCGGGAATGCACTAGAATGTGATCGCATGGTCGTTTTGTACCATGCAATCCAGTTCAAGCAAAGGCACTGCATCTGAAACCTGCTTTTCAGGTGTCTTTAGCTTTGAATTGACACCCGCAGCTGATCGCAGAATACGTTGCGTTTGCAGTGTGGTATGGGGAACACACAGAGATCGCAATGTTTCCTGCACCGCACAAGTGTGAACTGGGGCTTAAGCAGTGGTTTTAAAGTGTTACTAAACCCAGGACCCTGCATTCACTATATCTGGTCTCCCACAGTACACACAACATGGAAGTTCAATTATTTTAGTAAATATAAACTGCTAAATACCTTTTCTCATCATCAGTTAGAGCAGTCTTGTGATTTCAGCTAAGCACTGGTTAAAGCTTATAGGAGGAGTTTTCGTTCTGCTCTAGGAGGATGCAGAACCCTTGGCCTCTGTCTGTACAGTGCGGGTGGGCTCTGTGCTGATCACATGCACTCTCCCAAGAAAAAAAAACCTCTCTAGCAATACACACTAAATTGAGCATGTGCAGAAGGGCTACAAGTTCAGGAGATAGGATGGGGAAATTTGAACAAAAGGAAGGGCAGAGAAGAAAGGATCAAACAGCCTTTTTACACAATGCAGAGGATTAACCCCTTAGGTTCCACAGTCAGTATAACAAGCATGATTTTTTGCATATACAGACTGATTTAACTGTTGTGGGCAGGGGCGGACTGACAACTCATGAGTCCCCGGGCAATAGGGGATCATGGGGCCCCTGTGTCCTTGCCCAAACTCAAAAAAGCCTATGAAAAAGGTACCAGGGGCATCTCATGGGGCCCCTTACTGACCCAGGGCCCTCGGGCAGTGCCCGAGTTTCCAAATGATCATTCCGCCCCTGGTTGTGGGTTTAGTAACCCTTTAAGCCACCACTCACCCCCTCCACTGTCTTTGCTAAAGATTGCAATAAGCAATCCCAAAGTCATCCAATCTGCATTATTTATACTGGCATTGCCAGTCACAACAAACATCAATGACCTATAAGTACAGTACATCCTCCCATATGAAGTGATAGGTTGTAACATAGCTTTGACCAGTCAGCCCATTCCCTGGTTTACAGCAGGAACATGGAGGTTGTACCTGAGCCCCCTTGACATCCACTGAGCCCAAGGCTCTAGCCTTGGCTGCATTGTCGATCATCCAGCTCTGGCTCCTCCGCATATAAAATTGGAACCTAAGAATTGACATACATTTCAAAGATGCTGAAAACCATTCTCAGCTGTACATTCTATAGTAAGACAGACACAGAGGATGTTCTGTTTCCAGTATGTGTCTTTTTCATCTGGGGTCCAGGCTCCCCGCTGTAACACCTGGCCAAAATCCTTCCTGTTTCATGGATGAAGAAAAGCATATTTCTGGAACAGAGGATTCTTTGTAGTCCTGACTGGTACAATACGCAGGATTCTGCCATTTCAGTGCAGCACAGTTTAAATGCAAGTCTGTATTTTGATAACATTCTGACATTTATTCTGTTGTGCTCAGACTGTTCCAGGCTATAAAATCATCCATAAATGATTTTTATTCCATAAACCCAGCATGCAAACATCTGTTCTTAAATGGCAAAAAAAGTTTTCACATGGCAACCAGAGATGCATTAGGCTTTCATTGTATGGTAGGTAAAAATGATGAAAATTCTGCCATTGGGAGATCACTGTTCAAAGTTTTCCAGCTGCTATACAAAGGATTTAAAACTACTACATGCAATGTACAGAGAAAGTTAACCTGATCCAATCATAAAAAGAAGAAAAAAAACTATTAACAATAGCTAGGGGCTATTCACACGGCAATGCTGTGCCTGCCGTTCTCACATTGACATGCCAGTGATGTCATTTTACAATGGATTCTTGCCTTAGTTTAAACCTTGAAAACAGATCAGTTAAAGCTCAAGCTAACCAAGGTGAACAGCAATCCAGCAGTTATGCCAAAATGTTCCTTTGGATGTGGGAGGGAGAGATGGAAAAGAAACGTGGCACAGGGAGCAGATCACAAACCCTCAATAATGTGGAAAGCTGGGACTTGTAGTTCTGTCATCAAACCTCAACATTAAGACCTACATAATAAAATTGAGTCTGCATGATGTTCTCATTATATGGGAAATTCTGTAAAGGTGCACATCTTTATCATTATTATTTATGGTTCAGGAGGGCAGTATTTTCAATATGGGATCAAGCTAGGATTAAGAAGACGAAGAGATGAACCAAACTAGCGGGAGGAAAGTTCAAAACTAATCTTAGAAAGTGTTATTGTATGGAAAGAGTAGTTGATGCCTGGAATAGACTTCCAGCAGAGGTAGTGAGTCAGTCAACAGTAAGTAAATTCAAACAGGCTTGGGACAAACATAGAGCTACAGTATACTCAGAAAAAAAATGAAAAAAGATAATCATAAATAAATTTAAAAAAATTAAAATGATGCAGACCCGATGGACCGCTTGGTCTTTTTTTCTGCTATCACTGTTCTTTGTCACACCTGAGCGTTTCTCTGCTTGTTTCCCTGCAGCTGACAATGCCGGACATGCAGAATCCTATTCTTTCTAATTGTTCAGGTTCGTACTTGTATGTTCAATCACCCTATGCGCAAAAAATGTACCTGAGTCCCATCGACTACAACGGGAGCATCTGATAAATGCATAATATGCATGTTTATTGTGCATGTTTTTACCCCTAAAGAACTCCTCTCCTCCTATAGAACCACCCTCCTCCCCTTGGCCAACTCAGTAGACAAACTCCTGAAGCTTGAATACACGTGCAAAACTGCTTGTAAAATGGCTGTTATACGCCTGTAAAACACCTCTAAAACACCTGAAAAAATGATACACCATGGAACGATAAGGCCCAATATATAGACTCTCATTTCTCAGGTTTATTTATTTAATTTTTTTTGCCAGTAAAGGTTTATTATTAATAATGTGTACATGGGATTTTATTATGGAAATTAGTTAATTATGTATCGCACCATTCAGGGACTTCTAATGGGAACTCCAAAGACATGCTGGTAGGTTAATTGGCTCCTGTCTAAATTGGCCCTAGTATGTGTATGTATGAATGCAAGTTAGGGACTTTAGAGTGTACGCTCCTTGATGGTTAAGGACTGATGTGAATGTACAATATATATATACATGTAAAGCGCTGCGTAAATTGACGGCGCTATATAAGTACCTGTAATAAATAAATAAAATGTATGTTTTTAAACAATGACAACACAAGTCTCTTATCTTATCATTCAGTGAAGCTAGCCATACAAGCAACCGAAATTCCAGAATGATTTAAAATACAATCTTATTATCAATTAATTTATGGTCCAGGAGAAAAATAGGATCAGCAGAAAATCATCCGATGTATCATACATTTATCAATCATATCGATCTGTCCTCTTTCCTAAAATCAGATTTTCAGTCCACACCGATCAGAACAACTTCTATGAAACTGATCAGTTTTTCTCAAAATCAGTTAATGACAAAGTATGTTTCTTTTCAATAAATCACAGATTTGATCATATTGTCCAACTCTGTGAAGAATTGAACAATCGGATCATGACTTGTATAGCCACCATAATTGTGGGTGCCCCTACCAACTCAACAAAACTTATTTACTCAAGCAGCTTTTGTCAAAGGAGATGGGCTAAAAGTTGTTGGCTGCAGTGAGCTGCAGGCGCAGTTCAGGTTATCTGACATCTGGCGCTGTCAGAATACAATCACCTGGTAGGGGGACTTATCCATCTATGCCATTTGTGCGGATGGAAAAATACATTCCATTTCTATCCTTCAGCCCACAGGTGGAACGAAAGAAATCTGTTAGTGTATGGCCAGCATGAGCCTGTTTTTTTTGTTCTAAACTGATTAAAGCTGTCACAGATCTTCCAAGGTGGCGCTGAAATCTCTTCCTTTAGGAAACCATTCATACTTTCTTTCCAGATTTCCAATGAAATGATTTCCAGGATGTTCATTGGTTTGCAGTGTATTGTACAGCGTGCACAATACACTGCAAATGGCAGCCACCAAAATGACCACATTGTCTCTGATACTTAGTACACACAAGGAGAAAATCGGACATAAAATACCACTTTCGAAGTGATCATCTGATAGTCTGATCGTTAGTACACAGTTTTCAAAAGCCGATTTGGACAGTTCATGCAAAATCATCCGAAAAGACAAGAATAAAAACTTTTCTTGTATGATACCAGAACAAATGATTTTCATATATATTCAGTACAGTATTCACCTGAAAAATCTAAGTAAGCAAGACAGCTCATGCTCAGAAACGAAAGAATACATTACAATACAATACATCACTTCTGAAGTTATATTCTGCCTTATGAGAGTTTTCCTAACTTTAGTAACCTCTTTATTTTCAATATGTGACTAGCATCCAACAAAAAAAAGGACGATCATTTGTCAAATATTCTCATTATTCAATAAAGCCTGTTGGAAAGCATATCTTACAGATAAAAGCCTATGACCCTAATAGTAGGGATAACCCTGAAGTGCCTATCTCTACAATATCAGATCAGCTGGTCTCCATCCCCTGTCTCCAGCCTGTCATAGTGGAAAGTTATAGGACTGAGAAGTTGCAAGGAGAGGATGGCACTCATACCTTAGTAGACAGGGATCCTTTCACCCACGGGTGCTGAGTGTTGGGGTTTGGCTGGCTCCCACCCCCAGGTGGTGGCTCTGATGATCTGGATGTAGGGAAGCCCCCTCTTTATCTGTCCTTTAGATGTGAGAGAACATGAGGTGGAGCTGAGGGCGGCTCTGAGCACACACAGCTGGACTGGGAGGGAGTCATTCCTCTTATTACTCACCCTGGAGATGTGGCATTCCTAGGAGCTCCTGCAGATGTGAGATCTGCTGTCACACTCCATCACAATACTACACAGGACAATAAACAGTCCATATATCAAGAGAGGTCCCTTCTCTGGTTATATCTCTGCTGATCAACAATATTAACATTACCATCAATATTTATAATCACGTTTTCTTACATATTGTTGTTTTGTTATAATTGCTTTTGTGTTTTTGGTGTCTCTTTTAATGGTCAACAAAAACCCAGGCTGTTGTATTAGATTTGTGTGGCTGATGGCATATTGAAAAACAAATGTATATCTCTGTATATCTCTGGGAATCTCCATTGGATCTCTTCTGTGTTATCGCTTTTATTTCGTAACAGTGCATAGAATTAAAGAATGTTATTAAATGTATTTATTACAGGTTTTTATATAGTGACAACAATTTACACAGTGCTTTACATACTGTACATTCATATCAAACACACGCAAAACACTGTGCACTAATGTGCAAATCTCTTCTCAGATTGTCATATAGTAACCACATAACATCATAAAAAACAATGCTTACAAAGAGTAATAATCACACTTTTGGATGAGGGGGTACATTTTTGGACACTCTGTAATTCATATATTTTATCTATATTATCACTCTTTATAGTGATTTTCTAAGCACTGTTTTTTTATGTTATATATATTCATATCAATCTTTGTTGTAAAGGAGCTTGCAATCTAAGGCGCCTATCTCACATACGGTAGACACACACACAAACTAGGGCTAGTTTAAAGCTTAACGTCTGGAAAACTAAAAGTCCTCCCATGCAGTGGGGCTGCACTGCAAGGGTTAACAGCTCATTTCTGTCTAGAGGTCAGTAAAAGCACATTACCTGACCCTCTGCTCTCCAGGCAGATGGTACTCCCAGCAGTGGACTGTCCCTCAACCTCTTTAAGTACAATGCAGGGCTATGGTCCCTTCATCAGTCTCAATGATGTTGGAGGACCTTACCAGGGAAGAACAGTCTAGCAGTACATAGGAACCTGCAGGAGCAGATCATCAGGTAAGTAAAACTGCTGTACCCGGTCCTCCTAGACAGGAAGGCGTAGGTGACCCTTGCAGTGCTTGTACAGCCCCACTGCTGGGGAGGACCTTTACTTTTCTCAGAATTCAGCTTTAACCCTTTTGCTGCCAGGTCTGTATATCATATGGACCTGGCAGCAGGGGATATTACACACACTCCTGGTGGCTGCAGCCATTGGCATTGTATGTAAATCTGACAAGCTGACATCTGGCTGGCTGATGATAGCAGTCTGGCACCTCCAGCAGCACTGCTTTGCTTTCCCCCCCCCCACATGCATGTGTGCCCCCACCATGTATCCTGGGCTCTGCTTGCCCATCTGAGAGCCTTGGACTGGCATAGTAGCTGTTGCCAGGTAGAGGGGAGTGAGCAGAGAAGACACACGTCCACTCTCCTCTCCTTCTTGTTACTGACCCAAAAGCAACATGTAAAACCTCACTTCCAGGTCCCCCTGTCAGTTTATGGATTGCATTACATTCAGTAGAGCACATGGGAGACATCCAGGGGTCTTTTAGCCCCTGGATGTCTCAAGAAATCATCACATGGGGACTTTTTGTCCCCTATAGGATGAAGAAAAAAGTTATGTAAAAAAACGTTTTTTAATTGTAAAAAATTTAAGTTACACCCAAGCATATAAAATCCCCCCCCCCAAAAAATGTTTTTTAAAGCCCCCACCCCTACATATACGCACATACAAACATAAACGCATGCGTCGGGGGTGATACACATGTTACATATCACTGCGTATGCCGGAGTGAGAACAATAATTCTAGCAGCAGACCTCCTCCATGATGCTAAACTGAAGACCTATAGGTGGCATTTAAGTGTCGCCTATAGAAAATATAGGTTACTAAAATTTGTTGCCATTTCATGGGCACATGCAAATTTGAAGTTTGACATGTTGGGCATCTACTTACTTGCAACCTCATCTTATATATATATATGTATACAGTCATGGCCGAAATTGTTGGCACCCTTGATATTTTTCCTGAAAATCAAGTATTTCACACAAAAAAGGTATTGCATTAACACATGTTTTGCTATACACATGTTTATTCCCTTTGTATGTATTGGAACAAATATAAAACAGAGGCAGAAAAGCAAATATGACATAATGTCACACAAAACCCCAAAAATGGGCTGGACAAAAGTATTGGCACCCTTAACTTAATATTTGGTTGCACACCCTTTGGAAAACATAACTGAAATCAGTCGCTTCCTATAACCATCAATAAGCTTCTGACACCTCTCACCCGGAATTTTGGACCACTCTTCCTTTGCAAACAGCTCCAGGTCTCTCTTATTGGAAGGACACCTTTTCCCAACAGCAATTTTAAGATCTCTCCACAGGTGTTCAATGGGATTTAGATCTGGGCTCATTGCTGGCCACTTCAGAACTCTCCAGCGCTTCTTTGCCATCCATTTCTGAGTGCTTTTTGACGTATGTTTGGGGTCATTGTCCTGCTGGAAGACCCAGGATCTTGGACGCAAACCCAGCTTTCTGACACTGGGCCCTACAGTGCGACCCAAAATCCTTTGGTAATCCTCAGATTTCATGATGCCTTGCACACAGTCAAGGCACCCAGTGCCAGAGGCAGCAAAACAACCCCAAAACATCATTGAACCTCCACCATATTTTACCGTAGGTACTGTGTTTTGTTCTTTGTAGGCCTCATTCCGTTTTCGGTAAACAGTAGAATGATGTGCTTTACCGAAAAGCTCTATCTTGGTCTCATCTGTCCACAAGACGTTTTCCCAGAAGGCTTTTGGCTTACTCAAGTACATTTTGGCAAACTGTAGTCTTGCTTTTTTATGTCTCTGTGTCAGCAGTGGGGTCCTCCTGGGTCTCCTGCCATAGCGTTTCATTTCATTTAAATGTCGACGGATAGTTCGCGCTGACACTGATGCTCCCTGAGCCTGCAGGACAGCTTGAATGTCTTTGGAACATGTTTGGGGCTGCTTATCCACCATCCGGACTATTCTGCGTTGCAATCTTTCATCAATTTTCCTCATCCGTCCACGACCAGGGAGATTAGCTACAGTGCCATGGGTTGCAAACTTCTTGATAATGTTGCGCACTGTGGACAAAGGCAAATCTAGTTCTCTGGAGATGGACTTGTAACCTTGAGATTGTTGATATTTTGCCACAATTTTGGTTCTCAGGTCCTCAGACAGTTCTCGTCTCCTCTTTCTGTTGTCCATGCTTAGTGTGGCACAGACAGACACACAATGCAAAGGTTAAGTGAACGTCTCTCCTTTTTATCTGCTTTCAGGTGTGATTTCTATATTGCCCACACCTGTTACTTGCCCCAGGTGAGTTTACAGGAGCATCACATGCTTGTAACATTCTTATTTATCCGCAGTTGTGAAAGGGTGCCAATACTTTTGTCCAGCCCATTTTTGGAGGTTTGTGTGACATTATGTCGAATTTGCTTTCTTTCCTCCCTTTTTTTGTTTTGTCCCAATACACACAAAGGGAATAAACATGTGTATAGCAAAACATGTGTTAATGCAATACGTTTCGTGAGAAATACATGATTTCCTGGAGAAATATCAAGGGTGCCAACAATTTCGGCCATGACTGTATATATATATATATATATATATAATTTTTTTTAAATGGGTAATTTATTGCGTTTGTGTGCCCTAAAATTTACTTTAGTGTATTTTTTACTGAAATTTTGCATTTTATGGATGTTTGCGGTAATATTGTGCACCATATGCAATCCTCAGGCCTAAAATTATTTTTTAAGCATGTGTACAAAAAAACATGGCAGTGAACAGGTTAAAGTGGTCTTAAACCCAAAAGCAAACATTTGTTATATTCTTTTTTCTAGTTTCATCTGGTGATCTGGCCAGTAAATCTGTTGTTTTTCAATAGAACAAGCCTTCCAGCAGAATACAAAATAAACAATATGGTAAAATGTCCCACCATATGAACTGTTTTTGCCAACATCCCAATAAGCATATACCAACAAAATCTAGAAATGTTCCCCTGGGACTTTGTATGGCAAAAACCACAATGAGTATACAAAAAATATAAAACAGTAATGTTTATTACAAAAGATAAACACAATAAAAGGAATCAAAAGATTCGATATAGTGACTTGGATAATCCTGAGGTGGCTACTTGTGAGATACATAGAGATCTCCTTATTGGCTGCTACTATGTGGTCATCGCTGGTGGATGGCTTGCTGAGGTGTCTCTGCTCTGCCCTCTCCCTGACGTGTCATTTGGAGATCATACTCAGTCAATCTTCCATGAATACCTGTCACTTATTATCCGATGTGGTGCAATCTACCTGACACATTTAGTCCCTGAAAAAGGAAATAAGAGATCAAAACGCTTTGGATTTATCACAGTCGACCACCCCCTCCTCCTCAAAAAACTACACTCCCTCGGCCTCAGAGATTCTGCTGTCTCCTGGCTCTCATCCTACCTGTCACAACGCTCCTTCAGCGTTACCTATAATGCTACCACCTCCCCCTCACTCCCCCTCTCTGTTGGGGTCCCTCAAGGCTCTGTCCTCGGGCCCCTTCTCTTCTCCATCTATACCTCCACCCTTGGCCAACTCATACACTCTCACGGCTTCAACTACCACCTCTATGCCGACGACACACAAATCTATCTCTCAACCCCCCACCTCACCCCCTTGGTCTCAGCCCGAATCACACACCTACTGAGCAACATATTAGACTGGATGTCGCTCCATTTCCTTAAATTGAACCTCTCCAAAACCGAGTTTCTTGTCTTCCCCCCAGCCCGGACACCACCCCCCATTGATTTCTCCGTCACGTCCAACAACGCTACCATCAAACCCGCCCTGCAGGCCAGAGTACTGGGTGTCATTCTGGACTCCAACCTATCCTTCCAGCCCCAAGTCCAATCTTTAACAAACTCGTGCAGACTCCACCTCCGCAACATCGCCAAAATCCGCACGTTCCTAACCCCAGAAACCACTAAACAGCTCATCCACTCCCTCATCATATCACGACTCGACTACTGCAACTCCCTCCTCACTGGCCTGCCTCGCCGCTGGCTATCCCCGCTTCAGTCGATCCTGAATACGGCTGCCAGACTCATTCACCTTTCCAACCGCTCTGTCTCCGCCACCCCCCTCTGCCAATCCCTCCACTGGCTTCCGATTGCACAACGGATCAAATTCAAAATCCTAACGCTGACGTACAAAGCTGTCCACCATACTGCCCCGAACTACATCACTGACCTAATATCCAAGTACCGCCCAGCACGCACACTCCGCTCCTCACAAGACCTCCTTCTCTCTAGTTCCCTGGTCTCCTCCTCCCATGCCCGCCTCCAGG
This sequence comes from Staurois parvus, assembly GCF_062004578.1. Taxonomy (NCBI): domain Eukaryota; kingdom Metazoa; phylum Chordata; class Amphibia; order Anura; family Ranidae; genus Staurois; species Staurois parvus. The sequence continues at coordinate 9,637,375 of NW_028317825.1, forward strand.
ACTTCTCCAGGGTGTCACCCATCCTCTGGAACTCCCTGCCCCAACCCATCAGATTATCACCTACTCTCCTCTCCTTTAGGCGCACCCTGAAAACCCATCTCTTCAGGGAAGCCTACCCCACCCCCTGCTAACTTGCCGACCTCCTCCACTCTTCCTACCACTCCATCCCCCACAGCTATCTCCTCCTGTGCCACCACCCCCTCCCTCCTAGATTGTAAGCTCGAAAGAGCAGGGCCCTCGATCCCCTCATGTTTTGCATTGTATTGGTATTGTTCTGTCACATTTTCTGTCCCCCTTTGTAATGTACAGCGCTGAGCGAACTATTGGCGCTTTATAAATACTGTATAATAATAATAATAATAATAATCTGAACAACTGTAATAGCTCTCTTGGGCCTTCAACCCATTTGCCAGTTGATGTACTGCAGACTGTCAGGCTTTATGCACACTATGTATATTCTGTATGTGTTATAGGAATCATTGTACCACAAGTCACTATATCAAATCTTTTGATTAGTTTTATTGTGTAAATATTTTGTAATGAACATTCCTGTTTTACATTTTTTGTATACTCATTGTGGTTTTTGCCATACAAAGTCCCAGGGGAACATTTCTAGCTTTTATTGGTCTAAACCCTCCAGCAGCATGTATCAGTTTCAGAGATGAGACAAACCATTTATCACTGACGGAGGTTGTTAAAATGTTATTACAAAACGTTTGTCCTAAAAGGAAAAAAACAGTTTTGCTGCAACTAATTATAAAGTATTAGCTGGAGTTTGGCTTCAATATGTTAGTATATTTAAATCTACTAGTACGTCTAACATGTGGGAGAGTACAACTGGGGGAATCAATGGTGGAGAAGGATCTGGGAGTTCTGGTAGATCACAAGCTTAATAATGGCATTCAATGCCAAGCTGCGGTTTCTAAAGCGAGAAAAATCCTCTCTTGTATTAAAAGAGGTATAGACTCCAGAGAGAGAGATATCATATTACCCCTGTACAAATCATCAGTAAGACCTCATCTGGAATATGCAATTCAGTTTTGGGCACCAATTCACAAAAAGAACATTGGGGAACTGGAGAAAGTGCAGAGAAGGGCAACCAAACTGATACGAGGCATGGAGGAGATCAGCTATGAGGAAAGATTAGAACTGAATTTATTCTCTCCTGAGAAGAGGAGATTAAGGGGGGATATGATCAACATGTATAAATACATCAGTGGTTCATATAGTGAACTTGGTGTAGAACTATTCACCCTGAGGTCATCACAGAGGACAAGGGGGCACTCTTTACGTCTGGAGGAAAAGAAATGTAATCTCCAAACACAGAAAGGTTTCTTCACAGTGAGAGCTGTGAGAATGTGGAATACACTCCCTCAAGAGTTGGTTCTGGGCAGCTCAGTGGATTGCTTTAAAAAGGGCCTGGATTCTTTCTTGGATACATAGAATATAACTGGATACTAACATTTATAGGTAAAGTTGATCCAGGGATATCCGATTGCATCTCGGGGGATCAGGAAGGATTTTTTTTCCCTGCAGGAGCAAATTGGATCATGCTTTGCTGGGGTTTTTTTTGCCTTCCTCTGGATCAACTGTGGGTATAGGATTATAATTTTTTTTTAAATGGTTGAACTGGATGGACTTTTGTCTTTTTTCAGCCAGACTAACTATGTAACATTACCCTCACCCAAGACTGACATTGCTGCTGTCCAAATCTGCCTGCTGTGCTCATTCATCCAGAGTAGGGGCACTCTAATACAGAAGGTTTTTACTGGCCAGATTACTGGGTGAAACAGAGGGGAAAAAAGATTAACCAAAGGAAAACTGATGCAGCCACCATATCTAATGTTTGGCTTTTGTTTTGAGGTTTAATATTGCTTTAAGCTGGACATACATGTATAGATTTCTTTTGTTCAGTCTGCAGGCTGAACTGCAGGATAAATCCCTGTGCTGGGCTTTTGTATTCTGACAGCACACAGGAGGTATTTACTAAAACTGGAGAGTGAAAAATCTGGTGAAGCCCTACATAGAGACCAATCAACTTCCAGGTTTTATTGTCAAAGCTTAACTGAAGAAGCAGAAGTTAGAAGCTGATTGCACCAGCTTCAGTAAATCTCCCCCACAGTGTCGGCTGTCAGAGAACCTGAAGAGTACCTGCCTTTGATTGGATGCAGGCACTGTTCAGCTTCAACAAAAGTCAATTGAACAGTCAAGCAGTGCTGGCAGCATCATACATTGTTCAAATTTCAGCTGAACCAGGAGGAATTGACTAAAATTCAAGCAGTGTGTGGCCAGCTTTAGACAGGAGCCAATTATCCTACCAACATTTCTGTAGTGTTAGAGGAAACCGGAGTACTCAAAGTAAACCTACGCATGCACAAGGAAAACATGCAAATGCTTTGCAGATAATGTCCTGGCTCATATTCAAACTGAGAATGCTAGTGCTGCAAGCAGAACTGCCAGGGCAACCACAGATTCCACGGGTGGAAGGAAAGAAAATCGTTTGGTTCCCCGCTCAACACCATCAGTGTAGATGGAGGAATCCTTCCCACAGCACTATTGTATTAAGCTGATGGGAGCGGGGGAACCTGCAGAACACAATGATTACAGATAGCAGCTATAGCAGTAATCTCATGAAGGCAAGTTCAACAGGCTGGTTATACCTAAGTCAATCAATGGATCAACTTGGGTACAACCATCCTGCCAATACATGGATTGAATCTCAGCAAGGCCATGCTTAACCAGTTGAATTTTCATCCATCTATAGCGAGCTTAAGTCGCTGTGCCACCAAACTAATGCTTAGTTTTATTTGTTATGTATGACTAATTGCTCCTGTATGTCATACAAAGAGAAAAATTCCCAGCTCAACTTACCGACCAGCCTGCTACCAACTGAAATGTCCTGTCTAACAGTTTGCAATAAAAACAGGAGTTTAGTTTGAACATATTTGCAAATACATGCGTAAGCTGCAGAGCCTCTTCATGGCACCCCAGTATTCTGCAGTTCCTAACGCTATAGTTTTGAGAGAATCCATTGTAGGAGCACATGTATCATAATGGATAGACTGAGGGCCGGTGAGCCTGAGGGAGCCACCCCACCTTAAAGGCAGAGTGGAGCACTGGACACCTTGGCTGCCGTTATGCTATATGTTGGGTGTCCAGTGCACCCCTGTGCCTTTAAGGGGGGGTGGGCTCCCTCAGGCTCACCAGCCCTCAATTGTGGCACCTGACAGTTTGTTTTATTTTTCTCATGTACTTTAATGCTGAACACACACACCACAGTTTTTTTTCAACCCATGGTGAATGGTTTTAAATTGTGGAGAATGCAGCAGAGGTTCTGGAACATACAGAGGTGGGTGGGAAAACACAAGACTCCCAGTTGGAGTCAGGAATCATAATATAATGATGGAGTCTTGAAGTATCTAAGACATAAAGTAGCCATTTTCTGACTAAGTACACCTTGGTAAAAAATCTCTTGTATTCATTTTGGATAGACTAAAAAGGGATATCAACCACTTGTCTTTTTTTTTTTTTGCCATCTTTGTGCCATTTCCCTTGAAAGAAGGGAAAGGGGAGACAGGATTTAAACCTCAAGGTGGTGAATAAGGTTCAGGAAGGCAGGATTTTCAACATGAAACCAAAATCAAGAACACGAGGACATGACCTGAAATGAACTGAAGGAAAGTTCAAAACTAATCTCAGAAAGTACTATTTTAAGAACAGTTGATGCTTGGAATAAACTTCCAGCAGAGGCAGTGAGCCAGTCAACAGTAAATAGCTGTAAACATGCTTGGGACAAGCATAGATCTATACTCAGACAAAAAAGTTAACAAAAAAAAGAACACCCCCCTGAAAGGATGATTTTCTTTATCCCCTCAGAGACCCCTGGTCTGTGGAGAGATTCCTGGTTTATCAGCAGAATTCTGGGAACACCCCTTGAACACGGAAATAACGGCAGCTTATGTTCAGAGATGTTCAAAGTTTATTAGACATTACTAAGATTATATAGAATACAGAAACAATAAGGGAGGGGGGAGCAAGTTTCAAAAACTGTAACTTGTAAATTTCCCTCATGAACTAGCTACATGAAACATGACATATACATTTCTTGGTACAAATTGTTTTGGCTAGCTTTCTGAGAAACAACCAGACAAAGACATTGTCAGGGTCATGTTAGCTTCTGTTGATACATCCTTGAACAACTAAAACAGTTTCATTAAACTTCTAATATATCTGCAAAAAGCTAACTTAATACTTAAAATGGCGTACATTAACAAAATGGAGGTTATCTAGATCCTTTCAATCCCCTCTGAGATCATGAACATAATCTCAATTCTTTACCTCATTCATCTTTTTGTACATAGCCAGATAACCGTCATTTGTATTTTGCGGCTTGGTAGCTCTAGCAATGCAATATAATGAGCATTTAAAACATAGATATAAAGATAAAACAAAAAACAATATCATGACTATGCTTACAGCGATACCTTTTATCCAATGAAAAGACAGAACCAAATCCTGATCCTAGCCAATCAAAAGGAGTCCATCCATCTTTTCCTATAGCTCTAGCTTCTTCCATTAAACCATCTACCTGTTCCCTGTGTTGCTTTATTATTTCATAATAATCTGGAACAGTCATTGTGGTATTATATATCCAAGTACAACATTCATAATCCTCTGTTATCTCACACAAACCTGTCAGAGCAGCACTCATGCTTTCAATAGCTAATTCTTGCATCTCCAGCTGTTTTCTAATAGCTCTGGTCTCGGTATTTAGCAACCCTATGTCCTTAGAGTTCCTCTACAGTATATCATCAATAATGTTTGTGTAATATTTATTTTGTTCATGAGTGTTATTCCCCATCCTGTGTAGGTAGGGAACCATGACCAAACCTTATCACCTGTAGAGTATAGATCTACCTTTTCTTGTTTGGTTTCCCTTCTCTGTCTCAGAGTTAGTTGGTGTTTTGGGTATGTACTGGCTTTTACCTGGTGTTCCTTTTGGTCTGTAGCTGCCATAATTGGCACTAATTGGGCTACATAGCACCAGCCCTGGACATTACTCGGTATCCAAGGGTAACAGATCTTACCACAACAGATATAGGTATTGTTTCCCAAGGAAATCAGCAATTTTTGTATTGCAGAGCGAAATTCAGGGGTGACAAGTGTAAAATAAAAAATAAGTTTTCCAAACATAGTTTTCCCCACATTATCTTGTATCCCTTCTAAACTTTCATTCAGGGCTCTACCATTTACTTGCCAGAGTTTCACAGAAGAAGTTCCATCCCTCCTTCCAGGATCAGATATGTTTAATATGGACTGAGAGCACATTCCCTTTCCCTTGTGGGAAGTATTCCCCAGTCTAAAACACCAATCGGGGAGTTGAGTGACTCCCAGAGTTGGAAAAGATATGGTGGCATTAGAAGTAATATTGGTCAAACCAATACTTACATTCCCTTTTTATTAACAAAAATATTTTGACTGGAGTGGCCAGAAGAGGAATTTCATATGTGCTAGGATACTACATATCCAACATTTATCAGAACCTGACTTTTGAGCATAAGCATATTTAAACTGCATCATCAACATTTTTCCTGAAAAAGGATTGTTCTCTTCAAAACTTCTTTTTGACTTTCTTTCACTTTTGGTTATCTGGGTCTCATTTAAATCTAGTCCTTGACCACAGATACCTTTTATTAGACCCAAGTCCTCAGGGTGATAAATACAGTTAGTTAGGATCCATACTGGCAGGAAAAAGAGCACAGTCAGTGTGCCCAATAGGACCCAGAGCTTCAAAGCACCATGAGGGCAGTAAAAAATGTCATCTTCAGGGCCTTTTTCACTTACTTCACCCGCTCTTCGAGGATTTTCCTCTCATACTTCTCCTCCTTTTTCCATCTCATGTTTCTCAGGTGTTTGGTTCACCTTCTTCACTCAACTAGCATGGATACAGGACTGGGAATTCTCCACCAGAACAGCCGTTCTGGTAACCGCTATCACCATAGTAGGTGGTCCAAAGAGGTAGCCTTGCTTCTTGTCTTTAGCGAGTTGGCGGACCACTACGACATCTCCCACTTGGAAAGGGTGTGTTGGTTCCTGAAAAGATAAAAGTGCGAGCAACATTTCTTTCAACCTTATCTAAAATCTGAATCAATTTTCTCACATATTCTTGTTATACCAGGTCAAGGTCCCCTCTTTCTAACATAAGTGGCTGTCCAGTGAGCAACGGTCTTCCCATTAATATTTCAAAAGGAGATAACCCTGTAGTCTTATTAGGTGTCATTCTTACCTCTGCTAGAATTGCAGGTAACATCTTCTTCCAGTGGGTGTAGGTTCCTCCAGTGGCCTTCCTCAACTTATCCTTAATTGTCCTGTTCATCTTTTCTACTATACCCGAACTTTGAGGATGATAGGAAATATGAAATTTCCAATCTATCTTAAGTACTTTTACCAGGTCTTGGCCTACCTTGGCTACAAAAGCTGGTCCGTTATCAGAATTTATCTGCAGTGGACATCCCCATCTGGGTATTATCTCCTGTGTAAGAATTCTGACTACAGTCTGCGCGTCTTCTTTATTAGTGACAAATGCTTCCACCCATCTGCTAAACATATCCACCATTACCAACAAAAACTCTTGCCTCTGTCCTGTTTTTGGCATGTAGGTAAAATCTATTTGTAAATGGGTGAAAGGTGTAGTTGGGTACACTAGATGCTGGTGTTGTGGTTTCTTTGGGTTCTGTGGATTGTTCCTTATACATGTAATGCACCTAGAAACATATTCTTTCACCAACCTAGATAAGCCTGTAATGTAAAAATCCTGCAATAATGTTTCACATTTCGTTTTCCATCCTCTATGTCCTAGACCGTGGTACTGTGCAATGAACAGTGGGGAACTTGACATGGGAGTGCATGGTTTCCCCTCTAAGAACACTAGACCAGAAGCTGAATCTAGTTGTGCTCCAGAACCATTCCTGTCTGCTAGATCGACTTTTGTAGCAAATTTTTGTAAATCTGCATACATCTGGTCATGTGGGGTGGTTGTGACGCCTGAAGTGAGCATAGGCATCTGCTCACTGGCCACCTGTTGTAATGCAGCTTCCTTTGCTACCTTATCTTCTAATGCATTTCCTTTGGCAATATGATCTCTGCGATTTGTATGTGCCCTGCAATGAAGAATGGCTAATGTTTTTGGTAACTGTATGGCTTTGAGTAGATCAAATATCAAGGAAGAGTGAGATATGGTTTTGCCATCAGCAGCAATGAATCCTCTTCTCTCCCAAATGACCCCAAAATTGTGTACAGCACCATGGGCGTACTTGGAGTCTGTGTAAATGTTGACATCCTGTCCTGCAAATAATTGACATGCTCTTGTAAGGGCAATCAGTTCTGCTGCTTGGGCTGACTGATATGGGATTGGCTTTGCCTTGAGTATTTTGTCAGGAAGTTGCACAATGGCATATCCTGCATGGTAAATGCTGAGGGGGTGGTAAGTATTATCATTTGGCCTAGAGCATGAGCCATCTACAAACACATCTGGGGCCCCATCAAGAGCCACAGCTGACATGTCGGACCTAGGGGAAGTGTCTTGCTGTATGTGGGTTATACAGTTGTGTTCTGGTGCCACTTCATCCTCTTCCTCCTTTAGCCCCAGTAGGGCATTCAAAATTGGAGCAGGGCCTGAATTTGCTGAAGAATATTTAATAATCAAATTGGGATCAGATAGAAGGATCACTTCATATCCGCTCAACCTTTGTGCTGAAAAAAAAGAAACTGCAATGGTGCCAAAACAGGTTGAGTACCTTGGTTTTATTCTAAGTCATGGTGAGAGGAATGTCAGTCACAAAAGAGCTGTGGCTCTCGTGGGTCTGCCCCGCCCACAAACATTCCTCTCACCATGACTTAGAATAAAACCAAGGTACTCAACCTGTTTTTGGCACCATTGCAGTTTCTTTTTAGATGCTTTGTGACCATTCCCTGACAACCATTCTAACAGAGACCAACTATCCTCCCAACTGGCCGCCTGACTTGAACTACAAATCAATAGGTCATCCACATATATAATGAGGACCGAACCATTGGGAGGGGTCCAGGACCTCAGTGTGGTCTGGAGGGCAAGTGAGTAGACTGCAGGTGAATCTACAAATCCCTAAAGCATTCTACACCAGCTCATCTGGCGATTTTCAGAATATAAATACAAATAGCGCCCTTGTCTGGTGGTCCACAGGAACCGAAAAAAATGCATTTGTTAAATCAATCACTGTAAAATATTCTGCATCGGACAGAATGGAGGTGCGAAGTGATGGTACATCAGGCACTATTGGGGCTATTGGAACCACCAAATTATTTGTGGCCCTCAAATATTGTACAAACCTGTAAGAGCCATCCGGCTTCTTAACAGGATTGATAGGTGTGTTGTAAGGAGAAACAGTTTCTTCTAAAATACCTGTTTCAAAAATCTTTCCTCTAGAGGAGCAATCCCTTCCTCCTTCTCTGGCGTTAATTTGTATTGCCTCTGTTTGTAGGGCAATGCCCCTTCCTTGAGTGTGACTGTGTATGGTGTACATGAAATTAATCCTACATCCATAGAATTTGTGGCCCAAACTGGATGTGTATCGGGAGGGGGTGTAATATGTGAGGGATGACTCTCATCATTGAAATAGGTGGGTATAATCGGTACTTTGGAGGATCTGGCAACAATACCTCCTTCTGATGTTACTCTCAGAGAAATCCCTAAAATTCCCATAAAATCTCTTCCTCTCTGGGGAATGGGTCTGTACTTCCCATAGCTTCTGTCCAACCAGCCATACAATCCACCCAGGGATTTATTAAATAGTAATCCATTCCACAAACTCTGACAACATAATCCTTACAATTTTCTCCCTTTTCTGGGGGACCTGGTGGGTAACTACCTCCTTGACCCATATTTAGACAGTGGATAAGACAATTTTATCTTAAAATCTTATTTTGTTCCACACAACAAATTATCTTATACTTCTACGCAACAGAAAGAAAAAGCAAAAGACAGATAAACCAGAATCTGCTCCACAGACTTATTAACCTTTTGATAACTTCCCAAAAGTTATCTCTTCACTGTTCTACCGAAGAAACAGTGTGTTCTAACAAAGAACAATCTCTTTTATGTTCTGCCAAAGAACATACTGTGTTTTACCAAAAAACACTCTTTTTTTTTTTTTTATAGTGCACTATTTTGTAACTCTACCAAAGAGTTAAGTCTGCTTACCAAAAGCAGCTACAGGTTATCACCGGTCTATATAGACAATACAGAATGATTCAAGATCTTCTCTCAACACAGGGCAAGAAAGAACTTTTAGTCATAAAAAGACAAAAGGTTTACTTACCAAGTGAGGTGGGTGGTCATCCCGGGCTGAGCCCCCAGCTGAAAGGATGATTTTCTTTATCCCCACAGAGACCCCCGGTCTGTGGAGAGATTCCTGGTTTATCAGCAGAATTCTGGGAACACCCCTTGAACACGGAAATAACGGCAGCTTATGTTCAGAGATGTTCAAAGTTTATTAGACATTACTAAGATTATATAGAATACAGAAACAATAAGGGAGGGGGGAGCAAGTTTCAAAAACTGTAACTTGTAAATTTCCATCATGAGCTAACTACATGAAACATGACATACATTTCTTGGTACAAATTGTTTTGGCTAGCTTTCTGAGAAACAACCAGACAAAGACATTGTCAGGGTCATGTTAGCTTCTGTTGATACATCCTTGAGCAACTAAAACAGTTTAATTAAACTTCTAATATATCTGCAAAAAGCTAACTTAATACTTAAAATGGCGTACATTAACAAAATGGAGGTTATCTAGATCCTTTCACCCCCCCGCAAAACAAACAAAAACAAAAAAAGGCCATCACTTTTCTATGTTTCTGTGTTTTGTCACATTGGGGAACATTCCCATTCACTTCATGTCCTATAGCCAAAACAGGAAGTGAAAAGAAATCCCTCCAAAGTCATCACCAGTGACTGCAGAACTAATGTCCCCATTGGAAGACTTTCCCTCTTTGCACTCGTGTTTCTGAGAAGAAAAAATTTTTTATCTTCACATCACCAATGCACCTTTACCTCTAGTGTGTAAAAAACTCTCACACTTATGGTTGGATCTCCTCGATATAAGAGATCATTTGCAGCTTTATCAGCATATCTCAGGTGTTGCTGAAATAATCCTTCTTTTTCACATCATTATCTCCCTGATGAAATAATAAACAGACTCATAATGCTCTCTGCTTCACCATTTATTAAAACCAGGGGTGGACTGACCATTGGAGAATTCGGGCACTGGCAGTAGGGGGCCCCCATGAGATGTCCCTGATACCTTTCATAGGCTTTTTTGGGTGTGGTTTGAGTGTGGGCGAGGACACAGGGGCCCTATGATCACCTATTGCCCGGGGGCCCCATGGGTTGTCAGTCCGCCCCTGATTGAAACCCAAATAAAAATTAAACAATCAGTCTGTGTGAACCAACCAGCATTAGTTCACACACACCCTTCTGCTGAGCTCTCTCACTTCTCACCTCCCTTTCCTCAACTACATATAGTATACAGCCATGTGTTCCTGCAGTAAGGCAAAACTTTGTCTCACACTCGCAACAAAATAGAGTAGAAGCCAAGTGATGCTCAGCCATTCCTAGGAAACTATGTATTTACTGAATGAATATAAAGCTTGCTCTGATTGGCTGAGGTGGAGAGGTGGGCAGATGACATCAGGATATCTGCCAATCAGAAGAAGCTTTATATTCATTCAGAGAACTGGGTCAGAGCAACTCCAAAACTGCAGTTTTTGTGGGATGTTTCCAGTCTGCAGCGGTAAAGACCTACCAAAAGTAGTCCAAGAAAGAAAAATCAGGGAATCAATAACAAGGTCATGGGCGACTAAGGCACACAGATGCACATGAGGAGCGAAGGCTGGCCCATGTAGTCCGATCAAATAAAAGAACTAATGTAGGTCAAATTAATGAAAAAGTTAAAGCTGGCTCTCATAGGTGTGAGAACATCAAGTGTTGTGTATGAGGCTGCATAGTCAAAAACCAGTCAGCGTACTCATGCTAACCCATCTCTATGGGCAATAGTGCTTACAATTGGCACATGAGCATCAGAACTGGAATTTTCCCCAAAACTCTAGAGCAGGGGGAAGTCCCAGAGAGCTGGTCTGCAGAGCCTCTCAGCTCTTACCTAAATCTAACCTCCCTCTGACTAGAACATAGGCTGCTGCTCAGCCTCTAACAATTTAGCTATCTAGGAGGGTGCTACATGAGGAATGACTACAAACATTAAACTTATTCTCCCTGGAAAAGATATGTTTGAGAGGAGACACAGGGCCACTCAATGAAATTGGAGGAGAAGCTGTTTGACCTTAAACTGTGTAGGGGATTTTTCACTGTCAGGGCAGTAAGGATGTGGAACTCACATCCACAATCAGTAGTGTTGTCAGGAAGTATTGACAGTTTAAAAAAACCCTCTTAGATGGGAATCCTAGCGAGCACAATATACAGAGATATGGGATAGGATTTTTGACATGGACACACACATCCACACTGGTTGAACTGGATGGATTGGTGTCTTTATTCAACCTTACTAACTTTGTAACATGAGATGCTCTGGATACCATTTGTCTTTTTTGTTAGCGTCAAGCACTCTTGAAAGCAAATGCAATATTTTTCAGAATTGTATTAACTGAAAAACTGTGTGTAAATGTCACTGCTAATTTTTGTCCACATAACCTACTGTGGGCCTATCTTAAAGTTGCGCTGACAACTTATGTAAACAGATTTTTTCTTTCTTGTGTCAATTGCAATACAAGTTTGAAAGGAGAAAACAGCCTTCTTAAACTTTTATTTTTTAGAATGTGTAACTGGAATTGGAATTCTGAAAAAGCAGCATTGCAAAAGAGCACCAGTTTATTAAGTCTTTTGATTATCTTTTCAACACCGTCCTATTAAAAAAGTTCAGCACATTTCCAAAATCACCACTACCGTGCAGCCATGTTGACAGGGGGTGCACTTGAAATCCACTGTATTTACTATCTTGACCACCACAGAGACATCTGGCAGGGGTGTCTGGATCACCAAACTGGCAGAACCAACTATAAATCCTTTGCAGATAACTCAGTTTACATGTACAATATGTATTTGATCTGTAGAATTATCTGCAGTTCATATTCATGATGGGGTTTCTGTAGTACTTAATAGCAAAAAAATGTTATACTTTTTGTCTTAATTTCATAAAAGCCCAACTCTGAGCAAAAATAAGAAAAATAAAATGGAGCACTATCAGGTTATTAAAATAAATAGTAGATTAGGTGGCAAGAATGTTGCTTCAATTCGAGCTGTCTCTTGCAGTATCACTTGTTTGCCACATGATGGCCTCGGTCTTCTATTTAAATGACACCCAGCATCATTTTAGTTTGAATGCTGGGTGTCATGGGCCTGCTCTATGAGGGGGCATTATCATAGTACCCTTCTTTAACGAAGCAGAAAGCAACACTGATGTCATCACAGTTAGGGATGAGCTGATATTTTGGCAGAACCATGGGAAGCTGTCACATGATTGCTTTTTCGTCTTCAGCTACAGCTGGGTCATTCCCCACCTCGCAGCTGCATGTACAGAAAGGGAAGACTCATTAAATCATTGACCTAATATGGCAACATGGCCATCTTTGGTCAATGCCATTGACCTAACAAGGCTATGTGGCCATGTTAGATCAACAGCAGACTCCACTGAACTGGGTTCAGACTGAACCCAGCTCATCCTTAACCACTTGCTGATGGACTTCCGTATATAAATGTCCTGTTAGCAAGTGGTTATTACAAGATGGCAGTAGCTGCAGTCATAATATTGGCACTGTCTCTTTTAGCAGGCAATCAGCTGTTTTGATCACTTTTACAGCGCTGTGAGGAGCCCCCCCTCTTCTACTTCTGCCCATGATGGTTCCCTAGACCTTCCCATTCCTCCAGGGGGCATGAAACCATGGTAAGCATCTTCCAACAGAGGAGATAGAGAAACAGCTGTTCCTCGATCTCCTCTGTGATTAATGAACCCAGAAGCAACAAAGATTGTGTTACTTCAGATTTCAGAACTGTCATTCCTTGGCTGTTAAAGCCAAGGAGAAAATTAACCAAACATGATCTGTGCCATAAAGAGGACCTGTCCCTATCCAATGTTAATTGAAGTTAAATGAAAAAAAAAATAGATTTAAATAAAAGAAATAAAAACAATAAAAAATGCAAAAGCACCCTGGTTCCCTGTGCATGCATGCATATGTAAACAGTGTACACATGTGAGGTATCACCGCGAACGTTGGAGCAAGAGCAATCATTTTTGCAAACTAAACCATTTTGACTCTAAACTGATAACCTGTAAAGGCTCTTAAAGCGTCACCTATATATAATTATAGATACCGTAGTTTCTCCCCATTTCACTAGCATGTAGAGTTTTAAATCTTGACATGTTTGTTTTCTGTTTACTCGATGCAACATCATATTTTATATTTTAACAAAAATTGGGTATTATATTGTGTTTGTGTGCACCAAAATTCATTATTATTGTATTTTTTCCGGAAAATTTGTGTTTGATAAATATCTGCATAAATGTCGTATGACATAAAAAAATTAGCAAAAGCTACCATTTTATTCTCCAGGGCATCTGCTTCTAGGAAATATATAATGTTTAGAGGTTCTAAGTAATTCTAGCAAAAATATTATGATTTTAATGTGTGGGAAATATTTAAAAATTGCCCGGGACAGCTAGCAGTCAATCACAGGTAAGCCTCCTAAGATTTTTAGGTTTAGATATACAGTACTTAGTCTACAATCAAACAAGATTATTTTCCTAACCCAGCCATTTACAGTTAACGTAGTATTAACCCCAAAAACAAACATTTATCATATTGCAGCTTACCAGTTCTTAGATGTGATGGCTGCATTAGTTTTCTTTTTAGGCTTTCTTTCCTTTATTTTCACCTGGTGATCTGGCCAGTATGTTTGTTGTTTTTGCAAGAGAACAAGCTCTCTGCAAACTTAACAGTTAGAGTTTGAGACAAACCATTTACCACTGACAGGGGTGATTGCAATGATCAACTTTTATTTACCTATGTAAAACTTTTATCTCAAAAGAAAAAAAAACAGTTGCTGTAACTGCTAGTGTAATTGCAGTATGAGCTGGAGCCTAAATTTGCTAGTACACCTGTAGAAGGTAAATGAATAAACCTATCAGTAATGCTATTACTAGACTGCAGCTAAAGGGAGCTCTAATGATTTGTAATGTGACTTCAGTAGACTAACAACCAACAAGCTCACATTAAACTCAGAATGCAAGTGAGCAACATGTGTTTTCTGTCTTCTCCTTAAAAACAGACTAGTCACATTTTGTTTCTACTATCTTTTTATCATTAATCAGTACACATCAGTTTTGTGTTTGTTCTGACACTCACTTTCTCTGTTTAGTGTCTTGTATGTTAGCAATGGTAATTCTCTGATACAAATTGATTCACTTTTCCATATGGCCTGCACTGCCATTATAAAGAAAGTAATTACCTGTATATTGTGATCCACTTCTGTTTAACACATTAAACTCAGAATACAAGTGAGCAACATGTGTTTTTTTGTCTCCTATTTACAGATACTGCAGGCTGCGACTTTGTCATACCTCACACTCAGATCACCGATAATCCTGTAACACACCTATCACTCTTCTCCCCTAGACTGGCAATGCTGCTGTCCAAAGGTGCCCCCTGTGCTCCTTCATCCTCCTGTATTATCGTGGAAGCACTCTAATACAGGAGGAGTGTTACTGGCCAGATCACCAGGTGAAAGGGAAGAGAGAAAAAAGCCTAAAAAAATGCCACATCTAATGAATAATATATTACATTTCTGGTTTTGGGCTTAGTACCACTTTAAATTGGGTAACAATAGAATGTTTGAAATATTTCCCTGACAACTGCCTGACCTTCCCCTAGGGAACAGAACTGAAGTGAGGCTTCCTAGAAATTGTTATACCTACCCCTTGGAAGCACACATATCACTGATTAAAAAAAAAATGTACAGTTGTGTTCAAAATAATAGCAGTCAGACATCACTAACCTGATCAATCACTGTTTTTGGTAGAAATGATATTTCTACATGGCAAATAATTTACTAGCAGGTGTAATAGAGTAATAGAAATCCAACAGACCCAACAGTCATGACATGCATGCTGCTGATTCTGTGTAATTGAATCACTAATTGAAAGGGGCATGTTCAAAATAATAGCAGTGTGGAGTTCTATTAGTGAGGTCATTCATTCTTTGAAAAACAGGTGGCAATTATTGCCCTTATTTAAGGAAGGAAGGCAGCAAATGTTGTACATGCTGGTTACAGTGCATTTCTCTCTGAAATTCTGAGGAAAATGGGTCGTTCCAGACATTGTTCAGAAGAACAGCGTACCTTGATTAAAAAGTTGATTGGAGAGGGGAAAACATATAAAGAAGTGCAGAAAATGATAGGCTGCTCAGCTAAAATCATTGCAAATGCTTTAAAATGGCAACCAAAACCTGAAAGACGTGGAAGAAAGCGAAAAACTACCATTCAAATGGATAGAAGAATAGCCAAAATGGCAAGGACTCAGCCAACAATCAGCTCCAGGAAGATCAAAGAAGGTCTAAAGTTACCTGTGAGTACTGTTACAATTAGAAGACGCCTATGTGAAGCCAAGCTATCTGCAAGAAGCCCCCGCAAAGTCCCACTGTTGAAAAAAAGACTAGTTGAAGAGGTTACAATTTGCCAAAGAGCACATTGACTGGCCTAAAGAGAAATGGCGCAAAATTTTGTAGACTGATGAAAGTAAGATTGTTCTTTTTGGGTCTAGTGGCCGGAGACAGTTTGTCAGATGACCCCCAAACACTGAATTCAAGCCACAGTACACTGTGAAGACAGTGAAGCATGGTTGCGCAAGCATCATGATATGGGGATGTTTCTCATACTACAGTGTTGGGCCTATTTATCGCATACCAGAGATCATGGATCAGTTTGAATACATCAGAATACTTGAAGAGGTCATGCTGCCTTATGCTGAAGAGGAAATGCACTTGAAATGGGTGTTCCAACAAGACAACGACCCCAAACACACCAGTAAACGTGCAACATCTTGGTTCCAGACCAACACGATTGACGTTATGGAGTGGTTAGCCCAATCCCTGGATCTAATCCAATAGAAAACTTGTGGGGTGACATCAAAAATGCAGTTTCTGAGGCAAAACCAAGAAATAGAGAAGAAATGTGGAATGTAGTCCAATCATCCTGGGCTGGAATACCTGTTCACAGGTGCCAGAAGTTGGTTGACTCCATTAAACACAGATGTACAGCAGTTCTCAGAAACAGTGCTTATACAACTAAATATTAATTAAGTGATTCAAAGGAAAGCAAAATCTTCAAACATTTTTCAGTTTATATAGTGAATGTTTGAGTTTGTAAAGAAGAATACAAACACTGCTATTTTTGTGAAGAGTCTAATATTCACTTTTCTTCAATTTTTTTAGAGGAACAACACAAATTTGATCTATTTTTCTTCATGTTTTGATTTGGAATAGAATGTGTAGTGTTCCCAATGCATTTGTGTGTATGGAAATAAAAGCTATTAGAAGGATTTTGAGCTTTATTCACATTTTCCAACACACTGCTATTATTTTGAACACAACTGTATATCCCATTGAAAAGATATCCCCTTATAACAAGAAGTTAGAGGAAATTTTACTGAAGTGAGGGTAAAGCCCTTCTTAGACAGTTCTTAAGTGATTTAGGGGTGCGCATTGAAAGATTTTCCCCACCTTTCATTCCAATGTCAACTGTAAAATTTGGAATATTGCATTATTCTGTCCAAATAGAGAGAATGAATGTCCCTAGATGGGAAAAACACAGCAATAAAACCTGGCAGAGGTTTTAAACCTTCCAATCTGCATCTACAAAGACATTGTTAGCTTTTAGATACACTTTAAGCAGTTTACAAACAAAAGCGATCATTCTCCTAACCTAGCCATTTACAGCTAAATGGGGGAACCATTGTATGTCTGTATTCCCTGTAGGCAGCTGTAGTTTGGCTTCTTTGCATAGGTGATGCTGTTCAACGGCCGCCATGCAGGGAGAGAGGAGGACCAGGAGAACCCATTTTCCTCTGAAGCCTCTGTAGGTGTCATCAAGGGAGCAGATGACGCTGCCACTCTGGTTGACCTCCACTGCCATCTTTGATGTGGGCAGTGTTAATAAATAGCACTGTCCCCATTGGGTTGGCATGTATTTGTGAATTGACTAGGTCAGGGACAGAGACCCCACTGGTCAGGGATAGTGTGTCTAGCGCAGGGTGAGGTTCCAGAGGAGACAGAATAGGGACCATCGCTGTGTCCAGGTAGGAGGCCGCCCTCAATTAGGTGCCTTGCTGCTGGTCTGCCTTCCAGCCACCTCCTCTGGCAGATGCTCTTGGGTGTAAAAAGGGTGTACAAGGATTCTATGCACAGCTCTCCGTAACTGCTATGAGCCAGTATAGTTGTGCATACAAACTTCGTACTGCTTTCTCAGTATCCTCTTGTTAATATATTCTTCTGCACTATTTGGCCTCCATGTGAGTCTCCTCTCTTTTGGGAACAGAGCTCTGCACCCCACCTACATACTTCCCTTGCATTGCTTGGCTGAGCCAGCTTGAAGGAAATATTGATAAGTTTGAATGGATTCCCTGAGGCAATAAATATTGTTTTGCCCGCTAAGGCAAGCCAGCACTTGAACGTACCCCTCTTTCTATAGGCATTAATATGTATATTTTTCCTAAAGCACTTGTACAGCAACCACTGATAAGAAGGATCATTTAGTAGCCAAATTGTTCACATATACCTGACCGCCATCTAGCGTCAGTAAGCACACGTACATAGATATATGCGTTATGTCCTCGCCTTTAACTGTCTTGGAGACACAGCATGAATGTTAATGACTAGCCTTGTTATGGGACATATACCAGATCAATGTTCTGATTTCATTACCTTAAGATATCACTGTTCTTCAAATTGTCATGAATATTTAAAAAATGCAATATTATACTGCAAACATTAGTATCTTCCTGAATAATTAATATATATCATCTAAACTAGGTTTCTTATGTATATTTCTTGGGGTAACTCTGTTGTTCCGAAATAATTGTTACTTGTTAGTCTATATTTTTTAAGTTTCTCAGCAACTAGGATGTGTCAGGTTAAATTATTGATTAGGCTGGGAGTTTTGCACTTTTTGCTGTCATGCTATATTTGTGCTGATGAAGTTACTGTAGCACATCTGTTCAGACACACTTTCAACCAGTCTAAAATGAGGCTGTTTATGTATCCTAGCCTCTGAAGCAAAACCTCCACACTACATCATTTAATCCAAAATATGCAGCCTGCTATGGAGCACTTGTCAAATAACTAAAGTCCAGACACAAGTGCACTATTTTACTGACCAACTTTAAAAGTATCATGTTCAAAATTACTTCAAATAATTTTAATATTTTGCTGAGAAATAGAGCAGTATGAAATATTTACAAGATCCTTAAAATAAATAAAACCTGATTCAGGGCTAAAAATAAGACCAAAATATATGCATAGCAACTGAATACTTGTCTTGAAAAAAAAGAACACTTTTAAAGAGGATCTGAACTGTGTGCAAAAAAGGCAAACAGAGGGAATAGCCATAAGTTTTGCATGTAGGCTCACTGCAGTTGATCTTTTTCCCAATACCAACGTACAATACTTACAATGCCTTGTCATGAACTATGACTCTATAGAGTTGGTCCTCAGGTTGAGGAATAAGGCTTTGTGTCATTATGCCAGAGTTGCCCCCATTACTAATGATCTATAGACTGGTGGGGTAAAGATCAAGAAACAGCTGGAGAGGTAGAGGAACAACAGATCCACGAGATGAATAAAGAAGAAGCTGTGAGATTATTGCACTACAGGTCCTCAGGTACAGCTTTCTCTGCAGCAGTGATCAGCACAATAGTGACTATAAGGCAGACGAATGACTGGGAACTTGGACTATGCTGTTATTTATGTGGTGGAATGCAAGACAAAAGGTTTTTCAAGGTATTGATTTGGCACAGTAAACATTTCTAGATGATAGCAAATCACTTAATGAGTTCAGGAACACTTTATCCACTTGCGAAATTTACTGTGAACGGGAGGCCCGCAAAGGCAAAGTGACCTACCCATACGTCACTGCCTGCTTCTGGGTTTGATTGCACCCAGCGGGAACCTGCTAGCAAGTCCTGGCCAATGATTCACGGCCAAGACCTGGAAAGCAGGAATGAAAAACTAAGAGATCATTAGTAAAAAGCAGCACACTTTACACATAGTAAACATTGTTAGGCACACATTTAATCCCTTGATCACCCTAGATGTTAACCCATTCCCAGCCAGTGTAATTAGTACAGTGACAGCATATAGTATTATCACTAATCACTGTATTAATGTCACTGGTTATTTCAGTGGCAGTTACTCAGTTCCCCCCAGCGTCAGTATTAGATTTCCTGCGCACTGTTGCAGTCCCATTACAAGTCACTGATCACCGCCATTAGTAGTATTTTTTTTTTAAATTCCAGTATATAAACCATAGTTTGCAGGCACTATAACTTTAACGCAAACCAATTAATATACACTAATTGGGATTTTTTTAGCAGAATACATTTTGGCCAAAATGGGTTTTTTTGGTATTTTTTTATTGGCTATATAGCACCCTCTAGAATTCCACTAGAGTAGTGTAGGTAAATCTATTATATATGACTCATGGTGTGTGAATCTGTAAATTAGGTCAGGTTATTGCAGGTGAGGCTGGATGATTTAACAGGTTTGGACTCTATCGCCTCCACTTGGTTCTGGAGGACAATGGAACCTTCCAGAAGCCAGTGGGTGGAAGGGGTGGAGGCGTAATCTGCATGTTTTTGGGAGTTTCACTAATCCCAGCTTTGGAGGTCCTGGTAGAGCAGTGAGATCAACCCATAAATATGGGAAAATCAGGCTGGTGCGGGAGTCGGGTGGAAGAGGGAGTGCTGAGGAGAATGTTGGTGGCTTAGGAGAGGTCCCCTAGGTCTAGGGGGAGCTGGCCTCCTGTCTATGCTCAGGCTGGCTCAGGAGGGTCCATTGAGCATCACAGCACAAACGGAATCAAGGCCTGGAAATAGCATTCGCTGCAGAAGAATGAGCATTAGCTGCACATAAATTAACATTAGCTGCAGGAGAATGAGCATTAGCTATATTAGTTTCCTGACACTTGTATACAGAGTTTACTAGTTTAGGTTAAACTTGCAGACATGGCTGAATGTATGAAGAGTGCCCCATCTTCTTTCCTGCTTTACGCTCTCTAAAGCTGAAGAAAACCAATAGAGACCCTAACATCTAGAACTACTAAGACTTAAAGGTACCACACCAAGATTATATGTAAAAAATATACATGTTTATGATACAAAACTTTAAAAGTTATTAAAAAACAAAAAGCCTTTCTACAGTATAAGTGTCACAAAAAAACTGTATAGTTGATACTTGGCAGCTAGGCATAATCCGAAATGGTCCTGTTCATGCAGACATCTCCCACGCATTTCACAGGGACAATGCCCACTTCTTCAAGGAGAACTAATACAGGGTTCTGTCATCAATGCATAACCACAAACAGTCTGGGCCAGAGGAGCAAGACCGCAACCACTACCTGGGGAGAATGCCAACCATACCTTATATGATGTGAAGGTTCAAAAGGGAGACATGATATATATCTCTTCATTAGGTTAAAAAAAAGCAAATTGTAGATCTGAAAGGTTGTGGACAGCCAGTTTGGCTCAGTGTGGTCCTCCTCTTAGGTGCACAGATGTTGTTTACCCATTCTAATATTTGCCAGAGCAGCCAGTCTAATCACTGGAAAACCATATAGACATTGAGTCTGCCTTTTCAGCCTCCTTCCCAGTCTTCTTTCTACAGCGTTTGCTCTCTAAAGCTCCATACAGACTTTCAATTATAGAGAGACAATCTGAAATCAAACATCTGCTGTGTTGGCACCTTAGAAAACCCTTAATCTTTTGTAATGCCATTGACATATGTGCTTCCTGCAATAAAATTATTTGTAGAACTTTTCTTATAAATAGTAAATCAAGATAATTTAAACATCATATTAAAAGCTTGATAAACAAGCAAACAAAATCATTAAAATGATTATAATTGATCCAAAAGTCCACACTGACAGAAATTGTAGGACAAGTTGCTTTTGTGTTAATGCTCTTGTTTCAGTACTGTGTGAGCCCCTCAAAACAACTCTTTAGATCAACTGCTTTGACTTTGCTTGGTGCATTCTTATTCTAAAGGCTGAAACTCTGTCAAAGCCGGAAACATTCAGGAATTTTGCATATTGAAAAGTATGTCAACCTACATGTTTCTTGTAATAAAAGTTTCCTTTAAGGAAGAATCCTCCTAACATCATATACTGTATTTTCTTTTTATTATAAGATGTTGAAGACATGTTTATACAATTTTATTTAGTTTTTGGTCCTAATTTGAAGACTGAATTTCTGAAGCTCTTTCTCTGACTGAAACTTTGAAATTGTCAATGATGTGTCATTTATCAGCAATTTTAAACACATTTCCTCTGTAAATGCCAATGCTGCTGCAGTACTTTCTGTACATCATGGAGATGCATCCCTTCACAGGCAGGATTAGGACACCTCCGGACATGTTATATACAGAAATTGGCCATATTAATGTCTCAATTTAAGCATTTCGAAAATCACTGCTCCTGGACAAATTGAATTTTTTCAAGTTTTTTTTTTCTTTTTTTTCATTGGTACGTGTTTCCCAGGGGAAGTGCCCACCACATGCTATTTTTGACATCCCATTGCCTGTTAGTCCAGAAAATGGCCATTTTATTTTGACAGATTTCACTTTCATTATATTCAATAGGTTTCAGGTTTTGCATCCAAACTTATTTGAAGTTTGTCGAACCCAGCTCAAACCAAACCCAGGACAGTTTGACTCATCCTAACCTGTAATAAATTTGGCAAGGTCCCTGAATTAGCTCAATAGGCTTAGTTGTCATTAGAAGTTGTCAATTGCAGAGTTTGAAAAAAAAAAAAAAATCTGATGCTCCACACGGTGGCTGTTGCCTAATAACTATTGGCACATCTAAGCAACTGAGTGAAAATATGAAAACTTGTGAGTTAAAGGGAAAACTTTTTTTGCATTCTTTATTTAAAGGTTTTCAATACATCACAAGAAACATGACATAAAAAAACAAAGAGCCTGAGCTATATATTAACAAGTAATTACTGAGGAACTCCAAGCAACAATACAATTAGAAATAGGATGGGTACAGAAATACAACCCTGTAAGCCCTAATGAAAGGTGAAATGTGCCTGTGGTATCTAAACTAGGAAGAGAACGAAATACATTAGGAAAAGTAAAGTATATATAGAATAAATTATGTATAATGTATAAAATTATGTCAACCCCGTAAGATACAGTATATGAGAGAAGACATTTTTGTTTCCTAATGCCCAATACACAGGACACTCAGGACGTGGGAGCTCTCTATGTGTGGCCAGCCAAGTCCTGGGCTGCTTTCCAACTAAAGAAAGCTCACAATGCCCCATTTGTACTGTATATTCAACTGACCGAGTCCTTTGCAAATGTAGTAGTGCCTGATGTGCCGGCTGTATTCCTCTGTCAGAGGAGTCTGCTTACCAGCACACAGTGCTCTCCACTCTTGCGCTCAAACAGATGTCTTCATTGGACAGCATGTCAAGAGCTGCTGCCTGCTATATGTGAAGAACTCGCTAGGTGATACATCAAGCAGTGGTTCCCCTCTCCGGCATTCCTTCCTTTGCAACCCCGGTTATGTGGGGTCTCAAGTGGTGATGTTTGTGTGAGGCTGAAACTTACAGCTGATGTAGAAAGCCCTGCAGAAGTTGTCAGTCCTGCCCTGCAAACTGAGAGGGAGAGCTGAAGAAGGCCTTATTCACATATGGTATTCATATGGTCTGGTAATGTGCACTACGCTGCAGGAAAATGGACCAGAAAATGCAACTGTACATCATAACGCATAGTCGTGCCTTACTGTGTGTTTCAGTTAACTGCAGGTGTGTGAAAGGGACACTGTGGTACCATTCAAAAAGAATGACACTACAACGCACTAAAGTGTGCATGATTCATAATAGCGCATTGTAGAACACACCTCCTAAACACACAATGCACTATGGGGGGAATTTATCAAAACTGGAGCAGCCAGGATCTGCAGCAGCTGTTCATGGCAACCAATCTGTATTTCATTTTCAAATCTTAAAGTGGTTCTAAACGTTGAAGGTTTCTTACATTAATGCGTTAAGGTAAAAAACCTTCCAAGTGCAGCCCCCCTCCCCCCCATCTCAATCCAGCACTATGC
The DNA here is from genome assembly GCF_062004578.1 of Staurois parvus. Taxonomy (NCBI): domain Eukaryota; kingdom Metazoa; phylum Chordata; class Amphibia; order Anura; family Ranidae; genus Staurois; species Staurois parvus. The sequence continues at coordinate 9,660,803 of NW_028317825.1, forward strand.
ACGAGAACAGCAACTCTCACAGTTCTCTCCCTCCTCATAGGCTCAGAGACAGCAATGTGAGCTATTGGCCCCCACTGCTGTCAATCACAGCCAATAAGGAGGGAGCAGGGGGTGAGCACACACGAGTGCCCCCATAGCACACAGTTTTGATATAATTCATTCCTATGTGTGTTGCAGTGCGCTAAAAGCTATGCAGCAGGTCCAAACTTTTCAGGCGTAAAGGAGAGTTACAGTTGCGCAATTTTGCACAATGCAACACACCTCAACACACAAAAACACATTGCTATTGTGCAGCTCAACCAGGGGTGGACTGACAGCTCATGGGGCCCCCGGGCAATGGGGATCATGGGGCCCCTGCGTCCTTGCCCAAACTCAAAAAAACCTATGAAAAAGGTACCAGGGGCATCTCATGGGGCCCCTACTGACCCCGGGTCCTCGGGCAGTGCCCGAGTTTCCAAATGGTCAACATAGTTTTAAAGTTGACCATCACTGTTTTAACTTATTCTGTTAGAATATACACTGCTCAAAATACTTAAAGGAACACTTTTTAATCAGATTATAGCATCAAGTCAGTTAAACCCCTGGGATATTGATCTGGTCAGTTAAGTAGCAGAGGGGATTGTTAATCATTTTCAGCTACTTTGATGTTAATGAAATTACCAACAGGTGCACTAGATGGGCAACAATGAGACAACCCCCAAAACAGGAATGGTTTTACAGGTGGAGGCCACTGACATTTTTTTCCTTACTCATCTTTTCTGACTGTTTTTCACTAGTTTTGTATTTGGCTAGGATCAGTGTCACTACTGGTAGCATGAGGCGATGCCTGGACCCTATAGAGGTTGCAAAGGCAGTCCAACTCCTCTAGGATGGCACATCAATACGTGTCATTGCCGGAAGGTTTGCTGTGTCTCAAGAGCATAGAGGAGATTACTCTAGGAAAGCTGGACAGGGCCGTAGAAGGTCTTCAAACCATCAGCAGGATCGGTATCTGCCAGCAGGCCACTAGTGTGAATGTCTCTGACCAAACAATCAGAAACAGACTTCATGAGGGTGGCCTGAGGGAACGACGTCCTCTAGTTGGCCCTGTGCACACTGCCCAGCACCATAGAGCTCGATTGGCATTTGCAATTGAACACAAGATTTGGCAGGTCTGCCACTGGTGCCCTGTGCTTTTCACAGATAAGAGCAGGTTCACCCTGAGCACATGTAACAGATATGAAAGAGTCTGGAGAAGCCGTGGAAAACATTATGCTGCCTGTAACATCGTTCAACATGATCGTTTTGGTATTGGGTCAGTGATGGTCTGGGAAGGCATATCCATGGAGGGACACACAGACCTCTACAAGCCAGACAACGGCACCCTGACTGACATTAGGTATCAGGATGAAATTCTTTACCCCATTTTCAGACCCTACGCTGGTGCAGTGGGTCCTGGGTTCCTCCTGGTGCACGACAATGCCTGGCCGCATTTGGCGAAAGTATGGAGGCAGTTCCTGGAGGATAAAGAAATTGATACCATTGAATGGCCCCCACGCTCTCCTGACCTAAATCCAATAGAACACCCCTGGGATATCATATTTCGGTCCATCCAACACCACCAAGTTGTACCTCAGATTGTCCAGGAGCTCAGTGATGCCCTGGTCCAGATCTGGGAGGAAATACTCCAGGACACCATTCATCGTCTCATTAGGAGCATGCCCCGACATTGTCCGGCATGCATACAAGCAGGTGGGAGCCATACAAACTACTGAGTGCCATTTTGAGTTCCTGCTATGAAGTTTCAGCAAAATGGACTAGCCTGCTACATAATTTTTTCACTTTGATTTTCGGGTTGTCTTTGAATTCAGTCCTCTGTAGGTTGATACTTTTCATTTCCATCAAACAATGGGGCATCCTTATGTTCCTAACACATTTCACAGTCCATATCATTATAGATATCCAGAATGATATTTTTCCCCATTGAGATCCGATGTGTTTTCAAAGTGTTCCTTTAATTGTTTTGAGCAGTGTAGAATATATACAGAATATAGTTATGTATGCTTCCAATGGGGCAGTTCTAACAGTTTAAACTTGTTAATAAATGCCTGATGAACTCTGATTATAATATCAGTTTAAAGTTTAAGAAAATAAATGTAGATTATTTAAACATTTATTTTATTTATGAAAACAAGTATTTAATTATATAAGGTCATAAGGGATTCTTTGGAAATCATATTCAGAGAATGAGGGTATAATAACAAATATGCACAGATCAGAAGGCACACAATATTAGCTTACTGACAACAGGGGTACTTGTAAAATGCAAATTTTTAAAAAGGGGTAAATACAGGGGTTATACAAAAAAAATGGAAACACTACATGATTTGCAGGTATAAAAGTGATGACATGTTTCGTGTTAAAAGCAGAAGTGATGTAACATTCTTTTGCTTCTGCTGTGTGATGAGACACCTAGCTAACAGGTGGGAAGCCTCACGTTTGTCATTCACTGCGTGTGCTGCTTGTAATACAGAGTCATGTCAGAGCTTACTGAGCTTCAAAGAGGGCAAATTGTTGGTGCCGCTTAGCTGGTGCCTCTGTGACTGAAGTTGCCAATTTATTAGCCGTGAGGTACAGTATCAAAGATTATAACGGCATGTACAGTTTACAGGAAAACGTCATCTGATATGGATAAGCGTGGCTGACATGATGAACTGACCGAAAGAGACAAAAAGACATTGCGTAGGATTGTAACCCAGGATAAGAAAACAATTGCTGCAAAAGTGACTGCAGTGCTACATCTCAGTACAATGAAGACTGAGATTGAGTTCTGCAGTCACTTTTGCAGCAGTTGTTTTTCTTATTCCGGGTCACAATCCTGCACAATGTCTTTTTGTCTCATGCATGCAAAAAAATCCAACAGGCTGGTTGCACTGATGTTGATCAACTGGTTGACTTCAGTACAACCAGTCTACCCATAGATGGATCGAATCCTGGCCAGTCCCTGCTGAACCGGCCGAGATTTGATCCATCTATGGCCCTGTTGGATAAGTGCAGCGCAGTGTGGCAGGCAGTGAACACACAGAATATCGGTTGCCAGAAACAATGTGTTGTAAAAGAGTTCAACTTGTACAAACGGGCCAAGTGAGAAGGATCACTGTCTGGTATCACTTACAACAGCAAGGCAGCGGACCGAAGAGCCAAAAATGCCCACGATATCTACCACAAGGGGCGGAATGCAGCCTGGCTGGTCCAAGGGGAAGCCTCCTGATGAAGTAGACATGGTCCCTGTGCTCTCTCTGGTCCTCCGGAACCTTTCCTTAACGTTCAGCACTGTCCCTGACAGATGGAAAACCTGTCCTTACACTAGCCACTCACATAAAGCATGCAAAACCCTACAGTCAGAGTCAGGGGCGGACTGACAACTCATGGGGCCCCCGGGCAATAGGGGATCATGGGGACCCTGTGTCCTTGCCCAAACTCAAAAAAGCCTATGAAAAAGGTACCAGGGGCATCTCATGGGGCCCCCTACTGGCAGTGCCCGAGTTTCCAAATGGTCAGTCCGCCCCTGGTCAGAGTCTTAAATAGACCACATGGGGCACAAGCATCCAACCAGATCTCTGGCCCAAGTGCCCAAGAAACTCACCTCCTCTTAACTTCCTCCCCCATCTGCATTGCTACTGCACAGGAGCGCCACGTGCAGTGGAGATTACAGACTGCACCTGCCTACAGTTGGCTTTAGATTGTCAGCAATATAGATCTGTATTGCTAAATTCTGTAAGCAGAGCCCCTGTGTTTTTTATCTCTAGATACAAAGCAGAAGAATACCAAAACAAGATAAAAATTACATGGTGTTGGGGCTGGAAATCTATGCAGCAGAAGAAATGAAAATACAAAGTAAAGCCCACAGCATTAACAATAATGGAGATTGATTACATACAGAGGCCACCCATGAATTGGAATAGCATAAAGGTTTCATTGTAACAACTACTATTTAAGCAGCAGGATGATCTCATCTTTAGACGTGTATTAAACCATGAGACATAAGAGAAAAGTGCTGTTATTTGCTGTAATGGGTTGGAGAAAAAGGTAAGACATTTACAGCACATTGGGAGACATAGCTGCAAAAGAGAGCAAACAGCTCAATGGTTATTACATACACCAAAATAAAATGATTACGTGAGCCTCCAAGAAAATCCTTTTTTTTTTAACAAGATACACAATTTACACTCACTGGCCACTTTATTAGGTACACCTCTTCAAATGCTTGGTAGCACAAATTGTTAACCAGCTCAATGCATGTAGATATCTAGACGTGGTGAACACAACTTGCTGAAGTTCAAAGCAAAGATCAGAATGGGGAAGAAAGGGTATTTAAATTACTTTGAACATTGCATGGTTGTTGGTGCCAGATGGGCTGGTCTGAGTATTTCAAAAACTGCTGATGTACTGGGTTTTTCACATACAACCATCTCAAGAGTTTACAGAGAATGGTCCGAAAAAGAGAAAATATCCAGTGAGTGGCAATAGTGTGGGTGAAAACACCTTTTCGATGTCAGAGGCAAGAGGAGAATTGGCAGACTGGTTCGAGGTGATAGAAAGGCAACAATAACGCATGTCAATATGGACCATAATCTCTGAGGAATGTTTCCAACACCTTGTTGAATCTATGTCATGAAGAATTAAGGTAGTTTTGAAGGCAAAAGGGGGTCCAACCCGGTACTAGCAAGGTGTACCTAATAAAGTGGCCGGTGAGTGTATACAAGGGCACTAAGTATTTTTACCCAAATACCTATATTAGCCAGAGTCTGTTTATTTACCATCATTGACAAAATATTTAATGACTAAATTATATTCAGAACAAACTTCCCAAAGTACAAGAGAACAAAGAGCATAAAAATCAAGGGCACAATCAGAGGGCCCAGGTGTGAGAGCAAAGGGACACAAATTTGCACCTGGTTCTGGATTAATATTATGCACAAGTACTCCAATCTGTGAGATGGGTCCGGCGGTAACTTCCTCAGATTTAGAATCCAACTGAAGTTGCAGAGTTTGTACCATCTGTTGGATGTTGGCTAACAGGCATGATGAGGACTGGTCATTTGCCAGGATATCAACCAGACACCCACATTATAAATCCTCTTAGTACAGAACTGACCACAGCAAAATGCAGAAATCGTTGATGTCAAGAAAAAAATGGGAGTGTCTGATATGTTCGGGGACCAAACAGCCGAGAAGGCAAACAGGTGCTATGTTTTGGGTCAGAAACCCTAGTAGTGACAGTAGGCAGTGTAGGTGCTTAGGTGACCACGAGAGGTCCCCAGAGTGGGATGTTACCATAGAGGGTGAGGTAGTGCCAGCCCTGCCTCAACCAATGTGGGGCATCTGGGAAAGAGAGGTCTTTGTATACAGTATAGCTTAATGGAAGTTAATGGGAGTCCACCTGGCTTGTTGGCTATCGTGGGAATTGTTGCAAGGACCAAACCATGGCAAAGATGTAATCCTTTATGCTAGGTACACACGCAGAGTTTTTTTTTTCAACCAGTAGAATAGTTTACTACATCCAGGCATACGATATGGATGCAGGGATCTCCCCCCACCACGCTATTGTATTCTGACAGTGGAGACAGCAGGACCGTTTGTCAAAAGCTGGTCTAATGACCGACTTCTGTTGAACAGAGAGGGGTGCACATGGACTGAAAATTTAGCCAGTTGAGTCCAGCTGAAGCAGGTTTGTACTTGGCTTTAGGCTTTAACCCTGGGAGCTTCCCTTCAGGGAGGAAGCAGTGATGGAAAGGTGAAGGACTATCGGAACATAGTTTTCTATTTTGCATGGGATGCAGGACTCTGGCAGAAAGGTACAGTCTGATTCACCTATACCAGTCTACTAGACTTGGCTCTCTGCTTGTTATTGCTGCATTTACTGTTTGCAATTTTAAAGGAATGTGCTTTTTGTTGTTGGGACTCTTCCTTCTCCTAACCTATAGATGAGGATATACTTTGGAAACAACCAAATGCAGAGTGAAGATGCTGCTGATGTCCATAGCCATATGGCTTTAGGAAGGTATGGGATGGACTACTGGTGTTACTGGTTAAGTCAGAATGGGATACCCCCAGGAGTGCTCACATATTGGTGCCCAGGGGAGGATCCTAGTACCTGTGGAGTTTAAGGGGACCAACAATTGCCAGGCAGCAAATGTGGAGGTGGCCATTTTTGGTAAAGGCAGGGCATGTGTCCTCATGTCAGAATCTCCAGCAAGAACAGTAAACAGCATAACAGTGGCTCCACCTCGTCTCGCTCCAAATCACCTGAGACTAGCAGTCAGGGATGTCAATGCCTTCGATCGAACACTGCAGATATGCAGTTGTGAGGTTGCAGGCTCAGGAGTGCCTAAGCATCCTCATATGCCAGGAAGTGCACTGCTAATTTTCAGGAGAAATTTAAGACAAAAGGTAGTGGTGGTATTTTTTTGTTTTTTAAGTATGCTCGTAAAAGGTGTTGAGCCCACACATTAGGTACATTCAAATATAATCAATAAAAAAACCTTCTACAAGTAAACTCCCATTTTGCTTCAACTCCTAATACCTAAATAATACTATTAAATGGTATAATTTGCAACAAAAACTGCAGAAAAAGTAATGCAAGAACTACTTTAGATATCGCGCTGCAGCAAATTGCATGTTAAGACATTGATATTGACATTCACTAGATGCGATTTCAGGTGCAATTTCAATTAGCAAATTGTACCTGAAATCATACAGGTATGACCGGGCACTTAAAGTAGACAGAAACTATTTAATTCTAACAATAAGTACATTTATGTAAATAAACTTCTCTCACTTGCTTCCTTTTTGTTTGTTAAATACTTCTGGACCACCCACTCACGATGTACTGCAGGCGGGCTGCCCATGCAGGCGCAGTGATGCACTGACTGTACACAGCGTGTGTCTGTCAGCAACACAGGGCTCTGTAAAGAGGGATCAATCTCTCTGTTTCTCATTCCTGCAAAGCAGGGACAAGAAACAAAGAGATCTCTTAGTAAAAGCAGCACACTTTACAGATAGTTTATTTATTTATTTATTTATTTCAGGTACTTATATAGCGCCGTCAATTTACGCAGCGCATTACATATATATATATATTGTACATTCACATCAGTCCATAACCCTCAAGGGGTGTACAGTCTAAGGTCCCTAACTCACATTCATACATACACATACTAGGCACACATTTAACCCCTTGATCACTCTAGATGTAACCCTTCCCAGCCAATGTCATTAGTAGAGTGACAGTGTAGCAATCGTACATACAGAGATGGACGCGGTCATCCATCTTGCTCAAGACACTCCATCTTGTATATCTCTTTCCCTCCAATCCAACTCAGTAATGTGGTCTGTGTGTGTATGCTGAGTTCAAAAGGCATCAGGCCCCAGCTGGAGAGCTTCATGGTGATAAATCCCAAATTAGCTGGTGCCCGGGTGTCTGTTAGCTTCTCAATCTGAGATAATCGTAAAACCATAAACCAGTCCTTCACTGGGCTTCAAAGACATTCCAGCTAGCCATAAAACAGACCTCACATTTAAAACCCATTTTTCCATATAAGTTTATATCTTAAGGTAGGAAATAATTACATAAACATAAAGCATATATTCGGATAGCTCAGTTTAATACGAGTCGTCTTATATCTTACACCCTTAGTGGAAGTCTACAGTAGAGCAGAAAGCCATATAGTTCTAGCTGGAATAGTCAAATATGGCATGTTTGATATCTAGATGTTCAGCAGATGATTCTGCATATTAATCTACCTGTGGATAGAATGTTACATGTACCTAGTGAAGGTTATTGTCCTGGTATAACTTGTGAGGGATTTTGGTTCTAGCCTGAGTCCCCCGCCTACAACACCCATCCCCAAATGAGGCGATTGGTTCTCTGCTGTAAGGAGACACCCTGCTGAGTTCCTAGAAAAAGGCTGTTATGCTTGGAGCAGGAGGTAGAGTTGAAGAAATCTCCCTTTTAACATCAGAACCAACTTGGGAGAACGGCACCCTTTTGTTCTGAAACTTGATCTGCTTAACCCAGGACATTTGGCAAGTACTCTACCTCTCTAAAACTTCTTTCTGTTATCTCTTTACTGTGTTATTGCTCTCTGTATTTATATATATATATATATATTGGCTCCATCTTTTTCTGTAAATATTGTTATTGCACCCTTTTGACCTTTTTAGTAATAAATCCTATTATCTGAAAAGTGTTGAACTGTTTCTAATGCTCTTTAATGCAAACTAAGAATCCCTGTCTCTGAAGAGCGCTGTGTGTTGAAAACCTCTGTATACCTCTGCCTGCGGTGACAGTGGTATACAGATGATTATTCAAACATCATTGTGTTATTGCTAATATTGGCGAGTTTCCTCCTTTTCGCTACAAAAAGGTGGTGGTGGCAGTGTGAAGGGTTAATTGCGTAAGTAACCTGACCTAGTAACAATCACTTTCAGGCTGCTGGCACATAAATTGTGGTCCAATAGCTGGAAAATCTTTGTGCAGGGTGCAGCTAAGCCTGGCATTGTTACGCACGTGACAGCGCGGTTTTGGATTGGCTAGTCCTTCGGTCACGGGTTGGTGAGAAGGGCTAGGGTCTGACACCACGATCGTCACAGACAGTGTATAGTATTATCACTGATCACTGTATTAATGTCACTGGTGATGTCAGTGGCAGTTAGCTCCCTCAGCGTCAGTGCCATATCTCCTGCTGTTGTCGCAGTCCCATTATAAGTTATTGATCACCATAATTAATAGTATAAAGTAAAAAAAAGTTTGTTGTGTAACTTGTATAACTTTCACACAAACCAATCAATATACACTTATTGGGATTTTATTTACTAAAGACATGTAGTAGAATACATTTTGACCAAAATTTATGAAAATGTTCCAAAAAAATTTATTGGATATGTTTTATAGCAGACAGTAAAAAAATATTGTTTTTATTTCAAAATGTTCAGTCTTTTTTCATTTATATCCTGTAATATATAAAACCCAGTGGTGATCAAATACCACCAAAAGAAAGCTCTATTTGTTTGGGTACAACATTGCCAATTAAAGTAGCGCAGTGTTGAAAAGCAAAAAATGGCCTGGTCATGAAGTGGGGAGAATCTTCTGGAGCTGAAGTAGTTAAATATGCTGTTGAAAGTGTGTTATAATAACTTCCTGGAGTCAGCTGACAACACAGTGCCTCTGTTGCTGCAATGAAATCTCAAGCATTGTTATAAGCCCTGCCTAGTTACCAGTGTGAACTACAGAACACCTCCTCCAGTGAGGGGCGTGTTCTGTATTGTACAAACAAGGATCAAGCTAGTTCTCCATAGGTATACAGTACAGTGAGGACAGAAAGTGTATTAATTGTAAGGTCACCAGGTGAAAATAAAGGGAAAACAATCTGAACAAAGAAAACGAATGCAGCCAGAACATCTGGTATGGAGCGGTAATCTGTAATATATCATTTTTGTTCTTGAATTTAGGCACACACTATTACACTTAAGGAAAGTCGCATAGTACCGTCTTAATATCTGGTATTGAATCTGCACAGGAATTTCAAAGGAAGATAAATCGTGTGCACAGAGTAGTCTGTTTTGTGAATGATCTCTTAGTGTATAGTAGCACCAACAGAGAATGTAACCTTTTTTTTTCAATAGTTTTTAGACTTTTCAGCAGTTTACAATAGGGAGTCGGAACAGTGTTGTTGATGTAAATATTACAGGTACGCATTGCAAATCCCATCCAAATTAACCACTTACCTACCGGGCACTTATACGCCCTTCCTGCCCAAGACAATTTTCAGCTTTCAGCACTGTCGCACTTTGAATGACAATTGTGCAGTCATGCAACACTATACCCATATGATATTTTTATCATTTTTTCACACACAAATAGAGCTTTCTTTTAGTGGTATTTAATCGCTGCTGGGTGTTTTATTTTTTGTGCTATAAACAAAAAAAGAGCAAAAAATTTGAAAAAAAAAAGGTTTTGTTTCTATTATAAAATTTTGCAAACAGGTAAGTTTTCTCCTTCACTGATGTGCATTGATGAGGCTGCACTGATAGGCAGCACTAATGGGCACTGATAGGTGGCACTGATGAGGTGGCATGGATAGGTAGCACTGATGGGCGGCACTGATGAGCTGGCACTGATGATGCAGTACTGATAGGCAGCACTGATGGGCAGCACTGATGGGTGGCACTGATGGGGGGAACAGCTGGGCACTGGTGGGTGGCACTGCTGGGCACAGGTGGGTGGCACTACTAGGCACTGCTGGGCACAGGTGGGTGGCACTGCTGAGCACAGGTGGGTGGCACTGCTGAGCACTTGAGGGCGGCACTGGTGGGTGGCACTGCTGGACACTGATCATCAGGGCACTGATCATGCCCTGATGATCGATGCCTATCTGTCCTCTGACAATTGCCGGTTATCGGCAGAACTTTCCTCTCGCTGTGACAGCGTGAGGAAACTGCAGCCAATAATCGTCAACTGCATTTACCCGGTGATCTGCTGTGTCATTGGGCACAGCTGATCACATGGTAAAAGACCGCTGTGATTGGTAGTAAACACGATCCTTCATAGTGTGCCTGTGCCATTCCAACAGAGCTGCGTTCTGTGGCCCTGGACTCCAGTGCGCATGCGCGGAAGTAATGTTGTCGCAGCCTGGCCAGTCAGTTGGCTGGAGCTCTCAAACCTGAAAGGAAGACCGGGTGAAGATGGAAGCCTCTGCAGCAGTGACAGCGCTTCGCTGTAGGGCTTCGTTTTCGGGTAAGTTTTACATAATGCACTAGTATGTGATGCATACTAGCACATTATAACATTACCTTGCAGAGACTTTTGTTTTTTTCCTGCGATTTACTACTGCTTTAAATTGAACAGCATAGAGCTGAAGCCAAATTGAAAGCCTAAAGTTGAATATCCGGAGTAATATTGGTTAAATACAATAGTTAAAATGCCTTCTATGAGCCAATGAAGTATGTTGGCCACATTTTATCATCAGAAGGTCTGAAACAAGATCCAGACACAACTGAAGCAATCTCTCAGATGGGACCACCTGAAAAAACAGTCAGAACTAGAAACATTTCTAGGAACGAACAATTACCTGGCAAAATTCATCCCACATCTTGCAGATATATTCTCAGTTCTTGGGAAACATAAAAAAGTGAGATGTTCAGTAGATTTTTTACAAATGTGTATGTTCACATGTTTGTATTTTATAAATCATAGACTTTATAATTTTCATGTGCTTTTTTCTTCTGAAGTACCTGTTGGATTCTGCCGGTCACCTTTATTCCTTGTTCTAAATTGACCGCACAAAGCACAGAAACTAATCTGTGCTTGTGTGGTCAGTTTTCATCCTTTGGCTGGCCAGTCAGTGGTACAGGACACTGTGCAGACACACAGCATGCCAGTATTGCACTGGCAGCCCTCCAGCTGTTGCCAAACTACAAGTCCCATGAGGCATTGCAAGATTGACAGTTACAAGCATGACTCCCAAAGGCAGAGGCATGATGGGACTTGTAGATTTGCAACAGCTGGAGGGCCACCAGTTTGACATCCCTGTTACTGGGTAGCCTGTTCAGCTACCACCTCCCCAACCAATCTTAGCCTGCCTCTAGCACACTCCCTCTCCCAATCACAGTTTGTCTGTTGAACACGTCCTCCTTAAGCACAGCCAGCATCTTGCCTCAGGCTTAACAGACTATGGAATACAGGTACATTGTATATCTGCACAGTATCCTGTAACCCAGCCCCCACTATCAGGAAAACGAGAGGACAGATCACATGAGAGAACTTTTTAACTTTGTAAAAAAAAAAGAAGGAATGATAATTTCTGAAACTAACTAAAGGCAGTTATGGTCCTACATAGTTATCTTATGTATTAGAAAGTGTGTATAACATGGTATGTTTACAACTACTTTAAAGTGGAGTTCCACCCAAAAGGGAAAGTTCCGCTTTAATGCTTTGTCCCCCGCTCACCATTAAGTGGGGGGGGGGGAAGGGGGGGGAGAAGGTACCCGAATTTGACAGGTACCCGCTCCCACGTCCACTGCAATCGCTTAGGAGATCGGAAGATGCAATTATCCTCACTCCCTCCCCATAGTCTTCTGGGACACATGGCAGGTCCCAGAAGATTACGGGGCCATTCACAAAGTGCAGCACCTCTCACGCATGCGCAGTGGGCACCTGGCTGTGAAGCCGCAAGCTGTCACAGCTGGGTGCCCACACTAAAGATGCCAGTGCCAGGGAGAGAAGACGGCTGGTGAAACTAGCGGTGGTGAGGACACCACTGGACCGAGGGGAAGGTAAGTGTCTGTATTTTACAAGTCAGCAGCTACAGTTTTTGTAGTTGCTGACTTTTTTTTTTTCAGCTGGAACCCTGCTTTAAGTCTTGAAATACAAACAGGGGAAGCAGGGCAGTGCGTTAAGGATTCAGTTTTTCATCTAGGCATAGAGGTAGTGCAGTTAGCCACCCCATTCTCTCTGTTTGTAATCTAGTGATCTAGGAACCTCTTGATAAGGCAGGGGAGGTATTCACATATATACCCAATGCAATCCTTGATGTCTTGCATATAGAGAAAGAATTTCTTTTGTAGCGTTAGAAGCTTCCTTGTTGCCTGGAATCCCTCTCTAGCATACTGCCAAGTGACAGAAGAAGTTGTTGGCTTAAGAAATAATTTGTATTGCTGCAGTTCATAGGAAACCAATGTATGCTTTATTTATAGAGCCAACGTTCATTCATACCCAAATACAAAAGATATTTTTATGTAGAACAGTTCTATAAATATACTGTATTGTTGAGTGACTTGGGACAGTATATCGTATCACTTCTTCCTGTACATGGCATGGCCAGCTGGACTACAAGATGATATGTCTACAGAAATATATCTATACAAACTATTGAAGATAATTCTAGTTTCTGATACTTGCGATAGACTGCTGTACCAAGCTGTCAGCTTTCACTTATCCTCTTCACAGATCTGGTCCACTCCTCTTCCATCCACCCCCCTGCTACAAGATTCTCTCTATCTCAGAAACTAATGGATGCCTTCTATTGGCTGAATGTGTAGTCACATGCATTTACACTACTTGGCTATAACATCACTGGTAAGCTAGTATATATTCAGCTCAGGGCACTACAACAGTGCCTCAGCAAAAAGGTTCATTTTAGTTCCAGTCAGCTACGGGTTCCCATCTGGTAATCTTGATCATTACTTTTGGCTGTAGTGTCACGTACCTGATGGGAGACTGAATTGACGAGGTCGGCCTCACTTCTGTCACTAGCCCTGACCCCGCTGAAGTTGGAACAGAGGGAGTCTAGGGACCAGGGGGACAAGAGCGCCAGAGGTTTGCTTGCGGCTCTTGCAGATGATGACCTTGGTAGGCAGGATATCCTCTGATTTGGGTACTGTAGTAATAGACCAGGCAGGTACCGTGGATTGCCAGATGTACAGCAGAGCCAGGTTTGTAGCCAGGACACAGGAATGGAGCGGAGTCGTAGGATAGCCAGGGTCATAACATTCTGGCAGCGCGGTACAGGATCAGGAGGAAAAGCCAAAGTCAGGATCAGAGCCGAAGTCAGGAACCGGGGGCAGGAGAGTACTCAGAGTCGGGTCAGGAACAAGCCGGGTCAGCACCAAAGTAATCGCACAGAAACAAGCAGGACACAGGGAGGAGCTGAAGACCAGTCAGCACTGAGTCTGGGCAGAGGCGCACCTTAAATAGCCTGTCTGGCGCCAATAGCCCGTCTGGCATGTGTGCGTGCATGTGCGCGATCGCGCATTCCTGCGCGCCTGCGCACAACCGGCAATTCTTCTGTGGGATCTCTTTCGCGCATGCATGTTCCCGATCACGATTCTCTTTGTGGAGATCTCTTACATTGCCCCCCCTTAGGGGCAGCCTCCGGATGCCCACTAGGGCTTGTTTCTCAGGATGACAACGGAGGTAGGTTTGGACTATCCGTGGGGCATGGCCATTAGTGGACGGTTCCCAGGAATTATCCTCTTGTCTATAACCCTTCCATTTGATGAGGAACTGGGTTTGCCCGCCCCTCTTTCTACAAGTCAAGATAGCCTCTACTTCGTACTCTTCATTTCCCTCCACCAGCAGTGGAGCAGGTGCTTCTGAATTCTGGTTTGGAAACCCACTTGGGACGTGTGGTTTTAATAGAGAACAATGAAATACCGGGTGGATCTTCAAGTTAGCTGGTAGTTCCAATTCAAATGACACGGGGTTAACCCTTCTCTTGATGGTAAATGGTCCCAGGTATTTTGGACCAAGCTTCTTTGATGGACAACTCAATTTCAGATTGGCTGTGGACAGCCAGACTCTATCTCCTTGTTTCAATTTCAAGTTGCCCCTTCTCTTTCTATCAAAAAATTTTTTGTTACTCACTTGCGCCTCAGAAATCTTTTTTTGTAGCACTTTGCTGTTCCTCCTGAGGATCTCCATACTTTCTTGTACCGCCAGAACAGCAACCTCCACTGGTATTTCTGGAAGAAAGGAGGGATGGTATCCGTAGTTAGAGTAAAAGGGGGATTGTTTGGTGGTGGAATGGATGGAATTATTATAAGCAAATTCCGCTAGAGGAAGGAGTGATGCCCAGTCATCCTGTGAATATGAGGAGAAGCATCGGAAATATTGCTCCAGAGTTTGATTTGTCCTCTCCGTTTGTCCATTTGTCTGTGGATGATAGGGGGAGGAGAAGCGTAACTTGATTTCTAATGCCTCGCACAGAGCTTTCCAAAATTTTGACGTCAATTGCACCCCCGATCAGACACGATATTCAAGGGAACGCCATGTAGTCTTACAATCTCCTTGATGAAAGCAGAAGCAGTTTCCGTAGCAGAAGGAGTCCCTTTCAAGGGAATGAAGTGGGCCATCTTGGACAGGCGATTAACTACTACCAAAATAGTGGTGAATTCCTCAGATGGGGGGAGTTACACAATAAAATCCATGGAGATCATGATCCAAAGCTTTTCTGGTATGGGCAAGGATTCCAACAGGCCCCAAGTCTTGGCTCTATCAGATTTGTTCCTCAGACAGACTGTGCAAGATCTCACATAATCCTGGCAATCCTTTACTGCGTTAGGCCACCAAAAAGAGCGAGAGACTAAATCAGATGTTTTGCGAATCCCAAAGAGACCTGCTAAGGGATGGTCGTGACATCTCTGGAGAATGAGTGCTCGAAGTTCTTCGGGTACAAAGATCTGTCCTTTGTGGAAGTACAGGCCATCCTTAGGTTGCAGTTGCATATCTATGGGAGGTGGAAGCTTGTCCATGGCTTCTTTTATCTGAGTTACGAGATCGGTCTGTAGAAGTAGAAAGTTCTTGGCAGGCAAGTTTGTGTCAGGTTCAGACTGCACAATTGGGTCAGGAAACATGCAGGGGAGTGCATCGAGTTTGCCATTTTTTGATCCCAGGCGGTAAGTCAGATGGAAGCTGAAGCGTGAGAAAAATAGTGCCCATCTTGCTTGTCGTGGCCTGAGTCGCTTTGCTGTTCTCAGGTACTCTAGGTTTTTGTGGTCAGTAAAGATAAGAATGGGATGGGCTGCTCCCTCTAGAATGTAGCGCCATTCTTCAAGTGCTGCCTTGATGGCAAGTAACTCCCTGTCTCCCACATCATAATTACTTTCAGAAATACTCAATTTCCGAGAGAAGAAAGCAACAGGATGCAGGAGGGATTTGGGCCCCTGCCTTTGTGACAAGATGGCTCCTACTGCGTTGTCCGAAGCATCAACTTCGAGGATGAAGGCCAGAGCAGGGTCTGGGTGTTTCAGGATGGGTGCGGTCGTGAACATGGTCTTCAACTGCTCAAAGGCTGTTTGGGCCTCAGAAGTCCATTTGAAGGGAACATGTTGCCTGGTGAGCTGTGTCACTGGTGCTAGGATTCCAGAGAAGTCCTTGATAAACTTTCTATAGAAGTTTGCGAATCCTAAAAAGCTCTGCACTGCTTTCCTATCTTCAGGGATAGGCCATTCTAAGACGGCGGACACCTTCTGAGGGTCCATAGAGATGCCTTCAGGAGTGATCACCAGCCCAAGAAATTGGATAGATTGTTTCTCGAACTTGCATTTTTCGGCTTTTGTCTAGAGGTGATGCTGGCGTAGTCTATCTAGTGTCTTCTTCACATGGTCACGATGACTTTCGATGGAACATGAAAAAACCAAGATGTCATCCAGATAAACGATCAAAAATAGGTCCAGGTAGTCCCAAAATACATAATTTACCAGGTGTTGGAAAGTTGCTGGGGTGTTACAAAGACCAAAAGGCATTACCAAATATTCAAAATGCCCGAATCTGGTTCAGAAGGCTGTCTTCCATTCGTCCCCTTCCCGAATTGTCACCAGATTGTAAGCGCCCCTCAGATCTAACTTGGAGAAAAAACATGCTCCTCGCAACCCTTTAAATAATTCGAGGATCAAAGGAAGGGGATAACGGTTTTTGACCATGATTTTGTTCAAGTCCCGATAGTCTATACAGGGTCTGAAAGTGCCATCCTTCTTTTTCTACAAAGAATATGCCGGCTACTGCTGGTGAAGTAGATGGCCGAATGAACCCTTTTTCCAAGCTTTTGTCTATATACCCCCGGAGAACTTTTAATTTGACTTCGGATAGAGGGTAAATTCTACCGAAAGGAATTTCGGTGCAAGGCAGGAGTTCAATTGGACAGTCATAGGGGCGATGCGGAGGAAGGGTGTTTACACTCTTTTTGTTGAACACATCTAGATACTCGTGGTATGCCGTAGGGACAAGCTTCATGGTTTCAGGAGCAGAGTGGATACCGAGAAGAGGATTTGTCACACCTGTCTCCTTGAAAGTGCAGTGAGTCCGGCAATATTCCGAAGGGAAAGAGATCTCCCCAGACAACCAATTGATGGTTGGGTTATGTACTTTTAACCAAGGCATACAGAGGATAATTGGAAAAATCAGAGAGGTGATAATATCCAGACATAGGAATTCTTGGTGTCCTGAGAGAGAATAGAAAATACTGGCACGGTTTGTTGTGTTACCGGACCAGAACTGATACCAGACCCGTCTGCCAGATGAACGGCAAGCCTTTGAGTTTTAGTGCGGAGGGGAATCTGATTCTGAGTAGCAAAATGAGAGTCCATAAAGCAGCTACAGGCACCTAAGTCGATGATGGCCGGGACCGTGATGGTCCTTTCGGCCAGTTGTAGTTGCAGATGGAAAGAGAGGTGCGTCCGGTTTGTTTCCTGAGGATGCATCATGTAGAAGAAGTTGGGAGAAGGTTTGTGAGGTTTAATTGGGCAGGTAGCCACGAAATGTCCTGCTTCACCACAATAGAGGCAGAGATTAGACTTCTGCCATCGGAGGCGTTCTGCTGCGGATAACTGTGGTCTCCAAAAGCTCCTAGCTGGATTGGTGGGTGATTCAGACGAGACAACATCTGTAGCAGGCCCAACTTCAGGGCATAACAGAAGTTTCCCACTAGTCTTTTCGTTCGACCTTTCCCGGATTCGGCGGTCAATATGGATCGTTAAGTCTATCAGACTCTCCAATCTTGTTGGTACCCCCACTCGGGCCAGCTCATCCTTCAGGTGTGTCAGAGAGACCAAGGCAGAACTGATAATGGAGAGCAGACTTGTTCCACTGAGTATCGGAGCTCCAGATACAGAAGTCTGTGACATAATCCTCCACAGGCCTTTGGCCTTGTTGTAGCTTACTGATCATAGATTCCACAGTTTGGCGCTAAAAGGGATCTGTGTAGATCTGTGCCATTGCTGAGAAGAAAGAATCCACAGAGGTTAGTGCCGGATCATGCTGTTCCCGAAGATGATATGCCCAGGACTAGGGTTCATTTCCAAGAAGGGTGATGATAAACCCAACTTTAGTATTTGGTAAGGAGAAGGTCCTGTGGAGTAGGGAAAAATATAACTCACAGGAGCTACGAAAAGTCCTGAACTTTTGGCGATCTCCTTGAAAGAACTCAGGCATAGGTACCTGGGGTTCCGGTAGGACAGATGTTTCAAGGAACATACTAGTCTCTGTTTGAGTAGCTGTACCAAGGGTTGCTGTGTCTGGGAGGACATTAGAATCGGTTTGCAGTTTACTCTCCACGTGTTTGAAATTTCTTTGTAGGTTGTGTATCACGTTGAACAAAGAAGTCACAGCTTGGCGAATGTCCCCCAGTTGTGAGGCCTCCCTTTCAGACTCCATCATTGGCTGACTGGTACTGTCACATACCTGATGGGAGACTGAATTGAACTGACGAGGTCAGCCTCACTTGTGTCACTAGCCCTGACCCTGCTGAAGTTGGAACAGAGGGAGGGAGTCTAGGGACCAGGGGGACAAGAGCGCCAGAGGTTTGCTTGCGGCTCTTGCAGATGATGACCTTGGTAGGCAGGATATCCTCTGATTTGGGTACTGTAGTAATAGACCAGGCAGGTACCGTGGATTGCCAGATGCACAGCAGAGTCAGGTTTGTAGCCAGGACACAGGACTGGAGCGGAGTCGTAGGATAGCCAGGGTCATAACAGTTGGGCAGCGAGGTACAGGATTAGGAGGAAAAGCCAAAGTCAGGATCAGAGCCGAAGTCAGAAACCGGGGGCAGGAGAATACTCAGAGTCGGGTCAGGAACAAGCCAGGTCAGCACCAAAGGAATCGCACAGGAACAAGCAGGACACAGGGGGGAGCTGAAGACCAGTCAGCACTGAATCTGGGCAGAGGCACCTTAAATAGACCGCCTGGTGCCAATCTTCACCGTGCATGTGCACGTGTGCATGCATGTGCGCGATCACGCATTCCTGCGTGCAACTGGCAATTCTTCTGCGGGATCTCTTTCGCGCATGCGCGTTCCTGATCGCGATTCTCCTTGCGGGGATTCTCTTACATGTAGTCTGGCTATTGATATGTTTACCACCAACCCAACCTTCCAACTAGTTTTATTTTTTTACAAAGCTTGTCTCCACCTGTATTAACCTTACCTGCTCATAAATACATTTCCACCCAGGGGCGGACTGACCATTGCCCGAGGGCCCGGGGTCAGTAGGGGGCCCCATGAGATGCCCCTGGTACCTTTTTATAGGCTTTTTTGAGTTTGGGCAAGGACACAGGGGCCCCATGATCCCCTATTGCCCGGGGGCCCCATGAGTTGTCAGTCCACCCCTGTTTCCACCTCTACAATCTGGTACTTTGCCTTGTTATCTTACTGATCGTAAGCTGTCACCAGTAAGACAAAACCTGGTACTAAGTTTAAGCTGACATTCCTTGCAGGAAGTCATGCCAGAGACTTGGCACACCAAAGGCTCCAAGCACATCTACTGGCAATACAAATTATTTCAAGTGTTACTAAACCCAGGACCCTGCATTCACTACATCTGGTCTCCCACAGTACACACAACATGGAAATGCAATTATTGTAGTAACTATAGACTGCTAAATACCTTTTTTCATCAGCAGTATATAGCAGTCTTGTGACTTCTATCAGTGTCCAGCCGAGCACTGGTTAAAGCTTGTAGAAGGAGTTTTCTTTCTGCTATAGGAGGATGCAGAACCCCTGACCTCTGTCTGACAGTGCTGATTGGCCCTGTGCTGATCACATGCACTCTCCTAAGAAAAAAGAAAACTCTTGCAATACCAACCGAAAACTGAGCATGTGCAGAGTGTCTCCACACAATATGTCTTCTCAGGAGATAAGAAGGGGACACTGGAAGAAGGGGAGGATCAGATAAGTCAGGATCAAACAGACTTTTTACACAATGCAGAGGATTAACCCCTTAGGTTCCTCATTGAGTGTATCAGGCATGCTTTACTGCATATACAGACTGATTTTACTGTTGTGGGTTTAGTAACACTTTAATAATGTATGTGATAATTGTCACTCAAATACTGGGGGCAAAAAACATTCAAGACCCAAGTGGATTTAATTATCACCAGTTTTCTCTTTTCCCCTACAAAATTTTATACTAAATGGCTGTTATAATGTCAAAAAGTTAAATTGTAAATGAGATCTGGAACTAACACAGAAAGGCCTAGGCATGTATGCAGAGCGGACCCAGGAACTCAATCATAGAAATCTCATCCGCCAAGAGAAATAAGACATTGTCTGGTGGTTTAATTCTTCAGCATCTACCAATAAAAATACATCACTTATGGTGAGTGAGTGAATCTAAGCCATCACTGGTATACAATCCTTAGGGCCCTACATGGTTCGATGACTCCCTGTAAATGACAGGCTGAAAAAATCAACATGACACTTGGCTGGCATATACTTGGCTGGCATACAACAGAAGCACATCTGTACTTTCCTTCCTTTGACACTCTTCAGATAAGCTCGCACTTGGGCAGCTTCTGAGACGCGATCTTAGGTGGATAGCCATTTAGATGGGGGCTAAGCAGCCACTGTCAGGTGTTGGGGAGGTAATCATGCCGTCTCTGGAATGCCTGTTTTGTTTCCTTTTAGTTTCCTCAGGTACAGTGATTTATAATGGAATAAATGTGCTGCAACTGCGAGCCAAGCATTTGACTTGCAGTAGTGGCATTGCCCTATTGACTTGACTAAGGTGGTGCCATGTCTCAACTGTATGGCACTATTTATTTTTATTCTAATTTTATTGAGATTATTGTAGAAAAAGAAAGTGCATCTCACTAAATAATAGACAGTAGTCACTGATACAAAGAGCCACAGTAAAAGCCACAGTAAAAATGCATAGTACAGCAGTGACAGGTATACATAGCCAATGTTCATGAGGTCTCCTGAGATGTCATATATTACATCACTTATATATTGGGAATAAAGGTATAGGGAGATTTAGAAAAATATCATCATAGCTCTGACGTAGCAATCTACAGGAGTGTGTTAACTCAGGTTAATGGTCACCTATTTAGGATCACAATGCTGACATTCAATCTCAAGTAAAGGGAGGTTGGAAAGCTAGAAAGTTATAGGGGTATAGTAGTATGTGGTCAAACCCACATAAATTCAGGTTCCTGGAGGGCTAATACAGATATATATATGAGAAGGAAGAACAACAAGTTGTAAAGAAGGAAGAGGAAAAAAGGGGGGAAGGGAGGATGGGAACTGGACAGTATCTAGTACGGGGAGAGGGTGGGGGTCTCCCCTCCTTGGACCCATATGCCACCTCTTACTCCACAGAACACAGCCGCATTAGAGTCCCAGGGATCATGCCCATGAGACACCTTTTACAAATATGTAAAAAAATCTGAAATGGAACCATAAGGTAGCATTTTGATGGGTAGTCAGAAATGGTAAAATCATTGCTTGTCCACCTGATTTTACCACCCCCCTCCCTACCCAGAAAGAAATCTTGAAAATCTGATAGAATCTAATACATCTTCCAAATCATAGCATGATTGGCCAGCTTGAAACAAACCTCTGCCAAATTAAACAAAGTAACTTAATATCTGCATTCTGAAACCTCTAATATGAAATATGCTACAGAGAGACATAGTGCATAATAACACAATAAACAAACACATAGTGTACAGCCATTTCAATATATAAAATCACAGCGCCTGTTATCACTAATGATCTTTTCTCTCTGTAAACAGTGTCTCTGCAAGACATTTGCTTTTTAGCTAGTTTTATATTATAAAAAGGAGACAGTGTCCATAAAGATATAGTGAAATCACTCCAAGCCCTAACCACAAAAATGACTGTAATTGTGAAGGAATAGTAACTATTGTTTTTTTTTCTGTTTAGGTTCCATGATTATAATTTTCATATGTTCTGTAAACGGAACCTTTTTCCAATTCAGTTGTTGGCAGCGTGTAACATTCCTGCCGTGTTTGGGGCTATTACTCCCTTTTTTCTGTGTTTCTCAAAAGAACCAAGCCTTTACCGAGAAGGAAACCTGGCATTGTTTTCTACAGTAATTGAATGTAGGAAATCTCTTTGAAACCTACAGGGGTCTGAAGTGCAACGCAAATAAATAATAGTCCAATTGGCTTTAATAGAGCTTTTTGTTACGGAAAATATTTGAATATGGTGAAGTGTTAGGGAAGGTCTCATAATGAACTGCTTCTTCGCATATTATTGTATTGTTATCTGCTAAGGAGCTATGTTTTTTAAAACTCTGAGGATAAAAATAATAGTATCCATGTATTAAGAGTCTGAAAGAGGTGTTGCTTGCAAGAACCAATCAAATTCTTCCTTATATTTCCATAACTACTGTATATGTGAAAAAAATAACATATGGAATCTGATTTACTGTGTGCTGTTCAGTGTTAATTTCGTTGACCAAAATATTTTCATCATAATTTTCATCAAAGGCATGTTTCCAATGATGAAAATTAAATGAAAATCAATTAGCATTGTCAAATGACGAAAATCAATTCAAATCAAAATGTGAGGGAGGGACATTTACCCACGTGAACTTCCACTTTCCTCCACCTGTAATGCCTATGAGTGTTTCCTTTCCCAGCAAGCAAGGTAGTGACCATAGTGTGCCAGCACTGTGCAGCATTACAGGCCTTCTCAGATGACCATCCAGAGCACTGTGTGCATTACAGACCTCCTCAGACTGTCCAGACAGCACTGTGTGCATTATAACCTCTTCAGACCTTCCACAGAGCACTGTGTGCATTATAGGCCTCCTCAGGTGACCATTCAGAGCACTGTGTCCATTATAGGCCTCATTATGTGACCATCCAGAGCACTGTGTGCATTAGAGGCCTTCGCCGGTGACCATCCAGAGCACTATGTGCATTAGAGGCCTTCTCAGGTGACCACCCAGAGCACTATGTCCATTAGAGGCCTTCTCAGGTGACCACAGAGAGCACTATGTGCATTAGAGGCCTCCTCAAACTGTCTAGTCCAGACTGTGCCAGTCTGGTTTTGAACCTGGGGGCCTTCTGTGCTGCAGCTTTGTCCACTCTGTCACTGCAGGGTCCGAAGATCTTCAGCATAGACTCTGCTTGGTGTTTTTACCCTGAGGACTCATTAGCTCCACCTGCCTTCCAGCTGCAGTCAATCTCTAATCAGATCAGCTTGTAAATAGCAAGACTTCCTGTTCTCTGTGCCTGATTATGTGGATTTGTCCCCTGGGTGTGTGTGGTCCTGAGGAACTACTGGATCTTTGGACTTTTGCCTGTTTTCTTGAATGCTCTCTTTGCCTGATGATTCTGCATTACTCTGCCAGTCTGTGTATGACCCTGCCTGTCTCTGACCGTGCTTCCGGATTCTGACTTTGTATCTTGCTGTCAAAATTTGTTGCTGAACCGACCTGCCTGACTATGCTAATGCCTCAACCCCCAGCCAAAGCTCTACCCTGGACTAAAACTTTCTACAGGTACCTTACAGTCCAGAGAACTACATTACAGCATTACAGGCCTCCTCAGACTGGATACTGAACCTACCCTATACACCCCTCCACTTAAACAGATAAATTGCTTGTAATTTTCCTATAATGAAGACATACAGTATACAGTATCTCACAGAAGTGAGTACACCCCTCACATTTTTGTAAATATTTTATTCTATCTTTTCATGTGACAACACTGAAGAAATGACACTTTGCCACAATGTAAAGTAGTGAGTGTACTGCTTGTATAACTGTACAATTGCTGTCCCCTCAACATAACTCAACACACAGCCATTAATGTCTAAACCCGCTGGCAACAAAAGTGAGTACACCCCTAAATGAAAATGTCCAAATTGGGCCCAATTAGCCATTTTCCCTCCCCCGTGTCATGTGAGTCGTTAGTGTTACAAGGTCTCAGGTGTAAATGGGGAGCAGGTAGAAGGTGTGTTAAAGTTGGTGTTATCACTCTCACTCTCTCATACTGGTCACTGGAAGTTCAACATGGCACCTCATGGCAGAACTCTGAGGATCTGAAAAAAAGAATTGTTGCTCTACATAAAGATGGCCTAGGCTATAAGAAGATTGTCAAGACCCTGAAACTGAGCTGCAGCATGGTGGCCAAGACCATACAGCGGTTTAACAGGACAGGTTCCATTCAGAACAGAAAGCCCAAAAACAGTTTGCTGAAGACAAGCAGACTAAGGACATGGATTACTGGAACCATGTCCTGTGGTCTGATGAGACCAAGATAAACTTATTTGGTTCAGATGGTGTCAAGCGTGTGTGGCGGCAACCAGGTGAGGAGTACAAAGACAAATTTGTCTTGCCTACAGTCAAGCATAGTGGTGGAAGTGTCATGGTCTGGGGCTGCATGAGTGCTGCCAGCACTGGAGAGCTACTGTTCATTGCAGGAACCATGAGTGCCAACATGTACTGTGACATACTGAAGCAGAGCATGATCCCCTCCCTTCGGAGACTGGGCCACAGAGTAGTATTCTAACATGATAACACACTTCCAAAACGACCACTGCATTGCTAAAGAAGCTGAGGGTGAAGGTGATGGACAGGCCAAGCATGTCTCCAGACCTAAACCCTATTGAGCATCAAGGTCTCTAACATCCGCCAGCTCCATGATGTCATCATGGAGGAGTGGAAGAGGACTCCAGTGGCAACCTGTGAAGCTCTGGTGAACTCCATGTCCAAAAGGATTAAGGCAGTGCTGGAAAATAATGGTGGCCACAAAAAATATTGACACATTGGGCCCAATTTGGACATTTTCACTTAGGGGTGTACTCACTTTTGTTGTCAGTGGTTTAGACATTAATAGCTGTGTGTTGAGTCATTTTGAGGGGACAGCAAATTTACACTGTTTTACAAGCTGTACACTCACTACTTTACATTGTAGCAAAGTGTCATTTCTTCAGTGTTGTCACATGAAGAGATACTGTATATGTATTTCTGTTCCATTATTTTGTATTTTTTTCACTAACTCTGCATTGACTATAAGGTTATACACCTGTCATCCTTATGACTTCCTTTCATTTTCTACATTATGAGTTTTAGACAGTTATGAATAAAGGTGAAGTTTAAGGTCATAGTCAGTTTGGTGTGTAGGTATAGTGCACCCGTGCTGCTATTTCTCTATTAATATTTCTCACGTAAAGACCAGTCTTACAGTATATGTATACATCAGGTAGTTGTTTGTTTGTTTGTTTGTTTTGACCTTTTGCCTCCCAGACCATCCATAGCACTGTGCATTACAAGCCTCCAGTCCTCAGACTGTAAAGAGCACTCACTGTACATTACAGGCCTCCTTAGCCTGTCCCAACATTCACTGTGCATTACAGGCCTCTTCTGACCATCCAGAGCACTCACTGTGCATTACAGGCCTCTTCTGACCGTGCAGAGCACTCACTGTGCATTACAGGCCTCTTCTGACCGTGCAGAGCACTCACTGTGCATTACAGGCCTCTTCTGACCGTGCAGAGCACTCACTGTGCATTACAGGCCACCTCTGACCGTCCAGAGCACTCACTGTGCATTACAGGACTCCTCTGACCGTCCAGAGCACTCACTGTGCATTACAGGACTCCTCTGACCGTCCAAGGCACTCACTGTGCATTACAGGACTCCTCTGACCGTCCAGAGCACTATCTGTGCATTACAGGCCACCTCTAACCGTCCAGAGCACTTACTGTGCATTACAGGACTCCTCTGACCGTCCAGAGCACTCACTGTGCATTACAGGCCACCTCTGACCGTCCAGAGCACTCACTGTGCATTACAGGACTCCTCTGACCGTCCAGAGCACTTACTGTGCATTACAGAACTCTTCTGACCATCAAAAGCACTCACTGTGTATTAAAGGCCTCTTCGGACCATCCAGAGCACTCACTGCACATTACAGGCCTCCTCGAACCGTCCAGGGAACTCACTATATATTACAGGCCTCCTTGGACCGTTCAAAGCACTCACTGTGTATTACAGGCCTCTTTGGACCATCCAGAGCACTCACTGCACATTACAGGCTTCCTCGGACCGTCCAGAGCACTCAGTTTGTATTACAGGCCTCTTTGGACCTTCCAGAGCACTCACTGTACATTACAGACCTCCTCAGACCTTCCAGAGCACTCACTGTACATTACAGACCTCCTCAGACCTTCCAGAGCACTCACTGTACATTACAGACCTCCTCAGACCTTCCAGAGCACTCATTGTACATTACAGTCCTCCTCAGACCTTCCAGAGCACTCACTGTACATTACAGACCTCCTCAGACCATCCAGAGCACTCAATGTACATTACAGACCTCCTCAGACCTTCCAGAGCACTCAATGTACATTACAGACCTCCTCAGACCTTCCAGAGCACTCACTCTACATTACAGACCTCCTCAGACCTTCCAGAGCACTCAATGTACATTACAGACCTCCTCAGACCTTCCAGAGCACTCACTGTACATTACAGACCTCCTCAGACCTTCCAGAGCACTCATTGTACATTACAGGCCCCCTCAGCCCGTCCAGAACACTCAGTGTGCATTACACGTCTCCTCAGGCTATCCAGGCCATTCTCACTTCCATCTACAGTACTTCCCATCCCTACTTGGTGCACAAACTGTACAGAAATGTCGGCATCTGGGAGAAAGAGAAGCTTTTTGGATGCATTTTATATTTGATGCTAAGGAGAAAAAGACTCTTTGCAAACCATGCGCAGTGACAATCGCTGGTTAAAATACAACAAACTTGAAGCATTATTTGCAGACGAGTCATCCCGAATTTCATACAAAGGTAAGCACACTTAACTGCACTTTTATTGAGAAAAATAAATTCTCCTCTACAGGGGCGTATCATGAAATCAGTGGGCCCATATGCAAGATCAAAAGTTGGCCCCAGGCAATGTTAAAGAAAAAATGTGGCACGCAGAGCCAAGGTAGGTGTGGTTTAAATTGCGCTTTTAAAATGGATGTGGCTTAACCTCCCTAGCGGTATGATTATGTCAATATTTCTGTGCTCAAAGCGGTACATTTTTTTGCATGGAAATATGTCGTTTTTTTATTGTAGGCCTGTAATTTTTAGGAATAACTCACTGAAATCTGCCCGAGTCTAGTAAACATCCTGGGTATGATAAAATTTGAAACACGAAATCATAAATTATAATATCATAAACAATCATAAAAAATAATAATATAATAATACATTTAATTCAATAATATAATCAAACCAAAAACACTGAAATTTGAAATATAGCGCCAAGTTCGCACATTGCTGAGCAAAGTCGCAAAATCGTTTTCAGTGTCTGATGACGAATTTCCCCACGAATCATTATCACTCAATTCTGCAAGTGGTTCTGATTTACTATCACTGTTCTCTAGCTGGTCTAAAACCGCTTTTGACCTAAAGGGATGCTTTTTGGACACCATGGACATTTCTCAGTTTCCAGGCAGAAAGAACAGTAAAAATGCAGGCAGGGCACAGGACAAAGCAGTAGGGACAAAATGTATGTGAAATGCTTTGAAACAGTAATGTTTTACTATGTGATTTTAGTGTATTAGTGAATGTCACTTTTTAACCACTTCCCAACCGGCCGTTGCATATAAATGGCCGGACGGTGGCAGTGCAGGGTCGGGTGGCCGTTTATAAACGGCCTCCCCGCACCCTGCTTGTGCGCGCTCCCTGGGAGCGCGCAGCACCGCGATCCGGTGCCCGCTGTGTCCTCCGGACACAGTGAAACACCGACCGTCGGACGGGACCTCTGTACGAGGTCCCGATCATGTGATCACTGATTGGCCAATCAGTGATCACATGCAAAGTAGTAAGCAAGATGTCACTTGTGACATCATTGCTTACTACGTGTGAAATCTGTGAATGATCACAGAGGTCACAAGGTACAAGGCTATTCACAACAGCCTTGTACCATGTGACAAGCTGTGACCAATCACAGCTCACTCAGTACTTCTCAATGAGTGCAAGAATGCAGACAGAGAGAAAGAGAAATGATTGCTTTTACATCATATATGGGTGTAAAAGCAATCAGTGTAAAAAAAAAAAAAAAATCTTCATCACCCCCACAAGTAGTACAGTGTCACCATGGTTGACAAACATGAAGACAAAAATCAAAAAGAGACTGGTTGCTGCCCGGAGAGTATCTATTTGCACTGATTTGTGGACAAAAAAAAGGACTAACAGCTTCATTCCTTGCTATAAGTGCATGACCCTTGAACAAGTAGTCCACCCACACACTGCACAGTCAATCAAATCATCACAAATGCTTATGGTGGCAGCATTTATAAAACCACAGCAGCAGAAGTACCACCCAGCT
Organism: Staurois parvus; assembly: GCF_062004578.1. Taxonomy (NCBI): domain Eukaryota; kingdom Metazoa; phylum Chordata; class Amphibia; order Anura; family Ranidae; genus Staurois; species Staurois parvus. The sequence goes on from NW_028317825.1 coordinate 9,688,919, forward strand.
CTACTGAGGAAGACTCTCCCATGACGGAGAGTGACTCTGAGACTGAGAGTCCAAAACTGATGATCTGAAGTGAGCCATTTTTATTTTTTAATATTCTTTTACATGATGACCATTATTTATCACATATGTAAATAGAACATGCAGCGCTAGTAGAATTCTAAAAATGAAACATGCGATCTTAAAATGCGATAGTCAAAACAATAACAACCTAAACATTGCTTGATTATATACAGTGGGGATCGAAAGTTTGGGCACCCCAGCTAAAAATTTGTATTAATGTGCATAAAGAAGCCAAGGAAAGATGGAAAAATCTCCAAAAGGCATCAAATTACAGATTAGACATTCTTATAATATGTCAACAAAAGTTAGATTTTATTTCCATCATTTACACTTTCAAAATAACAGAAAACAAAAAAATGGCGTCTGCAAAAGTTTGGGCACCCTGCAGAATTTATAGCATGCACTACCCCCTTTGCCAAGCTGAGACCTGCCAGTGTCATGGATTGTTCTCAGTCATCGTCTGGGAAGACCAGGTGATGTCAAGCTCAAAGGTTTTAAATGCCCAGACTCATCTGACCTTGCCCCAACAATCAGCACCATGGGTTCTTCTAAGCAGTTGTCTAGAAAACTGAAACTGAAAATAGTTGACGCTCACAAAGCTGGAGAAGGCTATAAGAAGATAGCAAAGCGTTTTCAGATGTCAATATCCTCTGTTCGGAATGTAATTAAGAAATGGCAGTCATCAGGAACAGTGAAAGTTAAAGCAAGATCTGGAAGACCAAGAAAAATATCAGACAGAACAGCTCGCAGGATTGTGAGAAAAAACAATTCAAAACCCACGTTTGACTGCACGATCCCTCCAGAAAGATCTGGCAGACACTGGAGTTGTGGTACACTATTCCACTATAAAGAGATACTTGTACAAATATGGTCTTCATGGAAGAGTCATCAGAAGAAAACCTCTTCTATGTCCTCACCACAAAAATCATCGTTTGAACTTTGCAAATGAACATATAGACAAGCCTGATGCATTTTGGAAACAAGTTCTGTGGACCGATGAGGTTAAAATTGAACTTTTTGGTCGGAATGAGCAAAGGTACGTTTGGAGAAGAAGGGGCACAGAATTGAATGAAAAGAACCTCTGTCCAACTGTTAAGCATGGGGTTGGATCAATCATGCTTTGGGGTTGTGTTGCAGCCAGTGGCACAGGGAACATCTCACAAGTAGAAGGAAAAATGGATTCAATAAAATTTCAGCAAATTTTGGATGGTAACTTGATGCCATCTGTGAAAAAGCTGAAGTTAAAGAGAGGGTGGCTTCTACAAATGGATAATGATCCTAAACACACCTCGAAATCCACGGGGGATTACATCAAGAGGCGTAAACTGTAGGTTTTGCCATGGCCTTCACAATCTCCTGACCTCAACATAATTGAAAATCTATGGATAGACCTTAAAAGAGCAGTGCGTGACAGACAGCCCAGAAATCTCAAAGAACTGGAAGACTTTTGTAAGGGGCAAAGATACCTCAAACAAGAATTGAAAGACTCTTGGCTGGCTACAAAAAGCGTTTACAAGCTGTGATACTTGCCAAAGGGGGCAGTACAAGATATTAACTCTGCAGGGTGCCCAAACTTTTGCAGATGCCATTTTTTTGTTTTCTGTTATTTTGAAAGTGTAAATGATGGAAATAAAATCTAACTTTTGTTGACATATTATAAGAATGTCTAATCTGTAATTTGATGCCTTTTGGAGATTTTTCCATCTTTCCTTGGCCTCTTTATGCACATTAATACAAATTTTTAGCTGGGGTGCCCAAACTTTCGATCCCCACTGTATATAAAAGGGATGATAAAATATAATTAGCGTCCAAGGATATGATCTATAATGATGAATAAATACAACCAAAATTAGTGTTCTGGAGTGCACAGTGAAAGCTTTCAAGGCAAAGTGGTAAAAAAATTGGTGACTTCTATGACCATGTTCATCATAACGAGATGAGTGCAGATTGCTCTAACCGGAAAGCGCAATTTAATGCGCGTTTTAGTAATAACCAACTCCTGGTCATCCACATATGCAAACTGGATCTCAGCGGGGATCGTCTGGCCTGCATCAGCTAAGCAAGTATCGCACCCTCAGGGTCTCCAGGTACCAGGGGGAAAGCAATCCTCTCACCAGCAGGGGGAGCCTGTCTCACCATACATGCAGTGGCCACCAGGTCATCCTTAAATGCCTTGAAAAGGGGGGGGGGCTCGGGAGTAATGAGCCAGAACATAGAAAAATCTGATAATGTAGTTTCCATATGTGGATGACCAGGAGTTGGTTATTACTGAAACGCGCATTAAATTACGCTTTCCGGTTAGTGCAATCTACACTCATCTCCTTATGATGAACATGGTCACAGAAGTCACCAATCTTTTTACCACTTTGCCTTGAAAGCTTTCACTGTGCACTCCAGAACACTAATTTTGGTTGTATTTATTCATCATTATAGATCATATCCTTGGACACTAATTATATTTTATCATCCCTTTTATATATATAATCAAGCAATGTTTAGGTTGTTATTGTTTTGACTATCGCATTTTAAGATCGCATGTTTCATTTTTAGAATTCTACTAGCGCTGCATGTTCTATTTACATATTTACTATGGAGGCTTCTGGTGCACATTTGTCATTTTTCCATTTATTTGTAATCTCGTGTAAAAGTATTCCCATAAGATGTTGAGGGTCAAAATAGAATGGAAACCTTTTCTATACTTTTTGCTTATTTGGCTGTGTTCCTCTTATTATGTACCAACAGATCGACATGGACTGGACACCGTGTGTGGTGCATACCTCACAACTTGTGGTCCACATTGTGCAGAAGGAGGCAAGTGTTAAGAGAATCCTTGATAAATCAAGGTCAGTAGTGAAACTCTTCCACAAGCCTTCCGTTGCAACACAGAAGGTATTGGAGCAGTGTGGCTTTACTCTTTTAAATGACTGCCCCACATGCTGGCCAAGTACATACAATATGATAGCAAGACTCCTCAAACTGAAAACTGAAAATTGTGGCTGTCAAGTGGTCACAGGATTGGGAGCCAGGTACCAGTCATAACCAGAGACTGGTAGCTGTTCATGACAGCTCTGTCACTGTGCTGGGAGTTTGCTGTCAGCACAGAAACCTCAGCCACCATAGACACATATGTGCAGCATGTGGGCGATAAGGTCCAAATGCATTATGTGGTTGCTGTGGGATTAAACCATTGGATTAGCATGATAAGCAAGTAACCAGTATATTAGAAAAGATATCAGTATGCTCCATACATCCTCAGTACAGGTTTCCTTTAAATATCAGTGCCTGGAATTGCCCTTTAAACAAGACTGGCTATTAGAATCATGCTGACAGATTAAAAAAGGCAAGCTATCTTCTCATTTTTGGTAAATATTTTTCAATTTACTTGAAGGTCATTTTTAATAATGATTGTTATGCTGCTGTGCCATAGTTTCAGGATAATAGTTTATAATGTTTAAGCAGTGGCAGAATACAATTAGGGCAGCTGCCAAGGACCCCAGCTTCTAGGAAGGGACCAGGAGGTTGCTAACAATTTATTTTCTTCAAGTGTTCTTTCAGCTGTGCGTGTATTTAGAGGATGATGAGCAATGGCAGTTTTGGTAGATTATTAGATGATCCCAATACGTAGACATACTCCCTGCTCCTGGAAGCATTGTTCCCATATCATCTGCTACCATCATATGAGTGTTAGGTTAGAATAATCATTTACCGCTGCATAAAATCCAGTTTGAATTCAAACACTGTGTTCCAAATTCTGAAGAAATGTTTCAGAAGAAAAACACATATCTGTGTACTCATATTCTTATGCATGATCCTATTAAACTGGTGGGGCCCCATGAATTAAAACCAGCTCAGGGCCTAAAGCATAGGGCCTCTGTATATAAGTCTTCTCTCCATCTGTTGGCGGGCAGTTCAGTTAGCATTCCTACTGAGAGGCTACAGCAAAAACATCAACTCCAGACGTAGAAGGAGAACATCTAAAGGAAAATAAAGTGAATTCATGACATAAAGGACCCCATTAATTGGAAAATAAGAAGCTGAGCTGTATTTCATCACAATTGAGAAGAGGGGATTAAAGAGAACTGGTCACTAATGGGTTTGTGTCAGCAGCCCTGGCATTTGACGAATACTAGCCCAAGTCTGAGACCAATTGTAAATTGCTGAACAATTTTACTACCTGGATAAAATGTTACATAGCGATACTATATAGCACGCACTGTACTATTGGGTGTTGCTTTAGTAACACTTGAAACCTTTCCATCATTAACACAAGTGATCATTTGAACAAATGTTAATGATATAATTCAATTTCAATTCAATATTCCACTTTCATCTTGGATTATCACATACTGTAGTTTAATGAATCAAATCTATAGGGATGGGAACATTTCCCAGAAAAATAAAGTTTCATTTTGAATCTATGATTGGTTTATTTTATACGGCTGTCATAGCCGCTAGCACTAATCGCATGTAAAATCTGACAGTCTGGTTGTACACATTGTACATTTAGCCTGCCCTTACGTGGTTCGATGGCCGGTCCCTGCTTAACCGGCCAAGGTTCGAACCATCTATGGTCAACTTTAAAGTGGATGTCAAGGCAAGCTCTTTATCATGTATATGTTGCAATTGTTATTTCTAATCAATGAACCTTGCATTTTAGATTGTTGCAGCTGACATTCTTGAAATACCAGTCACTAAATCTCACCCCTGTTGTTGTAAGCTGTATTGATAGCTCCACAGTACAATGTAGTGATTTTAACACTTCTGGGCCACCATGTCTTGGAGAGTATACTGCTGTCAGAACCCATATGTAAGATCACCTGTCCTATCTATTTATGTGTGTTGGGGAACCAGTGCTCTTGCAGCTAATGCTTGTGTGCATGTGCCAGTACATATACAGACTCAGGCTAGTAACCAGCATGATTTGACACACATTTGTGCACTCCCCATAATGGGACCAAGCTGCCTCTTTTAAGGAGGTTCTAGCATGTGCTGATTAGTGGATGTCTTCAGCTCTTAGTGACCCTTGTTCCTGTGCTTCCTGCTTACCCTACTGTCTGACTTTCTGTTACTGACTTAGTCTGTTTCTGGATTTCCCTCTGACTCTTTCCTGATCATGACTTGCTGATTGACCCTGCTCCTGCTTGATCTCCTGTGCTTGACTCAGCTTGTCTCCAGACACAGCTCCTTCTACCTCTACTCTTCCATGTATGACCCTTGCCTGGCTTTTAACTATGTCCTCTGCTGCAGTCATCTGACTATGCATGACCTTGGCTTCAGTTTCCAGACTCCTTCAGAACCTGGTTACCAGATCTGCCTTCCAGGCCCTGTCTGGCATTCCCAGACAATCGGTACGTGGACTGTCTACCACTGCTGATCATATAGACCACCATCCCTGCAGACTATACCTACTGATCATCACGTGCCATCTAGGTATTTTTGGATCAGAGCTGCAAGGGAAGCTCTCCCACCACTTCAGCCTCCACCAAGGTACATTACAGGCTGCGTGACAGCACTTTACTAATCTACTGACTGGTTTGCAGAGCAAATATGTGCTTTAAAAATGCAGGACAGATCCATTCTTGTCAATTGAACATACTTCCTACTGACGCAATGTTTGCCAACTGGCAGCCCAAAGACTAAACACTATAAGTGGCAAGTCAGCAAGCACCAGTGCTTGCCAGTCACCAATCCCCAGCACTACTACGTGAGATGAAGGGGAATGAGTCGCATGCTCCCCATTAGAGATGAGCGAATTATTCAAAAATTCGATTCGGCTGATTCGCCGAATTTGAGGAAGAAATTCGATTCGATGCGAATTTATTCGCTACGAATTTAACTTATAAAAAGGGTTTCTAGGCTTCAGAGAGCCTTTATATTAGTGCAGAACACTGTACCTTTAATTTAAATGCCCTTGGAGATGAGGAAGGAGAAGGAGAAGGAGAAGGATGAGAAGAAGGAGAAGGAGAAGGATGAGAAGAAGGAGAAGGATGAGAAGAAGGAGAAGGATGAGAAGAAGGAGAAGGATGAGAAGAAGGAGAAGGATGAGAAGAAGGAGAAGGATGAGAAGAAGGAGAAGGAGAAGGATGAGAAGAAGGAGAAGGATGAGAAGAAGGAGAAGGAGAAGGATGAGAAGAAGGAGAAGGAGAAGGATGAGAAGAAGGAGAAGGAGAAGGATGAGAAGAAGGAGAAGGATGAGAAGAAGGAGAAGGAGAAGGATGAGAAGAAGGAGAAGGATGAGAAGAAGGAGAAGGATGAGAAGAAGGATGAGAAGAAGGAGAAGGATGAGAAGAAGGATGAGAAGAAGGAGAAGGATGAGAAGAAGAAGGATGATGAGAAGAAGAAGAAGGATGAGAAGAAGGAGAAGGATGAGAAGAAGAAGAAGGATGAGAAGAAGAAGAAGGATGAGAAGAAGAAGAAGGATGAGAAGAAGGAGAAGGATGAGAAGAAGAAGAAGGATGAGAAGAAGAAGAAGGATGAGAAGAAGAAGAAGGATGAGAAGAAGAAGAAGGATGAGAAGAAGAAGAAGGATGAGAAGAAGGAGAAGGATGAGAAGAAGAAGAAGGATGAGAAGAAGAAGAAGAAGGATGAGAAGAAGGAGAAGGATGAGAAGAAGAAGAAGGATGAGAAGAAGAAGAAGGATGAGAAGAAGAAGAATTCCAAGCTGGCAAAAAGTGTATCTGCAGAGCTCCGCTATTTCTTAGCGGAGCTCTGCAGATACACTTAGCGGAGCTCTGCAGATACACTTTTTGCCGGCTTGGAATTCTTCTTATTTTCATCCTACTTCTTCTTCTTCATCCTCATCCTCTTCTTCTTCTTCTGAGGATGAGGATGAGGATGAAGAAGAAGAAGAAGAAGAAGTAGGATGAAAATAAGAAGAATTCCAAGCCGGCAAAAAGTGTATCTGCAGAGCTCCGCTAAGTGTATCTGCAGAGCTCCGCTATTTCTGACAGTTCTCTGACATTCACTCCATACAGCGGTTGAAACATTGTATCTATTTGTTTCCATAAATGGAAACAAATAGATACAATGTTTCAACCGCTGTATGGAGTGAATGCCAGAGAACTGTCAGAAATAGCGGAGCTCTGCAGATACACTTAGCGGAGCTCTACAGATACACTTTTTGCCGGCTTGGAATTCTTCTTATTTTCATCCTACTTCTTCTTCTTCTTCTTCATCCTCATCCTCATCCTCAGAAGAAGAAGAAGAGGATGAGGATGAGGATGAAGAAGAAGAAGAAGGATGAAAATAAGAAGAATTCCAAGCCGGCAAAAAGTGTATCTGCAGAGCTCCGCTAAGTGTATCTGCAGAGCTCCGCTATTTCTGACAGTTCTCTGACATTCACATTTACAGCGGTTGAAACATTGTATCTATTTGTTTCCATTTATGGAAACAAATAGATACAATGTTTCAACCGCTGTAAATGTGAATGTCAGAGAACTGTCAGAAATAGAGGAGCTCTGCAGATACACTTTTTGCCGGCTTGGAATTCTTCTTATTTTCATCCTACTTCTTCTTTATCTTCTTCTTCTTCTTCTTCTTCATCCTCATCCTCAGAAGAAGAAGAAGAATGAAAAGAAGAAGAAGAAGAATGAAAAGAAGAATGAAAAGAAGAAGAAGAATGAAAAGAAGAAGAAGAAGAATGAAAAGAAGAATGAGAAGAATGAAAAGATTCTTCTTCTTCTTCTTTTCATTCTTCTTCTTCTTTTCATTCTTCTTCTTCTTCTTCTTCTCATTCTTCTTTTCATTCTTCTCATTCTTCTTTTCATTCTTCTTCTCATTCTTCTTTTCATTCTTCTTCTTCTTTTCATTCTTCTTTTCATTCTTCTCATTCTTCTTTTCATTCTTCTTCTCATTCTTCTTTTCATTCTTCTTCTTTTCATTCTTCTTTTCATTCTTCTTCTTCTTTTCATTCTTCTTTTCATTCTTCTCATTCTTCTTTTCATTCTTCTCATTCTTCTTCTCATTCTTCTTTTCATTCTTCTTCTCATTCTTCTTTTCATTCTTCTTCTTCTTTTCATTCTTCTTTTCATTCTTCTCATTCTTCTTTTCATTCTTCTTTTCATTCTTCTTCTCATTCTTCTTTTCATGAAGAAGAAAAGAAGAATGAGAAGAATGAAAAGAAGAATGAAAAGAAGAAGAATGAAAAGAAGAATGAGAAGAAGAATGAAAAGAAGAATGAAAAGAAGAATGAAAAGAAGAAGGGAAAGAAGAATGAAAAGAAGAATAAGAAGAATGAAAAGAAGAAGAAGAATGAAAAGAAGAAGAAGAATGAAAAGAAGAATGAAAAGAAGAAGAAGAATGAAAAGAAGAAGAAGAAGAATGAAAAGAAAAAGAAGAAGAATGAAAAGAAGAAGAATGAAGAGAAGAAGAATGAAAAAAAGAAGAAGAAGAATGAAAAGAAGAATGAGAAGAATGAAAAGAAGAAGAAGAAGAATGAAAAGAAGAATGAAAAGAAGAAGAAGAATGAAAAGAAGAATGAGAAGAATGAAAAGAAGAATGAAAAGAAGAAGAAGAATGAAAAGAAGAAGAAGAAGAATGAAAAGAAGAATGAAAAGAAGAATGAAAAGATTCTTCTTCTTCTTCTTTTCATTCTTCTTTTCATTCTTCTTCTTCTTTTCATTCTTCTTCTTCTTCTTCTTTTCATTCTTCTTTTCATTCTTCTCATTCTTCTTTTCATTCTTCTTCTCATTCTTCTTTTCATTCTTCTTCTTCTTTTCATTCTTCTTTTCATTCTTCTTCTCATTCTTCTTTTCATTCTTCTTCTTCTTTTCATTCTTCTTTTCATTCTTCTTCTCATTCTTCTTTTCATGAAGAAGAAAAGAAGAATGAGAAGAATGAAAAGAAGAAGAATGAAAAGAAGAATGAGAAGAAGAATGATAAGAAGAATGAGAAGAATGAAAAGAAGAATGAGAAGAATGAAAAGAAGAAGAAGAAGAATGAAAAGAAGAAGAAGAATGAAAAGAAGAATGAAAAGAAGAATAAGAAGAATGAAAAGAAGAAGAAGAAGAATGAAAAGAAGAATGAAAAGAAGAAGAAGAATGAAAAGAAGAAGAATGAAAAGAAGAATGAGAAGAATGAAAAGAAGAATGAGAAGAAAGAAAAGAAGAAGAAGAAGAATGAAAAGAAGAATGAAAAGAAGAAGAAGAATGAAAAGAAGAAGAAGAAGAATGAAAAGAAGAATGAAAAGAAGAAGAAGAATGAAAAGAAGAAGAAGAATGAAAAGAAGAATGAAAAGAAGAATGAAAAGAAGAATGAGAAGAATGAAAAGATTCTTCTTCTTCTTCTTTTCATTCTTCTTTTCATTCTTCTTCTTCTTTTCATTCTACTTCTTCTTCTTTTCATTCTTCTTTTCATTCTTCTCATTCTTCTTTTCATTCTTCTTCTCATTCTTCTTTTCATTCTTCTTCTTCTTTTCATTCTTCTTTTCATTCTTCTCATTCTTCTTTTCATTCTGCTTCTCATTCTTCTTTTCATTCTTCTTCTTCTTTTCATTCTTCTTTTCATTCTTCTTCTTTTCATTCTTCTTCTTCTTCTTTTCATTCTTCTTTTCATTCTTCTCATTCTTCTTTTCATTCTTCTCATTCTTCTTCTCATTCTTCTTTTCATGCTTCTTCTCATTCTTCTTTTCATTCTTCTTCTTCTTTTCATTCTTCTTTTCATTCTTCTCATTCTTCTTTTCATTCTTCTTTTCATTCTTCTTCTCATTCTTCTTTTCATGAAGAAGAAAAGAAGAATGAAAAGAAGAAGAAGAATGAAAAGAAGAATGAGAAGAATGAAAAGAAGAATGAAAAGAAGAATGAAAAGAAGAAGTATTCCAGTACAGCAAAAAGTGTATCTGCAGAGAGCTCCGCTATTTCTGACAGTTCTCTGACAGTTCCTTCACATTTACAGCGGTTGAAACATTGTATCTATTTCCGAATAAAAACATCTGTATCCTAAATGGAAACAAATAGATACAATGTTTCAACCGCTGTACATGTGAAGGAACTGTCAGAGAACTGTCAGAAATAGCGGAGCTCTCTGCAGGGACACTTTTGCCGGCTGATCGGGAAAAATACGATTCGCGCACCCGAAGTATGCTAATATTCGGATTCGCCGCGGAATTTTTCCTGAAATTCGAAACGAATTCCACTTCGCCTGGTTCGATTCGCTCATCTCTACTCCCCATAGCTGAATGCGTTGCCTTTGGCTGGGAGTAAAGGGAAGATGAGAATGTGCAACTGGAAAGAGCAGCAGTTACATGAACCTATTGCTTTTTCCTTCATATTATTTATTATTGAGTTTGATTATACTTACCGGTAGTTCACTTATAATCAACAGCTGCACAAGGTTTGTGTTATAGTTGGGATAGTGCAGATTTTTATATATACTGTAATAACATTTTCAAGATAAACCTCTGCGGTGATCCCACCCCCTAAAAGAAATAATTTTGAATAGAAAGCAGAGCAGCAGGATCATGTGGCCTAATATTAGAATAGAATTTTATAAAGGTAAAGTAAAGGTTTTCAGTGAATAAATTATTATGGAAATAGGTTTTATTCTGGTGCCTTGTCTTTTTCTTTGAGGTAGTGTGATCCTGTCTTATAGTGCTTTTTCTTGGCGTGGGACAGAGGCTTAGGCTGGCTAACACTTATGTGGTACATTAACGCAAAGCATGTTGATGTGTGTTATTTCATGCAATAAGGTGTGTTGGGCTAGGAAAGCCTGTTCATTTACATAGCCTCCCTAATGCTCCACAAGAGGTTCATGGACTTTTTTCTTTTAAAGGCAGCGCACCGCAATGCACCATAGTGCATTACCATACTTTGTGGTGTGCTAAAATGTACGTGCCTTGGCAAATCATTTAGAATGAATGGCACCATAACACCCATTGTGCAACATGTGAGTTTTTGCGTATTTCCACGGTGCAAAGTGTGAACCCAGATTGAATGTAGATGGTCATGGACAGGGGCGGACTGACAACTCATGGGGCCCCCGGGCAATAGGGGATCATGGGGCCCCTGTATCCTTGCCCAAACTCAAAAAAGCCTATGAAAAAGGTACCAGAGGCATCTCATGGGGCCCCCTACTGACCCTAGGGCCTCGGGCAGTGCTCGAGTTTCCAAATGGTCAGTCCGCCCCTGGTCTTGGAGTCATATCTGTGTGTAGGCATTTTGCCATCTTTAGTTTCAGGACAATATATTTTCTAGGATCATTTGTCACAAATATTCCAACTGTAACTTCTAATTTAGGTTCTTCTTAACCTCACAATATTAACCTATAAACTTTCTTTAAAACGTGAAGAAAGAGCTTGATCTCGGGTTAAGCAACTGAGATGGTATAATACTTAGTATAAAATGATATACTGCGTCTGTATTTAAGTAAATTACAAGTTTTCGAAAATAAATTGCAGGTTATAAAGTATAATTCAATGAATTTTCCAGATGGTTTAGATGAACATTGCAGGCTGCTTTGCAAGATGTAAATACCTTCTGTAAGTGTGGTTGGCACATTGCTGAGGTCTTTAGCTGAAACTTTGTGGAAAAAAAAAACAGTAAGAAAACACAGCAATAAAATACATGCTGAAAAAAACATAAACAAGCATGACCTTAATAAAAAAAAAAATGAGCAAAGAGTTTCTTCAGGGTTTACATTTTAAATATATTAGTAGGGCCAAGTTCCTGCATAGCCGACATAGGCCATAGAATTGGGCAGCGGGCTGCCATGTGGGGCACTTTGTCACCGACGTGTCTTGTTGCTGACTGTCGCTAATATTCTTGTTTATAAAAAAGGTCCCAGACTATTGATCTGCCTGAACAGTTTGTGTATCTTACCTGGTGGAATGGTGTACTGGATCTTTACACCTAGAACTGAACATCAGACAGAAAAGTGTGACAGTTTATGGGTGCAGATTTTGGTGGCTCTATACAAATATTCAAACAAGAATATTCAAGCCCAAAGTGTAGAAGTGTTCCACGTGAACAGAAGTTGAACATAGGTCATTTGGTCCCCAGAAGTCTTTTAGCCATCACTTCCAGGTGTACTAATGCTGAGCAGGCAAACTACCACTTTCCATCTCCAGCCTTGACCCGTATTATGTGGCTAAGATGTCTGATCTCATCAGTTTGATACGAGGGACCAGTGTCAATGAGCTTTAGGGCTCATTTACATTTGTTTTGGCTTCAACACACATTAAAGCGTCTACCACTTCAACATGCTTTTTTTATGTGTTTTTGATGCGTCAGTGATGCTTCGGTGATGAATTGATGATGCTTCAAGTTTACCTTTTTGAAGCTTTAATGAAGCCTGGCAAATGACTTGTGTTTGTTGATTTTCTATTTGTTTTAAAGGGGCCCAGTAGAACCTCAGCTCACTAGTACCCCCAGTCAGCAGATCCCCAGCTCATTAGTACCCTTGTTCAGCAGATCACCTGCTCAGTAGTACTCCCAGCTCTGCTGATGCTCAACTAAGTAGTAACCCCCAGCTCCGCTGATACCCTACTCAGTGTTAACTCCCAGCTCTGCTGATCCCATGGTTTGCTGTTCCTCCTCTCTCTCTGATCCCCGCTCTTGCTCCCACGCTGCACAGCACTTTTGATAATGCTAGTTTCTCCTGCTCCAGTCCCCCAGCTGTGTGGATCCTCTCCCGCTCAGTCCTCTCTCTCCAGTCGTCAATCACCTTCTGCTATAGCATTCCCATGTTGCACACCATGTGTGCCGTCTGCTCTGGTCCGGACCCCGCTCGCTTACCTGCTGCTCCACGCTGCACATCAGATGTGATACCTGCACCAAACACTCCCATAATATACACAATTAATTGGAAGTGACTGCTGATGACGTCTTTCTGAGAGCCAGCTGTTGCCATACAATATCAGAAACACTCAAAAATCTCATGGAACGCCTTCCCAGAAGAATTAGGGCCATTATAGCCACAAAGCAGGGGTGAGTAGGGGTTAGTGGAAACATGCCTATGATTTGGAATGGGATGTCTAAAAAAGATCATCTAGGTCAGGGGTGGGCAAACTTTTTGACTTGAGGGCCGCAATGGGTTCATATATTGGATCCGGGGGCCGGACCAAGAGTAGATGAATGATGTGTATGTGTGAATTAATATAAATTAAATTAAAATTTGTAACATTAAATGTTTAGATTAATTTAAGGTAGAAAAGCATAAAAAGTTATTTTACAAATCTTTTATGCCCCCCACTAGCTGCTGGCCGGCCCAGCCACTACCATGCCATCCATAGTAAGTATGGTAATATTCCCCCATAGTAAGCATAGTAATTAATCCCCCATATAGTAATTCATCCCCCCTATAGTAATTCATTCCCCATATTAATTCATCCCCCATATTAATTCATCCCTCATATAGTATTTCATTCCCCATAGTACTATTCCCCCCCAAGTAGTAAGCCAAGTCCCCCCTGTGTCAATTTACTTACCTTTGCTCCGCGCGTTCCTCTCGCCGTGTTCCCGCGCCGTTCCGGTCTTCAGGGCGGACTGTAAGAGGAGCCTAGCTCCCCTCACGTTCGTCACGCTGACCCGCCTACACACATCCTGACAGCCAATGTTTGCCTGCCCTGGCTGTTTTTTTTTTTCATCACGCTCCGCGGGCCAGATTAAAAGGTCCGCCGGGCCGTAGTTTGCCCATTGCTGATCTAGGTATTATGGTCAGATGTCCTCAAACCTTTAACTACACTGCTTAAAAAAATTAAAGGAACACTTTTTAATCAGAGTATAGCATCAAGTCAATTAAACTCCTGGGATATTGATCTGGTCAGTTAAGTAGCAGAGGGGGTTGTTAATCAGTTTCAGCTGCATTGAACAGGTGCACTAGATGGGCAACAATGAGACGACTCCCAAAACAGGATTGGTTTTACAGGTGGAGGCCACTGACATTTTTTCCCTACTTATCTTTTCTGAGTGTTTTTCACTAGTTTTGCTTTTGGTTAGGGTCAGTGTCACTACTGATAGCTTGAGGTGATACCTGGACCCTACAGAGGTTGCACAGGCAGTCCAACTCATTCAGGATGGCACATCAATACGTGTCATTGCCATAAGGTTTGCTGTGTCACCCAGCACAGTCTCAAGAACGTGGAGGAGATTCCAGGAGACATGCAGTTACTCTAGTAGAGCTGGACAGGGTTGTAGAATGTCCTTAATCCATCAGCAGGAACGGTATCTACTCCTTTGTGCAAGGAGGAACAGGATGAGCACTGCCAGAGCCCTACAAAATGACAGCCAGCAGGCCACTAGTGTGAATGTCTCTGACCAAACAATCAGAAACAGACTTCATGAGGGTGGCCTGAGGGCCAGACGTCCTCTAGTAGGCCCTGTGTTCACAACCCGGCACAATAGAGCTCGATTGGCATTTGCAATTGAACACCATAATTGGCTGCCACTGAAGCCTTGTGATTTTCACAGATGAGAGCAGGTTTACCCTGAGCACATGTGACAGACGTGAAAGGGTCTGCAGAAGCCATGGAGAGAGTTATGCTGCCTGAAACATCGTTCAGCATGACCGTTTTGGTGGTGGGTCAGTAATGGTCTGGGGAGGCATATCCATGGAGTGACGCACAGACCTCTACAGGTTAGACAATGGCACCCTGACTGCCATTAGGTATCTGGATGAATCCTTGGACCCATTGTCAGACGCTACACTGGTGCAGTGGATCCTGGGTTCCTCCTGAGGCACGACAATGCCTGGACTCATGTGGCGAGAGTACGCACGCAGTTCCTGGAGGGTGAAGAAATTGATACCATTGAATGGCCCCAAAGTTCGCCTGACCTAAATCCAATAGAACACCTCTGGGATATCATGTTTTGGTCCATCCGCTGCCGCCAGTTTGTACCTCAGACTATCCAGGAGCTCAGTGATGCCCTAGTCCAGATCTGGAAGGAAATATTCTAGGACACCATCTGTCCTTCTCCTGTCCCATCTCCCCCATTTTATGTCCTTCTCTAGTCCCATCTCCTCCATCCATGTCCTCCTTCTCCAGTCCAAGCTCCTCCATCCCATGGCCTCTTCCTCCTCCTACAATCCCATGTCCCCATCCCTTGTCCTCCTCTTCTTCCAGTGTCCCATCTCCTCCAACCCATATCCTCCTCTTCCAGTGTCATCTCCCCAATCCCATGTCCTCCTCTTCCAGTGTCATCTCCTCCATACCATGTCCTCCTTCTCCTCCAGTCCCACAGCAGGGCATGGGGCACACAGCAGGGTAGGGGGTACACAGACTGGCATATAGATTAAAGAGAGAGAAATTCTGGCAATCTGCAGAGGTGTAAGCAGATAGTATATGCATTTACAGGAGTTAGCGAGTAAGTATTGAAGCAGCTTGTGGCAGAGTACAGAAGGACCAACATTCAACAAAGTATATTACTTTATTTGAAGGAGATAGCTGGTAAGCTGGTTAGTAAACAGTTAATACGGTTTAAGCAGCTTGTCTTCATGAGACTAGTAAAATAGCTATGTCAGCCACTGTATGAGCATTGGAGCCAGTATACTGTATACACCCACGGAGCAGCAAGCTCATAACCTGTAAACCTAGTTGATGTATCAAGGGTTAAATGGATCCCTGTGCTGGGAGCAGTTGCTGGCCTTATGCAAAGCTTAAGTGAGCTGAGATAAGGAATGGATAGATAAGAGTAGGACTCAGGACTCCTTTAGAAGCTGTGAAAACACCAGATATGTGTAAGAAGTCATCTCCAGCTCACCAGACCCATCCTTTTATCTTCTACTGCCATCTACTGCCACTTCCCATTTCCTCCTTCCTAACACCCTCTTCCTGCCCAGGCCAGTTGTCAGCTTTCAGTGCTGTCACACTTTAAATGAAAATTGACCGGTCATGTGACACTGTACCCATATTACATTTTTATCATTTTTCTAGACAGTGCTTTCTTTTGGTGGTATTTAATTACCACTGGTTTTTTTTTATTTTTTGACAAACGAAAAAAACACCAAAAATTGTGAAGAAAAAAAAAATTTTTTTTTCTTAGTTTCTGTTATAAACTTTTGCAAACAGGTAATTTTTCTCCTTCACTGATGTGCGCTGATGAGGCTGCACTGATGGGCACTGATAGTCTGTACTGCTGGGCACTGGCGAGGTGGCACTAAAGAGGCAGCATGGATGGGCACTGATAGGTGGCACTGAAGGGCACAGATAGGCAGCACTGATGGACAGTGACTGGCAGCACTGATGGACACTATTGACAGCATGAATGGACACTGTTGGAGCTGCACTGATACATACAGATGGATGAAAAACAGACAGAACACCTATGCATAAGGGGGGCTTAGAAGGGTTAAATTCACATCAGAACTGAAAGGGTTAGTTCACCTTTGCCAAAAACTCCCTATGCAAATAAGAGATGTCTGGAGATAAAAACAAGCTGTGCGACTTTGGCTAAAGCTGAATAATGCTCTTGCCATGTAGGCCATTTATGTACTGTGACGGCGCGGCGTCAGACCCCAGCCTTTCTTACCAAACTCGTGACCGAAGGACTAGCCAATCTAAAACCACGCTGTCACGTGCGTAACAATGCCACACCCAGCTGCACCCTGCACAACGATTTTCCAGCTAATGGACCACAGATCGATGTACCGGCAGTCTGAGCGATTGTTACTGGGTCAGGTTAATTACGCAATTAACCCTTCACACTGCCACCACCTCCTTTTTATACAGAGAAAGAGGAAACTCAAAAATACACTAGGATGATTGGTTAATCGACAGTATACCGCTATCTCTTAATAAATAATTTGCGCTAGTAAATATATATAAATATATGTAAAGAAATCATCAAATCATAAGTCCAGAAAAATATATATATACCAATACCACAGAAAAATATAAAAAAACTTTTTAGGTGCAAAAAAACTTTTGTGCAAAAGGAGTGTCTTAATATAAAAAAAAAAAAAAAAAAGTGTCTCAATATAAAAAAATTTCACCAAAAAACCTTGATAATATAATGGCAGATCATCCATAAAAATATCTTCAGAAACGGAAGCTCTCCAACACACCGATCCTCATCGATCGAAATAACAGGACGAAAAACTTTGTAGTTAATCGAAAATCCACTTCTCCAATAGAAAAAGGACCACCTTCAAACGTATCCATGGGGGGAAATGCCAAGCACTCGAGAGAAACAGAAAGACTTCATGGTGCAATATTATAAAAACCAATTCCTTTATTAGATACTCATTGCACTTACTCAAGAGGTGTCCCAGCCGACACCAGCATCAACAGCATCAACAGCAATCACATAAACGAGCCTGACTACTCAGCACATGTGCAATAGCTGGCAGTCAAAAACGTAATGGCATCACATCAATCAAGCTCCGCCCTACGCGTTTCGTCATCGACGTCCTCACGGAGCGGATGTCCGCTCCGTGAGGACGTCGATGACGAAACGCGTAGGGCGGAGCTTGATTGATGTGATGCCATTACGTTTTTGACTGCCAGCTATTGCACATGTGCTGAGTAGTCAGGCTCGTTTATGTGATTGCTGTTGATGCTGTTGATGCTGGTGTCGGCTGGGACACCTCTTGAGTAAGTGCAATGAGTATCTAATAAAGGAATTGGTTTTTATAATATTGCACCATGAAGTCTTTCTGTTTCTCTCGAGTGCTTGGCATTTCCCCCCATGGATACGTTTGAAGGTGGTCCTTTTTCTATTGGAGAAGTGGATTTTCGATTAACTACAAAGTTTTTCGTCCTGTTATTTCGATCGATGAGGATCGGTGTGTTGGAGAGCTTCCGTTTCTGAAGATATTTTTATGGATGATCTGCCATTATATTATCAAGGTTTTTTGGTGAAATTTTTTTATATTGAGACACTTTTTTTTTTTTTTTTTTTTTTTTTTATATTAAGACACTCCTTTTGCACAAAAGTTTTTTTGCACCTAAAAAGTTTTTTTATATTTTTCTGTGGTATTGGTATATATATATTTTTCTGGACTTATGATTTGATGATTTCTTTACATATATTTATATATATTTACTAGCGCAAATTATTTATTAATTGGTACACTTTATATATGGTGGTTTTTTTGCAGCTGGTACACTATTAGTAAGTTATACAATTTTGACCTTAGGCGCTATTATTTATTTTTCTTATACCGCTATCTCTACAGACCGGTTATACAGAGGGTTAAACACACATAGTAGCGCTCTTTTTAGAGGCAGGGATTCATAAATTGCAATTAAGATCTATAGAAACAATTCAACACTTTCAGAAAGCATGATTTATTAGCGAAAGGTTAAAAGGGTGCAGTACGAATATTTACAGAAAGAAGATGTAACCAGTATATACTGTATATATATATATATATATATATATATATACAGAGTACAACAGCAAACAGATAACAGAAAGAAGTTTAGGTAAATAAGTACTTGCCAAATAAATGCCTGGGGTTAAGCAGTTTCCAGTCTGATGAGCTAGAAAAGGGATTTCTGGTCTTGCACTTGTAGTTGTGATGGTCCAACAAGACTCTTGGTCAGCTAGATGGTACAGAGCCGACAGTCCTCACTTTTCTGACTGAACACAAAAGATAACACTTCTTTTCTCTACTCAAAATCTCTGCCCACGATGAACAAGCCAAGCCTTATTTGGCAAAGAATTGTTAGGCAGGGACTCAGCATCATACGCTGGTTGCATTCCTGACAGAGGGGAATGAGGAGATACATGTAGCCTTCTTACTACAGGGAAAACTGTGCCTGAACACCAGAGCTGCTACACCTCTGAGCAAAATGGACAACTGCACCTCTCCCTGTGTGCATGATCGTGACATGTACCATCTGAATCCTGATTGGAAAACTCTCAGGACGTTGCTAAATATGTTGCTAAGAGAGGCCAAGCTGTTACTGTTCACCTTCAACTTCAAAGGACTCTGTTTATACTTCAAACCCTATTTTAGGCCCAAAGATGTTGTGCTTTTCTGTGCGATCCAGACAGATCATGACTGATGGAAGAGCCTGGTAAGTGCTATACATAGCTTCCTAAAATCATGACAGTACCCTGCCTAAGTCCTCGTCTCAAAAATCTTCAACCTTGATGCAGAGAGTGGGCTGGCTCTTGAGAGGAGTTATGCAAGTATTAAAATGCTTTGATAAGAGAATATCAGTCTTGATGACTGGATATTCCTAAACAGGGTGCATTTGCATGCAGACCACCCTAGGTAATGCCCACGTTTGATGCTAGACCTGCATGAATAAAAGAACAGAAGTGCAATGAACGAAAGGAGCAGTCTTGGGACAGTAAAGCGGGGGAGGAACAGAGATAGATGATGCTGGATGTCCTCCAGGCAAGAAATGAGGTGGGCTGTGTCTGAATTGCTGCAGGTTCTATTACTCACTATGAAAAGCTCACAGTGTGCAGTGAAATCAGAGCAAGCATTTTTGGACAGTAGATGAACATGTACAAGACTGAAGATGAGGCTTCAGTTCAGATTTTTAGTTATTCTAAACAGTCAGTCCTTGATGCTATTGTTACAGGATAAATTCACCTTTGTAGAAAATAAACAAATAAATAAATAAATCGCACTTTGAATGACAATTGCGCGGTCATGCAAAACTGTACCCATATGAAATTTTTACCATTTTTTTGAGACAGATAGAGCTTTCTTTTGGTGATATTTAATCACCTCTGGGTGTTTTATTTTTTGCTAAACAAACCAAAAACAACTGAAAATTAAAAAAAAAACATTTTTTTTCTTCGTTTTTGTTATAAAATTTTGTAAATAAGTGATTTTTCTCTTTCACTGATGTGCGCTGATGAGGCTGCACTGATGGGCACTGATAGGTGGCACTGATGGGCACTGATGAGGAAATAGGTGGCACTGATGGGCATTTACAGGCATCACTGATGGGCACTGAAAGGCAGCACTCATATATGGCACTGATAGGTGGCACTGATAGGCGGCACTGTTAGGCAGCACTGACTGGCACTGATAGGTGACACTGAATGGCATTGATAGGTGGCACTGACTGGCACTGATAGGTGACACTGAAAGGCAACTCACATGGGCACTGATATGTAGCATTGATGTGCACTGGTAGGCACTGATATGTGGCACTGCTGGGGCTACACTGATCATCAATGCCCTGATGATCAGTGTACATGTCCTCTCTGTGGAATGCCGATTACCGTCTCTCCTCTCGAGCTGTCAGATCGTGAGGAGAGAAATGCCTATAACCGGTATTTCCCTATTTACATGTGATCAGCTGTGATTGGACACAGCATACCACTGATCGCCGCACTGCACGCTCCCGGAGCTGCGCACGTGCGGTTAGAACGAGAGAACCGCCTTGCGCCCGTCATTACCTTATATGGTGGGCGGGAGGCGGTTAAAGGAGAAAATGCTGATATACTATATGTGTGTAAGTGCTTTTTTACTGAATAAATAACTGATTTTATTACTTTAATACACTAAGAAAGCCTTTTTGTTCTGACCCACTATATACTGCTATTTGGAATCAGAAGCATTACTGGCTAAGAGTAACCGTTGCTATTCAACACTGGAGGATTGGTGTACCCCGATTGCCATGTGTTATTTGGAGTAATAGTGGCCAGGAGGAGCCTGTTATCCCATGCTGATGATCTGGCTTGGTCCAGTAAGGTGTATGATCTGTGAGGTGGTGGAGCGTGGATTCACTTTTCACTGGTGGCACAATTGATGAGTGAAGGGAGCACAATATTGAGGAATCAAAGATATCATATTATATTGTGATCTTTTCAGAGGGTTCATCACTTGTAAAAGGAAGGACAGAAGAAAAGTCTATCTAGTGAGAGAATCCTGATGGTGGAATGTGTTATAAGGCGATTTTCAAGTAGTTAGAGGGTAAGAGTAAGGATAACAGACATTTAGACGTGGACACATGGTGGAGTGTGGAGCACATTTTACACAAAAAAAGATAAAACGCACATAGTGTATTATCCTCAATACAAGCACAATTGTGACTACGACTCACACTTACAAAAGTGTGAGTTGTAGTCACAATTGTGCTTGTATCGAGGATAATACACTATGTGCATTTTATCTTTTT